>NC_140579.1:1125987057-1127195807 GCF_964204655.1 Triturus cristatus | reverse complement strand
CTGCCAAGGGCTGAAGCATGTATTATGCCACCCCAGGCTTGGCCTAACAATCTGACACAACTGGCTGATCACTCAGCTGGGGTAAGTTGGTGTAATCACCTCTTACTTAGGTGTAGTATACCTATACCTAACCTTAAATGGGACACCTGGTAACCTATAAGTCACTCCTATGGCAGGCCTTAACAATCCTGAAGGCAGAGTGCTTGGTTCCATGTGAGATGGTGCTCTGGCATGAGCTGAGCCTGTCTGCAGTGGTCGGAACAACTTCCTTCTACTGTTTCCAGATATCGTCATACCATATACCCTTAAGTGCATTATGAACCTCGCGGTTAAATGCTATCTTTGGTTTGGCTTTATCAAACCATGTCGAGTAAGGTGTCATACGAATTGGAATACTAACCCCTCGCCAATTCTGGCGACGGGGTTAGCATTCCACCCTTCTAGAGGGACACGACATGTACAGTGCCTGAAACCCGGGTAAAATCAGACATAGCCTCAGCTCCACAAAATGGATGCTGCCACCACAGACACAAGTCTGCCCTCCTGCTGCTGGGAGTCCTTCCAGCTTGGGAGGTGTGGACAAAGGGTTTCCTGCCAGGGGAGGTGCGTGCACCACCCCAGACAGGATTTTGTGTATTGGTCAGGCAGGGCTTGAAAGAAACCAGACATGCCTGTGGCTCACAAGGAGCCTCGGTGCATATGCCAGTTCAAACCGGTACTGGGGCACACCAGTCCCGGGCCTGGGGCGAGCTGGACAAAGGATTGGGGGTGTAACCACCCCCCTTCCTGGTCCCACCCATAGGGAGGGACCTAGCAGGTAGTCCGGCCCCTAGAATCCGCTTAAAGGTAGGAGCTGTGTCCTAAGACTTCAGACATCCTGGAATCAACTTAAAACTAAGAAGAAGACGGGAACTTCGACGCTCTGCTGCACAGAGGACTGAAGCCAATCTCCCCTGTGGTCAGGGAGTGACCACCTTGCTAACGCAAGCACCATCCAGCGAATCAACGTCTGCTTTGCCGCCGCCTCCCGCCGGAGCCCGAGCCCAGAGACTGACAAGACCTGGACCTCCAGACCTCTCACCGCCCGATCCACAGTCCCTGCAAAGAGGAGACCCGTGGAGGCACCGAGACACGTGGAGCCAGCCATCTTGAAACGACTACGACAAGCTGACCAGTGCAACAACCGAGGCTCCCTCCAAGTTGTGCTTTGGGTCCTGAGAAGCCCAACCCTCGAGCAGCATCTGCACCAAAGGTGAGCCCTCCAGCATCTCCACGATCTGCGTGGGGCCCTTCTGCATTTTGCCACTCGACGCGCCTAATCGGTTGCTGGCCCGCTGGCTAGTGGCCATCTTGGCGACGAAATCTACGACAAACACCGCTGGTCTGGTTGCTCCAGACTGGCCCTTGCTCCCCTCCAAAGGAGCAGTTCCTCTGACCTTGCTGGTCAGAACCATCAGCTTAAACTCCTTGCCTACAACAATTGCTTTTGCCAAGGCTTGTTTGCTTCGATCAAGTCGCCGACACCGCCGACAGCGAGAGCCTGCGTGGGACAGCTCGTGACTCGACTCCTGGACGTCGTCGACCTTCAGGGACCACGTGGCTGCAGAGTCAAGCTACACCTTCCTTCCTGTTTGCACCCGACATCGCCTGGTACCCACCTGGTGCCACGCTGGTCACTGGCTAGTGACTGTGAACACTGTCCCCTCTGCTTTCAGGTCTTCAACATCTCCGATCCACTCTTGGATCCACTGCATCTCCTCCCGACCGACCGCCTGCAGCACTTTTGTCTACAGGCCCCACGGAACCGATAGAAGAAACCCGACGCACTTCGAGGCCTATGCACCCGCTTCCTGTGGGTGAGGTAAAGCTGGCACACCTGTGCCCAAGTGTAGTATTACATCTCTAGTGCCTGTGTTCCAAATCTTAAGTTCCTAGGTCATCCGGAAGATTCCTTTTGCAGTAACTTTGTACTTTTTACGCACCCATTGAAACCTATGGGAGCACGCGTGTGACTATTTGCTCTGCACACGCCACCCGTGGACCTCCTGGTCACTAACTGACGTTAGCTCCTTGTAGGCCCAGCGATTCTAGAGGCCCTAGGCCTTTTCCCTTTTCTGTTCGTGGTACTTATACCACTATTTTAGTATATGGTTCGAGTGGCCACCAGGGCCTATCCATATAAAGTGCAACTTCTGTGTATTCTGTGATAATCTTGTTTGACGATTTGTGCTCCTGTGCTCATAAAGAGACTAGGGGTTACTTTGAGAAATAAATACATATATATTTTGAATATATATCTGTGTGGTGTCCTTTCATTGGTATAAAAGGGGGTTACTATTGGTAAAACAGCTTGCTTAACACGCATCACGAGTTTAGCCTCAAAGACTGCTTAGCCTACGCTACCACTAGGGCAGCTAGTCCGAAAAGGTTGACTTACAACCACACCATAAGGGTTGCTTGGCATGGTACAAGGTGGTCACTAGAACTAGTGAACAGCATATACCAGGCCAACTTCTCACATTGGTGAGCAGCGGTTGGATTTGAGCTTGCTGTGTTTTACCATTGTAACCTCTTGGTTACCAATTGAAAGATCACATAGGTACCTGTAGGTACATATAAAACAAGATTAGATATACATAAGTTCTACTGAACTTAGTTGTTGTAGAGCAAAGGGAGTAGCACACCCTGACTACAACTACTAGATAGGTTTAGTAGGTAAACACAAGTGTAGGTAGATTGCAACACATCCACCCACACTTAAGAGCAATGGCCGGGGCAGAGGGGTCCACTGTACCCATCTCTGTTGAGAGTGACCCCCAGAGGGCAACATCCAGCTTTGCTACCCTTAACCAGAATGAGCTCAGGCATTTGGCAACTCTTAGAGGCCTTAAACAGCCCAAGAACCCTACCTCTGCTGAGCTCAGAGAACTCTTACAAAATGATGAGAATCAGAGAGAACTCAGGAAAGCTTCCCAGTTAGCCCCCTTAGGGTCAGGAACAGGAGGCCCCCCTTCTGAAGATGCCACAGAGGTACCCCCTTTCAATAGTCACCCCTTAGATGGGATGCCTACCACAGAGGAAGAAAGTGATGGGGATACAGATGTGAGTGGGGATGAAGGGAGAACTAGCCCAGTGCCAAGTGTTATACTTGGCCCAGCTAAACTAAGGCTATTGGGGACTGACAGTGGGTTCACCCCATTGGATCTCCCCAGTGGACTTAACACAGGGCTTGGAAGGCAAAGGAATCGCTCAGGTGACTCCAATGCTTCCCATGGCTCTAGAGGCTCTCAAGGTCACTCCAGAAGGAGACTGACCACCCCTCAGAGGAGGGAACATGAGGCCAGAATGCAGGAAGCCCAGCTGAGGATCAGGAAGCAGGAGCTAGAAGTAGCCCTGATGGAAGAAAAACTGAGCAAGGCTAGGCAGCATAGAGAGAGTGGGTCTATACCCACTGGTGGCAGCAATGTCCCTAGGGACAAAGATAGGGTCTTTGACAATAGGAACCTGTCCAAGATTGTGCCCCCCTACAAAAGTGGGGATGACATCCACAAATGGATGACTGCTCTTGAGAGAGCCTGCAAAGTGCAGCAGGTTCCTGAAGACCAGTGGGCAGCAATCTTATGGCTCTCCTTTGAGGGGAGAGGCAGAGATAGACTCCTCACTGTTAGAGAAGAGGATGTCAGAAATTACAGAGTCCTGAAGAGTGTCCTAGTTGATGGGTTAGGCTTAACCACTGAACAGTACAGGTTAATGTTCAGAGACACCCAGAAGACACAGACTCAGGACTGGTCTGAATATGTGGAATGTGCCACTAAGGCTTTGGAGGGTTGGTTGCTGGGAAGTAAGGTGTCTGATTATACAGGATTGTACAATTTGATGATGAGAGAGCAGATTTTAAGTAATTGTCAAAACCAGCTTCTCCATCAACACCTGGTAGACTCAGATTTGACCTCTCCCCAAGAATTGGGAAAGAGGGCAGATAAATGGGTCAGGACCAGGATCAGGCCTAAAAACCAGGGTGGTGACCAAAAGAAAGATACCACCAAGCCTCAAGAGAAGGGTGGGGATAAAGAAAAAGAGAAACCTTCCTCAGGGCCCCAAAACTCCACACAGGGTGGTGGGTCCCAAGCTCCCTCCTCTACCACAGCTAAAAAGCCCTACTGCCATGAGTGTAAAACTCCTGGGCATTGGAAAACTGACAGCGGTTGCCCAAGGGCTAAAAACAAAACTGTTCCTCCAATTACTCCTGTCACACCACCTATTACTGTCAGCAGTAATCCCCCAGGTGGTGGGAGTGCCCCCAGAAATCTGGGTGGGTTTACTTGGGGAACACAGGGGGACCCTGGCTTAGCCAATTCCCCTACAGCAACCACTCTTGTCTGTGATGGTGGCATGGGGTTTGCCAACTTCACTGCCTGTCCCAACACTTTGGGTAGGTACAGACAGGAGCCCTACATCAATGGTACAAAAGCTGAGGCCTACAGAGACACTGGGGCTAGCATCACAATGGTGGCCCATTGGCTAGTTCCCTCTGAGCAGCTTTTGCCCGGTTTCTCCTACCAGGTGACTAACATTGATGGCAAACAGAACAGTCATCCCATGGCAGAGGTATGTCTCAGCTGGGGAGGGGTCACTGGCCCTAAAAGGGTAGCAGTGTCCCCAACCTTGCCTGTAGACTGCTTACTGGGGAATGACTTAGAACTCTCAGCTTGGGCTGGAGTTGAACAAGACACCCATTCTAAAATGGTAGGCCTTTCACAAAAGGGTAGGGGGGTTGTGCCATTCACAACCCCTGTCCAAATAGATTTCCTCCCTGAAAAGGTTGGAAGGGCAGTGGTAGCCACAGCCCAGGCACAGACAGACTTCCCTGTAGGGACTGGCAGAGCTGTGACAGTCACAGCTCAAACACAAACTGAGTGCCCCCCTGAAAAGGTTGGCAAGGCTGTAATGGTCTCAGCCTATACTCAGACTGACATAGGTGTAGTGAAGCCTGAAACAATGGGTCACTCCACACAAACTGAGAGTAGTGGGGAGGAAGAAAAGTCTCCCTCTCCCCAGACATTAGGAAAAGGTCAGCCTCCTCAGGGATCTGACCTCACCCCTTGTGAAGGAACTGCCCCAGAGGTAGCCAGGCCTGGCCTGGCAGAGCCTCTGATGTCAGTGGCCCCTTCCAAGGTGGGATCCAGTCTGGTGCAGGTAGCCTGCCTCTCTCTACCCTGCCTCAGTCATCCCAGGGCTGCAGAGGTCAGGGAGGCCAGTGGACCCCCAGAGGGCCCCTGTCCACAAGAACCCCCCCATCAAAAGAATGAGGATTGCCTGGCTAGTAGTCCTAGCCAGGTGATGGGTAAAAACATTCCTGAGGGATCTCCTTTACAGGTAGTTAGGGACCTCCCCCAGAGGGATTCTGTTGGGCACAGGCAAACATGGGACCTTAGGGCCCCAGACCTGACCTGTCCCTCCAGTAAGCCCACAAAAGGGACCCAGCCTCCAGCTTTAGGTAGCCAGAGGCTGACCCTGAGAGCACAGTGCAACTCAGTTAAGGAAAGAAAGGCATCCATGGTGGAGGATGATTGGAGGAAGCTGAGGCCTCACTTTGAGGACACTCACTTCAGTACTCCATCTCAACACCAGCCTTTTACTTTGCCAAGACACACCAAAGGTAGAGATTCCCTATGGTGGAGACCCTCTGATACCCTTAGGGTGAGGGATTGCTTAGTGGACCATGAGACAGGGGGTAACCATGCCAGTGCTGGTTCCTCCTTATATGGCCACTTGGGCAATATAGGCTTACCTGGTCAAGGTCAGCCTTATCTCCCTTCGTTTGGGGGGGGGTTGTGTAGGAAGGTGGATATCTGACTATGGTTACCCCCAAATTTTTGCCTAGTGTCTAGCTGGTTTTTCGACTTAGTTGGCCTGAGATCCTGCCATTCAGGCTCTCAGGCTATCTGCTCTCTCTGTAAAATGGACTCCATGTACCCTAGGTACATACCCAATTGGTTGGATCACCCTGTCAGCCCCTGTACCAGTGTACACTAGGTACCCAGGGCATTGGTGTACCCAAGGCCTGCCAAGGGCTGAAGCATGTATTATGCCACCCCAGGCTTGGCCTAACAATCTGACACAACTGGCTGATCACTCAGCTGGGGTAAGTTGGTGTAATCACCTCTTACTTAGGTGTAGTATACCTATACCTAACCTTAAATGGGACACCTGGTAACCTATAAGTCACTCCTATGGCAGGCCTTAACAATCCTGAAGGCAGAGTGCTTGGTTCCATGTGAGATGGTGCTCTGGCATGAGCTGAGCCTGTCTGCAGTGGTCGGAACAACTTCCTTCTACTGTTTCCAGATATCGTCATACCATATACCCTTAAGTGCATTATGAACCTCGCGGTTAAATGCTATCTTTGGTTTGGCTTTATCAAAACATGTCGAGTAAGGTGTCATACGAATTGGAATACTAACCCCTCGCCAATTCTGGCGACGGGGTTAGCATTCCACCCTTCTAGAGGGACACGACATGTACAGTGCCTGAAACCCGGGTAAAATCAGACATAGCCTCAGCTCCACAAAATGGATGCTGCCACCACAGACACAAGTCTGCCCTCCTGCTGCTGGGAGTCCTTCCAGCTTGGGAGGTGTGGACAAAGGGTTTCCTGCCAGGGGAGGTGCGTGCACCACCCCAGACAGGATTTTGTGTATTGGTCAGGTAGGGCTTGAAAGAAACCAGACATGCCTGTGGCTCACAAGGAGCCTCGGTGCATATGCCAGTTCAAACCGGTCCTGGGGCACACCAGTCCCGGGCCTGGGGCGAGCTGGACAAAGGATTGGGGGTGTAACCACCCCCCTTCCTGGTCCCACCCATAGGGAGGGACCTAGCAGGTAGTCCGGCCCCTAGAATCCGCTTAAAGGTAGGAGCTGTGTCCTAAGACTTCAGACATCCTGGAATCAACTTAAAACTAAGAAGAAGACGGGAACTTCGACGCTCTGCTGCACAGAGGACTGAAGCCAATCTCCCCTGTGGTCAGGGAGTGACCACCTTGCTAACGCAAGCACCATCCAGCGAATCAACGTCTGCTTTGCCGCCGCCTCCCGCCGGAGCCCGAGCCCAGAGACTGACAAGACCTGGACCTCCAGACCTCTCACCGCCCGATCCACAGTCCCTGCAAAGAGGAGACCCGTGGAGGCACCGAGACACGTGGAGCCAGCCATCTTGAAACGACTACGACAAGCTGACCAGTGCAACAACCGAGGCTCCCTCCAAGTTGTGCTTTGGGTCCTGAGAAGCCCAACCCTCGAGCAGCATCTGCACCAAAGGTGAGCCCTCCAGCATCTCCACGATCTGCGTGGGGCCCTTCTGCATTTTGCCACTCGACGCGCCTAATCGGTTGCTGGCCCGCTGGCTAGTGGCCATCTTGGCGACGAAATCTACGACAAACACCGCTGGTCTGGTTGCTCCAGACTGGCCCTTGCTCCCCTCCAAAGGAGCAGTTCCTCTGACCTTGCTGGTCAGAACCATCAGCTTAAACTCCTTGCCTACAACAATTGCTTTTGCCAAGGCTTGTTTGCTTCGATCAAGTCGCCGACACCGCCGACAGCGAGAGCCTGCGTGGGACAGCTCGTGACTCGACTCCTGGACGTCGTCGACCTTCAGGGACCACGTGGCTGCAGAGTCAAGCTACACCTTCCTTCCTGTTTGCACCCGACATCGCCTGGTACCCACCTGGTGCCACGCTGGTCACTGGCTAGTGACTGTGAACACTGTCCCCTCTGCTTTCAGGTCTTCAACATCTCCGATCCACTCTTGGATCCACTGCATCTCCTCCCGACCGACCGCCTGCAGCACTTTTGTCTACAGGCCCCACGGAACCGATAGAAGAAACCCGACGCACTTCGAGGCCTATGCACCCGCTTCCTGTGGGTGAGGTAAAGCTGGCACACCTGTGCCCAAGTGTAGTATTACATCTCTAGTGCCTGTGTTCCAAATCTTAAGTTCCTAGGTCATCCGGAAGATTCCTTTTGCAGTAACTTTGTACTTTTTACGCACCCATTGAAACCTATGGGAGCACGCGTGTGACTATTTGCTCTGCACACGCCACCCGTGGACCTCCTGGTCACTAACTGACGTTAGCTCCTTGTAGGCCCAGCGATTCTAGAGGCCCTAGGCCTTTTCCCTTTTCTGTTCGTGGTACTTATACCACTATTTTAGTATATGGTTCGAGTGGCCACCAGGGCCTATCCATATAAAGTGCAACTTCTGTGTATTCTGTGATAATCTTGTTTGACGATTTGTGCTCCTGTGCTCATAAAGAGACTAGGGGTTACTTTGAGAAATAAATACATATATATTTTGAATATATATCTGTGTGGTGTCCTTTCATTGGTATAAAAGGGGGTTACTATTGGTAAAACAGCTTGCTTAACACGCATCACGAGTTTAGCCTCAAAGACTGCTTAGCCTACGCTACCACTAGGGCAGCTAGTCCGAAAAGGTTGACTTACAACCACACCATAAGGGTTGCTTGGCATGGTACAAGGTGGTCACTAGAACTAGTGAACAGCATATACCAGGCCAACTTCTCACACCAAAACTTTTAAGGTGGTCCATTTCCCTCCAGGGGATGGACTATACAGTGGAACATAGACCTGGGACCCAACATGCCAATGCAGATGGACTCTCAAGGTATTTCCACTTAGAACACGAAGATTCAACTGGTCAAGGTTAGTTTAATGTCCCTGCGTTTGGGGGGGGGGGTTGTGTAGGAGAGTAGGATCTGCACTTATGTTGCCCCCACTTTTTTCTGATGTTTACACTGGTTTCTGGCTATAGTCTGACTGGGTCCCTGCTAATCAGGGCCCCAGCCTCTCTGTTCTCTCTAAACGACTTGGAGTGCATATTAGATGCACTAGTGATTGGATACTGTGGTACCTTATGAGACCCTAGTATATGGTACCTTAGGTACCAAGGGCATAGGTACTTCACAGGCCTACCAGGGGCTGAAGTTTGTATTATGCCACCCCTGGGAAGCAGACTAAATCTGACACCACAGGCCTGCTACTGCAGCCTGGGTGAGGTAGTGTTAGCACTCCTCACTGAGGTATAGGTTCCCTATATCTCACCTTACACACACAAAAACCTATCAGTCACCCCTAAGGCAGGCCCTATCAATCCTGAGGGCAGGGTGCTTGCTTTCCATGTGAGGGGGTGCCTCTAACTGAGCAGGGCCTCTCTGCAGCTCTCACAGTCTATTCTCTGTAGCTGTTTGTGGATGCGGTTAAACCATATACTCTTAAGTGCATTATAACCTAGCGGTAAATGCTAACTTTGGGATGGCTGCATCAAAACATGTCGTGTTTGGTGTCAAACGCTTTGGAATCATACCCCCACACCAGTAACTGGTGTGGGATTTTGATCCCACCCTTCTAGAGGGATAGACATGTACCCACTGTGGAAACACTGTAGAATCCTGAAGAGCCCTGGCATCACCAAATGGATGCCACCAGCACAGACACTGGGCTGCCCTCCTGCTGCTGACCGAAACTCACAGTGGAGGAGGCCCAACAATAGGCATCCTGTCACAGGGAGGTGTAACCACCTTCCAGACAGGATTTAGTGTATTGGGGCTGGGTGGGTGCATTCCTAGAGTGCTTTGAAGTCCTGCACTGGGGGAGCAGTAGGCTCCTCTGTGCATATGCCAGCTCAAACCGGTTCAGGGGCTACCAGCCCGTGCTCTGGTGCAAAACTGGACAAAGGGAAGTGGGTGTAGCCACCCACTCCCCTGACCCTCCCATAGGAGGGGTCATAGAGCTAGTCCCTCCCTTCCTTCTAGTATAAGTTAGGGAATCCTTGCCATTGCAAACTAGATATCCCTGGACGACGCTCTGGAGAATAATCCTGGACATTCGATGTTCCACTACCTTTGGAAGACTGAAGAATCTCCCTTGGAGTCAAGGAGTGACACCCCTGCTTGGCAGGCACCAAAACTTTGCATCAACGGTCGCAAACTTTCCCGCTCCTGTCAGAGTCCGAAGTCCCTGCAGCCCCGGAAGTAGATTTCCTGTCTTCTCGATGGCCATTGTGAGTCCCCAGCGAAGCTAAGGCGAGTGGACCCCACGAGTGATGAGGAAAAGCAGTTCCTGGGTACCGTGCACTATTGTCGAGTGCAACCCCTTGACAACATTCTATGAACTTGTGCTCTGGACCACGTGTGGCCCAAGTCTCCAGCAGGATTTCCCTAGAAAATCAGAGGCCTACCTCGTCCCGAGTGACCGTGGGCTTCTGTGAAGTGAATCCTCACGAGGTGTCTTCGCGATCCCTTGCCGGTTGGCTTGTGGGTCCCCTGAAGACTTTTCCAAAGAACTAAAGGGCTCCCCTCGTTGCTCCAGGTCTGCCCTGACTTACCCTCACTGGGTGAGTCCCTCAGACCTTGCTGGTCTGCACCGCTGACTTTCTTCACATTCCATAAGACTTGCTGTTGCCAAGGCTTGTTGGCTGCAATCTGGTTGCCGACACCTCAGTAAGCTGCAGACTTCGTGGGACAGTCCGAATCCAGCTCCTGGTTGTCGTCGACGCCTCCTGGACCTCGTGGCTGAAGAGTCAAGACACCCGTGATCACCTGAAATCACCTGACATCTGTGGACATCCAGCTTCCTGGCCCCGGGTCACTGGCAAGTGACTTTGAACACTGTCTCCACTGCTTTCAGGTCTTTTTTTCTTCAGAATCCAGCCTTGGATTCCACCGGACACTTCTCCTGTCTTTACAAGCAGCAAGTCTTCTTTGGCTCCCATTGAAAACGACGCCGCGACCCGACACCAAAAGACACCTATGCACCCGGCTTCCCTGGGTGAGGTAACTTGAGTACTCCGGTGCTCCTGTGTGTGTTGACCCTAGAACTACTTACCCTGTAAGTGACTTCCTTGTAGACTCTCGCAAAGTATCCTAAAACTTTAAAATTCCAACCGCGATTTGCTTCATTGAAGTCTATTAGGATCCGCGGCTGTGTTCTCACACTGCATGCATCTCCCGTGAGTCCTTTACTTACCTGCCTTGGGTTGAGTAGTGAGGCCCCAGCGCTTCTGAAGACCATAGGTCTTCCCCCCTTCTCAAGTCGTTCTTATACCTCTTTTTTAGTATATGGTCTGGTACGCCCCTATGGCCCCAGCCATATAAGTGCTTAATTTGTTGGGAAATGTTGATTTGTGCATATGTCCTTGACTTCTAATCTCATAAAGAGATTAGTAGAGTGTCTAGTAATACATACATATATATTTTATATATATATACCTGTGTGGTGTCCTTTCATTTATTGATTCAAGAGATCATAAGGTAAAACAAGCTGCTTTACATTCCTCTGAGACTCAGCCTGAAGGCTGCTCTCCACAGCTACCACTAGGATAGCTTTCTTTATAAGGTTGTCTTAAACCTATCTACCATAAGAGTCGAATTGGACTGGTGCAAGGTGGCCACTATAACTAGTGACCATCATATACCAGGCCAACTTCTCACAGGAGCAAAAGACAGAGTCTGTAGAGGGTCATGTAAGTCAAAAAAATGACAGATATTTATTTGTACGATATCAATTATGGAGTGTTCACAGAAATAAAAGGCGTGGTGTGAAATAGTGATAGTGAATTTTAAAAAAAAGGCATCGCTTTGGCAACAATATAGTAGAATTCCGAAAATGATTTATGCAAGTTTATAAGGAATTCATGTTGTGGGGTGGTCGACGGCGTTTCAAACCCAATTATTGGGGTTCGTCTTCTGGACAAGGTGAGCAAGCTGAAATTAGGAGGGGAAGGGGAACATATTTGTTTAAGACCCTGTATACAAATATACAATCATAATAATGTCTACATACTGGTTAACAGCTCCCTAAAAGAAAATTCGACATGCATTTTAATCATGCATTAATGGGGGACCACTTAAGTAAAAGGAGCCAAAGCAATTTAGGAGATTAAATGAAAGTAAATCAAAAACACTGTGCCTGTTGATAATTGTGCTGTACTTAAGGTGTGGTGCTGAGGTAAGTGAAAGATTCATTGGGAAGGCAGCAAGAGATATTAACTAGTAAAAATGCCAGTGTTGGTATGGACATGAATTAGGTAGTGAGGGCGCCCGCAGTGAGACCGAAGTGAGCGCGTACGCCGGAGGTTCATTTATCATGGTTGTTTAGTAGCTAGGAGAATGCATTGGGTGGGTTAATACACTGTACTGAGAACAGGCGTGTCAAAGCGCAAGCAGGTTCCTGATATGAGCATGGTTAAGGAAGCGTGGGCGCTGCTAGTTAGTGCGCAATGAGCGCGTTCAGCGTTTTTAGGGAAGGAGAGGAAAATGAATTACGCCTACTTCGGTGCTTTGCAAGAAGTCAAGGATGACGGAGGAAGAATTATGTCTGAAGTAATCTGCCGGCTGGAGAAGGAAAGGAGTGCGTTTAGGCTTGCAACTAAGACAATGAGGTTAAATGGGGTCAGGTGTAGGGGAGAGGGACTTGTTTTGGAAACAGTTAAGTCGGAAGTTCCTAGACTAGAGGCAGAAATCCAGGGCGCGTGTCAGGGATTTCAAGAAGGCTCTATTAATTGATTGATTAAGCGCAGGACTGTAGGGAAAGATAATTAATTCTGGTTGGAAAGCGGAGTACATACACAGCGGAATATATCGATAGAATCCTTAGTGGCCCTTCCCTGTTCCATACACCAGTGCCAACAGCTAAATTACCACCAGACATAGCGAGCGAAAAACTCACGACTCTAGAAAGACTCAAAAAGAAACACATTCGCACGTAACTACATGCACGTATGCTAACCGATTATCTCAAGGCAAGTATTATCCCAGTTGGCCTACAGGTACGCAACATCCCTGCTATCTTCCTACAAGATAAGAAATTCGAAATCAGTTTCTCACACATCGGCACCACTTGCTCCCGTCACTGGATGGTACTAGGAATAGATACAGCACTTGAGCATAGCAAGCAGGAATTGGAAGAGATCTTAGAACTAGAAAAGGCAATTCTTGAGCTAAATAGCCTAGCAGATGCCAAGGCCGCCCTAGATAAATTGGAACGAACCATTCTAGACTTTCAAAGTTTTGAGCACCATAAAAAATCTACAAAGGTGACTAAAGACATCAGAAACTACAACAAAGAAAAGACATACCCCTACCTACAGGAAGACTTCTTTACCACAAATAATCAAGAACAACAGAGGTACCCCGCAGGCTTCTGGGGCTGATTCAGGAACAGACAACCAGTGACCTTTTCTGACTCCTCACTGGACTCAGACAACTCCGACCCAGGCGCAGGCCCCAATACCTCCACACATAACCCTAATTTTTTAGGCAGAGGTCAGACCTTTACAGAGGAAGAGGGAGGACAAGAGTCCACTTCTCCCCGGTGGAACGCCAAACACAACGCAAGTTTTACCAATGGGGGTACCAGTACTAGAAATTGGACCCTTGGCACCTACCCTCAACATGGAACAACTCCCAATATTCAACCTCTTCATGCACCAACTGGCTGCTACAGATATCACCCTTCTCAGCAGAGGCCTGTCTTTTGTACTGACAGAGAAATCTAACTGGTTTAACCTACAAAACAAAATCCTCCTGTTCTTCTGAAAGGTGAGGCTAAAAGCATTCTTTCAGAATAAGGAGAATACCAATAAGACAGACTTGACGGGTCTCCGCCCCAAATCTATCTTTAACCCTCCTAGGGGTTCAGTGCCTCCTGAAGTCATCACATTTGAACATCTTGTGCTCAGAGATCTGTACAAAATTCAACAAGACTACAGATTCACACCTTTTAACGTGAGCCTAGAAGAGAAACAGAGCCTTAATAGACTCAAAGAACTAGATGACATTGTGATTAAACCCTGCGACAAGGGAGGCGGGATAGTACTACAGGACAGGAGTGCATACGACCACGAAATCTACCGCCAACTCGAAAGCACCACTCACTACGAGCCCTTGGCTCGTGACCCTGTAAAGGAAATCCGTGATCTCATCCTTCACATGACTCAAATGGGTTTAGAAGAAGGCTTTATCAGTAAAACTAAATTTGCATTTCTCAACAATAAGACACCACGGACACCGGTGTTATACACCCTACCCAAAATGCATAAAAACCTAGAAGTCCCGCATGAAAGACCTATACTCTCTGGTTGGGGCTCCATCTTAGAGCCCCTGGGCAAATACATTGATTTATCAAAGACTTGGTACAGACGACTGTCTCCTATGTTAAAGACACAACACACCTGATTAATCTCATTGAGTCCCAACCTTTTGATTCCCAAACCTAACTCCTTGTCACTATGGACATCGAGTCCTTATATACGAATATCCCTCAAAACAAAGGCATAGAAGTCATTAAGAAACATCTGAACCTCCGACCAGCCCCACACCAGGTACCAACGGGATTTCATCATTTCACTTCTTGAAATCGCCCTTACTAGAAACTACTTTCAATTTAACAACAAATACTACAGACAATGCAAGGGCACCTCTATGGGGGCAATTTTAGCTGCAAACTTTGCCATCCTGTTTGTGGACGATATAGAGAACTACAATCCTCAACTGTATGAATCCATTCCTTCCCAAAATACGTACATGGCGAAGATACATAGATGACGTCTTTATGATTTGGTCTGGCACTAACACTGAACTAGAAACATTTTGCGCATGACTCAACAACGTACAACCCGACCTTAAGTTTACTCACAACTATGATGACAGCAAGGTAGACTACCTCGACGTCACCATTAAGAATGCCAATGGAGAGCTCTACACAACTCTCTTTAGAAAACCCACTGAGCGCAATACCCTCCTCCAATACAACAGTGCACACCCAAGGGCACTCTGAGACGGCCTGCCATATGGCCAATTCCTCAGAATCAGAAGAAACTAAGTTCAAAAAAGATTTCTTCCTAGAATCTGAGATACTCTGCAAAAAACTGACCAACAGAGGATACCCTAGACGTTTAGTCAAACGCTCTATGAAACGGGCCTGGTACTCCCACCGCAAACACCTCCAACCCAGAGAAAAATCGCCTCTCTAGAATCACGTGTGTTACCACATTCTGCCCAGCCAGCAACAAAGTTACTAAAATTATAAAAAAAAACATTGGGCAGTCCTTGCCCCTCTAGATCTTGCTACAGGTACTCCTCTCTTCTCTTTTAAAAGAGGTCGTAACATCAGGGATCACCTAGTGAGAGCACAAAACCCCACAACAAAGGACCATTCTAGGCAAGATGGCGGCCGTGATCTCGGCCGAGTGAGACAGCGTTCTGCTCTGCTCCGCTGGACCCTAACGTATCCTGAACCAAGGCTCATCAATACTTACCAGATTTCTTGTTTATCCTGATCGGCGCTCGAACGGCGTCTCAACTGTGGTTCTCTTCTTCTGGGTCGGAGGCTCGGAGCTTCCTCTCATTGTTTTTTCCCCGACGCGGAGGATGCCGCCAAAAGCTCTTTCCAAAGCCGCGGCTGCCGCTTTAAAGTCTCGCGGCTCCGCTCGCGATGCACGGGATGCCGATTTGAAAGGCTCCGGGACTCTGAGTTCGAAAACCCGAACACAAAACGATAAGTCCCCCCTCCGAATGCTACTGTATCTACTTATGCCATGTCTGCTAAGGGTCAGACGCTCCCAGAAATCTTCAGTAAACTTGGCACGAAAGAGAGAGCTCCGATTTTGAATGAAGCCGCCAATATCCTTCCTGTCACTTCGAGGGACATCACCTTGGTCTCCAACGGCTCGGCTGGTAAGGAGGGGGGGAATCTGCAAATACTTAGTGACTCTGCGCTTCCTCATACTAGTTTAACTTTGCAAGATTTACCTGGTACATTGATATCAAATCCTACTCATGAGGAAGTATCTCGGACCCCCGGCCTCTCTAAAGCTGTATCTACCCCGACACATGGCATTCTGGGCAATGTAGTCCAGTCCTCTAATATATCTAAGACTGCTACCTTGGAGCTACCCACTGAACGATCTAATAATGCCAGGGGATCTGAGGTCAGCGAGTCCACAGATCAGTTCTACTCCGTCTCTGATCACTCTGGGTACGGGGAGGAGGATGACCCTGACTTTCAGTGGTCAGATAACGATAGCGATGCGGCTGACTGGCGACCCAGTAAGGCTCCAAGAGACAAGACGGTGGACACAGTACGTAAGGCTCTCGGCCCTAAGATACCTCTCCAGTACACAGCAAAAAATCCACAGAGTGACTGTCGAGAGGGCCAGTTACAGCCCGACCTCTGCGAAACCCCAGGTAGCACTGGAGGGGATTCCTTCGACATCCCCGAAGAAATTTCATTGGTAACAATCTATTGTACCATAATGATTCATAGAGAAGCCACTAGACCAGAAAATATCCGTACTCAAGGGGTCTGTCGCAAAATGCAAAATTCTTTGCGCCGTGTCATCAAGTCCTCCGTTGAAACTGTCGCAAGGGTCACAGAAGCCGAGGAACGAATCTCAGCCCTAGAAGACGCTGTTACAACACAGAAAGACTTAGTTACGGAGGTCAAAGAACAACGTCAGGATATTTAATGGAAACTCTCTGACCTTGAGAATCGAGCAAGAAGGAATAACCTACGCGTTTTGGGGATCGAGGAGAAAAAGGAGGGTAATGACACTCAAATTCATAGTCGAACTTTTTACAGATGCTTTCCCAGAGCTCAACCAATGGGACTGGAATCTTCAGATACAACGAGCACATCGATTCCCATTTACCAGGAAAAAACAATCCTCTTCTAGTACTAATAATCAATATCCTAGAGCGATTCTGGTTTGTTTCAATAACTTTCTTGCCCGAGAATCCATATTCGATCTAGCCAGACCTAATAAAAAGCGGTCTGCCAAGGGCTGCCAATTCTTTGTCCGTCCGGACCTCTGTGCAGAGACAGTTGATTGTCGCTGGCACTTACGTCAGCCAATTTCTATGTTCCAGGTGAAGGGGGCCCAGGTATTTTTGCTCTTTCCGGCAAAACTGAAAGTCATCTTTAAGGGTCAGACAAGGTTTTTTTTGTCGGAAATATTGGCTAAAGAATTCCTTGATACAATTTAGTGGAATCCATCAAGGTCTTGTTTTCTCTCTTTATTACTTACTGGCAATTGTTGAGCAGGTTACGTTCTATTTAGCTTTCTTAGGTTCCAGGGGATGACCCAAATCGCAGAGACTATTTTCTTTTTTTTCTTTTCTTACTAGAATCATTAAGGATCATCCCCCTTTTCTTTTTTTCTTTTTGCAAGAAGAAATTGTTGGTCCAGCGGAGTGTGGGGTGACGTTTACTCAACCATCATAAGGACCCCGGTCCTGTGCTCCGAATGGGGGGAGAGGGGTGTGGGGGGCAACGGGTGGGGGGGTGGGTCCTTCACGGGGGTCTTGGGTTGTAGGTTGGGTTCACTGGGTGGTGTTGTGGTGGTGGGTGGAAGAGGTGACCAAAATTATTGTAACAAATTTCAGCAGGATCATTTCAAAAGTATTCAAGTTGCTGTCTATTTGGTTATTTCTCAAGGTCAATAGCAGGAATATATTTTCTAAAATTCTTATCAATCAATGGCTGGTCGCAGACTGACGTGCGCAACCTGGAATATCTGCGGTCTGAATGACCCTAAGAAGTGCAGGATATTTCATAAGATGCTACAGTTGATGCAATTGGACTTAATTTGTCTGCAGGAAACCCATATCCCTTGGGGTAGCCGCTCCCATCTTAGATTCTCGGGCTATGATCTAGTGGCTTCCACCCGACAAACCTCTACTATCAGGGGTGTTGCTATTATTTTAAAGGTCGGGATTGGGCGGGCTAAAATGAAAAAACAGGATAATTCAGGAAGATGGCTAATTGTAGAATTGTTGGTTAACAACTCTCCGCTTTCTGTATGCTCGATATACGCATCTAATTTAGATAACCCGCAGGTCCTGATGGATCTAAACTTAGAATGAGCTACATGGCCGCACCCACTGATCTTTTGTGGGGATTTTAATATCAATATTCCTAGTCAGCTAGATATTAAAAAGCATAGTGCCTATATCGGGCGGAAGCCCCAAGTCTATAAGGCGCTTTGTACTTTACTTTTTGAACATGGGCTCGTAGATCTATGGCATGTCAATCATCCAACACATGATGGGTTTACTTTTTATTCAATACCTCACCAAAAGTTGGTCCGTATCGATTTTGTTTTCATATCTCCTGAAGTTCTTGGATCTATTAAGATCCAAACCAATTCTCGGACCATATCTGATCACAATCCTATTATTTTTAGTTTTTCATGGGATCGCTCTGTTAATCAAATTAGATCATGGACTTTTGATAGGAAGCTTCTGTTGGATAAACTACATCAAGAACGGATGTCGCTTTGGATCCCAGAGTTCTTCGAAATTAATAGCCCCACTTCACCAGTTAGCATAGTCTGGGATACCTTTAAAACCGCCTTACGCGGCGAAACTAAAAGAATTGCATCCTATCGCTGGGTAACTGAGCAACAGTCCCTTAAAAAAAGAGTAGTAGCACTTCAACAGGCTGAGTTGGATTTAAGTACCAATATTCGTAGGGGTGAGGATGTAACAATTAGTCAGAAAGTGGTTGCCTTAGCTAAAGCTAACCTTCTGGATCCTCTATATGAGGACATAGCAGCCAAATATTTTCAATTTCGATCCTCAATGTATGAGGTGGGGGAAGCTGCCGGAAGGGTCCTAGCTAAACGTTTGCAACAAAGGGCCATTACTAGTCAAATTCTTAGGGTTAACGATCACTTTGGTATAACTCAGGATTCACCTAGAGTTGTCCTAAATATTTTTGCCGATTTTTATTCGAACTTATATACCGAGGAGTTAAACATAGTTGAGCAGCAACAAACCTCTTTACCGCAATTTTTTGAATTCCTCGATACCCAGAAGGTTACTACCGATCAGAATCTAACTCTCGCAGAACCCATTAGCTGGGAAGAAGTTGCGGCTGCTATAAAATCTCTTTCCAATGGTAAAGCAGCTGGCCCTGATCTTATTCACCTTGAATTTTATAAGATGTTCTCATATCTATTTAAGCGCCAGCTACTAGAAGTTTTTCAACTTGCCCAGATGGGGGTTATCCCCGATTCCTGGCGACAATCTACAATAGTATTATTCAAGAAAAAGGGTAAGGATGAATTAAACCCCGCATCATATCGGCCCATAGCACTCATAAACACAGATAGTAAAATCTACTCGAGGATTTTAGCTTCCCGGTTAGCACAAATAATTTCTCCTTTAGTCTCTATCCGCCAGCACGGGTTCATTTCTGGTAGGGACACGACCGATCATATCAGGTGAGTTATTGCCCTTCTAGATTGGGCCAAAGTGTCAAACTCCCCCCTCGGGTTGATCCTGTTGGACGCCGAGAAGGCGTTCGACAGGGTCTCCTGGGGGTATTTATGGGCTGTCCTACACTGGAAGGGTATGTCGCCCGAATTTATTAAGGCTTTACAAACCTTATACATCTCCCCAATTGCCAAAATACGTATCCCAGGGAATGAGTCAGGTTTTTTTTCTATCATTAGGGGCACCAGACAAGGATGCCCCTGCTCTCCTCTACTTTTTGCCCTATTTATTGATCCCTTTCTGTCTCTGATAGAAAAATCACAAAATATTTCTCCAATTTCAGCTCATGGTATTGAATATAAGGCATTGGCATATGCCGATGATATAGTAATACTAACAGATAATGTTGCTGGTTCCTTCCCGGCAGTGGAGACTCTAGCAGCTCAATTTGGCTCAATTTCGGGCTATAAGCTAAATATTGCAAAAACACAAATTGTTCAAACATCGGCTATGCCAACTTCCCAGGTTCCCATTAGCTCGCAGGCAACATATCTGGGCGTTCAGATTTCGGCTAAAGTTGAACTGATTCCGGATCTGAATTACTCTCCTGTTATTGATTTGCTTCATAACAAGTTAGAAAGGCTGAATCATCTCCACCTCTCCTTATTTGGGCGCTGCAATGTCCTTAAAATGTTTGTTCTTCCTAAATTTTTATATCTATTTAGATCTATCCCATTATTAATTTCTAACTCCACTTTAATAAAAGCTCAAAGGGTTTGTCAAAGGTTTTTATGGGCATATCGTAAGCCAAGAAGGGCCACCAAATGGACTTCCCTCCCGCAGGATCGTGGGGGGTGGTCAGTCCCGAACTTAGTTTATTACTATTGGGCAGCCATGATTCAGCAATTCGCTTTTCCATTATTAAGGGAGACTGCCGAGACACCGCCCTATCTGGCACCATCAGTATACTCAATCGCATTAGGTGACGCTACAAAAGGAATACTAACACGTATCCTTGAGCCAAGCTATTTAAAAAAAAAACAGATTCAAGGTGGTGTGGGCTTTATTTACGATTTGGCAAAAGGTGAGGCGTCATTTTTCGATCCTCAAGCTTAATTATTATACCCCATTAAACGCTTCTGGACTACTCCCAGCAATATTTCAAGAGGGTGTAGTTTTCACCTGGGCCTCTCTGGGTCTCAGGGACATTGGAGATCTTGCGGATTCCGGCTTGATGGCCTCCTTTCTGTTTTTGAAGCACAAGTTTAAGTTACAGTCCAACCATTTCTTCAAATATTTACAAATCAGAAGCTTTCTTGATAAAAAATTTCTCTCAAACCCAAATCTATTTGACGAAATTTTAATAATTCAATTAGTTCAAAGAAAAGTTAAAATCGGGATTCTATATCAATCTTTTCTTTCTCAACTCCCAGATGACTTATCTGATCATAATAGCAATTGGGCGACTAAATTTGGAGTACCCTGTATCGACCTAAAAATCCTATTGATGTTAGCTAAGACTGTTCTGGTTTCTGGTACTCTTCGCACCCAAAGTTATATGGCCATGTTTAATCTCTATTACACGCCTGCAAAATTGGTCAGATGGGGAACCGTTACCGGCGGTAAAAGTTCATCTTGTGCAAGATGTAAACTCCAGTCTGCAGATTCCCTCCATATGTTTTTTGACTGTCCCGAGCTGTCGCTCTTTATCAATCAAATCGAAACTTTTCTTACACAGATTACCCAGTCCCCAATTAAAATTTTGGCAGAAATGGTAATTATTGGTTATCAACACTCTATGGCTTCTGAGAGATCAAGATATCTGCAGGCCTTTCTGTTTATTTCAATGGCAATGATTAGACTGTATTACTTCTCTTTGGATAAATTCTGAGCCGCCTACTTTTTGTCATTGGCAGGCTAGGATGTTGGCCTGGTTTAAATTAGAAACCGCTGTACAAAAGTTCAGAGGAAAGACACGACGTTTAATCGCTTCTAAGAATTGGGCTCCTTTTCAAGAATGGTTGGCAAATTAATACTGTATTCTAGCTTATGTATTATTTTTTATGCATTTATTTCTGTATGATCTTGCCTCTTGTTTTTAACCAAATTTATTTTTGTTGTATAACTTTTTATGGACATTTGTGTGTACAATTAAGGTTTCACTTATTTCCTTCCCACCACCACGTGGGGGAACTTATTCAAAAACCAAAATAAAAAAAAAACAAGAAAAACAAAGGACCATTCTATACACTCCTTTCTCAGCCTACCACCACTCAAGGATCATTATAAATGTAATAACTGTATGGCACGTGAGTCCACCTGTAACACAAAAGTGTTTGAATTTGAGAACTCAAAATACACTTTGCAATGTTTCACCAACTGTAATTCACAAAATGTTATTTATTGCATTGAATGTCCCTGTAAGCTGCGGTATATTGGTCAGACTACACAAAAGATCAAGTTCAGAATTCCCCAGAACAGGAGCAGAATCAAATGCCAGATTACAACAGTGCCACTCGTGGAACATTTCATTGAAAAAGGACCCTCGGAAACAGACTTCACCTGGCAGGTGATTGACAGCTTGCTTCCCAATCACAGAGGTGGAAATTGTAGGAGAGTAGGATCTGCACTTATGTTGCCCCCACTTTTCTCAGAGCCTTTAGGATCTTGCTTCTTCGTGTCACCCCCTTGGTTCTGGGTTTTCTGCCTCACCCTGGTTCTGACCCATTTGTCTGCCTTCTTTCCCAATTCTTGGGGAGAGGTCAGATCAGAGTCCACCAGGTACTGATGCAACAACTGGTTTTGGCAATTATTAAGGATCTGTTCTCTCGTGATAAGATTATACAATCCCTTAAAATCAGTAACTCTACTACCAACCAGCCAACCCTCCAGAGCCTTGGTTGCACAATCAACAAAGTCAGTCCAGTACTGAGTCTGTGCTTTCTGGGTATCTCTGAACTTCAACCTGTACTGTTCAGTGGTTAAGCCAAAACCTTCTATCAGTGCGCTCTTCAGGACTTCATAATCATCAGCATCCTCTTCTCTAACAGTGAGGAGCTTGTCTCTACCTTTATCAGAAAAGGAGAGCCACAAGATTGCTGCCCACTGTTCACTAGTTATAGTGGACACCTTGCACCAGTCCAATTCGACTCTTATGGTAGATGGGTTTAAGACAACCTTTTAAAGAAAGCTATCCTAGTGGTAGCTGTGGAGAGCAGCCTTCAGGTTAAGTCTCAGAGGAATGTAAAGCAGCTTGTTTTACCTTATAATCTCTTGAATTACCAAATGAAAGGACACCACACAGGTATATATATCAAATATATATGTATTTATTTCTAGACACACACTGCTAATCTCTTTATGAGATTAGAAGCCAGGAACACATTCAAATATCAACGTTTCACAATAAGTTAAGCACAAATATGGCTGGGGCCCTAGGGGCGTACCAGACCATACACTAAAAAAGAGGTTTAGGAAAGTCGACTTGCAGAATGACAAGGCCTAGGGCCTGTAGAATCACTGGGGCTTCACTAATGCAGCAAAAGCAGGTAAGTAAAAGACCCACAGGAGACGCGTGCAGTGTGGGAACACAGCCGCGGGTTCCCTATTGATTACAATGGAGCAAGTCGCGGTTAGATTTTTAAAGTTTTAGGGTACTTTGAGGAAGTCTACAAGCAAGCCACTTACAAGGTAAGTAATTCGAGGGCCAACACAGACTAGGGCACCGGAGTGCACGAGTTACCTCACCCAGGGAAGCCGGGTGCATAGGTGTCTTGTCACGTCGCTGTTTTCTATGGAGACCAAAGAAGATTTGCTGCTTGCGGCGACTGAAGAAGTGTCTGGTGGAATCCAAGGCTGGATTCGAGATGTAGAAGACCTGAAACTTCAAGGGACAGTGTTCAGTCACTTGCCAGTGACCCGGGGCCAGGAAGTTGGATGCCCACGGATGTCGGGTGTTTTCAGGTGATCAAGGGTGTTTTGACTCTTCGCTCACGAGGTCCAGGAGAGATCGACGATGACCAGCAGCTGGATTCGGAGTGTCCCACGACGTCTGCAGCTGACTGCGGTGTCGGCAACTGGATTGGAGCCACAGGCCTTGGCAACAGCAAGTCTCGTGGAAAGTGAATTTAGTCAATGGTGCAGACCAGCAAGGTCTGAGGGACTCACCCAGCGAGGGTGAGTGAGGGCAGGTCTGGAGCAATCAGGGGAGCCCTTTGAGTCAATAAGAAAGTCTTCGGGGTCCCACAAGCCAACGGGCAAGGGATCGCCAAGAGGCCTCTTGAGGAAATGCTTCACAGGAGCCCACGGTCACTCGGGACAGGGTAGGCCTCTGATTTTCGCTGCAAAACCTGCTGGAGGCTTGGGCCACAATTGGTCCAAAGCACAAGTTAGTAGAACGTCGTGAAGGGGTTGCATCGACAATAGTGCACAGTTCCCAGGTTTTGCGGTTCCTCGTCACTCGTGGGGTCCACTCGCCTCAGCTCTGCTGGGGACTCACATTGGCCGTCGAGAAGTCAGGAAATCCACTTCCGGGGCTGCAGGGACTTCAGACTCCGGCGGGAAAGTTTGCGACCGTTGATTCAAGTTTTGGTGCCTGCCAAGCAGGGGAGTCACTCCTTGACTCCAAGAGAGATTCTTCCGTCTTCCAAAGGTAGTGGGACGTCGAAGGACCAGGATTCTTCTTGTAAAGCGTCGTCCAGGGTTATCTAACTTGCAATGGCAAGGTGTACCTATCTTACAGTAAAGGAAAGGGAGGGACTAGCTCTATGACCACTCCTCTAGGAAGGTCAGGGGGGTGGGTGGTTACACCCACTTCCCTTTGTCCAGTTTCACGCCAGAGCAGGGGCTGGTAGCCCCTGAATCGGTTTGAGCTGGCATATGTACAGAGGAGCCTACTGCTCCCCCAGTGCAGGACTTCAAAGCACTCTAAGAGTGCACCCACCCAGCTCCAATACACTAAATTGTGTCTGGAAGGTGGCGACACCTCCCTGTGACAGGATGCCTATTGTTGGGTCTCCTCCACTGCGAGTTTCATTCAGCAGCAGGAGGGCAGCCCAGTGTCTGTGCTGGTGGCATCCATTTTGTGATGCGGGTCTCTTTCAGATTTCTACCATGTTACCACAGTAGGTACATGTCATCCCCTCTAGAAGGGTGGGATCATACTCCCACACCGTTTACTGGTGTAGGGGTATGATTCCAAGATGTTTGACACCAAACAGGACATGTTTTGATGCAGTCATTCCAAAGTTAGCATTAACCGCGAGGTTATAATGCACTTAAGAGTATATGGTTTAACCGCATCCACAAACAGCCACAGGGAATAGACCCTGCTAGCTGCAGAGGGGCCCTGCTCAGGCAGAGGCACCCCCTCACATTGTAAACCAAGCACCCTGCCCTCAGGATTGATAGGGCCTGCCATAGGGGTGACTGATAGGTTTATATGTGTGTGTATGGTGAGATATAGGAACCTATACCTCTGTGAGGAGTGCTAACACTACCTCACCCAGGCTGCAGTAGCAGGCCTGAGGTGTCAGATTTAGTCTGCTTCGCAGGGGTGGCATAATACATGCTTCAGCCCCTGGTAGGCCTGTAAAGTACCTATGCCCTTGGTACCTAAGGTACCATATACTAGGGGCTCATAAGGCCCCACAGTAACCAATCACTAGTGCATCTAAAATGCACTCCAAGTCGTTTAGAGAGAACAGAGAGACTGGGGCCCTGATTAGCAGGGACCCAGCCTGACTATAGCCAGAAACCAGTGTTAACATCAGAAAACAAGCATTTACAATGCAATGGTCTCGGCAATATTATAGGTACAGCTATTGGTATTGCTCATTATTTTTTTTATCATTATTCTCTCCCTAAATAAATGCCATTGTCATTTCTATTGGCATTAGCTTTTTTTTTTTGCATATGTGATACCTATTGCATTAGCAGAGAGAGAGTGAGGTAGTGAGATAGAGAGAGTGAGTTAGTCTGATAGAGAGTGAGGTAGATAGAGAGTGAGGTAGTGAGATAGAGAGAGTGAGGTAGTGAAAGAGTGAGGTAGTGAGGGAGAGGGATGTTGTGAGGTAGTGATATATAAGCATAGAGTGATGTTGTGATGTAGTGAGAGAGAGAGAGGTAGTGAAAGAGAGTGAAAGTGAGTTAGTGAGATAGAAAGAGTGAGGTAGTGAGATAGAGTGATTGAGGTAGTGTGTGAGAGAGAGTGAAGTTGTGAGGTTGTGAGCTAGAGTGAGGTAGTGATGTTTTGAGAGAGAAGTTGTGAGATAGTGAGGTAGTGAGAGAGTGGAGTAGTGAGGTAGAGAGAGTTATGTAGTGAGAGAGAGTGAGGTAGTGAAACAGTGATGTAGTGAGGGAGAGGGATGTTGCGAGGTAGTGAGATGTAAGCAGAGTGGTGTTGTGATGTAGTGAGATAGAGAGAGGTAGTGAAAGAGACAGTGAAAGTGAGTTAGTGAGATAGAAAGAGTGAGGTAGAGAGAGAGAGAGTGAGCGATGTAGTGAGTTAGAGAGAGAGTGAAGTTGTGATATAGAGAGTGAGGTAGTGAGAGAGTGATGTAGTGATCTTTTTAGAGAGAGAAGTAGTGAGATAGTGAGGTAGTGATATAGAGGGGAGTAGTGATGTATAGAGAGTTATGTAGTGAGAGAGAGAGTGAGGTAGATAGAGAGTGAGGTAGTGAAAGAGTGAGTTAGTGAGTGATAGGTATTTTCTGACGTAGTGAGATAGAAACAGTGAGTGATGTTGTGAGATAGAGAAAGATTGAGGTAGTGAAAGAGAGATTGAGGTAGTGAGGGATGTTGTGAGGTATTAAGATAGAAACAGAGAGTGATGTAGTGAAGTAGTGAGATAGAGTTAGTTAGTGAAAGAGTGAGTATAAGTGACTTAGTGTATTTGAGAGAGAGAGAGTGAGGTAGTGAGATAGAGAGAGTGAATTAGTGAGTTAGAAAGAGAGAGTGAAGTTGTGAGGTAGTGAGAGAGTGATGCAGTGAAGTTTTGAGAGAGTGTGTTGTGATATAGTGAGGTAGTGAGAGTGAGATAGAAATAGATAGTGATGTAGTGATCGAGAGTGAGGTAGTGAGATAGAGAGAGAGAGTGAAGTTTTTAAGTAGTGTGTTAGAGTGAGAGATAGTTACTGTGGTAGTGATATTGTGTTGCTGTGAGAGAGAGAGTTGAGTAGTGAGTTAGAGAGTGAGGTAAAGAGTTAGTGAGAGAGAGTGTAGTATAGTGAGAGATAATGAGGTAGTGAGAGATAGTGAGAGAGAGAGTTAGGGAGGGAGAATGACATAGTGAGAGAGCCAACCCCACACACATACAGAACCATCTACACAGAGCCACACACATACAAAGTGTATCCCCCAGACATACATACAGATATTATATACAATATTATAGGTAGAGCTATTGGTATTGCTCATTATTTTTGTTTCATTTTTGTATCCCTAAATAAATGGCATTGTCATTTTTCTTGGCATGAGCTATTTTTTTGCATATGTGATACATATTGCATTAGCAGAGAGAGAGTGAGGTATTGAAAGAGAGTGAGCTAGTGAGAGAGAGCGAGGTAGATAGAGTGAGGTAGTGGGAGAGAACGAGGTAGATAGAGTGAGGGAGTGAGATAGAGAGTGAGGGAGTGAGAGAGTGAGGTAGTGAAAGAGTGAGGTAGAGGGAGAGAGATGTTGTGTGGTAGTGATATATAAGCATAGAGTGATGTTGTGATGTAGTGAGAGAGGTAGTGAAAGAGATAGTGAAAGTGAGATAGAAAGAGTGATGTAGTGAGAGAGAGAGTGAAGTTGTGATATAGAGAGTGAGAGAGTGAGCTAGAGTTTTTTTTTTAGAGAGAAGTAGTGAGATGGTGATGTAGTTATATAGAGGGGAGTAGTGACATATAGAGTTATGTAGTGAGAG
The DNA here is from genome assembly GCF_964204655.1 of Triturus cristatus. Lineage (NCBI taxonomy): Eukaryota > Metazoa > Chordata > Amphibia > Caudata > Salamandridae > Triturus > Triturus cristatus. The sequence continues at coordinate 1,127,168,610 of NC_140579.1, read as the reverse complement.
AGAGTGAGGTTGTGAAAGAGTGAGTTAATAAAATTGAGAGCTATTTTCTGACGTAGTGAGATAGAAACAGTGAGTGTTGTTGTGAGCTCGAGAAAGATTGAGGTATTGAAAGAGAGATTGAGGTAGTGAGGGATGTTGTGAGGTATTAAGATAGAAACAGAGTGTGATGTAGTGAAGCAGTGAGATAGTGATGTATTTAAAGAGTCAGTGTAATTTACTTAGTGTATTTGAGAGAGGGAGAGTGAGGTAGTGAGATAGAGAGAGTGAAGTTGTGAGTTAATGAGAGAGTGATGTAGTGAAGTTTTGAGAGAGTGTGTTGTGAGGTAGTGAGATAGAAATAGATAGTGATGTAGTGATAGAGAGTGAGTTAGTGAGATAGAGAGAGTGAAGTGTTTAAGTAGTGTACTGCAATAAAGCAATCTAGAAGTGCACAAAGATGTATATACATTCACACAGTGCAATATAGAGTGACAAATCTATAGCTACACTTTTACACACACACAGAGCTATAGACTCACATACAGAGCTATTCATACACCCACAGCTAAGCAGTAGATAGTTAGCAGTAGAGTGTGTAATATTTGTCAGATTGCTTGTAAGGTCTGTTTTTTGCACGTAATGTATACATATTTGGAAATATGTATTTATACTTCTTCAATGTATGCCTATATATGTATATATGCATTTATAGTTGAAGAAATTTATTTTTGTTGCCTGTAAATAATGAGTAATGATAAGTGTTTAACAGCTTTTATTATAGACAATTATTATATACATTGTTAAAAATTATTTAAAGTTTACATTTGTGTTATGTTCTAATGAAGTGTTTGTAAGATTAACCGACTATTTCTAGAATGCATCCATTTCTAAATACAACATGTAAAGTTGTTGGCAAGTGCTGCATGAGAGCTTCTGAAAAATCTTCTACGTCTGTTGGTATATTGAGGTAGTCCATTACAATAGTATTTTCGATGTCCATGGATTTAAAAAGTTCAGTGTCTTGTTTTTGTACCGTTATGGTACTTTTTTCCTGCGTAGTATTTTCAATTCCATATATTGTAATAGTAATTTTTTCCACAGGTGGTTCTATTATCTGCAAAGTAAAACATAATTGTTAATAGAGGCATCTAGTGTGCATTATCCTTATATTTAGTTATTGGAGTAGTATAGATGTTAAGTGACATAGACAGTGATAGATATAAAGAGAGAGAGTGAGGTAGTGAGACAGAGAGAGTGTGGTACTTTTTTTGAGGGAGATAGTGAAGTTGTGAGGTATTGAGATAGAGAGTGAGGTAGTGATAGAGTGATGTAGTGATGTTTTGAGAGAGAAATGTTGTAAGATAGTGAGGTAGTGAGATAGAGTGGAGTATTGAGTTAGCGATATTTATTGAGTGAGAGAGTGAGTTAGAGAGAGTGAGTGATGTATATTTTGAGTGAGGCATTGAAAGTGAGAGAGTGAAGGAGTGAGATAGAAAGACATAGAGTTAGGTAGTGATATAGAGAGAGAGTGAAGTTGTGATGTAGTGACATGGAGGCATTCATATATACATAGGGAGTTACCCATACACATATAGAGACACCGAAAAACATACACAGATGCGCATACACTGAGCTACACACATATAGAGCCACACAGGTACACAAATAAAAAAAAATGTTGCACTTACTTCTATATGTGTATTGTGAGTAGTATTTAACATTTTTTCATTATTAAATTCGTGGACGGTCAAGTGTGTCATTTTGACATAAGTTCCAAGTGTGATTGGGAATTCCGTTGCATTTCTCCACAATGTTATTTTAACAGAGTCTGTCGTGTCAATAACTGTAATCGATTTTAATTTTGTTTCTTGTCCTGCGATAAAAATGTTTTTAGTTTCTTCTTCCTGTGAAATATAAAGCAAATATTATTATTATTTGTTTTTGTATATATAGTTTCAGTATACCAGACAGAGTGCGGTACAGACAGAGTGCGGTGCAGACAGAGTGCGGTGCAAAGAGTGCGGTGGGGAGAGAATGTGTGTAAGACAGTGTGGTGTAGTGTTTGAAGAGAGAGTGTTTAAGAGAGTTTTGTGATGCGAGAGTGTGGTTCATAGAGTGTGTTTGTAAGATTGTTTTGGAGAGCGGGTGTGGGGAAGAGAGCGGGTGTGGGAAAGAGAGCGGGTGTGGGGAAGAGAGCGGGTGTGGGGAAGAGAGCGGGTGTGGGGAAGAGAGAAGGTGTGGGGAAGAGAGCGGGTGTGGGGAATAGTGTTGGAAGAGAGTGTTGTGCATAGAGAGTGTTGCCCTGATAATTTTTTTTGCTGAGTGAGTGTTTAGAAGACTGTGTGAGTATAGAATAATGTAATTGAAAAGTTTAATAACTTTTTTACTCTATATTGTACTTATAAAAATACCTCTGATATTGTCCCCGATATGGTCATTAATGTTCGTAACTTGGCTTCTCTTATTGTTTTAATAGGTGATATTGGTGGAGCTGGTGGCGCTAGTATGTTTTGTGCTTCTTGTAGGATTTCACATGGAAGCGTTAAAGGTAGCATCCTAGATATTTTTGTATGTTTGGTTAATAGAATAACATTGTTCTTGGCCAGGAAATTCCTTATAATAATTCCATTTCCTGGTTTTGTTTGATTGTAAATATCGTCGTTATAGCATGTGGCTTTAATAGAACCACTTTCATCTGCTACTGCAAGGTGGTACAAGATTTTGTTTTCTTGCTTCGCATTTCGGTAGTGTGTTTTTTGAGAACATGTTACAATATTTGCTCTTATAGCCTTCTGAAAAGGTTTGCTCTCCTGTTGTTTTCCCATCTTAATTTCTTGTATAGAAATCATCTGAAATGAGAATAAATTGTGAGTATACATTTCGGATATTACTGTAGACATTTTTTACTTTTTCCAAAACTAATATATTAAATTATACAACATGCTTATTAAATAGAGAGAGTTATGTAATGAGAGAGAGTGAGGTAGATACGATAGTGAGGTAGTGAGAGAAAGAGAGATTGAAGTATTGAAAGACTGATGTAGTGAGGGTGGGTAATGTTGTGAGGTTGTGAGATAGAAACAGTGATGTTGTGAGGTAGTAAGAGAGTGAGTTATTGAAAGTGAGATTGTAATTTATTTATTGTGATAGAGAGATTGAGATAGTGAGGTAGTGAGATATAGAGAGAGTGATGTAGTGTGTTAGAGAGAGTGAAGTTGTAAGGTAGTGAGATAGATAGTGTGTTAGCGAGTGAGTGATGTAGTGTACGTTTTAGAGAGTGACTTGTGATATAGTGAGGTAGTGAGAGTGAGATAGTGAGATATAAATAGCTAGAGTGATGTTGTGAGATAGTGAGGTATTGAGTGAGAAAGTGAAGTTGTGAGGTATTGTATTAGAGAGTGATGTAGTGAGAGAGTGAGGTATGTAGAGATATTGAGGTATTGAGTGATATAGTTAGTGATGTAGCGTTATTGTGATGCTGTGATATACAGAGCTGAGCAGTGAGGTAGAGAGTGAGGTAGTGTTGCAGGGATTCTGCGTATGCACAGAACTATGCGCAGGAAACCAGGACCTCAGAGAATTGTGGTGTACCAGAAACTCCCCTCAGAACCAAGAACCCCATATCCGGCTAGCTTAGTGTCCCATTCGTTAGCCTAGATCTAGCTAGGCGGTCCCAATGTATAGACAACCCAGAACATGCGACTTAGATATTTCTCAGGAGTGGTGGGAATCCGAAATACCTGTTTGTACTTATTTAGCAGTCCACAACAGAATAATACAGACACGGTAAAGTTTAAAGAGTTTATTTTATAAACCTCGTGTCCTAAGATGCAGTACTTTGGCTAACACTAGCAGACAAATGGTTAAGATCAGAACCATCAGCATTGTTACAATACCATACACAATGAAAGGAGCAATCATAATAATAATGACAGTGGTAAGCAGCCACACTCCTTTCTCTAGTAACTAATAGGTTTCTTATACTAATAGAAGGTCTCTTAGGCTAACAGGGGGAACCCCATACCGTATAGATCAGCTTAGTAGAATCACATCACACGATCAGCTAGGCTCTCTCATGCATCAGCTCTTCTGTTCGAATGAATCTAAAACATTCTGTCTTGTAATATTAAAAGCACTTGTCCTTCAGATATTGGCAGCTGCATGCATGAGATGTCTAAAAAGTGGTACGATCGATCTGAAGACAACACTCTGCACCGTCTAGTGTCCTAGACTTGTTCTTTACATGATGTACAGACGAAGGTCGCAGCACACTGTTAAGAATGTTAAACAATAAACTGTTACCCTTAAGGCAAAGTCGAGTAAGCATTTCTAAAATGAATAACATATAACAACAGTGTCGCGTGCAAAGCAGCAGAAACGGCAAGCTGGCTTTCCTAACAGTTGTCTCGGTTATGCTAACTTAGTGTTGTAAATAGGGAGTGGCCAACCCACACTACCACCCCCCCTTGATTGAATCACTAACCACTAGGGGCGCACTTATCAAGAACGCAGAGTTCAAGTGATATAGAACAGAACCAAGGGCATGAACTATAAGTCCATATAAGGTAAGTGTAAAGTTCGAGAAAAAAAAGAAAAAAATCGTGTAAAAAATAAAAACGATGTCCCAGAGAAAAAACCATTAAAAAATTTTCAATACAAAAATTTACATCTCTAGATGCATCCTGTCTTGACTACGTGAAACTGTCAATCCATCAAGGTATATGCACCATAAGTTGCAACAGCTTCCAAGAGGAAATCATTGGAGCGTTCCGCAAAAGTATCTGCCATCCAATTTAGTAAGGGAAAGGAACACACATGTTCTTCAATTATCGGAGCATCCAGCACCATAACAGGACAACTGTCAGCATCCTCGAGATAACTTCGTTCAAGGAATTCAATAGCGGCCTCTCCGATATCCCAGTTACCAAGGACTCCTTGTGTAGCACCCAAAGCCATGAACCCAATTCCAGAACAAGCAAACTCATGATTCAGTAATGGACACATTAGTTCATCAAAATCCGGGTCAGGTGACACCAAGTTTGACAGACACAAGTCCAGAGCCCATTGGAAGGGACAATCTAGGCAATGAAAGACGGGCTGCACACATGTAAAATAAGCAAACCGGAATGACAATCCATACTTGACGCTTAAGGTCGCCAGAGGTAAAGTGCCGTAGTAATCAAGCATCTGGCTACGAAGATGGAGCAGGCGGAGCATTCTGTCTTGTAACCCCAGGCGTGCAGCCATAACGTAATGCGCAGATCAACAAGAGGATCCCGGCCCCAAGAGCGAAGAGCAAGGAAAACCCTCCGAAGACGCTTGAAAAAATAGAATGTAAAAACGCGGGGATCACACCAAAAGTAGTTTGGAAAGATGTCACGAGGCCTGAGCCGACAATTTTAAAAAAATGAACAAGGCCAGTCGTAGGCGAAGCATTAAATATAGTCTGTATCAACGTTCCAAAATGTAGGTGGAGGTCAGTATTTAAAAGAGCTTGTACTTCAGTACGTGTGTTTGCTATGTGAAGAAGATACGTTTCACGGGACGAAGTCAAAGAAACTTCTTTTTGAGACAAAAGAGCTCTTATTCTACTCATCCTGTTGAACTCTGCGTTCAAGGTTGGAATCGCCGGCCAGATGGATATATCGAGCCTGCCGTGCGGGGGTGGGAAAAGGACGTTATTACAGCAAACCACCCTATGTGAAACGGTGACTATGTAAGGAATACCCACTAGCATCCCACAGCAAGCTTCATTATTTAAAAGCAAATAACTACCGTTGGCAAGCAGCTTAAAAGAAGACGTTATAACTGGCATTGGAATACCTTTTAGGACACAAGCTAAATTAGGAGCATGTATATTGCAAGCGCCATGTAATTGTATATGTCTACAAACCACAGAATGATCGGGAGCGGAAGTGCATTCTTCACCTTTTAAGTAAACCTCCTTGCCATCCCTCACGCATCGATATGTGAAAGGAAGTGACCAAACTTCGTGCAGGAAGGCCTTACCAAGCTGTTCATATCTGCCAATGGCATAATGCTTCATGCACGAACTGAACTTAAACCGTGAAAAAAGCAACGTGATCAAACCGTGTACAAGCCACACAGCTGAATTCAATTCAGCAACAGAAAAAGGTAAAGGTTCTAGTTTTTCAATGTGTAGTAATGCGTAAGTTGCGTCTTTCATGGACATGAACTGCTGTTTTTCGGTCAAATTAAAAGGAAGGAATAATGAAGACGTATTCATGTAATCCCAAGGGACTTTCCCTGCTTTTAACGTTTGCAAGGTACATGCAAACTGCATAATTGAACGCAACTGATTCTGACCATGATATAACACAGACACTTCATCTTGCACAATGTCTACGACAGATGAAACAATATTATCTAACGTATACATTTTAGAAGACAAGGTGTTAATACTATTATCTATAACAGCCAATACTTTCTCCATATTGGCCTGGTCAATAGCACGTAGCCTGGAAGCAGCTTCAATTTGCGACAACTTCCAAACTTCATTGTAAATAGCATAAACCCATCTCTTGGACCTGCCACTCGCAGGACCCTTAATAAAATCATTTAAATCTACTTTGTCATTCAACCGTGATAAATGAAGCTTAACTGAAGCTAATGTGGAATGTTGCAACCATGACTGGCATAACTTACCTACCGACTAGGTAGTTACCGTGTGTGACGATGGGAAACGAGGGTCTACTCTAAGCCGTGTATACCCTGGTGTCAAGTCCAGAAACCGTCGTTGACAGGAATCTGAACCCGTCTGCCATACCAACCATCCTTGAGGGTCTATTGCTGAAATATTGAAGGTGGTGTTGGAGACGAAGGACTGCAACATAGTAAGGGACAGATCTGTGTGATTCGTCCAATTAGGATAAGCACCCAGATCCGGGATTGTGGGGGAATTCAATTTTTTAGATATAGCCAATCCAAAACAGGTGGTCTGAAAAATAGTTGAATTTAAAAATAACATATGATTTGGGATAAGACAGGCACGATGCAAAGCGTCTGTTCCTTGTACCTGCCACGGTTTAGTTCCCCAAACCGATTTAAGATCGACAGTAGCTTTCCATAGGTCATAACCTCCAATAGCCAATTCATCCATAAAGGATTTGGAATATAATAATTTGGTGTGTGTCAGTCTAACCTTAGAAGCTGGTTCCACTTCTACCTTAAAATAAAAAGATGCAGGGTGAGACACACTAAAATCTGAAAAGTATGTGATTTTTTTCACTAAAGTGGCAGAGCTGCCAGGCATAGGGACAGGACAATGTTTCCACTGAGTGAAATTAACAACATTTCGAAAGGTATTTGCTCTGTGTAGGAAATGTGTGCCATAATGTTGCTAGCAAAATTGTTCATCGTAATTTGCAGTATTTAAATACAAATCATCAGCATAATATTTTAAATCAGAAAACAGTGCTTCTATCGCTTGCACATCCCAATCATCTGATTGGATGTTCTGTTTAACTACATCACCCATAGAAACACGAAAAACAGTGGGCACATTAATCACTTCGGTGGGACCATGAATTTGAAAAGTTCACAGCATCCCAAGCAATTCCATCACGTACAGGCCAGGCGGTGATGTTCACAAAAGTCTGGTCCCTTTTCATGATGTGTGATGAGGAATGGGGGGCTAAAGTTCCATCAATTAAGTGAATTGTAGATCGTTCATTCAGGTAGTGTCCATTGATCAATTTAAAAAACACTACCACAAAGCCAATGGACATGAACAAAAAAATACTTATTAGCACCAGCCAGATGTAAGTCCAAGGTGCAACCAAAAAATGTCTCTTGAACCAGGCAAAACATTTAGAAATTTTGGAAGGGGCAGTGGAAGTCAATGATTCAGTTTCAAAGGAAGAATGTGACTGGGCAATTGTTGTTGAATGTAATAGAGGCAAAGGTACATCTGTTGGATAAGCATACTCAGGATCATCAGGTAAACCACCAGCATTAGATGGCATAGAGGGAGCAGCAACTGCAAGCTCAACGGAATAGAAGGGCAAGAAACTGAAGGTGTCATACTATGGAGAATCGGCCACCCGCTGTAGCTTGACATTGTCAATCGAGATGTACCTGTTATCCTTGCGACCAGGAAGTGGAGGTAAAACAACTGTACGCGTACCCAGGACTCCAAGCACTGGGACCGGTGCACGATAAGAGGGGCCGAACTCCTCCTTGTTCTCCACCTTCTCACGGACCAGGTCACCAACTCGAGGTAGCCAGCCGACTACCGGAATCTGGAGCGCAGCTTCTGATGTAGAGGGTACGTGTCCTTTCGCTAGAGTGTCTCTGGCTTCTTGTAGATTCTGCAATACAGCACAGTGGTCATCTAGGTCAAAAGGGGCGGCTGCCGCCGCCATGTCTAGACCATCAAGGTCCGGGACAAACATTCTTACTCCAAAGAGAATCATGTACGGGGTCCTCCCACCCAGAGACCTTCTAGGGAGATTATTAAGTGCACGTTCTACGTCATACAAGTGGGAGAGCCAGTTCCGGCCTGTACCTAATACCCTCGCTGTCAAAGATTGCTTTAGGTCACGGTTCATCCGCTCCACAACACTGTTGCCCTCAGACCGGTATGGAGACGAAAATTTGACTTGGACCCCCAGTTCTCTCATGGCCTCCTTGTACGCCTTTGAGGCGAACGCAGGACCCTGATCAGAATGAAGGGTACCACATGCAAAACTCCCTATAAAGACACGCAAATCCTTGATGACAGTTCTGGCATCAGCACTCCTTTGTGGCCATACCCACAGGAAACGTGTGCACGAATCAACTGCAACCAAGATATATTTGTACGCAGTATCAGAGGTAATAGGACCGCAGTGATCTAAATAAATGCTGCAAGTGGTTGATTAGATATATGCAGCTGTGTCTGTGGTGGACGCGCTGCAGAGGAAGGTTTAATCTGCTGGCAAATGTCACAATTAAGAACGTATGCCCGCGCTTGTTTGTAAAAACCGTACCACCAGTAACGTTGTTGCAAAAGAGATATAGTTGCCGACACTCCGGCATGCGCCGACGCAACACCCTCGTGGGCAGCTGATATCAGAGATGGTCTGCAGTCCGCGTTGGGAATCAATCTGTCACCAACGTCGTTAATCCTCACTAACGGGACGTTATCAAGACTTAAGCGATAATGGTATCGAGAAGGGAAACCCTTCGGAAAGTTTTTCCCGGTCTCAGAAGCGGCAATAGCTGCCAAGATGTCATCATCGATCTTACTTTTTGATCTTGTAACTGCTGCTACTAGATATGTCGCCACTGATGTTTTTGCTGCCTCGTCAGCCAGACTGTTACCGACAGCATGGACGCCAACTCGTTGGTGACCAAGAGTGTGAATTACATTCACGAGTGGCTGCAGTTCTTTAAGTGCCGCCACTCGAACCCAAAGCGTTTTATGCTTTATTGTGCTACCTTTGGAATCATGGAAATCATTCTGAATCCAAAAATGTAGATTCTCATTGTAAGATTGAACACAATAGAACGAATCACACACCACAAGAGTGGGAATTCGAAGATCAGCGTACTCCAGCGCAAGCACCAGAGCACGAACTTCAGCCAACTGCGCGGTACAATCACCCAATGTCTGTGTATGCACAGCTTCAGATTGGAACTCTCTATTCACGAAGGTACCCACAACAATTGCGCAGGCAGCTGAATAGGCGTGCTTCGATCCAGTAGCGGGTTGCGCCGACCCATCAGTGTAAATGACACAACGGTTCTCCTCAAGTGGGCGCAATGTCGAAGGAGTCGGATGAACGAGGGTACGGTGTTACCACCAGCATGTGCTTTCCTTGTGATAGCGCTCGTTCTTTCAGGATCGCCATCTGAACTGCTGTCAGTACTTTTTCGACAGCGGAAAAGCGCAGCTCAGCTGAAGTGTACAGATGAGATTTGTAAGCAATGGGAACGGTGTCGCCCTCATTGAACGTTAAGTACGTGAAACCCACTGGGCCTGGCACAATTCTAATGATCAGGTTAGTGTGGTTATCACGAGTTTGTAAGTATTTTGAAGCAGGAAGATCAGACTGCAAAGTTTGCAATGCAGCTGTATGCTCTGGCAGCCAGCATGATTTGGTAAAAGTAGGTTGTACCAAGGCATAAAGAGTCTTGATACGCTGGGCATAATCAGGAATGTAGGTACGACCGAAATTCAGAAAACCCAGTAATGATTGCAAATTCTTCAGCGTTGTAGGAGTACAAAGGCGTGCGCACTTCTCAAGGAAGTGCGGAGCCAAGCCGCGACCCTCACTGTTGAGTTCGTACCCCAAGAACAACACTGTGAGCTCGGCAATGTGGCACTTCGCAAAATTGAATTTGTATCCGAAGTCTGCAAACATAGTAATTACGCTATCCACGCGAGCAAGGTGTGGAAGCAACTCGTCGTCTGTTAGATAGATGTCATCAACATACGAGTATGCATCCGGGTCCATATACTCTAGGAGTGAGACCACTCGAGCAGCAAAGACCCCAGGGCTGTTCTTATAGCCCATCGGAAGCCTTTTAAACTTTCTTTGTTTACCGCCCGAGGTAAAAGCCGTCCACTCACTACTCTGAGGAGACAGGTTATGGCTGTAAAAGCCATTGGAAATGTCAAGTGTGGTTTTAAACCGTTTTCTCACAAGACTATCGACGAGAGCCGACCCGTGAGTATTCTGTACCGCGCACGTCCGGCAGTGAGAGTTTGTGCCGGTAATCCAAAACTAGGCGGTACGAACCGTCGGGCTTCGTCACAGTGAATAAAGGGTTATTCATAGGTGACACACAAGTTTCAATTACTCGCTGATATTCCAATTGTTCAAGGATAGTCGCGACGTGAGATCTAGCCTTGCGACGCATGGGATATTGGGGTTGAGGCTGGGGATCGGACCGCAACGGAATCGTATGATCGGGAGAAATTTTGTCCCAGCCCACTTGATTGCGATACAACGCAGGCGCTTGCGCCTGCGCCCACTCTCCGGCCAACCTGTTAGCATGTTCAATAGGCACTGTGTGCCCAAAGGCGGGGAGGATCACCACCTCCCCTCTAGGAACATCTAAAATGAAAGCCGGAGGCCAATCTTCCTCCGCTAACAGAATGTCATAAGTGGAGGACAAATTATCCCAAAAGACTACTCTAATTCTACGATGTATGTCACCCTCTATCTTAAGGATTAAGTCAAACATCCGTTCAGGGGGAGCTACGCGAGTATCAGCAGTTTCAACACTCACATATGTATCAGTTGCTGTCACCTCCAGATACGGACGCAGTGCTTGCCGCACTACTGTAACTTCCGCCGCGCTGTCTAACGTCGAACGTTAGAGCCCATGTCCGGTTCTGAAGCAGTGTCTGTACCATCTGAGGCATATCTCGCAGTTAGAGGAGCAACCTTCTTTTTCAGAAACGGAGGTCTTTGACGTGCAGCGTCGTCCTGCTTGACTTTTACGTCAGTCTGGCGGGGTTGCTCACGACCTTGAGCACCCCTTCCTCTTCCACGGTCTCCGCCACCGGATTGTGAAGCCGATGTTTCCTGTGAAGAACGAGTAGAGCGTTCAGAAACCTGAAATCTATCAGGTGACTTAATATTAGCACGATCGCGCAAAACATATTTACGTTCAGTAGACGACTGAACTGGCGAAGCAGAATGCGACCTACGTTTCTGTTGCTGTTTTCCCTGTTTTTTGGTTCGCCAACTTTCCTTCGGAAACTTGGGCTTTTCATCTTTTGTAGACGAACTCCCCTTAGTCTGCTGTACTACATCAGGAATCTTAACGGTGGGTTTCACGCCTAAGGCGCTACGTCCCACCATTCTGTAGGCCTTTGCAATAATTTTTGCAAATTCCCTGGGTTTGTCGGCAGGAGCCACAAGTTCCACCATATTGCCTACTTGGAACTGCAGAGCATCTCCTTTTAGGTTCCCCATCACCATGGAAGAAACAACATCGAAGCTGTCGACAAGCCTCATTCCCAATTCAATGGCCGCCTCTGCACCATGATTTTCCTGAACCTTCTTGATGACAGCGGGTAGTACAGACATAGACGGAGTGCCATAGCACTTCGAATAGGTCGCAGCAAAGACCGTGCCCCAATTGTTACAATCGACAATATCAGGTACCAGATCCTTCGGCAAAGTAATGGTGAGTATCCTGTGTTTATCCACATGAGAAGTGTTTGGAAACACGGCTTCCAGTTGATCAAACTTTTCAGCAAGCCAGTAAGGAAATTCATCCTTACTTTGGGGGCGCTTGCCAACAACCGCATTAACCATCACTGGACTAATGACCACGGCTCGGTGTTCATTCGTCTGACCCGCAACAGCAGGTACCCCCCCGCACGTTGCGCGACACGTACTGCACCAAAGCCCTATGGACCGTAATCAGGGCAGTGTGTAGTACCCGTAAATCTGCCACCCCAACTGTCATGTAGTTGGGATGGGGTGTAAAACCGGCCAGCACCGGCCAATCAGCCCCTGCAATGGACAAAGGGCCAAGTCTTGGCGGTGCCACCGTATGGGGAAGGGCGCCATTAAACCAAATGGTATGCTGCCAGGCAGATATAGGTATTTCTACTGTCCTATACGGAGCATAAGCTGCAGGTACTTGTGTGGCAGTGTAGGTGTGGAACGTATCATCGTCCGCATTCACCTCTGGAAAAGTCACCCAAGAGTAAAACAACTCATAAGGGTGTGCTGCGTCAGCACACCCTTATGAGTTGTCTTGTAACCCCAGGCGTGCAGCCATAACGTAATGCGCAGATCAACAAGAGGATCCCGGCCCCAAGAGCGAAGAGCAAGGAAAACCCTCCGAAGACGCTTGAAAAAATAGAATGTAAAAACGCGGGGATCACACCAAAAGTAGTTTGGAAAGATGTCACGAGGCCTGAGCCGACAATTTTAAAAAAATGAACAAGGCCAGTCGTAGGCGAAGCATTAAATATAGTCTGTATCAACGTTCCAAAATGTAGGTGGAGGTCAGTATTTAAAAGAGCTTGTACTTCAGTACGTGTGTTTGCTATGTGAAGAAGATACGTTTCACGGGACGAAGTCAAAGAAACTTCTTTTTGAGACAAAAGAGCTCTTATTCTACTCATCCTGTTGAACTCTGCGTTCAAGGTTGGAATCGCCGGCCAGATGGATATATCGAGCCTGCCGTGCGGGGGTGGGAAAAGGACGTTATTACAGCAAACCACCCTATGTGAAACGGTGACTATGTAAGGAATACCCACTAGCATCCCACAGCAAGCTTCATTATTTAAAAGCAAATAACTACCGTTGGCAAGCAGCTTAAAAGAAGACGTTATAACTGGCATTGGAATACCTTTTAGGACACAAGCTAAATTAGGAGCATGTATATTGCAAGCGCCATGTAATTGTATATGTCTACAAACCACAGAATGATCGGGAGCGGAAGTGCATTCTTCACCTTTTAAGTAAACCTCCTTGCCATCCCTCACGCATCGATATGTGAAAGGAAGTGACCAAACTTCGTGCAGGAAGGCCTTACCAAGCTGTTCATATCTGCCAATGGCATAATGCTTCATGCACGAACTGAACTTAAACCGTGAAAAAAGCAACGTGATCAAACCGTGTACAAGCCACACAGCTGAATTCAATTCAGCAACAGAAAAAGGTAAAGGTTCTAGTTTTTCAATGTGTAGTAATGCGTAAGTTGCGTCTTTCATGGACATGAACTGCTGTTTTTCGGTCAAATTAAAAGGAAGGAATAATGAAGACGTATTCATGTAATCCCAAGGGACTTTCCCTGCTTTTAACGTTTGCAAGGTACATGCAAACTGCATAATTGAACGCAACTGATTCTGACCATGATATAACACAGACACTTCATCTTGCACAATGTCTACGACAGATGAAACAATATTATCTAACGTATACATTTTAGAAGACAAGGTGTTAATACTATTATCTATAACAGCCAATACTTTCTCCATATTGGCCTGGTCAATAGCACGTAGCCTGGAAGCAGCTTCAATTTGCGACAACTTCCAAACTTCATTGTAAATAGCATAAACCCATCTCTTGGACCTGCCACTCGCAGGACCCTTAATAAAATCATTTAAATCTACTTTGTCATTCAACCGTGATAAATGAAGCTTAACTGAAGCTAATGTGGAATGTTGCAACCATGACTGGCATAACTTACCTACCGACTAGGTAGTTACCGTGTGTGACGATGGGAAACGAGGGTCTACTCTAAGCCGTGTATACCCTGGTGTCAAGTCCAGAAACCGTCGTTGACAGGAATCTGAACCCGTCTGCCATACCAACCATCCTTGAGGGTCTATTGCTGAAATATTGAAGGTGGTGTTGGAGACGAAGGACTGCAACATAGTAAGGGACAGATCTGTGTGATTCGTCCAATTAGGATAAGCACCCAGATCCGGGATTGTGGGGGAATTCAATTTTTTAGATATAGCCAATCCAAAACAGGTGGTCTGAAAAATAGTTGAATTTAAAAATAACATATGATTTGGGATAAGACAGGCACGATGCAAAGCGTCTGTTCCTTGTACCTGCCACGGTTTAGTTCCCCAAACCGATTTAAGATCGACAGTAGCTTTCCATAGGTCATAACCTCCAATAGCCAATTCATCCATAAAGGATTTGGAATATAATAATTTGGTGTGTGTCAGTCTAACCTTAGAAGCTGGTTCCACTTCTACCTTAAAATAAAAAGATGCAGGGTGAGACACACTAAAATCTGAAAAGTATGTGATTTTTTTCACTAAAGTGGCAGAGCTGCCAGGCATAGGGACAGGACAATGTTTCCACTGAGTGAAATTAACAACATTTCGAAAGGTATTTGCTCTGTGTAGGAAATGTGTGCCATAATGTTGCTAGCAAAATTGTTCATCGTAATTTGCAGTATTTAAATACAAATCATCAGCATAATATTTTAAATCAGAAAACAGTGCTTCTATCGCTTGCACATCCCAATCATCTGATTGGATGTTCTGTTTAACTACATCACCCATAGAAACACGAAAAACAGTGGGCACATTAATCACTTCGGTGGGACCATGAATTTGAAAAGTTCACAGCATCCCAAGCAATTCCATCACGTACAGGCCAGGCGGTGATGTTCACAAAAGTCTGGTCCCTTTTCATGATGTGTGATGAGGAATGGGGGGCTAAAGTTCCATCAATTAAGTGAATTGTAGATCGTTCATTCAGGTAGTGTCCATTGATCAATTTAAAAAACACTACCACAAAGCCAATGGACATGAACAAAAAAATACTTATTAGCACCAGCCAGATGTAAGTCCAAGGTGCAACCAAAAAATGTCTCTTGAACCAGGCAAAACATTTAGAAATTTTGGAAGGGGCAGTGGAAGTCAATGATTCAGTTTCAAAGGAAGAATGTGACTGGGCAATTGTTGTTGAATGTAATAGAGGCAAAGGTACATCTGTTGGATAAGCATACTCAGGATCATCAGGTAAACCACCAGCATTAGATGGCATAGAGGGAGCAGCAACTGCAAGCTCAACGGAATAGAAGGGCAAGAAACTGAAGGTGTCATACTATGGAGAATCGGCCACCCGCTGTAGCTTGACATTGTCAATCGAGATGTACCTGTTATCCTTGCGACCAGGAAGTGGAGGTAAAACAACTGTACGCGTACCCAGGACTCCAAGCACTGGGACCGGTGCACGATAAGAGGGGCCGAACTCCTCCTTGTTCTCCACCTTCTCACGGACCAGGTCACCAACTCGAGGTAGCCAGCCGACTACCGGAATCTGGAGCGCAGCTTCTGATGTAGAGGGTACGTGTCCTTTCGCTAGAGTGTCTCTGGCTTCTTGTAGATTCTGCAATACAGCACAGTGGTCATCTAGGTCAAAAGGGGCGGCTGCCGCCGCCATGTCTAGACCATCAAGGTCCGGGACAAACATTCTTACTCCAAAGAGAATCATGTACGGGGTCCTCCCACCCAGAGACCTTCTAGGGAGATTATTAAGTGCACGTTCTACGTCATACAAGTGGGAGAGCCAGTTCCGGCCTGTACCTAATACCCTCGCTGTCAAAGATTGCTTTAGGTCACGGTTCATCCGCTCCACAACACTGTTGCCCTCAGACCGGTATGGAGACGAAAATTTGACTTGGACCCCCAGTTCTCTCATGGCCTCCTTGTACGCCTTTGAGGCGAACGCAGGACCCTGATCAGAATGAAGGGTACCACATGCAAAACTCCCTATAAAGACACGCAAATCCTTGATGACAGTTCTGGCATCAGCACTCCTTTGTGGCCATACCCACAGGAAACGTGTGCACGAATCAACTGCAACCAAGATATATTTGTACGCAGTATCAGAGGTAATAGGACCGCAGTGATCTAAATAAATGCTGCAAGTGGTTGATTAGATATATGCAGCTGTGTCTGTGGTGGACGCGCTGCAGAGGAAGGTTTAATCTGCTGGCAAATGTCACAATTAAGAACGTATGCCCGCGCTTGTTTGTAAAAACCGTACCACCAGTAACGTTGTTGCAAAAGAGATATAGTTGCCGACACTCCGGCATGCGCCGACGCAACACCCTCGTGGGCAGCTGATATCAGAGATGGTCTGCAGTCCGCGTTGGGAATCAATCTGTCACCAACGTCGTTAATCCTCACTAACGGGACGTTATCAAGACTTAAGCGATAATGGTATCGAGAAGGGAAACCCTTCGGAAAGTTTTTCCCGGTCTCAGAAGCGGCAATAGCTGCCAAGATGTCATCATCGATCTTACTTTTTGATCTTGTAACTGCTGCTACTAGATATGTCGCCACTGATGTTTTTGCTGCCTCGTCAGCCAGACTGTTACCGACAGCATGGACGCCAACTCGTTGGTGACCAAGAGTGTGAATTACATTCACGAGTGGCTGCAGTTCTTTAAGTGCCGCCACTCGAACCCAAAGCGTTTTATGCTTTATTGTGCTACCTTTGGAATCATGGAAATCATTCTGAATCCAAAAATGTAGATTCTCATTGTAAGATTGAACACAATAGAACGAATCACACACCACAAGAGTGGGAATTCGAAGATCAGCGTACTCCAGCGCAAGCACCAGAGCACGAACTTCAGCCAACTGCGCGGTACAATCACCCAATGTCTGTGTATGCACAGCTTCAGATTGGAACTCTCTATTCACGAAGGTACCCACAACAATTGCGCAGGCAGCTGAATAGGCGTGCTTCGATCCAGTAGCGGGTTGCGCCGACCCATCAGTGTAAATGACACAACGGTTCTCCTCAAGTGGGCGCAATGTCGAAGGAGTCGGATGAACGAGGGTACGGTGTTACCACCAGCATGTGCTTTCCTTGTGATAGCGCTCGTTCTTTCAGGATCGCCATCTGAACTGCTGTCAGTACTTTTTCGACAGCGGAAAAGCGCAGCTCAGCTGAAGTGTACAGATGAGATTTGTAAGCAATGGGAACGGTGTCGCCCTCATTGAACGTTAAGTACGTGAAACCCACTGGGCCTGGCACAATTCTAATGATCAGGTTAGTGTGGTTATCACGAGTTTGTAAGTATTTTGAAGCAGGAAGATCAGACTGCAAAGTTTGCAATGCAGCTGTATGCTCTGGCAGCCAGCATGATTTGGTAAAAGTAGGTTGTACCAAGGCATAAAGAGTCTTGATACGCTGGGCATAATCAGGAATGTAGGTACGACCGAAATTCAGAAAACCCAGTAATGATTGCAAATTCTTCAGCGTTGTAGGAGTACAAAGGCGTGCGCACTTCTCAAGGAAGTGCGGAGCCAAGCCGCGACCCTCACTGTTGAGTTCGTACCCCAAGAACAACACTGTGAGCTCGGCAATGTGGCACTTCGCAAAATTGAATTTGTATCCGAAGTCTGCAAACATAGTAATTACGCTATCCACGCGAGCAAGGTGTGGAAGCAACTCGTCGTCTGTTAGATAGATGTCATCAACATACGAGTATGCATCCGGGTCCATATACTCTAGGAGTGAGACCACTCGAGCAGCAAAGACCCCAGGGCTGTTCTTATAGCCCATCGGAAGCCTTTTAAACTTTCTTTGTTTACCGCCCGAGGTAAAAGCCGTCCACTCACTACTCTGAGGAGACAGGTTATGGCTGTAAAAGCCATTGGAAATGTCAAGTGTGGTTTTAAACCGTTTTCTCACAAGACTATCGACGAGAGCCGACCCGTGAGTATTCTGTACCGCGCACGTCCGGCAGTGAGAGTTTGTGCCGGTAATCCAAAACTAGGCGGTACGAACCGTCGGGCTTCGTCACAGTGAATAAAGGGTTATTCATAGGTGACACACAAGTTTCAATTACTCGCTGATATTCCAATTGTTCAAGGATAGTCGCGACGTGAGATCTAGCCTTGCGACGCATGGGATATTGGGGTTGAGGCTGGGGATCGGACCGCAACGGAATCGTATGATCGGGAGAAATTTTGTCCCAGCCCACTTGATTGCGATACAACGCAGGCGCTTGCGCCTGCGCCCACTCTCCGGCCAACCTGTTAGCATGTTCAATAGGCACTGTGTGCCCAAAGGCGGGGAGGATCACCACCTCCCCTCTAGGAACATCTAAAATGAAAGCCGGAGGCCAATCTTCCTCCGCTAACAGAATGTCATAAGTGGAGGACAAATTATCCCAAAAGACTACTCTAATTCTACGATGTATGTCACCCTCTATCTTAAGGATTAAGTCAAACATCCGTTCAGGGGGAGCTACGCGAGTATCAGCAGTTTCAACACTCACATATGTATCAGTTGCTGTCACCTCCAGATACGGACGCAGTGCTTGCCGCACTACTGTAACTTCCGCCGCGCTGTCTAACGTCGAACGTTAGAGCCCATGTCCGGTTCTGAAGCAGTGTCTGTACCATCTGAGGCATATCTCGCAGTTAGAGGAGCAACCTTCTTTTTCAGAAACGGAGGTCTTTGACGTGCAGCGTCGTCCTGCTTGACTTTTACGTCAGTCTGGCGGGGTTGCTCACGACCTTGAGCACCCCTTCCTCTTCCACGGTCTCCGCCACCGGATTGTGAAGCCGATGTTTCCTGTGAAGAACGAGTAGAGCGTTCAGAAACCTGAAATCTATCAGGTGACTTAATATTAGCACGATCGCGCAAAACATATTTACGTTCAGTAGACGACTGAACTGGCGAAGCAGAATGCGACCTACGTTTCTGTTGCTGTTTTCCCTGTTTTTTGGTTCGCCAACTTTCCTTCGGAAACTTGGGCTTTTCATCTTTTGTAGACGAACTCCCCTTAGTCTGCTGTACTACATCAGGAATCTTAACGGTGGGTTTCACGCCTAAGGCGCTACGTCCCACCATTCTGTAGGCCTTTGCAATAATTTTTGCAAATTCCCTGGGTTTGTCGGCAGGAGCCACAAGTTCCACCATATTGCCTACTTGGAACTGCAGAGCATCTCCTTTTAGGTTCCCCATCACCATGGAAGAAACAACATCGAAGCTGTCGACAAGCCTCATTCCCAATTCAATGGCCGCCTCTGCACCATGATTTTCCTGAACCTTCTTGATGACAGCGGGTAGTACAGACATAGACGGAGTGCCATAGCACTTCGAATAGGTCGCAGCAAAGACCGTGCCCCAATTGTTACAATCGACAATATCAGGTACCAGATCCTTCGGCAAAGTAATGGTGAGTATCCTGTGTTTATCCACATGAGAAGTGTTTGGAAACACGGCTTCCAGTTGATCAAACTTTTCAGCAAGCCAGTAAGGAAATTCATCCTTACTTTGGGGGCGCTTGCCAACAACCGCATTAACCATCACTGGACTAATGACCACGGCTCGGTGTTCATTCGTCTGACCCGCAACAGCAGGTACCCCCCCGCACGTTGCGCGACACGTACTGCACCAAAGCCCTATGGACCGTAATCAGGGCAGTGTGTAGTACCCGTAAATCTGCCACCCCAACTGTCATGTAGTTGGGATGGGGTGTAAAACCGGCCAGCACCGGCCAATCAGCCCCTGCAATGGACAAAGGGCCAAGTCTTGGCGGTGCCACCGTATGGGGAAGGGCGCCATTAAACCAAATGGTATGCTGCCAGGCAGATATAGGTATTTCTACTGTCCTATACGGAGCATAAGCTGCAGGTACTTGTGTGGCAGTGTAGGTGTGGAACGTATCATCGTCCGCATTCACCTCTGGAAAAGTCACCCAAGAGTAAAACAACTCATAAGGGTGTGCTGCGTCAGCAGCTACCACAAAGACCACAGCCAGCCCGTCATCAGGCACCC
The DNA here is from genome assembly GCF_964204655.1 of Triturus cristatus. Lineage (NCBI taxonomy): Eukaryota > Metazoa > Chordata > Amphibia > Caudata > Salamandridae > Triturus > Triturus cristatus. The sequence continues at coordinate 1,127,148,385 of NC_140579.1, read as the reverse complement.
CATACGTCCGCAAATGCTGACGTAGAGGAGCCCGACTATGTGCGGCTATATCGACCGCCATTAGGACACACTAAAGAATAACGACAAGTTCTACAGTAGCACTTGGGTTCAGTAAAAACTAATCTTTTTAATTGTCAAGCTTGAACGAACCTTTAGTCAAAACTCAGGTAGATTAAGCCGTCACTCTCGTTATCCGGAAACCAGAGTGAGGGCGTTGTGGACTAATAAAAGTACTAGTAAGGCGTATCAGAACTTAACCACGTTGGGCGCCATGTTGCAGGGATTCTGCATATGCACAGAACTATGCGCAGGAAACCAGGACCTCAGAGAATTGTGGTGTACCAGAAACTCCCCTCAGAACCAAAAACCCCATATCCGGCTAGCTTAGTGTCCCATTCGTTAGCTTAGATCTAGCTAGGCGGTCCCAATGTATAGACAACCCAGAACATGCGACTTAGATATTTCTCAGGAGTGGTGGGAATCCAAAATACCTGTTTGTACTTATTTAGCAGTCCACAACAGAATAATACAGACACGGTAAAGTTTAAAGAGTTTATTTTATAAACCTCGTGTCCTAAGATGCAGTACTTTGGCTAACACTAGCAGACTAATGGTTAAGATCAGAACCACCAGCATTGTTACAATACCATACACAATGAAAGGAGCAATCATAATAATAATGACAGTGGTAAGCAGCCACACTCCTTTCTCTAGTAACTAATAGGTTTATTATACTAATAGAAGGTCTCTTAAGCTAACAGGGGGAACCCCATACTGTATAGATCAGCTTAGTAGAATCGCATCACACAATCAGCTAGGCTCTCTCATGCATCAGCTCTTCTGTTCAAATGAATCTAAAACATTCTGTCTTGTAATATTAAAGGCACTTGTCCTTCAGATATTGGCAGCTGCATGCATGATATGTCTAAAAAGTGGTACGATCAATCTGAAGACAACACTCTTCACCGTCTAGTGTCCTAGACTTGTTCTTTACATGATGTACAGACGAAGGTCGCAGCACACTGTTAAGAATGTTAAACAATAAACTGTTATCCTGTAAGGCAAAGTCGAGTAAGCATTTCTAAAATGAATAACGTATAAAAACAGTGTCGCGTGCAAAGCAGCAGAAACGGCAAGCTGGCTTTCCTAACAGTTGTCTCGGTTATGCTAACTTAGTGTTGTAAATAGGGAGTGGCCAACCCACACTACAGTAGAGAGAGTGATTGAGCTAGTGAGAGAGAGTGAAGTAGTGTGAGAGAGAGAGTGAGTTAGTGAGAGAGAGAGTCAGGTAGTGAGAGCGAGTTTGGGCGAGAGAGAGTGAGGTAGTGATAGAGAGAGAGCCAACCACACACACATACAGACCCACACAGACAGAGCCACACACACACACAAAGTGTATCACTCAGACACACATACAGAGCAGCCCATAATGAGACAGCCATACACACAGAGAGCTACCAACACACATATACAGAGCTACAGACATACACATACAGACCCACAGACTTACACACATACAGACTCACCTAACACACATAGTAAGCCAGCCACATAAAGATACCGAGCCACCTATACACACATATATACACAACATGCATTTTAAATTGCTACCCATAAGGCTTTGAGATCACTATAATATGACTCTAATATGCCATAGTTCGTTAAGTGTACATTAGTATAGACATGATCTAATGTTGACTTGTAGTCTGTTGTATATTGTGTTATTTTTTGTTGACATTGAAATTGGTTTAGCATATATTGTAATAGTAGTGCTGTGTTTTGTGTTTCTTGTGTTAAATCTATGTTGAAGTCACCCATTATTATGTAGTTATAATCAGGGTAAAAGTTTAATATGCTACTTAAAACTTGGAAAAGTGTTTGTATATGTACATGTGGAGGCTTGTATAGCATTACAAATAAGTAGTTGCAATTGTTAAGATGTAGAGTAAAATGTAGAATATCAATTTCGTGTTGTGTTTCATATATTGGCAGTAAGTTAATATTTTTTCGGTAGTAAATTGCTTTTCCATGCTTAGTTCTGTGATGGTGGAATTTATCAAATATTAAAAGATGGTACTGTTCTATCAAGAAAGTATTGCTATCTGATGTTCTAGTAGTGTTTATTTCAGTGAAGCATAGAATATCAGCATTCATTATATTGGTGTCTGATTTCAGTGCTATGTAATTTTTTTGCAGTGATCGTATATTATGTACAATGATATTACACATTTTGTTATAGGTACATAATTGAGGGACAGGTATTTGCAGTTGCATATCTGTCCTTAATCTGTCCATTTCTTCATGAACTTTTGAATGTACAACAATTTTGTCCTGCTGAAAGTTTTTAATATAGATGTTACCTAATGATCTGGCTCTGCTTAAAGCTACATAATGCATATGATGTATTTTGCTATTGTTAAAATGTATGTAAAGTGGTTCAATTGTTTCTCCTTGTGTTCTGTGTATAGTACGTGCAGATGATTGGCGTAGGGGAAATTGTTTGCGTATAATTGTTATAAATTTTTGTGTAAATTGAAAGTGCCGTGTAATAGCATGTATTGGTGTCCAATGAGGCAAAATGTTAGTTGTATACATGTGTTTATTTTCTAGCCTTGTACTTTTACCAACATTTTCTTTATCAAAATTAATCCATATTACAGTAGGGCTGTTATTTATTCTTTCTACAAATTCAACTATACCTGTAGCACCATTTGTTAAACCATCATTAACATTAATATTGGAAGTTATATCATATCTTAATTTTAAGGCAATATGTACTATAAATGGCAGTCCCATTGTTTTAGTTGCATTTGTAGGTAACTGAGCTAGTATTTTCTTTTTCACTATTTCACTCAAGTCAGCTGCTACTGTATCTATGGCTGTTGCTGTGTAGACAGGATAGTTCATTATGTGTTGTAATAAAACTTCACTATTAATGTTATCAACTTCTTTGTTTGTTGGCATAATATAAGGTATAGTTTTGCTAATGGTTATTGGTGGTTCTAATTCTCGTGTTTGTATCTGTATTATATCTGCCTCATTTTGTTTCCCTTCTCTTAATCTGTTTAACAGTTCAGCAAACGGCAAGTCATTTAGCTGTCTCATAATTTTTGTTAACTCAAATAACTTAAAAGTTTCTTGCCATAGATTAGTACTTACTGGTCTGTATGAATGCCTGGGGTTTTCAAATATGTACGTGTCAAAAACTGGCTTCAATTGATAAAAATCTCCAATTGCTAATATAGATATTCCACCAAATGGGAGATTGGAAATTTTTATTTCTTGTAATCTATTATGTATGAAATTAAATAAATTAGCTCCTACCATTGATATCTCATCAATTATTAGCAATTTAAGATGCATTAACTCGTTTTGTAGTGTACTCCTGCTCTCATGAGTTAGTGGTTTATGAGTGAGTGTTTGTGAAACTGGTATTTTAAACGTACTATAGTGTTTTACCATGAATATTATGTGCTGCTTTGCCTGTAGGAGCTGTAAGCAGTACATATATGTTGTCAGGATTTTCCCCTGCTCTAGTATTGTAGTATCGTTGTAATGTTTGGTAAAGCGCTTTAATAAGGAAACTTTTACCTACTCCTGCACCACCTGTACAAAATGTGTAGCAGGGTTCTTCTTTTGTCCAATTTAAGTGATGATATATAAAGTTAAGTTGTTCATTTGTCAGATTTTGCATTATGTTGTCATACTGTTCATTTGGCATTAAATTATTGGTTAGTGCTTCTTCAATACTTGTACTTCTAATTCCTAAATCGAATGATAAGTCATATAGTAATTGTTCATTAACTGGAATTTGAGGATATATGTTGTCATCTGTATTTATATCTGTTTGTGGTAGAATCAATGGTTCTACTGTAATGTTTTCTGTCTCATTGTTTTTTAGTGTTTTATTATATCTATTATGGTGAAAGTCAACAGTGCTTTTAATTTCTAGATAGCGTTCATAATATGTTTCTTTGTGGCCAATTATTAGATGATCTACTCTCCATGGATAATAAAGCATTATCAATTCGCTATAGTAATTTTCAGAGTCATTTTTTTTGTTAAATCTACAATAGCGAATTATTTTAGGGTTTTTTCGTTTTATATAGTCAGTTTCTATTATTTCTTCTTGTATATTAATTTTCAGTTCTTCCTCATCTGAGCTATAAAAGTTATTTTCAGCGAGAAAATTGTTATGGTCTGTTTCTTTTTTTCCCTTTCTTTTTTTTTTTTCTCATCATACCTAGATGCATAGTCAGCTAATGTACAGGTTTCTAAATTTCCTGGGCGTTTGCTGTACTTTACCATAAGATTTTCAAATTGTATTTTATGAGAATTATCTGGCAATAAATTAATAGTCTCTATATCTTTTAATAAGTATGTACGCTTTTCTGGTGGACTTGTATTAATGAATACAAAAGAGCGAGAACTTTTCCGTAATGGAATTTGAAGTATAAGATAGGCTGCTTCTTGTGCACTTATTTCTGAACAGTTTAAGAATTTGTTATCTATATGCTTAAGTTGATCTTTTATGCTAGGATTGTGATATACTTCTTTTGCAGCTTGTGCAATTATTTTGCTCATCCCACGTTGAGATTTACTAATATATGAAACTATATATACAGCACATGCATATGCATCTAAGATGTATTGGATATCTATATTTGCTTGCCATGCTTGTAAAATTGTAGTATTGTAGTTATTTATAAAGCATTCAGCTGGTGTTCTTTTTAGAAAAATGTTTTTTTTCCCGATCATTGACTGTATACATAAAAGATACTGTTTTAAATCTAGTTGCATTGTATTTAAGAACTCATCAAAAGTATAACTTTGGAAGTCGTGTGTGTTCATAGTTAGATGTATTAGTTCAATTTGTTGAAGGAGTTCTTGATTAGTTTTGTCTAGTTCTAATTGTTCTAATATATAAGTTTCAGGCATGGGATATTTTGGGTACTGATATTTGCATGTTCTTTTATGCTTGATCCTGCAATTTTTGGTATGCCCATGCCTTTGGAGGGGTATGAAAGGGTCTATATTTGGATCTTGTGTCTTTGCACATGTTATATACTTATTTATAAAAGTAATAACTTCATTGATCTCAGAATTTTCATATTGTGGTGCATTCTCTATCCATATTATAGCATGTATATGTGGTGATCCCCGTTGTTGGAATTCTACTCTATAAAAGAAATCTAAAATTTTGCCAATTGGGTTACTTTCATGTAATAAAATACAATTAAATAGCTTTCTAACTTGGAAATCAAAATGCCTTGCACATGTAATTGGATTTTGTTGGATTAATGCATTTTGTTTCCCATGACATATTGGCAAATTCTTCTTTAGTACATTCTTTTTTTTTCTCAGTACGTAATAAAATATTAATTAAATGATACCATTTTGTTTCTGCAGCTGATAAAGTTAAAAAAAAGTTGGTATTCCCAATTGTCTTATCATAGCAAATAGGTATTTTTTGCATTGCTCCCAATATGGTGGTGAACTACGTATAGTTTTTAGTATTTTGTACCCCTCATTATATTGGAGAATACGGTTTCATTTTTCTTTTATGTCTTTTGCAGTTATAATCTTCCCATTATTAAAGTATTTTCTAAGTGAGATGTATATTTTGCTATGTATTTGTTTTATACGTAATTTAGCCAATTTAAAGAAAACATTTGTTATAGACTTTGCTACTCTTTGATCATTACTTCTTAATTCCCATAGACATATTGTGCTATAATGTATTGGTACATGCCTCTCTTTATTAGTTGGTCTTCGCTTTCCGCAAAATATTGTAGGGAAAGCTAAATATTCAGAATCTATATCTTTATATAGAACTCTTGGTGTGTTATGTTCTGCAGGTGCTAAATTTAAAATATTTATGTTTTCTGTAGTTATTCTTTCATTAGTTAGCATAGTATCTAAATTCCCTGGGGCAATGTTGTCTTTAGAATCTGATGTATTATTTGTATTTGAAGTGTCATTACAAGGGGGTATATTTGGCGCTGTATATTCCCAATCTGGATTAATGGTAACTCCATATTCTTTTAACATACTGCTAGTAGTTGCTAGATATAGAGCAGCATGTTTTACTTTATTTGGGCGAACATTTTCAAAATGGGTATAAGATTTATAACTTAATTTTCTTTTCAATTTAATGGGAATGGTCATGTTATCGTTGATTTGCCTTGGTAAAACAGTAACAGTTGTCATAACATCTGCAGGTACATTAACTACTGCACCTGAGAGACATTTTTGGAAGCCACGTGGTAGTGTTCTAATTTGTATAAAAGGGATTCTTGGTGCTACTAATCTTTCGTCTAAATTATGCAAGTGTAAGGCTGCTGGGATATCTGGAAATGACATCCTATTATAAATAGAACAAGGTGGTATTTTTTGTTTAGTAATATAGCTATAACATGTTTTACATATCTCATCTGTTTGTAGTTCACTAATGTTACATGTTATGAATTTTTTGTTCCTTCTAATATTGTTTGTTTTTTGCAAATTTTGCTTATGCCACAATTGATTGCAAATAGTGCAAGCATACTCTGGACCATAGGTTATTTGGGCCTGAAAGTTGAAATTATGCTGTTTGTTGTTTGTAACCTTTGATTAATATCTGTGCTATGTGTATTATCTTGTTTTTGCGTACGCTTTCTTTTTCTTTTATTTAGCTGAACTTCTATTGTACTACTTTGTAAAGCATCATTATGTGTAAATGTGTCTGTTACCACATTGGTATTGCTATTTTGTACATTAGAATGTAAAATCGCTTGTTTTTTGCTGTTAACTGTGTTTAAACTTGCATCTTCTACTTGTATGTCTGTTGTTGGCATATGGGTTAATGCAGTAGAAGCTATCTTTGTTTTATGGACATATAACCTTTTTTGAAACTTCATTTTACCTTTGCTGTGGTTTTTTTGCGTTGACTTAAGTGATGCTTGCATAATTGTGATTATTTTCACTGGTGTTAATTGTAAAGTAACAGTTTGTGAATGTGTTAGTTTTTCTTTACCAACTACCTTTCTAATGTAATCTATCAGTCCATCAATAGGTTCAATTCGTATAGCAAAACATGTTCCATTCGGATGAGGTATTGCATTTTTATCTTGGCTATGCGAATGAAATGTAAAATATGCATCAAGAGTTTTAAATACAGAAATCGCATATTTTCCTATATCTATTAATCCACCAGTGTCATCATTAATTGTCGAAGTTAATGTCGTAAAAAATCTGTCATTCTTGAGTATTTCTTTTTCAGTTACTTTGCTTTGAAATCCTTTTTTGAGCTTTATAGAATATATTATGCTATTGTGCCATATGTAATTTGGTAACTTTTGTTGTTCACAAGCATCTGTATTTAGCACGTGCATTTCTGTATATAAAGCATCTCCAAGATCCATAATGGTACGCAAATCTAAACTATTCCAAGTAGATGCTGGTTTACAGTAGTTCTGGATAATAGCAAATACAGTATTTGTTAGAGATTGGGAATTTGGTGATATGTTATTAATATTGATCTCCTCTGGCTGTTTTTGTGTTATATTGGAAGTATGTGTTTGTTGTGTCGCTTGTGCTAAAATATTAGCATTGATGTTGATATTGCCAGTGTTTGTTACTTTTTTTGGCAATATGCTATTGGGCATACTTTCTGGGACTATTAATGTATTACGTTCAGTAATACGGATATCTGTATGATGGCTATTATCTGTATATGTGTTTGTATGTAAATGACTTTCTGATGTTGTATGTTGTTTGGAATGTATGTTTATGCGTGTGAGTGTATTCTTAACGATATCTGCATATGTGTTAGCAGTAGTACTCTTCTGTGGTGTACTATTACATTGTGTTATACTTATGTTACTGCTATTAGTTGTAGACAGTGTTTTAGGTGTTGTTGTAGGAGTAAAAAGTGTACCTACATATGTTGTAGTACTAATCGTATTATCGAATGATGTTGATGGCTGTTCAAAATTTGGCAAAAGGCTGTTGTTATGTATTTTAATGTTGTTTTTGGCTGCTTGTATACGTGTTTGAAATGCGTGTGTAAAAAAATTGCTACATGCCTCAGTAGAATGCACATAAATATTTTTAAGTGGTACTGTAGTCATATTTTTTTCATTAGTCAGTATTAGTTTTTGTAGCGATTCTTTTTTAATTGTACTTATATGTATAGGAGTTAATTCATATGCTACACAATTAAGATTGGGGGACTTAAGACTTTGTGCAAGTTTTGTAATGTAGTCTATAAGTTCTTAAAATGCCATTTGTATAGTAATACATGTGCCATTTGGGTGAGGCATTCCTGTGTTGTCGCGGCTATGTGAATAAAATACATAATATGAACTGTTATTATTTACAATGGATATAACATAAATATCCATGCAAAGTAAAACACCAGAATGCAAATCTAGTGCAGCTTTTAATACTGTTTGCATATTTGGGGAAGATGGGTCAAAATGTGTCAAAATGTGTCAATATGTCTCCATATGAAGGTTCTTTAAGTTTAAGCGCATATATTAATTTATTGTGTTGTATAAAATTAGGTAATTCGTCAGGGTGCATAAGCTGTTGTTTATTAATCAAATGCATATCTTTATATAAAGCATCACCTAAGTCCATAATGTAATGTAAATCTTCTACGGTCCATGTATTTGCAACTTTGCAATAGTTGTGTATAATTGCAAATGTGCTATTTGGCAAACATTGGTTGCCTCTTGAATTACCAGAATCTCTAACATTACCCTGATGATAATCAGCCTGCAGTACCCTTTTCATATTTATTATTACAGTAAGTTTGCTATAAAATTGTTGTGCAAAAACTATAGTGTGCAGGTTCTAATTGTACACTATTTATTCCCTCGGTGTGTAGAAAAATCAAATATTAAGTAACTTGTTTTAATATGGTACCTTGAATAGGAATTAGCAAGCTATGCTGTTAAGCTAAAATATCTGTCTGTGTTATGCTACAGTGTTTTAATGAGAATAGCTGTACATTACATCTATGTATTTTGTCTTTGTTTATCTCTACTTCTATTATATATATATTATCTACTGGCAGTCGCCAGTAGATAGTTATAGTTAGGACCGTGTTCCCATAGGAAATCTGAAAATTCTATTTTGAATAACTTTGGCGCCAGTTGACTTATGTTCGTTAAATTTTCAAAACTAATGGGGCACTCCGCTCAGCTCCTACCCTGAAAGTCTCAGGGTGATTCGTCAAGCGGGGGCTGAGAAAAAAGGGGGGTCCCAAAACGCGTTTTCCCCATGCATTTTCCATAGGATCTTTAGTCGAAGGTACAGCCCGAATGGCTGAACAGAATTACTTGAAATTTGGCAAAGAGGTAGTCCTCAGGTCAGGCATGTGCCTTTTGCATATATGGTGTAAATCCGTTGAGTAGTTCCTGAGAAAATCAAAAGTAAAATCATATACATAATCTGGGCGGAGCCTAACCACACATCTCATTGTGAGATCTGATTGGCTGTCAGCACTTCATCCAAGAAGTGTTGGCAGCCATCTTGGGACCAATATACATGATAGCACCTCATTAAAAAGCATTGCAGTTAATAGAAGGTTTTAAGACTTTAGTTACATTATAAATCATTTGTTGATGGTACCATACTCATTTTAGGAATTGTGGTATGTTCTAAGGTGATTTTACCATGTGAAAAAGCCTTCTGCTGGGATATCATGAAGCATCTTTGAGAGAAAACTATTTTCACATGCTTTTCCCACAGAGGTTTGGAAGGTGATCTATAAGCTAAACTGAGAGCATATTTTCTAAAAATTCACATTATCTTTCTCAGTCATGTGAGAATGAAGTCTGACATTCTCAGTAAAACATGTACATCCAACAAGGGCAGAGACTGTCAGTTGATTCCTTTGTGTTCTACTGCAGCTTCCCAGAGTGTTCCAAAGAACAGCTAGAGCGCTAACAGTCTTACTTATGACAAAGGTATGGCACACCTGAAGCCATCTTGATTGGAATAAAGTGGTAACATTTAAAACATTTAATTTAAAAAGGAACAACATGAGAGGGTTCATTTTGCCATAGAATGTATGATTAGTGCTGCAGAAAGAAAAATTAGGGCACATTTTGAGTGACTTCTCAAATCCTCTTCTATTTCATTAAAGAATTCTGACATGCAGACTGAAACATGCACTTTCAATACCAGCAGCAGACTTCCCTGGTGAGCAGTAGCTTTACTACAGTGATCTAATGAGCAACTAGAGTGCTAACATTCTGAATTTATGGCAAATGTGTGACACATCTGAATGCCTTCTTCATTGAATCAAAGTAAAAAACTGACAGTATGCCTACTGAGGAGACTGCAGTAAATGAGGAAATTAGGAAACTTCATAACAAGTCTCCCAAGATGGCCACCAGAGACAAAAGAGCCCAAATGTAGCACAAATATCACCGAGATGTAGCCCAAGTATAGCCCAGTGACAGAAATCCCAGAGTGTTTTAAAGAACAACTAGAGCGCTAACAGTCTTACTTATGACAAAGGTATGGCACACCTGAAGCCATCTTGATTGGAATAAAGTGGTAACATTTAAAACATTTAATTTGCAAAGGAACAAAATGAGGGGGTTCATTTTGCCATAGAAATTATGATTAGTGCTGCAGAAAGAAAACTTAGGGCACGTTTTGACTTCTCAAATCCTCTTCTATTTCATTAAAAAGTTCTGACATGCAGATTGAAACATGCACTTTGAATACCAGCAGCAGACTGGTGAGCAGTAGCTTTGCTACAGTGATCTAATGAGGAACTAGAGTGCTACCATTCAGAATTTATGGCAAATGTGTCACAGCTGAATGCCTTCTTGATGGAACCAAAGTAAACAAGCATTGAAAATGCAATAGGTCTCGCCCTCGTTTAAGTTAAAGCAATTCCGTTTGTAATTAGGTGGCTTTTTAGCTTTGCTTTTATTAGTGTTTTTCAAAATTTCATGTACATAATATGCATATATGTATATGTATGCATGCATTTATATTTGTATTTATATAGATATGCAGATTATATATATGTTTATATATGTATGTATATATATATATACACATACATATATATAAATGCGTATGCATATATGTGCATATGTGTGCAGGTAGAGAGAGGTAGAGGTGTAGAGGTAGAGAGTAGAGAGGTAGAGAGTAGTAGAGAGAGAGGTAGAGAGTAGTAGAGAGAGAGGTAGAGAAAGTTAGAGAGGTAGAGAGTAGAGGATGAGTAATAGAGAGTAGAGAGAGAGTAGTAGAGAGTAGTAGAGAGAGTAGCAGAGAGTGAGTAGGAGAGAGTAGTAGAGTGAGTAGTAGAGAGTGAGTAGTAGAGAGTAGTAGAGAGTGAGTAGTAGAGAGTAGTAGAGATTGAGAAGTAGAGAGTAGTAGAGAGTGAGTAGTAGAGGGAGTAGTAGAGAGTAGTAGAGAGTGAGTAGTATAGAGTAGTAGAGAGTGAGTAGTGGAGACTGAGTAGCAGAGAGAGAGTAGTAGAGAATGAGTAGTAGAGTGAGTAGTAGAGAGTAGTAGGGAGAGTAGTAGAGAGTGAGTAATAGAGAGTAGTAGAGAGTGAGTAGTAGAGAGTAGTAGAGAGTGAGTAGTAGAGAGTGAGTAGTAGAGAGTGAGTAGAGAGTGAGTAGTAGAGAGTAGTACAGAGTGAGTAGTAGAGAGTGATTAGTAGAGAGTAGTGGAGTAGTAGAGAGTGAGTAGTAGAGAGTTGTAGAGAGTGAGTATTAGAGTGAGTAGTAGGGAGTAGTAGAGAGTGAGTAGTAGAGTGAGTAGTAGAGAGCAAGTAGTAGAGTGTGTAGTAGAGAGTGTGTAGTAGAGAGTGTGTAGTAAGAGTGTGTAGTAGAGAGAGAGTAGTAGAGAGTAGTAGAGAGTAGTAGAGAGTAGTAGAGAGTGAGTAGTAGAGAGTGAGTAGTAGAGAGTGAGTAGTAGAGAGTAGTAGAGAGTGAGTAGTAGAGAGTGAGTAGTAGAGAGTGAGTGGTAGAGACTAGTAGAGTGAGTAGTGGAGAGTAGTAGAGAGTGAGTAGTAGAGAGTGAGTGGTAGAGAGTAGTAGAGAGTGAGTAGTGGAGAGTAGTAGAGAGTGAGTAGTGGAGAGTAGTAGTAGAGTGAGTAGTAGAGAGTAGTAGAGTGAGTAGTAGAGAGTAGTAGAGTGAGTAGTAGAGAGAGAGAGTAGTAGAGAGTAGTAGTAGAGAGTAGTAGAGTACTAGAGAGTAGTAGAAAGTGAGTAGTAGAGAGTGAGTATTTGAAAGTAGCAGCGAGTGAGTAGTAGAGAGTGAGTAGTTTAATTTAAAAGGAACACAATGAGGAGGTTCATTTTGCCATAGAAATTATGATTAGTGAGGAAAAAAGAAAAATTAGGGCACATTTTGAGTGACTTCTCAAATCCTCTTCTATTTCATTACAAAATTCTGCCATGCAGACTGAAACATGCACTTTCAATACCAGCAGCAGACTTCCCTGGTGAGCAGTAGCTTTACTACAGTGATCTAATGAGCAACTAGAGTGCTACCATTCAGAATTTATGGCAAATGTGTGACACATCTGAATGCCTTCTTGATGGAATCAAAGTAAACAAGCATTGAAAATGCAATAGGTCTCGCCCTCGTTTAAGTTAAAGCAATTCTGTTTGTAATTAGGTGGCTTTTTAGCTTTGCTTGTATTAGAGTTTTTCAAACTTTCATATACATACCATGCATATGTATGCATATATGTATATGTATATGTTTGCATGGCATTATATTTATATAGATATGCATATTATATTTATATATGTATATATATACACATACATATATATAAATGCATATACAAGCATATATATATGTGCATATGTGTGCATGTACAGAGAGGTAGAGGTGTATAGGTAGAGGTGTAGAGGTAGAGAGTAGTAGAGAGAGAGGTAGAGAGGTAGAGAGTAGAGAGCGAGTAATAGAGAGTAGAGAGTGAGTAGTAGAGAGTAGTAGAGAGTAGTAGAGAAAGTATCAGAGTGAGTAGTAGAGAGTAGTAGAGTGAGTAGTAGAGAGTGAGTATTAGAGAGTGAGTAGTTGAGAGTAGTAGAGAGTGAGTAGTAGAATGAGTAGTAGAGAGTGAGTAGTTGAGAGTGAGTAGTAGAGTGAGTAGTTGAGAGTAGTAGAGAGTGAGTAGTAGAGTGAGTAGTAGAAAGTAGTAGAGTAGTAGAGTGAGTAGTAGAGAGTGAGTAGTAGAGAGTGAGTAGTAGAGAGTGAGTAGTAGAGAGTAGTGTAGAGTGAGTAGTGTAGAGTGAGTAGTGTAGAGTGAGTAGTGTAGAGTGAGTAGTGTAGAGTGAGTAGTGTAGAGTGAGTAGTGTAGAGTGAGTAGTAGAGAGTGAGTAGTAGAGAGAGAGTAGTAGAGAGTAGTAGAGTAGTAGAGCGTGAGTAGTAGAGAGTGAGTAGTAGAGAGTAGTGGAGTAGTAGAGAGTGAGTAGTAGAGAGTAGTAGAGAGTGAGTATTAGAGTGAGTACTAGAGAATAGTAGAGAGCGAGTAGCAGAGAGCAAGTAGTAGAGAGTGTGTAGTAGAGAGTGAGTAGTAGAGAGAGTAGTAGAGAGTGAGAAGTAGAGAGTAGTTGAGAGCGAGTAGTAGAGAATCAGTAGTGGAGAGTGAGTAGTGAGTAGTAGAGAGTAGTACAGAGTGAGTAGTATAGAGTAGTAGAGTGAGTAGTACAGAGTGAGTAGTAGAGAGTGAGTGGTAGAGAGTAGGAGAGAGTAGTAGAGTGAGTAGTAGAGAATAGTAGAGAGTGAGTAGTAGAGCGAGTAGTAGAGTAGTAGAGAGTGAGTAGCAGAGAGAGTAGTAGAGAGTGAGTAGTAGAGAGTGAGTAGTAGAGAGTGAGTAGTAGAGAGTGAGTAGTAGAGAGTAGTAGAGAGCGAGTAGTAGAGAGCGAGTAGTAGAGAGCGAGTAGTGGAGAGCGAGTAGTAGAGAGCGAGTAGTAGAGAGTGAGTAGTAGAGAGCGAATAGTAGAGAGTGAATAGTAGAGAGCGAGTAGTAGAGAGTGAGTAGTAGAGAGTGAGTAGTAGAGAGTGAGTAGTAGAGAGTGAATAGTAGAGAGTGAGTAGTAGAGTGAGTAGTAGAGTGAGTAGTAGATAGAGTAGTAGAGAGTGAGTAGTAGAGAGTAGGAGTGAGTAGTAGAGAGAGAGTAGTAGAGTAGTAGAGAGAGTGCTAGAGAGCAGCAGAGAGTAGTAGAGAGTGAGTAGTAGAGAGTGAGTAGTAGAGAGTAGTAGCGAGTGAGTAGTAGAGAGTAGTAGAGAGAGTAGTAGAGAGTGAGTGGTAGAGAGTAGTAGAAAGTAGTAGTGAGTAGTAGAGAGTGAGTAGTAGAGAGTGAGTAGTAGAGAGTAGTAGAGAGTGAGTAGTAGAGAGTAGTAGAGCGTGACTAGTAGAGAGTGAGTAGTAGAGAGTAGTAGCGAGTAAGTAGTAGCGAGTGTCAGTCAGTCAAAATATCTTTATTCGACTCAATTAAAGTCATACAAAGAGATTAAAAACATTTCATACAAAGAGTTAGGAACATTTCATGCGTGTTAAAATATGACAATAAAATAATTTACATTAAAACAAATCTAGGCATACAAAAGTTAAAAAGGAATAACAATGGATCTAATGGGTGTGTTTTTTCATCCTAACTGCAGCTACCAAGAAATTGGCTATACAAAAGGTAATATGTATGTCGGGCAATGATTGCAAGAAGAGCAGAGCCGGTCTCACTTGTGTGAAGCCCGCCTCCTTCAAAGCTGATACCAGATATTTTTTCCTTGGCTCTAAATAAAACCCACAAAACATAATAAAATGCATGGTGTCTTGGGGTGAGAAATGATCGCAACTGCAGGGTGAGGCTATTTCCGGTTTTTCCCATGTTTGAAAAGTGCCTAAATAAAAATGTAACAAATTAAACCTGAACTTGGTTAAAAGAAACCTATGGAATGGAATTGTAACGAAACCAAGATACGGTGCTAAAGAAAATGAATTAACAAGTAAGTAATGGCCCCTTACTGATGGTTTCACTAATTCCCTTTCTTCACGAAGTGCTCTTGCCCTCCCCATAAAATGCTTTTTGACAAGATCGATGTCTTGGACCTTGATATCTTGGGGGCAAGTAAAGAGCTCTGGTCGTCCCAAATCTGAGAATACCTTCAACAGATAGGCCAGCCAGGGGATCTTTTTACAATGGTCTAGGGACAAGACGTCGGACATGATCTTATGGTTCAGTGGGAGGTCTTCATTAAGCCACGTCTTTAACCAAAAGATCAGGGGAGCCATATTCAACCCATCAGTAAGGAAATCTAGGCCCACCTCCAAGTGTATTGAGTAAGTTGGTGTTGACTGCGGCACAGAGAGGAGTGTCCGTATGAATCTGTTCTCCGCTCTCTGGATTGGTTCCACGTTTACATAGCCCCAAATTGGTGAACCATATAATGCAACGGCGACAGGTTTACTCTTGTAAATTTTTAACAACGCTTCCATGGGCCTGGCACCTAACCTGCCCGCAAAGCCCATGAGGGCAGACGATGATCTAATAACCGCCAACCTCTTCGCCCTCACTTGAGGACCCCAAGTTCCTCTCTGGTCAAAAAGTACCCCAAGTAGGGAAAGGTGTAAACTCTAGAAACCATATCCCCTCTACACGTAAAGGTTTTTGTTCTCCTCTTACTACTTTCTCAGCCCACCACCATGGTATGCGATTTACTAGCATTTATTTTTAAATCAAGCTGTTCCATGAATGTGCCAAAGGCATTTAAGAGGCGTTGAAGGCCGACACCCGTGCGCGCAATTAGCACGGCGTCGTCCGCGTACAGGAGTGCTGGGATCTTAACTGCTCCCGCACGCGGAACGTCGACTTCCTTCTCCTCCAAATGTGCACCCAGACCGTTAATATAAATTGTGAAGAGCAGAGGGGCCAATATGCAGCCCTGCCCTGTTCACCAAATCGAAGGCCGAGGAGAGGTACATGAATGCTAGAAACAAGGACCCCTCCTTGGCCACCGTATACTTTGATATGAGCAGGTGTAGGTTGGAGCATTGTTCGATTGTGCCTTTCCTCTCTCTAAACCCATACTGGATCTCTGACAACCCTCCACAACTCTCAACATTATCCCTCAGCCTGGACAAAAGGAGTCTGCCTAAGATCTTCACCGACGAGTCCAAGAGGGATATGGGCCTATAACACCCGGGGTCGTCCCGCTGGCCCTTTTTAAAGATGGGGACGATGGTGGAAATGTCCCAGGAAGATGGTGTAGGGTTGTTATTAACGGCGGTAAAGACATTGGCCAATACCTCTGCCCACAACTTTGGGGCATGTATGAAAAAATCGTCTGGCACCCCGTCGGGGCCCGGGGCCTTATGCTTGGTTGTGGCCAATATTGCTTTCTCCACTTCTGTACTATAGAAATGAATAGGAGTGGCGTCTAAAGTGGCCAGCGACACATCCTGGGTTGCCTGATCATTATCCCCATACACATTTTTAAAATGATTCAACCACTTGTCATCTGGGATGACACAGTCCATGGCCTCGTTATTTTGGTCGGAAAAGAATGGTTGTTTAATTATTTCCCAGAATTTCCGACTGTCCTTAAGGACAGCCACGGATAGGAGATTTTCCCAGGCTTCCCGTTTGATGCTTTCTTGTCTGATTTTTATAGCTGACTTATAGGTTTTCCTCAATCTAACAATCTCGCCCCTTACCCTAGGTATTTTTTTCAAAGCTACCATCAGAGACCTGTGTGTTTTTGAACATGCGGTGTCGAACCAGCGCTTCTTATTCGGTTCTCCTTTCTTTGGTTTAGCCAGGAGATCATGCGACACCTGCCCACAGATCGACTCAAAGGCCCCTATAGTTTCACAACCCGGGCACGAGGGTTCTGGCAAACCTCAACCTGTTCCTTAATTTTCGGGAAAACCTCAGCCCACTTAACTCTCCTACCCTGATCAGAGGTACGCAAAGTATGGTCCGACCTCCCTTTCCCCGGATTTGGCCCCATGTAATCTCCCCAAGCTACTACAAGTAAGACAGGGTTATGATCACTGTGGTGAGATAACACAGTGCAGTAGGAAAGCACCTGGTTTAGAATACCTTGTGTGGTGAAAATATAATCAATTATGGTTCCGGGATTGGTGCCCGTGAAGGTAGCTATTCTTGGGCCCCCCTCTGGTTCGTACAAGTTGAAATTTGCCAGGAAGTCCTCTAGCTCCTCTCCCTCTGTGGTATGTTCAAAGTGAGGTCCCTCGGGACCATCACCCCATTCCTTGTTACTTAAACTGCATGCTAACGTGCAGGGATGAATGTTAAAATCGCCTAGTAGGATATACTCTGTGTCAAGCTGAGTAATCTGGCTGCCTGACCTTAATATAGCGTCTAAAGTGGCGATATTGCTACCGCTGTAGTCCCTATTCCCTGAGTTATAAAAATTGATGTATAAGGACCTCCTAGTGGGGTTAATCTCTCTCTCTACGATAAGTATGTTGTGCGAGTCAGTACTAATCTGTTTTAGGGAGCCCTTCAATTCTAGAGAGAATAACAATAACAGGCCTCCCTTAGCTCTGCCGCTGCGGCTAGGAATAGCTGCCTTGGCGAAGCTAGTGAACCCATCCCACCAAAAGTTAGCAGTTGTATCCCAGGTTTCCTGGAGGGCAATAATGTTATGTCTTACAACAAAGCTTGACCACTCCTTATCATTACGTTTGGAATTAAGTCCCGCTACATTCCAACATAGTATCTTGCATGTTTCTACAGTTCTCTTCGCCACAAAATCTGTCAAGGGGACCCCATCTTCTGCTCGTAGGTGGGGGCTTCCATTAGCCGATAAGTTTCCCACTCTCTCTACTGCATTTAACTGATCATGCGAAATATCATTAACAATAACATTCTCGTTCTCCTTAAGGGAGCCACCAAAGATCACACCCACAATTTGGTCAGGAGCAGTTTTTCTTTCTGGAGCAACTTGCGCTTTGCGGCCTTCCAGATTAATTGTCTCAAACATGTTTATACCATCTATAATACCTCTGCCCATATCTTTGGTGTGGCTTATTATGCATGGGACCCTTGATCCATTTTTTAACGTATTTGGGCCCCCATACGTCAATCGCAATCATTTAAGTTTGCCAGAGAGTGAGTAGTAGAGTAGTAGAGAGTGAGTAGTTGAGAGTGAGTAGTAGAGAGTGAGTAGTAGAGTAGTAGAGTAGTAGAGAGTGAGTAGTAGAGAGTAGTAGAGAGTGAGTAGTAGAGAGAGAGTAGTAGAGTAGTAGAGAGTCAGTAGTAGAGTAGTAGAGAGTAGTCAGTCAGTGTCAGTCAATGTCAGTCAATGTCAGTCAGTCAGTGTCAGTCAGTCAGTGTCAGTCAGTCAGTGTCAGTCAGTCAGTGTCAGTCAGTCAGTGTCAGTCAGTCAGTCAGTGTCAGTCAGTCAGTGTCAGTCAGTCAGTGTCAGTCAGTCAGTGTCAATCAGTGTCAGTGTCAGTCAGAGTCAGTGTCAGTCAGAGTCAGTGTCAGTCAGTCAGTATCAGTCAGTCAGTGTCAGCTAGAGCAGCTCTGCTGACCTGGTTCTCTGGCTCTAAAGCAGCTCTGCTGACCTGGTTATCTCTCTCTAAAGCAGCTCTGCTGACCTGGTTTCTCTGGCTCTACAGCAGGTCTGCTGACCTGGTTCTCTGGCTCTAAAGCAGCTCTGCTGACCTGGTTATCTCTCTCTAAAGCAGCTCTGCTGACCTGGTTTCTCTGGCTCTACAACAGCTCTGCAGACCTGGTTCTCTGGCTCTAAAGCAGCTCCGTTAACCCAGTTCTATGGCTCTGAAGCAGTTCTGCTGACATGGTTCACTGCGCAGGAGCAGGAGTCGCAGACTGGTCGCATACCAATCGCGCATATCACGTGATATTAAATGTATATGATGTAACTGAAAAACACGCAGCCGTCGCACACCATACACGGATCCTTCATGACTTTTCTAAAATGGCGGCTAGAATGCGCGCACCCACCGTGATGTGTACACTTTGAGTGCGCGACTGCGAAAAAAATTGGATTTTTTTTCCAAAGAAAATGATATAAATATATTAAAATAAAAAATGAAAACAAGAAAATTAATCAATATTTCAGTTTTAATTAAAAAAGGTTTTTTGCAATTTTCAGAAAAATATATAATGTTATTTAATGAATAAAATATTTATAAATAAACAGTTAAAAAACTGTAGAAAATCAGTACAAAAAATAGATATAACTACTATCACACTTAAAAGTTAGCTTTTCAAAAACCTTTGAAATTCACTGAAAAAAAACATAGGTTTCAGAGACGTTATAGTTAGAAATTAGCATTTAAAAAACCTTAGAAATTCACAGAAAAAACCATAGGTTTCAGGGGTGTTCTAGTTAGCTGCCCATTTCACTCGTACAAAACCATAGAAATTCCTCCGTTATAGTTAGTTCTGCTAACTATAACTCACGCGCCCGCAATGCACTGCTGATGATGTCACATATTGCATCATTCATGACATGGTCAGTGACATCACTGATGACATCTCAAATGACATCACTGATGACATCATCCACTTGACAATCCGATACACCACATCATACACTAGTATAACCTTTCATCACTCACTGTAAAATACAGAGTACCATATTTGAAACCATTGACACACCAGTTACTACATACCCACTCACTGATTCCTAAGTCTACACACACAACTACCCATTCAACAACAGAATCATCTATACATGCAGCCATTAATTATTAGAACACTATCAAATGCACTTATACACATATATAGACATTGACACATCAGCAGTCATCTTAGTCGGTTATGCAGTCATCCTACTCACTCATGAAAAAAATGTATCGCACTTAAATTTACTCACACAATTATCCAACGACACCTCATTTATTCAAACACATAGTAACTCATCGTTAATATGTTAAAAAAGCACCATTACAATTATACACTCATTCATATATTTACTCTCACAATCACTGACTCTTACACAAACTTATTTATATACACCAACTCTCCCATACAATGCCTTTTATTTTTTTACTTTGTTGAAGATGTACAACTAAAACATATATTCGCTCACCAACACACAAATAAATACACTCAGTCACCCAAACAACTGTTTCCACATGCACTCTTAAACCCATACACCTAGTCAATCAACCATTCACACATCTATGCATAGAGTTACACACACCCCATCCAACCACACACAAACTCAGTGTCCCATACAAATACTCACCCAACTAATCAATAACTAATATACACACTCATGTAGTTAGTGACCAACTGACGCAGCATGTTATACAACAACAGTGACAGTGCTGCACATATTCACATAGTTTAGTTACTAATCCATGTATTAAGTGAGACACTTTTAATTACTCACTTAAAAAGACAGTCAGACAGCTACTAAATCCTCCATCCAGACAGTTATATATCCACTCAATCTTCAATACAGATTGGTATATATACAATACATATTTAAATTTCAAACTAAACCACATTCAGTGGATGATGTCATCAGTGATGTCACTGACCATGTCATGAATGATGCAATATGTGACATCATCAGCAGTGCATTGCGGGCGCGTGAGTTATAGTTAGCAGAACTAACTATAACGGAGGAATTTCTATGGTTTTGTACGAGTGAAATGGGCAGCTAACTATAACACCCCTGAAACCTATGTTTTTTTCTGTGAATTTCTAAGGTTTTTTAAATGCTAATTTCTAACTATAACGTCTCTGAAACCTATGTTTTTTTTCAGTGAATATATATATAGATATCTATGTGTATATATATATATATATATATATCTATATCTATATATATATCTATATATATATATATATATAGATATAGACATCATCCTTGTGATAGAGTAGCACATCTTCTCACACTCTAATTTAACCTTTGATACACCGACTAAAAATTTAAGAGTTCCATTCTCAAAACCATACATACTCCAATACCAATAACTACATACCCAATTATTAACTCTTAGGTCTACATACACCTCCACTCATTCACCTGTACAGTCACTCATACTTACAGTCACTCCATACAAAACTATCATATGCATTTATACACCTATATAGACACTCACACACCACCAATCATCCATAGAGGTACTCTCACACCTAGTCAGTCATGGAAATAATCACACTCCAATTTACTCACCTAGGCAGTGAAACACACTCAAGTTCACTTACTCATAAAAATAGTATCACATTCTTACGCTCTTATAGAATCATTGATACAAGCACACACTCATCCATACAGTCACTCTCACAATCACACACTCTCACATCTACCCACTTATATACTCTTACACGCATATATACTGCCTTTCACATATGTAGTTAGTCACAAATGTACCACTGACATATACATTCATTCCCTAACACACCCATACATTCACTCACTCAACCATACAGTCCATCACAGATGCAGTCTTAAAACCATGCACCCATAGAATCACCCACTCACACATCTATGCATAGAGTGACACACACCCTACCCACACAAACACTCATGAACCCATACAGATACTTAGACAACCAATCAATTATCCATATAGAGACTCATATAGCTGTTCTCAAAACCATGCAGCCACTTATACACCAACATACAGACACATACACACATTTACACAGTTTAGTCACTAGTCTGCAGTAAGATACATTTAATGACTAACTTAAAGAATCATGTTATGCACCACATAAAATCATCCATTTACACACTTGTACACCCACTCATTCTTAAACAGGCCTTTCCCTATATATATTAAACATATTGAAATTTTTCAAAAACAGATACTCACTGGATGATGTCATCAGTGATGTCATTTGAGATGTCATCAGTGATGTCACTGACCATGTCATGAGTGATGTAATATGTGACGTCATCAGCAGTGGATTGCGGGCGCGCGAGTTATAGTTAGCTGAACTAACTATAACGGGGGAATTTCATTGGTTTTTTACGAGTAAAATGTCCAGCTAACAATAATGTGTGTGAAACCTCTGGTTTTTTCAGTGAATTTGCAAGGTTTTTTAAATGCTAATTCCTAACTATAACGTGTGTGAAACCTATGGTTTTTTCAGTGAATTTGCAAGTTTTTTTTAAATGCTAATTCCTAACTATAACGTGTGTGAAACCTATGGTTTTTTCATTGAATTTCAAAGGTTTTTTAAATGCTAATTTTTGTATTTTTTAATTATTTTTATTAAATATTTCTTTTTCAAAAATTTCCCTATGTATACATTTATATATTATCTGTATCCTTTAATTTGGTGTGGCTCATTTTTTTAAAAAGTTTTAATTAAGATAAAGTTGAACAGCATAGTTAATATCTTCTATTAAGTTATGTCCACTTTTTTTTTTTATATAAATTCTTAGGGTGCGCGCTCAGAGCGCGCACCTAGTACGTTTGCATACATTTTTTATGAATTCCGGCGTACGTTATTTACGTACGCATACATACGTTTTACTGCGCGCTCGGAGCGCGCACCTAGTACGCATGTTTACGTGCGTCGTACGTACTCCACGCGGTACACTTCCGTATACGCGTAGAGTACGCGCGCTGACATTCACGCATACGCGCGTGCTGCGTATCCGCATTACGTACGCGCATAGTACGTAAGCGCGTTCGCGCATGCGTAATTGCACCGTGCGCGCAGGGAGCTTGCTCAGTGCGCGCACCTCGGGTTATGTGAATAATAAAACAACACTTTTAATTGGTTTTCATTACTTTCAGTTTCAGATTGTTTCAACACCACACCCAATCCCCTCATGGCAAGTCATGTGATCCAGAAACATCACTTTTCATTGGTTCAAAGTACTTTTAGTTCCAGATTCTTCCAAAATCACACCCACCCCCCTCATTGTTAGTTCTGATTCCCTAGGAGAAGGAGCTAATCTGTGTGTTGAGATACAATGGCAGAGCAGCAGCCATCTTCTGAGAGTGAACAGGACACTCTTGAGAGACAGAGGCAGAGGAAGCAGAAAGACTCCTTTAGATGGCAGTTTTTCACTTTTCCAGAGAGACAAAAGAAGGTGAATGCACCAAAGGTCACCTGCAAACTGTGTCAGCGCGTCTTGTCATGTGGGAATCCTAACAAGAAGTACTCTTTTAGTATTCATACTATGATGAGGCACGTTGAGGCAATGCATCCAGTGACTTTTCGTCGAGCTTCTGGAGCAAACCCTCCACCTGCTCAGCCGACGACATCTGCAGCAGCTCAGCCGAGCACATCTTCGGCAGCTCAGGCAAGCACTTCTTCTGCAGTGGTGCCTTTACCTTCTTCCACACCTTTGGATATTCGTCCTTGTTTTGGGAGGATGAGTACACACTGCATGGATTGTGGTCTTCTTAATTCTTTGGGTGAGAGCAGTATTGATCTCATTCAAAGAAAATTTGAGGAGCATCCTTGCGAAAGGCCATAATTTTCTTTTCTTTTTTTTTCGTTTTTCTCATCCTCTGTCCCTACATTAACTCAAGGGCTCTTTTTAGAGCCACCTAAAATCAAAACACAAAAACTTGTTTTTTAGAATCTATTTCTTTTTTTTTTTTTTTTAGAGTGCGCGCACCCAGCGCGCTCCCAATGGGGTTTTTTTTAAAAAAAAAATATCATTTTTTTCACCTTTAGTAAACCTTCAGGGACTCCCTGAGAAAGAGAGGGGAGTGGCAAAGTAATTAAAAAAGAGATGGTGTACATTTCACAGATGAAGGGAAGAGAGTCTTCCTATTAAACTTTAAACTCTGCATCAGTATTTATGTATAGGTACCCAAAAAAGATAATAGCTCATTTTAGTGCTGCATTAGAATTGCCTGTATTTACAAGGAGAGGAAAAGACACACAAAGAGGCTTATCCTCTCCCTGTAAATATGGAAAAGCACCCTGCGCAACTAGTTCGTCAAGAAAATTGACGTAGTGGTGGCGCAGGTGGCTTGTAAATGTGCCCCAGAGATGTTAAGGAAATTAAGGGTAAAACAGACAAACCAAGAGTGACAGATACAGACACAGAGAGCAAACAACTGAGAAGGAGTAAGGCAGTTAAAAAGACTAAGACATATGGATACAGAAAAAGAAACATGGATGAAAAATTTGTGATGGAGGTAGTAAAGGTAGGGGAGTAGTATAGAAGGAGTGAGGAAGTTACAAAAGAGTAATAAAGCAGGAGGAGAGAGTGAGGAGAGAAATGAGAAAAGTAGAGTAAGGAGAGGTGAAGAAAAGGAAGCATGAAACGAAACCAGTAACACATACAGATATGTTAAACTTACCTGACCATCAAAATAAATAATTTAGAATTAAATGTTTTTATTTAATTGCAAAGATAACTGAATAACATCTTCTAAATGTTCTTTCTAGTTCTGAAAAAAAGAAAAAAGTATTAATATTCAACAATACACTTTATTAAACAGTACATGTTTTTTCATATTTAGCAAAGCAATTTTTTGCCCTTTTTTTGCTGTTTTCAGAATGCTTTGTTTTTCACTGAAAATAGTGAAATCAATTGTATTCATCATTTAACAGCGGGCAAAAAAAAAAACAATCTGAAAGATTGTTTAAAAAAGCCCCAAATGTATCCTCACTAAAACATACCTTAATAGAAATGTTAAAAATACCTTTTAAGAAGAATAACAATTTCCAAAAAATAACGTCTGTAAACCTTGTTACAAAAGAACATTTTCCAAAATAATATCTGTCAAAGAAATCCACAATTGTTTGTTTTACCTTTCCTTACGGCCAAATGGTATGTTTAAAATCTCTTTTGAGCGAAATATGCAATTTAAATCCTTTTAAATTTTAATAATGCTTTCTTCCAATGATGATGTTAGTATTTAAAATTTGGGTTTCAGAAAAATTAGGTAACAATTGGGTAAATCATAAGGCAAACGTTGCTTGAAAATCAATTGAGAATCATTACAGTGTCCATCCTTTTTCACATTTAAGATAAACTGTGTAATGACCAGAAGTTATAGAAGGTCCATCATGAAAAATAATTGCAACTGCAACAAAAGTTTTTCCAGATATTGATAATTGTTGTCCTGTAAACTTCTTTATTAAAGTGTCCAATTTTGAACCATCAGCTCTACAACGTTGCATCATTAAAATTACATACTGTCCCTATTTCTTTAAAAATAACGTTGACAACATGTCTGATTTACATTGAGAACATTTCATGCTGTGATTAGCATCTTTAACTAATTTACTAAAAGTCACTGTTTTACTCTCTGGTAATGGTAAATATATGAACCTTTCAGAATCAACATTACTACTGCTTGTGTTCATACAGTTATCACAACAATGTTCCCATTTATAAGAGACACCAAATACATTTTCTACTTCTACCCCTTCATCTTCCAGTACCATCAGGATATACATCAAGAATTCCTGTGCATCTTGCTGGACATTTTGTGTAAACTGTGTACGTCCAGAACATACATCTAAAAGATTTCTAACATCAGAAGCACTTTCTATTCTAGTTTTATCATTACTCAGCTTCTCATAGAGGAGACTCAGCAAAGAACAGAATCTTTTTTCATGATTTAGTGTTATCTGCTCTTGCAAAAAATCAAGATAAAATACAACATTCAGCACTACATTTGCGTAGCAGTTGACACCAGAGCTATTTTCAAAATGACAACCAACAACCTCTTCCACACTGTCCTTTTTCTTTTTGCTTGCAGTCACATCACTATCTTTTTGTTTTCTCTTCTGTACACCCTCATTACAGATATTCTCAAATCTCCTTTTCCGACAAACAACACGTTTTTCAAACACAGGATACTGACCTAAATGAGGAGCATAGCTTCTTCTTAATCTATTATACTCATTTACACAGTTTGCATCAGCACTTACTTTTGAATCATCAAAGTCTATCATGAATAAACCAGATAATTTTTTCACGCGTGACAAAGCAACATATGCCATACCTTCTTTAAACACAGTAGATCCAATGTTTACAAAAGCACTATCAACAGTTAATCCTTGAGATTTGTGAATAGTTACAGCATATGCTAGAGAAAACGGAAACTGCTTCCTACGCACATATAAGTCTTTCACAAGCAAGAAACGAACTGAACAACGACAAATGTCTTTAACCTCTTGTATCTGATCAAATTTTATTTTTAAACATTCAATTCCAACTTTTTTCTGGTAATTAATAAAACCCACAACTCTTCCCATAGCTCCATTCACTAAACCTTTCTCTACATCCAAATTCCGTCTTAAAATTACTCTACAGTTCATACACACAAAGATTCTTTTCCAAACCAGCTGTTTTTGAAATGTTTTTCTCCAGAGAATCCAATTTAGTACCCAATTTGCCTGTCAATATAACAGTTATTCGTTCATGTTCTATTTTATCCACAGCTTCCAGTTTTATGATGGCTTCATTTTCCAATTTCAAAAGTTCTTGATTGAATACAGAGCATTCATGTAGTGTTGGCATTAAGCAGATTACAGTGTTTTTTTCTGCAATTTCCTTGTATATTTTCTCTGGAACTATTTCTTCTGTTGGAAACAAATTACTCAGCAATCGACTCTGTAATGCTTTTCTGCCATGTTCTGTGAGTAGTCCAATTCTTATATCTTTCAGAATACTTGCATAGTCCTCATCATTGGCTTGCCTCATATTGGTAATGAGTTCCTTATACTCAAAATATGTCCAAATATTTACATTGTCTATACTTCCTAATGACTTTTTTGTGTCTTCATGTGTAAGTGTATGGAATACCGGTTGTCCTTTAACTGGAGTAAGTTGCAAAAGATCTCCAAAAACTATGACGTGTTTTCCTCCAAATAGGACGTCAAAGTCTGTCTTCAGAATTTGCTGCATTCTTAAATGCACAAAGGCAAGCATTAAGTTTGATACCATGCTAACCTCATCAATAATGAGTACTTTCATTTTCTTCAATACTCTTGAAACTTCCAAGCATGCTTCTCCTGCTAGTTTGTGGTACTGTATTTTGTTCTCATGCTCTACTGGTACCATTAGCAAACGATGTAAGGTAACTCCTTTGATGTTATACGCTGCTAACCCAGTTGGAGCAGTAACAACACAAGACAAAATGGAATCCATTTTCTTCTGTAGGTAGCTTCTAATTACATTAATTAAGAAACGTTTTCCAGTTCCTGCTTGTCCACTTACATACATTCTCATTGGTTCAAAAGATGTGCATGAGCACTCTTTATTTTCATGTAGTAATCCGTGATCAATTTTTTGTCTGACTTCTTCATAAATTTGTTTTTGTTCTTCATTCAGTTGCTCCTCCAAATATGTTAAGTCTACTAAATCTTCCTGAGCTCGATTCATAGCTGTTTCCACTTCGTTCATAGCTATTGCTGCTTCATTTTCGATGATCGGTTGTCCTAGAGCATCTTGACTGAATGTCCCAGAACTTTGACTGTCTTGAGAACTGTCTCTAGCTACTTCAGCTGCAATTGTTGCTTCTTGTTCAATTTCTTCATTTAACATTTGAACATAAGTTGTGAAAGTACTGCATTCAACGCTGTCTTTGCTAGCATTGAAGGAATCTTCATAGCTCTGAAATTCTCCAAGTAGTTCGTCCTCTGAACGCCATGGTTTAAACAGCTGCAAAAGTGCCAAGTAGTAAAATTCCTTTTTATCAGGAGTGTCGCAACTCAGCTTCCGGTGATTTATCAAACTTCCTTTTGTTTGCTTCACCAAACATCCTTCCTCACCAATGACTTTATATTTTCCATTGTTGATATCTTCTGTGACATTCCGTTTAAAAATAAAGTTCTGCAGCACTTCATAGAGACACATGTTCTCAAGGTGATGACTTCTTTGTGGGTAATATGTGTCCAACATGTTTGTACTTAAAATGTCTGTACTTTCTGGTTCGAGCTCTGCTAAATACTCAATTTCTCGAATAGATTTCAGTACCCGATTTCGCATTCCTGCAAGACCTAAACTTGCCCAAATTATTCTTCTGGATTTTGAGTACAGACTTGCAGATGATAACCTATCTGAGCATTCGTAGGATCCAATTTCTCGATGCGATAACATCTTTAAACTGAAACTGTATAGCTTCTTACTGACAGTCTTCTCGTGAGAAATCTCTTCCCACATTTCCTTCAATTCCGTTTTCTCAGATTTAGTGATGTAAGATGTGACATAGCGAGCAACAGCAATAGAATTGTCAGCCACATACTGTATATCCATGTTAGCATTCCACATGGATAAAATGACTGGGTTGTAGTCATTTATATATTTTGACTCTTCTTTTCTTCTTAGATTGTAGGTATTTTTAGGCGATTTTCTTGTAATAGTATGTCGCACAGCTGACATAAAACTGTTTACTCTTCCTTTTGAAAGAACAGGTCGTGGAAATCCAAATCGACATTTTGTGTAGAATTTATCTTTACTCTTGTACTTTCGTCGACAGTATTTTCCACACCGATGACTTTGGAAACGTAAAACTTGCTCTTTTAAATTTTTCTCTTCTGTGCTTTTAGGTATAGCACATGTTGCATATCTTTCGATGAAACTTAAAACTGCATCATCAGAATCTATTCCAAATTTTGGAGCATCCTTGATCCACAACAGCATATGAATATGAGGAGCACCTCTGGCTTGGTACTCTTTTATTCAAAAGAAATCCACAACTTCTCCAAGAGGTGGATTTTTTTTATTGCAGATGAAGGACATCATAGCCTCAAATCTATGATTGAAATATCTGCAAACATTAACCGGATCCAATGAGCACAATTCTCCTGCTGTCTTGTATTGGATGTTTTCAATATTTGAATTTGCCTCTTGAAGAAAATCCAGAAGATCATCCCAAGCGTACTCAGCACAGCTTAGGGTAAGGAATCATGTAGGAGTTCCTAAATTCTGTAACATACATTTCAATTCTCCATGGCGTCGGTACCAATATTCATTCGTCCCACGCTGACAAGCCATCAAATTGATCAATTGAGATTCCAAATAATCATCTCGCTGTTGCACTTTGTTCATAAAATCCTTTGCAGTCACATTACGTAGATGTACTCCAGTTTTCAAAATGTGATTTACTGCATAAGATAGTGCTGACAAGTCACTTTCAAATAAAAGATGGAACAAATAAGGAATACTTTGACGAAATCTCGGATCTTCTGCATATAGTCTTGTAGTCCGATACTCAGAAGCAGGAATCTGTACTGGACGTTCATTATATCGTCCTCCTTCTCCTGTAGGAAACAGCTGGGGAAAACAACGAGCTTCCAAGCTCTCCTCCCATACACTCACGGGAGTTCCTTGTGCTTTCTTCATCTGAAACAGATCAATAGCGTTTCCCATAACTTCTTTACAATGTAGAGGATGTATGCTGAAATGTTCATACATTTCTTCTTCTTTTGACTTATCCACTTTTTCAAGTTGCCCAGTTGGTATTCCTGTGTCTTCTAGTATTTCTTCTTCATCTTCATCCATATAAATGGCTTCATACCATTTATTAATTTTTTTCAAATACAAATTTGCTCTTTGTACTTTTCGTACATCCACCAGCTCCTGCCAAATTTTCTTATTCTTTGTAGGTACACCATTAACCAGAATAACTAATGGTTCAGTTTTCAAAGTATCTGCATCAATTGTTTCCATATTTTTTTTCAAATCCAATGGCAAATAAACAACTCTTCCTTTTAAACCTCTTTGTAAATCCGAAGGAGGTAATTTACCAGTTTTTGGCTCCATACGCACTATGGTCTGAAACGGATGGACACATTGAATGAGTATAGACTCATACGTATTTAAATCATCTTCATTTTCACTTTTTTTTATACAGATCAACATTCCTTGTTTGAATTTTGTAATGGCTTCTCCGGCAACAAATACAAGTAATATTTGGTCTTTCATTAGAGATGATAGTAAATTTTGTCATTTCATCCTCAAAATTTTTACTAACAGTGAGTTCTCTTCCACATTTTCATCAATCACTGTGTCATTTTCTACACTTTCTTGCTCTGGACCAAAGTAACAAAACTGAATCTCATCCGTAACCTTCACTACATCTGATACAGATCCACGGAACAGAGCATTATTCAACTCATTTAACTTTAGTGCTGGACTTTTAGCAAAATACAATGTTCTCACAAACTTTCTCATTTCAGTATGATGAACAGCCAGCATCCTAAAATGGTGAAAAACACTTTGACACACTTTCCTAGATAGACAAGCCAGAGAATGTCCTTGCAAACCAGTATTCTCTCTCACTCTGCATGGATCTAGTCTTTGAAGCACCTTAATTTTCTGTTTAACACTCTTTTTACTATAATCTCTTAGAAAGTCACGTAATTTATCAATAGATTCCTGATGCACAGTACAAATACTACTACAATTCCAAGTGTACACTGGGGCTTTAGGACGTCTTCCCATAACCTCATCAGCCATCACTTGTTCCTCATTTCTTGGAACATTTTCTCCTTTTCCATTACACAACCATCCTTAACTTCATAAACTCTACCATTGGTGTCAACTGCATGCAACAAACTATTACTTTGAAGATAACTCTCTTCATTAAAAAATGGTTCAGTACTTGAACTATGCTTCCATTCTCCTAAGAACACTTTACAAAAGTTATTTTTTTGACTTCTCTTTTCCTTTTGCTTTGTGACTTCATTGCATTCACTAATTTATCTAATCTACGCATCCTGTTCAAAATTAAAATGAATAGTTTTTTTTATTTCTAATGCCTTGGTAGCAATACTTTCAATTAATTTCTTTTTTTTATAAAATTTCGTTTTTTTCTTATATTTTTTCATATCCTTCAGCAAATTTAACATCACTCTTCTCTGAAACATTTTTCGACGAATGTTTTTAAAATCTATTTTATTTTCCGTGTTAAGTCACTCTTCCTAACTTCTGAGTCTATATTAGCATTTTGTTTTTGCTGTCGACTCTGTTGTTGTTTTGTACTTGAAACACTGTTTGAATGTATCTTTCGATCATTTTTTTTTTTTAAAGATATTTTTTAAAAATTCTTTAGTTTGCTTACCAGAAGACTTTTTCTGTTTTCCAACACATGCTTCGCCTCCTATTTTTTTTTATCAGTCGTCTTCAAATATAGTTGTTGTCTCTTTTCTTTTCTTTTTCTTGACTTTATAGGCATCTTTATATTTTTTCACTGTTGCTCAGCAATACCTACAAAAAACAAAAAAAAATACCTTTATGTAATTTAAATTCATTACAATTTTTTTTAAAAAACTTTTCAAATCCTATCACATGAGCTGATCCTTT
Source organism: Triturus cristatus (assembly GCF_964204655.1). Taxonomy (NCBI): domain Eukaryota; kingdom Metazoa; phylum Chordata; class Amphibia; order Caudata; family Salamandridae; genus Triturus; species Triturus cristatus. The sequence goes on along the minus strand of NC_140579.1, from coordinate 1,127,117,161 downwards.
CCTACGAGTCAAACTCTTACGAAATAGAAGAAACATGAATTAAATCTCTGACAACAATTCCTGTGTGCACACAGACTCATGGTGTGATTCTAGGCAGAAAAAGATATTTAGTTGGCAATATGAATGCACATTTACTTCTGTTGAGGAGCAAGTGATAATTACTGTAACAGCCTTGCACATGTTCCTTCTAGTTTAGACAGGCAGAAAGGAGCACATGTCCTAACAGCTCCTTGAGACCATGACCATGTGTAAGAGGGTGAGTGATTAGACTAGAGCAAAGGAAATGAGCCTTGGTGACGTTGAATCTGTTTGCGTAACACACTGCTATCTGAAACACAACACAGAGCTGACTATTACGCATGAGAGTGTGGCAGAAGCTGCTGCGTGTGTGCAAAGAGTGTGTTTCTGGAGACTGAGTATTGTCAGCTGCAAGAGAGATCTGCATGGAGACTCCCACAACTGCATGAAGAGTACAGACGTGTGTAAGAGTACATGTGTGGTAAGGGTTAATTGGAGTTTTCAACATGTAGAAACCACCTCAGCCATTGCAAGAATTGATAAAAAATCTACCATGCTATTTTCAAATGTGTTTGCATTTGCCTCACATTTTTGTGATACTGATTTCTGCTGAGTGCTAACCAACACATTTTTAGAAAATTTGCTGGGCTTTTCCTGAATGTGCAAGTTTTACAGACCAACGGCAACACAAATTAAAACGCTGACAACAATTCCTGTGTGCACACAGACTCATGGTCTGATTCTAGGCAGAAAGCGATATTTCCTTTGGCAATTTGAAAGCACATTTACTACTGGGGTAGAGCAAGTGATAATTAGTGTAACAGCCTGACACATGTTCCTTCTAGTTTAGACAGGCAGAAAGGAGCACGTGTCCTAATAGCTCCTTGAGACCATGATCATGTGTTAGAGGGTGAGTGATTAGACTAGAACAAAGGAAATGAGCCTTGGTGACGTTGAATCTGTTTGCGTTACACACTGCTATCTGAAACACCACACAGAGCTGACTATTACGCATGGGAGTGTAGGAGAAGCTGCTGCGTGTGTGCAAAGAGTGTGTTTCTGGAGACTGTGTATTGTCAGCTGGAAGAGAGATCTGCATGGAGACTCCCACAACTGCATGAAGAGTACAGACGTGTGTAAGAGTACATGTGTGGTAAGGGTTAATTGGAGTTTTCAACATGTAGGAACCACCTCAGCCATTGCAAGAATTGATGAAAAATCTACCATGCTATTTTCAAATGTGTTTGCATTTGCCTCACATTTTTGAGATACTGATTTCTGCTGAGTGCTAACCAACACATTGGAAGAAAACAAGCTGGGCCTTTCCTGAATGTGCAAGTTTTACAGAACAACAGCAACACAAATTAAAACGCTGACAACAATTCCTGTGTGCACACAGACTCATGGTCTGATTCTAGGCAGAAAGCGATATTTCCTTTGGCAATTTGAAAGCACATTTACTACTGGGGTAGAGCAAGTGATCATTACTGTAACAGCCTGACACATGTTCCTTCTAGTTTAGACAGGCAGAAAGGAGCACATGTCCTAACAGCTCCTTGAGACCATGACCATGTGTTAGAGGGTGAGTGATTAGACTAGAGCAAAGAAAATGAGCCTTGGTGACGTTGAATCTGTTTGCGTTACACACTGCTATCTGAAACACCACACAGAGCTGACTATTACGCATGGGAGTGTAGGAGAAGCTGCGGCGTGTGTGCAAAGAGTGTGTTTCTGGAGACTGTGTATTGTCAGCTGCAAGAGAGATCTGCATGGAGACTCCCACAACTGCATGAAGAGTACAGACATGTGTGTAAGAGTACATGTGTGGTAAGGGTTAATTGGAGTTTTCAACATGTAGGAACCACCTCAGCCATTGCAAGAATTGATGAAAAATCTACCATGCTATTTTCAAATGTGTTTGCATTTGCCTCACATTTTTGAGATACTGATTTCTGCTGAGTGCTAACCAACACATTTGAAGAAAACAAGATAGGCCTTTCCTGAATGTGCAAGTTTTACAGAACAACAGCAACACAAATTAAAACGCTGACAACAATTCCTGTGTGCACACAGACTCATGGTCTGATTCTAGGCAGAAAGCGATATTTCCTTTGGCAATTTGAAAGCACATTTTCTACTGTGGTAGAGCAAGTGATAATTACTGTAACAGCCTGACACATGTTCCTTCAAGTTTACACAGGCAGAAAGGAGCACATGTCCTAACAGCTCCTTGAGACCATGACCAGGTGTTAGAGGGTGACTGATTAGACTAGAGCAAAGGAAATGAGCCTTGGTGACGTTGAATCTCTTTGCGTTACACACTACTATCTGAAACACCACACTGAGCTGACTATTACGCATGGGAGTGTAGGAGAAGCTGCTGCGTGTGTGCAAAGAGTGTGTTTCTGGAGACTGTGTATTGTCAGTTGGAAGAGAGATCTGCATGGAGACTCCCACAACTGCATGAAGAGTACAGACGTGTGTAAGAGTACATGTGTGGTAAGGGTTAATTGGAGTTTTCAACATGTAGGAACCACCTCAGCCATTGAAAGAATTGATGAAAAATCTACCATGCTATTTTCAAATGTGTTTGCATTTGCCTCACGTTTTTGAGATACTGATTTCTGCTGAGTGCTAACCAACACATTGGAAGAAAACAAGCTGGGCCTTTCCTGAATGTGCAAGTTTTACAGAACAACAGCAACACAAATTAAAACGCTGACAACAATTCCTGTGTGCACACAGACTCATGGTCTGATTCTAGGCAGAAAGCGATATTTCCTTTGGCAATTTGAAAGCACATTTACTACTGGGGTAGAGCAAGTGATCATTACTGTAACAGCCTGACACATGTTCCTTCTAGTTTAGACAGGCAGAAAGGAGCACATGTCCTAACAGCTCCTTGAGACCATGACCATGTGTTAGAGGGTGAGTGATTAGACTAGAGCAAAGAAAATGAGCCTTGGTGACGTTGAATCTGTTTGCGTTACACACTGCTATCTGAAACACCACACAGAGCTGACTATTACGCATGGGAGTGTAGGAGAAGCTGCGGCGTGTGTGCAAAGAGTGTGTTTCTGGAGACTGTGTATTGTCAGCTGCAAGAGAGATCTGCATGGAGACTCCCACAACTGCATGAAGAGTACAGACATGTGTGTAAGAGTACATGTGTGATAAGGGTTAATTGGAGTTTTCAACATGTAGGAACCACCTCAGCCATTGCAAGAATTGATGAAAAATCTACCATGCTATTTTCAAATGTGTTTGCATTTGCCTCACATTTTTGAGATACTGATTTCTGCTGAGTGCTAACCAACACATTTGAAGAAAACAAGATAGGCCTTTCCTGAATGTGCAAGTTTTACAGAACAACAGCAACACAAATTAAAACGCTGACAACAATTCCTGTGTGCACACAGACTCATGGTCTGATTCTAGGCAGAAAGCGATATTTCCTTTGGCAATTTGAAAGCACATTTTCTACTGTGGTAGAGCAAGTGATAATTACTGTAACAGCCTGACACATGTTCCTTCAAGTTTACACAGGCAGAAAGGAGCACATGTCCTAACAGCTCCTTGAGACCATGACCATGTGTTAGAGGGTGACTGATTAGACTAGAGCAAAGGAAATGAGCCTTGGTGACGTTGAATCTCTTTGCGTTACACACTACTATCTGAAACACCACACTGAGCTGACTATTACGCATGGGAGTGTAGGAGAAGCTGCTGCGTGTGTGCAAAGAGTGTGTTTCTGGAGACTGTGTATTGTCAGCTGCAAGAGAGATCTGCATGGAGACTCCCACAACTGCATGAAGAGTACAGACATGTGTGTAAGAGTATATGTTTGGTAAGGGTTAATTGGAGTTTTCAACATGTAGAAACCACCTCAGCCATTGCAAGAATTGATGAAAAATCTACCATGCTATTTTCAAATGTGTTTGCATTTGCCTCACATTTTTGAGATACTGATTTCTGCTGAGTGCTAACCAACACATTGGAAGAAAACAAGCTGGGCCTTTCCTGAATGTGCAAGTTTTACAGAACAACAGCAACACAAATTAAAACGCTAACAACAATTCCTGTGTGCACACAGACTCATGGTCTGATTCTAGGCAGAAAGCGATATTTCCTTTGGCAATTTGAAAGCACATTTACTACTGGGGTAGAGCAAGTGATCATTACTGTAACAGCCTGACACATGTTCCTTCTACTTTAGACAGGCAGAAAGGAGCACATGTCCTAACAGCTCCTTGAGGCCATCACCATGTGTTACAAAAAACAAGCTGCCCCTTTCCTGCGAGTGCAAGAGTAATAGAGCAAGACCAACCCGAATCAAATCTCTGTTTACGTTTCCTGTGTGCTCACTGTCTCATGGTATGATTCTAGGTAGAAAATAGTATTCCTGGGTGATACCAGTACACATTAACTTATAATGAAGACATACTCGATAATATATAACATGTTCAAGCCACTTAAATATTTTCCTTAAGATAAAATGTAAAACACAACTTTTAAAGTGGTAGGAAAATGTACCATACTATTTTCAAATGTGTTTGCATTTGCCTCTCATTGGTCAGTAAATGATTTCTGCTGAATGCTAACCATCACACTTTAAGATAACAAACTACCCCTTTTCTGCGAGTGCAAGGCTAACAGAACAAAAGCAACACGAATTAAATCTCTGTCAACAAATCCTGTGTGCAGACAGACTCATGATGTGATTCTAGGCACAAAACAATATTTCTCACTGATACCACTACACCTTAACTTACAGTGAAGACATACTCCATAATATCTTACAAGTTCAAGATAGTTAAATATCTTCTAAACCACAAAATGTAAAACACAACTTTAAAACAAGAATGACAATTCTACTATTTATATCAAAATACACCACATACTTCCCCTCTCAAACTCATAACTCACCTTTAAAATTAATTAGTTGAGAAAGAAATGTGGCACTCAAACAGCAGATTATCAGAGCCAGAATCTCAGAGCTGTACACCTCTCTCCACAACCAGTAAATGGCAATTTCCCTCTCTTTTTTCCCACATATACATGTTAATGTAAAATCACAGTCCTTTCCACATTTTTTCAAATGGAATCACACATTTCTATTGGTTGCAACTTTCAACCCCTTTGCAAATCATCCCTTCCCCCAACATGACTTCTGCCTGCTACCATAGCAACAGCTCATGGAACACAGGTGTGAGCAGAGAGGTCAGAAGTTCAGCAGACAATGTTTCAAATCCAAAGAGCAAGAGTGCTTGACTTTTCAAACCTAACAGCAAATCCAAAGTACTGTTCAGTGGGAACACATTTTTCTGAACCAATCCAAAACATGCTTTTAAAAATGTAAACATACAGCCTAGTTCTTAGTGTAGAATGGTTTGAAACAGCCAATGAGTTCTTTTTATTAAAAAAAAGTATGTATGCCTCCATTCTTCAACTGTCTTTCTTTTCATATTGCCATTCTACTGAAAGACACCTCCTGAGTGCATCCTGTTCTCCTTGAAAGATGTCCACAGTGTGGATTGTAGGTCATAGCTATGTCTTCTGGAGTGAAAAATTTGCAGAAAAAAGAGGTATGGTGAGAGACCTTGCTTTGCCAAATGTAGACCTTAAATGGATTGGTCAGAGAGGGTTAAAGTGGCACCAATTAATGCCTTTGGTGAAAACCTTTCTACATCTCCCACAGCCTAACCGTATTATTGTGCACTGTGGTGGAAATGACCTAGGCACTTTAACTGGGGTAGGTCTGGAAATGCTTATTAAGGACACCTTTGTGTAATTGATGTCACTTTTTCCACAAACTGCCTTTGTATATTCTAATATATGCCAAAGGCAAAAGTGGAACTGGTCCAACCAATTTTGTCCGCAGATTGACAAAGCAAGAAAGCACGTCAATAAGTCTGTTTCTGCTTTCCTCAGAGACTATGGTATGGGTTCTATATACCACAACAACTTGCGTTACAACATGCAAGACATTTATAGAGGAGACGGTGTACATTTCAATGATGAAGGGAACAGAGTCTTCCTCTTGAACTTTAGACTCTGCATCGGTACTTACTTGTAGGTACCAAAAAACACTCAATGAACACAAGGGCTCTTTTTAGAGCCACCCAATATCTAAACACTTAAAAGTGATTTTTATTTCTATTTTTTTTTAAGGCTTTTTTTTGGGTGCGCGCTCAGTGCGTGCACCTCGTGATGTTTTTAAAAAAATTAAAATCTTTTTTTTTGCCCTTCGTGGTCCTACTGTGCCCCCCTGACAATGGCTAGGGGGTCTAGAACTCCCTACCCTGCCCCCTGTTCACGGTCTCCACCTTTCCTTTTTAGTGCGACAGACAAAATGGCGGCCGACACTTCCTGATTTCGACCGATTCGAATGTTTACTGACATGTAACAACCAATCACAATTACGCTCGCGCACGGCAGGGTGCGCGCACAGGGCTTGCTCAGTGCGCGCGTATAGATATTGATATGCTTTCAAATGCTATTTTCTCAGGAAATACTGAACAGATTTACACCAGACATGCAAAAGGCACTTCCTTGACTTTATGGCTACCTCTCTGCCAAATTTCAAGTAATTCTGTTCAGCCGTTCGGGCTGTAGCTGTGTCTAAAGGTCCTATGGAAAAATGCATGGGGAAAACGCGTTTTGGGACCCCCCTTTTTTCTCGCCCCCCGCTTGATGAATCACCCCGAGACTTTCAGGGTAGGAGCTGAACGGAGCGCCCCATTAGTTTTGAAAATTTCGCGAGGATTCGTCAACCGGCGCCAAAGTTATTCAAAATAGAATTTTCAGATTTCCTATGGAAACTCGGTCCTAACTATAACTATCTACTGGCGACCGCCAGTAGATAATATAGATAGAGAGTGATAGATATAGATTGAGACAGACTAAGAGAGATTGTAGATAAAGTTTTGAAGTAGTCCAATTTTTATGTAAATGAAGTAATTTTACACTAAGTATACTAGTACGATACTTTTTCTATTGTGTTTGATTGTATCTGTTATTACCGTAATTTGGAAAATGTATTTCACTATACAAGACTATATAATATATATATATATTCACAGAAAAAACCATAGGTTTCAGGCACGTTATAGTTAGGAATTAGCATTTAAAAAAGCTCAGAAATTCACTGAAAAAACCATAGGTTTCAGGGGTGTTATAGTTAGCTGGACTTTTCACTTGTACAAAACCATTGAAATTCCCCCGTTATAGTTAGTTCAGCTAACTATAACTCGCGCGCCCGCAATGCACTGCTGGTGACGTCACATATTACATCACTCATGACATGGTCAGTGGCATCACTCATGACATCACTGATGACATCTCAAATGACATCACTGATGACATCATCCAGTGAATGTGTGTTTTTCTGAAAATTAAATATGTTTTATATATGTATATCTCAAGGTCGATGGAAGAATAAATGGGTATATAAGTGTCTAAATGGATGATTTGTTTTTGAAAAATTGATTGTGTAACTGACTGATTAAGTGTATCATAATTAATACATGGTTTAGTGAGTAATGTTTAAATATGTAAATATCTGTATCAGTCTCTCACTTTGTGTATATGTGGCTGCATGGGTTGGTGAGTAGCTACATGGGTGTCTATATAGGTTATTAGTTGGTTTTTTGAGTATCAGTCTGAGTGTCTGCATGGTTCGGTGGGGGGTATTACGTAGTGCATAGGTGCATGAATGAGTGACTCACTCTTTGTATGTGTTGAAGACAGCATGTGTGCAGGACTGTATGGGTGGATGAGTGTGTGTATGGATGTGTTAGTGAGTGAATGACTGTCTCAATAGTGTCTTTATGAGTAACTACATATGTTTTAAACTAGTATATGTGACTATTGGTGTATATATGTGAGTATATGTGAGAGTGAGAGATTGAAAGAGTTCCTGTATGAACAAGTATGTGTTTCTATAAGTGATTGTTTAAAAGACTAAGTATGTGTAAGTTTCCGTAGAAGTAAGTGTGGTGGTGTGTGTATAACTGTATATGCAAATAAATGTATGTTTGATTCTTTATTAGCATGAGTGACTATGTGTGTGAGTAACTCTATGGATGAGTGGCATTGTGTAACAGGATGTATAGGTGTATGAGTACATATGAGTGAATACATGTATGAGTGACTGTATAGGACTGTTGGTGAATGAGTGGATGTGTATGTGGATCTTAGAATTACTGAAGAGGTTGTTGTAACTGGTATTGGTATGTCCATTGTTTTGAAAAGTTTAGTCTCTATTTTTGAATGTGTGTATCAAAGGTTATATTAGGGTGAGAGGAGGTCTGCCACTCTATCACAAGGATGATGTCATGAGTGATGTCATGAGTGATGTCATGAGTGATGTCATGAGTGATGTAATATGTGACGTCATCAGCAGTGCATTGCGGGCGCGCGAGTTATAGTTAGCTGAACTAACTATAACGGGGGAATTTCAATGGTTTTGTACAAGTGAAAAGTCCAGCTAACTATAACACCCCTGAAACCTATGGTTTTTTCAGTGAATTTCTGAGGGTTTTTAAATGCTAATTCCTAACTATAACGTGCCTGAAACCTATGGTTTTTTCTGTGAATTTCAAAGGTTTTTTAAACGCTAATTTCTAACTATGCCTACAGAGATAGGATATGTGAAGAAAGAAGAAAAAAAGCACAGAAAGAAAAAAAAGAAGTGCAGAAAGAAGCAACAGAAGTCCTCAAAGACGAAGAAAAATGCAGGAAGAAGGATAACGTGCAGAAAGAACAAAAAAAAGAGCAGAAAGAAGCCTTGTTGCAAAATCATCCTGTACCCTCAACTTTTTCAGACGGATACTGGTGGTAACTGAGTCTGACTAACCAGTCCTAGAGCCAGTGCTATGTTAAAAGACACTCAGAATACAGTGGAAACACCTACATACACTAGGGAACATTATGCGTTGGGGTCCCCCTGTGATTATCATGACCTCCTCTGTAAGCCCCTAGTATATAATAGGGCAGGTGGATTAAAACTACCGCTTAAAACAGGCCACAGGGCGTTTTTGCACACGTTAACTCAGGCCCCGTCCCCTCCCTTCACCACTGTGTAAACACGCCCTGTGTCTGTTTTTAGTTGGGAGATTAAGTTCATTTGAATCCTGAGGGTCCCTAGGGTCCAACTAGCCCACTAGGTACCTCCAGTAAGTGCCACAGAGCTGCGTTGCAGAGAGGTGTAAAAAGTGGCACGGCCTGGACCACCTCTCTGTAATGCAGCTCAGTGGCGCTTACTGGAAGCACTTGGTGGGCTAGTTAGCCCCCAGGGGCCCTCAGTATTGAAGGAAAATTATATCCCCAATTTAAAACGTGCCATGGTGCGTGTTTGTACACGTCACTTCAGGCCCCGTCCCCTCCCTTCACCACTGTGTAAACGTGCCCTGTGGCTGTTCTAAGTTGAGAGATGAAGTCCCCTTGAATCCTAAGGGTCCCTAGGGTCAAACTAGACCACTAGGTACCTCCAGTAAGCGCCACAGAGCTGCGTTGCAGAGAGGTGTAAAAAGGGGCTTGGCCTCAGAACACCTGTCTGCAGCGCAGCTCCCTGGTGCATACTGGAGATGCCTGTTGGGCTAGTTGGCCCTCAGGGACCCTCAGTATTGAAGAGGAATTAATTCCCCAACTTACAACTCGCCAGGGGGCGCGTTTGCAGAGTGCTGCAAGGAGGGGTCGTGGCCTCCAGCACGATGCCAGTCTTTTATTTATTTTAATTTTTTAAGAAGGGGGGCTGTGTGGTTCCCCTTCTTATTCTAATTTATTGGCCCTGATGACCCCATCCCCCAGGGCCTGTCTCCTAATTATATTTTTTTGACCCCAATCCCCAGGGCCGGCCACTGTTTTTTATTATTTTAAAAAAATACATATTTATAGACACACCTAGGACATGCTGGACAAACTGTACGTACCTATCACCATGACGATTTGTGTGATATTCATTAAAAGGTGACTATGCATACAATGAATCCACGTGGAATGTATTTACACCACTAGTGAAGCTCTGACATGTCTGATGCCCTACCGTGCCTAATCCCGGTAGACACCCTTGTCGTTTATTTATACAAACATGGGTAGCTATTGACGGGCACATTTAATACACATGTACACCAAGCCATTCAAAGGGGATTCGACAAAAATTCGACCAAAACTATGCAAGAAACCCCCCTCACGGTTAATAAAACACACATCCACTGCCGGATGTGTAATACTTTTTATTTTACTCTCTGGAAAGGGGACGAACATCACTTGAGAGTCACAGCGCGCTCCTGGCAGAGCCCAATGCTGTGTTACACCCACCATTGCCTGCTGAGTGCCACACACCTCTGTGTTGTATTCCACTAGCTAGTGCATATGCTATGACACTCTCTAGCCCATGTGCACTGTAACACCACCCTGTGAATATGTCATGCCACACTTGTCTTCGCACGGATTATATTGCCCCATCTAACGTGCCTTCCTCGATGCCTATGTTATAACGCACAGTGCTATGCCATACATATTACAATCTGGGATCCATATCTTTGTCACAGTGCATATGCAACATTACACTCCCCAGCACATATTTTATATTACAACTTTAGAGACTAGTTAGGTTACACAACACTGCCCTGTGCATATTACACTCCAAGGCGCATATCGCATAGCACGCGCTAGTGCCTGTGCTATCTCGCGCTATCCAATGAATCTGTCATTGCGCACAATGTATTGCATATTATACTTCACGCCCGGTTCATCTTATATCACACTTTTTGGTGCATAGTTTATACCATACACTATATCTAGTTTTCATTTTCAATCGTGCTCTCAGGACTATGTTCTATATAACACTGTGTTCACCTACCCTTTTCACGGGCATTAAATTTTGCGATAGGGGGTGGAGGGTCAGGGAGTGTTTCTGCCAAGTGAGCCCGGAGTCACAGTCACAAACGTTCTCTTCTTCCTGAATAAAAGTGAGATTATGCTGCATACTTGTTCACATTTTAAGTAGTTCGCACAGACACACGTTTTAAAAACAATAAAGTTCCTAATACCCGCCTTCTCTGAACAGTTAGCTTGCTGCCCCATCCCCCTCCTTCCTATCCTCTGTTGTGTGAATCCATGGACTAGCCTCCTCCCTCCTGCCATGCATGGTCTGATGTGCTGCCACTGCCCTCAATTTAGTATGATGTACCAGTCCACTCCTCCTGCCCTCCATTGCCCAATTCTATGCCCCATCATTGACCTCCTGCTTAAACTCTGTGCTTAGCTTGCTGCCCCTATTCTCCTTCCCCCTGCCCTCCGATGTCTTTGTGTATGCCCCTGCTCCATCCTTTTTGCCCACCATGTTCCATGGACCTGCCACTCCTATCTACTCTGAGTGTTCTGTTGAGCTGCCACTCCCCTCCAACCTGCCTAGCATTGTCAGATGACTGTAACCTGCCCCTGCCACCTCCACCCTGCCTGTCCACATGCCATGCCCCTATCCTCTTCCTCCTGTCCTACATGGTCCATTGTACTGCCACACCCTTCTGCCCTCCCTGGTCTGTTGTGCTGCAACTGCTCCTCCTGCCTGCCCCGTGCGGTCTGTTGTGAGGCCCCTTCCCCTGAACTTTCTTGTCTGTGCACAGATCCTGACCCTCCCTTCTATCCTCCATCGTCCTTTGTGCATGCCCCTGCACCCTCCTTCTTGCCCATCATAGCCATTGTGCTACCACTAACCCTCCCACTTGCCATGCATGGTCTTCTGTGCTGCCATGGCCCCTCCCACCTTCCCTGTGTGGTCAGTTAGCTGCCCCTGAACCCCTCCCACCTTCCCTCCATGGTCTGTGTGTATGCCATCACAGTCTCACTGTTGCTCTTCATGGTGTGTCTTGCTTCTAGTGCCCATCCTGCCTGACCTCCATGGCTATCTTGCTGCTCCTGCCCTGCCCCCTTGCCCCCAGCCCTCTGTTTACATGTGCAGACCCCTACTCCCTCCCTCCTGGCTTGTCTGTTCCATTGTAATGCCCCTGATCCATCTCTCCTGCCCTTTATGGTCTGTTATGCTGCAGCTTTCTCTCCTGTCTGTCCATTATGGTTCTGCCTCTTGCCCCTCTGTTCTCTGTTGTCCATGTGCATGGTCCTGTCCCCTCCCTCTTGCTTTCTATGGATTGTTGTGCTGCACTCCCGTCCCGCATGCCCTGTGTGGTGTATTGTGCTGCTGCAAACCCTGATGCCTGCCCTGCAGGGTCAGTTTGGTGCACCTCTCCATGTCCCTCCTGTCCTCTGTTATCCAAGTCCATGTCCCTACCCCATTTCCTTCCATGATCCAATGTACCATACTTGCGAACATTTTGAACTTGGTAAGAGGGAGATTTTGAAAAAAAACTGGGGTATTGATTTTCCCCTTTGAGTTACATTGAAAAAGAGGAGATTGTAGACAGGAGACAGATAAAATAAAGCCCATTTGAGCTTAAAAACATTGGACGTTTCCTGGCTGAATCGGGTCTGTTGGCATGTATGGTTGTACTACCATTGCCTCTTCCTTCTGCCCACAATGGTCTATTACATTGCCACAGCCTCTCTTGCAAGTCCTGTATTGTTGGTTTGTTGCCCCTGCCGCCCTTTCCACTGCCCTCCATAGTCTGTTGTGCTGCCACGGCCCTTCCTGCCTGCTCAGTGTGGTTAAATTGTTGCCTTTGCACCCTCCTACCTGCCTTCAATTTTCAGAGTTCGTGCCTCTGGCCTCTGCCTCTCAACAGTATCCTAATGAACAACTAGATTGCTAACATTCTATATTTATTACAAAAGTGTGGAACGCCTGACGTCATCTTGATGTAATCAAAACTGTAATACCTAGAGCATTTCCTTTAGAAATTACATATATGAGAGGGTCTTATTGGCATCAAAATTATGGTTAGTGCTCTAAAAGACTAAAATAAGGACATATTTTCTGAGTTTTCAAATAGCGAGAAAGCACTTTTAAATTATTTGTTACCTTTATGTTTTTTTATCCAGTTGACAACTTGATTAAATGTTGCACTTAGGGGAGAGGATGTAGTGTTACTTCCAGAACTGCAGACTTTGCAACTGGGGAACCAGGTTGGAGTTTCTGCTTCAGCTCGACATTCTGTGATTCTGGTCAAATCACTTAGTCTCCCCATGTCTACAACCAAAATGAATTTGTTCTTGTGTGATGTAACCAATGCTCATGTAAAGCACTCCAATACCTGACAAGTCTGCACTATATAACACTGCAAAAACACAAAATAATAAGTGTTTTGCACACTTCTGTCATTGGGCTATATTTGGGCTACATCTGGGTGATTTTGGGCTACATTTGGGCTCTTTTGTCTCCGGTGGCCATCTTGGGAGATTTATTTGTTATGAAGTTTCCTAATTTCCTCATGTACTGCAGTCTCCTCAGTAGGAAATGCTTTCATTTTTGTACTTTGATTCTATCATGAAGGTATTCAGATATGTCACACATTTGCCATAAATTCTGAATGTTAGCACTCTAGTTGCTCATTAGATCACTGTAGTAAAACTACTGTTCACCATGGAAGTCTGCTCCTGGTATTAAAAGTGCATGTTTCAGTCTGCATGTCAGAATTTTTTAATGAAATAGAAGAGGATTTGAGAAGTCACTCAAAATATGCCCTCATTTTCTTTCTTCAGCATTAATCATAATTTCTATGGCAAAATGAACCCCCTCATTGTGTTCCTTTTTAAATGAAATGTTTTAAGTGTTACCAGTTTATTCCAATCAAGATGGCTTCAGGTGTGCCTTACTTTTGTCATAATGAAGACAGTAAGCGCTCTAGTTGTTTTTAAGAACACTCTGGGACATTCTGTCATTGGGCTATACTTGGGCTACATCTGGGTGATATTTGGGCTACATTTGGGCTCTTTTGTCTCTGGCGGCCATCTTGGCAGACTTATTTGTTATGAAGTTTCCTAATTTCCTCATTTACTGCAGTCTCCTCAGTAGGAAATACGTTCAGTTTTTTACTTTGATTCCAAAGGCATTCAGATGTGTCACACATTTGCCATAAATTCAGAATGTTAGCACTCTTTTTGCTCATTAGATCACTGTAGTAAAGCTACTGCTCACCAGGGAAAACTGCTGCTGGTATTGAAAGTGCATGTTTCAGTCTGCATGTCAGAATTTTTTAATGAAATAGAAGAGGATTTGAGAAGTCACTCAAAATGTGCCTTAATTTTTCTTTCTGCAGCACTAATCATACTTTTTATGGAAAAATGAACCCCCTCATTTTGTTCCTTTTTAAATTAAATGTTTTAAGAGTTACCACTTTAATCCAAGCAAGATGGCTTCAGGTTTGCCATACGTTTATCATAAGTAGGACTGTTAGCGCTCTAGTTGTTCTTTGGAACACTCTGGGAAGCTGCAGTAGAACACAAAGGAATCAACTGACAGTCTCTGCCTTTGTTGGATGTACATGTTTTACTGAGAATGTCAGACTTCATTCTCACATGACTGAGAAAGATAATGTGAATTTACAGAAAATAAGCTCTCAGTTTAGCTTATAGATCACCTTCCAAACCTCTGTGGGAAAAGCATGAGAAAATATTTTTCTCTCAATCATGATATCCCAGCAGATGGCTTTTTCACACGGTGAAATCACCTTAGAACATACCACAATTCCTAAAATGAGTATGGTACCATCAACAAATGATTTATAATGTAACTAAAGTCTTAAAACCTTCTATTAACTGCAATGCTTTTTAATGAGGTGCTATCATGTATATTGGTCCCAAGATGGCTGCCAACACTTCTTGGATGAAGTGCTGACAGCCAATCAGATCTCAGGATGAGATGTGTGGTTAGGCTCCGCCCACATATATATATGAATTTACTTTTGATTTTCTCAGGAACTACTGAACAGATTGACACCAGACCTGCAAAAGGCACATCCCTGACCTGAGGACTACCTCTCTGCCAAATTTCAAGTAATTCTGTTCAGCCGTTCGGGCTGTACCTTGGACTAAAGGTCCCTATGGAAAATTGCATGGGGAAAACACGTTTTGGGACCCCCCTTTTTTCTCAGCCCCCGCTTGACGAATCCCCCCGAGACTTTCAGGGTAGGAGCGGAGCGCCCCACCTATTTTGAAAATTTCGCGAGGATTCGTCAACCGGCGCCAAAGTTATTCCAAATAGAATGTTGCGGATTTCCTATGGAAACACGGTCCTAACTATAACTATCTACTGGCGACCGCCAGTAGATAATATATACACATATATATATATTCACAGCAAAAACCATAGGTTTCAGGGGTGTTATAGTTAGCTGCCAATTTCACTCGTACAAAACCATAGAAATTCCTCCGTTATAGTTAGTTCTGCTAACTATAACTCACGCGCCCGCAATGCACTGCTGATGATGTCACATATTGCATCATTCATGACATGGTCAGTGACATCACTGATGACATTACTGATGACATCATCCTAATGTGGTTTAGTTTGAAATTTAAATATGTATTATATATATATACCAATCTGTATTGAAGATTGAGTGGATATATAACTGTCTGGATGGAGGATTTAGTAGCTGTCTGACTGTCTTTTTAAGTGAGTAATTAAAAGTGTCTCACTTAATACATGGATTAGTAACTAAACTATGTGAATGTGTGCAGCACTGTCTCTGTTGTTGTATAACATGCTGCCTCAATTGGTCACTAACTACATGAGTGTGTATATTAGTTATTGATTAGTTGGGTGAGTATTTGTATGGGACACTGAGTTTGTGTGTGGTTGGATGGGGTGTGTGTAACTCTATGCATAGATGTGTGAATGGTTGATTGACTAGGTGTATGGGTTTAAGAGTGCATGTGGAAACAGTTGTTTGGGTGACTGAGTGTATTTATTTGTGTGTTGGTGAGCGAATATATGTTTTAGTTGTACATCTTCAACAAAGTAAAAAAATAAAAGGCATTGTATGTGAGAGTTGGTGTATATAAATAAGTTTGTGTAAGAGTCAGTGATTGTGAGAGTAAATATATGAATGAGTGTATAATTGTAATGGTGCTTTTTTAACATATTAACGATGAGTTACTATGTGTTTGAATAAATGAGGTGTCGTTGGATAATTGTGTAAGTGAGTAAATTTAAGTGCGATACATTTTTTTCATGAGTGAGTAGGATGACTGCATAACCGACTAAGATGACTGCTGATGTGTCAATGTCTATATATGTGTATAAGTGCATTTGATAGTGTTCTATTAATTAATGACTGCATGTATAGATGATTCTGTTGTTGAATGGGTAGTTGTGTGTGTAGACTTAGGAATCAGTGAGTGGGTATGTAGTAACTGGTATTGGTGTGTCAATGGTTTCAAATATGGTACTCTGTATTTTACAGTGAGTGATGAAAGGTTATACTAGTGTATGATGTGATGTATCGGATTGTCAAGTGGATGATGTCATCAGTGATGTCATTTGAGATGTCATCAGTGATGTCATCAGTGATGTCACTGACCATGTCATGAATGATGCAATATGTGACATCATCAGCAGTGCATTGCGGGCGTGTGAGTTATAGTTAGCAGAACTAACTATAACGGAGGAATTTCTATGGTTTTGTACGAGTGAAATGGGCAGCTAACTATAACACCCCTGAAACCTATGGTTTTTTCTGTGAATTTCTAAGGTTTTTTAAATGCTAATTTCTAACTATAACGTCTCTGAAACCTATGTTTTTTTTCAGTGAATTTCAAAGGTTTTTGAAAAGCTAACTTTTAAGTGTGATAGTAGTTATATCTATTTTTTGTACTGATTTTCTACAGTTTTTTAACTGTTTATTTATAAATATTTTATTCATTAAATAACATTATATATTTTTCTGAAAATTGCAAAAAAACATTTTTTAATTAAAACTGAAATATTGATTAATTTTCTTGTTTTCATTTTTTATTTTAATATATTTATATCATTTTCTTTAAAAAAAAAAATCCAATTTTTTTCGCAGTCGCGCACTCAAAGTGTACACATCACGGTGGGTGCGCGCATTC
Organism: Triturus cristatus; assembly: GCF_964204655.1. Classification (NCBI taxonomy): domain Eukaryota; kingdom Metazoa; phylum Chordata; class Amphibia; order Caudata; family Salamandridae; genus Triturus; species Triturus cristatus. The sequence goes on along the minus strand of NC_140579.1, from coordinate 1,127,100,130 downwards.
TAACCGCCATTTTAGAAAAGTCATGAAGGATCCGTGTATGGTGTGCGACGGCTGCGTGTTTTTCAGTTACATCATATACATTTAATATCACGTGATATGCGCGATTGGTATGCGACCAGTCTGCGACTCCTGCTCCTGCGCATTCGCGACACATGCGCATTACGGTACGAGATGTTTGCACGCTTGCGGGTGCCGCGTGACATCATATACGTGCTGGGGCAAGCTGGGTGCGTGACTCCCGCAAAAAAAAATTATGTTCCAAAATGATATGTATGTGTCTTTAATATACATATTAAGGCAAGAGATTATGTAAGATATTCATCAAAATAATATATTTGTACTTATAAGAAACTTATATTATTTTTAATATATTTTCGCAAAGTCGGGTGCGTGCGTCGTGAGTGCAGAAAACCAGGTCAGCAGAGCTGCTGTAGAGCCAGAGAACCAGGTCAGCAGAGCTGCTCTAGAGCCTAAGAACTAGGTCAGCAGAGCTGCTCAAGAGTCAGAGAACCAGGTCAGCAGAGCTGCTGTAGAGCCAGAGAAACCAGGTCAGCAGAGCTGCTTTAGACGGAGAGAACCAGGTCAGCAGAGCTGCTTTAGAGCCAGAGAACCAGGTTAGCAGAGCTGCTTTAGAGCCAGAGAACCAGGTCAGCAGAGCTACTCTAGAGCCAGAGAACCAAATCAGCAGAGCTGCTTTAGAGCCATAGAACCAGGTCAGCAGAGCTGCTTTAGAGCCAGAGAACCAGGTCAGTAGAGCCGGTCTAGAGCCTAAGAACCAGGTCAACAGAGCTGCTCTAGAGCCAGAGAACCAGGTCAGCAGAGCTGCTGCAGAGCCAGAGAAACCAGGTCAGTAGAGCTGCTTTAGAGGGAGAGAACCAGGTCAGCAGAGCTTCTATAGAGCCAGTGAACCATGTCAGCAGAACTGCTTCAGAGCCATAGAACTGGGTTAACGGAGCTGCTTTAGAGCCAGAGAACCAGGTCTGCAGAGCTGTTGTAGAGCCAGAGAACTAGATCAGCAGAGCTGCTCTGCAGCATAAGAACTAGGTCAGCAGAGCTGCTCTAGAGCCAGAGAACCAGGTCAGCAGACCTGCTGTAAAGCCAGAGAAACCAGGTCAGCAGAGCTGCTTTAGAGAGAGATAACCAGGTCAGGAGAGCTGCTTTAGAGCCAGAGAACCAGGTCAGCAGAGCTGCTCTAGCTGACACTGACTGACTGACACTGACTGACTGACACTGACTGATTGACACTGACTGACACTGATTGACACTGACTGACACTGACTGACTGACACTGATTGACTGACACTGACTGACTGACACTGATTGACTGACACTGATTGACTGACACTGACACACTGACTGACACTGACTGACTGACATTGACTGACACTGACTGACTACTCTCTACTACTCTACTACTGACTCTTTACTACTCTACTACTCTCTCTCTACTACTCACTCTCTACTACTCTCTACTACTCACTCTCTACTACTCTCTACTATTCACTCTCTACTACTCACTCTCTACTACTCACTCTACTACTTTCTACTACTCTCTACTACTCACTCGCTACTACTCTCTACTACTCACTCTCTACTACACTCTACTACTCTCTCAATACTACTCACTCTCTACTATTCACTCTCTACTACTCACTCTCTACTACTCACTCTCTACTACTCACTCTCTACTACTCTCTACTACTCTCTGCTGCTCTCTAGCACTCACTCTCTACTACTCTACTACTCTCTCTCTACTACTCACTCTCTACTACTCTCTCTTAATCTCTACTACTCACTCTCTACTACTCTCTCTACTACTCACTCTACTACTCACTCTCTACTACTCACTCTCTACTACTCTCTCTCTACTACTCACTCTCTACTACTCACTCTCTACTACTCGCTCTCTACTACTCGCTCTCTACTACTCACTCTCCACTACTCACTCTCTACTACTCGCTCTCTACTACTCACTCTCTACTACTCACTCTCTACTACTCTCTACTACTCTCTCTGCTACTCACTCTCTACTACTCACTCTCTACTACTCTACTACTCTCTACTACTCGCTCTACTATTCACTCTCTACTATTCACTACTACTCACTCTACTACTCTCTCCTACTCTCTACCACTCACTCTCTACTACTCTACTACTCACTCTCTACCACTCTCTCTCTACTACTCACTCTCTACTACTCACTCCACTACTCTATACTACTCACTCTGTACTACTCTCTACTACTCACTCTCTACTACTCACTCTGTACTACTCACTCTCTACTACTCACTCTCTACTACTCTCTACTGCTCACTCTCCACTACTGATTCTCTACTACTCGCTCTCAACTACTCTCTACTACTCACTCTACTACTCACTCTCTACTACTCTACTACTCTCTCTACTTCTCACTCTCTACTACTCTCTCTACTACTCACTCTCTACTACACACTCTCTACTACTTGCTCTCTGCTACTCGCTCTCTACTATTCTCTAGTACTCACTCTAATACTCACTCTCTACTACTCTCTACTACTCACTCTCTACTACTCCACTACTCTCTACTACTCACGCTCTACTACTCTACTACTCTCTACTACTCTCTCTCTACTAATCTCTACTACTCACTCTGCTACTCAGTCTCTACTACTCTCTACTACTCACTCTCTACTACTCTCTACTACTTTCTACTACTCACTCTACTACTCACTCTCTACTACTCTCAACTGCTCACTCTCTAATACTCTCTACTACTCACTCTCTACTACTCACTCTACTACTCTCTACTACTCACTCTCTGATACTTTCTCTACTACTCTCTACTACTCACCCTCTACTCTCTATTACTCGCTCTCTACTCTCTACCTACTACTCTCTACCTCTCTACCTCTACCTCTCTACCTATACACCTCTACCTCTCTACCTCTCTGTACATGCACACATATGCACATATATATATGCTTGTATATGCATTTATATATATGTATGTGTATATATATACATATATATACATATATAAACATATAAATATCTGCATATCTATATAAATATAAATCCATGTAAACATATACATATACATTTATGCATACATATGCATGGTATGTATATGAAAGTTTGAAAAACTCTAATACAAGCAAAGCTAAAAAGCCACCTAATTACAAACAGAATTGCTTTAACTTAAACGAGGGCGAGACCTATTGCATTTTCAATGCTTGTTTACTTTGATTCCATCAAGAAGGCATTCAGATGTGTCACACATTTGCCATAAATTCTGAATGGTAGCACTCTAGTTGCTCATTAGATCACTGTAGTAAAGCTACTGCTCACCAGGGAAGTCTGCTGCTGGTATTGAAAGTGCATGTTTCAGTCTGCATGGCAGAATTTTTTAATGAAATAGAAGAGGATTTGAGAAGTCACTCAAAATGTGCCCTAATTTTTCTTTTTTCCTCAATAATCAGAATTTCTATGGTAAAATGAACCTCCTCATTGTGTTCCTTTTAAATTAAACTACTCACTCTCTACTACTCACTCGCTGCTACTTTCAAATACTCACTCTCTACTACTCACTTTCTACTACTCTCTAGTACTCTACTACTCTCTACTACTACTCTCTACTACTCTCTCTCTACTACTCACTCTACTACTCTCTCTCTACTACTCTACTACTCTCTACTACTCACTCTCTACTACTCTCCACTACTCACTCTACTACTCTCTACCACTCACTCTCTACTACTCACTCACTACTACTTTCTACTACTCACTCTCTACTACTCACTTTCTACTACTCTCTAGTACTCTACTACGCTCTACTACTACTCTCTACTACTCACTCTCTACTACTCTACTACTCACTCTCTACTGCTCTCTACTACTCTCTCTCTACTACTCCCTCTTTACTACTCACTCTACTACTCTCTACTACTCACTCTCTACTACTCACTCTCTACTACTCTACTACTCTCTACTACTCTCTACTACTCACTCTCAACTACTCACTCTACTACTCTCTCTACTACTCACTCTCTACTACTCTCCACTACTCACTCTACTACTCTCTACCACTCACTCTCTACTACTCTCTCTCTCTACTACTCACTCTCTACTACTCACTCTACTACTCTCTACTACTCTCTCTGCTACTCACTCTCTACTACTCTCTCTGCTACTCACTCTCTACTACTCTCTACTACTCACTCTCTACTACTCACTCTCTACTACTCTACTACTCTCTACTACTCTCTCTACTACTCACTCTCTACTACTCACTCTCTACTACTCACTCTCTACTACTCACTCTCTACTACTCACTCTACTACTCTCTCTGCTACTCACTCTCTACTACTCTCTCTGCTACTCACTCTCTACTACTCTCTACTACTCACTCTCTACTACTCACTCTCTACTACTCACTCTCTACTACTCTACTACTCTCTACTACTCACTCTCTACTACTCTCTACTACTCTCTCTCTACTACACACTCTCTACTACTTGCTCTCTACTACTCACTCTACTACTCACTCTCTACTACGCCTTACTACTCACTCTACTACTCACTCTCTACTACTCTCTATTACTCACTCTCTACTACTCCACTACTCTCTACTAATCACTCTCTACTACTCACTCTCTACTACTCTCTACTACTCACTCTCTACTACTCTCTCTCTACTACTCACTCTCTACTACTCACTCTCTACTACTCTCTACTACTCTCTACTACTCACTCTCTACTACTCTCTATTACTCACTCTCTACTACTCTCCCTACTACTCTCTACTACTCACTCTACTACTCATTCTCTACTACACATTCTCTACTACTCTCTCTCTGCTACTCAGTCTCCACTACTCACTCTCTACTACTCTCTACTACTCACTCTCTACTACTCACTCTCTACTACTCTCTCTCTACTATCTCTACTACTCTCTACTACTCACTCTCTACTACTCTCTATTACTCACTCTCTACTACTCTCCCTACTATCTCTACTACTCACTCTACTACTCATTCTGTACTACACATTCTCTACTACTCTCTCTCTGCTACTCAGTCTCCACTACTCACTCACTCTACTACTCTCTACTACTCACTCTCTAATACTCACTCTCTACTACTCTCTACTACTCACTCTCTACTACTCTCTACTACTCCCTCTACTGCTCACTCTCTACTACTCTCGACTACTCTCTACTTCTCAATCTCTACTACTCTCTACTACTCACTCTCTACTACTCACTCTACTACTCTCTCCTACTCACTCTCTGCTACTCTCTCTACTACTCTCTACTACTCTCTCTCTACTCTCTATTACTCATCCTCTACTCTCTACCTCTCTACCTTTCTCTACCTCTCTCTCTACTACTCTCTACCTCTCTACCTCTACCTCTCTACCTCTACACCTCTACCTCTCTACCTCTCTCTACCTCTCTCTACACGCACACATATGCACATATATGCATACGCATTTATATATATGTATGTGTATATATATATACATACATATATAAACATATATATAATCTGCATATCTATATAAATACAAATATAAATGCATGCATACATATACATATATGCATGTTATGTACATGAAATTTTGAAAAACACTAATAAAAGCAAAGCTAAAAAGCCACCTAATTACAAACAGAATTGCTTTAACTTAAACGAGGGCGAGACCTATTGCATTTTCAATGCTTGTTTAATTTGGTTCCATCAAGAAGGCATTCAGATGTGACACATTTGCCATAAATTCTGAATGGTAGCACTCTAGTTCCTCATTAGATCACTGTAGCAAAGCTACTGCTCACCAGGGAAGTCTGCTGCTGGTATTCAAAGTGCATGTTTCAATCTGCATGTCAGAACTTTTTAATGAAATAGAAGAGGATTTGAGAAGTCAAAATGTGCCCTAAGTTTTCTTTCTGCAGCACTAATCATAATTTCTATGGCAAAATGAACCCCCTCATTTTGTTCCTTTGCAAATTAAATGTTTTAAATGTTACCACTTTATTCCAATCAAGATGGCTTCAGGTGTGCCATACCTTTGTCATAAGTAAGACTGTTAGCGCTCTAGTTGTTCTTTAAAACACTCTGGGATTTCTGTCACTGGGCTATACTTGGGCTACATCTCGGTGATATTTGTGCTAAATTTGGGCTCTTTTGTCTCTGGTGGCCATCTTGGGAGACTTGTTATGAAGTTTCCTAATTTCCTCATTTACTACAGTCTCCTCAGTAGGCATACTGTCAGTTTTTTACTTTGATTCAATGAAGAAGGCATTTAGATGTGTCACGCATTTGCCATAAATTCAGAATGTTAGCACTCTAGTTGCTCATTAGATCACTGTAGTAAAGCTACTGCTCACCAGGAAAGTCTGCTGCTGGTATTGAAAGTGCATGTTTCAGTCTGCATGTCAGAATTATTTAATGAAATAGAAGAGGATTTGAGAAGTCACTCATAATGTGCCCTAATTTTTCTTTCTGCAGCACTAATCATACATTCTATGGCAAAATGAACCCTCTCATTTTGTTCCTTTTTAAATTAAATGTTTTAAATGTTACCACTTTATTCCAATCAAGATGGCTGCAGGTGTGCCATACCTTTGTCATAAGTAAGACTGTTAGCGCTCTAGTTGTTCTTTGGAACACTCTGTGAAGCTGCAGTAGAACACAAAGGAATCAACTGACAGTCTCTGCCCTTGTTGGATGTACATGTTTTACTGAGAATGTCAGACTTCATTCTCACATGACTGAGAAAGATAATGTGAATTTACAGAAAATATGCTCTCAGTTTAGCTTATAGATCACCTTCCAAACCTCCGTGGGAAAAGCATGTGAAAATAGTTTTCTCTCAAAGATGATTCATGATATCCCAGCAGAAGGCTTTTTCACATGGTAAAATCACCTTAGAACATACCACAATTCCTAAAATGAGTATGGTAACATCAACAAATGATTTATAATGTAACTAAAGTCTTAAAACCTTCTATTAACTGCAATGCTTTTTAATGAGGTGCTATCATGTATATTGGTCCCAAGATGGCTGCCAACACTTCTTGGATGAAGTGCTGACAGCCAATCAGATCTCACAATGAGATGTGTGGTTAGGCTTCACCCAGATATGTATATGATTTTACTTTTGATTTTCTCAGGAACTACTGAACGGATTTACACCATATATGCAAAAGGCACATGCCTGACCTGAGGACTACCTCTTTGCCAAATTTCAAGTAATTCTGTTCAGCCGTTCGGGCTGTTCCTTCGACGAAAGGTCCTATGGGAAAATGCATGGGGAAAACGCGTTTTGGGACCACCCTTTTTTCTCAGCCCCCGCTTGACGAATCACCCCGAGACTTTCAGGGTAGGAGCTGAGCGGAGCGCCCCATTAGTTTTGAAAATTTAACGAACATAAGTCAACCGGCGCCAAAGTTATTCAAAATAGAATTTTCAGATTTCCTATGGGAACTCGGTCCTAACTATAACTATCTACTGGCGACCGTCAGTAGATTATATATATATTAATTTTATATATATTTATGTATGTATTATTATTCTGTATCAGACTGATTGAGAATCTACTTTCTATATGTATACTACACTGCTATAACAAATGTTTAGTATTGTTACAGATGGGATATTGGTTACATTGTTTTTTTGTTTTTATTAACTTTCTTTGCAGATGAGTTGCTTATGAATTTTAAACAAATGGGGTTTAGTGTCAAAAGATTTATTTGTTGACCTAAAAGATATTAGTATAGAAGTCTATTTGTCTCTAATTTCCCGTATATATATATATATTCACTTAAAAAACCATAGGTTTCACACATGTTATAGTTAGCTGGACATTTCACTCGTAAAAAACCAATGAAATTCCCCCGTTATAGTTTGTGCAGGCAACTATAACTCACGCGACCGCAATCCTCTGCTGATGACGTCAGATATTACAACACTGTATTTAGACACTTATTTACCCATGTCTTCTTCCATTAATCTTTAGCTATACATAAATTACAAATATTTATTTTTCATAAAGACACATATGTCATCAGTGATGTAATATCTGACGTCATCAGCAGAGGATTGCGGTCGCGTGAGTTATAGTTGCCTGCACTATCTATAACGGGGGAATTTCATTGGTTATTTACGAGTGAAATGTCCAGCTAACTATAACATGTGTGAAACCTATGGTTTTTTAAGTGAATTTGCAAGGTTTTTTAAATGCTAATTCGTAACTATAACGTGTGTGAAACCTATGGTTTTTTCAGTGAATTTGTACGGTTTTTTAAATGCTAAGTTATGTATTGATTAATTTTGTTTTTTTTCAGGTTTTTCACCGTGCGCTCACCGTGCGCGCACGTTTTTATGATTTTTTTTTTTCAGGTTTTTCACCGAGCACGCACCGTGCGCGCGCTATGGGCGCTCGGTGCTCGGGGCCCTTGGTGGTCCTTCTGTGACCCCCTGACCAAGGCTAGGGGGTCAGGAACTGTCCACTCTGCCCCCTTTTCACGTTCTCCACCTTTTTTTTTCACCCCCTCAGACTGCGAGAGACAAAATGGCGGCCGAGACTTCCTGGTTTCGACCGATTCGAATGTTTACCGACATCTAACAACCAATCAGAATTGCGCTCGGGCACGGCAGGGTGAGCGCACAGTGCGCGCACGGTGCGCGCGTATAGATATTGATATGCTTTTAAATGCTATTTTCTCCGGAAATACTGAACAGATTTACACCAGACCTGCAAAAGGCACTTCCTTGACCTTATGGCTACCTCTCTGCCAAATTTCACGTGAGACTAAAGGTCCTATGGAAAAATGCATGGAGAAAACGCGTTTTGGGACCCCCCCTTTTTCTCGGCCTCCGCTTGACGAATCACCCCGAGACTTTCAGGGTAGGAGCTGAACGGAGCGCCCCACCTATTTTGAAAATTTCGCGAGGATTCGTCGACCGGCGCCAAAGTTATTCCAAATAGAATGTTGCGGTTTTCCTATGGAAACAGGGTCCTAACTATAACTACCTACTGGCGACCGCCAGTAGGTACGCACATATATATATCTATATATATATATAGAGAGAGATCTTTTTTTATTTTTGTGGTATATATAAAGATGTTATATTAAGATATTTAGTAGATATTTATTAAGAATTGTTTCTATTACACCACTATTTTTTTTTGTAGCTATAGTTTTTGAGATATATAGCTATATGGTTATTGATATCTATCTATCTATTTATATATATATATTCACTGAAAAAAACATAGGTTTCAGGCACGTTATAGCTAGGAATTAGCATTTAAAAAACCTTAGAAATTCACTGAAAAAACCATAGGTTTCAGGGGCGATATAGTTAGCTGGACTTTTCACTCGTACAAAACCATAGAAATTCCCCCGTTATAGTTAGTTCAGCTAACTATAACTCGCGCGCCCGCAATGCACTGCTGATGACGCCACATATTACATCACTCATGACATGGTCAGTGACATCACTCATGACATCACTGATGACATCACTGATGACATCATCCAGTGAATGTGTGTTTTTCTGAAAATTATATATGTTTTATATATGTATATCTCAAGGTCGATGGAAGAATAAATGGGTATATAAATGTCTAAATGGATGATTTGTTTTTGAAAAATTGATTGTATTACTGTAACGCCCTGAACGTCTCAGGATCGTTTAACAGACACGATAATGAGGACGCAACCACTTGTGAAGGGTTAGTTATTTAATGAAGGCAAAAATAATACAAAGAATAAACAAAAGTTATAGTCACTGGAATCCTCCAGGCTAAGTACGTTACCAGCCCACAGCACGGATGGTCCTAACCGTCCTCTGCATATACGCCGATCCCGGCGTATGCCAACAGAGGGCAGAAATGAAATGGCCGACAATGCCAATCGGTAGGCTGTGAGGGGCACGAAGAGTGTTGGGGAGAATCGAGGAGTCAGGGAAACACCCAGCCGGGGTCTCTACCTGAAGGGAGCAGCCGCTCAACCTCTTCCTCAGACTGCACCGGGACGCGGAGTCACCTCCTGGTGATGCGTCACCGATACCCCAATCAAAAGCAAGAAGACTGAACCGAGAGCAGCCGCTCGATCGATCCTGTGGACTTCCGAGTCTGTAACGCGGCAAACACCTCCTGGTGTGCGTTACAGCTGGCAGTCCCTGTATCTCTGGTCGGGCTGGGAGTTACGACTCCAACCAGCAAAAGTGCCACTGCGCTTTGACTCAGCCGAGTCAAAAAGCGAAGCTCAATGGTTGACCGGTAGAGCTTCCGGGTCCTTCACAGGTGACGATGGGGCAAGACACGGCCCAGGGAGTAACGACTCGACCTACCTCCGTTCTTGCCTTACTGGAGCACCACTCCGGAACACTGCTCTTCACGAAGCAGGTACATCGGTGTAAACACAATATCCGACAGCGTTGTACCTCCCGGTTCCTCCCTTTATAGGGCGTGTTTTCCTTGAGTTATGTAACAGCTCTCCTGTTTACATAAGGGCGTGTATTCCTTGAGTTATGTAACAGCTCTCCTGTTTACATAAGGGCGTGTATTCCTTGAGTTATGTAACAGCTCTCCTGTTTACATAAGGGCGTGTTTTCCTTGAGTTATGTAACAGCTCTCCTGTTTACATAAGGGCGTGTATTCCTTGAGTTATGTAACAGCTCTCCTGTTTACATAAGGGCGTGTTTTCCTTGAGTTATGTAACAGCTCTCCTGTTTACATAACCTCTCAACCGCTAAGCATCCTGGGAGATGTAGTCCGTTTTCGCTGGTTACCGTTTTCCTCCCCTCGCATGACAGGAATACTTGACAATTACTGACTGATTAAGTGTATCTTAGTGAGTAATGTTTAAATATGTAAATATCTGTATCAGTCTCTCACTTTGTGTATAAGTGGCTGCATGGGTTGGTGAGTAGCTACATGAGTGTCTATATAGGTTATTAGTTGATTTTTTGAGTATCAGTATGAGTGTCTGATGTCTGTATGGTTCGGTGGGGGGTATTACGTAGTGCATAGGTGCATGAATGAGTGACTCACTGTTTGTATGTGTTGAAGACAGCATGTGTGCAGGACTGTATGGGTGGATGAGTGTGTGCATGGGTGTGTTAGTGAGTGAATGACTGTCTCAATAGTGTCTCTATGAGTAACTACATATGTTTTAAACTAGTATATGTGACTATTGGTGTATATAAGAGAGTATATGTGAGAGTGAGAGATTGAAAGAGTTCCTGTATGAATAAGTATGTGTTTCTATAAGTGATTGTTTAAAAGACTAAGTATGTGTAAGTTTCTGTAGAAGTAAGTGTGGTGGTGTGTGTATAACTGAATATGCAGGTAAACGGATGTTTGATTCTTTATTAGCATGAGTGACTACGTGTGTGAGTAACTTTATGGATGAGTGGCGTTGTGTAACAGAATGTATAGGTAGGTGTATGAATACATATGATGAGTGAGTGCATGTATGAGTGACTGTATAGGACTGTTGGTGAATGAGTGGATGTGTATGTGGATCTTACAATTACTGAATAGGTTGTTGTAACTGGTATTGGTATGTCCATTGTTTTGAAAATTTTAATTTCTATTTTTGAATGTGTGTATGAAAGGTTATATTAGGGGAGAGGAGGTCTGCCACTCTATCACAAGGATGATGTCATCAGTGATGTCATGAGTGATGTCACTGACCATGTCATGAGTGATGTAATATGTGACGTCATCAGCAGTGCATTGCGGGCGCGCGAGTTATAGTTAGCTGAACTAACTATAACGGGGGAATTTCAATGGTTTTGTACGAGTCCAGCTAACTATATCGCCCCTGAAACCTATGGTTTTTTCAGTGAATTTCTAAGGTTTTTTAAATGCTAATTCCTAGCTATAACGTGCCTGAAACCTATGGTTTTTTCAGTGAATTTCAAAGGTTTTTTAAATGCTAATTTCTAACTATGCCTACAGAGATAGGACATGTGAAGAAAGAAGGAAAAACGCACAGAAAGAAAAATAAGAAATGCAGAAAGAAGCAACAGAAGTCCTCAAAGACGAAGAAAAGTGCAGGAAGAAATATAACGTGCAGAAAGAACAAACAGAAGAGCAGAAAGAAGCCTTGTTGCAAAATCATCCTGTACCCTCAACTTTTTCAGACGGATACTGGTGGTAACTGAGTCTGCCTAAGCAGTCCTAGAGCCAGTGCTATGTTAAAAGACACTCAGAATACAGTGAAAACACCTACATACACTAGGGCACACTATGTGTTGGGGTCCCCCTGTGATTAGCATGACCTCCTCTGTAAGCCCCTAGTATATAATAGGGCAGGGGATTAAAACTACCTCTTAAAACGCACCACAGGGCGTGTTTGAACACGTCACCTCATGCCCCGTCCCCTCCCTTCCCCACTGTGTAAACACACTCTGTAGCCATTTTAAGTTGGGAGATTAAGTCCCCTTGAATCCTGAGGGTCCCTAGGGTCCAACTAGACCACTAGGTACCTCCAGTAAGCGCCACAGAGCTGCGTTGCATGGAGGTGTAAAAAGTGGCGTGGCCTCAGAACACCTGTCTGCAACGCAGCTCCCTGGCGCATACTGGAGATACCTGTTGGGCTAGTTGGCCCTCAGGGACCCTCAGTATTGAAGGGGAATTAATTCCTCAACTTACAACTGGCCAGGGGGCGCGTTTGCAGAGTGCTGCAAGGAGGTGGCATGGCCTCCGGCGCGATGCCGGTCTTTTATCTATTTATTTTTAAGAAGGAGGGCTGTGTGGCCCCCTTTCTTTTTCTAATTTATTAGCCCTGGGGACCCCATCCCCCAGGGCCTGCACACTATTTTTTTTTGTTGAAAAAAATATTTTGGCCCTCCCAAGGCCTTAATCGTCCCCGGGGACCCCAACCCCCGGGTCATGGCCTTTTTTTTTTTCTCTTTTTTTTTTTATTCTTTAGGAGGGGGGCTGTGTTGATGGACAAACCGTATGTACCTATCACCATGACGATTTGCGTGATATTCATTAAAAGGCGACTATGCATACAATGAATCCACGTAGAATGTATTCACACCGCTAGTGAAGCTCTGACATGTCTGACACCCTACCGTGCCTAATCCCGGCACCCCGCTGGTGGGTACTCTCCAAGTAGACACCCTTGTCGTTTATTTATACAAACATGGGTAGCTATTGACGGGCACATTTAATACACATGCACACCAAGCCATTCAAAGGGAATTTGACAAAAATTCGACCAAACTATGCAAGAAACCCCCCTCACGGTTAATAAAACCCACATCCACCGCCGGATGTGTAATACTTTTTATTTTACTCTCTGGAAAGGAGACAAACCTCACTTGAGTCACAGCGTGCTCCTGGCTGAGCCCAATGCTGTGTTACACCCACCATTGCCTGCCGAGTGCCACACACCTCTGTGTTGTATTCCAACATCTAGTGCTTATGCTATGACACTCTCTAGCCCATGTGCATTTGTAACACCACCCCGTGAATATTTCATGCCACACTTGCCTTCGCACGGGTTATATTGCCCCATCTAACGTGCCTTCCTCGATGCATATGTTATAAAGCACAGCGCTATACCATACTTATTACAATCTGGGATCCATATTTTTGTCACAGTGCATATGCAATGTTACACTACCCAGCACATATTTTACATTACAACTTTAGAGACTACTTAGGTTACACAACACTGCCCTGTGCATATTACACTCCAAGGCGCATATCACATAGCAAGCGCTAGTGCCTGTGCTATCTCGCGCTCTCCAATGAATCTGTCATTGCGCACAATGTATTGCATATTATATTTCACGCCCCGGTTCATCTTATATCACACTTTTTGGTGCATAGTTTATACCTTATACTATATCTAGTTTTCATTTTCAATCGTGCTCTCAGGACTATGTTCTATATAACACTGCGTCCACCTACCCTTTTCACGGGCATTACATTTTGCGATGGGGGGGGGAGGGTCAGGGGATGTTTCTGCCAAGTGAGCCCGGAGTCACAGTCCCAAACGTCCTCTTCTTCCTGAATAAAAGTGAGATTATGCTGCATACTTGTTCATATTTTAAGTAGTTCGCACAGACACACATTTTAAAAACAATAAAGTTCCTAATACCCACCTTCTATGAACAGTTAGCTTGCTGCCCCATCCACCTCCTCCCTATCCTCTGTTGTCTGAATCCATGGACTAGCCTCCTCTCTCCTGCCATGCATGGTCTGATGTGCTGCCACTGCCCTCCATTTAGCATGATGTACCAGTCCACTCCTCCTGCCCTCCATTGCCCAATTCTATGGGCAATCAGTGACCTCCTGCTTAGCCTCTGTGCTTAGTTTGCTGCCCCTATTCTCCTTCCCCATGCCCTCCGATGTCTTTGTGCATGCCCCTGCTCCATCCTTTTTGCCCACCATGTTCCATGGACCTGCCACTCCTATCTACTCTGAGTGTTCTGTTGAGCTGCCACTCCCCTCCCACCTGCCTAGCATTGTCAGATGACTGTAACCTGTCCCTGCCACCTCCACCCTGCCTGTCCACATGCCATGCCCCTATCCCCTTCCTCCTGTCCTTCATGGTCCAAATTTACTGCCACACCCTTCTGCCCTCCCTGGTCTGTTGTGCTGCAACTGCTCCTCCTGCCTGACCCGCGCGGTCTGTTGTGAGGCCCCTTCCCCTGAACTCTCTTGTCTGTGCCCAAGTCCTGACCCTCCCTTCTATCCTCCATGGTCCTTTGTGCATGCCCCTGCACCCTCCTTCTTGGCCATCATAGCCATTGTGCTGCCACTAACCCTCCCGCTTGCCATGCATGGTCTTCTGTGCTGCCATGGCCCCTCCCACCTTCCCTGTGTGGTCAGCTAGCTGCTCCTGACCCCCTCCCACCTTCCCTCCATGGTCTGTGTGTATGCCATCAGTCTCACTGTTGCTCTCCATGGTGTGTCTTGTTTCTAGTGCCCATCCTGCCTGACCTCCATGGTCATCTTGCTGCTCCTGCCCTGCCCCCTTGCCCCCAGTCCTCTGTTTCCATGTGCAGACCCCTATTCCCTCCTTCCTGGCTTGTCGGTTCCATTGTAATGCCCCTGATCCGTCCCTCCTGCCCTTTATGGTCTGTTATGCTGCAGCTTTCTCTCCTGTCTGTCCATTATGGTCAGCTAGCTACCATTGCCTCTTTCCCCTCTGTTGTCTGTTGTCCATGTGCATGGTCCTGCCCCCTCCCTATTGCTTTCTATGGATTGTTGTGCTGCACTCCCGTCCCGCATGCCCTGTGTGGTGTATTGTGCTGCTGCAAACCCTGATGCCTGCCCTGTAGGGTCAGTTTGGTGCACCTCTCAATGTCCCTCCTGTCCTCTGTTATCCGAGTCCATGTCCCTACCCCAATTCCTCCTGCCTACCATGATCCAATGTACCATACTTGCGAACATTTTGAACTTGGTAAGAGGGAGATTTTGAAATAAAACTGGGGTATTGATTTTCCCCTTTGAGTTACATTGAAAAAGAGAAGATTGTAGACAGGAACCAGATCAAGTAAAGCCCATTTGAGCTTAAAAACATTGGACGTTTCCTGGCTGAAATGCGTCTGTTGGCATGTATGGTTGTATGACCACTGCCTCTTCCTTCTGCCCACAATGGTCTATTACATCACCACAGCCTCTCTTGCCAGTCCTGTATTGTTGGTTTGTAGCCCCTGCCCCCCTTTCCACTGCCCTCCATAGTCTGTTGTGCTGCCACTGCCCTTCCTGCCTGCCCGCCTAGTGTGGTCAAATTGTTGCCTCTGCACTCTCCTACCTGCCTTCAATTTTCAGAGTCCGTGCCCCTGGCCTCTGCCTCTCAACAGTATCCCAATGAACAACTAGATTGCTAACATTCTATATTTATTACAAAAGTGTGGAACGCCTGACGTCATCTTGATGTAATCAAAACTGTAATGCCTAGAGCATTTCCTTTAGAAATTACATATATGAGATGGTCTTATTTGCATCAAAATTATGGTTAGTGCTCTAAAAAACTAAAATGAGGACATATTTTCAGAGTTTTCAAATAGCGACAAAGAACTTTTAAATTATTTGTAATCTTAGTTTTTTTATCCAGTTGACCACTTGATTAAATGTTGCATCCAAGGGGAGAGGGTGTGGTGTTACTTCCAGAGCTGCAGACTTTGCAACTGGGGAACCAGGTTGGAGTTTCTGCTTCAGCACAACATTCTGTGATTCTGGTCAAATCACTTAATCTCCCCATGTCTACAACCAAAATGAATTTGATCTTGTGTGATGTAACCGATGCTCATGTAAAGCACTCCAATACCTGACAAGTCTGCACTATATAACACTGCAAAAACACAAAATAATAAGTGTTTTGCACACTTCTGTCATTGGGCTACATTTGGGTGATATTTGGGCTACATTTGGGCTCTTTTGTCTCTGGTGGCCATTTTAGGAGATTTATTTGTTATGAAGTTTCCTAATTTCCTCATTTACTGCAGTCTCCTCAGTAGGAAATGCTTTCAGTTTTTAACTTTGATTCCATCAAGAAGGTATTCAGATATGTCACACATTTTCCATAAATTCTGAATGTTAGCACTCTAGTTGCTCATTAGATCACTGTAGTAAAGCTACTGCTCACCACGGAAGTCTGCTGCTAGTATTAGAAGTGCATGTTTCAGTCTGCATATCAGAATTTTTTAATGAAATAGTAGAGGATTTGAGAAGTCACTCAAAATATGCCCTAATTTTTCTTTCTTCAGCACTAATCATAATTTCTATGGCAAAATGAACCCCCTCATTGTGTTCCTTTTTAAATTAAATGTTTTAAGTGTTACCAGTTTATTCCAATCAAGATGGCTTCAGGTATGCCATACTTTTGTCATAAGTAAGACAGTAAGCGCTCTAGTTGATCTTGAGAACACTCTGGGACGTTCTGTCATTGGGCTACATTTGGGCTACATCTGGGTGATATTTGGGCTACATTTGGGCTACATTTGGGCTCTTTTGTCTCTGGTGGCTATCTTGGGAGATTTATTTGTTATGAAGTTTCCTAATTTCCTCATTTACTGCAGTCTCCTCAGTAGGAAATACTTTCAGTTTTTTACTTTG
The DNA here is from genome assembly GCF_964204655.1 of Triturus cristatus. Classification (NCBI taxonomy): domain Eukaryota; kingdom Metazoa; phylum Chordata; class Amphibia; order Caudata; family Salamandridae; genus Triturus; species Triturus cristatus. Next base: position 1,127,083,057 of record NC_140579.1, on the reverse strand, counting down.
ATTCCATCAAGAAGGCATTCAGATGTGTCACACATTTTCCATAAATTCTGAATGTTAGCACTCTAGTTGCTCATTAGATCACTGTAGTAAAGCTACTGCTCACCAGGCAAATCTGCTGCTGGTATTGAAAGTGCATGTTTCAGTCTGCATGTCAGAATTTTTTTATGAAATAAAAGAGGATTTCAGAAGTCAAAATGTGTTTTTCTTTCTGCAGCACTAATCATAATTTATATGGCAAAATTAACCCCCTCATTTTGTTCCTTTGTAAATTAAATGTTTTAAGTGTTACCACTTTATTCCAATCAAGATGACTTCAGGTGTGCCATACTTTTGTCATAAGTAAGACTGTTAGCGCTCTAGTTGTTCTTTAGAACACTCTGGGAAGCTTCAGTAGAACACAAAGGAATCAACTGACAGTCTCTGCCCTTGTTGGATGTACATGTTTTACTGAGAATGTCAGACTTCATTCTCACATGACTCAGAAAGTTAATGTGAATTTACAGAAAATATGCTCTCAGTTTAGCTTATAGATCACCTTCCAAACCTCTGTGGGAAAAGCATGAGAAAATAGTTTTCTCTAAAACATGGTTCATGATATCACAGCAGAAGGCTTTTTCACATGGTAAAATCACCTTAGAACACACCACAATTCCTTAAATGAGTATGGTACCATCAACAAATGATTTATAATGTAACTAAAGTATTAAAACCTTCTATTAACTGCAATGCTTTTTAATGAGGTGCTATCATGTATATTGGTCCCAAGATGGCTGCCAACACTTCTTGGATGAAGTGCTGACAGCCAATCAGATCTCAGGATGAGATGTGTGGTTAGGCTCCGCCCAGATATATATATGATTTTACTTTTGATTTTCTCAGGAACTACTGAACAGATTGACACCATATATGCAAAAGGTACATGCCAGAGCTGAGGACTACCTATTTGCCAAATTTCAAGTAATTCTGTTCAGCCGTTCGGGCTGTACCTTGGACTAAAGGTCCCTATCGAAAATTGCATGGGGAAAACGCGTTTTGGGACCCCCCCTTTTTTCTCAGCCCCCGCTTAACGAATCCCCCCGAGACTTTCAGGGTAGGAGCGGAGCGGAGCGCCCCACCTATTTTGAAAATTTCGCGAGGATTCGTCAACCGGCGCCAAAGTTATTCCAAATAGAATGTTGCGGATTTCCTATGGAAACACGGTCCTAACTATAACTATCTACTGGCGACCGCCAGTAGATACTATATGTGTGTATATATATATATATAATTCACTGAAAAAACCATAGGTTTCACACAAGTTATAGTTAGCTGTACATTTCACTCGTAAAAAATCAATGAAATTCCACGTTATAGTTAGTGCAGGCAACTATAACTCACGCGACCGCAATCCTCTGCTGATGACATATGTGTCTTTATGAAAAAAAAATATTTGTAATATATGTATAGCTAAAATTTAATGGAAGAAGACATGGGCAAATAAGTGTCTAAATACAGTATTAGCATCAGCAGAGGATTGCGGTCGCGTGAGCTATAGTTGCCTGCACTAACTATAACGTGGAATTTCATTGGTTTTTTACGAGTGAAATGTACAGCTAACTATAACTTGTGTGAAACCTATGGTTTTTTCAGTGAATTTGCAAGGTTTTTTAAATGCTAATTCCTAACTATAACGTGTGTGAAACCTATGGTTTTTTCAGTGAATTTGTACGTTTTTTAAAATGCTAAGTTACTTTATGCCGTTCGTGCCGTGCGCGCCCACTTCACGCAGTTCGTTCCGTGCGCGCACTTTACGCAGTTAGTGCCGTGCACGCACGGTGAGCACGCGGTGCACTACGCACACCGCGTGCCCACGTTACGCTGGATGGGCCATGTACGCACGATGCGCTTCGCGCACCGTCCGCACACGGAGGACATATTATGCGCTTCGTTGTGAAAAGTTATCTATTAAATGTTCAAATTGTATTTATGCCATGCGCAAAATGTGCCCTGCGTGCACCTTTTGCACACGGGGGGGGGGGGGGGGGATTTGTGGAGTAAGCGCATTCGGCGTTTTTTCAAAAAAAAAAAAATTTAATTTTTGGCCTTGGGGGTACTTCAGGGACCTCCTAACCATGGCTAGGTGGTTAGGAGGTGTCTAGCCTGCCCCGTTTCATGGTATCCAACTTTGTTTTTCCTCCCCCCCTCAGAGTGCGAGAGAGAAAATGGCGGCCGACACTACCTGGTTTCGTCCGATTCGAATGTTTACTTTGATCTAACAACCAATCAGAAACGCGCTCGCGCACGGCACCGTACGCGTACGGTAAGCTTACCGTAAGCGCACGGTAAGCGCACGGAGCGCGCTTACAGATATATATATTGATTTAAATGCTATTTTCTCAGGAACTACTGAACAGATTTACACCAGACCTACAAAAGGCACTTCCTTGACTTTATGGCTACCTCTCTGCCAAATTACAAGTAATTCTGTTCAGCCGTTCGGGCTGTAGCTGTGTCTAAAGGTCCTATGGCAGTGGTTCCCAAACTTTTTTGACCCATGGCTCCCTTGACCTAATTGGCAGTTGGCCGTGGCTCCCCAACATTTTTTTACGGGTGGGCGGGTGGCGGGGGGATGTAAGCCCGACCTCGGGAGTACTTCCTGTTGTCTTCCTTAAATTAATTGGGATGCAATGAAGGTAGTATAATCATATTTGTAACAAAATACGAAGATAACAGCTGTTTAATAAAACTTTGTTAAGTGTGAAACGATACAAGATTAATAGCCAAATATGTTTCCATGCAACTTTTATTAACCACACAACAATAGTTCGCAAATTTCTATGTAATAAAATATCTTTTCAATGAACAGGTAAAACAGAGTCCGAAATTTACCTTACAAATCCTAGTGAGATGGATGTGCTTGTTTTTCCTTACATAACTCCTGAAATCTTGGAGTTATTTTTGAGATTGCAACACGCATTTCTTTTTCAAGGTGAATTTTTGCCCTATATTTAGACTTTATCACTGCAACTGCTGAAAAACCTGCTTCACAAAGGTACGAAGTTGCAAAAGGGATCAAAACATGCAGGGCTCTCTTGCTAATCATTGGATATTCATCTCCAGCTTGGCACCAGAACTCAAGCAGTGACTGAGACTGGAACCTTACTTTCAATGTTGAGTCACTTGAAACATCAATAAGCTGTTCTGCTTCCTCATTGTTGAAATGCTGAGGTATCTCAGCGTTGAAGGGGTCTCTCACCCATTTTATTGGCTCCACTTCATCCTCTGGAAAATATTTATCAAGGTAAAAACGCAGTTGAGACAAATACAGAACAAAAACTGTCCTCAGTTCCTCCTTTAACGCCATCTCATTCTCCTGCAGGAACTGGTCCAATGAAGGAAAACATTTATAGTCACCTTTGCTTAGACTGCTTTTCCAAAGGATCACTTTCTTCTTAAAGCCTGAAACTTTGTCTGACAGTTGCAAGATGTTAGTATTATTGCCTTGCAAGGACTTGTTCAGTGCATTCAGTTTTTCAAATAGATCAGAAAGAAAAGCCATTTGTATTAGAAAGTCTGCATCAATAAACTTGTCAGCAAAACAATGTTCATCACCATGTAGATATGAGTAGATTTCATTCCTCAGTTCATACACCCTAAGCAGGGAGTTACCTAGAGACAGCCATCGAGAACTGCTGTAGAACAAGAGACATGAGTGTTCCGCACCCATGTCCTCACACAGTTTAGCAAAAAATCTTGCTTTCAATGGTCTTGTTTTAATATAATTTACCACTTTGATGACAATTTTCAGAATACCATGCAGTTCTTCACTGAGGTTTCCTGCTGCCAGTGCTTCTCTGTGAATTATGCAGTGTGTCCAAACAGCATTAGGAGCTTTAGATCGTATGCGAGCTTGAAGTCCTTGGTAGCATCCTGCCATTGAACGGCCCCCATCTGTACAAACTCCAACACATCTCTCCCAGTCAATTTGATTCAGTTGCATGAAATCATCCACAACCGCATACAAGTCTTGACCTGTGGTTCCACCTTTGATTTCTTTACAGAACAACAAATCCTCAACAATTTGTTTTTCGTATAGAAACCTGACATAGCAAATAAGATGGGTGTCTTTGTGGTTGTCTGTTGCCTCATCCAACTGGAGTGCAAAGTCTTTGCCTCTTAGATTACAGATGAGCTGATCGTTAATATCTTCAGCCATATCATTTATCCTCCGGCTGATAGTATTATTAGAAAGAGGCACTTTCAGCAGCTGTTTACCCGCATCTTCGCCGATCATGATTGTTACCATCTCAACAGCAGCAGGCAAAATCAGCTCTTCTGCAATTGTGTGGGGTTTTTTACTCTGTGCAACTAGATAGGCCACTTTATATGAAGACAGGAGGGCGTTACTATTAGTTTTGGTTTGTTTTGAGAAAGTGGACTTTTGTAGTTTGGCTTCAGCAACTTTTCTTTCAAAAAAATCCCTTGGCTTTCCGACCACATTTGGGTGAAGACTTTCAAGATGTCGCTTAAGTTTACTTGGAAGCATGGATTCCAGAGCCAAAACTTTTAAACAGATTGCACATTGAGGACGGTCCTCGTTATTAACCCGAACACACGTGAAACCATAATCCAAATACCTGTCATCGTACTTTCTGTACTTGGCCTTTCGTTTCCCGTCGTCTTTTTTGTCAGAAGAACCTGCAACTTCACTTTGCTCAGATGAACTTGAACTTGGCATTAGAAATCTCTTCATTGTCAATCACAAAGATGGGAATCAGTTCCTCTCGTCTTTCTATCTGTAAAGTCCCTGGTCGTCGTTTCTTTTCCTTTGCTGAAGTATTTCCAGGTTTCTTCCAGGTGTCATCCACAGTCTCCACGGAATAATAAGCCTGAAGTACAAAACATCCAGGTAAGACAAGTATAAGTAGAACTAAAGTTATTCTCTGCCTAATGATGGATCTATTATTTCTGTTAGTTTGCAATAGTAGCCCATGATGATGGTGACCATTTGGACTTATTATTCTTATTGGTACCCCGCACAGACAGAAAGAGCATTCAGTTTTCTAATGAAGTCTAAGGTCAAATAAAATGGCAAATTGTAAGTTTGCTGCAATTTAGCCCAGCGGTTGGAACCAACAATAGAAAACATGAGCAGCTCTGACTTAGTTCATATAAGCAAGGTTTAAACCAGCGTGAAATCAAATAGAAACACATTTGGCCTCTTTGGGGATGAAAACCTGAGGCATTGATGCGCTTTTCTTTAAAGACACAAATGTCATGGATGGGTGGAAAATAATTTAGAAAGGCTGCCTACTGTGCCAGGAGGAATAAATGCGGCTTTGGAAGGCTGACTTGTCCGTATTCTCCTCCGCAGAACCATTTTGCAGGCTCAGAAATGTATAAATCAGTACGCGGGTATAAATGATAAAACAGCACAGGATTCCTGGGTGGTCCAGCTTTAGAACTGGTGGTGCCCAGTGCGACAATGTTTGCGCCCCACAGATTCCATCACTACCACCCTTTAGCAGTGCCCCCCTCAAGTCTCCATGACCACTCTCTCTCCGATATATTGAATCAGTTATATAGTGCCACCTATACCAGTGTAAGGTGTCAGGGCACTTATCACACACACATTACACAGAGCAGAGACAATCAATCATATGTGTGTAAATTAGTGTATAGGAAATGTTTCATAAGCCAGAGGACTACAAGGTAAGTCACAGGTCATCCATACTGGTAGACAGTAAGTGTGGATTTTAACATTCTACACTGCTTTTAACCAAAAGATCTGACAAAGGCACTGACCTATTTAAACTAGCTTCACTGTGTGACGTGCATGGTACACATTCTTTGCAGCAGGCACATTAACACATTCATGGTCAGCACTCTCAAATAAACACAAGCAGGAGCAGCACCACACATATGCTCATAGAGTTGTGTTATTCACTGTGCACATGTTCTACATTATTTAGGAAAAACAGGACTTTGATGGTTCGGTTTATTTACCACTGTGGGTGATATTTAATGGAATGTCTCCAAATCCAACTTATTTGTGGCTAGTACACAAATGATTTGCTGTAGTTCCCTTTTGAACTAAGAGGGTATCCAATGTACGCCAGGGAGGGGCGGGTGTTTACCAGATTTTGATGATATCTACATGAAATAAATTGCCCTACATTGAACCTACATGGAACTCATTTACATATCTAGTGGTTTTCTTTGAAACTTATCGCAGAGCCAGTCCTCCTGAACCTCTGTTGGACCTCAATGCTTTAAAGTGGGACTGTCCTTGTTTGCGTGTTTAAAATACAAAACCACGAGTTAGAACCAAACAAGGCCCAGCCTTTACCCAGCGCCCTGCTGAATCCGACTACAATCGGTGCAATAAATAATATATAAAGAAGGTGCATCTTAAAAATAGTAATGCATAACATAAACAAGTACCTTAAAAGCGCATAGTAGTGAGTGCCACACAAGCCTCAATCAAACAGCAATGTAAACAGACCTGAGTAACGACCCATCTCTCTTTAGTGGTGAAGTTGGAACTTTCCCCGAGAAGAACAAGCCATCTCATGTAAAAAAGAATTACCCCCTTTATCAACTTTGAATTTGCTTTAGGAAACAAAATTAAAGTTGTGTGCAGCACGGTGTAAACACGCACAGGAACCAATAGCACCTGCTATTGGTTTCATGTGCTTTAGAGAATATATATTTTTAACATGCCACACTAGTACAGCAGAAGGCAGGAGTGACACATTAGACGCGGAGCTGAGTCTTCAATTTAAAACATTTGAAAGAAACTTCAGGAAAACTGAAATGCTCAGGAAGTAAATATGTACTTCCGGAGCTTAAACACACATGTGAAATGCATAGGCTGGCAACCACAGAGAAAAAACAGCATGCCTCCTCCTTCTGTTGGTACGGTCTCAACTAAAGGACATCTACACAGCAATAAATACACCTGTCCCATATTACTGGCAAATAATACACCATGCCATCCCAGAGAAATAACATCTTTTGTGGACACAAGTACATACTGGACTTTTCGAGCCTCTTCTTACAATGTTAACTCAAAAACTGGAAGTCTCAAAATGCAGTGCTCTGTTAGTAAAAATACTATGAATGGCTGAAGATGTTTCACAAGAAAAGGAACTACTTTAAATATATTTAACAATGCAAACATTACAACCATATTCATTTTTAAGGCTTTTAAAAGTGCAGTCAAATACATGACTGACAGCATGCTACTGGTGGACCGACAATTGGCAGTGCCTGTGTAGTGTTACCCTTCTGCCCTAAAAGTGTCCACAAAGTAATGTTTTCCTATCAGAAATGAGCGGATGAGGATGAGGTATTGGGAGGTGTTTGAAGACGCCCCTTTGACACCTACTCCCAGCCTGGACATGACTAAAGAGAATCAGCCATGCGGCTCGTCTGCACCATTTTCTTTGTCTAAATTGCAGTGATTTTTCTGTAGGATGTTTATTTGTGCGCCGCAACCGGTCCTAGGATGCTTGTTTCCACTCCATATTTTTCACTGTCACCCATGTGCTTTGCCCTGCCCCCCTACACGTTGCACTCCCTGTAATTTCTGCTCCTCACCCTCCACTCTCCATGCTGCTTCCTTTCCTTCGTGCCCCTCATGATGCACACCCATGATTAAAAAAACGCTTTATTGTATTTTTTTTTTCTTTTTATTTGTCGATCCAACTCAGGCAATAAAAAAGATAAAAAAGCTGCCTCATTTCTTAAGTGTGCGAAAGCATGGCTTTCACGTGCCTACAAAATGACGACAAGGCCAGCATCGTAGACTTTTTGTTTTTCTTATTTACCCATGCTGCACACTCAGGGATGCTGTCAATCATGGCGAAAAACCGTGGATAAAGCCAATATGTGTCAGAGGAGAGACTCGTTGGCTTTGCAATGCTTGGTTCATTTTACACGTTCCCCTTCAATGGCACAGTTCATTGCTGTTTGGAAGCCATTCGGTCGCCGTGGAAAGGGGTAACGCAGACACTGGGGTAACGACTTAATTATTGTCTCACTCATATCAACTTCACTCTTACCTTGGCTTATGTGGGAACGGCAGAAGACGGCCGGCGGTAGAAAGCGGCGGGCGGCAGAAGACGGCAGCAGTTACTCCTCTCGAACGCCAGAGCTGCGTACGTATGGCATGCGTATGCCAGTAATGGAGACTACCTCCAACGCATGAGAATGCACGTACGACGCGTATACGTACGTACGCACGTATCGCGACAGTACGCCTCCAGGAACAGACCATGTTTTGCCTTCAGCTCGCTCTCGCTTCATTTTTTCAGGTGGGTCGGGACATCGCTTCATTTTTCAACAGGACATCGCTTCATTTTTCAACATTGTGGTCGCGGCGCCCCTGGCTCGTCATTACGGCGCACCGGGGTGCCGCGGCGCACAGTTTGGGAACCGCTGTCCTATGGAAAAATGCATGGGGAAAACGCGTTTTGGGACCCCCCTTTTTTCTCAGCCCCCGCCTGACGAATCACCCCGAGACTTTCAGGGTAGGAGCGGAGCGTAGCGCCCCATTCGTTTTGAAAATTTTGCGAGGATTCGTCAACCGGCGCCAAAGTTATTCAAAATAGAATGTTGCGGATTTCCTATGGAAACAGGGTCCTAACTATAACTACCTACTGGCGACCGCCAGTAGGTAATATATATATAAAAATATATAGAGAGAGGAAGTGAGTTCAAATGTGTAATTTATATGTATCCTATACAGATGTTTTGCAAACAGTGTGTTACAAGTACTTAGCTAAACATAATAGTTATGTACTTTTACCTCAATGTTGTTAAGTCAAGGAGTTAGCAGCGTGCGAGATTGGTGGAAAGAATGGAAAATCTAGGAAAAAGGAAAACAAACATTAATAATAGGGTAAAATAATAGCATAAAGTAAACTTTAGTCTTATTTTAAAAATAAAAAGTAGTAAATTAAAGTGTTTAATAGAGAAGTTGTATTGTTGAGCAAGTGGTAATATTGTAGTGGAGTATTACTATAGAACATAGATAAGCATGTATTAAAGACTGTGTAGTAGGGAGTAGTAATGTATTGTGTACAGTAATGTGTAAAGAGAGTTTGTGTGAAGACAGTGTAGTGTGTGTGTAGATAGTGTGTGTGTAGACGTTGTGTCTAAGCAGACTATGTGTGTTAAACAGTATGTTAAAGTGTGTGTAACAAAATATGTTTAGCAATGCGTACAAAGTAATTGTTTGTTAAGACTATTATAGTATTACTAGTAGAGTTATGCTGGATGTTACTATTTTGCTAATAGAGAAATAGTAAGTTATAAAAGTGATCTGAAATGGTGGGAATGCTCCTGGTAAATAATACTGTAGGAGTTCCATATCTGCTGTTACTTGCATGCTTATTTTCCCATCACCATGAAAGTAGCCTTTTTGGCAAAATGTTTTGTGAAATAGTAGAAGGTGAATAATAAAGTGAATGCGAGTCAAGAAGATAGAGTTTATATAGATATGTGATACAGAAAATGTGTAAGTGTATGTTAGAGTGCGTGTGTACTAGAATGTGTTTGTGTGTGTTCAAGAGAGTATATTAAGACTGTGTGTTAGATAAAGTGGGTGCTAAATAGTGTGCGTTAGTGAAAATGTTAGAGGCAGTAGTAGTGTGTGTGTGCTGGAGATTGAGTAGTAATGCGTGTAATAGGTAGTGTGTGCTTTTTAGAGAGCATGTATTAGAGAGTGTGTCTTAGAGAGTATTTTTTAGAGAGCATGTGTTAGAGAGCATGTTGTAGAGAGTGTTTTGTAGAGAGCATGTTGTAGAGATTACCATAGAGAGCATGTATTAAAGTGTTTCTGTATGTGTAGTGTGTATAAAGTGTATGTGTGTACAGAGAGTGTAATACAGAGAGCGTAATACAGAGAGCGTAATACAGAGCGTAATACAGAGAGCATATTATAGAGTGTGTTTACAAATAGTAATATAGTTAGAGTAATATAGAGAGGGTAATACAGAGAGGGTAATAGAGAGAGGGTAAAAGACAACATGTGTAAGATAGTGTTTTCCCGAGAGTGTTCCTTAGAGAGCGCTATTTAGAAAGCATGTTTTAGAAACTATTTTTCGAGTGTGTTTAGAGTATGTATGTATGTGTACAGAGTGTGAATAGTGTGTGTGTATAAACAGTGTATTTTTAAAGAATCTTTTTGCAAAGTACCTGTGTACCGTATGTGTGTGTAGAATACGTGTGTGTACAGGCTATGTGTGTATAAGGTGTGTGTGTACAGAGCATGTGCGTATGGACGTGTGTGTATAGAACATGTGTGTAGAGGTCTCGTGTGGAGAGAGGTTTGAGAGAGCATGTGTACAGAAAGTATGTGTGTAGAGAGCGTGTGTAGCCAGCATGTGTAGAGAGAACATGTGTTGAGCTTTTGCATGTGTGAAGAGTGTATGTATAGAGTGCATGTGTTGTAAAAGTGAATGGTAAAAGTGGATGACTGTCAAAACTGCATCTAAAGTGTGTATGTAAAGAATCTGTCGTTAAAGTATGTATTAGGGAGTATTATTAGAGTTATAAGGATGTATAATTAATCAGTTAATCCTTGGTAGAGAAAGTAAAAAATAGTGAAGAAATCGGCAATGCAAAGTAAAAAGTAGTGAAGAAGTTGACAATGCCTCACGGAAGTGACCCAATAGGAGTTTGCAGATTGGTTCTCACCTGCACTCACATAATCATTATTAGCTCTTGTCAACTAATAGTGCACCACGCTCTCTGCACCATGCTCTCTGTACTATGCTCTTAGTATCACGATCTTTCTGCCATGCTCTTTGCACTATGCTTTCTGCATCATGCTTTCAGCACCATGCTCTCTGCACCATGCTCTCTGCATCATGCTCTCTGCACCATGCTCTCTGCACCATGTTCTCTGCACCATGCTTTCTGCAGTACGCTATCTGCACTACGCTCTGTGCACCATGCTCACAAGTGTGGTAGAGAGAGCGTGGTACAGAGAGCGTCATACAGAGAGTGTCATACAGAGAGCGTCATACAGAGTGCGTCATACAGAGTACGTCATACAAAGTGCGTCATACAGAGAGCGTCATACAGAGAGCGTCATACAGAGAGCGTCATACAGAGAGCGTCATACAGAGAGCGTCATACAGAGAGCGTCATACAGAGAGCGTCATACAGAGAGCGTAATACAGAGAACGTAATACAGAGAACGTAATCCATAGAGAGTAATAGAGATAGAGTAATATAGAGAGCATAATCCAGAGAGCTTATTAGAGTAATACAGAAAGGGTAATACAGAGAGGGTAATACAGAGAGGGTAATACAGAGAGGGCAATACAGAGAGGGCAATACAGAGAGGGTAATACAGAGAAAATGTGTAATATAGTATGTTTTACAGTGTTTTTTAGAGAGCATCATTTAGAAAGCATGTCTTACAGAGTATTTGTAGAGTGCATGTTTAAAGAGTGTTTGTCAAGTACATGTTTACATGGCGTGTGTGTAGAGGGCGTATGTGTAGAGGGCGTGTGTGTAGAGGCCGTGTGTGTAGAGGCCGTGTGTGTAGAGGCCGTGTGTGTAGAGGACGTGTGTGTAGAGGCCGTGTGTGTAGAGGACGTGTGTGTAGAGGACGTGTGCGTAGAGGGCTAGGTGGAGAGGGCTAAGTGGAGAGGGCTAGGTGGAGAGGGCTAGGTGGAGAGGGCTAGGTGTAGAGGGCTAGGTATAGAGGGCTAGGTGGAGAGGGCTAGGTGTAGAGGGCTAGGTGTAGAGGGCTAGGTGTAGAGGGCTAGGTGTAGAGGGCTAGGTGTAGAGGGCTAGGTGTAGAGGGCTAGGTGTAGAGGGCTGGTGTAGAGGGCTAGGTGTAGAGGGCTAGGTGTAGAGGGCTAGGTGTAGAGGGCTAGGTGTAGAGGGCTAGGTGTAGAGGGCTAACAAACATAGTTAAGTATGAATGTAGTGTGTTCTATTAACAAAGTGTAAAGATGTATAGTCGATGGTGTGGTTGTAGCAAATAGTGGTAATTTCTTTTTCCTGTGCATAAGTAAATTGTACTGTTATTAAAAGAGTACAAAAAAGCAATGTAAATGTACTAAATTTAAAAAAGGACTTCCCCTTGCTATGCAATAGCGAAACTCTTGTTAAATTACATTGTATATTTGGAAGCGAAATCAGGAACAGCCCAACTTGCTATAACCCTCTATGATATCACAGATTTTTCCTGACGACATTGCAAAACAATCTAAAATGTAAAGTTAACCTGAACAAAACCTTTTTTAAAGGAAGTTATCTGAATGCACCATATACTGAGATATACTTTGCTAAGGCTATGGATTTAGTAAAGTACTTTCAAAATTTATGTTATAATTTTTAGCAAAAACAAATACAGCCTAGCCTGCCATTAATCCGCATTATGTCTCAGTTATTATGTGACAATTGCAAACGGACATATTGTTGCAGTGGGTTGAGGGGGGAGGTGTGCTGTGAAATGAAATGGCACTAACATTAATGGCTTCAGCACAATCCAAAAATAAAATCTACGTAAGTCGCTAAATTTCCTATGCAGCACAATTAAAATTTAAAGTCTTCGTACTGTTCATGTTTTGTCTGTACGTATAACAACCTAGAAATATGTGCATGTTAAAAGTGCTGCTCAAATTAAATAAAACTGTGTGAAAAGTGCACGCAAATAAACAACATATTACAAATAAAGGCTAGCCTGCTATTACTCCGCATTATGGCAGTGGGTGGAGGGGGGAGGTGTGCTGTGCACTGAATTGGCGCTAACATTAATGGCGGCAGCACAATCAAAATATAAATTCAACGTAAGGCCCTAAATGTTCTATGCATCAAAATTAAATTTGAAACTCTTCGTACTGTTTCTATTTGGTATGTACGTATACTAACCGATAAATCTGTGCACGTTAAAAGTGCTGCTCAAATGAAATAAATCTGTGTGAAAGGTGCACGCAAATAAACCACATATTACAAATACAGCCTAGCCTGCCATTACTCTGCATTATGGCAGTGGGTGGAGGGGGGAGGTGTGTTGTTGAATGACATGGCGCTAACGTTAATGGCGGTAAGTAATTACACAGTAATGTGTAAAGAGAGTTTGTGTGAAGACTGAGTGTAGTGTGTGTGTAGATAGTGTGTGTGTGTAGACGTTGTGTCTAAGCAGACTATGTGTGTTAAACAGTATGGTAAAGTGTGTGTAACCAAATATGTTTAGCAATGCGTACAAAGTAATTGTTTGTTAAGACTATTATAGTATTACTAGTAGAGTTATGCTGGATGTTACTATTTTGCTATTAGAGAAATAGTAAGTTATAAAAGTGATCTGAAATGTTGGGAATGCTGAACAGAAACTATGTGTGTAGAGAGCGTGTGTAGACAGCGTGTGTAGAGAGAACATGTGTTGAGCTTTTGCATGTGTAATGAGTATGTATAGAGTGCATGTGTTGTAAAAGTGAATGGTAAAAGTGGATGACTGTCAGAACTGCATCTAAAGTGTGTATGTAAAGGATCTGTAGTTAAAGTATGTATTAGGGAGTATTATTAGAGTTATAAGGATGTATAATTAATGAGGTAAGCCTTGGTAGAGAAAGTGAAAAATAGTGAAGAAATTGGCAATGCAAAGTAAAAAGTAGTGAAGATGTTGACAATGCCTCACGTAAGTGACCCAATAGGAGTTTGTAGATTGGTTCTCACCTGCACTCACTTTATCATCATTAGCTCTTGTCAACTAATAGTGCACCACGCTCTCTGCACCATGCTCTCTGTACTATGCTCTTAGTATCACGATCTTTATGCCATGCTCTTTGCACCATGCTTTCTGCATCATGCTTTCAGCATCATGCTTTCTGCACCATGCTTTCTGCACCATGCTCTGTGCACCATGCTCTGTGCACCATGCTCTCTGCACCATGCTCTCTGCACCATGCTCTCTGCACCATGTTCTCTGCACCATGCTTTCTGCAGTACGCTATCTGCACTACGCTCTGTGCACCATGCTCACAAGTGTGGTACAGAGAGCGTCATACAGAGAGCGTCATACAGAGAGCGTCATACAGAGAGCGTCATACAGAGAGCGTAACACAGAGAGCATAATACAGAGACCGTAATACAGAGAGCGTAATACAGAGAGCGTAATACAGAGAACGTAATCCATAGAGAGTAATGGAGATAGAGTAATATAGAGAGCATAATCCAGAGAGCTTATTAGAGTAATACAGAAAGAGTAATACAGAGAGGGCAATACAGAGAGGGTAATACAGAGAGGGCAATACAGAGAGGGCAATACAGAGAGGGCAATACAGAGAGGGTAATACAGAGAGGGTAATACAGAGAAAATGTGTAATATAGTATGTTTTACAGTGTTTTTTAGAGAGCATCATTTAGAAAGCATGTCTTACAGAGTATTTGTAGAGTGCATGTTTAAAGAGTGTTTGTCAAGTACATGTTTACATGGCGTGTGTGTAGAGGGCATGTGTGTAGAGGACGTGTGTGTAGAGGACGTGTGTGTAGAGGACGTGTGTGTAGAGGACGTGTGTGTAGAGGACGTGTGTGTAGAGGACGTGTGTGTAGAGGGCGTGTGTTTCGAGGGCGTGTGTTTCGAGGGCTAGGTGTAGAGGGCTAGGTGTAGAGGGCTAGGTGTAGAGGGCTAGGTGTAGAGGGCTAGGTGTAGAGGGCTAGGTGTAGAGGGCTAGGTGTAGAGGGCTAGGTGGAGAGGGCTAGGTGGAGAGGGCTAGGTGGAGAGGGCTAGGTGTAGACGGATAGGTGTAGAGGGCTAGGTGTAGAGGGCTAGGTGTAGAGGGCTAACAAACATAGTTAAGTATGAACGTAGCGTGTTCTATTAACAAAGTGTAAAGATGTATAGTCGATGGTGTGGTTGTAGCAAATGGTGGTAATTTCTTTTTCCTGTGTATAACTAAATTGTACTGTTATTAAAAGAGTACAAAAAAGCAATGTAAATGTACTAAATTTAAAAAAGGACTTCCCCTTGCTATGCAATAGCGAAACTCTTGTTAAATTACATTGTATATTTGGAAGCGAAATCACGAACAGCCCAACTTGCTATAACACTCTGATATCACAGATTTTTCCTGACGACATTGCAAAACAATCTAAAATGTAAAGTTAACCTGAACATAACCTTTTTTAAAGGAAGTTATCTGAATGCACCATATACTGAGATATACTTTTCTAAGGCTATGGATTTGGTAAAGTACTTTCAAAATTTATGTTATCATTTTTAGCAAAAACAAATACAGCCTAGCCTGCCATTAATCCGCATTATGTCTCAGTTATTATGTGACAATTGCAAACGGACATATTGTTGCAGTGGGTTGAGGGGGGAGGTGTGCTGTGCAATGAAATGGCACTAACATTAATGGCTTCAGCACAATCCAAAAATAAAATCTACGTAAGTCGCTAAATTTCCTATGCAGCACAATTAAAATTTAAAGTCTTCGTACTGTTCATGTTTTGTCTGTACGTATACTAACCTATAAATCTGTGCACGTTAAAAGTGCTGCTCAAATGAAATAAATCTGTGTGAAAGGTGCACGCAAATAAACCACATATTACAAATACAGCCTAGCCTGCCATTACTCTGCATTATGGCAGTGGGTGGAGGGGGGAGGTGTGTTGTTGAATGACATGGCGCTAACGTTAATGGCGGTAAGTAATTACACAGTAATGTGTAAAGAGAGTTTGTGTGAAGACTGAGTGTAGTGTGTGTGTAGATAGTGTGTGTGTGTAGACGTTGTGTCTAAGCAGACTATGTGTGTTAAACAGTATGGTAAAGTGTGTGTAACCAAATATGTTTAGCAATGCGTACAAAGTAATTGTTTGTTAAGACTATTATAGTATTACTAGTAGAGTTATGCTGGATGTTACTATTTTGCTATTAGAGAAATAGTAAGTTATAAAAGTGATCTGAAATGTTGGGAATGCTGAACAGAAAATATGTGTGTAGAGAGCGTGTGTATACAGCATGTGTAGAGAGAACATGTGTTGAGCTTTTGCATGTGTAAAGAGTATGTATAGAGTGCATGTGTTGTAAAAGTAAATGGTAAAAGTGGATGACTGTCAAAACTGCATCTAAAGTGTGTATGTAAAGAATCTGTAGTTAAAGTATGTATTAGGGAGTATTATTAGAGTTATAAGGATGTATAATTAATGAGGTAAGCCTTGGTAGAGAAAGTGAAAAATAGTGAAGAAATTGGCAATGCAAAGTAAAAAGTAGGGAAGATGTTGACAATGCCTCACGTAAGTGACCCAATAGGAGTTTGTAGATTGGTTCTCACCTGCACTCACTTTATCATCATTAGCTCTTGTCAACTAATAGTGCACCACGCTCTCTGCACCATGCTCTCTGTACTATGCTCTTAGTATCACGATCTTTATGCCATGCTCTTTGCACCATGCTTTCTGCATCATACTTTCAGCATCATGCTTTCTGCACCATGCTTTCTGCACCATGCTCTCTGCACCATGCTCTCTGCACCATGCTCTCTGCACCATGTTCTCTGCACCATGCTTTCTGCAGTACGCTATCTGCACTACGCTCTGTGCACCATGCTCACAAGTGTGGTACAGAGAGCGTCATACAGAGAGCGTCATACAGAGAGCGTCATACAGAGAGCGTCATACAGAGAGCGTAACACAGAGAGCATAATACAGAGACCGTAATACAGAGAGTGTAATACAGAGAGCGTAATACAGAGAGCGTAATACAGAGAGCGTAATACAGAGAACGTAATCCATAGAGAGTAATGGAGATAGAGTAATATAGAGAGCATAATCCAGAGAGCTTATTAGAGTAATACAGAAAGAGTAATACAGAGAGGGCAATACAGAGAGGGCAATACAGAGAGGGCAATACAGAGAGGGCAATACAGAGAGGGTAATACAGAGAGGGTAATACAGAGAAAATGTGTAATATTGTATGTTTTACAGTGTTTTTTAGAGAGCATCATTTAGAAAGCATGTCTTACAGAGTATTTGTAGAGTGCATGTTTAAAGAGTGTTTGTCAAGTACATGTTTACATGGCGTGTGTGTAGAGGGCGTGTGCGTAGAGGGCTAGGTGGAGAGGGCTAAGTGGAGAGGGCTAGGTGGAGAGGGCTAGGTGGAGAGGGCTAGGTGTAGAGGGCTAGGTATAGAGGGCTAGGTGGAGAGGGCTAGGTGTAGAGGGCTAGGTGTAGAGGGCTAGGTGTAGAGGGCTAGGTGTAGAGGGCTAGGTGTAGAGGGCTAGGTGTAGAGGGCTAGGTGTAGAGGGCTGGTGTAGAGGGCTAGGTGTAGAGGGCTAGGTGTAGAGGGCTAGGTGTAGAGGGCTAGGTGTAGAGGGCTAGGTGTAGAGGGCTAACAAACATAGTTAAGTATGAACGTAGCGTGTTCTATTAACAAAGTGTAAAGATGTATAGTCGATGGTGTGGTTGTAGCAAATGGTGGTAATTTCTTTTTCCTGTGTATAACTAAATTGTACTGTTATTAAAAGAGTACAAAAAAGCAATGTAAATGTACTAAATTTAAAAAAGGACTTCCCCTTGCTATGCAATAGCGAAACTCTTGTTAAATTACATTGTATATTTGGAAGCGAAATCAGGAACAGCCCAACTTGCTATAACACTCTGATATCACAGATTTTTCCTGACGACATTGCAAAACAATCTAAAATGTAAAGTTAACCTGAACATAACCTTTTTTAAAGGAAGTTATCTGAATGCACCATATACTGAGATATACTTTGCTAAGGCTATGGATTTGGTAAAGTACTTTCAAAATTTATGTTATCATTTTTAGCAAAAACAAATACAGCCTAGCCTGCCATTAATCCGCATTATGTCTCAGTTATTATGTGACAATTGCAAACGGACATATTGTTGCAGTGGGTTGAGGGGGGAGGTTTGCTGTGCAATGAAATGGCACTAACATTAATGGCTTCAGCACAATCCAAAAATAAAATCTACGTAAGTCGCTAAATTTCCTATGCAGCACAATTAAAATTTAAAGTCTTCGTACTGTTCATGTTTTGTCTGTACGTATACTAACCTATAAATCTGTGCACGTTAAAAGTGCTGCTCAAATGAAATAAATCTGTGTGAAAGGTGCACGCAAATAAACCACATATTACAAATACAGCCTAGCCTGCCATTACTCTGCATTATGGCAGTGGGTGGAGGGGGGAGGTGTGTTGTTGAATGACATGGCGCTAACGTTAATGGCGGTAAGTAATTACACAGTAATGTGTAAAGAGAGTTTGTGTGAAGACTGAGTGTAGTGTGTGTGTAGATAGTGTGTGTGTGTGTAGACGTTGTGTCTAAGCAGACTGTGTGTTAAAGAGTATGGTAAAGTGTGTGTAACCAAATATGTTTAGCAATGCGTACAAAGTAATTGTTTGTTAAGACTATTATAGTATTACTAGTAGAGTTATGCTGGATGTTACTATTTTGCTATTAGAGAAATAGTAAGTTATAAAAGTGATCTGAAATGTTGGGAATGCTGAACAGAAAATATGTGTGTAGAGAGCGTGTGTATACAGCATGTGTAGAGAGAACATGTGTTGAGCTTTTGCATGTGTAAAGAGTATGTCTAGAGTGCATGTGTTGTAAAAGTAAATGGTAAAAGTGGATGACTGTCAAAACTGCATCTAAAGTGTGTATGTAAAGAATCTGTAGTTAAAGTATGTATTAGGGAGTATTATTAGAGTTATAAGGATGTATAATTAATGAAGTACGGCTTGGTAGAGAAAGTAAAAAATAGTGAAGAAATCGGCAATGCAAAGTAAAAAGTAGTGAAGATGTTGACAATGCCTCACGTAAGTGACCCAATAGGAGTTTGCAGATTGGTTCTCACCTGCACTCACTTTTTCATCATTAGCTCTTGTCAACTAATAGTGCACCACGCTCTCTGCACCATGCTCTCTGTACTATGCTCTTAGTATCACGATCTTTATGCCATGCTCTTTGCACTATGCTTTCTGCATCATGCTTTCAGCATCATGCTTTCTGCACCATGCTTTCTGCACCATGCTCTCTGCACCATGCTCTCTGCACCATGCTCTCTGCACCATGCTCTCTGCACCATGCTCTCTGCACCACGCTCTCTGCACCATGCTCTCTGCACCATGCTCTCTGCAGTACGCTATCTGCACTACGCTCTGTGCACCATGCTCACAAGTGTGGTAGATAGAGTGTGGTAGATAGAGTGTGGTAGATAGAGTGTGGTAGATAGAGTGTGGTAGATAGAGTGTCATACAGAGAGCGTCATACAGAGAGCGTCATACAGAGAGCGTCATACAGAGAGCGCAATACAGAGAGCGTCATACAGAGAGTGTCATACAGAGAGCGTAATACAGAGAGCGTAATACAGAGACCGTAATACAGAGAGCGTAATACAGAGAACGTAATACAGAGAGAGTAATAGTGATAGAGTAATATAGACAGCATAAACCAAAGAGAGCTTATTAGAGTAATACAGAAAGAGTGATACAGAGAGGGTGATACAGAGAGGGCAATACAGAGAGGGCAATACAGAGAGGGCAATACAAATGAAATAAATCTGTTTGAAAAGTGCACGCAAATAAACAACATATTAGAAATAGAGCCTAGCCTGCCATTACTCAGCATTATGGCAGTGGGTGGAGGGGGGAGGTGTGTTGTGCAATGACATGGCGCTAACATAAATGGCGGTAAGTAATTAGAAAAGTAAGACTTTAACTTATCGTTGTGCATGATGTGTCTTATGTAATAATACAGCAGGCGTATAATACATTTTCTACTACTTGTAAGTGGCCTATAAGATCCCAAAAGTATTTACCCGCAATGAAAATTTGGCAAGCCTGCTATTATTCACCAATAACAGTACAGCGTGTCCCCAAACTAACTACAAAGTGACAATAAGTTAAAAGAAGCAATTTCAGAAGGCATGATTATTAATTTCCAAATATAACGTCTAGGTACTGTTCGCTGTAAAAAATAACTAAATCTCTGTGAAAAGTGCACGCAACTAAACCAAATATGTACCGAATGCTTTGTAAATTAAACTTGTGGAAAAAAGGTGTTAAATGAAGCGTTGTGAACGCACCAAAAATTGCAAAATTACATTGATATTGCTCTATTTACCCAGGTAACAATAGGCATACATCCTTTACACTCCAAAAGACTGCTATTCCTGTGAATCACGGTACAACTTATTTGCGCGGTAATTCCAACGGATACAATACTACTGAAAACTTTAAGGCGGCATGCCTTTAAGTCGCTAAATTTTACATGCAGCACAATAAAAGTTATGTCTACGTACTGCCCCTGTTTAATAGTTACGTTTAAAGACCTCGAAAGACGTGCACATAAGAAGGGCTGCGAAAAATCACAAATCCTATGTTAGTCGCTAAAGTTCCTATGCAGCCCAATTAAAAGTTGAAGTCTTTGTACTGCTCCTGTTTGTAATATACGTATAATAATCTTAAAATCTGTGCACGTTAAAAGCGTTGTTAAGATTAATTAACCCCTTCAGTGCCCATGACGAGCTGGACTCGTCATGGGCCGCGGTGGCGCTGTGCCCATGACGAGTCCAGCTCGTCATAGACCCCGCCCGCTAATGCAACGGCCGGCACTGGGCGGGGAAAGGGGCGGGCACTGAAGGGGTTAAAGATGTGCGTAAAACGTACGGAAATAAACAACATATAAAAATTACAGGCTAGGCTGGCATTACTCCGAATTATGGCAGTGGGTGGAGGGGGGAGGTGTGCTGTGCAATGAATTGGTGCTAACATTATTGGCGGTAGCAAAATTAAAATATAAAGTCAACGTAAGGCGCTACAAATTTTAAGCAGCAAACAGTAAACTTGAAAGTCTTCGTACTTGGTATGTACGTATAGTAACCCATAAATCTGTGCACGTTAAAAGCGCTGCTGAAATTAAACTAAACTCTGCAAAAAGTGCACACTAATAAACATATTACAAATACCGCCTAGCCTGCCATTACTCAGCATTATGGCAGTGGGTGGAGGGGGGAGGTGTGCTGTGCAATGACATGGCGCTAAGATTAATGGCGGCAAGTAAGTAGAAATGTAAGACTGTAAATTATTGTCGTGCATAATGTGTCTTATTTAAGAATACAGCACGCGACTAATACATTATCTCCTTCTTGTAAGTGATATACAATATCCCCAAATTATTTTGACGCAATTAAAAGTATGCAAGGCTGCTAGTAATCAGCAATAACAGTACAGCGTGTCCCCGAAGTAATGGCAACAAATTGACAATAAGGTAAGAGAAGCAATTTCAGAATGCATGATTATTAGTTGCGAAATATAACGTCTACGTACTGTTCGTGGGCCAAAAATAACTAATTCCCTGTGAAAAGTGCATGCAAATAAAACAAATATGTACAGATTGATCTGTAATTTAAACTTGATAAACAAAGTTCCTAAATGAAGCTTTGTAAATGCACCAACTCACTGTACCACGTTTTAGCGAGGTACTTTACATAAAATATTCACTGTATGGAAGCAAAAGAACAATAAGAAGGCATATTTTAACTCTCGAAAATTTACAAGCGACACTATTAAAAAATTGGTTTTTCATACTGTTAGGTATGTGCATATTTAAAAGCTGGAAAATGGGCCCGTAAGAAGCGCTACTAAGAATAACTAATTCGCTGTTGCAAATGGAAAGAAAGTTACAACATATATACACAATGGGCTGCCAAGTAATACAGCACGCGACTAATATATTATCTCCTTCTTGTAAGTGACATACAATATCCCCAAATTATTGTGACGCAATTAAAAGTATGCAAGGCTGCCAGTAATCAGCAATAACAGTACAGCGTTTCCCTGAAGTAATGGCAACAAATTGACAATAAGGTAAGAGAAGCAATTTCAGAAGGCATGAGTATTAGTTGCGAAATATAACGTCTACGTACTGTTCGTGGGCCAAAAATAAATCATTCCCTGTGAAAAGTGCATGCAAATAAACCAAATATGTACAGAATGATCTGTAATTTAAACTTGATAAATAAAGTTTGTAAATGAAGCTTTGTAAATGCGCCAACTCACTGTGCCGCGTTTTAGCGAGGTACTTTACATAAAATATTCACTGTATGGAAGCAAAAGAACACTAAGAAGGCATATTTTAACTCTCGAAAATTTACATGCGACACTATTTAAACATTCTTTTTTCATACTGTTAGGTATGTGCATATTAAAAAGCTGAAAAATGGGCCCGCAAGAAGCGCTACTAAGAATAACTAATTCTCTGTTGCAAATGGAAAGAAAGTTACAACATATATACACAATGGGCTGCAAAGTAAACATGAGCCAAAAATGTGTACAAGGAAGGATTGTAAATGCGCGACGTTTCCCAATACAGTATTTTACTGCGAAGTAATTAGCTAAGTTTACAAAAACAATATAAGTACAGAAAGCACATAAAAAACACAAAATAATGAAAACATGATAATGCAAGAGGCTCTTTAATTTCGCTCGGGATTAAGTGACTTACTTGTTTTACAACGATCGTATCGGTCCGCTCTCTCGAAGTATACCTGCTGGTTTCTCTTCAAGAAATGTTTCTAACAGTTGCTTGGCTCCTTTAAATACTGTAAAAGACAAAAAACGCAGGTTACTTAATTAAATCACAAAAGAGAAACCACTTTGTAGTTTAAAAGAGCATGTAGGTGAGATGTTGTTAAGGATGTTGCTGTCTGGCGGTATGTAAATTGTAGATAGGATTCTGTCCCTACGAATGAAAGGATATTGGAGTTTGTGACTTGTTAGAATCGTTAGTGCTGATGTGCGAGTTGGGGCTATTTTGAATAACAAAGCATGGTGTTCGTCGTCTGCAAGCGACGTGGCTCCAGTGGTCTGGCTCTAAAAAAAAAAAAAAAGTGTAGTTTAATAGAATCTTCGAAAAGTACAGATAATACACAATTTCGCTTACCTTGAACCTTTTGCTGCACAGACATGACACGATATGGCCTATCTGTACAAATAAAACATAAAAATAATTTACAGTATGAAAATACACAAGATGTTTTACCTGACTTTAACAAACAGCATCCGTTGAACCCAGGAAACACGAGATGGGCACGAGGCTGTAAGAGGTGACAAACGCGACACTATCTGAAGACGAGCCTGAGAAGGGCGGCCAAAGCAAGACGATGCTCACAATAAGACGCGACCCCAAATCAAATGGTGGACACCAATAAAAGTTAAAATAGGGCTACCTGTAATCGCAAAGCCGTCCATCCATGACGGCCAAAGCTGGCCATGCAGGAACGAAGACGCCAAAACACGGGGCACACCTACAAAGTTAAAAGAAATACACATTAGTACCAAAATCAAAACGCGTTGTAAATACCATACGAAAATGTCGCACTTACTTGGATACCGTCTGTGAAAATATGCCCAACTGCCGTTTACTTAAAATACGTGCCACACCCTGACGTATCCAAACCATGAAAGGCATGTAAAAGCACATTCTACAAATTTCGAAGCAAGTCTAAACAATGTCACTGAGATGTTTTCTGTAACTGCAAATTGTTTCCAATAAGAGCAGAAACAACATAGTAAAATATAACAAACCACAAACTGTATCTAGTTGAATTTTTTTTAAAAGAGAACTTACGTGAATGTCGCAGTAGACGCCCGTGTATTCTCCAAGTCACAGCACCACATAAGTTACAAGTCAGAGCAGCACATAAACATTATAAATGGATTTAAAAATGGAAGATTCAAAAGAAAGTTATGGAAAATCGTTTACGCACAAGAGCAAGACGATGCTGACAACAAGACGCGACCCAAAAACAAATGGCGGTAACCAATCAAAGTTAAAAAAGGTCTACCTGTAATCGCAAACCCGTCCATCCACGACGGCGAAAGCTGGCCATGCAGGAACGAAGACGCCAAGACACGGGCACACCTAGAAAGTAAAGAAAAATACACATTAGTACAAATATTCCAAATGTGTAACCTGCAAACGCAAAGCTGTCCATTCACGCCTGGCAAAGCTGTCCATGCAGGAACGAAGACGGCAAGACACGGGGCACACCTACAAAGATAAAAAAAATACACATTAGTACAGAAATCGCGTACGCACAACAGCAAGACGATGCTCACAATAAAAGGCGACCCCAAAACAAATGGCGGACACCCAGAAAAGTTAAAATGTGCTACCTGTAATCGCAAAGCCGTCCATCCACGACGGCCAAAGCTGGGCATGCAGGAATGAAGACGGTAAGACACGGGGCACAACTACAAAGATAAAAAAATACACATTAGTACAAAAATCGCGTACACACAACAGCAAGACGATGCTCACAATAAGAGGCGACCCCAAAACAAATGGCGGACACCCAGAAAAGTTAATATGGGCTACCTGTAATCGCAAAGCCGTCCATCCACGACGGCCAAAGCTGGCCATGCAGTAACGAAGACGCCACAACACGGGGCACACCTATAAAGTAAATAAAAATACACATTAGTACAAATATTCCAAATGTGTTGCCTGCAAACGCAAAGCTGTCCATTCACGCCTGGCAAAGCTGTCCATGCAGGAACGAAGACGGCAAGATACGGGGCACACCTACAAAGATAAAAAAAAATACACATTAGTACAGAAATCGCGTACGCACAACAGCAAGACGATGCTCACAATAAAAGGCGACCCCAAAACAAATGGCGGACACCCAGAAAAGTTAAAATGTGCTACCTGTAATCGCAAAGCCGTCCATCCACGACGGCCAAAGCTGGGCATGCAGGAACGAAGACGGAAAGACACGGGGCACAAGAGCAACACGATCATCAGGGGCAGAAGAGCAAGACGATCAGGGTCAGACGAGACGAGGCAATAGACCAAAAATCCACGCTTACCTGGGACATAGTTACATGATGCACTCGTAGAACGTAGAAAGTCAAGCCAAACAACGAGACGAGGCAACAGACCAAAAATGGCTTTAGAAAGTCAAGCCAAACAAAACAAAACAAAACACGGGAAGCTTCAAAGCTTTTTCGGCTTCAAGGGCGTGTTCCTGCTGCCAAAGCTGGCCATGCAGGAACGAAGACGCAAAGACACGGGGCACAAGAGCAACACGATCATCAGGGGCAGAAGAGCAAGACGAACAGGGGCAGACGAGACGAGGCAATAGACCAAAAATCCACGCTTACCTGGGACATAGTTACATGATGCACTCGTAGAACGTAGAAAGTCAAGCCAAACAACGAGACGAGGCAACAGACCAAAAATGGCATTAGAAAGTCAAGCCAAACAAAACAAAACAAAACACGGGAAGCTTCAAAGCTTTTTCGGCTTCGCTCACAATAAGACGCGACCCCAAAACAAATGGCGGACACCAATAAAAGTTAAAATGGGCTACCTGTAATCGCAAAGCCGTCCATCCACGAGGGCCAAAGCTGGCCATGCAGGAAGGGAGACGCCAAGACACGGGGCACAAGACGCGACCAACAAAGAAATGGCGGCCACAAATAAAAGGCAAAATGGGTTACCTGGAAACGCAAAGCTGTCCATTCACGCCTGGCAAAGCTGTCCATGCAGGAACAAAAACGCCAGGACACGGGGCACACCTACAAAGATAAAAGAAATACACCTTAGTAAATCAATTCAAAACGCATTGTAAATACAATAAGGAAATGAAGCACTTACTTCTATACCTTCCGTGAAGATATCCCCATCTGCCATGTAATTAAAGTACGTGCCACACCCTGACGTATAAGAGGCAGCGAAAAGCACATTTGACAAAAAACAACGCAAATTGTCCAAATAAAACGGCAATTTTTTTGGCAACCGCTAAATAATGTTTAAGAGCAGGAAAAACATATTAAACTCAATCAAACCAGAATCTGTATCAAGTTATATTTTTTTAAGAAAGAACTTACCTGAATGTCGCGGTAGACGGACGTGTATTCTTAACCCCTTCAGTGCCCATGACGAGCTGGACTCGTCATGGGCTGCGGTGGCGCTGTGCCCATGACGAGTCCAGCTCGTCATGAACTCCGCCCGCTAATGGAAGGCGCGGCACTGGGCGGGGAAAGGGGCGGGCATGCAAGGGGTTAAAGTCACAGCACCACATAAACATCTGAAATACAATTAGAAGTGAAACCTTAAAAAACTATTAATATCAAATCGCTTACGCACAAGAGCCAGACGATCCGCACAATAATTTGCAATTAAAAAAGAAATGGCGGACAACAATAAAAGTTAAAATGGGCTACCTGTAATCGCAAAGCCGTCCATCCACGACGGCCAAAGCTGTCCATGCGGGAACGAAGACGGCAAGACACGGGGCACACCTACAAAGATAAAAAAAAATACACATTAGTACAAAAATCGCGTACGCACAACAGCAAGACGATGCTCACAATAAGAGGCGACCCCAAAACAAATGGCGGACAACCAGAAAAGTTAAAATGGGCTACCTGTAATCGCAAAGCCGTCCATCCACGACGGCCAAAGCTGGCCATGCAGTAACGAAGACGCCACAACACGGGGCACACCTATAAAGTAAATACAAATACACATTAGTACAAATATTCCAAATGTGTTACCTGCAAACGCAAAGCTGTCCATTCACGCCTGGCAAAGCTGTCCATGCAGGAACGAAGACGGCAAGACACGGGGCACACCTACAAAGATAAAAAAAAAATACACAGTACAGAAATCGCGTACGCACAACAGCAAGACGATGCTCACAATAAAAGGCGACCCCAAAACAAATGGCGGACACCCAGAAAAGTTAAAATGTGCTACCTGTAATCGCAAAGCCGTCCATCCACGATGGCCAAAGCTGGGCATGCAGGAACGAAGACGGAAAGACACGGGGCACAAGAGCAACACGATCATCAGGGGCAGAAGAGCAAGACGATCAGGGTCAGACGAGACGAGGCAATAGACCAAAAATCCACGCTTACCTGGGACATTGTTTCATGATGCACTCGTAGAACGTAGAAAGTCAAGCCAAACAACGAGACGAGGCAACAGACCAAAAATGGCTTTAGAAAGTCAAGCCAAACAAAACAAAACAAAACAAAACACGGGAAGCTTCAAAACTTTTTCGGCTTCGAGGGCGTGTTCCTGCTGCCAAAGCTGGCCATGCAGGAACGAAGACGCAAAGACACGGGGCACAAGAGCAACACGATCATCAGGGGCAGAAGAGCAAGACGAACAGGGGCAGACAAGACGAGGCAATAGACCAAAAATCCACGCTTACCTGGGACATAGTTACATGATGCACTCGTAGAACGTAGAAAGTCAAGCCAAACAACGAGACGAGGCAACAGACCAAAAATGGCTTTAGAAAGTAAAGTCAAGCCAAACAAAACAAAACACGGGAAGCGGAAAGTCAAACAAAACAACGATACGAGGCAACAGACCAAATATGGCATTAGAAAGTCAAGCCAAACAAAACAAAACAAAACACGGGAAGCTTCAAAGCTTTTTCGGCTTCGAGGGCGTGTTCCTGCTGTTCTAAAAGGGCGGGGCTAAAAAGTGGAAAGAACAGCAAGGAACGCGCCCCCGAGTCTGAAAAAGACGGAGCCTATTTGGAGGGATGGCTCTCTCCTCCAATGGCTGGCCTCCGTTTAGGAAGCCAGCCAATGGAGGAGAGGCAAAAAGAGAGGCGGCCTAAGGAGCCACTCTCAGAAACATTAAATCTCCGACTTCCGGTTCTGCCTTCGGCAGACCGGACGGTCCTCGACCTAAAAAGTGGGGGCAACATAAGTGCAGATCCTACTGTTCTACAGAAATCAAGAACAAACTCTGAACCGCCTTGAATGTAAATGGATTTTTAAATGTCGCACTATCGAAAATGGACTGATCTCTTTGGAGGAATGGAATGCCATTCTCTAAAAAAAACTCTGGTTTCCACAGAGAATTTTTCTACAGAATTACAGACATACTCCTAGTTTTGTTCTCAGCTAACATATTCTAGTATCATTTAGAATGCAAGTAACACTGAATATATGTACACTTTTTGGTCTGTAATTCATGCACTGTGCACACTTTTGTACATAACTTCATTTTACCACTATTTATGCATCAGTTGTATAACCGTCCCCACAGCCTCGATTGCTGTAATGTTTTATTTCACCATCCCCCAGCGCTGCTTACTTCTTGCTGTATGCATAACTTCAAACACTATGTATCCTATGTATATAACTTTGAATTGCCATCATTTATGTATCTATTGCATGTCTGTCCCTACAGCCTTATACATTTCTCTCGCTATTTAATCCTTAAAATTGTATTCTTTATGCCTATTAATCAAACGAGGTTGCTTTACTCGCCCTTTAATCACACAGCTGTGTCTTTTTTTGCAAGTAACTTCACGCGCGCTCAAGATTCCATAATTAACACCGCCCGAGGCTCACCCCAGCTGAGCCGCGCTATAATTAGAACAGTCACACGGCACCAATTCCTCATTCAACAGCCAGCCTCAACAGCAGCAGGACGTGCTCAGCTTCAGGCACCCATTCATTGCCCTGTCCCCTCCTGTAATTAAGTAAGTTCTACCCTCTGCGCTAATACCATTTTAGAGCGCCTTGCTTAATTAGTTTTATTCACACACATTCTCCACTTTTCAGATTAATATCACCCAGGCGGATCAATGTACTGCCCAGCTGCTCCATTTAAACATAGTATTGATTTCCTATATTTATTCAGTAAGTTTTTACTTCGCATCTTCTCCCTTCTCATTCACTTAATTCTCCGCTTTCCAACCGGAATTAATTATCTTTCCCTACAGTCCTGCGCTTAATCAATCAATTAATAGAGCTTTCGTGAAATCCCTGACACGCGCCCTGGATTTCTGCCTCTAGTCTAGGAACTTCCGACTTAACTGTTTCCAAAACAAGTAAGTCCCTCTCCCCTCCACCTGACCCCATTTAACCTCATTGTTTTAGTTGCAAGCCTAAACGCACTCCTTTCCTTCTCCAGCCGGCAGATTACTTCAGACATAATTCTTCCTCCGTCATCCTTGACTTCTTGCAAAGCACCGAAGTAGGCGTAATTCATTTTCCTCTCCTTCCCTAAAAACGCTGAACGCGCTCATTGCGCACTAACTAGTAGCGCCCACGCTTCCTTAACCATGCTCATATCAGGAACCTGCTTGCGCTTTGACACGCCTGTTCTCAGTACAGTGTATTAACCCACCCAATGCATTCTCCTAGCTACTAAACAACCATGATAAATGAACCTCCGGCGTACGCGCTCACTTCGGTCTCACTGCGGGCGCCCTCACTACCTAATTCATGTCCATACCAACACTGGTATTTTTACTAGTTAATATCTCTTGCTGCCTTCCCAATGAATCTTTCACTTACCTCAGCACCACACCTTAAGTACAGCACAATTATCAACAGGCACAGTGTTTTTGATTTACTTTCATTTAATCTCCTAAATTGCTTTGGCTCCTTTTACTTAAGTGGTCCCCCATTAATGCATGATTAAAATGCATGTCGAATTTTCTTTTAGGGAGCTGTTAACCAGTATGTAGACATTATTATGATTGTATATTTGTATACAGGGTCATAAACAAATATGTTCCCCTTCCCCTCCTAATTTCAGCTTGCTCACCTTGTCCAGAAGATGAACCCCAATAATTGGGTTTGAAACGCCGTCGACCACCCCACAACATGAATTCCTTATAAACTTGCATAAATCATTTTCGGAATTCTACTATATTGTTGTCAATGCGATGCCTTTTGGGAGTACCAGGCATGTTTCACAGAGCGTTTGACTAAACGTCTAGGGTAGCCTCTGTCGGTCACTTTTTTGCTGAGTATCTCAGATTCTAGGAAGAAATCTTTTTTGAACTTAGTTTCTTCTGATTCTGAGGAATTGGCCATATGGCAGGCCGTCTCAGAGTGCCCTTGGGTGTGCACTGTTGTATTGGAGGAGGGTATTGCGCTCAGTGGGTTTTCTAAAGAGAGTTGTGTAGAGCTCTCCATTGGCATTCTTAATGGTGACGTCGAGGTAGTCTACCTTGCTGTCATCATAGTTGTGAGTAAACTTAAGGTCGGGTTGTACGTTGTTGAGTCATGCGCAAAATGTTTCTAGTTCAGTGTTAGTGCCAGACCAAATCATAAAGACGTCATCTATGTATCTTCGCCATGTACGTATTTTGGGAAGGAATGGATTCATACAGTTGAGGATTGTAGTTTTCTCTATATCGTCCACAAACAGGATGGCAAAGTTTGCAACTAAAATTGCCCCCATAGAGGTGCCCTTGCATTGTCTGTAGTATTTGTTGTTAAATTGAAAGTAGTTTCTAGTAAGGGCAATTTCAAGAAGTGAAATGATGAAATCCCGTTGGTACCTGGTGTGGGGCTGGTCGGAGGTTCAGATGTTTCTTAATGACTTCTATGCCTTTGTTTTGAGGGATATTCGTATATAAGGACTCGATGTCCATAGTGACAAGGAGTTAGGTTTGGGAATCAAAAGGTTGGGACTCAATGAGATTAATCAGGTGTGTTGTGTCTTTAACATAGGAGACAGTCGTCTGTACCAAGTCTTTGATAAATCAATGTATTTGCCCAGGGGCTCTAAGATGGAGCCCCAACCAGAGAGTATAGGTCTTTCAGGCGGGACTTCTAGGTTTTTATGCATTTTGGGTAGGGTGTATAACACCGGTGTCCGTGGTGTCTTATTGTTGAGAAATGCAAATTTAGTTTTACTGATAAAGCCTTCTTCTAAACCCATTTGAGTCATGTGAAGGATGAGATCACTGATTTCCTTTACAGGGTCACGAGCCAAGGGCTCGTAGTGAGTGGTGCTTTCGAGTTGGCGGTAGATTTCGTTGTGTATGCACTCCTGTCCTGTAGTACTATCCCGCCTCCCTTGTCGCAGGGTTTAATCACAATGTCATCTAGTTCTTTGAGTCTATTAAGGCTCTGTTTCTCTTCTAGGCTCACGTTAAAAGGTGTGAATCTGTAGTCTTGTTGAATTTTGTACAGATCTCTGAGCACAAGATGTCCATACCAGCGTCCTACTTGCAATTTAGCATGTCTGATGAAAACACTGGTATTTTTACTAGTTAATATCTCTTGCTGCCTTCCGAATGAATCTTTCACTTATCCCAGCACCACACCTTATGTACAGCACAATTATCAACAGGCACAGTGTTTTTGATTTACTTTCATTTAATCTCCTAAATTGCTTTGGCTCCTTTTACTTAAGTGGTCCCCCATTAATGCATGATTAAAATGCATGTCGAATTTTCTTTTAGGGAGCTGTTAACCAGTATGTAGACATTATTATGATTGTATATATGTATACAGGGTCTTAAACAAATATGTTCCCCTTCCCGTCCCCCTCTTAATTTCAGCTTGCTCACCTTATCCAGAATATGAACCCCAATAATTGGGTTTGAAACGCCGTCGACCACCCCACAACATGGAATTCCTTATAAACTTGCATAAATCATTTTCGGAATTCTACTATATTGTTGTCTAAGCGATGCCTTTTTTTAAAAATTCACTATCACTATTTCACACCACGCCTTTTATTTCTGTGAGCACTCCATAATTGATTTTGTGCAAATAAATATCTGTAATTTTTTTGACTTACATGACCCTCTACAGACTCTGTCTTTTGCTCCCTACTGAATTGATTTAATCTTTTCTTAAATAAGAAAACAGTGCCCCTCTCTGGGTCACCCCTCTTACCCTTGGACCTTTTAGGCCACACTTGAACCATTGTTCGTTAAATATAGGTGTTCTCTGAGGAGCATGGGACACAGACATACAACATGTATAATACTTTTTTACCCTTATTACATAGTCTGTGGCACGCATGTGCCACTTTGGCAAATAGTCCAGGGTTGGGAGGCCCCCTAGCCGGTACATCTTAAACTTCTATTCAGCATACTTTGAATAATTTGCATCCATATACTCCTGTTGATCTTTCTTATTATACATGTTTGTCACCATCCAAGCATTGCTTTGATGTGCTAACATGTTTTTATCATATGATCTGCTAAGCTTTTGGGCGCTGATTGTAATAAGCTTTTTAAACACTGCATGAGCTAGATGCTTGTTCCCCAATTCCCTTGCTTGGAGCGTGTCTAAAGCCTTTCCGAAGAAGCGATTGTGAGGAACTAATTTCTTCTATCAATCAAAAAGAATCCTGCACTGATTCAAATCGATAATACAACCTCAAGGCAGTGGCCACACAAATATGGTAGAATGCCTGAAAGAAAACTCTATAGAAGTTAGCCATATTGAGGTTGCTGCCAGAATCCTCCTAATAACAGTGGTCCATCTACCAGAAGTGGAAGCAGACCCTCCCTCTGCAGGCTGTTAAAAGAAATTCAGGGATGGTTAATAAACTGCAAAGTGTTTTATATCACCCTTCTCGCTTAGGATTCCTGCAATAAGATCCTCTAGCTACGGCAGAAAACAATACATGCCAAAACTTTACCTCCAGATTCTACCAACCAGACGCCAAGAGGAATGCCCTTTTGATCAGTTGGTCATGGACTTTTTTCCACACCTTTTGACCAATTATATTAATCTTTGTTCTCCTCAAGCTTATCCTACTTTCTCTGAAGCAGTGGTGGTACAAGAGCCCCCTGTACAAGTTGGTAAGATCATACACTGGACTTTGGCAGCCTGGACCTTTTATCAAAACGTAAGTGACAGACCCTGTAACCTAGCCTAGCCCAGGAGCTTGGCTCCTGAAGACACCCAATGTAGACCTCTAGTCTTCCTAAAGAATACATGGATATCCTGAAAGAAGTAAAGGCATCTTCCCTCAGAGCCTCTAATGCATTTTTAAAGGAAAAAGTGAGTATAAAAATAACTTGGAATTCAGGGATACCAGAACAGGTGGTCCTGATGTGTGTAGCTGAGAGTATGTTAAGATCAGGTTAAAGTACATCTTGCAGCTATTATGCCTTAAAGTCCTTGACATATTTATAAGGATTTCTTAGAAGGCCTTAAAATGTTTTTTCTACCAGAAGACTGCCACCATAGTGGGAACTCAATACCCTTTATTCAAAGCTCTTGGATCCCCAATTTGAGCCTAGTTTCCTTAACATATTTCTTGTAGGACTGCCTTCCTGTTAGCTAGCTCTTAGCTTGCTTGATTATTACACAGATTCTCATAGGCACAGAGACACATCTGTCCTGTCTACCCAAAGTAATAATGTCCATACATATTAATTAGTTCTTTTGCCTACCTTCTTTCTTCCATGATCTGCCTCTCAAGCAAACAGACATTTGCACACACTTGAGTAGAGTCATTTTGTTTCTACCTTGATGGAATAAAAAACTTGAAAGTCTAAGCAGATTTCATCCAGTGAGTACAAGTTTGATGGATAATCTCACATGTTACTTAATATTAATAGTAGCCTGTTACAAAAAGATAACCAGAAATTAATATACCTTAAAACAAAATTTCTAGCACGAGTTAGAAAAGTGGCGTGATGCCAATTTAAATCAGTTTAGACGAATACAGCTTTTTGAAGGTTGTCCATCCAAAAATACCGATTCTATACTTATTGCTGAAAATACACAAAAATCAGGATTGCCCTCCTGGGAGGCCATTCATTTCAGCTATATGCAGCCTATTTGAGAATGTTTACAAATACATTGATTACTGTTTACAACCCTCGGTCCAAGATTTACTATACTTTATCAGAGGTACAACAGACTTTTTTTAAAGGATTTTTTACATAAATTGGGAGGACGATTTTCTCATGGTCTGTTTAGAAGTAAATTCCTTGTATACCAGTATCAGACATGCAAGTGGTTTGAGAGCAGTGCAACATTTCTTGAAATTCAGACATACACTTTTATGAACACAGTGAAATGTTGTTGAATTTGATCTTATTGTATCTTGACAGTAATATCTTTCTGTTCAATAATGATTTGTATAAACAATTGCAACGGACTGCGATTGGCATCTGCTTTGCCCTCAGTTATGTGAATTTGCATATGGGCTGGGGGGCTTAGATACATTGACAATTTATTTGTGTTGTTGAAAGGAGACCAAGAATCTGTAGACAAGTTTGTCTTCAAAATCAATGATAATGATTCTAAATTTGTCTTTCAGAAGTCACATCAGTGACTCCAGTATCGAATTTTTCGATGTCAAACTTGAGGTAGTTGATTCACAATTGACATCTACATTGCATACAAAAAACACTGCAGGTAACACCACACTACACGCCACTAGTTCACATCCAATTCCATTAGAGAACAGCATACCATATGGGGAACTGTTACGAACTAAGAGAATTTGCAGCTCGCAATCACTGTATGCAGCTACAGAAACAGAAATGGTTACACGATTAAAAGAGAGGATATACAGAGAAGACTGAGAGAAGCTAAGAAAAAAGTATCCACTGCTAATAGAGTGGATCTATTATTTAGAAAGCAAGATAAGAAATTGTCATCAAAGAATTAGTGTAGATTTATTACTACTTATAACCAACACAACAAGGAATTGAGAAAAGCCATGCGTAAACATTGGTATCTAATTCAACAAGACCCTGTAATAGGATTAGAAATTAATCCAAAACCCCTGATCACTTACAGAAAGTCGCAATCCATGAAAGATACCCTTGTTAAAACAGAGGTAAATACTGTAAGCAACTGGTTGAAACCTAGCAATGGCTTTAAGAAATGTAAAAAGTGCAAAGCCTTCCTACATGGTAAGAACATTACGGAAATCAGTTCTGATCTAGGAGAACAAATACTGATCCGAAAACCATTAAATTGTAAATCCTGACCATGTAGTTTATTTACTAGAATGTCCCTGCCCAAAGAAATATATTGTCAGCATGATATTACAGGCCCATAAGCAAATTCTGCAGCACATTTGAGCAGTGAAAAATACTGATGAGACCTACCCAGTAGTAAGGCACTTTAAGGAATACCATAACAGCAATCCTAATCTCTTAACCTATAGCATTTTAGAAAAAATCTATTTGGGGAGTTAACAGGGAGAAATCATTGAGACAGCTCGAATGTAGATACATTGTGAGACTATGGACAAATTGAACCTATGGGACTGAACATAGATGAAGAAATATGTACTTTTTTATGAAGTGATATCTTCATTCCTTGCCTCTTTTGAATCGAATTTTCAAATTGATTTTATTCAGTATGTATTGACAACCTTTGAATGTGTATATCTGATATAGACTACTAGCCGCAGATTCCTCAACGTAGAATTATCCCCAGGCGTGAGACTGGATCCGGAAAATCTTTTGCCACAGCATCTCTGTGCGCCGGGGGGCGGCACCACATGACTCCGCCCTGACGTCGTCCGCGGACGTGACATCAGCGAGGCCACATAAGTCCCACCCCGGCGCGCTGAAGTCAGTTTCCTTTTTTTCCGCGTGCAACGCAGATCCGAAGTGAGTTCCCTTGACCTGTTTTCAGGCCTCTTTTAACGCCTTTGCATTGGGAACAGTGTGCAATGCCTTTGGGTTTCAAGACGAGTGCTTCTTGTGTGCATCAGATGTCGGCGACAGACCCTCACCCTGTTTGTATGTGGTGTTTGGGCGAGCACCATGATTCTACGGACTGTGACGCTTGTCAGCATCTCAAGCCGAAGTCCCAGCGGGAGCGCCGGATGAAATTGCTTTCGGCCCGCTTGTCCCGATCGCTCTCGTCACAGCGTCCGTCCCCTACCTCGGAAGGGTCCAGAAGCAGCCGATTCCGGCTGTGTCATCGTCCTTCACTGAGGCCCCATGGGCGTCGCTCGCCCGCCGGTAAGTCCTGCAGCTTGCCACCAAGGCACTGTCCTCATTCTGCCGAGGGCGCGGATTCCTCTCGGG
Organism: Triturus cristatus; assembly: GCF_964204655.1. Taxonomy (NCBI): domain Eukaryota; kingdom Metazoa; phylum Chordata; class Amphibia; order Caudata; family Salamandridae; genus Triturus; species Triturus cristatus. Next base: position 1,127,047,281 of record NC_140579.1, on the reverse strand, counting down.
ACGTGCACCCTCGTCCGTCGCCACCCTATCCGCCGTTTCCTGGTATTGGGGTGACAAGGGCCCAAATGAAGGCCTACGCTACAGCTCTGCAGGCTTCTTTGGGCCCCCCTCCTCTCCGTGAGACGTCCGCCGATCCTTCGCCATGCGCGGTGCCTTCTGCGGACTCGTTGGCGTCTTTACCCCCGTCGCCGACGAATTCGGCTTCAGGTTTTGGAGGTGTGGTGTCGTCGAGGTGCGGCCCTACAGGGTTCCCCTCTTCAACCCACGGCGTCCCTGCCTCGCTGCAAAACCCCGCTGGGTTCCCTGTGGTGTCGCAGGAGGTCGCCGGGACTCACGGCTCGTCCCCGAGTCCCCCTCGGTTCTCTGGGCAGGCGGCTGTTTTACAGAGGCCGAGCCGACTCCTTTCCGGCACCGACGGCTTTCCTCCCTGGCCCTGGTGGCGCCGCGGGTGTGGGCCGGGACCTGGGACGCCTCCCCGAGTCCCTCTCGGTCCTCTGTGCCGGTGGCTGCTTCGTCGGAGGTCCAGCCGGCACCTTTTCAGCACCGTTCATTTGCTGCTTCGGCACTGACCCCGCCCCTTTCTCTTATGAGGCACGTGGTGGTGGAGGTCGACTTGGCACCCCTGGTGGACACTTCGGCGCCGATCGAGGACACACCGGTGCCCATAGCGGACTCCCCGGCGCCGTCCCGATATCGGATCGTCGACTCTTCTCTGGATGTCCCTTCCTCTCCGGAGTATTGTCATCTCCTTGTCTCCTCTTCACCAGAGACTGGACGCCACATCGTTGCCTTTTCCCCGGCGGCTTCCAGGGCGAGTTCTATACCATCTCCACGTCCACGGCCCCCGGACCCGCTCTTCCGCACCTTGCAGTGTGTTGCCCCGCCGGCTTCTCCGCTGTCTACGGAGACCCCTCAGGCCCCTCACTCCTCCACAGGTCTTCCATCCTACAGGGGCTGGCTGTTTCTTCCTCCAGCAGGGCATGGGGACAGGCAGCTTAGTTTGCAGCCTTTGCCCACGGAAGAGTTGCTCTCTCCCCCACGACGCCCTACGGAGGCGAGTGTAGCCTTTGTCTGGGCCATCTCCATGGCCACCGGCATTTTGCAAATGGGCAACCCGGTCGCTCCACACCCCACGGACCACTTGTTGGAGGTTCTCCACCAGGGCTCTGGTGGAGGGGAGTCGCTTCTTCCATTTGAAGTTACGCTCCACAACTCTCTTCTAGGGGTCTGGGGGTGTCCTGCTACGGGGGATCCGGTGCCTCAGCCGCTCCTCCACGTCCACCGTCCTGGCCCGCACGATCCAGTCTGCCTTTTTCCCACCCTTCTGCCCAGGGCCCTGTCCTGCAGACTGCTTTTCCTTCCTTTCCTTCAGTGTTGCTCCCTCCGTCACGGGAGGCCCGGTGGTTGGACTCCTGGGGGCGTAACATTTTCGCTTCCACTTGTGCTGCTCTGCCTGTGCTCAACATACTTTGTGTGTTGGCCAGGCCTACCTCTGACCTATGGGATTCTGCGAAGTCCCTTCTGTCTTGCACCTCCCACGAAGGTGCCTGTGCTGATCTGCGGCACCATGTGCTAGATGGTCGGGAGTTAGCTGCATTTATTCTCCATTCGGCCTTGGATGTCTGATTCTCTCGCCCGCTCTATGGCGAGTTCTGTGGCCCTCCGCCGCCATGCTTGGTTGCAGGATAGCGTCTTTCCGGAGTATATTCGGGAGCGTCTTGTTGACCTGCCTTTTGATGGGATTCTTTTGTTTAACACCCACGCGGACTCACCTATTCAACAACTCCTTGCGGGGCTCTGTCCTCCTCCCCCTCTGTAAGCTTTGGCTTGTTGGTACTCAGGTGTCTTATCCCACCTCTCTCTTTGGGCCTAGTGTTTTGGCTGGCCCGTCTGTGTGCTGTGTGGCTTGGAATGCCTTCAGGGTCCTTCCGTTGGCCTCTACTTTTGGCTGCTGGTTCAGCCCTTCAACTTTTGTGGTGTGTGATTTTTGGCAGTTCGTGAACCCATATAGGTCCTCAGGTTGGACCATCTGTGTATTTTTTTTGGGCTGATTGGTAAGTCGCCTGTGGTGATGGGTCTTTTCTGTTCTTGACCTCTGCTGCGGGTTTCCCTAAGAGGTGTTTCCCCTGTTTTGTTTGGGGACGTGTCATACCCTAGGTGGGGTACTTGTTAGGCTATTGTATAGCTCTGTCCTAAGCTGGGCGGGTGTGGATACGTTCTCTGGTTCCTCGAGTTTCCTGGTGTCACTGTATACCGCTTGGTGCGGTCTCTTTTGTTCTTCCGCCTTAGCGCAGCTTGCGCAGCTCCAGGTTCTGTCACGCTCAGTATCCGATGGTGTTTCTATCCTTCTTCTACAGGGCTTGCCTGTCGTACATTTTGCCATTTGTTCCTGCGGGATATCTGCTTCTGTGCGTTTTGCCTTCCCTCTTCAGCCTCTGGATCGCCAGACCGACTTTTGTCCTGCCGTCTACGGCGTCGTGTCTTGGTGTTTCCACCTTATTATCCGACGTTTCGGCCTGGTTCTCTGCCTTGTGTTCCAGGGGGGCTAGGTTATTACTGGTGTTCTTCTGTGTTCCAGTTGACTTTAGGTCTGTTCTACATATTTCTCACTTCCCGGGGGTCGCTTCGTTCCCCCCCCAGCTGCTTCTTGCGGGGGTTCTTCTCCTCTTTATCTTCTGGCCGGTCCCACTTCTCTTCGTGGGCCGGGTTGTGCCACTGGGACGGTCCTTCTCTGGGGCTTGTTCTGGGGTTCCCTTGCCTCTGTCTTCGTCTTGTGCTCGGCTTATTCTGGGCAAGCTACTTCATAGTATTTACCAGCTGCCTGCTGCGCACACCTGGTAGTTATGTTCCACCTCCGTGGGCCTTGTCATGTACCCGTGTGCTCCTGTCCCTTGCTTGCTAGGGGTTTGCGCGACTGTGTCTTCCTTCTCACGTATGCGCTTATCGGCAGTGGGGCCGTTCCTGCCTTGTTCCCTGCCTCAGGGCTGACACCCTTTCAGCTGTCCCCTTCACTGTGTGTGTTCTCCTGAGGCGGGCTCTGCCTCCATCCACCTCTTCTCCTTGGATTTGCAGGTGGTTCTTTTCTTCCTTTGGTACTCGCTTGGTGCCGTCTGTCCCTCCGGGCTTTCTGGCAGATGCCCTTTGCCCCTCGGGTCGGCTTGTGGTATCCTGGCCTTCCCTTCTCCTTGCTCTTGCTTACTTATGTTTGGTGGGGGCTGGGCCGTCCTTCCTGTCCCCATGACGCATCCCCTGTTGGGGGCCCTGTGTTCTTCCAAGCTGGTGAGGTTCTCTCGCAGACCCTCCTCCCCTCTGGGTATGGCTAGGGTATCTATTCTACGTTAAGGAATCTGCGGCTAGTAGTCTCTATCAGATGTACTTACCTTCTGTAACGATGTATCTGGTAGAGACGATTCTAGCCGCAGATTCCTTCATGGCCCGCCCTTCCTCCCCGTTCTGCGAGGACCCTTCAGCTTGGTCTTCTGCACACGCCTCCCTCCGGGTGGCTTGTCTTCTGCGGGTGCCCTCTTTCACTTCCTCCCGGGCAGGATGCTTCGTTCTGTTTATTTGTTCCACTCCTTTTCTGGTAATTGGACTGTAGGTTCATCTGTACTTCTGCATCCCTGCACCCTGGTTATTCCAGTGTGGGGGCTACTCATAATCTTCTCCCTTTTTTCATTGCTTGGGGTTTCTGACTCCTCTGCAGTCCTCTGGGTTGGGGTCTCTTGGCTGTGCCTCAGCCCGTAGCTCTTTACAGGGGATACGACACTCCTTGATGGTGGTGTAAACAGTTGAAAGAATGTGTTTAAGTCATACAGACGATTTTTTAGGAATATTTTTAGTTTGTGAAAATAGACACTTAGAAACTTTTCTACTTAAAAGCACACAATGGATTCCTATGGAAGGAAATACAAGTTACTGTTAAGTACGCTTAAAATTACTTTTCAGGGTCAGTGCTGGTCGAAAAGATGCAGCACTGGGTTCTCTCCTGATAACAGGTGAGTAAATCGTAATTCGTAGTTCGGCTGATTTTAGAGGAATATTTGTACGTTTCAAAAATGGACACTTAAGAAACTTTTCTACATAAAAGCACACAATGGGGGGGCGTGGTCTCGCTGCTAATGGAGTGAGACGCGTGCCGTTTGAGCTCCGGGCCGCCGCCGGCATCTTCAGCCTCAAAAAGCATTGCAACGGATCCAGAAGAGTCTGGGCTGGACGCGGTTGGGTGAAGGACTGCTCGGGGCCACTGACTGAGGGCTCGGAGATCGCCCGACACTGCCGGTAGCGGAATCCTGCGCTGCGGGGCTCGATGGGCCCGGCTCCTGACGAACTGCCCGCCATCTTTGTGCTCCAGTCCCGCGCTCCCTGTACCGGGTGGCGTCCGAGGCGGGGGAGAGCCCGCGCCGCCTGCGGGGGGTGAGGCTTCACTCCGGAGGGCTCCCTGCTGCCGCCGATCCCTTGCTGTCCCGGTTGCGAGGCCCCGGCGCGCCAGGCTGGGAGAGACGACCGCCATCTTCTTCGCCCGGGCTGGGTAAGCCGGAGACTCCTGGGGGCGCTGGGGCGTACTCGAGGGCCGGAGGGACGCCGCCGGGATGAGGCTGTGGAGCAGAGAGGGACCTGGGCTGTGGGGCCCTCAGCAACGACGCCGCCTAGTAAGAAGGAGCGGGCGCAGACAGAAGGGAACCCGCCGCCATCTTGCGACCTTGGAGTCCTCGGCCTGGGCGAGTGGGGCCTTGCGGTGGGGCCCGACCCTGTGGCAGCTGTGCGGGTGCGGAGACCGGGGGAAGCACCAGTCGAGGAACGGCGTCCTGATTGCCTGGGGCCCCGCAAACTGCCGTCAGCTTGCCACCCTTTCTGCACCTTGTACGGCTGGGAAGACTCGCTTATGCCCTCCTGACACGAAGAGCCACGCGGACCCTGGGCCTGACGCCCCTGCTCCGGGGGCCCCTGCACGCCTGAGTCTATCCGGAGGCGGCGACTGGAGAGAGCGGGCGCTGGAGATCTAAGGGGGTCCTGGGGGCCTGGGTCCTAGCCGGTCGCCATTGCCCCCTGCTACCTTCGATTCCGGCATAACTGGTGGAGAACCCCTGCGCCCCCATTGCGTGCTGTCACGGCAGTCTATCTGCACTCCTACCGGGGCCCTACACTTACCGGTGGACGTACAGGAGCTGAGGCTGGGGGGAGAGCTGCCGGCGTGGAGCGGAGTGGGGCCTGGGGGCCTGCGCCATCTCTGCTGCTACGGCGGGAGGAGCGGTTCGAGCTGACTGTTGGAGGCCCATTTCGCAGGAGGCGGCCGCCATTTTAAGTGCAGTTGAGCTCCCCGGGGGTTTGCATCGGAGGCCCCTTGGGCGGCTGCCGCGAGGCCCGGTTCGCTGCCTGCTTCACAACTGAGCGGGAGACAACAGGAGGGGGCCTGGACCTGCGGGACTGCTGGCACATACTATTGGTGGTAAGAGGGGACAGCGCTGGCATTGGGGAGATAGACGGTGGCCGGCATTACACTGCGTGAGTAACCTGCCAGTTGGATAGCGCTGATCGGCTGCTGGCAGTGAGCCCCCCGGGGGTGTGGACTTAGAGGGACCGAGCCTGCTGACCCCCCCTCGGGCCTTGCACGACCTATGTTGGCCAAGCGCTGGCGGGGTTGCCCCGAGGCGTAGTCAGACTTGCGGGTGGGGGGAGGCACTGACAACACCGCTGGGGGGCCCTCTTGTACTTTACGCCTCCTGAGACATGGGCTACCTGCGGCCCTCCCGGGGCGTGGTGCTCCCACTGGTGGTGACGTCCTCCTGCCCTACTACCTGCTGGAGGGGTGGCTGGACCCGGATTGTTGCGCTTCTGGGCACCCCGGCGCTGCACCCCTGGTGGACTGTGAACGAGTTTGCGACCCATTGTGCACTGCTGTGCCCTCTCTGCACCCCCCTCAAATGACAAGGCTGGAACTATTGGGGGTGCGGGGCTAGCTGCGGTGGAGGCACTCCTGGGGGGACTGTTGAGTGCCCGGAGGCTCTGAGCTGCTCAGTGGGCTGGAGGCTTGCCACACTTTCCCTGGCTGTGGGGTGCCTGGATGCCTTAGTTTTGCTTTGTGGGTTGTCCCTTGTGGGCCCTCTGGAGTGCGGCGCACTGGTCTTCTGGTCTGTCCACTGCGGCCTCCCCGATGTCCTCGGGGCCTGCGGCCGGGGAGACCGGGCGCTGCTGTGGCCGAGTGATTGGAGGCGGATCGGCCATCTTTCTGGCACATTGCTAGGCTAACTATCAGCGCTTTCGAAGTATGACTCGCACTACGTCAGGGAGGGAGCCACAGGCGGCCCCCAAAGACGCTACAATTATAGATCTATGGAGCAAACCAGGTTCCGCCCCGACGGGCGCTGGAAACCCCGCCGAGCCGGTCACGCAATCCTTCATGGCGCTGTTTATGCAAGAGCTCAAAACAGAAATCGGATCACTTCGTACGGAAGTCCAAGCATGTGTCAAGGAGCTCCGGAGAGACGTGGGGGAGCTAGGGGGCCGAGTAGACGACCTGGAGAAGACCCTAGATGCTCGCACGGAGGATCAGGAACATCTATGGCAGCGGCTCGCAACTTTGGAAGAACAACATGTCGAACTTCAGATTAAACAGGAGTATTTGGAAAATAGGGGGCGCCGGAATAACATACGCATAAGAGGTGTTCCAATCGGGGCGGAAGGAGCGGACATAATGTCGTTCGTGGCAGACCTGCTCCATGACATACGAGGAGACGACGCTTAGCTGCCAACCCTGGACTGCACGCATAGGGTTTCGGGACCGTCTGGAAGACCTGGGCTCATCCCTGATATTTTGACTCGGGTCGAAAAGGAAGCCATACTCAAGGCGGCTAGTGATAAGCCCGAAATACTGTGCAGAGGAAAGCCCGTCCAGCTGTTTCAGGACTTGGCCCCCACGACTCTTCGGCGCCGGAGGGACTCCGACCCATCACTGACAAACTGCAGGAACTTAACATCCGTTACCAATGGGGCCATCACTTTGCCCTCATGTTCCAATGGGAATCCAAGCGCCGCGTGCTGCGATCCTACAGGGAGGCGGCCCAATTGCTACAAATTCCGGACACCCCGCCGGCCAGCCCCTCGCGTCGTCCCGCCAACCTCCGAGTCCCGCTGAAACCTCAGTGGTCCACGGTACGCCGCCCTAGACACCCCTCCTCCCCCGACGGTAGCAGATCATCACGGGATAAGCAAGACATCATACAGCATATCAAATCCCTAGAGGGTGGTCTGTCGCCATCAGGATTACAGGCGTCTGCCCCCAAATGATTCATCTTGCCGTGGATTGGCTTGCCGTCGCCTGTCACATGGATAGGGTGACATCTCGCCTGGTTGGCCTGCAGTAGTCATGGACCCCTCTCCAGCACCCTGGATGCCTCACTACCGGGCGCATTCTCTACTCATTACCAGGCGCATTATCTCCATCCTTTGGGCGGCGGCCTGGAGCTGTTTTTCGGTGAACTGGATTCATGGATAACGCGATGACCGACCCCCACTCCTATTTCTGGGAGAGTGACATCTCCGGGACAGCTTGTGCCGTTGTGCCTGGCTACTCCCTAGACTGGAATAGGCTTTGTTGGCCACATTGGCCGGTGTGGTGTTTTAGTTGTTTTCCCTGCTCCCACCTTCCCCTTCCTCTTCCTCTTCCCTCTATACCTCCTTGGCGGGGGGGGGCATGTGGACACGTGGAGGAGCCGCAAGGCGGCGGCTGCGCCAGACGATATGGGACAATGACCGCAGTACCTTGTTGGAAGATTGTTTCCCTTAATGTGAAAGGGCTCAACTCGCCCTACAAAAGACGCCAAATATGGCGATATTTGCTACTGCAGAACCCCGATATAATCTTCCTACAGGAGACCCACCTCCTTAGGACTGACGTAGCTCGAATTACTCACCCACGTTTCCCCCATCAGTTCTGGTCCCCAGCAGCCACTAAGACAGCGGGGGTAGCTATTTTTTTGCAGGGCGGGCCTCTCCCAGGGAGATACTAAAGTGCTTAGGGACACTGAGGGTAGACTTTTGAGAGTGAAGATCAGGAGAGGGCACCGCACACTTACTCTCTGTAACATATATGCCCCCAATCAGGGTCAGGATGCCTTCTTGCGCAAGATAATTAGGGAACACCTTGAGCCGGTGAACTCGGACCTCATAGTAGGAGGAGACTTCAACTTGGTGTGGGATGCGGAGCTAGATCGCTGTGGGGGCGAGCCTTCCATGGGGTGGGGGCCATGTCCGCAGCAGTGAAGAAATCCCTCACTGCTTTAAACCTGGTGGATGTCTGGCGCTACCACTCCCCTGGACTGCGAGATTACACCTACTACTCCCATGCCCACCGCTCCTACTCTCGCATTGACCTTTTTGTGTCCCACTCTTTGATTACGGATACCCTGTCGGCATCCCACTCTAGTATTTCGATCTCCGACCATGCACACGTGGAGTTACTTCTGCACGAACGTCTCTCCCGCCCGGCACGATCGCATCGATGGCGGCTCCCGGCCCATATTCTTAGAGATCCGGTAGATAGGGAGGAACTTCGGGTGGCTATATTGGCGTATTTTTAATCTAATGATTTACCGGAGACTCCCCTCCCTATCCTATGGGACGCCTTCAAAGCTACGATACGAGGTACCGTCACGGCTATAGCGGTTGCTAGGGCGCGGGAGGACCGGCTGTATGAAAATAAGCTCACGCGCAAAATTAAGACGCTTGAGAAGATGGATCAGTAGCGCCCTTTGGCGGCACATAAACGACGTCTAGCTGTCCTTAGAGGCCAGCTTCGTGTGCATAGAACGAATAAGGCCGAACATGCTCTGCTTACGCTCCGACAGCGCTACTATGATGGTGGAGACAGGGTAGGCACTGTCCTAGCGCGGCGCTTGCGAACGCGGGCGGCCAAAGCCCACATTGCAAAACTGCAGATGGCGGATGGGTCGTGGGCTATCACGGAATCGGCAAAGCTTCAAACGTTTCATGACTATTACGCGTCTCTCTACACTAGCAATCCACCCGCACCGGATCTGATTTCGTCCGCCATGGATGCATGCGACTGGGAGCCACTGAACGAGCACCATTCTAAGCTCCTGGAAGAGTCTATTACTCTGGAAGAAATAGTTGGCGCTCTGAAAGACCTCCCACTAGGCAAAACACCTGGTCCCGACGGGCTCCCGGTATCGTTTTATCGCGCCTTTCTGCCGCAATTACAGCCATATCTCCTGCGTCTCTTCAACTCGTTCACGGAGTCAGCTGGGCCCTCCTCGGACATGGCGATGGCTGAAATAGCCCTCATCCCGAAACCTGGGAAGGACGATGCCCTCTGCTCCTCTTATCGTCCCATTGCCCTACTAAATACAGATCTTCAGCTATACACCAAAATACTTGCTAAACGGCTTAGCATTCACTTGCCCAACCTCATTGATCCGGACCAGGTGGAGTTTATCCACCTACGCCAGGGCGCTGACAATGTGCGCCGAATAACCCATATTGTTGGGAAGGCTAAGCACTGGGGAATACCGGCCTGCCTGCTATCGCTCGATGCTGAAAAAGCATTTGATCGGGTGGACTGGGCATTCCTTCGTGCAGTTTTACGGAAAGTGGGTCTGGGCCCCAAGATGGTAGCGCGTATTATGGCTCCCTTTATTTCACCGGTGGCCAGGGTGTGAGTGAATGGCTAGCTTACGCAGCCTCTCTCCATCTGCAGGGGCACTCGGCAGGGTTGCCCCCTGTCGCCCCTGCTGCTCACCCTTGTGGTGGAACCTCTCGCCATTATGGTGCGTCGGTCCCTTGATATTCGTGGTATCTCTCTTGGGGGCGTGGAACATAAGATTGCCCTCTTCGCAGACGATCTACTTCTTACTCTATCTAATCCTTTACGCTCCCTACCGGTGGTGCACTCGTTGATTCAAACCTATGAACACGCCTCAGGGCTGAAAATTAATCACACGAAGTCCTGGGTTCTTAATATTACGATCCCAGAAGAGGAACTTCCGGCCCTACAGGCCCGTGTCCCTCATCAGTGTGCGAGCAGGTCGGTGAGATATCTTGGTCTCAACTTAACACCGGACCTAGCTACCTGGGCGCAGGCCAATTGGCAGGAATATAAACTCTCAGTTCTTGCTGATCTACTCACATGGAAACCCCTGCCACTCTCTTGGCTAGTCCGCCTCAACACTGTGAAAATGTCTATATTACCGAAGATCCTCTACCTCTTTCAAACCTTACCGACGCCTATTCCGGAGCATCAAATCCAGGGGCTGCAACGCGAACTGGTCGCATTCATATGGGGTGGAAAGAAACCACGCTTTTCTAGTAAAATCTTAAAGCTCCCCCGAGATAGGGGTGGACTCGCTTGCCCCAATCTGTTAGAATACTATTGGGCGTCGCATCTCCGCTTTATTCTGGAATGGGGAGCATGGGAGAGCGAAAAAGTGTGGTTTCACATGGATCGGGCAGTCACTTGTCGCCCGCTTTGGGATCACGCCTGGTTGCCCCGGGAGGTGCGTCACCGCAGCGCCTACATGGCAGTCCCGACTAAAACGGTCCTTGAGATTTGGGACAAGGTGGCAGTCCGCAGGGGCCTTACCACTTTTCCATCCCCTCACACTCCAATTGCTCGCAACCCGCAGTTCCCGCCTGCGTGTCGCCCACCTTATTTTGCGAATTGGACAGAAACCGGTTGTAGAACAATACGGGATCTATTTATAGGAGGTGATCTTAAAACCTTTGCTCAATGCAAACAAGAATTTGGTTTAACAGAGAAGGACAAATTCCAGTATATCCAGCTTCGGCACTGGATACAGGGCTCCTCCTTAGCCCAGGCGGCCACGCGACCTTTCACACCGTTCGAGCGGTTAGCGCGTACTTTCGGCACCTACAAGGGGCTGATTTCTCGCATCTATCAAGTGCTCCAGCACACACAGCGTCTGGATCCACATCCATACCAACTGCGGTGGCAATCTCTCTCCAGCTCAGGTGTTACCCCTTCTCAGTGGGCGCGGCTCTGGGGAGACATCCCCAAAACCTTTCGTAGCATCCCCCAGCAAGAGTCTGCCTACAAAGTAATGACTCAATGGTATTACACCCCCGCCCGACTTCAAAAAATGTTTTTTAAGGCGTCCCCCTTATGTTGGCGCTGTACCCAAGCGCTGGGAGATTTCATACACATTTGGTGGACGTGCCCTCTCCTGACTGCCTATTGGAAAGAGGTCCTCAGACATATTAAAAGGGTGCTAGGATACCCCCTGCCTGAGGACCGCTTACAATTATTCTGGGCCTTAGGCCAGCGACTACGCGAGCCATGACGGGCCGAGATGGACACCTTAGCCTACATATGTTGGGTGCTGCAAAACAAACTGTTGCCCTTTATTGGAGAAAAGCAGAAGCGCCTTCCATAAACGTGTGGTTCACCCGCTTATGGCATGTTGTGGCGATGGAGTTGCTCACGGCGCGTCTTCAATTCTGAGACACTAAATTCCGGAAGCTCTGGAAGCCATTGGTTGATCATCTGGGGCGACTGGAACATGTTAGACTACAACCACCGAGACTCCGAGCCTTAAAGTTGTTCGATGATGTAGTATACGCCACTGATCCATGGAGCTTTTGGAAGCCTACAGACTGTTTGCTTAGCACATCACTCGCAGCCACCCTTCCTGACGTGGGAACCCTGGCTCCGGAAGCTTAAATCATGGTCGCTACCTATTGCTGTACCGCACATGCTGCCAAGAGAGAGTACTGGTTTCCTCAGAGAGGCGCTTTTTGGTAATGAGGGGGGTCTAGATAGCGGTAATAGAGAGCTACAGCCCTATTCCCCCTGCCATGTCTGTTTACCCTCCCCCAATATCCCCACTTCTTCCCTCGCCCCGACCCCCTCCTTATTGGTTGGTTCCTTCTTTGGTAATCCTCGATTCAGTCTATGCAGTGGATAGATATAACAACGCCACAGCGACGCAGAGCGGATGTGCTCATCTGCCCACCTCAGTACTACTTTAGATTGTCCATTGATTGTTGTGTCATGCAACGCATTATGTGTCATTTATAAACGCTAATGAACCATCACGGAACAAAACCCTTGATAATATAAAGCATTAAAAGACGTGTTACCCAACGAGCATGAAAAAAGAAACGGTAGTTGGGTCATTGAAGTGCCGTCTGCGTTGGCAGACGCCGATACCAGAGATAAAACGTATGATCTGAATCTGCTATATTTCATTTATGATTGTATAAAATCAGTTACAGCCAAGCCAAAGTGAGAAACGCATGGAAATAAGTATATCATTGTGGAGCTCTCTGAGACAAACAGGCTTTTGGTATCTGACGATAAGGCATGTGATTTTAAATATTTTATAGTTAACCTAGCAATGTTACAATTGTTAAAACTTGACTGCAAGACAGCTAGATTGGACAGGGCATAATGTTCATAGTGCGGAAAGTTTGGCAGTTAGCAAACATATCTGGGCTTGTTATATGTTCTATAGAAGGTCTTTCACTGCTTTAAAGTATTTGCCTCTTGATGTCTGAGACTTTTGCTGCTGGCCTTTATGGTTGTAGGCAAACAGCTGTGTAGTGCTACAGGATTGTCTTTTAAAATGAATAAAAGATTGGTTATAAAAAATAAAAATAAAAATTAAAAAAAAAGCACACTGGATTCCTATGGAAGGAAATACAAGTTACTGTTAAGTACGCTTAAAATTACTTTTCAGGGTCAGTGCAGGTCTAAAAGATGCAGCACTGGGTTCTCTCCTGATCATAAGTGAGTAAATCGTAATTCGTAGTTAGGCTGATTTTAGAGGAATATTTGTACGTTTCAAAAATGGACACTTAGAAACTTTTCTGCGGAAAACCACACAATGGATTCCTATGGAAAGAAATACAAGTTACTGGTAAGTACGCTTAGAATTACTTTTCAGGGTCAGTGCTGGGCTAAAAGATGCAGCCCTGGGTTCTCTGCTGATAACAGGTGAGTAAATTGGAATTCGTAGTTCGGCTGATTTCAGAGGAATATTTGTACGTTTCAAAAATGGACACTTAGAAACTTTTCTACTTAAAAGCACACAATGGATTCCTATGGAAGGAAATACAAGTTACTACTAAGTACGCTTAAAATTACTTTTCAGGGTCAGTGCTGGTCTAAAAGATGCAGCACTGGGTTCTCTCCTGATAACAGGTGAGTAAATCGTAATTCGTAGTTCGGCTGATTTTAGAGGAATATTTGTACGTTTCAAAAATGGACACTTAGAAACTTTTCTGCTGAAAACCACACAATTGATTCCTATGGAAAGAAATACAAGTTACTGGTAAGTACGCTTAGAATTACTTTTCAGGGTCAGTGCTGGGTTAAAAGATGCAGCCCTGGGTTCTCTCCTGATAACAGGTGAGTAAATTGGAATTCGTATTTCGGCTGATTTTAGAGGAATATTTGTACGTTTCAAAAATGGACACTTAGAAACTTTTCTGCTGAAAACCACATAATGGATTCCTATGGAAGGAAATACAAGTTATTGGTAAGTACGCTTAGAATTACTTTTCAGGGTCAGTGCTGGTCTAAAAGATGCAGCCCTGGGTTCTCTCCTGATAACAGGTGAGTAAATCGGAATTCGTAGTTCGGCTGATTTTAGAGGAATTTTTGTACAATGGTAAAGGAAGGGGGCGGGGCCTGAGGTGACGTGTGCAATTACGTCCTGTGGCACGTTTTAAGTTGGGGAATTAATTCCTCTTCAATCCTGCGGTCCCCTGGGGGCCAACTAGCCCACCAGGTACCTCCAGTATGCGTCAGGGAGATGCATTACAGAGAGGTGTTCAGAGGCCACGCCCCTTTTTACAACACTATGCAACGCAGCTCCGTGGCGCTTCCTGGAGGTACCTGGTGGGCTAGTTGGCCCCTAGGGGACCTCTGGATTGAAGAGGAATTAATTCCCCAACTTAAAACGCGCCACAGGGCGTGTTTACACACATATCACCTCAGGCCCCGCCCCCTACCTTAACTGTGCAAACGCGCCCCGTGGCGTGTTTTAAGTTGGGGGATTAAGTCCCCTTGAATCCTGAGGTCCCCTGGCGGCCAACTAGGCCACCAGGTACCTCCAGTAAGCGCCACGGAGCTGCGTTGCAGAGAGGTGTAAAAAGGGGCGTGGCCTCAGAACACCTCTCTGCAATGCAGCCCCTTAGCGCATACTGGAGGTTCCTGGTGGGCTAGTTGGCCCCCAGGGACCCCCAGAATTCAGAGGGAATTAGTTCCCCCTTTGCAGAGTGGTGTAAGGAGGGGGTGTGGCCTCCAGCCCGATCCCGTTTTTTTTTTCCTTCTTTCTTTTAGAAGGGGGGCTGTGTAGCCCCCCCTTTTTTTTCTATTTTTTTGGCCCTGGGGACCCCATCCCCCAGGGCCTGACCCCAATTTTTATATATGAAGAAAAAAATCGGGAAGTGGGCCACGTGGCCCCCCTCCCGAGGCCATAATTTGCCCCGGGGACCCCATACCCCGGGTCATGGGCCTTTTTTTAAAAAAAAATTATGGAGGGGGGCTACTCCTCTGGCCACTTTAAGGCCCCGGGGACCCCATCCCCCCAGGCCGGCCATTGTTTTTTTATTTATTTATTTATTTTTTATTTAATGGGGGAGGGGAGCCACTTCTGGCCCTGGGGGCCCCATCCCCCGGGGCCTGGCCTCTTGTTGGAGACCGTGGGGGGGTCCCCAATCCCCCCAGGGTCCCAGCCGGCTCCCCGCCTCCTGCGGGAGCCGGCAATGTTTTTCCACATGGGGAGCAGCTAACATGCTGCTCCCCATGTGAAAAAGCAATCTGCTTTGCTTCATTGAAGCGAGAGCAGGTTTCCCTGCTCTCGCTTCAATGAAGCAAAGCAGTTTGCAATGGCAGGGTGGGAGCCGCGAGGCTCCCGTCCTGTCATTGCAAACAGCAGTGTCCCGGGGGTGGGCACCCCGGGACACTGCAAGAGCCGGCCCTGGGGGGTGGCGGTCCCCAGGGCCAATACAAGGCTCCAGGAGGGGGGCCGCATGGCCCCCCTCCAACATGTACAAGTTGCTCCGGGGGGTGGCGGTCCCCGGTGCTGGGGTGCCTGAGAGCCCCCCCACATCAAATTGTTTTAAGCCCCGGGGGTGGCGGTCCCGGGGGCTGCGAGCCCCCTCACCTATGTTAACGAAGCCCTGGGGGTGGCGGTCCCTGGGGCTGCGGGGGGGCCGTGAGCCTCCCGTATATACAATCCTCGAGCCCCGGGGGGTGGTGGTTCCCGGAGCAGTGTGGGGGGGATTGGGACCCCCCCACACTTTTTTTTTAATTATGCCCCCGGGATTTGGCCCCCAGGGGCAAATTAGAATATTCAGCGCGGGAGGCCGCGCTGAATTTTTTTTACGTTTTCGGCCGAAATTCGCGCTGGGTGTGCGAATCTCGCTGATTTTAAAAATAAATAAATAAAATAAAAATAAAAAATAAAAAATAATCTTTTTTTGGCCCTGGGAGTCCTTGTGGGACCCCCTGAGCAGGCCTAGGGGGGTCAGGGTGTATCTACCCTGCCCCCTTTTTGCGTTTTTCGCGTTAGTTTTTTAGGTTTCTTGTGCCTCGGTTCTACCGAGGCACAAAATGGCTGCCAACACTTCCTGATCTGGAGTGTTGACAGGCAATTAGAATACAGCTCATGCACGGCAGGGAGCGCGCTGGGTGCGGGGAGGGTGCGCGGATCCTCCGAGGCCATAGATATATCTATCTTTTTAACTCTAATTTTCTCAGGAACTACTGAACGGATTTACACCATTTAAGCAAAAGGCACGAGTCTGAACTGAGGACTACCTCTTTGCCAAATTTGGTGTAATTCCGTTCAGCAGTTCAGGCTGTAGCTGCGTCAACAGGTCCTATGGGAAAATGCATGGGGAAAATGCGTTTTGGGACCCCCCTTTTTTCTCGGCCCCGCTTGACGAATCACCGTGAAATTGTCAGGATAGGAGCGGACCGGAGCTGGCCAAAAGTTTGGAAAATTTTGCAAAGATTCGTCAATCGGCGCCAACGTTATTCCAAATAGAATGTTGCGGATTTCCTATGGAAAATAGTTCCTAACTATATCTAGGTAATATATATATATATATATATATATATATATATATATATATATATATATATATATACAGTTTCACAAGTTGCCTTTAGTAGAATGCACTCCCATCAAGTCTTTCAAAAGCGCAGGAACAACTTCAGAGAAAGACAGATAAAACAATCATCGCATGCCTTGCCTGACGCGTTTCAGAGTAAATCTCCTTCCTCAAAGGCAGCATGCCAAGCCATGTTCATTCAGCAATCACTCCAACTGAAATAACCCCTCTGATTTGAAAACCTGCCCAGGTGGGCCTCTGGTTGTTAAGCATCATGGGAGTTGGAATCTCTGCTATGAATCTTGGGAGTTGGAGTCCATATTAAACCCTCGTGGGTCCGGAAACATAAAACATGCTTGAATTTTAAACTGCATACTTTTCTTTTTATTAGCATTAAATGTGCAGTCTCTAAAAATTGTTCCCAAAGTAAAGCGCAACTTGTTGCTCCCACATGGCGCTTTACATCTGCATGCCACAGGACTTGTACTGATTCCTACAATGGTGCAATCCCCGACCTGGCTGGCCGTTTTTTATACAGTGTCACAAGTTGCCTTTAGTAGAATGCACTCCCAACAAGTCTTTCAAAAGCGCAGGAACAACTTCAGAGAAAGACAGATAAAACAATCATCGCATGCCTTGCCTGACACGTTTCAGAGTAAATCTCCTTCCTCAAAGGCAGCATGCCAAGCCATGTTCATTCAGCAATCACTCCAACTGAAATAACCCCTCTAATTTGAAAACCTGCCCAGGTGGGCCTCTGGTTGCTAAGCATCATGGGAGTTGGAATCCCTGCTATGAATCTTGGGAGTTGGAGTCCATATTAAACCCTCGTGGGTCCGGAAACATAAAACATGCTTGAATTTTAAACTGCATACTTTTCTTTTTATTAGCATTAAATGTGCAGTCTCTAAAAATTGTTCCCAAAGTAAAGCGCAACTTGTTGCTCCCACATGGCGCTTTACATCTGCATGCCAAAGGACTTGTACTGATTCCTACAATGGTGCAATCCCCGACCTGGCTGGCCGTTTTTTATACAGTTTCACCAGTTGCCTTTAGTAGAATGCACTCCCAACAAGTCTTTCAAAAGCGCAGGAACAACTTCAGAGAAAGACAGATAAAACAATCATCGCATGCCTTGCCTGACGCGTTTCAGAGTAAATCTCCTTCCTCAAAGGCAGCATGCCAAGCCATGTTCATTCAGCAATCACTCCAACTGAAATAACCCCTCTAATTTGAAAACCTGCCCAGGTGGGCCTCTGGTTGTTAAGCATCATGGGAGTTGGAATCCCTGCTATGAATCTTGGGAGTTGGAGTCCATATTAAACACTCGTGGGTCCGGAAACATAAAACATGCTTGAATTTTAAACTGCATACTTTTCTTTTTATTAGCATTAAATGTGCAGTCTCTAAAAATTGTTCCCAAAGTAAAGCGCAACTTGTTGCTCCCACATGGCGCTTTACATCTGCATGCCACAGGACTTGTACTGATTCCTACAATGGTGCAATCCCCGACTTGGCTGGCTGTTTTTTATACAGTTTCACAAGTTACCTTTAGTAGAATGCACTCCCAACAAGTCTTTCAAAAGCGCAGGAACAACTTCAGAGAAAGACAGATAAAACAATCATCGCATGCCTTGCCTGACGCGTTTCAGAGTAAATCTCCTTCCTCAAAGGCAGCATGCCAAGCCATGTTCATTCAGCAATCACTCCAACTGAAATAACCCCTCTAATTTGAAAACCTGCCCAGGTGGGCCTCTGGTTGTTAAGCATCATGGGAGTTGGAATCCCTGCTATGAATCTTGGGAGTTGGAGTCCATATTAAACCCTCGTGGGTCCGGAAACATAAAACATGCTTGAATTTTAAACTGCATACTTTTCTTTTTATTAGCATTAAATGTGCAGTCTCTAAAAATTGTTCCCAAAGTAAAGCGCAACTTGTTGCTCCCACATGGCGCTTTACATCTGCATGCCACAGGACTTGTACTGATTCCTACAATGGTGCAATCCCCGACCTGGCTGGCCGTTTTTTATACAGTTTCACAAGTTGCCTTTAGTAGAATGCACTCCCAACAAGTCTTTCAAAAGCGCAGGAACAACTTCAGAGAAAGACAGATAAAACAATCATCGCATGCCTTGCCTGACGCGTTTCAGAGTAAATCTCCTTCCTCAAAGGCAGCATGCCAAGCCATGTAGGAATCAGTACAAGTCCTGTGGCATGCAGATGTAAAGCGCCATGTGGGAGCAACAAGTTGCGCTTTATTTTGGGAACAATTTTTAGAGACTGCACATTTAATGCTAATAAAAAGAAAAAGTATGCAGTTTAAAATTCAAGCATGTTTTATGTTTCCGGACCCACAAGGGTTTAATATGGACTCCAACTCCCAAGATTCATAGCAGGGATTCCAACTCCCATGATGCTTAACAACCAGAGGCCCACCGGGGCAGGTCTTCAAATTAGACGGGTTATTTTAGTTGGAGTGATTGCTGAATGAACATGGCTTGGCATGCTGCCTCTGAGGAAGGAGATTTACTCTGAAACGCGTCAGGCAAGGCATGCGATGATTGTTTTATCTGTCTTTCTCTGAAGTTGTTCCTGCGCTTTTGAAAGACTTGTTGGGAGTGCATTCTACTAAAGGCAACTTGTGAAACAGTATATATATATATATATATATATATTCACTGAAAAAAACATAGGTTTCAGGGGTGTTATAGTTAGCTGGACTTTTCACTTGTACAAAACCATTGAAATTCCCCTGTTATAGTTAGTTCAGCTAACTATAACTCGCGCGCCCGCAATGCACTGCCGATGACGTCACATATTACATCACTCATGACATGGTCAGTGACATCACTGATGACATCACTGATGACATCTCAAATGACATCACTGATGACATCATCCAGTGAATGTCTGTTTTTCTGAAAATTAAATATGTTTTATATATGTATATCTCAAGGTCGATGGAAGAATAAATGGGTATATAAGTGTCTAAATGGATGATTTGTTTTTGAAAAATTGATTGTGTAACTGACTGATTAAGTGTATCATAGTGAATACATGGCTTAGTGAGTAATGTTTAAATATGTAAATATCTGTATCAGTCTCTCACTTTGTGTATAAGTGGCTGCATGGGTTGGTGAGTAGCTACATGGGTGTCTATATAGGTTATTAGTTGGTTTTTTGAGTATCAGTCTGAGTGTCTGCATGGTTCGGTGGGGGGTATTACGTAGTGCATAGGTGCATGAATGAGTGACTCACTGTTTGCATGTGTTGAAGACAGCATGTGTGCAGGACTGTATGGGTGGATGAGTGTGTGTATGGGTGTGTTAGTGAGTGAATGACTGTCTCAATAGTGTCTTTATGAGTAACTACATATGTTTTAAACTAGTATATGTGACTATTGGTGTATATATGTGAGTATATGTGAGAGTGAGAGATTGAAAGAGTTCCTGTATGAATAAGTATGTGTTTCTATAAGTGATTGTTTAAAAGACTAAGTATGTGTAAGTTTCTGTAGAAGTAAGTGTGGTGGTGTGTGTATAACTGTATATGCAAGTAAATGTATGTTTGATTCTTTATTAGCATGAGTGACTATGTGTGTGAGTAACTCTATGGATGAGTGGCATTGTGTAACAGGATGTATAGGTGTATGAGTACATATGATGAGTGAGTACATGTATTAGTGACTGTATAGGACTGTTGGTGAATGAGTGGATGTGTATGTGGATCTTAGAATTACTGAAGAGGTTGTTGTAACTGGTATTGGTAGGTCCATTGTTTTGAAAATTTTAGTCTCTATTTATGAATGTGTGTATCAAAGTTTATATTAGGGTGAGAGGAGGTCTGCCACTCGATCACAAGGATGATGTCATCAGTGATGTCATCAGTGATGTCATTTGAGATGTCATCAGTGATGTCATGAGTGATGTCACTGACCATGTCATGAGTGATGTAATATGTGACGTCATCAGCAGTGCATTGCGGGCGCGCGAGTTATAGTTAGCTGAACTAACTATAACGGGGGAATTTCAATGGTTTTGTACAAGTGAAAAGTCCAGCTAACTATAACACCCCTGAAACCTATGGTTTTTTCAGTGAATTTCTGAGGTTTTTTAAATGCTAATTCCTAACTATAACGTGCCTGAAACCTATGTTTTTTTCTGTGAATTTCAAAGGTTTTTTAAATGCTAATTTCTAACTATGCCTACAGAGATAGGACATGTGAAGAAAGAAGAAAAAATGCACAGAAAGAAAAAAAAGAAGTGCAGAAAGAAGCAACAGAAGTCCTCAAAGACGAAGAAAAGTGCAGGAAGAAGGATAACGTGCAGAAAGAACAAAAAGAAGAGCAGAAAGAATCCTTGTTGCAAAATCATCCTGTACCCTCAACTTTTTCAGACGGATACTGGTGGTAACTGAGTCTGACTAACCAGTCCTAGAACCAGTGCTATGTTAAAATACACTTAGAATACAGTGAAAACGCCTACATACACTAGGGAACATTATGCGTTGGGGTCCCCCTGTGATTAGCATGACCTCCTCTGTAAGCCCCTAGTATATAATAGGGCAGGGGGATTAAAACTACCTCTTAAAACAGTCCACAGGGCGTTTTTGCACACGTTAACTCAGGCCCCTTCCCCTCCCTTCACCACTGTGTAAACACGCCCTGTGTCCGTTTTTAGTTGGGAGATTAAGTTCATTTGAATCCTGAGGGTCCCTAGGGTCCAACTAGCCCACTAGGTACCTCCAGTAAGTGCCACAGAGCTGCGTTGCAGATAGGTGTAAAAAGTGGCACAGCCTGGACCACCTCTCTGCAATGTAGCTCAGTGGCGCTTACTGGAAGCACTTGGTGGGCTAGTTAGCCCCCAGGGGCCCTCAGTATTGAAGGGAAATGATATCCCCAATTTAAAACGTGCTATAGTGCGTGTTTGCACACGTCACCTCAGGCCCCGTCCCCTCCCTTCACCACTGTGTAAACGCGCCCTGTAGCTGTTCTAAGTTGAGAGATTAAGTCCCCTTGAATCCTAAGGGTCCCTAGGGTCAAACTAGACCACTAGGTACCTCCAGTAAGCGCCACAGAGCTGTGTTGCAGAGAGGTGTAAAAAGGGGCTTGGCCTCAGAACACCTGTCTGCAGCGCAGCTCCCTGGCGCATACTGGAGATGCTTGTTGGGCTAGTTGGCCCTCAGGGACCCTCAATATTGAAGAGGAATTAATTCCCCAACTTACAACTCGCCAGGGGGCGCGTTTGCAGAGTGCTGCAAGGAGGGGGCGTGGCCTCAGGCACGATGCCAGTCTTATATTTATTTTAATTTTTTAAGAAGGGGGGCTGTGTGGTTCCCCTTCTTATTCTAATTTATTGGCCCTGATAACCCCATCCCCCAGGGCCTGTCTCCTAATTATATTTTTTTGACCCCAATCCCCAGGGCCGGCCACTGTTTTTTATTATTTAAAAAAAAATATATATTTATAGACACACCTAGGACATGCTGGACAAACCGTACGTACCTATCACCATTTGAGTGATATTCATTAAAAGGCGACTATGCATACAATGAATCCACGTGGAATGTATTTACACCACTAGTAAAGCTCTGACATGTCTGATGCCCTACCGTGCCTAATCCCGGTAGACACCCTTGTCGTTTATTTATACAAACATGGGTAGCTATTGACGGGCACATTTAATACACATGCACACCAAGCCATTCAAAGGGGATTCGACAAAAATTCGACAAACTATGTAAGAAACCCCCCTGACGGTTAATAAAACACACATCCACTGCCGGATGTGTAATACTTTTTATTTTACTCTCTGGAAAGGGGACGAACATCACTTGAGAGTCACAGCGCGCTCCTGGCAGAGCCCAATGCTGTGTTACACTCACCATTGCCTGCCGAGTGCCACACACCTCTGTGTTGTATTCCACCAGCTAGTGCATATGCTATGACACTCTCTAGCCCATGTGCACTGTAACACCACCCCGTGAATATGTCATGCCACACTTGTCTTCGCACGGGTTATATTGCCCCATCTAACGTGCCTTCCTCGATGCCTATGTTATAACGCACAGTGCTATGCCATACATATTACAATCTGGGATCCATATCTTTGTCACAGTGCATATGCAACATTACACTCCCCAGCACATATTTTATATTACAACTTTAGAGACTAGTTAGGTTACACAACACTGCCCTGTGCATATTGCACTCCAAGGCGCACATCGCATAGCACGCGCTAGTGCCTGTGCTATCTCGCGCTCTCCAATGAATCTGTCATTGCGCACAATGTATTGCATATTATATTTCACGCCCGGTTCATCTTATATCACACTTTTTGGTGCATAGTTCATACCATATACTATATCTAGTTTTCATTTTCAATCGTGCTCTCAGGACTATGTTCTATATAACACTGTGTTCACCTACCCTTTTCACGGGCATTACATTTTGCAATAGGGGGTGGAGGGTCAGGGGTTGTTTCTGCCAAGTGAGCCCGG
This sequence comes from Triturus cristatus, assembly GCF_964204655.1. Classification (NCBI taxonomy): domain Eukaryota; kingdom Metazoa; phylum Chordata; class Amphibia; order Caudata; family Salamandridae; genus Triturus; species Triturus cristatus. Next base: position 1,127,024,687 of record NC_140579.1, on the reverse strand, counting down.
AGTCACAGTCACAAACGTCCTCTTCTTCCTGAATAAAAGTGAGATTATGCTGCATACTTGTTCATATTTTAAGTAGTTCGCACAGACACACGTTTTAAAAACAATAAAGTTCCTAATACCCACCTTCTCTGAACAGTTAGCTTGCTGCCCCATTCACCTCCTCCCTATCCTCTGTTGTCTGAATCCATGGACTAGCCTCCTGCCATGCATGGTCTGATGTGCTGCCACTGCCCTCCATTTAGCATGATGTACCAGTCCACTCCTCCTGCCCTCCATTGCCAAATTCTGTGCCCCATCATTGACCTCCTGCTTAGCCTCTGTGCTTAGCTTGCTGCCCCTATTCTCCTTCCCCCTGCCCTCCGATGTCTTTGTGCATGCTCCTGCTCCATCCTTTTTGCCCACCATGTTCCATGGACCTGCCTCTCCTATCTACTCTGAGTGTTCTGTTGAGCTGCCACTCCCCTCCCACCTGCCTAGCATTGTCAGATGACTGTAACCTGTCCCTGCCACCTCCACCCTGCCTGTCCACATGCCATGCCCCTATCCTCTTCCTCCTGTCCTACATGGTCCATTGTACTGCCACACCCTTCTGCCCTCCCTGGTCTGTTGTGCTACAACTGCTCCTCCTGCCTGCCCCGTGCGGTTCCCTGAACTTTCTTGTCTGTGCACAGGTCCTGACCCTCCCTTCTATCCTCCATCGTCCTTTGTGCATGCCCCTGCACCCTCCTTCTTGCCCATCATAGCCATTGTGCTGCCACTTACCCTTCCACTTGCCATGCATGGTCTTCTGTGCTGCCATGGCCCCTCCCACCTTCCCTGTGTGGTCAGTTAGCTGCCCCTGACCCCCTCCCACCTTTCCTCCATGGTCTGTGTGTATGCCATCACAGTCTCACTGTTGCTCTTCATGGTGTGTCTTGCTTCTAGTGCCCATCCTGCCTGACCTCCATGGCTATCTTGCTGCTCCTGCCCTGCCCCCTTGCCCCCAGCCCTCTGTTTACATGTGCAGACCCCTACTCCCTCCCTCCTGGCTTGTCTGTTCCATTGTAATGCCCCTGATCCGTCCCTCCTGCCCTTTATGGTCTGTTATGCTGCAGCTTTCTCTCCTGTCTGTCCATTATGGTCAGCTAGCTACCATTGCCTCTTGCCCCTCTGTTCTCTGTTGTCCATGTGCATGGTCCTGTCCCCTCCCTCTTGCTTTCTATGGATTGTTGTGCTGCACTCCCGTCCCGCATGCCCTGTGTGGTGTATTGTGATGCTGCAAACCCTGATGCCTGCCCTGCAGGGTCAGTTTGGTGCACCTCTCCATGTCCCTCCTGTCCTCTGTTATCCAAGTCCATGTCCCTACCCCATTTCCTTCCATGATCCAATGTACCATACTTGCGAACATTTTGAACTTGGTAAGAGGGAGATTTTGAAAAAAAACTGGGGTATTGATTTTCCCCTTTGAGTTACATTGAAAAAGAGGAGATTGTAGACAGGAGACAGATCAAATAAAGCCCATTTGAGCTTAAAAACATTGGACGTTTCCTGGCTGAATCGGGTCTGTTGGCATGTACGGTTGTACTACCATTGCCTCTTCCTTCTGCCCACAATGCTCTATTACATTGCCACAGCCTCTCTTGCAAGTCCTGTATTGTTGGTTTGTTGCCCCTGCCCCCCTTTCCACTGCCCTCCATAGTCTGTTGTGCTGCCACGGCCCTTCCTGCCTGCTCAGTGTGGTTAAATTGTTGCCTTTCAACCCTCCTACCTGCCTTCAATTTTCAGAGTCCGTGCCCCTGGCCTCTGCCTCTCAACAGTGTCCTAATGAACAACTAGATTGCTAACATTCTATATTTATTACAAAAGTGTGGAACGCCTGACGTCATCTTGATGTAATCAAAACTGTAATACCTAGAGCATTTCCTTTAGAAATTACATATATGAGAGGGTCTTATTGGTATCAAAATTATGGTTCGTGGACTAAAATAAGGACATATTTTCTGAGTTTTCAAATAGCGACAAAGCACTTTTAAATTATTTGTTATCTTTATGTTTTTTTTATCCAGTTGACCACTTGATTAAATGTTGCACTTGGGGGAGAGGATGTGGTGTTACTTCCAGAACTGCAGACTTTGCAACTGGGGAACCAGGTTGGAGTTTCTGCTTCAGCTCGACATTCTGTGATTCTGGTCAAATCACTTAGTCTCCCCATGTCTACAACCAAAATGAATTTGTTCTTGTGTGATGTAACCAATGCTCATGTAAAGCACTCCAATACCTGACAAGTCTGCACTATATAACACTGCAAAAACACAAAATAATAAGTGTTTTGCACACTTCTGTCATTGGGCTATATTTGGGCTATATCTGGGTGATTTTGGGCTACATTTGGGCTCTTTTGTCTCCGGTGGCCATCTTGGGAGATTTATTTGTTATGAAGTTTCCTAATTTCCTCATGTACTGCAGTCTCCTCAGTAGGAAATGCTTTCAGTTTTTTACTTTGATTCCATCATGAAGGTATTCAGATATGTCACACATTTGCCATAAATTCTGAAAGTTAGCGCTCTAGTTGCTCATTAGATCACTGTAGTAAAACTACTGTTCACCATGGAAGTCTGCTCCTGGTATTAAAAGTGCATGTTTCAGTCTGCATGTCAGAATTTTTTAATGAAATAGAAGAGGATTTGAGAAGTCACTCAATATGTGCCCTCATTTTCTTTCTGCAGCATTAATCATAATTTCTATGGCAAAATGAACCCCCTCATTGTGTTCCTTTTTAAATTAAATGTTTTAAGTGTTACCAGTTTATTCTAATCAAGATGGCTTCAGGTGTGCCATACTTTTGTCATAATGAAGACAGTAAGCACTCTAGTTGTTTTTAAGAACACTCTGGGACATTCTGTCATTGGGCTATACTTAGGCTACATCTGGGTGATATCTGGGCTACATTTGGGCTCTTTTGTCTCTGGTGGCCATCTTGGGAGACTTATTTGTTATGAAGTTTCCTAATTTCCTCATTTACTGCAGTCTCCTCAGTAGGAAATACTTTCAGTTTTTTACTTTGATTCCATCAAGAAGGCATTCAGATGTGTCACACATTTGCCATAAATTCAGAATGTTAGCACTCTTTTTGCTCATTAGATCACTGTAGTAAAGCTACTGCTCACCAGGGAAAACTGCTGCTGGTATTGAAAGTGCATGTTTCAGTCTGCATGTCAGAATTTTTTAATGAAATAAAAGAGGATTTCAGAAGTCAAAATGTGCCCTAGTTTTTCTTTCTGCAGCACTAATCATACTTGTTATGGAAAAATGAACCCCCTCATTTTGTTCCTTTTTAAATTAAATGTTTTAAGAGTTACCACTTTAATCCAAGCAAGATGGCTTCAGGTGTGCCATACGTTTATCATAAGTAGGACTGTTAGCGCTCTAGTTGTTCTTTGGAACACCCTGGGAAGCTGCAGTAGAACACAAAGGAATCAACTGACAGTCTCTGCCCTTGTTGGATGTACATGTTTTACTGAGAATGTCAGACTTCATTCTCACATGACTGAGAAAGATAATGTGAATTTACAGAAAATAAGTTCTCAGTTTAGCTTATAGATCACCTTCCAAACCTCTGTGGGAAAAGCATGAGAAAATATTTTTCTCTCAATCATGATATCCCAGCAGAAGGCTTTTTCAAATGGTGAAATCACCTTAGAACATACCACAATTCATAAAATGAGCATGGTACCATCAACAAATGATTTATAATGTAACTAAAGTCTTAAAACCTTCTATTAACTGCAATGCTTTTTAATGAGGTACTATCATGTATATTGGCCCCAAGATGGCTGCCAACACTTCTTGGATGAAGTGCTGACAGCCAATCAGATCTCAGGATGAGATGTGTGGTTAGGTTCCGCCCACATATATATATACGATTTTACTTTTGATTTTCTCAGGAACTACTGAACAGATTGACACCAGACGTGCAAAAGGCACTTCCCTGAGCTGAGGACTACCTCTCTGCCAAATTTCAAGTAATTCTGTTCAGCCGTTCGGGCTGTACCTTGGACTAAAGGTCCCTATGAAAAATTGCATGGGGAAAACACGTTTTGGGACCCCCCTTTTTTCTCAGCCCCCGCTTGACAAATCCCCCCGAGACTTTCAGGGTAGGAGCGGAGCGGAGCGCCCCACCTATTTTGAACATTTCGCGAGGATTCGTCAACCGGCGCCAAAGTTATTCCAAATAGAATGTTGCGGATTTCCTATGGAAACACGGTCCTAACTATAACTATCTACTGGTGACCGCCAGTAGATAATATATATATATATATATATATAATCTACTGGCGGTCGCCAGTAGATAGTTATAGTTAGGACCGAGTTTCCATAGGAAATCTCAAAATTCTATTTTGAATAACTTTGGCGCCGGTTGACGAATCCTCGCGAAATTTTCAAAACTAATGGGGCGCTCCATTCAGCTCCTACCCTGAAAGTCTCGGGGTGATTCGTCAAGCGGGGGCCAAGAAAAAAGGGGGGTCCCAAAACACGTTTTCCCCATGCATTTTTCCATAGGACCTTTAGTCGAAGGTACAGCCCGAACGGCTGAACAGAATTACTTGAAATTTGGCAGAGAGGTAGTCCTCAGGTCAGGAAAGTGCCTTTTGCAGGTCTGGTGTCAATCTGTTCAGTAGTTCCTGAGAAAATAGCATTTAAAAGCATATAAATATCTATAAGCGCGTACCGTGCGCGCACTGTAAGCACCCTAACGTGCGCAAGCGAAATTCTGATTGGTTGTTACATGTCTGTAAACATTCGAATCGGTCGAAATCAGGAATTGTCGGCCGCCATTTTCTCTGTCACACTGAAAAGGAAAGGTGGAGAACGTGAAAAGGGGGCAGGGTAGGGAGTTCCTGACCCCCTAGCGTTTGTCAGGGGGTCACAGTGGGACCCCGAAGGGCCCACATTTTTTTTTTTTTTTTTAAATTCGCGGGGTGCGCGCACGGAATATTTTTTACAAAAAAAAGATTTAAAAAAGAAGATTAAGTGTTTAGATATTAGGGGGCTCTAAAAAGAGCCGTTGTGTTTTTTGGTATCTACAAGTAAGTACCGATGCAGAGTCTAAAGTTCAAGAGGAAGACTCTGTTCCCTTCATCATTGAAATGTACACTGTCTCCTCTATAAATGCCTTGCATGTTGTAATGCAAGTTGTTGTGGTATATAGAACCCATACCATAGTCTCTGAGGAAAGCAGAAACAGACTTATTGACGTGCTTTCTTGCTTTGTCAATCTGCGGACAATGTTGGTTGGACCAGTTCCACTTTTGCCTTTGGCATTTATTAGAATATACAAAGGCAGTTTGTGGAAAAACTGCACAAAGGTGTCCTTAATAAGCATTTCCAGACCTACCCCAGTTAAAGTGCCTAGGTCATTTCCACCACAGTGCACAATAATAAGGTTAGGCTGTGGGAGATGTAGAAAGATTTCCACCAAAGGCATTAATTGGTGCCACTTTAACCCTCGCTGACCAATCCATTTAATGTCTACATTTGGCAAAGCAAGATCTTTCACAATACCTCTTTTTTCTGCAAACTTTTCACTCCAGAAGACATAGCTGTGACCTATAATCCACACTGTGAACATCTTCCAAGGAGATCTGGATGCACTCAGAACGTGTCTTTCAGTAGAATGGCAATATGAAAAGAAAGATAGTTATAAAATGGAGGCTTACATACTTTTTTTTTAATAAAAAGAACTCATTGGCTGTTTCAGAGCATTCAACAGTAAAAACTAGGCTGTATGTTTAAATTTTTAAAAGCATGTTTTGTATTGGTTCAGAAAAATGTGTTCGCACAGAAAATTAGTTTGGATTTGCTGTTAGGTTTGAAAAGTCAAGCACTCTTGCTATTTGGATTTGAAACATTGTGTGCTGAACTTCTGACCTCTCTGCTCACACCAGTGTTCCATGACCTGTTGCTAGGGTAGCAGGCAGAAGTCATGTTGGGGGAAGGGATCATTTGGAAAGGGTTGAAATTTGCAACCAATAGAAATGTGTGATTCCATTTGAAAAAATGTGGGAAACACTGTGATTTGAAGTTAACATGTATATGTGTAAAAAAAGAGAGGGACACATTGCCATTTACTGGTTCTGCTGAGAGGTGTACAGTTCAGAGATTCTCTCTGATAATCTGCTGTGTGAGTGCCACATTTCTTTCTCAACTAACTACTTTTAAAAGGTGAGTTATTAATTTGAGAGGGGATGTATGTGGTGTATTTGGATATAAATAATAGAAATGTGATTCTTCTTTTAAAGTTGTGTTTTACATTTTATGTTTTGGAAGATATTTAACTGCCTTGAACATGTCAGATATTATGGAGTATGTCTTCACCATAAGTTAAGGTGTACTGGTATCAGCCAGAAATACTGTTATGTGCCTAGAATCGCACCATGAGTCTGTGTGCACACAGGAATTCTTCTCAGAGATTTAATTTGTGTTGCTCTTGCTCTGTTAGACTTGCACTCGCAGGAAAGGGGCAGCTTGTTTTCTTGAACTGTGATGGTTAGCATTCTGCAGAAATCCCTTTCTCACAAATGAGAGGCGAATGCTAACACATTTGAAATGCGCATTGGACATTTTCCTTCCACTTTTAAAGTTGTGTTTTACATTTTATGTTAAGGAAGATATTTAACTGCCTTGAACTTGAATGATATTATGGAGTATGTCTTCACCATAAGGTAAGGTGTACTGGTATCACCCAGGAATACTGTTTTGTGCCTAGAATCACACCACGAGTCTGTGTGCACACAGGAATTCTTCTCAGAGATTTAATTTGTGTTGCTCTTGCTCTGTTAGACTTGCACTCGCAGGAAAGGGGCAGCTTGTTTTCTTGAACTGTGATGGTTAGCATTCAGCAGAAATCACTTTCTCACAAATGAGAGGCAAATGCTAACACATTTGAAATTAGCATGGTACATTTTCCTTCCACTTTGAAAGTTGTGTTTTACATTTTATGTTAAGGAAGATGTTTAAGTGCCTTGAACTTTACAGATATTATGGAGTATGTCTTCACCATAAGTTAAGGTGTACTGGTATCACCCAGGAATACTGTTTTGTGCCTAGAATCACACCATGAGTCTGTGTGCACACAGGAATTCTTCTCAGAGATTTAATTTGTGTTGCTCTTGCTCTGTTAGACTTGCACTCACAGGAAAGGGGCAGCTTGTTTTCTTGAACTGTGATGGTTAGCATTCAGCAGAAATCACTTTCTCACAAATGAGAAGCAAATGCTAACACATTTGAAACTAGCATGGTACCTTTTCGTTCCACTTTTAAAGTTGTGTTTTACATTTTATGTTAAGGAAGATATTTAACTGCCTTAAACATGTCAGATATTATGGAGTATGTCTTCACCATAAGTTAATGTGTACTGGTATCACCCAGGGATACTGTTTTGTGCCTAGAATCACACCATGAGTCTGTGTGCACACAGGAATTCTTCTCAGAGATTTAATTTGTGTTGCTCTTGCTCTGTTAGCCTTGCAGTCGCAGGAAAGAGGCAGCTTGTTTTCTTGAACTTTGATGGTTAGCATTCAGCAGAAATCACTTTCTCACAAATGAGAGGCAAATGCTAACACATTTGAAATTAGCATGGTACATTTTTCTTCCACTTTGAAAGTTGTGTTTTACATTTTATGTTAAGGAAGATATTTAACTGCCTTGAGCATGTCAGATATTATGGAGTATGTCTTCACCATAAGTTAAGGTGTACTGGTATCACCCAGGAATACTGTTTTGTGCCTAGAATCACACCATGAGTCTGTGTGCACACAGGAATTCTTCTCAGAGATTTAATTTGTGTTGCTCTTGCTCTGTTAGACTTGCAGGAAAGGGGCAGCTTGTTTTATTGAACTGTGATGGTTAGCATTCAGCAGAAATCACTTTCTCACAAATGAGAGGCAAATGCTAACACATTTGAAATTAGCATGGTACATTTTCCTTCCACTTTGAAAGTTGTGTTTTACATTTTATGTTAAGGAAGATATTTAACTGCCTTGAACATGTCAGATATTATGGAGTATGTCTTCACCATAAGTTAAGATGTACTGGTATCACCCAGGAATACTGTTTTGTGCCTAGAATCACACCATGAGTCTGTGTGCACAGAGGAATTCTTCTCAGAGATTTAATTTGTTTTGCTCTTGCTCTGTTAGACTTGCACTCGCAGGAAAGGGGCAGCTTGTTTTCTTGAACTGTGATGGTTAGCATTCTGCAGAAATCACTTTCTCACAAATGAGAGGCAAATGCTAACACATTTGAAATTAGCATGGTACATTTTCCTTCCACTTTGAAAGTTGTGTTTTACATTTTATGTTAAGGAGGATATTTAACTGCCTTGAACATGTCAGATATTATGGAGTATGTCTTCACCATAAGTTAAGGTGTACTGGTATCACCCAGGAATACTGTTTTGTGCCTCGAATTACACCATGAGTCTGTGTGCACACAGGAATTCTTCTCAGAGATTTAATTTGTGTTGCTCTTGCTCTGTTAGACTTGCACTCACAGGAAAGGGGCAGCTTGTTTTCTTGAACTGTGATGGTTAGCATTCAGCAGAAATCACTTTCTCACAAATGAGAGGCAAATGCTAACACATTTGAAATTAGCATGGTACATTTTCCTTCCACTTTGAAAGTTGTGTTTTACATTTTATGTTAAGGAAGATATTTAACTGCCTTATAATGTCAGATATTATGGAGTATGTCTTCACCATAAGTTAAGGTGTACTGGTATCACCCAGGAATACTGTTTTGTGCCTAGAATCACACCATGAGTCTGTGTGCACACAGGAATTCTTCTCAGAGATTTAATTTGTGTTGCTCTTGCTCTGTTAGACTTGCAGGAAAGGGGCAGCTTGTTTTATTGAACTGTGATGGTTAGCATTCAGCAGAAATCACTTTCTCACAAATGAGAGGCAAATGCTAACACATTTGAAATTAGCATGGCACATTTTCCTTCCACTTTGAAAGTTGTGTTTTACATTTTATGTTAAGGAAGATATTTAACTGCCTTGAACATGTCAGATATTATGGAGTATGTCTTCACCATAAGTTAAGATGTACTGGTATCACCCAGGAATACTGTTTTGTGCCTAGAATCACACCATGAGTCTGTGTGCACACAGGAATTCTTCTCCGAGATTTAATTTGTGTTGCTCTTGCTCTGTTAGACTTGCACTCGCAGGAAAGGGGCAGCTTGTTTTCTTGAACTGTGATGGTTAGCATTCAGCAGAAATCACTTTCTCACAAATGAGAGGCAAATGCTAACACATTTGAAATTAGCATGGTACATTTTCCTTCCACTCCCGCAATGGGTGAGTTAGATCCTACATGTTCAAAACTCCAATTAACCTTTACCACACATGTACTCTTACATGCATCTCTGCAGTCTTCATGCAGTTGTGCAAGCGTCCATGCAGATCTGTGTTGCACCTGACAATACACGGTCTCCAGAAGCACGCTCTTAGCACACAGACAGGTGCTTCTCCTGCACTCTCATGCTTACTATTCAGCTCTGTGTGGTATTTCAGATAGCAGTGTGTAATGCTAACACATTCAACGTCACCAAGGCTCATTTCCTTTGCTCTACTCTAATCACTCACCCTGTAACACATGCTGATGGTCTCAAGTACCTGTTAGGACATGTGCTCTTTTCTGCCTCTCTAAAATATAAGGAAAATGTGTCAGGCTGCCATAGTAATTATCACTTACTCTACCACAGTAGTAAATGTGCTTTGAAATTGCCAAACAAAAATTGTTATGTGCCTAGAATCACACCATGAGTCTGTGTGCACACAGGAATTGATGTTAGAGATTTAATACGTGTTGGTATTGTTCTGTCAGACTTGTAGTTGTAGGAAAGGGACAGCTCATATGATAGGATTTGAAAAGCTCAAATAAAAAATCGTAATGTATTAAAATTACATAAAGGTATTTTTTTTTGTTTCTTTCAGGTATTTGCTGAACAACAGTGAAATTAATTAAAGATGCCTATAAAGTCAAGAAAGAGAAAAGAACAGCAACAACATCTACATTTGAAGAAAACTGGACAAAAAAAATTAGTTGAAGAACCTCATGTTGGAAAAAAGAAAAAGCCTTCTGGTAAGCAGACTAAGGATTTTTTTTAAAATATCTTCAAACAAAGAAAAAATGTTAAAAATATATCCACTGCAAATAGTGTTTCAAGTACAAAAGAACAACAGAGTCGACAGAAAATAATAAAAGCTAATGTCGAATCAGAAGTAAGAAAGAGTGACTTAAAACGAAAAATAGATTTTAAAAACATTCGTCGAAAAATGTTTCAGAGAAGAGTGATGTTAAATTTGCTAAAGGATGTGAAAAAATATAAGAAGAAAACCAAATTTTATTAAAAAAAAAAAAGAAATATATTTAAACAATTGTTGCAAAGGCTTTGGAAATAAAAAGAAAACTATTCATTTTAATTTTGAACAGGATGCATAGATTAGAAAAATTTGTTAAAGCAATGAAGTCACAAAGCAAAAGGAAAAGAGTAGTGAAAAAAATAACTTTTGTAAAGTGTTCTTAGGAGAATGGAAGCATAGTTCAAGCACTAAACCATTTTTTAATGAAGAGAGTTATCTTCAAAGTAATAGTTTGTTGCATGCAGTTGACACCAATGGTCGAGCTAATGAAGTTAAAGATGGTTGTATAATGGAAAAGGAGAAAATGGTTCCAAGAAATGAGGAAGAAGTGTTAGCTGATGAGGTTATGGGGAGACGTCCTAAAGCCCCAGTGTACACTTGGAATTGTAGTAGTATTTGCACTGTGCGACAGGAATCTATTAATAAATTACGTGACTTTCTAAGAGAATATAGTAAAAAGAGTGTTAAACAGAAGATTAAGGTGCTTCAAAGACTAGACCCATGCAGAGTGAGAGAGAATACTGGTTTGCAAGGACATTCTCTTGCTTATCTATCTAGGAAAGTTTGCCAAAGTGCTTTTCACCATTTTAGGATGCTGGCTGTTCATCATACTGAAATGAGAAAGTTTGTGAGAACATTGTATTTTGCGAAAAGTCCAGCACTAAAGTTAAATGAGTTGGATAATGCACTGTTCCGTGGATCTGTATCAGATGTAGTGAAGGTTACTGATGATATTCAGTTTTGTTGCTTTGGTCCAGAGCAAGAAAGTGCAGGAAATGACACAGTTATTGAGGAAAATGTGGAAGAGAATGTAGAACTCACTGTTAGTAAAAATTTTGAAGATGAAATGACAAAATTTACTATCATCTCTAATGAAAGACCAAATATTACTTGTATTTGTTGCCGGAGAAGCCATTACAAAATTCAAACAAGGAATGTTGATCTCTATAAAAAAAGTGAAAATGAAGATAATTATAAGTGGAAGGATTTTGCAACATATACATTACTGGAAAATTGTTTTGATTTGGGTGAAGATCAGCGTATTTGTAAATACTGTTATAACAAGTCAGAAGAAAATAGAATGCCAGCTAGAGCTGTACATAATAATTTAGAATTGGTTGATATTCCTGCAGAACTTTCTGATTTAAATACGTATGAGTCTATAATCACTCCGTTTCAGACCATAGTGTGTATGGAGCCCAAAACAGGTAAATTACCTCCTTCGGATTTACAAAGAGGTTTAAAAGGAAGAGTTGTCTATTTGCCATTGGATTTGAAAAAAAATATGGAAACAATTGATGCAGATAGATTGGAAACTGAACCATTAGTAATTCTTGTTAATGGAGTACCAACAAAGAATAAGAAAATTTGGCAGGAGCTGGTAGATGTACGAAAAGTACAAAGAGCGAATTTATATTTGAAAAGAAATAATAAATGGTATGAATCAATTTATATGGATGAAGATGAAGAAGATTTACTAGCAGACTCAGGAATACCAACTGGGCAAATTGAAAAAGTGGATAAGTCAAAAGAAGAAGAAATTTATGAACATTTCAGCATACATCCTCTTCATTCTAAAGAAGTTATGGGAAACACTATTGATCTGTTTCAGATGAAAAAAGCACAAGGAACTCCCGTGAGTGTATGGGAGGAGAGCTTGGAAGCTCGTTCTTTTCCCCAGCTGTTTCCTACAGGAAAAGGTGGACGATATGATGAACGTCCAGTACAGATTCCTGCTTCTGAGTATCGGACTACAAGATTATATGCAGAAGATCCGAGATTTCGTCAAAGTATTCCTTATTTGTTTCATCTTTTATTTGAAAGTGACTTGTCTGCACTATCTTATGCAGTAAATCACATTTTGAAAACTGGAGTACATCTACATAATGTGTCTGCAAAGGATTTTATGAGCAAAGTGTAACAGCGAGATGATCATTTGGAATCTCAATTGATTAATTTGATGGCTTGTCAGCGTGGGACTAATGAATATTGGTACCGATGCCATGGAGAATTGAAATATATGTTACGGAATTTAGGAACTCCTACATGGTTCCTTACCCTAAGCTGTGCTGAGTACGCTTGGGATGATTTACTGGATTTTCTTCGAGAGGCAAATTCAAATATTGAAAACATCCAATACAAGACAGCAGGAGAATTGTGCTCATTGGATCCGGTTAATGTTTGCAGATATTTCAATCATAGATTTGAGGCTATGATGTCCTTCATCTGCAATAAAAAAAATCCACCTCTTGGAGAAGTTGTGGATTTCTTTTGGAGAAAAGAGTACCAAGCAAGAGGTGCTCCTCATATTCATATGCTGTTGTGGATCAAGGATGCCCCTAAATTTGGAACAGATTCGTATGATGCAATTTTATCTTTCATTGAAGAATATGCAACATGTGCTATACCTAAAAGCACAGAAGAAAAAAACTTAAAAGAGCAAGTTTTACGTTTCCAAAGTCATCGGTGTGGAAAATACTGTCGACGAAAGTACAAGAGTAAAGATAAATTGTACACAAAATGTCGATTTGGATTTCCACGACCTGTTCTTTCAAAAGGAAGAGTAAACAGTTTTATGTCAGCTGTGCGACATACTATTACAAGAAAATCGCCTAAGAATACCTACAACCTAAGAAGAAAAGAAGAGTCAAAATATATAAATGACTACAACCCAGTCATTTTATCCATGTGGAATACTAACATGGATATACAGTATGTTGCTGACAATTCTATTGCTGTTGCTCGGTATGTCACATCTTACATCACTAAATCTGAGAACGGAATTGAAAGAAATGTGGGAAGAGATTTCTCACGAGAAGACTGTCAGTAAAAAGCTATACAGTTTCAGTTTAAAGATGTTATCGCATCGAGAAATTGGATCCTACGAATGCTCAGATAGGTTATCATCTGCAAGACTGTACTCCAAATCCAGAAGAATAATTTGGGTAAGTTTAGGCCTTGCAGGAATGAGAAATCGGGTACTGAAATCTATTCGAGAAATTGAATATTTAGCAGAGTACGAACCTGAAAGTACAGACATTTTAAGAACAAACATGTTGGACACATATTACCCACAAAGAAGTCATCATCTTGAGAACATGTGTCTCTATGAAGTGCTGCAGAACTACATTTATAAACGGAATGCCACAGAAGACATCAACAATGGAAAATATAAAGTCACTGGTGAGGAAGGATGTTTGGTAAAACAAACAAAAGGAAGTTTGATTAATCATCGGAAGCTGAGTTGCGACACTACTGACAAAAAGGAATTTTACTACTTGGCACTTTTACAGCTCTTTAAACCATGGCGTTCAGAGGACGAACTACTTGGAGATTTTCAGAGCTATGAAGATTCCTTTAATGCTTGCAAAGATAGCATAGAATGCAGTACTTTCACAACTTATGTTCAAATGTTAAATGAAGAAATTGAACAAGAAGCAACAATTGCAGCTGAAGTAGCTAGAGACAGTTCTCAAGACAGTCACAGTTCTGGGACGTTCAGTCAAGATCCTCTAGGACAACCAATCGTAGAAAATGAAGCTGCAATAGCCATGACTGAAGTGGAAACAGCTATGAATCAAGCTCAGTAAGATTTAATAAACTTACCAAATATGGAACAACTGAATGATGAACAACAACAAATTTATGAGGAAGTCAGAAAAAAAATTGATCACGGATTACTACATGAAAATAAAGAGTGCTCATGCACATCTTTTAAACCAATCAGAATGTATGTGAGTGGACAAGCAGGAACTGGAAAAAGTTTCTTAATTAAAGTAATTAGAAGCTACCTACAGAACAAAACGGATTCAACTTTGTCGGGTGTTGTTACTGCTCCAACTGGGTTAGCAGCGTATAACATAAAAGGAGTTACCTTACATCGTTTGCTAATGTTACCAGTAGAGCATGAGAACAAAATACAATACCACAAGCTAACAGGAGAAGCATGTTTTGAAGTTTCAAGAGTATTGAAGAAAATGAAAGTACTCATTATTGATGAGGTAAGCATGGTATCAAACTTAATGCTTGCCTTTGTGCATTTAAGAATGCAGCAAATTCTAAAGACAGACTATGACGTCTTATTCGGAGGAAAACACGTCATAGTTTTTGGGGATCTTTTGCAGCTCACTCCAGTTAAAGGACAACCAGTATTCCATACACTTACACATGAAGACACGAAAAAGTCGTTAGGAAGTATAGGTAATGTGAATATTTGGACATACTTTGAGTATAAAGAACTCAATACCAATATGAGACAAGCCAATGATGAGGATTATGCAAGTATTCTCAAAGATATCTGAATTGGACTACTCACAGAACATGGCAGAAAAGCTTTACAGAGTCGATTGCTATGTAATATGTTTCAAACAGAACAAATAGTTCCAGAGAAAATATACAAGAAAATTGCTGAAAAAAATACTGTAATCTTCTTAATGCCAACACTACATAAATGCTCTATATTCAATCAAGAACTTTTGAAATTGGAAAATGAAGAGATTATAAAACTGGAAGCTGTGGATAAAATAGAGCATGAAGGAATAACTATTATATTGACAAGCAAATTGACAACTAAATTGGATTCTCTAGAGAAAAACATATCAAACAGCTGGTTTGGAAAAGAATCTTTATGTATGTATGAACTGTCGAGTAATTTTAAGACGTAATTTGGATGTAGAAAAAGTTTTAGTGAACGGAGCTATGGGTAAAGTTGTGGGTTTTGTTAATTACCAGAAAAAAGTTGGAATTGAATTTTTAAAAATAAAATTTGATCAGATTGAAGAGGTTAAAGACATTAGTCGTTGTTCAGTTCGTTTCTTGCTTGTGAAAGACTTATATGTACGTAGGAAGCAGTTTCCGTTTTCACTAACATATGCTGTAACTATTCACAAATCTCAAGGATTAACTGTAGATAGTACTTTTGTAAAAATTGGATCTAGTGTGTTTAAAGAAGGTATGGCATATGTTGCTTTGTCACGCGTGAAAAAAATATCTGGTTTATTCATGATAGACTTTGATGACTCAAAAGTTAGTGCTGATGCAAACTGTGCAAAGGAGTATAATAGATTAAGAAGAAGCTATGCTCCTCATTTAGGTCAGTATCCTGTTTTTGAAAAACGTGTTGTTTGTCGGAAAAGGAGATTTGACAATATCTGTAATGAGGATGTACAGAAGAGAAAACAAAAAGACAGTGATGTGACTGCAAGCAAAAAGAAAAAGGACAGTGTGGAAGAGGTTGTTGGTTGTCATTTTGAAAATAGCTCTGGTGTCAACTGCTACGCAAATGTAGTGCTGAATGTTGTATTTTATCTTGAAATTTTGCAAGAGTAGATAATACTAAATCATGAAAAAAGATTCTGTTCTCTGCTGAGTCTCCTTTATGAGAAGCTGAGTAATAATAAAACTAAAATAGAAAGTGCTTCTGATGTTAGAAATCTTTTAGATGTATGTTCAGGATGTACACAGTTTACTCAAAATGTCCAGCAAGATGCACAGGAATTCTTAATGTATATGCTTATGGTACTGGAAGATGAAGGGGTAGAAATAGAAAACATATTTGGTGTCTCATATAAATGGGAACATTGTTGTGAAAACTGTATGAACACATGCAGCAGTAATGTTGATTCTGAAAGGTTTATATATTTAACATTACCAGAGAGTAAATCAGTGACTTTTAGTAAATTAGTTAAAGATGCTAATCACAATATGGAATGTTCTCAATGTAAAACAGACATGTTATCAACGTTATTTTTTAAGAAATATGGACAGTATGTAATTTTAATGATACAACGTTGTAGAGCAGATGGAACTAAATTGCAAACTTTACTAAAGAAGTTTGTAGGAAATCAATTATCAATATCAGGTAAAACTTTTGTTGCAGTTGCAATAATTTTCCATGATGGACCTTCTATAACTTCTGGTCATTACACAGTTTATCTGAAATGTGAAAAAGGATGGACACTGTGTAATGATTCTCAATTGATTTTCAAGCAACGTTTGCCTTATGATTTACCAAATTGTTACTTAATTTTTCTGAAACCAAAATTTTAGATACAAATTCCAGCATCTGAAGAAACCATTATTTCAATTTTATAGGATTAACATTGGATATTTCACTTAAAAAGGATTTTAAATTACCATTTGGCGTCATGGAAAGGTAAAGGTAATAATTGTGGACTTCTTTGACAGATATTATTTTGGTGTACGTGCTTAAGCAGCAAGATTTTAGACGTTATTTATTGCAAATAGTTATTGTTCTTAGAAGGTATTTTTAATATATTTGTGACATTTCTATCAAGGTCTGTTTTAGTGAGGATACATTCAGGGCTTTTTTAAACAATCTTTCAGATTGTTTTTTTTTTTTGCCCGCTGTTAAATGATTGATTTCACAATTTGTAGTGAAATTCAAAACATTCTGAAAACAGCAAAAAAAGGGCAAAAAATTGCTTTGTTAAATATGAAAAAACATGTACTGTTTAAGAAAATGTATTGTCGAATATTAATACTTTTCTTTTTTTCAGATCTTGAAAGAAAATTTAGGAAATATAATCGATTTTACTTGCAATTAAAATAAACCATTTATTTCTAATTAATTTATTTTGTTGGTCAGGTAAGTTTTAAATATCTGTATTTCTCACACCTTCCCTTTCATGCTCCCTTTTCTTCACCTCTCCTCACTCTGCTTTTCTCATTCCTCTTCCCTCTCTCTTCTTGCTTTACTACTCTTTTGTAACTCCCTCACTCCTTCTCTACTACTCCCCTAGGTTTACTGCCTCCATCACTATTTTTTCAACCATGTTTGTCAACCTGTCTCCATATGTCTCAGTCATTCTAACTGCCTTACTGCTTCTCAGTTCCTTCCTCTCACTCTCTGTTTCTGTTTCTCTCGCTATGTGTGTCTTACCCTTCATTTCCTTAACATCTCTGGGGCAGTTTTACAAGCCCCCTGCGCCATCACTACGTTACTTTTCAAGATGTACTGGTGGCACAGGGGGATAATGCATATTTACAAGGAGAGGAAAAGCCACCCTGCATGACTTTTCCTCTCCTCATAAATAGAGCCACTTCACACGCAGCACTGTGCGTTGAAGAGGTATTCTGTGGGTGTTGTTGTGGGTGTTCCCACGCAACACACAAAGAACTAGACCCATCTCCAGGTTTACGAAAAATCATAAGTCTGAAGTTGTGTGTGAACGCTACGCCACCCTAGAGGTGGCGTAGTGAGGCACAATAAGGAGAAATGTTTTAATTTCTCTTCATTTTTTCCTCTTTCAGTGCGTGCTGCATGCTACAGCACGCATTGAAAGAGGAAAAAGCCTCTTGTGATTGTTTTTGTGCGGGAAGGTGTCCTTTCCTGCACAAGAACAATCTCCCCACCAAGCAGGCATCCTTGTACCATGGTGTAAGGGAGCTTGCGTCGGCACATGGCTGCAGTTTGTACGCCTGCGCAGGGGAAGCATAGAGATGTGACAAATTCTTGTAAATATGTTGCATCTATGTGCTTTGAAACTAACGCAGCATGGCGCAGCAAAATTACTTGCTGCACCGTGATGCGTTAAATCTGCCCCTCTGCTTCTACCACTCTTCGTCTCTCCATCACTCATTTTCAATCTATGTTAATTTTTTAACTTTCTCTGTCGTTCTCCTTCCCTCATGTTCTGTAACTGTCACTATCCTTTACTCATAGTCACTTCTATTGTCCTACTTCACTTCCTCCTGTCTGTATCTCACACCCCTTCTCCTTTTTGCATTCTTTCCTTTAATCTCCCTCACTCTGCTTTGCTCATTGACATCGTGACTCCCTTTCTGTCACTCCAGTTTCCTAAATCCCTCCATCTCCTCACTCTCCATTCCTCACTTTCCCTTACCACCTTTTCTGATCCTCATGCCCGTACAAAAAAAAAAGAATTCAAACAAAGGTGGAGAACATGGAAAGGGGGCAGGGTAGAGACTTCCTGACCCCCTAGTCTTTGTCAGGGAGTCCCTGAAGGATCACAAAGGGTGAAAAAAACGATTAATTTAAAAAAAACAAAAAACGTGCGCGCACGGTGTGCGCACGGTAAAAAAAAATCAAAGAATAGTTTTTAAAAACAAAGTTTTTGTGTTCAGATTTTAGGTGGCTCTAAAAAGAGCCCTTGTGTTAATGTAGGGACAGAGGAACAGAAAAAGTAACAAATGAAAAAAACTATGGCTGGGTGCATGAGTGCTGCTCTATCTTCCTCTCAATGAGATCAATACTGGTTTCACCAAGAGAAATAAGAGCATGACAGTCAATGCACCGTGAATACAGCCTCCGAAAAGCAGGGCGTATATCAAGAGGTACAGAAGTAGGTGAAGGCGCCACCGCAGAAGAAGTGCTCGGCTGAGCTGCTGCGGATGTGCTCGGCTGAGCTGCTGCGGATGTGCTCGGCTGAGCTGCTGGAGAGTTTTCACTAGCAGCTCGAGCAAAAGCCTCAGGATGTACTCCTTCAACGTGCCTTAACATCGTGTGAATACTAAAAGAGTATTTCTTATTAGCATTTCCACGTGATAAGGTCCGTTGACAAATAATGCAGGTGACTTTGGGAGCATTTACCTTCTTATGCCCCTCAGGAAAAGTGAAAAACTGCCATATGAAAGACTCTTTCTGCTTCCTCTGCCTCTGTGGCACAAGAGTCTCCTGATCACTACTAGAAGATGGCTGCTGCTCTGCCATTGTATCACAAAAACAGATCAGCTCCTTCTCCCAGGGAATCAGAAGTAATAATGAGGGGAGTGGGTGTGGTATTGGAAGAATCTGGAAGTGAAAGTACTATGAACCAATGAAAAGTGTTCTTTCTTAATCACATAACTTGCCTGGGTGTGTTATTGGAAGAATCTGAAAGTGAAAGTACTATGAACCAATGAAAAGTGTTCTTTCTTAATCACATGACTTGCCGTGCGCGCACGGCGCATGCGCGGAGCACAAGCGCATGCGCGGAGCGCGCGCGCGTACGCGAACGCGGAGCACATGCGCATGCGCGAACGAACCGCGCATGCGCGAACGTTGTGCGCTGTAGTACGCGCGCATGCGCGAACGTAACGCACGGAGCACGCACGACGTACGCATGCACACACGAAGAACGTACGCATGCGTACGTAGTGCGCGCTCCAATTGCGCGCGCATGCGTGAATTCCGCGAACGTAGCGCGCGGAGCACGCGTGACGTACGCATGCGTACGTGGAGAATGTACGCATGCGTACACAAAGAACGTACGCATGCGTACGTAGTGCATGCACCGAGCGCGTACGGAGCACGCGCGCATGCGCGAACGTACCGCGCGGAGTACGCACGACGTATGCATGCGTACGTGGAGAACGTACGTACGCACACAGCACCGAGCGCGTACGATGACGTAGCAATCACCGTGCGCGCACTGAGCGCGCACGGTAAAAATCCTTTTAAAAAAAAAAGAAAGAATTAAAGTGTTTATAAGTTAATAGAAGATATTAACTATGCTGTTCAACTTTATCCAAATTTTTTTTTTTAAAAAGTTGAGCCATTCCAAATTAAAGAATACAGGTAATCTATAACTATATACATATGTAACTTTTTGTAAAAGAAATATATAAAAAATAAAATAAAACATTCATAAATTAGCATTTAAAAAACCTTTGAAATTCACTGAAAAAACCATAGGTTTCACACACGTTATAGTTAGGAATTAGCATTTAAAAAACCTTGTAAATTCACTGAAAAAACCATAGGAAATTTCACTCGTACAAAATCATTGAAATTCCACCGTTATAGTTAGTTCAGCTAACTATAACTTGCGCGCTCGTAATCCACTGCTGATGACGTCACATATTACATCACTCATGACATGGTCAGTGACATCACTCATGACATCACTGATGACATCACTGATGACGTCACTGATGACGTCATCCATGTGATAAATTACCACATCTTCTCACACCCTAATATAACCTTTGATACACCGACTCAAAATTTAAGAGTTCTATTCTCAAAACCATACATACTGCAATACCAATAACTACATACCCACTTATTAACTCTTAGGTTTACATACACCTCCACTCATTCACCTGTACAGTCACTCATACTTACAGTCACTCCATACAAGACTATCATATGCATTTATACACCTATATAGACACTCACACACCACCAATCATCCATAGAGGTACTCTCACACCTAGTTAGTCATGCAAATAATCACACTCCCATTTACTCACCTATGCGGTTATACACACTCAAGTTCACTTACTCATAAAAATATTACCACAATCTTACGCTCTTATAGAATCATTGATACAAGCGCACACTCATCCACAGTCACTCTCACATTCACACAATCTCACATCTTCCCACTTATATACTCTTACACGCATATATACTGTCTTTCAAATATGTAGTTAGTCACAAATGTACCACTGAGATATATATTCACTCACTAACACACCCATACATACACTCACTCAACCATACAGTCCATCAGAGATGCACTCTTAAAACCATGCACCCATAGAATCGCCCACTCACACATCTAGTCACAGAGTAACACACACCCTACCCACACAAACACTCAGGAACCCATACAGATACTGAGACAAACAATCAATAACTCTTTTAGACACTCGTATAGCTATTCACAAAACCATGCAGCCACTTATACACCAACATACAGACACATACAGACATTTACACAGTTTAGTCACTAGTCTGCAGTAAGATACATTTAATGACTAACTTAAAGAGTCAGTTACGCACCACTGAAAATCATCCATTTACACACTTGTACACCCACTCATTCTTCAACAGGCCTTTCCCTATATATATTAAACATATTAAAATTGTTCAGAAACACATACTCAATAGATGACATCATCAGTGATGTCCTCAGTGATATCATTTGAGATGTCATCAGTGATGTCATGAGTGATGTCACTGACCATGTCATGAGTGATGTAATATGTGACGTCATCAGCAGTGGATTGCGAGCGCGCGAGTTATAGTTAGCTGAACTAACTATAACGGTGGAATTTCAATGGTTTTGTACAAGTGAAATTTCCAGCTAACTATAACGTGTGTGAAACCTATGGTTTTATCAGTGAATTTGCAAGGTTTTTTAAATGCTAATTCCTAACTATAACGTGTGTGAAACCTATGTTTTTTTCAGTGAATATATACATCTATACAGACATAAATATCCATCAAAAGAGAGAAACTCATTTTCTCTCTTTTGAACCTCACTGGTGGAACCTGTCTCGTTCCTGGACTGCAGCGGGTTGTGCGGTTAATCAATGTCCATAATTTCCTGGCCAAACGCATTTCGGGCTAAGACGCCCTTGTTCACTGGCACATGCGAGACAAACACTAAATTGATAGAACACGTTTATTCACTCAAGCCCCAACCCAACAGGCCTCCGGGCATTCTGGTATTCAGTTCTCATAAAAAAAAAAACAGTAGGTATCAGCGTGTTCACAATTAAAAAATATAAACAACCACATACAGACATATATATCACTGAAAAAGAAAAGGTTAGAAGGACATTATAGTTAGGAATAAGCATTTAAAAAACAACTGAAAAAACCAAAGGTTACAGAGATGTTATAGTCACTCATACAAAACCAGTGAAAT
The DNA here is from genome assembly GCF_964204655.1 of Triturus cristatus. NCBI lineage: Eukaryota > Metazoa > Chordata > Amphibia > Caudata > Salamandridae > Triturus > Triturus cristatus. The sequence continues at coordinate 1,127,002,661 of NC_140579.1, read as the reverse complement.
TTGGTAGTTCTAGTTACCTGAGCTAACTATAACTCAGGCCCCCGCCATGCACTGCTTATGACCTCCCATATTACATCACTCATGACATGGTCAATGACATCTCAAATTACATCACTGATGACATCATCCCTAGCCACTCACAAAACCACCTTACAACCTCTTGTACGCCCACTCCCACAAAGCCACTCACATAACCATTCACAAACCCATACCAGTACTCTCACACCCACCCACCCACTCACTGCTCTATAGAGGCACTCACACACCCACTTGTACTGACACAACCATTCATGCACCCATATAACCACTCATACAACCACTCACTCACCCATACAGCTACTCATGCACCCACCTATTTACCTACAGTCCCTCACACTCCCATTCACTCACCCATCCATAAAGCCTCTGAACACACCCACTCACCTACACATGCAATCGAACACTAACTCACACACCCAGTTACATACCGATTCACAGACCCATATAATCACTCACACACCCACTCAATGATCCATGGAAGCACTCACACATCCACTTACCCATACAGCCACTTCACAACCACTACCTCACAAATGCAGCTACTAATACACCCTGTCACTCACCTATACAGTCACTGACACTCACTGACTGAGTGGTGGAGACAAGGGCTAGGCCTACGGCGAGTTGGCGTTTTTTTTTCTTTTTCTATATTTAGCGAAGGGGGCTGTGTAGCCCCCCTCCCCTGGGTCGATTTTGGCCCGGGGATCCCACCCCTGGTGCCTGACTATTTTTTATTTTTTTTAAATGCTTTTTTTAATAAAGAATGGGGGGGGGCGTGTGGTCCCCCTTCCCTAGGCCGATTGGGCCCCAAGGACCCCCTCTCCCGGGGCCTGGCCAAAATACTGGATGTTGTGGTCCCACCCAGGGCAGCAGCGCGCCACCATCCTTTTACTTAGAAGGGCTGCCCTGGAGAATCGGTGGTACCCAGGGCCGTGAAGGCCCAGGAGGGAAGCCATGCGGCCTCCTCCCAATTTGGTATTTTGGCCCCCAGGAGGGGGAGGTCCCCAGGGTTTGTGAGGCCCTCCATACAAATGTTTAAGCCCCACAGGAGGTGGTGGTCCCTGGCAAAGGTGGGGGTCCATGAGCCCCCCCCCCAAAAAAAATGTATGTAAAATGTCCCCAGGGAGGTGGGGGTCAGTTGGGCCTGGGGAATCCGTGAGGCCCCCTGTTTCTTACAAATTGGCCTCAGGTAGGTGGCGGTCCCCAGGGCCCAAGTGGCACCCTACAGTAAAACAAACCCTGGGGAGGTGGCTGTTCCCAGGGTATATAAATACCCTAGGAAGGGGCCACTGTGTTCCTCCCTCCTTTAATTAATTATGATTTGACCATGCCCCTGGGACATGGCCTACCTGGGAGAGATAATGAACGTTGCACGAGAGTCTGTGTTTCATTTTATTATAAGTTTTAAAATATATATTTTAGGGCCATACCGGGTTCTCTGTGCCCCCCCCCCCACCCTTCCTCAAGAGGCCTAATGGGTCAGGGTGTTTCTACCCTTCCCCCTTTTCTTTTTAATTTTTTTTTTTTTCCTGTGACTCAGTTCAACCGAGTCACAAGATGGCTGCCAACACTTTCTGGTTTGACGTATTGGCAGCCAATCAGCTCTCAGCACAAGATTGTGAGGGGTCGTGGATCCTCTGCGTCCCTATATATACAACTGGAATTTTCTTTAAACAATTCCGAAACTACTAAATGGATTTACACCAAATCATTAAAAAAGCACTTTCTTGGACCAGCATCTACTTTTGCCAACATTTGTTGTAAATCCGTTCAGCAGTTCTGGCGGGGGTGGTGCTAAAATGCAAAATCCCCATACATTTTCCATAGACTTACTCAAGACGGGCTACAGCAAAAACTGCTGAACTGCTGGCTGGAAGCTACAGCTTGGTCCACAGATTGTGCTTTTTTGTGATTTGGTTTAAATCTGTTCAGTCGTTTTTGAGAAAATAAGGTAATAGTAATTTTTATCTTGACGGTTGGGTCTGCAGAAGCCTAGAGACTCTCATGGGAGAGGCAATTTCAAAATGTAGCATTCGGATTGGCCCAGGGAGCTTTATTTCCCTTGGGCCATCTCGCTCCTGTGGGAGTCAGACTCCTGCGGGAGTGAGTGCTCGGATTGGCCAGCAACATGAAAAAAAGGTTGCTGACAGCTATTATAGGACTTAGTTCCATGTCCTTAAGGAAAACAAAAATTAAGGGGGGAGGGTAGGGATACCCTGACCCCATAGGCTTGGATGATGTGATGCCATTTGAGATGTCATTAGTGAGGTCATTAGTGATGCCATAGAAAATGTCATCAGTGATGTTATATGTGAGGTCATAAGCAGTGCATGGCAGGGGTGCAAGTTATAGTTGGATATGATAACTAGAACTGGTGAATTTTTGTGTGTGTTTTTAGTTCAAAACGTTAATGTAGTCACTGACAAATTCACCTACCTATAACGTTGCTTCAACGTTTATTTCTTTCAGTGAAAAAAAAAATATATCAACAAAGATGTGATGGCAGCCATTTTAGAACTCAGGGATTCAGTTCCCTGTCCTGAAAACAAAGTTTAAAAATGTAACATTTGTTTCCATTTAGATGTTTTTTAATTATGAATTTGTTGCAGGGATTCTGCACATATACAGAACTATGCGCAGGAAACCAGGACCTCGGTGTATAGTGGTGTACCAACCTATCACCTTAGTGCCCAAAAACCGACTAGCTATAGTGTCTCATTCATTCTCTGACCAATAGCGAAGCTACGAATGATTAGACAACCCAGAACACGACACTCCAGACTCTCTCAGGAATCGCGGTAGCAAGACAACTCTTTCGCTTACTCACTCGTACTTGTCCACAATAATAGTTATCAGAGTCACTGTATAGTTTAAAATGTTTATTTTAACTAACCTGCTCTATGATGCAGACATGCCATATGCCATTACTAGCAGCAAAATGCATAAACCCAATACCGTCAGCATTGTTACAATTCCATAGAATACAAAAGGGGATGTCATTTTATAAAGCCAGTGGAAAAGGTCTATAGTACCTAACCACCCTCCCTGTGATAAGATATAGCTTATTATTAAAAAGAAGACCTCTTGGCTTTGTCAGCAGATCCCATACCTCAAGGCCTAGATGAAAGGTTTACATCTCAGGACCAGCACAGCTCTTCTCTCTGGAAAGGTGTCTCTCCAAGTGTAAGAATAACATGCATGCCGGCAATATTAAAAGCACTCGACTTTCAGTAGTGCAGCTGTGTGTCGTGTTATGTCTAGGTGCGAGGGACTGACCAGAACAGAATAACAAAGGGCATTGTTTATCGACCTTGTACATCATGTGCAGACTAAACCCCAGAGAACAGCAGAGAACATGAAATGCAGACAGTTCTCATGTGAAAGGCACAACCACAGTTGTACAAAATAAAGGTGTCTAGTAACGTGCTCAAAAGTAGGCTCATGGCAGCGAAACTCATGCTAACTTAGCAATGTCGACAAGGAATCTACCATCCATACCACACCTACCCCCTGATAAATCCATAAAGTATAGACATAGGACGAAAACAGAGTTCAAATGGTGAGCCGAGTTCAGAAGCGCTTTCATTTGAAGAGAGGGGAAAAAAATGTAAAAACCATATCGGGAAAAAATCCAAAAAAATACTTCTGAAGCATAAGAATCAGAGCGATGCCGCTGGTACATCAGCGAAGTTAATCCATCAGAGTGTATGAGCAAAAGAACGCAACACCTTCCAAAAGGACATCGTTGTCGTTAGTGGAAAAAAGGGATGCCATCCAATTCAGTAAGCTGAAGGAACAAGCTTGCTCCTGACAGTCAGGTGACTCCATTAGCATCGCCGGGTAACTTGCGGAACATTCAATGTAACTTTGAAGGAGGACATTTTGTGCACCCTCACAGATATCCCATTGAGCCAAGACTCCAAGTGCAAAGTTTGCCATGCGCGGCTTTTGAACATCTTGAAGGTTGGTCTCCACTGTATTTGTTTTATTTGTATTGTTTTATGTTGATTTATTCAAATAAAAAAGATGTTAAAAAAAAGACTCCAATGGCCAACCCCAGAACAGTCCTGCTCAAGGGCCCTTAAGGGACCCATCAACTGGTTGAAATCCGGGTCTGAACATGATGTATTGGAGGCATAAATCCAACGCCCATGTAAACAGACATCATAAACAAGAGAAAACTGGTTGCACGCAAGTGAAGTAGGCAAAGCGGAAGGACAACCCATAAGTCACGCTGAGTGTTGCTAGCGGTAATGTGCCGAAGCATCCATGCATACGGTCATGGAGCAATTGAAGCCGGACCGGTCTGTGCAGTACTACAAGAGGAGCAGCCAGTGCACAGCAGGCACAGTAGAAGCAGGATTCCAGCAGCTAATGCCAATACAAAAGGGAATCCACCAAAGACGCTGGTAAAGATAGAATGAATGAAGGCAGCTATTACTCCAAATATTGTCTGAAAAGAAGTCACAAGGCCAGAGCCAAGTTTAAAAAAAATGTGCAAGGCCATGTGTATCAGATGCATTGAAAATGCGGTGTATAAGCTCCCAAAATGTTGTGGGAGGTGAGTATTCAGAAGGGACTGAATCTCGCTAGATGTTCGAGCCACCTGCAAATTGAAGGTCTCTCGCGCTGAAGTGAGGGAGACTTCTTGTTGGAATAAAAGCGCCTTTAGTCTGCTCAATTTGTTGAAACCAGTTTTCAAAGTCTAGATGGAAGGCCAAATTAGGGTACCTAGCTTTCCACACGGGGGAGGAAAAAGCACATTTTTACAGCAAGTCACGCGTTGTGAAACCGTTACAATGTACGGTATTCCAGCTAGCAAACCGCAGCAGTCCTGGTTATTTAAAATATGATAACTACCGTTAGTAAGCAAGGTAAAGGCAGGAGTTATTGCGGGAACTGGATTACCTTTTAAAACACAGGCAAGGTTCGGAGCTGACACATTGCAAGCCCCGTGCAACTTAATGTTTTTACAAACAAGGGAATGACCTACTGTAGAATCACAGTCCTCCCCCATCAGGCAAACTTCCTTCCCCTCCCGTATACATCTGTAGGTGAAGGGCAAAGACCACAACTCGTGCAGAAATGCACTACCCAGGGGTTCAAAGAGGCCTAGCGGGTAATGTTTCATGCAAGAGCTGAAATGAAACAAAGAGAAAGGCAAAGAAATAACCCCATGAATTAACCAAGCATCAGAATCTGTTTCCACCACAGAGAATGGCAAAGGGTCTAATTTTTCAATGTGCATCTTTCATAGACATAAATTGTTGTTTGTCGGTCAGATTAAATGGCAAAAATAAAGCAGATGCATTTAAATAATCAGATGGTACTTTTCCAATTTTTAGAGTCTGCAAAGTCCATGCGAATTGCATATCTGAACGCAATTGATTTTGACCATGGTAGAACAAAGACGTATCCTCTTGTACAATATCAATAACAGAAGAAACAATATTATCCAATGTGTAAATGCGGGAAGACCGTGTGTAAATACTATTATCAACAACAGCAAGGACCTTTTTTAAATTCGCTTGGTCAATTTCACGCAAACGTGACGCTGCTTCAATTTGTGAAAGTTCCCATATTTCATTGTAAGCTGCGTAAATGAATCTCCTTGTTCTAGGAGTCCTGGGTCCCAATACAAAGTCAGCCAAATTGATGTTACTGGACAAAAGTGATGTGTTGTTTAACGGACAATAATGTAGTGTGCTGCAACCACTGTTGACATAATTTACCAACCAAATAGATGGTTACCGTATGTGTGTTTGAAAATCGTTGGTCGGGTCTATCTTGTGTATAACCCGAAGTTGTATTATAAAAACATAGTTGGCAGGCATTTGAATGTGTCTGCCATACAAGCTAACCTGAAGGATCAGCATCAGAGACATTAAAAGAGTTATTCTGAAATAAGGCTTGTAACACATCAATGGTAAGATTTGTGTATGTGCTGCAATTGTTCTATTTAACTAAAGAGGGAATGGCAGGGGCGTTCAACTTTTTTGCAGTCACCAAACCAAAGCAAGTTGTTTGGTACACTGTATAATTAAAAAATAATATTTGCGTTGGGATGAGGCAGAAACGATTTAAAATCAATGGTGGCCTTCCAGTGATCATAGCCCTGTATAGACAGGTCATTTCGGAAAGTATTGGAATAAATTAATTTCGTATGGGTCAACATGACTTTGGGTGTTGAAGAAATGTTTAATTTTAAAAAGTAGGACTCCGGTGTTGACCTATCATAATCTGTGAAGTATGTAAATTTATTTCGAAGTGTTTTCGAACTTCCCTTTATCGGTGTAGGGCAATGTTCCCATTGCGTGTTATTAAAAACAGGTCGTAATGTATTTCTTATGCAGGAAATGATGCCCATAATGTTGATAACAGAACAAATCTGCATAATTGGCAGAATTCAAATACAAATCTCCAGTATTAAAGGCAGCATAATACTCTAAATAATGATTGTATTGCATGCACATCCCAGTCATCTGAGCGTATGTCCTGTGTCATCACATCACCCATGGAGACACGAAATACGTATGGCACGTTGAGGACCTCCGTCGGACCGTGAACTTCAAAATCTACTTTACCCCAAACGATGCCATCTGCCGCTGGGAATGCTGAAATGTTAACAGGAGTCTGATCACGTTTCATGATGTGGGAAGATGAATGGGGGTCCAAAATACCATCAACCAAGTTCACAGCAGAGCGTTCGGGCAAGTAATGACCACTGATGAGTAAGAAAAACACTGTCACAAATCCAATTGACATGAAGAGGAAAATCAGGATGAGTACCAACTAGATGCAAGTCCATGGAGGGACTAAGTAAGTCTGTTTCAACCAGGAGACAAAAATACTTAATTTGGTAGGGCCAATTGATGAGGTGGAGGAAGAGTCATAAGAAAAGCTGGCATGGTGTAAAGGACTCTCAGGAAATCCATGCAAAGACTCGCTTGTGGGATAAGCATATTAAATCTCCTCGTTGCAGGAGGAAGCAGGTGGGACAGGCAAATGGTCAACAATAGGGTCTATCTCGATGACAGTGTCGTGTGGTGTGTTGAAAGTTGCCCCAACCCCAGGATTCCTAGAAATTATGAGGCACGAAACCGCAGGCGTCACACTCTTCAGAATCGGCCAAATGTTGTAACTTGACATTGTCTACTGAGATGTATCTGTTGTCTTTGCGACCAGGAAGCGGTGGTAAAAGGACTGTATGAGTACCCTTCAAGCCAAAGACTGGAACCGGTGCACGATAAGAGGGACCAAATTATTTTTTGTTCTCCAACTTCTCTCGGACCAGATCACCAACTTTCGGAAGCCAGCCGGCCACCGGAATCAGCAGTGCAGCTTCTGTGGCTGAGGGCAAATGTTCAGACTGTCACGGATCTCTTGTAGGTCCTGTAACATAGTAGAATGATTATCTACGTCAAAAGCAGCGGCTGCTGCCGCAATGTCTAGACCATCAAGGTCTGGCACAAACATTTTGATGCCAAAGAGCATCTCGTATGGGGTCCGCCCACCCAGAGATCGTCTAGGGAGATTATTAGGTGCACGTTGAACTCCATACAAATGGGCCAGCCAGTACCTAAGACTCTAGCTGTCAAAGATTGCTTTAAGTCACGGTTCATCCGTTCCACAATTGAATTGCCCTCAGGCCTGTATGGAGACGAAAACTGCACCAGCACTCCCAAAGACTTCATATCATCCTTGTACGCCTTAAAGGCGAACGCTGGACCTTGGTCAGAATGGAATGTACCACAGGCAAACATCCCGACAAAGACATGCAAATCCCTGATGACATTTCGAGCGTCAGCATTGCGTTGTGGCCAAACCCAAAGGAATCTTGTGCACGAATCAACTGCAACCAAAATGTATTTATATGCAGTATCTGAAGAAAATGGACCGTAGTGATCAAGATGTACACAACCAAAAGGCTTATTAGAAATGCATAGCTGTGTTTGTGGTGGGCGTGTTACCGTAGAAGGCTTGATTTGCTGACCGATGTCACAAGAAAGTACATAATTACGGGTCTGTTTATATAAACCACACCACCAGTAACGTTGCTGCAAGATAGAAACTGTCGCTGACACTCCGGCATGGCAGAAGCGGAAGCAGAAGCCATGCCATTGTGTGCAGTCCACGTTAGGAATCAGCCGATCCCCAACGTCCGATATCCTTGTAAAAGGAACTAGTTCGGGAGTTAACTGATAAGAATACTTTAAAGGGAAACCCTGTGGGTAATTGGTGCCCTCCGCAGTAGCAGCTATTGCTGCCAAAATCTCATTATCAATCTTAGTCATGGACCTTGTAACGGCTGCTACGGAACATGTGGCTACTGCTGATTTGGCTGCTTCATCAGCCAAAGAATTACCAACAGCATGTGCTCCCACACGCTGATGGCCATGAGTATGGATAACTTGTGTGAGTGGGAGATGTGTTTTAAGTTCCGCCACTTGAACCAAAAGCTGTTTATGCTTTATCGTGTTGCCTTTAGAATCCCGATAATCATTCTGAGACCAAAAGAATAAGTTGTCATTGAAAGACTGCACACAGTAGTAAGAATCACACACAATGAGAGTAGACACTTTTGGATCTGCAAACTCGAGAGCAAGAACCAGAGCGCGCAGCTCAGCCAATTGGGCGGTACAGTCTCCTAGCGCCTGTGTATGCACAATATTAGACCTGAATTCACCATTCACTATTGTACCAGCCACAATAGCACAAGCCACTGAATAAGCATGTTTAGAGCCGGTGGCCAGTTGCGCCGAACCATCGGTGTCAATGATACATTTGTACTCCTTTAAAGGAAGTAAAGACAGAGGAGGAGGAAGAACATGTTCATATTGCAAGAACTCCTGTGTCTGAAGAGCGGGATCAAAGATAAACGTGACATCAGGAGACGTCAGAGAAGTAGCCCATTGTATCCAACGGGGATGAAACGCTTTAGAGTTTGGCACACTTGCCTTAGTCACTGCTTCTAAAGCAGGGAAAGGCGTAACCATCAAAATACGTTTCCCCTATGCCAGTTTTTGTTTCTTCAGGACCGCCATCTGCACAGCTGTTAAAACTTTTTCAACAGTGGAAAACTGCATTTCGGCTGAAGTGTACAACTGCGATTTGTATGCAGTAGGTACACCTTCATTGTACGTCAAGTAAGTGAAACCCACTGCGCCTGGCACAATTCATATCAGGTTTGTATGGATATCACTTGTCAACAAGTACTTGGATTCAAGGAGATAGGACTGCAAAGATTGCAGTATACCTGAATATTTCGGAAGCCTGCTGGCAGATGAAAATGTAGGTTGTATCAAAGCATAAAGAGGCTTGATATGCTGGGCATAATCAGGAATGTAAGTCCTCCCGAAATTCAAGAACCACAGCAAAGACTGAAGTTTCTTCAGTGTAGACGGAGACTGCAATCATGCGCATTTCTCCAGAAAGTGGGGTGCTATGCCCCTACCTTCATTATTGAGCTCATAGCCCAAAAACAGCACCGCATAATAAGCGATGTGTGATATAGCAAAGTTGAATTTGTAACCGTATTCCGCAAACATAAGTATGATGTGGTCGACACGGCATAGATGCGGCCATAGTTCATCATCCGTCAGATAAATATCGTCAACGTACGAGTATGCATCTGGGTCAATGCTGTCCAACAAAGAGACAACACGCGCAGCGAAAAATCCAGGGTTATTCTTATACCCCATAGGTAAATGCAGACATTTTTTCTGTTTTCCACTGGCCGTAAGTGCTGTCCATTGACTGCATTCAGGAGACAGGTTATGACTATAGAAGCCATTGGAAATGTCAAGTGTCGTTTTATATTTCTTACGAACAAGACTGTCTACAAGTGCAGAGCTATGGGTATTCTGGACCGCAAATGTACGACAATGAGAGTTCAAATGCCGGTAATCTAACACTATGTGATAAGATCCATTGGGTTTGGACACAGTAAAAAGAGGATTATTCATCTGTGACACACACGTCTCAATCACACCTTGATACTCCAACTCAGTTAGAACATCAGAAACGGGACCTTTGGGTTCCCGCTGGATGGGATATTGGGGTTGAGGCTGTGGCATATACTGCAATGGGATCTCATGTGCTGGAGAATATTTATCCCAGCCCACTTGGTTACGGTACACTGCCGGTGCTAGGGACAAAGCCCAATCAGATGCAAAAGCTTTTGCATGCTCTTTAGGGACGTAACGTGAAAACTCGGAAGTATCACGTCCTCCCCTCTTGATGCGGCTAGAACAAATGGTGGGGGCCAGTCCGCCTCCGCCAACAAAATGTCGTATGAAGAGATCAGATTTTCCCAAAAAATCCCTGTGATCACACACGCTATGTCACCTTCAATTTGAAAAACTATGTTATACAGTCTATCAGGGGAGGCAACCTGGGTGTCTGCTGTCTCTACAGTAATTAAAGTTTCAGTTGCTGTCGCCTCCAGACAAGGACGCAGTGCCTCCCGCACTATGGTAACTTCAGCTGCGCTGTTGAGCAGAGTCACCGCCCAAGTCCAATCCAGCAGTCAGGTTCTCACCGTCTGAGGCATATCTCGCTGTCAAAGTGGCAGCTTTCTTCTTTTGAAATGGTGGACGAAACCGAGGCAGCTCCTCTGATTTGACTTTAACGTCAAACTGCCGAGGCCGATCTTGTCCCTGTTGCGTCAATGGTCCTTTGCCACGACCTTGTCGGTCTCCAGCACCAATTTGTGAGCCTGATGTGTCCTATAAAGAACGAGGAGAGCGTTGTTCGGGGACTTGAAATCTATAGGGTGATGTAAATTTAGCACGGTCGCGCAAGTCAGAAGTACGTTCAGAATTGTCAGGGGTGGAGAACCAGCACGTGACCCTTGCTTCTATTGCTGCTGCCCCTTATTGTTATTCTTCCAATTCTTTTTAGAAAATAATGTTTTCCCATCCTTTTTTAATTGAGTTTTCAGCGCTTGGGGTTGTGCCTGCACTTGAGAAAAGGGTTGAACCCCCAGACTATTGCGCCCTATAGTTTTATAAGCCTTTGCTATAATCTTCGGTAATTCTCGTGGCCTGTCTACCTCCACCACGGCCTCGAGGCGGTTAGCCACCTTAAAGCTCACGGCATCCCCCTTTACATTAGCAAGGATCATATCAGCCACTAAGTCGAACACTCCCACCAGTCCCATATCCAATTCCACAGCCGCTTCGGCTCCGTGCTCATCTTGAACACGCTTAATCACGGATGGGGGTACGGTCATGGAAGGTGTGCCAAAGCATATCGAATATACCGCTGCAAACACTTTACCTCAGATCTTTTGGTAAGCTTACTGTCAAAATCCTGTGTTTTTCTACAGGCGTGGTGTTGGGAAAGACTGCCTCGAGTTGCACATATTTTTCAGCAAGCCAATAAGGAAACTCGTCCTTATTCTGGGGACGCTTGCCCATTACTGAATTTATCATAACAGGACTAATGCTCACCGTCCCAGGCCCAGCGCAGCGGCCCCAGGCGGACCTGCCTGGAAATTGTGTGAAACAAAGTGAACAACTGACCTATGTACGCGTATCGCGCGAAGCTCCAGATGTGTAGCAGTTGTAGCAGAACGCGGGTGAGGAGTATAGCCAGCCAAAACGGGCCACGTGGCCCCATCAATCGATAAGGGGCCCAAACAGACCGGTGTTAAGGGGTAAGGAAGGGCGCCATTAAACCAAATTGGGTGTTGCCAAGCTGTGAGCGGAACTTCAAGAGACATGTAAGGGCGATAGCCTACAGGAAGGGCCGTGGCAGTATATTCGTGAAACATTATCCGTTCCGTCTACTGTCGGAAATGTGACCCAAGAATAAAATACCTCAAAAAGATAAGCTGCATTCGCCTCAACCACAAAAATGAGCATGACACCAGCATCAGGGACTCCATGTTAAGCCAAAAAGTCTCTGACAGCAGCCCAATTTTGCGGCAGAATATAAACAGCCGCCATGCTCAAGAAATAGAGAAAGACAACTTAAGCGTGGCAGCACGATAGTGAGTATAACAAGTAAATGAAAAGACCTTTTAAAATTCAAGCTTGAAAAACCTATAAAAGCGTTTAATATAAGAAGATACACCGTCACAACTGTCTCCAGAAACAGTGAGGGAATTGTGGACAAGCACAAGCACTGCTCAAGCGTCTGGCAGATAAGGACCAGACCAAACGGCGGTGCCATGTTGCAGGGATTCTGCTCATAGACAGAACTATGCACAGGAAACTAGGACCTCGTATATAGTGGTGTACCAACCTATCACCTTAGTGCCCAAAATCCCCAAAACCGACTGGCTATAGTGTCTCATTCGTTCTCCGACCGATAGTGAAGCTACCAATGATTAAACAACCCAGAACACGACACTCCCGACTCTCTCAGGAATCGCGGTAGCAAGACGCTCACACACTCATACTTGTCCACAATAAGAGTAATCAGAGTCACTGTATAGTTTAAACTGTTTATTTTAACTAACGTGCTCTATGATGCAGTACACATGCCATTACTAGCAGCAAAAAGCATAAACACAATACCGTCAGCATTGTTACAAGTCCATAGACTACAAAAAGGGGATGTCATTTTATAAAGACAGTGGAAAAGGGCTATAGTACCTAACCACCCTCCCCGTGATAAGACATAGTTTATTATTAAAAAGAAGACCTCTGGGCTTTGTCAGCAGACCCCATACCTCAAGGCCTAGATGAGAGGTTTACATCTCAGGACCAACACAGCTCTTCTCTCTGGAAAGGTGTCTCTCCATGTGTAAGAATAACATGCATGCCTGAAATATTAGAAGCACTCTACTTTCAGTAGTACAGCTTGTGTCGTGTTATGTCTAGGTGCGAGGGACTGACCAGAACAGAATAACAAAGGGCATTGTTTATCGACCTGGTACATCGTGTGCAGACTAAACCCCAGAGAACAGCAGAGAACGCGAAATGCAGACAGTTCTCATGTGAAAGGCACAAACACAGTTGTACAAAATAAAGGCGTGTAGTAACGTGCGCAAAAGCAGCCTCATGGCAGTGAAGCTCATGCTAACTTAGCAATGTTGACAATGAATCTACCATCCATACCACAAATTGTAACATAGTTGCACAAAAAAAGCAAACATTTAAAATTGCAACAACAACAAAAAAATCATATTCGGGCTGGAGAGGGATTCTCTTAAACACTAGGCCTGGTGGAATATATTACCACAAATTTACAGGCTTTCGTGCTCTAAAAAAAAAAAAAGCATACCCCACCCCCACAACGGGGACACCCAATTTATTATATAGGGGCGTGCACTCCAAACTTTCTGTGAGAACCCGGGGATCCCATTCCTGAGGCCAATAGTTAAATAAAGGAAAGGAGGGCGCACAACAACCATCCCCAAGTCTTCTTGAGGCCCAAAAGCCCCCATTATCCAGGCCCTACAAGAAATTAAAGGGGAGGTGTACAGCCTCCCTCCCTCCTCGAGCCATCTCCCTGGGCGGGATAGTTCACAGAGTGTAGACAAGGAAGTCTAATGTACTCCCACCCCGCAGGATCAGAAAGCTGCAATCGCCAGATTGAAGCACATATGTTTCTCCCTACCAGTGCAGGTAGGCAAACACAGAATTGCTCCCACCAGGGGAGAGTAATGCCAGCTCCAATTGCACCGGGGATTGATGCTTGCAGGGGAGTTTGCAGGGCCACAGGAATCCTGGCAGCCTCCAACAATAAAAATGCTGTGCGGTGCCTCATGTGGGTAGCGGGCACCCCACTATTTTGGCTTGCCTTTAATATATTGATAGTAAATTATATTAAATAAAACCTAGAAATTCACTGAAAAAACAAAGGATAAAGGGATGTTTTAGTAACTAAATAACTATGGTGCGCACCCTCGCCAAGCATTGCTAATTATCTCACATATTACATTACTCATGACATGTTCTATGACATCATTGATAACATCACTAACATTATCGATAACAACACTGCATGGCGGGGTGCGAGGTATAGTGACTTTAGGGCATGATTGTTAGTTACTTGAGGTAACTAAAACTGGTCAATTTCAGTAGTTTGGTAGTTTAAATTTGATTTAACTATAATGTTCTTTATACAGGGACATTGCAATATATAAACCACGTAATTAATGTTACATGTCATAAGTTTATATATTCTTCTATTGGCTTATGATGGGACCGTTTATTCAAAAACATTAGAGCTCTTTTAACATGCTTTGCACTTTCTGCAAGTAAAGAAACTCAGGGATCCTTAACCATGGAATATTGACTACTTTGGCATCTACAGTTTGCACTTTCACAAGTGTGTAATCTTCTTGTCTGTTTTCTATTTTTAATGCAATTATATGCTGTGCACGTACTATGGCGTCTCATCTGTGACCAAGGCCATACGACATATAGCTAGAAAGTTTACTCTCACTCGGGAGTGCCTGCATGTTCGTTTCCTCTGGGCTGACCTATTGATTGGATTCTGTAAGGCTTCTCCAGCCTCATCAGTGCACCGGCAATACAAGAGCCAATACAATCAATCAATCAATCAGGGGTTTATATAGTGCGCTACACACCCGTGAGGGTCTCAAGGCGCTTGGGTGGGGGGAGGCGGCTTCGGATCAGTCGAAGAGCCAGGTCTTGAGGTCCCTCCTGAAGGTGTTCAGGGTCGGGGAGCATCTGATGTTCACTGGGAGCTCGTTCCATGTCCTTGCTGCGATGTAGGAGAAGTCTCTACCTCCGGTTTTGTTTCTGCGGATGCGGGAGACTTCTGCGAGGACGAGGTCGGCGGAGCAAACGTTTCTCATGGGTGCGTGCAAGGAGACGCTCTTGTTGAGGCATTTGGGTCCGATGTTGTTGAGGGCTTTGTAGGCGTGGGTGAGGAGTTTGAAAGTGACTCTCTTTTCGACGGGGAGCCAGTGGAGGTCACGTAGGTGTTGGGTCATATGCTCTCGCCGCGGAGTACCGAGGACGAGCCTGGCCACGGCGTTCTGGATGGTTTGGAGTCTGAGTAGCAGAGTTCTGTTGATTCTTGCATAGAGGGCGTTGCTGTAGTCAAGTCTGCTGGTTATGAGTGCGTGGGTGACGATCTTTCTGGATCCATTTGAAGGTCTTACGGAGGATGCGGAGGCAGTTGAAGCTGGTGGAGGCGACGGCGTTGATCTGGCGGTTCATGGAGAGGAAAGAGTCGAGGATGATATCGAGGTTCCGGACATGGTCGGTGGGGGAGGGTGGGCTCCCGAGGGTGGACGGCCACCAAGTATTGTCCCAGGCGGTGGAGCAGGGTCCGAGGATAAGGACCTCGGTCTTCTCTGATTTGAGCTTCAGACAGCTGTCCTTCATCCACGCTGCCACATCTTTCATTCCTTCCTGGAAGCCGAGTCTGGTGTCTTCGGGATTCTTCGTGAGTGAGAGGATGAGCTGTGTGTCGTTGGCGTATGATACAATGCTGTGCCTGTGCTGTCTGACGATGGGGGTGAGGGGGGCCATGTAGATGCTGAAGAGCATGGTGCTGAGAGATGATCCCTGGGGTACTCTGCAGGTGATGTCCGTGGGTTCCGAGCGGAAGGGAGGGAATCTGATCCTCTGGGTTCTGCTGGAGAGGAAGGTTTTGATCCAGTCGAGGGCGGATCCTTGTATCCCGGCGTCGTGAAGTCCTGCTGTGAGTGTGCGATGTGAGATGGTGTCGAAAGCCGCTGAGAGGTCTAGCAGGATTATGGCCGCCGTGTGTCCTTGGTCCAGTAGCTTGCGGATGTCGTCCGTGGTGGCTAGGAGGGCGGTTTCGGTGCTGTGGAATCTGGACTGGGAGGGGTCTAGGATGGAGTTTTCTTCGACGAAGGCGGTCAGTTGGGTGTTTAGGAGTCTCTCGGTGACTTTGACTGCAAAAGGGGGGAGGAGAGAGATGGGCCGGTAGTTTTTCAGGTCCGTAGTGTCGGCCATTGGTTTCTTGAGGAGGGGTTTCACCTCCGCCCGTTTCCATTCATCTGGGCAGATGCCAGATGTGAGGGAGGTGTTGATGGCACGATCAAGTTTGCGTGCAATGGAGGTAGCGGCTCTGTGGAATATGTGTGGCGGGCAGTGGTCCGTAGGCGCTCCTGAGTGGGTTTTCTTCATGGTCGCGGTGATGAGTTCGGTGGTGGCGGGGTCCCAAGACATGATGGTCGGTTTCACGGCAGTGGTGGGTAGGGGGGTGGTGTCTGGGGCTGGTTCGCTGAAGGTGTCGTAGAGGTCCTTGATCTTCTGATGGAAGTAGGAGCTGCGCTTGTCGCAGAGTTCCTGGGAGGATGTGACGTCCGTGGCTTCGCAGGCGGGTCTTGCGAACTGTTGTATGACGTTGAACAGTTCTCTGGCATCGGTTGCATTGGTCTGGATTTTGACCTTCATGAAGGTCTGTTTGGAGTTTCTTATGAGCTGGTGGTATTACTTCAGGGCATTCTTGTGGTTGCTCCGTGCTTCTGTAGTCTTCTGGTTCCGCCAGGTTTTTTCTAGGCATCTGCAGGTGCGTCTGGCTTCTTGGAGTTCTGTGGAGAACCAGGCAGCCTTCAGCGGTCGTTGCTTGGCAGGGTGGGCGGAGTGGTGCGAGCTTGTCCACGCAGCTGGAGATCCAGCGGTGAAATTCCCAGGCTGTGGTGTTGGTGTCGGTCGTGGCGGCGGGGGGGGTTTGACTCAGGGTGGCGTTGAGGAGTTCTTCTGTGACCTTGCTCTAGTTTCGTCGTGGCAGGCCTGGGGCAGGCTTGTGTGAGGTGGTGGAGTTGAAGGTGAAGTGGACGCAGTGGTGGTCTGTCCAGGGGGGCTGGGTGGTGTGGCTGAAGCGGATGTTTGCTCCTCCTGCGAAGTTGGGGGTCGAGGGTGTGACCTGGTCTGTGGGTGGGTGTGTTGACGAGTTGCTTTAGTCCTAGGTTGGCGAGGTTATCGATGAGAGTGCTGGTGTCAGGGTCTTTGTCTAGGTAGAAGTTCAGGTCCCCGAGTAGAATGTAGTCTGTGGAGGTGATGGCGTGGGGGGCTGCGAGCTCGGCGATGGTTGTTGAGGGCTGGGTGCGTGGTCCTGGTGGTCTGTAGATGAGGGTGCCGCGTAGCGTGGTCCTGGGGCTGGTCTGGATCTGGAAGTGGAGGGGTTCTGCGTTGGACTGGTAGTCATTTGAGCTGGAGGTGGGGAGTCGGAGGGCGGTCTTGTGAGCGATGGCGAGTCCCCCTCCTAGGCGGTGGGTGTGTTCCTTTCTCTGGATTTTGTAGCCATCGGGGATGGCGATGGCGATGTCGGGCCTGAGGTGGCATTGGTCCAGGTCTCTGTGAAGAAGGCGACGTCTGGCGAGAGGGTGTCGATCAGGTCCCAGATTTCAATGGCATGTCAGTGCAGGGAGCGCACATTGAGGAGGATGCAGGTCAGGTCTCTGGTGGTGCGTGCATCGGGCGGGTAGTCAGTGCTTGCCGGAGCTCTGTCGACGGTGAAGGACAGGTGGCAGGTTTTGCAGGAGAACTGCATGTGGGTGGTGTTTGGTGCGGCTCTTGCGCTGTCAGTGTGTCTTCCGGGGTTGAGTGTGGTGAGGATTGTCGGTCCCTGGCGCTGGTCGAGGTCGGGTCGTGGACTGGCGCAGACGGGCTTGCCTTTGGCGAACCAGCGGCTCGCCCACTCCGCGCGTCCGCTGCGTGGTCGCTCAGCGGTCGGCATATGTAGGGGAGGGGGGTGGGAGCAGCGGAAGCGAGGCAGGAGCGGGGCCGCAGGGGCAGCAGCGGCAGGAAAGGAGAGAGTAGGTGGCGCGGGTGGGAGACTCCAATTAATCGGTGAAACAGGGTGGCACAAGAAATGAAAGACGACACCAGAATGCACAATAACACAAATGAAAACGGTAAAAACAATTAAGGGAAAAAAGATACCACAGAACGCCAGGAGAAACCTGCGGCACAGTCACAGCAGCCGGCTCGAACCCAGCTGGGAGGGAGCACAGAGCCGCGGTCGGCTGATCCGGCGGAGCTGCTGGGGAGAGTGCTGGCCTTGGCCCAAGAGGCCAAGGAGTCACACGCGCTCCCCCGCTGCGGTCGGCATTTGTAGGGGAGGGGGGGGCGGGAGCAGCGAAAGGGAGGCGGGAGCAGGGCTCGGGCGGGGCCGCAGGGGCAGCAGCGGCGAGAAAGGAGAAAGTAGGTGATGCATTGGGGAGACCCCAATCAATCAGTGAAACAGGGGGGCACAAGAAATGAAAGACAACACCAGAATGCACAATAACACAAATGAAAACGGTAAAAACAATTAAGGGAAAAAAGATACCACAGAACGACAGGAGAAACATGCGGCGCAGTCATGGCAGCCGGCTCAAACCCAGCCGGGAGGGAGCGGCGGAGCTGCTGGGGAGAGGGCTGGCCTTGGCCCAAGAGGTCAAGGAGTCACACAATATGAGCGCACACAACCGCAAAACATTATACAGTGCTCTGGGATCCCAAACATGAGTGGAACTATTCAGAACTATGACATCAATGGAGAATCTATTGAATAACTAGTATTGCACATAAAAAACTTGACTATGCAGCTCTCAAAAAGCATATTAGTCATCATAAAGCACATTTTTTCAAATGAACCCTGTGACTATTGCATTGTAGTTTAGTACTTGCAGTATCTGTAGGAAGCTGGCTCAGTATATAGTGTCCACCTATGGTGTGGCACTGTGCCCTAAGTACAGGTAACACCTAGTGATAGTGTTTAGGTCCCTGATAACCAAAGCTATCAAGGGGTAGCTTTGGAGAGCAGCTAAGGCTTATTCAGGAGGAAGTAAAGCGGGTACATTTACCACTTAGTCAGTAAGCAAGCTTTCACACAAGAAAGAACCACACAAGTGTTTACAAAAAGACAGTGGTATTTATTATAACAACACATGTGCCAGAATGGGAACCCAAAGCAGCCCTGGCAATTATCTCTGACCGCCCCTGGCCCAGGGAGGCTGAAAACCCTTGCTTCTTTTGTTACTGGGACAGATATTGCAACACCACTGTAAAACCGCCTGATGCCCACTACGGCCAGTTTGGCCCTGAATAACACTAATAACTAACTTGGTATATCTCCTACCCAGAGATATCAAATACACATAAGAAATACTTTAGAAACAGGTAAATAACATAGCAGAACTCATGGGGCCCAGAGGGGGGCGAAACCCTATAGAAAGTGGTATAAGAGGTAAGTACCAAAACAAGACTGCTACCCAAGGATGGAGAAGCTCAGGGGAAGCAAGGAACCCACAAAGGTAAGTATCTAGGGACCCCAAGGCGGCCAGGTGCAGAGTGGTTACACCGGGTCAAACGTCCATAGGATAGCACAGGGTAAGTCGCGGTCGGTATTTTCTTGTTTTAGGACCATTCCCAAAGGCCCCCTAGGACACTAATTAGATCAAGGGAGGTTGGACAGCTACCCCACCCATGGATATCCAGGGAACCAGGATACCTACACCAGGGAGCACGGGTGCATAGGGGCGAAGTGGTGTCAGAACGGACCGTAGAAACCAATGATGGATCTGAGAAGTCCGGAGGCTGCAGTAACTTGTGGACCAGGACAGTGGAACCCAAATGTGGATTCTGGACGAGAATTACCTGAAAGCAAAGGGAACGGAGTCAAAACCACCCGGAAGTGTCCAGGAGGTGAAGGAGCACAATGCCACCCCTTGTCAGAGGTACTTGCTGACGCTCGATGGTCTTGAGAAAGCAGCTGTGGAGCCAATGCGATGATGCAGGAGGACAGGAGCAGTCTACGAGCTGTCACACGACGGATGAGAAATGCAGGAAAGTCAGTGGCAGGCAGGACCGCCAACAAACCTTGGTACCCAGAACAGACTGTTTGAAGAAAAAGATCCCCGGATGCAGCCCAGCAAGGTCTGTGAGACTAACCCAGTATGGGGTCAGTCAGGACCGACCTCCCAGCATGCAGAAGAGCCAGCAGGAATCATTGCAGCCCCCTTGAGGACTCTCTGGAAGCAGGCATAGAGAGTCGCAGGGAAGCCTCAACCGCACACAGGAGATGAAGGTCCATGATGCAGGCAGGACACTATTCTTGGAGCTGTGCGATGCTGGGGCTTCTTCTAGCTTGAAGATGTTCTGTGAAGAGAGCCAACAAGCATTAGCAATTGCAAACAGATGCTGTGCACAGGGAGGCAGTTCACATCGGCTGGAGAGGGATTACAGTTACCCAAGTTGCAGGAAAGACTGGTCAAGCCTCTGGAGACCCAACCAAACTCCACCTGTGTCGTCTGGGGGACAACAGGATCAGCCAACTGGTCATCGATGTAGAGTTGCCTGCAGATGCAGGGAAGTGACTCCTTCACTCCAAGGGAGATTTCTTCTGGTTTGGATGCAGGCACAGTCCTTGCTGACTCAGAGGATGCACTACCACAGAGTTCCACAAACTTGAAGAGCGTGGAGACAAGGTGCAGCAGGAGTCTTTCCGCTGAGAGCAGTCTTGTCTTTAGTCCTGGTTCAAAGAAACAGCAGAGTTCCAGTGTCCAGCAGCAGAAGAGTCTTTAGACAATCTTAGGAAGACAAGCAGTCTGTCTTTGAAGAAGCTTTCTGGATGAATCTAAGGACCTACCCTCAGGGGAGCACTTAAGAAACCCTAAAAACGGGAAAGTATTCTTCTGCGCTGACCCACTGATCGGGGGGGATTGTCAGGGATGCTACTCAGCTGGTCTAGCCAGTTCAATGCTCTCAGGGGCCAAGATTCAAAATGGGAGAATCAAGAGGCCACCTGGAGGAGCGCTGGGCATCTCCCCTAGGATGAGCTGGAAAAGGGGTGTGGACACTCCCCTGTCCTTCCTGTAGGTTCATGCCAGAGCGGGAGCCTGGTGTTCTAGAACTAGGCAAAACTGTTTAATGCAAGGAGGGTATCAAATGTGCCCTTCAATGAAGTCTGGTGGCGCTCGGAAGCGCTCCGACCCAACCTAATTCTAAAGGTGAGGTGGTCACACCTCTAGTTTGCAGGAAATCCTTTGTTCAGCTTCTCCGGACCGAGGTAAGCTCATCAGCATGGGGACAGAACACTGTTTGGGTCGGCAGGCAGACCCTGTAGGGCTACACAGGAAGGTATGGGGGGGTCGTGTAAGGAGCCCGCAGTACATGGTATCATGCAACTAACACTAGAATTGGTGTAGTTGTATGATTCAAACATGTTTGATACCAAACATGACCAGGTTCAGGGAAGCCATTATGTAGTTGGACATCTCGACTTGCCAGTGTCCACTGCATACCTTAAAATGGCTGTCCCACACTTGCAAAGCCCAGAGGATGGAGTCCAGGGCTTTTAGGGGTACCTCTGCTCATGCAGGGAGACCTACACACTTAGAACCATGCACCCTGCCCTTGGACTGATGGGCCTACCTTAGGGGTGACTTATAGGCTAAAAGTGCAGTGACTGGGATAAAAGGAAAACCTTCTATCTAAAGTGAAAGGTGCATACACCATTTCATGCAGACTGCAATAGCAGCTCTGCCGACAGTTTACCTGGACTCCCATGAGTGGCACAATACATGCTGCAGCCTAAGGGAGAACCCTGCTGTATCAATGCTCTGGGTACCTCAGTACCATATACTAGGGACTTACAGTGGCACTCCAGTATGCCAATTGTGTGGTGTATAAAGTACTTACCATCAAATTTAGGGGAGCGAGCACTTCCACTGGGGCCCTGGTTAGCAGGATCCTAGTGAACTACAGTCAAAACATAGACACCAGGCAAAAAGTGGTGGTATCTATGCAGGAACGATCCTATTTTGCTACAGTATCCTTAACTGCTGGGTGTTACCACCCCCTCCAACCCACACTCCCCAGTGCTGAGACCTTTTCTTTTTTTTTTAAAAAGCTATTAGGGGGTAGTTCACACTTACGGCTCCATAACTTTTTTCCCCATAAGGTATCTACGCCAACTTTGTGTTCTTTTTTTCCAACATCCTGGGGATTCTAAAAGTCCAGGGTGTGTGGATTTCCCTGAAGGGGCAGAGAAAATAGGTAAACTATAGATACATTTTGATATTTTTGGGAAAAATATGAAAACATTGCTTAAATAAAATGGTCTGTTTTTTGCCCCCTAAAAATGGCATCAAGAAATGGTTTGCTTTGCTAAAGTCACCATCTTTCCAGCTTTTAGGAACACGCAGAGCTGAATAAAAAACCTATTTTTAGCACAGTTTTGGAATTTCTTTAAAGAGGTAGCCCATTGTATCTATTTTTTTGTACTTTTAACCTACTTCCAGTTTGTGCTGGAAACCATTGTGAAACCCATGGGTGAAACAGAAAAGCTATAGATCGGAGTACTTATGCTACTGCTCAGATTTTTTTCTGGCTTTTCCCATACATTGGGCAAATGTAGGCAGTGGCAAAGATCTTCGAATTGCTTTTAGGCAGGGTGTAGAGCAATTCGTATTGAGAGCGAACCACTCCTTGCGAGCCATTCTATATGGGGCCAACTCCAGTGTTGTCCATAATCTTATCTAGTACTTGAGCATCCTTAGTTTAGCAATGTGATCAACTCTCTGACTAAGCAGGTCCCTTGTAATGCCTTTAGGTATCGCTTTTCCGTTTTTTACAAGCAGACTGATGTTCTTATATCCCCAAAATTCATCCCCATAGAGAGCTGCTTCCAAAGCTACAGCTCTATACACCTCTAGAACTAGGGACATTGCCCTCCTG
The DNA here is from genome assembly GCF_964204655.1 of Triturus cristatus. Lineage (NCBI taxonomy): Eukaryota > Metazoa > Chordata > Amphibia > Caudata > Salamandridae > Triturus > Triturus cristatus. The sequence continues at coordinate 1,126,980,000 of NC_140579.1, read as the reverse complement.
GATGTGTGTCTATACCTTTTTAGAATGACCGCAGATCTGTGCTGCAGCAGAATGTTACTCTTGTCTAGTTGGGAAGCCCAAGAACATTTGTCTGAGAGTTTCACACCTAAGTAATCAAAGCTCCTGACCCTCTCAGTCAGTGCCCTGTCTACCTTTATTTTTCCTTTGAAGGATCGGTGGGGGTTAATGGCCATGAACTTTGTTATGGCTGCATTTGTTTCGAGACCTCTGGCTTCAAAAAGCTTTTGGAACTCCCCCAGCAGAGATTGGAGACCTATAGACGTGTGTGAGATAAGTAAAGTGTTGTCAGCAAACATCAATACAGGAGTGCTAATGTTTGCTAATTTGTGTACAGTTCTTAATCCACCCCACCAGTCCATTGATGTACAAACAGTATAGAATGGGGGCTAAAAGATGCCCCTGATTTACCTCACAGTTGATGAGGATCCTATCAGTGAGGGCACACAACTGTTCTATTTTAATTGGGTTGTGTGTCAGTGTGAGGGATGGGCGGAAAATAAATCTGGGAGGCCGTAATTGCTTCTTAATGTTGGCGTTTATTTTGGTAGCCAATACAATAAAAATATAAATCTTGGGCAAAGCATAATGAAATTATTGTTTTGGTTCTGTCATCTGTTCTGGATTCGCCCGGGCTCCTTCACTCCTTCTTGTCCTTTTCTTAGGTCTCAAGTTTAGGTCTCAAGGGTGCGTCGTCCCCGGATTACCAGGAGAGAACACAAGGAAAATTGAGGTAAGTATTAGGATCTGTCCAATTGGTGAAGTAATAAAAGTGATCGTCACCACACCTGGGTGTACATAGCACTTAAAATCCCTTTTCTTTGGATAATTATCTTTTATAGCTTCTAACCCTATGATGGGGGGGGTGAGGAAAAGAGGAGAGGTTTAGTTCACAAAGGAGAGAAAGAAAACGAATACACACATAAGTATATGTATAACTAATTCCGTGTCACTTTGTTCTTGTTTTTAAACTGATTAAAGCGACTCTCTTTCAGTCTTCCTGAATCCTTTTTATAGCTCTCCTTACACTACCGCTTTAACCCTTTCATCTGGTACTCTTCATTTATATGTTTGTTTGTTTCTTAGCTTTCCTCTCTAAATTCTGACTATTTCTTCTTGGGATCAATTCTTAATCTTTTTATTACATCACAGGGCTCTTTTTGGTCCCCCTCTTTCTACTCTTCTCCCTGCGTTTCCCTTCTCCACCCCGTACACCCCCCCCTCCCCCCAAAGGTACCCTCTCCCCCTGCCCACGTACCGGGTAAGCCACAACTCTTCCCTGAGTTGTGGCGGTGACTTCAGATCTCCTGGGGCGACCACCACTCTTTGCTCCACCCTTCTGGAGCCTCCTCGTCCTCTGGCACTGTTTTCCCGTTTTCAGCTGCCGAAACTGAACATCTGTCTTCTTACTCCACCTCTTTATCCCCTTGAATCCTGACTCCTCCTTCCTTTCTGGAGTCGTCCGGATTCCGCCTTCCTCCGCCTTCTGCTCCAGGTCCAAGCGTCCGCCCCTCCAGGTCTGTGCTTGTTGCTGATTGGTCTTCTATGCTCCTGGCTCCACCTTCGGGGTGTGGCTCATCCTCATAGTCAGTATGGATTTTGATTAAGATGGCTAAGAGATCCTCAGGGATAACAAGCTATCTCAGGACTTCCCACAAATGTTGCCTAGGATCTGTTGGTTCTTCATCCAGGTCTGAGGCCTAAATAAGACTTGCCTGACAAAGATTTTTGGGTTGTATCTAGAAGGCTTATAGAACTATAGTTTGCTGGCTTATCTTTTGGGCCTTTCTGATATATGGGGGACTATAATGTCACTGGACAAATACAATGAAGGGAGGGTCGTAGGGAAAAGTTTTAGAGACCTGCAAAGGATTACATCCCCAATCTATCAATGAAAAACAACAAAAAATCCTTGAGTCTGAGTTATCTGAAAGAAGAGGTCACACACACAAAAAGGCACTACCAATATCCCAACAGGCCTAACTGGGGGATAAAATCCCTTTAGGATGAATTCCCTTACCCACCAATGGTGGCATGCTTCATCATTTGGGATTCTCCTCCCAGAGGAAAAACCTAGCTCCTCTGAGGGCTACGACCCCCTCTCTGAGAGGGAGGAGCTCAGGGATGTTTTTCAACTGCTCTAACTTGATTTACTAAATCCTCCAAATGAGACCTGTAGTGTGAGTGAGAACGCAGCGCAAAGAAAGAATTAACGTGGGTGAAGTGATGATAAAACTGGCTAGAGAGAACCTAACGTCTAATTTATTTGGAAGTTCTCACTGTCAGGATTAAAAAACAGTGCACCTGCGGTATGGATTTAAACCGCATGTGTGAAGTGAGAAGTTATGGTCGACATGTTTTAGCCGTACGGCTCCTAACTTGGACCAGGCTTTCTTCAGGACCTCTAAGATGCTGCTGCTAGGTGAAATGTGTAACAAAAAATAATAGTTTAAAATCTTTTAAACAACAGGAACCAGAAATACTTGCAGTTCCTTTTCTACGAAAGGTAACAGTACCCGTAATGACTGGGTATGTTGCTAACCTCGTCCTGGCGACAGCTCAGAGGAGAGGCACCACTCTCTCCATCGGTATCCCGGTCGGGTAGAGTCTGTGGCGGTTTCACGCCACAATACAGAGACATACTTCTCTTTCTAAAATGAATTTCGGACTTAATATCAAGGGCATTTTATAGACCATTATCATTGACAAGGTTGCTTATCAAATACCCTTTTCAAAAAGTGAGATTATTTGTTACTGATACAGAGTTCTATATCGGCTTCCAAAACTTTCTAAGTGAAACCTCAGATTGAACACACTAGATGTGGATCATAACTACTAGTTCCATAAAACATACCTCTTTACTTGACTAGAGATTGGAGGTTGGATTTATCTTATCAAAGATCCTTACTGACAGATGGTTACTGCGAATAAGGAGTTATTGGATTCCGGTACCATTTTATTATAAGGTCTCCTGATTTTCTCGCAGAAAGGTTTACAGTCCGCTCATCGTGGACGGATTTCCTAAACTTGGAGTATTGCTCTCTTAGCTTAAGCCTTGAGAAAGTTACAGAAAGTAACGAAACACGTGTCGGCTGCCATCATCTGCCACTAACCAGGAGGCTTTAAGAACAGGACCTCCACACATCAACAATACTTCTGCTGTGTAACAATAATCAATAGGACTGTATTAGCTTTATTTGTATAACTGTTTTAGATCTAGGCTGCCATCATCTGCCACTAACCAGGAGGCTTTAAAAACAGGACCTCCACACATCAACCATACTTCTGCTGTGTAACAATAATCAACAGGACTGTATTAGCTTTATTTGTGTTACTGTTTTAGATATTGGTGTCCTAGACATGACTGTAGATTTCTAGTGGAACACGGCTTATCTAAGGTTATTTAATATTAAACCTGTTCTCTTTTGAATTCATGCTTCCTGACTAGTGTTTCCTGTGAGTTGTCACATTTAGTTTTCTATGTATCCCTTAGGTTTACAGCCATAAACAAATGGTAATTTAAATTTGGAGAGTGCCGAGGTATAATTTTTTGTATTAAACTGTTCTGTTACCCCGTAGTAATGTTAGTAACAAGTCTCGCCACATGATTTACCACTCAAAAATCAGCTTTAAATATATTTTGGAAATTCAACCATTTTTCTTAAAACAATAAAACAAACATGACGGTGGACAGTCACAGCTGCACTTCACTGTTCTGTTTCTTTTTCTTTGCGTTCTATACAAATCTGCACAACAATTCCTGCACCTGCCATTGTTCGGTGCAACTGCAATGCAGAACAGAATTTTAGAATGGTGCACCATTAATCTTCTTGTCCACAACCAGTAAGACTATATGTGAGGACAGGTATTCCTTTTAATTCTTTCTTTATTCAATTTAGGTTCTTTACATGTACGCACAACATCCAGGCAACGCGTTTCGTTCAGTTAACACTTGAACTTCATCAGGGCTTTTTCAATAATAATTCACCGGATTGTCCAATTAGTCCCAAGATGCTTCATGTGGAAAGTACGGCATGTGTTTATTCCCAATACATTGTTCCTTCACAACCAGAGCAGGCAAACTTCAAAGAATCATGGCCCCATAGTAGGGCCACAGGTTTGATAGCCCGTCAAATGTTCCGTAAAGTTGCGGCAACCCATCACCTCGCCAACCGGATGTCTAGATTCTACCCGGTTGGCGAGGTGATGGATTAATACGAATAAAAAAAAAACAAACATAAATGTTTTTACATTAACCACCTTCCCAACTACATTATTGTCTCAAATATAATCGTTTATTACCTTAGTTTATTGCAAAATACAGTCCAAATAAGTCTTCCTCCATATTTCAATATATCAGATAAAGAGCTTCCTTCCCAGCGTCAAAATAATATTATGAATTTATTCTTGTGAATGCGCCTTGTGAACTAAAAAACAAACCGATATACCCTGGTAAATCATTTTTAGCCTTGACCAGTATGATCATGAGATACAAATTAATACTATAGAAATATCCAATGTGACCCCATAAAGTGAAAAAGTAGTGAAGGAGTGACTTTCTCAGATAACTTATAGATGTAATCAACTCTAGAAATCCCCCAAAACGAAAATGTTCCAATACAACAAGCATCAACACCACCACCTATTTGAGGAATATGGAAAAAACACCAAGAAAACCCAAAGGTGACATTTACATATTAGTGCGCAAAAGCCATTTCACTTCTAAAGCCAACACCCAAAAAACCCATACCATCTTAAACTTTTAAAGAATATATCCGTCAATTTGGATAAACAAGCAAATTAGTAAGAACCCATGATAAGGTATCCATCTGTTAGGATGGTAGATCAAAAAGACCAATAAATACACCAAGAAAAACAGAAGCGTAATCAAATCACTCCCATGATAACCCAAACTTCGTTAAATAGTGTTTGCGTTTCTAGGAAGCAAGAAACCAGTTAAGAAACAAAGGGACCTTTCTCACTGTTTAAATATAACAATTAAACAATCGGACCATCCAGAAAATCTGCGCTGACCATACTTTCAACTGGCAACTAGACTGGCAACTCATCACAACCCATCATGGCGGGCAGGAAAAGATCAATAAGCAAAAATAAACACCTGTTATACACTGCCAAGAGAGAAAGCATTACAAAAAACAATAAAATATATAAGAGTAAAAGAAATTAAAAAGAACAAACACTAACTCAAATATTTTTCTAAGAGAAGACATTAGCAAAAATATTCACCAGCTCAAACCTCAAACGGAAAGGAGGGGACTTGAACCCTAATCCTGTAACATAGCGTAACACTGATTCATTGGGTTGTGCTATTTGTAATACAAATCACTGACCAAACTAACATCTAAATTGGATATCTACCAGCCTCCAAATGGCTACATAATTAACTTAACTCAGCAGTGCGAGTCATAATAAATCCATACCTATCAAATTCACCTGTGAGCTTAAGTAAACACAAGAATTAAGTTGACAAGGATATGAATGCTGTAAATAAAAAATAAGTAAACAAATCATAAGTCATAAAAGATGGGTTCAAACCAAAGTCTGTTACCCACAAGTAAGCACAAAAACACTGTCTCACGCAAATTGCACATCCAACATTTAAACTTCAAGTTTGAGAGAAATATTAAAAACCTTGCACTCCTGATCGGCACAGTATATGAGTATTTCGGCAAAAGTTCTAATGCAAAGATGGATGCAGGAGATTGTTGGCGGGTCCATGGTCATGTCAGCGATAATAGGGATAGGGGTGTAGGGATCCGGAACTGGAGCGTTGGTGGGTCAGGGAACAATAGCAATCGGAATGTTGTGATCCAATATATCGAATATATCTACAATGATGGGGGATAGAGAGGTTAAAGTTCTGAGTTGGAACGTGAACGGGTTAGGGGATAAAATTAAGCAAAGTATAGTACTCCAACATATTAAGAAACATTCCCCGGATATGGTCCTACTGCAGGAAACGCACTTAGTTGGCAATACCTGCAAAGCAATGCACAGGGGAGGATACAAAATGATTGCTCACGCGGGATTTACGTCAGGTTCTAGGAGTGTGGGCATAATGATGAAAAACACTTTCCCCCTGGCAGTGAATTCCACATGGACAGATGATCGTGGCAGATATGTGGGTGTAACCGGGATGTGGGAAAGCCGCTTAATTACTTTTATGTCAGTCTGTGTTCGCCCGGGCCTTCAGAGTACCACGTTTACCGATTTGGGTACGGCCCTGCTCACGGTGTCTGAGGGACTTCTGATGCTGGGGGGCGACTTTAACTCAGTTGTCTCTGGGGAGATGGATAGGTTTCCTCCCCGGGAAATGGGGCGGGCCTCCCGCTGGCTGCCTGACTTCCTGGAAGCCATGGGTCTAGTGGATAGCTGGAGACTTCGCCACCCAGATCAGCTGCAATACACTTTTCATTCTGGAGCTCACCACAGCCTCTCTAGGCTGGACTACTGTCTATTACCCGTCACACAAGCCACCTACATACATACCATCAGCCACTTAGCCAGAGGCATTTCTGATCATTCCCCACTTTGGATCCAACTCCGCCTTAGCCCGGGATCGTCGGGGAGACCTTGCCCCAATTAACCCCTGGTACCTGTGGAACCCTAAGATCCTTAAAGGCCTTCTCAAGACTATAGACTAATATTTCACCAATAATGTGGGTTCAGTGAATTCCACCCAGTCTTTATGGGAAGCGTTTAAAACGGTAATCCGTGGGCAGGCTTTATTGCTGATATCTGGCTCCAAGAAGGATAAACAAAAAGACATTGTTGAACTTGAGACAGAAATGTATGGTTTTTAGGGTGAACTGGAATCGGGGGTGACACCGGACAAACTTCATCTACTAAGCTTAAAGCAACATGACTACAAAATGCTGGATATGGAGAGAGCCAAGGCTCATAGTAGAGAGCAGCAGGGCAGGCTTTATGATTTGGGAGACAAAGCCGGGAAATTAATAGCCTGGCTAGACAGGAAGGAAGGGGCAAGCCGCCTGGTGCCGGTACTTAGATTAGAGGGAGATGTCCTACTCACGGAACCGCAGGAAATAGTGGACAGATTTGCAGAACACTTTCAAACGGTATACACTACCATTTCCCCCCACTCAGAGGTGGACTCACATGAGCTGCTTAGGGATATCGGGCTCCCTTGTCTCTCCTCTGACAACCGAAAATATATGGATAGTCCCTTAACACAGGATGAGATTGCCCAGGCAATTCGCTCCTTAAACTCTGGGAAAGCACTGGGCCCAAATGGGCTCCCTATAGAACTTTACAAACTTCGGCCGTATAAATTGGCCCCCCACTTAAAGTCAATGTTTGAGGAGTCTAGGGAGGCGGGGGTGTTACCCCGGGAACAGAGGCTGGCTACCATTGTCACCATCCGCAAGGAGGGAAAGGCAGCAACGGATTGTGCCTCATATAGGCCCATATCACTTTTGAATGCAGAACCCCAAATTTTGGCTAAACTTTTAGCTAATCGATTGACAAAGGTGATCACAACCCTAATACACCCTGATCAGTCTGGCTTTATGCCCCATAGAAACACCGCACTTAACTTGCGTAGAGTACATGGTGTAATAGATAGAGCCCGCACCCTTCAAGATCCGGCAGTGATCGTATCATTGGGCGCGACTATGGCGTTTGACACCGTGGAGTGGCCTTACCTGTGGGCAGTTCTGGCCAAGTTTGGGTTTGGTCCGGAATTTATCCAGTGGGTACGCCTACTGTACTCGGCACCTCTAGCACAGGTGGTGGTAAATGGGAAGGTGTCAGCCTCATTCCCGCTTAGTCGTGGGACGCGTCAGGGCTGCCCGCTGTCCCCCCTTCTTTTTGCTCTGGTTCTGGAACCCCTTGCAGCGTGGATTCGTTGGGATCCAATGATACGAGGACTGAGGTGGTCCCCCGGGTGGGAAGATCGTATATCAATATATGCCGATGACATCTTGCTCTATTTGGCCTCTCTGCAGAAATCCTTAAGGGTAGTTCTTGATATTCTGGCGGTCTTTGGAAGGTTCTCGTAACATTTCTCAGCTATGGGGAGCAGTACACCCTCCCACCCTAGAGGACTGGGAAAGAAATCTTGATTGGTGTATGTTTAGAGAAAAAACGGTGTATCTGGTAAGGGGATGCCCCAAGAAGTGGTCGCGAGTCTGGGGCCAGTGGAATGACTATAGAGGGGAGATTTGTATACCACCATGTATTGAGGACCAGGAAGACCCTGGCTCCCGTAACGTTCCTTGAGATTGGAATTAATGCTTGACCCTTCGAATATGTGAAATGTGCTAGCTGATCCGCCCAATCCTCTGTAATGTATGATTTGCCGATCTTTGTTAATAAAAAGAATTATAAAAATATTTAAACCTTGCAATCCAAAAATATCACTTATCAGTCGATCTACAAATTAACCTTCTTTCAGTTTCTAGAAAACCTGTAAAACAGCAAACAGTTGGTGCTCCCAGAAAAGCACCTACATAAACGCACTCCTTCAAAGATAATGTTCAAACATATAAAAATGCTTGGAGTTCTGTATCTAGATATAAACCACAATCCACAGATTTTACTTTGTTAATCCATCCAGCTTCATATCTCGTCAAGTGTTGTATTCTATCACCACTTCTTCTATTGTTTTTCACATGTTGAAAACCTAAAAGTATAATAATGGCGATTTCTTGATTCTCAAGATGAGCTCAAAAAAGACTAGCAAATGGATACATGTCCCTATTGAATATAGTTTTAAGTGCTCTATCCATCATGTTTTCAGTGTTCTCTTTGTCAAACCAACATATATATTGTGACAAACGCAGTAAATGATATAATCACAATAAGTTGAATTACAATTCACGAAAGACAAAATTGGATAGGTCTTATTAGTGTTAAAATTGAAATTCAATTTGTCCTTCACATATTTACAACATACGCAAGACCCATACTTTTAAAAGTGCTTTGAGAAGGCAGACAGCCAACCCAGCTCTAATTGTTGTCTAAAAGTAGGGTTTTGGATGTGCCAGGAAGTACACGCTGCAACCTGTCCATCCCAAGGTCCCCAAAAAAGATTCTCATTCTATGGCATCGACGTGACGGAACCAAACATTAGAGGTGGCAACAGGGAACTAAGGCCGAGACGCATGGAAGCCATCTGGATCATGCGCCTCCACACAGTGAAGCACGGACTTAACAGTGACCATTTAGATGCAGTACTTTCTTGACGACTAAGTACTGCATATTCAGGCATAGCACATGGCCTAGTCATAATTTTATTTGGTTTTTGTTTCACCCTTTGAAGTCAAAACAACACCAGCATGTTTTCTTTATATCTATTACTTACTGTTTTCTCATAATATGCTGTGAATTTTGATGATTAGTACTTACTGTCACTTTTCGGACCCTTCTCTCAATACGCATAGACTTTGTCTTCTCTCCCTTTCTAACCTTTTCATTGTGTTTTCTCATACTATGCGGTGAATTTTGATGATTAGTGCTAACCGCAAAAATTATTTACACTCTTGCTATGTATGCCGCATTTCTGATTACTATTATCATTGTGAGAAGTTGGCTTGGTATATGATGCTCACTAGTTAAAGTGATCACCTTGTACCATGCCAAGCAACCCTTATGGTGTGGTTGTAAGTCAACCTTTTCGGACTAGCTGCCCTAGTGGTAGCGTAGGCTAAGCAGTCTTTGAGGCTAAACTCGTGAAGCGTGTTAAGCCAGCTGTTTTACCAAATGTAACCCCCTTTTATACCAATGAAAGGACACCACACAGATATATATTCAAAATATATATGTATTTATTTCTCAAAGTAACCCCTAGTCTCTTTATGAGCACAGGAGCACAAATCGTCAAACAAGATTATCACAGAATACACAGAAGTTGCACGTTATATGGATAGGCCCTGGTGGCCACTCAAACCATATACTAAAATAGTGGTATAAGTACCACGAACAGAAAAGGGAAAAGGCCTAGGGCCTCTAGAATCGCTGGGCCTACAAGGAGCTAACGTCAGTTAGTGACCAGGAGGTCCACGGGTGGCGTGTGCAGAGCAAATAGTCACACGCGTGCTCCCATAGGTTTCAATGGGTGCGTAAAAAGTACAAAGTTACTGCAAAGAGGATCTTCCGGATGGACTAGGAACTCAAGATTTGGAACACAGGCACTAGAGATGTAATACTACACTTGGGCACAGGTGTGCCAGCTTTACCTCACCCACAGGAAGCGGGTGCATAGGCCTCGAAGTGCGTCGGGTTTCTTCTATCTGTTCCGGGGAGCTTGAAGACAAAGATGCTGCAGGCGGTCGGTCCGGGAGAGATGCAGTGGATCCAAGAGTGGATCGGAGATGTTGAAGACCTGTAAGCAGAGGGGACAGTGTTCACAGTCACTAGCCAGTGACCAGCGTGGCACCAGGTGGGTACCAGGCGATGTCGGGTGCAAACAGGTGATGAGGGGTAGCTTGTCTCCGCAGCCACGTGGTCCCTGAAGGTCGACGACGTCCAGGAGTCGGCTCACGAGCTGTCCCACGCAGGCTCTCGCTGTCGGCGGTGTCGGCGACTTGATCGAAGCAAACAAGCCTTGGCAAAAGCAATTGTAGGAGGATTCGGAAATCAGCTGTTGGTTCTGACCAGCAAGGTCAGAGGGATTGCTCCTTTGGAGGGGAGCAAGGGCCAGTCTGGAGCAACCAGACCAGCAGTGTATTTTGTAGAGTTCGTCGCCAAGATGGCCACTAGCCAGCGGGCCAGCAACCGGTTAGGCGCGTCGAGTGGCAAAATGCAGAAGGGCCCCACGCAGATCGTGGAGATGCTGGAGGGCTCACCTTTGGTGCAGATGCTGCTCGGGGGTTGGGCTTCTCAGATCCCAAAGCACAACTTGGAGGGAGCCTCGGTTGTTGCACTTGTCAGCTTGTCGTAGTCGTTCCAAGATGGCTGGCTCCACGTGTCTCGGTGCCTCCACGGGTCTCCTCTTTTCAGGGACTGTGGATCGGGCGGTGAGAGGTCTGGAGGTCCAGGTCTTGTCAGTCTCTGGGCTCGGGCTCCGGTGGGAGGCGGCGGCAAAGCAGACGGTGATTCGCTGGATGGTGCTTGCGTTAGCAAGGTGGTCACTCCCTGACCACAGGGGAGATTTTCTTCAGTCTTCTGTGCAGCAGAATGTCGAAGTTCCCGTCTTCTTCTTAGTTTCAAGTTGATTCCAGGATGTCTGAAGTCTTAGGACACAGCTCCTACCTTTAAGCGGATTCTAGGGGCCGGACTACCTGCTAGGTCCCTCCCTAAGGGTGGGACCAGGAAGGGGGGTGGTTACACCCCCAATCCTTTGTCCAGCTCGCCCCAGGCCCGGGACTGGTGTGCCCCAGGACCGGTTTGAACTGGCATATGCACCGAGGCTCCTTGTGAGCCACAGGCATGTCTGGTTTCTTTCAAGCCCTACCTGACCAATACACAAAATCCTGTCTGGGGTGGTGCACGCACCTCCCCTGGCAGGAAACCCTTTGTCCACACCTCCCAAGCTGGAAGGACTCCCAGCAGCAGGAGGGCAGACTTGTGTCTGTGGTGGCAGCATCCATTTTGTGGAGCTGAGGCTATGTCTGATTTTACCCGGGTTTCAGGTACTGTACATGTCGTGTCCCTCTAGAAGGGTGGAATGCTAACCCCGTCGCCAGAATTGGCGAGGGGTTAGTATTCCAATTCGTATGACACCTTACTCGACATGTTTTGATAAAGCCAAACCAAAGATAGCATTTAACCGCGAGGTTCATAATGCACTTAAGAGTATATGGTATGACGATATCTGGAAACAGTAGAAGGAAGTTGTTCCGACCACTGCAGACAGGCTCAGCTCATGCCAGAGCACCATCTCACATGGAACCAAGCACTCTGCCTTCAGGATTGTTAAGGCCTGCCATAGGAGTGACTTATAGGTTTCCAGGTGTCCCATTTAAGGTTAGGTATAGGTATACTACACCTAAGTAAGAGGTGATTACACCAACTTACCCCAGCTGAGTGATCAGCCAGTTGTGTCAGATTGTTAGGCCAAGCCTGGGGTGGCATAATACATGCTGCAGCCCTTGGCAGGCCTTGGGTACACCTATGCCCTGGGTACCTAGTGTACACTGGTACAGGGGCTGACAGGGTGATCCACTTCCAATTGGTTATGCACCTAGGGTGCATAGTTTTAATTTAGTAGAGAGAACAGCAGGCTGGGGGTCTGATTGGCAGGCCCACAGCCTCAATATGTCAAAAACCAGTGAAGCAAAAAGCAAAAATTTGGGGTGACCATAGGATAGCAGACCCTACTCTCCTACACAACCCCCCCCCAAACGCTGGGACATTAAACTAGCCTTGACCAGTCTCGTCTTCATGTCCTAAGTGGAAGTACCTGGAGAGACCATCTGCATTCCCATGGTCAGTACCTGGCCGGTGCTCCACTGTAAAGTCCATCCCCTGTAGGGAAATGGACCACCTAAGCAGTTTGGGGTTTTCACCCTTCATCTGATTTAGCCACAAGAGGGGCTTATGGTCGGTCTGAATCTTGAAGTGAGTGCCAAACAAGTATGGCCTCAGCTTCTTCAGGGCCCACACCACAGCAAAGGCCTCCCTCTCAATAGCTGACCAATTCTTCTCTCTGGGGGTCAACCTTCTGCTAATAAAAGCAATGGGTTGGTCTTGACCGTCTACATTAAGTTGTGACAGCACAGCTCCCACACCCAACTCAGAAGCATCTGTTTGGACAATAAACTCTTTGGAGTAGTCAGGACTTTTCAGGATAGGTGCAGAGCACATGGCCTTCTTCAGGTCATCAAATGCCTTTTGACAGCTTACTGTCCACTGAACCTTTTTGGGCATCTTCTTGGATGTCAGATCATTAAGAGGAGTCACAATGGACCCATAGTTCTTAACAAACTTCCTGTAGTACCCAGTCAAGCCCAAGAAAGCTCGAACTTGAGTCTGGGTGGTTGGAGGGGACCAGTCCTTGATGGATTGTATCTTACTCTCCAGTGGTTGAACTTGGCCTCCACCTACAAGGTGGCCCAAATATACAACCTTACTCTGCCCTATCTGGCACTTAGTAGCCTTGATAGTGAGGCCTGCCCTCTGCAGGGCCTCAAGAGCCTTCTTCAGGTGGATCAGGTGATCCTCCCAGGTGGAGCTAAAGACAGCAATGTCATCAAGATATGCTGCACAAAAGTCATCCAACCCAGTAAGGACTTGGTTCACCAGCCTTTGGAAGGTGGCAGGTGCATTTTTCAGACCAAAGGGCATCACCACAAACTGATAATGCCCACCTGGGGTTGAGAATGCTGTTTTGGCCTTAGACTCCTCAGCTAACCTGATTTGCCAATAGCCAGCTGTTAAGTCAAATGTGCTCAAAAACTTTGCAGAAGCTAGTTTGTCTATGAGCTCATCTGCCCTTGGAATAGGGTGTGCATCTGTCCTGGTGACAGCATTGAGTCCTCTGTAATCCACACAGAACCTCATCTCTCTCTTGCCATCTTTGGTGTGAGGTTTGGGGACCAGAACCACTGGGCTAGCCCAGGGGCTCTCTGAGGGTTCAATGACACCTAATTCCAGCATTTTATGTACCTCAGCCTTTATACAGTCCCTGACGTGGTCAGGTTGTCTGTAAAGCTTGTTCTTTACAGGCAGACTGTCACCAGTGTCCACCACATGGGTACACCAGTCAGTTTGACTAGGTATCAAGGAAAACATATGTGAAAATGATTGTAGAACCTGTCTACATTCAGTCTGCTGATGGGCAGTGAGGTTGCCTCCAAGGGTCACTCCTTCAACTGAGCCATCTTCAGGGTTCTGAGACAACAGGTCTGGGAGAGGGTCACTCTCTTCCTCCTGTCCCTCATCTGTAGCCATGAGCAAGCCCATGTCTGCCCTGTCAACATATGCTTTAAGCCTGTTAACATGGAGTACCCGGTGGGGACTCCTGGGAGTTCCTAGGTCCACCAAGTAGGTGACCTCCCCCTTCTTTTCCAGGATTGTATGGGGTCCAGACCATTTGTCTTGGAGTGCTGCTGGGGCCACTGGCTCCAACACCCATACCCTCTGTCCTGGCTGATACTCTACCAAGACAGCCTTTTGGTCATGCCAAGCTTTCTGTAAGGCCTGGCTTGCCTCAAGGTTTTTGGATGCCTTCTCCATATACTCAGCCATCCTGGAGCGGAGACCAAGTACATAGTCCACTATGTCTAGCTTAGGCTTTTTGAGAGGTAACTCCCATCCTTCCTTCACCAAACACAGTGGGCCTCTCACAGGGTGCCCAAACAACAATTCAAAGGGGCTGTAGCCAACTCCTTTTTGTGGGACCTCTCTGTAAGCAAACAGAAGGCAGGGTAGAAGGATGTCCCATCTTCGCCTGAGCTTTTCAGGTAATCCTTTGATCATACCCTTTAGGGTCTTGTTGAATCTCTCAACAAGCCCATTGCATTGTGGGTGATAAGGGGTGGTGAACTTGTAGTTGACACCACATTCCTTCCACATAGCTGTCAAGTATCCTGACATAAAGTTGGTACCTCTGTCAGATACTACCTCCTTAGGAAACCCCACTCTGGAGAATACTCCCAGCAGGGCCCTGGCCACAACAGGTGCTGTAGTGGTCCTAAGGGGAATTGCCTCTGGATACCTGGTGGCATGATCCACTACCACCAGTATAAATCTGTGCCCAGATGCAGTGGGAGGATCCATGGGACCCACTATGTCTATTCCCACTCTTTCAAAGGGGACCCCCACCACAGGTAGTGGTATTAGGGGGGCCTTTGTTGTGCCACCTGATTTGCCACTGGCTTGGCAGGTGACACAGGAGCGACAAAACTCCTTTGTATCTTCATTCATATGAGGCCAGTGAAAGTGAGGGACAAGCCTGTCCCAGGTCTTGTTCTGGCCTAAGTGTCCTGCTAAAGGAATGTCATGGGCCAAGGTAAGAAGGAAGCCCCTAAATTGCAGAGGTATGACCAACCTCCTGGTTGCACCAGGCTTGGGGTCTCTAGCCTCTGAATAAAGGAGCCCTTCATCCCAATACACTTTATGGGTACCTTGAGCATTCCCAGCAGCCTCAGCAGCAGACAGCTGTCTGAGGGGTTCAAGAGAGGGACAGGATAACTGAGCCTGCCTCAAGTCAGCCCTTGAAGGTCCCCCTGTCCCCAGAAACTCAACCTGATCAGGTTCAAGCTCTTCAGGGACAGTTCCTTCAGGGTCCTCTAGATCAGCTTCCTGGGAAGGCTGATCATCACTCTGAGGCAGGGGGGAAGGCACAGCCTTGACCCTCCTGTTCTTCTTCTTGGTAGGTGCTTGGTCCATTGTTCCAGGATCCAAGACCTGAGGTTCAGTGAGGCACTTTTTGGCCTGTGACCTGGTCACAGCAAGGACATGTGATGATATACCTAACATCTCTGCATGAGTCCTGTACTCCACTTCTGACCATAGAGAACTCTCTAGGTCATTGCCCAACAAACATTCTACTGGGAGGTCTGCACTAACCACAACCCTTTTGAGGCCAGTTACCCCTCCCCATGAGAAGTTAACAACTGCCACACTATGTGAAGTAGTGGCATTGCTGGCATTGGTCACCAGGTAGTTCTCACCTGGTATGTACTGTCCAGGGTCCACAAAGCCTGGTGTCACCATAGTGACACTGGCACATGTGTCCCTGTAGGCTTGTGTCACTTTGTCATTAATTAAAGGAGTCTGTCTGTACTTGCCCAGGTTACTGGGGCTCACAGTCAGGGACAAATCAATGTCCCCATCACAGATCAAGACTGCCTGTGTAAGGGTTCTGTCTAAGTCAGAATCTCCTTCAGTTCCCATAGTGATTCCCACTACACCCTTTGTCTGGGGACCAACACTGCTAACAGTAGTACTGGGAGCAGGTGCCTTAGGGGCAACAGTGTTGGGGGCTCCACCCTTTTTGCAATCACTAGTCCAGTGAGTTGTATTTTTACAATGATTGCACCAGGGTTTCTTCTGACCTTCTTTCTTCTTCTTGGACTGTTGGGACCCACCCTCCTTAGCAGTAGTTTGGGGCCCTGTTGAAGACTTCTGGTCTTTAGGTTTCTGATCTCCACCCTTTTGGTCTGTTTTCTTCTGATCACCCCCTTGGCCCTGGTTCTGGTTCTTTTGCTTAACCCTGGTTCTGACCCATTTGTCTGCCTTCTTTCCCAATTCTTGGGGAGAGGTCAGATCAGAGTCAACCAAGTGTTGATGCAGTTGCTGGTTTTGACAGTTATTTAAAATCTGTTCTCTCATCATCAAATTATACAATCCTGTAAAATCAGATACCTTACTTCCCAGCAACCAACCCTCCAAAGCCTTAGTGGCACATTCAACATATTCAGACCAGTCCTGAGTCTGTGTCTTTTGGGTGTCTCTGAACATTAACCTGTACTGTTCAGTGGTTAAGCCTAACCCATCTACCAGAACACTCTTCAGGACTCTGTAGTTTCTGACATCCTCTTCTCTAACAGTGAGGAGTCTGTCTCTGCCTCTTCCTTCAAAGGAGAGCCAGAGGATTGCTGCCCACTGGTCTTCAGGAACCTGCTGTACTTTGCAGGCTCTCTCAAGAGCAGTTATCCATTTGTGGATGTCATCCTCACTTTTGTAGGGGGGCACAACCTTAGACAGGTTCCTATTGTCAAAGACCCTATCTTTGTCCTTAGGGACAATGCTGCCACCAGTGGGTATAGACCCACTCTCTCTAGGTTGCCTAGCCTTGTTCAGTTTTTCTTCCATCAGGGCTACTTCTAGCTCCTGCTTCCTGATCCTCAGCTGGGCTTCCTGCATTCTGGCCTCATGTTCCCTCCTCTGAGGGGTGGTCATCCTTTTCCTGGAGTGACCTTGAGAGCCTCTAGAGCCATGAGAAGCATTGGAGTCACCTGAGCGATTCCTTTGCCTCCCAAGCCCTGTGTTAAGTCCACTGGGGAGATCCAATGGGGTGAACCCATTGTCAGTCCCCAATAGCCTTAGTTTAGCTGGGCCAAGTATAATACTTGGCACTGGGCTAGTTCTCCCTTCATCATCACTACTTTCTGTATCCTCACCACTTTCCTCCCCTGTAGTATGGTTCTCATCTAAGGGATGGCTATTGGAACTGGGTACCTCTGTAGTATCTTCAGAAGGGGGGCCTCCTGTTCCTGACCCTAAGGGGGCTAACTGGGAAGCTTTCTTGAGTGCTCTCTGATTCTCATCATTCTGTAAGAGCTCTCTGAGCTCAGCAGAGTTTGGGTTCTTGGGCTGTTTAAGGCCTCTAAGAGTTGCCAAATGCCTGAGCTCATTCTGATTAAGGGTAGCAAAGCTGGATGTTGCCCTCTGGGGGTCACTCTCAACAGAGATGGGTACAGTGGACCCCTCTGCCCCGGCCATTGCTCTTAAGTGTGGGTGGATGTGTTGCAATCTACCTACACTTGTGTTTACCTACTAAACCTATCTAGTAGTTGTAGTCAGGGTGTGCTACTCCCTTTGCTCTACAACAACTAAGTTCAGTAGAACTTATGTATATCTAATCTTGTTTTATATGTACCTACAGGTACCTATGTGATCTTTCAATTGGTAACCAAGAGATTACAATGGTAAAACACAGCAAGCTCAAATCCAACCGCTGCTCACCAATGTGAGAAGTTGGCCTGGTATATGATGCTCACTAGTTAAAGTGATCACCTTGTACCATGCCAAGCAACCCTTATGGTGTGGTTGTAAGTCAACCTTTTCGGACTAGCTGCCCTAGTGGTAGCGTAGGCTAAGCAGTCTTTGAGGCTAAACTCGTGAAGCGTGTTAAGCCAGCTGTTTTACCAAATGTAACCCCCTTTTATACCAATGAAAGGACACCACACAGATATATATTCAAAATATATATGTATTTATTTCTCAAAGTAACCCCTAGTCTCTTTATGAGCACAGGAGCACAAATCGTCAAACAAGATTATCACAGAATACACAGAAGTTGCACGTTATATGGATAGGCCCTGGTGGCCACTCAAACCATATACTAAAATAGTGGTATAAGTACCACGAACAGAAAAGGGAAAAGGCCTAGGGCCTCTAGAATCGCTGGGCCTACAAGGAGCTAACGTCAGTTAGTGACCAGGAGGTCCACGGGTGGCGTGTGCAGAGCAAATAGTCACACGCGTGCTCCCATAGGTTTCAATGGGTGCGTAAAAAGTACAAAGTTACTGCAAAGAGGATCTTCCGGATGGACTAGGAACTCAAGATTTGGAACACAGGCACTAGAGATGTAATACTACACTTGGGCACAGGTGTGCCAGCTTTACCTCACCCACAGGAAGCGGGTGCATAGGCCTCGAAGTGCGTCGGGTTTCTTCTATCTGTTCCGGGGAGCTTGAAGACAAAGATGCTGCAGGCGGTCGGTCCGGGAGAGATGCAGTGGATCCAAGAGTGGATCGGAGATGTTGAAGACCTGTAAGCAGAGGGGACAGTGTTCACAGTCACTAGCCAGTGACCAGCGTGGCACCAGGTGGGTACCAGGCGATGTCGGGTGCAAACAGGTGATGAGGGGTAGCTTGTCTCCGCAGCCACGTGGTCCCTGAAGGTCGACGACGTCCAGGAGTCGGCTCACAAGCTGTCCCACGCAGGCTCTCGCTGTCGGCGGTGTCGGCGACTTGATCGAAGCAAACAAGCCTTGGCAAAAGCAATTGTAGGAGGATTCGGAAATCAGCTGTTGGTTCTGACCAGCAAGGTCAGAGGGATTGCTCCTTTGGAGGGGAGCAAGGGCCAGTCTGGAGCAACCAGACCAGCAGTGTATTTCGTAGAGTTCGTCGCCAAGATGGCCACTAGCCAGCGGGCCAGCAACCGGTTAGGCGCGTCGAGTGGCAAAATGCAGAAGGGCCCCACGCAGATCGTGGAGATGCTGGAGGGCTCACCTTTGGTGCAGATGCTGCTCGGGGGTTGGGCTTCTCAGATCCCAAAGCACAACTTGGAGGGAGCCTCGGTTGTTGCACTTGTCAGCTTGTCGTAGTCGTTCCAAGATGGCTGGCTCCACGTGTCTCGGTGCCTCCACGGGTCTCCTCTTTTCAGGGACTGTGGATCGGGCGGTGAGAGGTCTGGAGGTCCAGGTCTTGTCAGTCTCTGGGCTCGGGCTCCGGCGGGAGGCGGCGGCAAAGCAGACGGTGATTCGCTGGATGGTGCTTGCGTTAGCAAGGTGGTCACTCCCTGACCACAGGGGAGATTTTCTTCAGTCTTCTGTGCAGCAGAATGTCGAAGTTCCCGTCTTCTTCTTAGTTTCAAGTTGATTCCAGGATGTCTGAAGTCTTAGGACACAGCTCCTACCTTTAAGCGGATTCTAGGGGCCGGACTACCTGCTAGGTCCCTCCCTAAGGGTGGGACCAGGAAGGGGGGTGGTTACACCCCCAATCCTTTGTCCAGCTCGCCCCAGGCCCGGGACTGGTGTGCCCCAGGACCGGTTTGAAC
This sequence comes from Triturus cristatus, assembly GCF_964204655.1. Lineage (NCBI taxonomy): Eukaryota > Metazoa > Chordata > Amphibia > Caudata > Salamandridae > Triturus > Triturus cristatus. The sequence continues at coordinate 1,126,960,548 of NC_140579.1, read as the reverse complement.
TGGCATATGCACCGAGGCTCCTTGTGAGCCACAGGCATGTCTGGTTTCTTTCAAGCCCTACCTGACCAATACACAAAATCCTGTCTGGGGTGGTGCACGCACCTCCCCTGGCAGGAAACCCTTTGTCCACACCTCCCAAGCTGGAAGGACTCCCAGCAGCAGGAGGGCAGACTTGTGTCTGTGGTGGCAGCATCCATTTTGTGGAGCTGAGGCTATGTCTGATTTTACCCGGGTTTCAGGTACTGTACATGTCGTGTCCCTCTAGAAGGGTGGAATGCTAACCCCGTCGCCAGAATTGGCGAGGGGTTAGTATTCCAATTCGTATGACACCTTACTCGACATGTTTTGATAAAGCCAAACCAAAGATAGCATTTAACCGCGAGGTTCATAATGCACTTAAGAGTATATGGTATGACGATATCTGGAAACAGTAGAAGGAAGTTGTTCCGACCACTGCAGACAGGCTCAGCTCATGCCAGAGCACCATCTCACATGGAACCAAGCACTCTGCCTTCAGGATTGTTAAGGCCTGCCATAGGAGTGACTTATAGGTTTCCAGGTGTCCCATTTAAGGTTAGGTATAGGTATACTACACCTAAGTAAGAGGTGATTACACCAACTTACCCCAGCTGAGTGATCAGCCAGTTGTGTCAGATTGTTAGGCCAAGCCTGGGGTGGCATAATACATGCTGCAGCCCTTGGCAGGCCTTGGGTACACCAATGCCCTGGGTACCTAGTGTACACTGGTACAGGGGCTGACAGGGTGATCCACTTCCAATTGGTTATGCACCTAGGGTGCATAGTTTTAATTTAGTAGAGAGAACAGCAGGCTGGGGGTCTGATTGGCAGGCCCACAGCCTCAATATGTCAAAAACCAGTGAAGCAAAAAGCAAAAATTTGGGGTGACCATAGGATAGCAGACCCTACTCTCCTACAATCATTAGTTCTCCATGTTCCTCATAGTGGTTCCATTGTGTACCGACACTCTTATCCATGTTTCCTCGTTCTCTCATTTTCAAGTTATCGAGCTACTCTAAGCCCCGGGACTTGCACCCTTGCGCTTCACACTTTTCCCTCTTGTCCATGTTATTACCACATATGCCGATTTAGGATTGTTCATCTTTACCCTACTGACTAATCTTTTCTATTTTCAGTAAAGACGCACAGACTTTCAGTCTTTTCTCCTTTTCTAACCTTTTCATAGGTTCTGCTCCAGGTTACATTTTTTACTCCTGCTTTTGTCCAGACCTATAATTCTTTTCTCTTCTACTCCTGTTACTCTTCTTCAAACTCCCCCGTTTTTAGGTCTCGCCTGGCATAGGCTGCGCGCATGCGCAGTCTCGCTGGCGAGATTTATTGAGATGGGGTATTTTCTGTAAGGGGCATTAAGCCCCGCCCCTCTTTTCCATTGGCCGGCGTCACCGTTTATGCTAAACGGTGGCCAGCCATTGGAAAAGAGGTGTCGGTGACGTCTTTGCTCGGCTTTCTGAGCCGTCCCATTTGGACGACCTCTCCTGCTTTGCGTTCGTCGCAAAAGGTTTCTTATCTTTATGGGGCCAAAGACATGGCCCCATAAAGATAAGAAACCTTTTTCTTAAGAGGAAAGCAGGCGAGGCCGTCGAAGTGGGGCGGCAGAAAAAGTCGAAAACTACCTGCCCCCGCACAGAGCGTCACTCGGTGCCGGCCTGGCATATTGTTTTGGAGACACTCTATCTTAAAACCGGAAGTGGTGGCTCTTCCCCTCCCACTCCTCGCTACACCGCAACAAAGGCTCCGCGTGATGGCTGCTCAGCCACGAGGGCGTTTTTCTGCTCCTGGAGCTCACAATTAGTAGGGTCAAGTAGCAGTACTAATAACTGAACACATATCTTTGCTCACGCTGTTTATTTCACTGCGCCATATTCCTTATTGTACTTGCCCCCACCCTACCACAACAATACATGCGGGGGAAGTCGGCGAGTTAAGGTTGTTACGTCTTTCTTACAGTGTAATTCATACTGCGCAGCACTTCGGATGTAGCCTCAGCCAAGACCCAACAAAGCAGGCATATAAATATTGATGGGGCCTCAGTGATCGCGAGTGGGGGAGGGCTCAGGACCGATGTGTGGACCATATAGGTAGGAGGCCGGGCGCAGGGATAGGCACTCAAACACTCTCCTCTCCCGCTCGATCTAGCATCCGCAACAATCTTACCCGGCTACAGATAGATGTCCGCGCGGCCGGTGGTGGGCCTAACATCCCGACGCTCTCCCAACAGCGCCGCTAGGCACCACAGGTCCTTGCGGAGTCAGTCGTGCGGAGAGGGCAATTAGGTGAGCACGATCTTCTGTACTGGTGTCCAGCGGCGTCTACTGTCCCAGCCACGCTCCTGCAGTTTCTCCTGTCTGGTCCAGGACGCACATGTCATAGGTGCGAACCCGCCCGGTCTCCGCAGTCCGCTCCCGCGGGCGTCAAGAGCGACTAGTGCCAGGGCCCCCAAAACTGCTTGGTGGCACAGTGGGGCAGTCATTACAGAGCGCCTTGCCGGTCTGGCTTTTCATGGCATCCGCGGCCGCACTCCAGCAGCACGCCACACTTGAGGTAGAGAGGCTGTGTTTTTGCGTACTCGTCACAGCGAGTTGTGAATACTGGCACTTACGAGCCGACAACTCTCCCCGCCCAAACCTAACAAAACCTACCCCTACTTGACAATCCGTAACAATACCTCATATTCAATGAATCCTGGCTAGTGTGTGATCTGTCATGGAGTCACAGCTGGGAACGGAGCCTTTATTGGTGAGGGCCGGACTGTCTCCTTTTCAGCTCATTTGCCATGGGAGAAAGATATTTAATCGATATTTAAAAAGTCCTTGCTGTGTATTTTAGGTCGAGCCTGGGCAGCGCGTGCTCTGCTCTGTGAGGCATGCTGTAGTCAGGTAGGGACTTGAAGCTCCGCCCACTCTTGTTATGCGCTTTGACGCCTACGGGCAGGATGTGCACTATTAAAAATTGCGTAAATGCATAAAATAAAAATGGTGTGGGAGTAGGAGGTCCATATGTGCTTCGGGGGGGGGGTTATGTATGGTGGGTCTGACGAGCCCATCCTGAACAAGTAGGGCCGGTTTTGAGATCTGCCTGCTTCAGGGCACCAACACCTCCGGGCCATCTGCATACTCCTCTCGACGGGGGACAGAGAGTTGAAGGGGTTGGGGGGGGGACAAACTCCTATCAGCAGTTCACTGCACCAGGCCTGCCCAGAATGTGCTGGTACGAAGGGGGAGGGGCGGTGGCAAAGGGCCTGTGTGTGCAGATAATGCCCAGTCTGTGCCCCTCCAAGGCCAACGGCCCTCCGGACTCTCACGGCCAAGGTAAGGGGTCGTATCGCATATCCTTTTTTTTTTGTTTTTAATCTCACGCCTCTTCCGGCCGTGCGGGTTTTCAAACGTCCTGCGGGTTTTCAAACGTCCTGCGGGTTTTCAAACGCTTCACTTACAACCTTCGTTCATCGAGAGAGCACTTCTGTGACGAACACAGGAGTGCAAGGCTATTTATTCATTTATATAGCGCTTACTACCCCTGACGAGCGTTGTGATTCAGTTGTTTCATAGTTTTCAATGTCTACTATGCCTTTTTTATTAAGGCGCTCTGACGTCAACTTTGACTACATGCGCACCATATAAAAGAAAACATTTCCTCAGTGTGAACCCTCTGGCCGTCCCTCGGACAGACCCCGTCCACCACCCGATTCTTATTTATCCCTTGCACAAACTGCCCGCATTCTAGCAAAAAACACAGCCATTAAACATCTATATTTTAGCAGCCCCAGCTGCGGGTCTGTGTCAGAGGGGCCGGAAGACGTAATCTGACCGGAAGACGTGGTAGAGGTCGATGATGCTTATTTTTAAGGCGTACTATTTTTTTTTTTTAATGGTTTTCTTTCTTTTTTTTTTATTAGACAGGTTTAGAAGGCAGTCTTAATAAGTTGTCCACTTAGATGGGCGTTTTGAAGGGAGCCGCGTCCGCCTTTGCCGGGTGGTAGGCGCAGCAGACATTCCCAGTCGGGCGCTGGAAGCTCCGGTCTTTCTTTGAGAGCCGGCCGGGTGAACGGGACTCGCCGGCTGCGAGGGGTCAAGAGCGGCTCCTCAAATATTTTTCTTACAAAATGACGGCTTTATTAGACAAACAAGTGGCCCGGCTGATGCAAAACCCACAGTGATTGAATTTTGACGTTGAGTCAACAACAACTCCAAGTGCTCGGATTGGGAGGGCAAACTGCCATTGTATTTTGACCCAAAAGGAGGCCACTTTTCAGCTGGGGCGGCGCCCGCCTCTAGATCGTGGCCTGCTGGCTCCATTTAAAGCCTTTCCAATTAAACGGCGCCGTAAAGGCAGCCAGCCGCCTTACAGGATGAACCGAGCTGGGGTTCTTGTAAGAGATTACATGACTGAGCTCCCGTGTCAACCCGATGTCAGGAGTTAATTTGGGCCTTGCCTGCAGCTATCACCTCAAGAGCGCTCGGTACAAAAGGGGGTGGTGATGGACGGAGCATCAGAACCAATCAAACACTCACACCCAGTCAAGAGATCTGGGTTTGATCCATCACCGTTCTTTAGCCCACTCTGCCACCCCAGTTCAGACATGGCCATATGCAAATCAGTCTGACCCTGTGCCTCATGGGAACAGTCCAGCCCGAACTGCCAAGCCATGCCTTCCCTGGACCGGAAACAAGCTTCCTAGGACCGGTTTCTGGCATTTCAGCCGTCTTCAGCCAGGCTTGCTTGAATCCAGTGGCAAATTGAGCAAGGGACTCACTTCTGAGCATACCCTGCCAACTTATGGTGAACAAAGCGGTACAAAAGGGGGTGGTGATGGACGGAGCATCAGAACCAATCAAACACTCACACCCAGTCAAGAGATCTGGGTTTGATCCATCACCGTTCTTTAGCCCACTCTGCCACCCCAGTTCAGACATGGCCATATGCAAATCAGTCTGACCCTGTGCCTCATGGGAACAGTCCAGCCCGAACTGCCAAGCCATGCCTTCCCTGGACCGGAAACAAGCTTCCTAGGACCGGTTTCTGGCATTTCAGCCGTCTTCAGCCAGGCTTGCTTGAATCCAGTGGCAAAGTGAGCAAGGGACTCACGTCTGAGCATACCCTGCCAACTTATGGCGAACAAAGTGGTACAAAAGGGGGTGGTGATGGACGGAGCATCAGAACCAATCAAACACTCACACCCAGTCAAGAGATCTGGGTTTGATCCATCACCGTTCTTTAGCCCACTCTGCCACCCCAGTTCAGACATGGCCATATGCAAATCAGTCTGACCCTGTGCCTCATGGGAACAGTCCAGCCCGAATTGCCAAGCCATGCCTTCCCTGGACCGGAAACAAGCTTCCTAGGACCGGTTTCTGGCATTTCAGCCGTCTTCAGCCAGGCTTGCTTGAATCCAGTGGCAAAGTGAGCAAGGGACTCACGTCTGAGCATACCCTGCCAACTTATGGCGAACAAAGCGGTACAAAAGGGGGTGGTGATGGACGGAGCATCAGAACCAATCAAACACTCACACCCAGTCAAGAGATCTGGGTTTGATCCATCACCGTTCTTTAGCCCACTCTGCCACCCCAGTTCAAACATGGCCATATGCAAATCAATCTGACCCTGTGCCTCATGGGAACAGTCCAGCCCGAACTGCCAAGCCATGCCTTCCCTGGACCGGAATAATAGATACGAAGCTTGATAAAATTATTATGCCTCTAATGGATAGACTTGATACTCTTTCAGAGGAAATTAAGAGGCTGGGTGGTCTTTTGAATTCGCATACAGGGACAAAGGTTAACTCAGAGGACTCGTTAACGGTTAAGGCTTCTGAATCGAAAACTCCTAAGGTTCCCAATGGGGGTTTATGCCCAAACATTGTAGTCGTATCGAACTCAACAGTGGGCCAAAGCACATCACCTAAATCTACGGCAGTGGATAAGCCAGGGAACATCGCCGTTAAGCCTAAAAGTTATGGTTACTCTAGGCCTAATTTACCCCCGGAATGTGCACCATATGTGGTGGTTTTAACAAATGTTCCACCACTTCTGGACACCGGGTCTCGTAGTAATCTAGAAACCCACGGGTCCCTTAAGAATAAAACGGTGGCTTGGCTTAATCGAGAGTGTGGTTACCCAGTAGCACTGTCTGATCAAATTTTAACCACTACCAGAGCTAACTGGATAGGGAACTCCTCCAAAAGTATTAGTGGCGATTGTGTGATTGTCAATTTTAACAATCCCCAACTAGCTACTACTACTCTGCTCAGAGCCACCTCTCGACCCTTGAATGATCAGGGAATTTCACTCAGACTGCTGGGGTTTTTCTATCAACATGTAATTAATAAACCATCTAATGTTTTTAAAGGGGGTAGTGGCAGTGCCTCTAGTATGCCCAGCAGGTTTGAGGTGGTTACATCCAATCGGTTTCAATGCCTGAGTGGTTTAGATTGTAACGATTGACTGGTTTCTGATGTGGCGCCCTGTAAAGATGGAGTAGTATTTTGTGGTGCAGTGTCTGAAGGAATTACTCCCGGGCCGCTAGGTAATGTTAGTATCCCTCTTGACTTTTGCCCGTTAATTGGCCTTGCGGGCGATGTTGAGGGGGCTAAAGGAGCAGTTCCTGCAGCTGACAACCATAGCTTGAGTCTAAGCATATTTCCCCAGGTTGAAGGCATTGAAACATCCTCTGGGTCTATGAGTAGCTTTTTTGTCAGCTGGAATGTTGCTGGCCTAGCATCCAAAGAAGATAGCCTGGGGTGGTCAGAGTTTATCAATCTTTTTGATATTTGCTGTTTTCAAGAAACATGGTGTAAAAAAATTTCAGGTTATAATAGCTTTGTTTCCTATCAGTTACCTGCTATTGCATCCATCTCTGGTAGAGCTAAGGGAGGGCTTTTGGTTTTGATTTCTATCAAAATCCCCATTACTGTTAAAAAACATGTTCTAGTGGGGGCCCATTCACAGATTTTATGGCTATCTGAGAAGGATGGAAGAAAAATTATTTTAATTAATTTTTACAATAATATATTTGATAGCACTAGGCACTTGGTGGTAGATGCACTGAGAAGCGCACTAGATGATATTATCGAGAGTTCTAATGTTGTTTTCGAAAAAATTTTGGCGGGGGATTTTAATACTGTAGTTTGTCCCCTCTCTAACCATTGTTCGTGTGGGATTACCAACCGCTTTGGGGATGTGGATCTTCATTTTCCTCATATTAAGTATGGGGATTCTCTGAACCATCTCTTAGCGGCCCTTGATATGGAAATATTGGTTACTGAAAAGAATGATCAAGGTGAGAGTATTCCGACATTTACAGGGAGGGGGGCAAATACTGTCATTGATTTTATTAGTATGTCTTCAAGCCTTGTCCCATGGAGCTTGGCACCTAAGGTCGTGGATATTGTGCTTAGCGATCATAACTGTATTGTTGTAGAGGTTGTTTTGTGGAATAAAAAACCTGTACTTATACCGGATATTATAGATAATATTGAACCACATAGACCCAATGGTTTAAGGTTTACATGGAATGGTGACAAAGCGGTTATGACGTCCGATTTTATTATCAATAGCTGCTTATTTGAAATCACTGAGATTCTTGAGCAGGCTGACGTCACTGCCGATCTTGTTCAACATTTTATCCGAATTAGTACCATTATAGACCGAAAATTTACTAAATCAACTGAGTGTAAGTCTAAACAACAAAGGGGTTGGTTCGATCGTGCTTGCCCTCGCGCTCTTAAAGAGCTTAAAGACGCACTGGCATCCAAACCTAGAGTTAGGGACCAGATGTGTCAGCTTAGATTAACTATAAGAACACAGTTAAGTGCAGGAAGATAGAACTACAACATGAGGCCTGGGATAAATTGACACAGGCCGCTGAACGGAAAGATTGTATATTATTCTGGGCCACGGTTAATTGCCCTTTTTTAAAAGATGAGAAGGTTCCGGAATTAACCTCAATGGTTAGTATGGATACATGGATTTCCCATTTTTCTATTATTTTTGATTCGGATAATGTTTTGGCCAATCAAAATGATTGCTGGCCCATAGTGCCCTTGGATATTAGTATCACGGATGTTTTAGGTAGCATTGGTGCTAGCAAAGGTGGAAAGGCCCAGGGCCCCGACGGGGTGCCCATTGATGTCTATAAGTTAGTCCCGGAGGTATGGGGTCCTATGCTGGTTAAAGTCTTTAATGCCGGAGTCTGCTTTGGGGTGCCCCCAACCTGGGAGGAATCAATTATCATACCTATCTTTAAGAAAGGTGATCGGGGGGATGTGAAGAACTACCGCCCCATTTCCCTGTTGGATTCCTCCGTAAAAATAATGAGTAGGGTACTCTTGGTTAGGCTGGAAGAATGAGCAGAAACCAATGGCATTCTGGCAAATTGCCAGTATGGGTTCAGAAAGGGTCGCGGGACGATCGAGCAATGCCTGAATCTTGAACTTTTGATTGGGAAATACAACCAGGCTAGGAAGGGCTCTATTTATCTCTGCTTTGCAGATTTAAGTAGCGCCTTTGATTTGGTGGATCATGCTATTCTCTAGGCCAAGTTGATTGAAATGGGGGCCCCTGAGGGCATCATTTTTTTCTTGGCCCGTCTTTATGTAAAACTTCGAACCAGTGTACGGTATGGTTCTAATGGGGAGTGTACCACTAAATTTCGGATCGGGCGGGGCATAAGACAGGGATGTGTTCTTGCCCCCCTGCTTTTCACACTTTTTATTAATGAAGTGGACTCTGTCCTACAGTCAGTAGTGGCAGACGCCCCTAGAGTTAATAACATTAATGTCCCGGTATTACTCTATGCGGATGATGCCGTTTTATTGTCCAGGACCCTGATAGGTCTTCAACGCTTAATGGATAGGTTTTCACAGTTTATTACATCTAGAAAACTAGTGATAAACAAAACCAAAACTTATACCATGGAGTGTGGCCTGGGGAAGAGTAAGCCTCACTCTTATTATATTGATCAACACAGGGTCAAACTAGTTGATAATTTTAGTTATCTTGGAATCACCTTCTCCAAGAACTGTAGTTGGGCCAGTGAGCATATTAGTGTTAGAGCCAAGATGGCTAGAAGCTCCAATGGGGTGTTTACTTTTGCCACTAAACTAGGGGATAAACGGATAAGTGATATGCTCAAGATCTTTCAGTCACGATGCCTTTCCACCGCCCTTTATGGGGCGGGGATTTGGGGCTTCGCCCTGGCTGGGTGTTTACAGGTGGAGGAGAATGTCTTTCTGAAAAAACTGTTGAACTTACCCAAATCTGCTTCACACGACTTAGTTCACAGTGAACTTGGTATCCCATTTCTAAATGATTTGATCCTCCTAAGGCCATTATTGTTGTGGCGGTCAATCTGGCTGAAAGAAGAGACGTCATTAAATAGAGCCATCATTAACGACTGTCTCACTGCTGATAATCATTTAAAGATCCCATGGATTAAATATATTATCAACAGTTTTCAGGAGATCTTTGGCATTGATATTAAAACTGATAGATATGGGGCCACAGTAATTTCCAAGTCAGAAATGCTTTCTTTCTGCTGTGTAAAACTGAGAGTCGGATTTGTAATAATGGCATTCTATCTACCTGTGTGCAATATAGCACTATGAACGAATTGAAGGGTTATCAACCGTATTTAACCCAGGTGACCAGAGTCTCCCATAAGTTTGTTTTACCTAGATTCAGAATGGGGATTGTGCATAAATTGGTCGCGTTCCCTTCTGTGAACAAGCAGCCCATTGGTCCCTGTCCGTGTGGTAATTTGTCAGCACAAAGCACGATGCACTTTCTTTTGTTGTGTCCATTGTATGGGAACTTTCGTGTAGCTTTTTTAAAACCTATTTTTGTAAAATTTGGTGTTAGGACAGTACATGATTCTTTTAAACTGCTTTTTAATCTGCATCATCCTGATATTTGTGTTTTTTACTGCAACATTCTTACTAAAAGTTTTAAAGTATTTATTCTTTTCTCGTTTGTACTATATGTCCCCTTTTTAGTTATATGCCGCCTATTGTGATGTTCTGTATTGCTATCCATTTTTTTCATGTATGTGCTTATATGGACATTATTTTTTGCTCCAAATAAAGCCTTATGAAATGAAATGAATGAAATGAATGAAATGAATGAATAAGAGATGTGAAAGGAAAACTCATTTGGAATTAGAAAATACACAAGAGAATAGTAAAATAGTAAAGCGTTACAATGTAAAATCAATGTACAGGTACCATGTAAGATGAAAATACAGAGTGACATAGATCCCAAGAACAAGAATATGTAGATAAGATACCAGAATTAACAAACGTAAGCTATTACAACACAATTACATAAACAACATATGCCCTAAAGAAAGGCACAGTAAGGAAATGCAACGTAAAGTAATGTAACCACTAATGTATGTAAGAAACATTGTGAATGACAATCACGAAGGATAAGGAACATGTAAAATAAGGTAACATCTTGGATAACCTAGTAAGTGACCTGACGAATCACGAAACAGGAATCACGAAGGATAAGGCACATGTAAAATAAGGTAACCCTTGGATAACATAGTAAGTTACCTGACGGGTCACGAAACATGGCAAGGTAACATACCATAAAGGATAGCAGTGTTGGTGACCTGGCAAGTCACGTAACATAGAAATGTAACATACTATGATACCTAAAACTGGTGACCTGACAAGTCACGTAACATAAGAGCAAAATCACTCTTAGATCTCAATAAGAAATTCCCTATGGAATTTTTAAACCTATAAACGTTGCAATAAAACTATGATAAAAACACTGAAAATTCTCCAATAAGAATTGAGAAGGAATCACTGTAAAGTAAGGTACACAGCCAGTAGGCTATTAAAACAAATGCGCTAAACCCTGCAAATACTGGACCAAGGAATGACTGTAAAGTAAGGTATACAGCCAGTAGGTTATTAAAACAGATGCTCTAAACCCTGCAAATACTGGTCCTCTCAAGTACCAAACAAAATGTAAAATAAGTACTAACAATAAGTGACAATAAATGTCGAAGTAAAATGCGAGAACACAAGGAAATGCATGTTGGCAAACTGGTTCATAACAAAAATGATAAGCATTTTAAACTTTAAACAACGTTCCAATAAAATAATCAGATAAAACAAATAAAGTGGTCACCGTAGTCATTGTAGAGTGGAGCTGCTGCATTATACGGAATGGAACAGTACCTTGCGTCGTGTAATGAACAACGGATTTGTAAGGAAATGCACCACACATGAAGCACACTGCAATAAACATGCTAAAACGTGGACTTTTCATTTTCCAAAAAGGTGCAGTGGTGCTAGATGACCGCTAGATGGCACTGCAACGTGGCCAATGAAACTGCAATGCTGTACCCACGATGCCATGACGATGAAAAAAAAATGTTTTCCTTTCATTTCTTCTTTTTCTCTTTGGGTCCAACCCACTGGAAAGAAAGTACATCAAAATGCCGATTACAGGGAGGAGCCTAGCGCGCAACCAAGATGGCCGCGTAGGTGCGAGGCTCCCGAGGACCTCCGCGACCTCCTGCATAAATCCTGACCATATCCTGTCCTAGACGAGGGGACTGTGTTCGTGAGACCGAGCTGAGGTGCCACCCGTTTTCCGTTTCCAAATCGGACCTCGGACACCGGCGGGAGCATCGATTGAGGTTTGCGGCCTTCTCCACGCCGGCCCCCCGGATTGGAGTTGTGGGGCGATCCGGAGACAAAGTGAACAACAGCGGCGGGCGAGGCTGGGCGATTCGCGTACCCCGCACTTTCACTTTCGCTTTCGCGCCCTCCTTGCTGTCAAGCGAGGTAGGGTCGCGAGGCGGCGTGCGGTGGTGTGGCTTCATCGGGGTGCCCTGCCGGCCCGCCAGCTGTGATCCGCCCTTCGGAGCTGTGGTCGCCCTCCCCCGGAGCCCGTGAACTGGTCTGTCAGCCCCTTTCAAGGAGATTGGCACGATTTGGGGACTGGAGCCATGTCCACGAAACAAGATGGCGACCGGGCAAAGGTGAAATCGACCCGCCGTGGCGCAGCCCCTCAGTCTAACAGCATGGACCGCTACACCCTCCAGAAGGGATCTCCAGAGGCGCCGCGTAGGTCCCCTGTTGGCCCGACTGATGCTCCTGCTCTGCCCACGGATCTGACCCTCCGGGACGTCATGGGCGCCATCGCCGAGATGAAGGCCTCAGTGGACCAGCGCTTTGACACTCTGGCGCAAAAGATTGACTCGGTCCTCGTGGATGTGGGCCTGGTGAGGGCCGATCTGTCCAAGACGAATGACCGGGTCGACTCTTTGGCCCACACCACCTCGGGCCTCACAACGGACGTGGCGGCCCTCCAACAGGAGGTGCGTCGACTGGGCCAGGCGAGCGCTCTGATGGATCGTCGACTGGAAGATTCCGAGGGTCGGGCCCGGAGGAACAATGTTCGCATTGTCGGGGTGCCGGAGGGACGTGAGGAGGAGGCGGCGGATCTGTTTGTGGAGGACCTGATCCTCACCCGTCTCCAGCCCCGGGGGCTGAGTAAACTCTTCGCAGTGGAACGTGCCCACAGGGTCCCCGGAGGGAGACCTAAGATCGGAGCCCCTCCGAGGCCTCTCATTGCCCGGATCTTCAACTTTCGGGACAGGGACGCTATCCTGCAGACTTCTAGGCAACAAGGACCGGTCAGACTCGACAATATGGACGTAAACTTCTATCCTGATTTTACTCCGGCGGTCCAGAAGCAGAGACTGAGTTTTCTCGGAGTCAAACGTCGCCTACGGGACCTGAACCTCAAGTATGCGATGCTTTTTCCAGCGAAGTTGAGGGTAGAGGTGGATGGCCGCACGCACTTTTTTGATCGTCCCGAGGCGGCCGGGGACTGGTTGGACACTTTGCCCGGGGATCGGGGCCGGGGGGGTGGGGGGGGGCGCGGTTGGTGGAGAGGGCTTGCCGGATCAGGACTGAGGGACTAATAGTAGGCCTTGCTCTGGACAACATTATTGTCATCATTGACTGATTGTGTAAGTTCCCCTCCTGTGGAGGTCGTACGGGGTCTCTTCGGGGCTTTCCCTCCTCCTTTGGGGGACTAGTTAGTGTTTTCATCTATGGGGCGACAGGCACACTGCACTTTGGGGGGGCTGTTTGGGCTCATGCAGGGGTGCAGGGAGGGGGGAGTTCTGTTGGGACAGGTGGGTTGGGGTGGGGTGTTGTTCGTTTTTACCGCAAGGCAAACCCTTTACTGTATTGGTGTTTTTGAGGTGCTCTCGGGGGGACGAATGATGGCTTCTGTATGTGATGGGGGGTAGGGACTTGACTTTGTTGTCTTGGAACGTTAATGGACTGGGGGATAGGATTAAGCGAGGTGTGGTCCTGCAGTATTTGAAACGAATTTCGCCAGATGTGGTCTTTCTGCAGGAGACACACCTTATTGGTAATTCCTTCTGTGCCATGAATCGGCGTGGCTATCGTTTGGTGGCCCACTCGGGCTTCACGTCTGGCTCGCGGGGGGTGGGCATCATGGTTAAGAACTCGCTCCCGCTGGAAATAGATGAGGTGCGCCATGATGAGAGGGGACGCTACACTGCCTTGGTGGGGAGAATGGAGGGCAAAGTGGTTGTCTTTGTTTCGGTGTATGTCCCACCGGGGCTACAGTCTACCACTTTTGCGGACCTGGGGCGCCTCCTCCTTGACCTTCCGGGGGGGCTTCTGGTGGTTGGGGGGGATTTCAATGCGGTGGTTTCTGGGACTATGGATCGTCACCCCCCTAGGGACCTCCCCCGGGCGCAGGCGTGGCTGTCCGGCCTCTTAGATACATTGGGATTGGTGGACTGCTGGCGCTTAAAACATCCCACGCAGCTGCAATACACCTTCCATTCGGGTGCCCATGGTAGCCTCTCGCGGCTTGATCACATCCCTGCGGCCTATGCTGGGAGGGTGGGAGAGGTGCGCCATCTGGCGCGGGGTATTTCAGATCACTCCCCGCTCCTGTTGCACTTTGGTGTCCTCCCGAGGGGGGAGGGCAGGGTAGCTCCAATCAATGCCTGGTACCTGCGCGACCCCACTATTCGTTCTGACCTGATTAAATCCTTGCAGCGGTATTTCGAGGAGAATGTGGGGTCTGTCCCTTCGGCTATCTCCCTTTGGGAGGCCTTCAAGACAGTTATTAGGGGGGAGGCCCTCTCCTTCATATCCCATGCCCGGAGGCGCGAGCAGGAGGAGGTGACCCGAGTGGAGGCCGAAATTACTGAACTAGAGGGTGATTTGGGGAGTGGGGTGACGGATGCTGCACTGCATGTTCTACACCTTAAGCAAGCGGCCTATAGGGCCCTCGTCACGGAGGCAGCCAGGGGCCTCAGTAGAGAGCAACAGGGGCGACTGTATGATGTGGGTGATAAGGCTGGTAAATTGATTGCGTGGTTGGATAAAAAGGAGAGAGTCGTGTGGTTCCGCTGATTGAGAGGATGGATGGTGTACGTGTCACCGAGCCGGAAGACATTGTCTCTTGCTTCGCGGATTATTTCCGCGAGGTGTATTCCCCGGTCTCTCCCTGCTCGGAGGCGGATTCTCATGCCCTGCTTCGAGATATCGCGCTGCCCTCCCTTTCGGTGGAGGACAGGGAGTCGTTGGATGCTGCTCCTACCTCGGACGAAATTGCCCTCGCTATACGCTCGGTCACATCTGGCAAGGCCATGGGCCCGAACGGCATCCCTATTGAGTTGTATAAGCTGCGACCGGACGTACTGGCACCCCACCTCCGCGCGATGTTCCTGGCGGCCCACTCGCGGGGCTCCCTCCCGCCGGACCAACGTCTGGCTACAATCGTGGTGATCCACAAGGAGAGGAAGCCCCGAGACCGGGTTACCTCCTATCGGCCTATCTCGCTCTTGAATGCGGAGCCCAAAATCCTTGCCAAGGTGCTTGCCAACCGGCTGGTCGGTGTGGTGGGCGATTTGGTCCACCAAGACCAGTCTGGCTTTATCCCCCATCGCAACACGGCCCTCAATCTGCGGCGCTTGCACGGGGTGCTCGCGCGTGTTCCGTTTGTGCGGGAGCCGGCCATCTTGGCGTCCTTAGACGCCACCATGGCGTTTGACACGCTCGAATGGCCATACATTTGGGCGATGCTGGCGAAATTTGGATTTGGACCGGGATTCATCAGCTGGGTCAAATTGTTGTACTCGGGCCCGTTAGCGCAGGTGGTAGTGAATGGGCGAGTCTCGGCCCCGTTCGCGCTGGGACGGGGCACGCGACAGGGTTTCCCCTTGTCGCCGCTCCTGTTTGCATTGGCCTTGGAACCCCTGGCGGAGTGGCTGCGGTGGCACCCTTCCATTTGGACCCCCGAGTATGAGGACCGCGTGTCCCTCTACGCTGACGATATCCTTTTGTACCTAGCCTCCCCGCACAAATCACTGATTGTCCTGGTTGATGTCCTGCGCTCCTTCGGCCGTAACTCAGGCCTTGTCATCAACTGGGCTAAATCATGTGTCTATGTGCTTTCCGGGGAGGCTCCCGTCCTCCCGCGGGGATGTCCGATCCAGATTGCCTCGCAGGGGTTTCGGTACCTGGGTGTCTATATCACGCTAGACCCGGAGGCCCGCTACGAGCGAAACTTGCTTCCCCCCCTCCAGCGCTTGAAGGAGGACGTCGCGCGCTGGCGGCGCCTGCCGCTTTCGCCGCTCGGCCGGGCGGCATTGTTTAAGATGATGTCGTTGCCGCGCTTCCTGTACGCTCTCCAGAACACTATGGACCTAGTCCCGGCGCGCTACTTCCGTGAGGTGGAGAGTCTACAGCGCCGCCTGTTCTGGGACGGGAGGCCGCATATAGCCCTGGCGAAGTTGACGCTCCCGTGGTATGACGGGGGGATTGCCCTCCCGGACATTAAGCGGTATTACTGGGCCTCCCAGCTAGCTGCAATTAATCACGGCCTCTATGGGCCCGCCTTGAACCCGGCATTTGAAATGGACAAGATGCTCCTGCCCGGTGGCGACTACAATCGAGCGCTCTACTCTGGCGCGCCGGATCCCCGCTTGACGGGGCCTACGCGTGTCATGGTGCGGGTGTGGCACGCGGCCAATGTAGCTATGGGGTGGAAGGACCGTTTGACCCGGGCGTCGCCGTTGTATGCGCCTCAGCGGTTGGGCTCCCTGTGGACCTCGAAGGGCTTCGAGAAGTGGGACACGATTGGCATCAGTAAAGTGGGGGACCTCTGGACGAGAGGGGGATTTAAAACATTCGAGACGCTGCAGACGGAGTTTCAGCTGCAGGGTAGTGAATACTTTCGGTACTTGCAGGTCCGTCATGCGCTGGGCTCCGTCTTCCCAGACGTCGCCTCCATCCCGGAGTCTTCCCCCCTGGAGGATAGAGTGCTGGATGGCCACGTTCCGGATAGCACGATCTCCCTCATTTACAAAAAATTGATTAATGACCGCTCGGGCCTGCTGACCGGCCTCCGTGAGGCTTGGGTTGCCGACGGGCTGGAGTTGGACGACGAAGACTGGATTTCTGCGGTGGCCTCTCCGAAGGAGGTGGCCATACCGGCTCGCCTTCGCTTCGTCCAGCTTAAGATACTCCACCGAGTTTACATGACGGGGCCAAGGCTTCTGCGTATGGGTTATGCTGAGGATGGGTTGTGTAGGCGTGGGTGTGGTGCTTTGGCGACTTTTTTGCATATTTTGTGGGAATGCCCGAGGGTGGAGCGATTCTGGCGTGGTGTGCATGAGGTCCTGCGTCTGGTTACGCATGTCGCACTGTTGCCTGAAGCGAGGAGATGCTTGCTGAATGTGTGGGAACCAACTGATTACTCGGTTCCGCAGACGCGATGGGTGACTCTGGGATATATGATAGCCAAGCGTGACATTGCTCAACTGTGGGGATCCCAGCGGCCCCCGGCGGTGTCGGCCTGGAAAGAACATATGGATTGGTGCATGTTCCGAGAAAAGGTGGTGTATGTGGCGAGGGGCAAGCCTGGGGCGTGGGTGAAAATATGGGGCCCCTGGAACGCCTACCGCGGGGGTATCTGCGAGCCACCACGGCTGCCTGCTGCCTCACCGGCTCCGTCCCCCTAGTTGACCCCCTCCCCCAGCCCCGGGCACAGAGTTCCCCCAGTCCTGGACTTGTTTCCCTTCCCCCTCTCCAGATTCCTGTAGATGGTCGGGGTCCCTCATTTGAGGAGCACGTGTGGTTACCTTTGATTGCGGGTTGCCTTGCGGGTGTGGTTTTTTTATGTTGTTGTGTGTGTATAAAATGAAACCGTATTGTGGGCGTAGAGTCATGTGGCCCACGTCGTTGATGCCTCCTGATTTACTTCTCTGCAACGCCAAGTGCCCTTTTGTAAGTTTGTCAGGTGCTCCTGTCACTCTAGCGGCCGGCCGGAAGGTTGTAGGCCCATACTTGTATATACTTGAGATTGCAATAAACGGTTTCAAAAAAAAAAAATGCCGATTACAAGCTGGAAACACCTCATCATTGTCATCCAGCAAGGAATGGGTAGTGCTTGATGTGGAGGTGAAGACGAGTGACGAGTTTGCCAATTGCTTGAAAAAAAAAACGTGGTTGGCAATGGTTGGCAGCACAATTGAAGGTACAAGGAGCTCCGGTGGTGCCAGGCAAAATGGAGGCACGCAGCGCGACGGCGGACGGGTAGCTCCAGGCACGTCGATGCATGCTGGAACATAGAGGAAGAAATACAGCTCCGATTCGAATGCAGTAGATGTCACGAGAAAACGGAGGCAGCAGAAATGACGGTGAGAGCGCGAGAGGCTGTTTGTGCGCTCGAGCAGTATTTGAAAATATGGCGGAGGCGGTTCAACTGCCAAGGAAGGGTGCATACAGGAGGCAAGGCACAACCCAGAACAATAACTAAAGTACTTTTGAGAACTTATAGTAGGGCCGATCTACTGGCCCTTCGGGACCGATGTACACGCTGCGAGTTTTCGCCTGTAGTCCCGCTGTGTGGCCCATATCATTGTAGGTGTGGTGCTTGGTCATTGGAACCCCCCTCTCTTATACGCTCCTTGGGGCCTGTTATAAAGAGGATAGGACAACGGGACCTGAGTATCTGGAGCTTAAACGTCAGATCTGTGGTAAAGCACCATCAGGAGGTTTACGACCTTCTTATTGATGGTTCGCCGGATATGCTTTTTTTGACGGAAACGTGGCTCCAGGACTCTGACTCCTCGATAATTAACCTAGCCTTTCCCCCAGAGTATGCTATTTTCACTTTAAATCGGACGACTAGAGGTGGAGGTATTGCGATGGCCACCAAACGGTGTTATCCCTGCGAGTGGAAAGCCGCTGAACTTTTGGGGTGTGAGTGTGCCCTATTTAAAATAGCGTTTAGTCACCAGTTTACGTTCTCTGGGCTATTAATTTACCGGCCTCCGGGCTGTGACTCTGTTTTTAGGGCTGCTCTTCCTGAGTATATTAGCATAGAGGCACTAGGATGCGCAAATTTTAATGTTGTGGGAGATCTTAATCTCCATTTGGACTGCCCTTCTTTACCCTCTATTAGGAGCTTTCTGGCGGATCTTGAGGCTTTACAGCTCTCGCAGATGATTACTTTCCCCCACACATAAAGGTGGTCATATTCTTGACCCGTTCTTCACAAATCTAGAAGGACTCAGAGTTCTTGGTTCCTCCCAGTTGGTCTGGACAGACCACATGCTGGTGAAAACGGCATGCTCTTTGTCTGACTCTCCTTTTCTATCTCAGGATAGACTTGTTCTTAAACGACACTGGAACAAATTAAGACTGGAGGATTTTTACCATCAGCTCGAGAAGGTTCCTTTAGGTCCGCTCACCGAGGTAGATTGTGGATACGACTCCTTCTGTGAGTGGATATCTGGTGCCCTCGATTCTCTGATTCCTATGTGTTGGTCCAAGTGTCACCGGAAGGAGCCGAGCCCTTGGTATGACACTTCCTTGGCATCTCTTAAGAGGGCCTGTAGACAGGCCGAAAGATTATGGAGGAAGTCGTACGACCCAGATTTGAAAATCTGTTATCTGGCCAAGGTCAAGATTTATCACAGGGCAGTGTGTCAAACTCGCGCTTCCTTTTATGCTCAACAGTTTCAGAACTCTGCCAATCCATCGAAACTTATTTTTAAAGTATTAAAGGACTTGATGGCGAAGAGAGCAACTGCAGTGGAAATATGCTCGGACTCACATTGTGAGGGTTTGGCCTCTTTCTTCCATGAAAAAGTGCAAGCCATCTATCGCACTTTCCCAACGGGTTCCCTGATGCTAGAGCAGGTTGGTCACACCTTAGGTGAGGGGGAATGTCTTTCCATCTTACCCCCCTTATCTCTGGAGGTGTTTGACTTTCTCAGCGCCAAAATCAAGTCTGGATCTCCGGCAGACCCGCTGAAACCGGCCCAACTCAAGGCCCTGGCACCGGTTTGCCGTACCCCGGTGCTGTCCTTGATCAACCTGTCTCTCTCTTCTGGAGTGGTTCCCGTTAGATGGAAGCAGGCAGTAGTCACGCCAATTCTGAAGAAGGCGACCCTTAACCCCCTTAAACCTGAAAGCTACCGCCCTATCTCCCTTCTCCCTTGGGCCACGAAAATAGCGGAGGCCCATGTGAATGCCACTCTTACAGACCATCTTGGTAGGCTTAACATTCTCGACCCTACCCAGAACGGGTTCCGTGCGGGTCACAGCACGGAGACGGCCCTTCTCTCGATGGTCGAGCATCTGCGTTCCGTGCTGGATTCCGGTCGGACGACGGCACTACTGTTATTAGATCTTAGTGCCGCCTTCGACACGGTCTCGCACGGGATTCTGATTCGGCGTCTTGAGTAGGTGGGCGTTTCTGGCTCCGCCTTGCACTGGTTTCGTTCCTTCCTTACGGATAGGTCATTCCAGGTGGCGATCCCGCCCGGTAAGTCGTCATCCTACCCGCTAGACCAGGGAGTCCCACAGGGGTCTTCACTGAGTCCTACCCTTTTCAATCTGTATGTGAGACTGTTGGCTGCGGTCGTCAAGCGGTGGGGCCTGACCATGGTCTCTTACGCAGATGACACGCAGCTGGCGGTCACACTGAGTGGGGACTCAGACCTGGAGGCTCCCAGGTTCTGTGATGGTCTGCGGGAAGTGGCTAACTGGATGAATTCCAACTGTCTCCAGTTAAACACCAAGAAGACAGAGATTATGGTGGTTGGTAAACAGGTGGCTTTGTGGGATGACAAATGGTGGCCTTCGGAGTTGGGTGTGACTCCCCTCCCAGCGGCAGAGATAAAAAACTTGGGGGTGTGGCTTGATCCTTCTCTGAGTTTCATCTGTCATACCAAGAAGGTGGCGGCTTCTTGCTATGGCATCATCAGAGGACTTCGACCCATCCTCAAATTCTTTGATGCACCCACAAGACAGCTGGTGGTCCAAGCATCAGTGCTGTCCAGGCTGGACTATGCCAGCTCCCTACTGGCGCGGGGATAAACCAGTCAGAATTTCTGCGGCTCCAGCGGGTTCAAAACGCTGCGGCCCGACTGGTGACAGGTCTGCCTAGGCGATGCTCGGTGTCCAATACTCTGCGCTCTCTCCACTGGCTCCCTGTGCAGCAGAGGATTAGATTTAAGGTTCTCTGCTTTGCATTTAAAATCCTAAAGGGTACTCCCCCACAAATCTTGGAGAAATTGCTGATCCCCTATGTCCCCTCTCGCACTCTTAGATCGCTAGGCCAGAACTTAGCAGTGGTCCCGCGTTTTAAGTTGAGCAGAATTGGTGGCCGCTCCCTTCGAGTCCTGGCAGCGAGTTGGTGGAATTCTCTTCCTCCACAAATCCGGGCCATCGATGAGCTCCTTCAGTTTAGACGGGCTATCAAGACCTTTTTATTTGTTTAGCTTATCTGTTGTGTCTCGTCTCCTTTTGTCCGCTTTTAGTGCTGTGTTGTGTTCACCTTCTCAAAGCGCCAAGACGCCCCTTTGCTGGGGCAGCTGTGCGCGGGCGGTACAAATAAAAATAACAACATAACATAACAGCTAATGTTCCAAACACCGTAAACCTTCATCTCCAACAAATGAAAGCATGCTTGTGCTGATGACCTTGTCCTTTAGTTTTACTAATCAGTTAAAACAGGTTTGCCGCAGCGAAGCACACTAGGGAAACTAAAAGCCACTTCAAGGCTTCAGTTCGCAAAACAAACAGCTCATAAAATATGATACTCTTCTCTTCACAAACGGGATGGAATAGTCCAAAAATATCTGCGGCAGGCAGGCAACTACATCAAAAACGCTGAATCAAATTCCTCGGTTGACACAACTCACAGCTGACAGCGGTTGCGAGAACCAGCTGAGTTTCAATCTTTGCTCACAAACGCTATATATCCTGGCAGCAACTTCAGAGGAGTCAGCAGTGATTAGGAATCAGAAGAGAGGACGGAAGGTTGACATCAGGACGGCAAATAGCAGAAGGAGCAGGTAGACAGAAATGCTGGTTTCAAAAAGTGCATTCACAAGGTAGTAGCATCACGCTCCAGGGCAGCAGTAAAAGCAGTATTGAAAGTCTTAATGCACGTAAATAGGAAGAACACTCCCTGGTAAGTTACAGTAGGCAGAAAGGAAGAATTTAAGTAGAGACTGGCACGTAGGTGATGAGGGCGACCGGTGGGAGGTCACTGTTGGGGTTCGTAAGATGGTGCCAGTAAGCTTTAAAGTTCATATGTAGTTACAAGATCGTACCTTGGAGTTGCTTCGTTTTTCAAAATTCAGAAGTCCTTAAGGAAACACATGTAGGTTCTTCAGATCGTCGCCAGTGTTGTAATGGAAGAATGGTCCGGATTCAAGTGGTATCTTCAATGTAGTTTATTAGGTAACAAATAAACGAAGTAAGGTACAAATGAACAAACCCCAACAGGAGCAGCCTGCTTGCTGCTTAGCCCTACTCTCAACTGACATTGATGCACGCACACAACACTCTATGACATCATACACTAATGCTAACATTCTACACCATACACTGGCTGAGCAGCAAGCTGGAAGCAAATACCGCATATATGTATATAAATTGAGGGTAACGGGCAGGGGTAATTATAAAAAGTATTTGGGGAAGGGGGATCACGTAAGGGTACAGGGGAGGGGTATAACCTTTACCAAGAGTATTCCATTACCATGCAAGTATGCGTGGTAAAGGAATATTAGTGGTAAAGATTATGCGAGGAAAAATCATTCCGTTGTAACGCATGCGTGGTAAAGGCATGCGTTGCAACGGAATTCGTTGTAACGACATACATTCGTCATTGAGAGAACACAAGAGCGTTCCGCAGGCCCGGAGGGTGGGAGAAGGAAGATGTGGCGTGTAGGCCAGAGCTGCCGGCCTTGGAATCGGGGAAACGTATTCGTGTCATGGCGCCGGCTCAACATCCTTCGATTCTGAGCAAATTACTTAATCTTCCCGTGCCCAAAAAATAATAATTAATGTGACCTTGTGTAATGTAACAGGTGCTGGTGTAAAGCGCTCAAATACCGACTTAGGGGTCGAGTTCGCGCTATATAAAACTGCAAGGAAAAAAATACATGTATAGCCAGGCTGTGATTGCCCTCAAGAGTTTGGGGGGCTGTTCAGATTTGAGCACGTGGTATGGGAAGTAGATTGAGGTGCACTGGCAGGGCAGATGCATGCCCAGTGGCGGACTAACAAGAAGTGCAGGTCTGGGAGACATCTAGATTCAGAAATAGAAGGGCCTGGGTTACAGCTCACGTTTGCAGGTTTTAGAAAAATTGTCAGATTTGTCAGAGCTGTGTTCCTGAGGGTCAGCAGTGGAAAATGCAATTCAATCCGTGGATTATGATGAGCATGCTACCTGTTTTTGCGGGACAGTCCCAGGTTTTCACTATCTGTCCATGTCTCGGTTTTAAGAGATAGGAGACTCGATAAAGCCGAAGTAAAGTTTATATGTGTTTCAGTGTACTATTAGCAGCACTGATCAGGAATAATTTAAATAGCACGGATGGTGCTGTGCCTAAAAGTTGAATTTAATTTCCAT
The DNA here is from genome assembly GCF_964204655.1 of Triturus cristatus. Lineage (NCBI taxonomy): Eukaryota > Metazoa > Chordata > Amphibia > Caudata > Salamandridae > Triturus > Triturus cristatus. The sequence goes on along the minus strand of NC_140579.1, from coordinate 1,126,937,563 downwards.
CAGTGTCTCATACTCGCGTGTCTCCTGTGTTGGTGAGCTCTGTCAAGTCATTCTGTGGCCCTTGGTGGAAGCTATTTCGATTTTTGTGAAATGTTCCTCTTTTTTTTGGCTTTCAAACTCTGGTCACTGACTCTATGTAATTTAGGGTTCCTACAGTTAAATTGCATTATCCTGGCTGTTTATGTGGAGGGAAAGGTAAAGGAGGGGGTCCTGGATGGTACACTGTACCAGTGCCAGCTCCCCAAAAAATCATAACGTGGTGTTCTCCCTATGTAGGGTGACCAGATTTTCAGACCCCAAAAAACATGGATAGACATAGAAATAGAACTGAATGCTGATGCTACCTGTGGTCACTATCTCTCTCTCTCTCTCTCTCTCTCTCTCTCTCTCTCTCTCTCTCTCTCTCTCTCTCTCTCTCTCTCTCTCTCTCTCTCTCTCTCTCTCTCTCTCTATATATATATATGTATATATATATATATATATATATATATATATATTATCTACTGGCGGTCGCCAGTAGATAGTTATAGTTAGGACCGTGTTTCCATAGGAAATCCGCAACATTCTATTTGGAATAACTTTGGCGCCGGTTGATGAATCCTCGCCAAATTTTCAAAATAGATGGGGCGCTCTGCTCCGCTCCTACCCTAAAAGTCTCGGGGGGATTCGTCAAGCGGGGGCTGAGAAGAAAGGGGGGTCCCAAAACGCGTTTTTCCCATGCAATTTTCCATAGGGACCTTTAGTCCAAGGTACAGCCCAAACGGCTGAACAGAATTACTTGAAATTTGGCAAAGAGGTAGTCCTCAGGTCAGGGATGTGCCTTTTGCAGGTCTGGTGTCAATCTGTTCAGTAGTTCCTGAGAAAATCAAAAGTAAAATCATATATATATGTGGGCGGAGCCTAACCACACATCTCATCCTGAGATCTGATTGGCTGTCAGCACTTCATCCAAGAAGTGTTGGCAGCCATCTTGGGACCAATATACATGATAGCACCTCATTAAAAAGCATTGCAGTTAATAGAAGGTTTTAAGACTTTAGTTACATTATAAATCATTTGTTGATGGTACCATACTCATTTTAGGAATTGTGGTATGTTCTAAGGTGATTTCACCATGTGAAAAAGCCTTCTGCTGGGATATCATGATTGAGAGAAAAATATTTTCTCATGCTTTTCCCACAGAGGTTTGGAAGGTGATCTATAAGCTAAACTGAGAGCTTATTTTCTGTAAATTCACATTATCTTTCTCAGTCATGTGAGAATGAAGTCTGACATTCTCAGTAAAACATGTACATCCAACAAGGGCAGAGACTATCAGTTGATTCCTTTGTGTTCTACTGCAGCTTCCCAGAGTGTTCCAAAGAACAACTAGAGCGCTAACAGTCCTACTTATGATAAACGTATGGCACACCTGAAGCCATCTTGCTTGGATTAAAGTGGTAACTCTTAAAACATTTAATTTAAAAAGGAACAAAATGAGGGGGTTCATTTTTCCATAAAAAGTATGATTAGTGCTGCAGAAAGAAAAATTAGGGCACATTTTGAGTGACTTCTCAAATCCTCTTCTATTTCATTAAAAAATTCTGACATGCAGACTGAAACATGCACTTTCAATACCAGCAGCAGTTTCCCCTGGTGAGCAGTAGCTTTACTACAGTGATCTAATGAGCAAAAAGAGTGCTAACATTCTGAATTTATGGCAAATGTGTGACACATCTGAATGCCTTCTTGATGGAATCAAAGTAAAAAACTGAAAGTATTTCCTACTGAGGAGACTGCAGTAAATGAGTAAATTAGGAAACTTCATAACAAATAAGTCTCCCAAGATGGCCACCAGACACAAAAGAGCCCAAATGTAGCCCAAGTATAGCCCAATGACAGAATGTCCCAGAGTGTTCTTAAAAACAACTAGAGCGCTTACTGTCTTCATTATGACAAAAGTATGGCACACCTGAAGCCATCTTGATTGGAATAAACTGGTAACACTTAAAACATTTAATCTAAAAAGGAACACAATGAGGGGGTTCATTTTGCCATAGAAATTATGATTAATGCTGAAGAAAGTAAAAAAGGGCACATTTTGACTTCTCAAATCCTCTTCTATTTCAGGCTGAAACATGCACTTTTAATACCAGCAGCAGTTTTCCCTGGTGAGCAGTAGTTTTACTACAGTGATCTAATGAGCAACTAGAGTGCTAACATTCAGAATTTATGAAAAATGTGTGACATATCTGAATACCTTCATGATGGAATCAAAGTAAAAAACTGAAAGCATTTCCTACTGAGGAGACTGCAGTACATGAGGAAATTAGGAAACTTCATAACAAATAAATCTCCCAAGATGGCCACCGGAGACAAAAGAGCCCAAATGTAGCCCAAAATCACCCAGATATAGCCCAATGACAGAAGTGTGCAAAAGACTTATTATTTTGTGTTTTTGCAGTGTTATATAGTGCAGACTTGTCAGGTATTGGAGTGCTTTACATGAGCATTGGTTACATCACACAAGAACAAATTCATTTTGGTTGTAGACATGGGGAGACTAAGTGATTTGACCAGAATCACAGAATGTCGAGCTGAAGCAGAAACTCCAACCTGGTTCCCCAGTTGCAAAGTCTGCAGTTCTGGAAGTAACACCACATCCTCTCCCCTAAGTGCAACATTTAATCAAGTGGTCAACTGGATAAAAAAACATAAAGATAACAAATAATTTAAAAGTGCTTTGTCGCTATTTGAAAACTCAGAAAATATGTCCTTATGTTAGTCTTTTAGAGCACTAACCATAATTTTGATGCCAATAAGACCCTCTCATATATGTAATTTCTAAAGGAAATGCTCTAGGTATTACAGTTTTGATTACATCAAGATGACTTCAGGCGTTCCACACTTTCGTAATAAATATAGAATGTTAGCAATCTAGTTGTTCATACTGTTGAGAGGCAGAGGCCAGGGGCACGGACTCTGAAAATTGAAGGCAGGTAGGAGGGTGCAAAGGCAACAATTTAACCACACTGAGCAGGCAGGAAGGGCCGTGGCAGCACAACAGACTATGGAGGGCAGTGGAAAGGGGGGCAGGGGCAACAAACCAACAATACAGGACTTGCAAGAGAGGCTGTGGCAATGTAATAGACCATTGTGGGCAGAAGGAAGAGGCAATGGTAGTACAACCATACATGCCAACAGACCCGATTCAGCCAGGAAACGTCCAATGTTTTTAAGCTCAAATGGGCTTTATTTGATCTGTCTCCTGTCTACAATCTCCTCTTTTTCAATGTAACTCAAAGGGGAAAATCAATACCCCAGTTTTTTTTCAAAATCTCCCTCTTACCAAGTTCAAAATGTTCGCAAGTATGGTACATTGGATCATGGAAGGAAATGGGGTAGGGACATGGACTTGGATAACAGAGGACAGGAGGGACATGGAGAGGTGCACCAAACTGACCCTGCAGGGCAGGCATCAGGGTTTGCAGCAGCACAATACACCACACAGGGCATGCGGGACGGGAGTGCAGCACAACAATCCATAGAAAGCAAGAGGGAGGGGACAGGACCATGCACATGGACAAGAGAGAACAGAGGGGCAAGAGGCAATGGTAGCTAGCTGACCATAATGGACAGACAGGAGAGAAAGCTGCAGCATAACAGACCATAAAGGGCAGGAGGGACGGATCAGGGGCATTACAATGGAACAGACAAGCCAGGAGGGAGGGAGTAGGGGTCTGCACATGTAAACAGAGGGCTGGGGGCAAGGAGACAGGGCAGGAGCAGCAAGATAGCCATGGAGGTCAGGCAGGATGGGCACTAGAAGCAAGACACACCATGAAGAGCAACAGTGAGACTGTGATGGCATACACACAGTCCATGGAGGGAAGGTGGGAGGGGGTCAGGGGCAGCTAACTGACCACAGAGGGAAGGTGGGAGGGGCCATGGCAGCACAGAAGACCATGCATGTCAAGTGGGAGGGTTAGTGGCAGCACAATGGCTATGATTGGCAAGAAGGAGGGTGCAGGGGCATGCACAAAGGACGATGGAGGATAGAAGGGAGGGTCAGGACCTGTGCACAGACAAAGTTCAGGGGAAGGGGCCTCACAACAGACCGCACGGGGTAGGCAGGAGGAGCAGTTGCAGCACAACAGACCAGGGAGGGCAGAAGGGTGTGGCAGTACAATGGACCATGTAGGACAGGAGGAAGAGGATAGGGGCATGGCATGTGGACAGGCAGGGTGGAGGTGGCAGGGACAGGTTACAGTCATCTGACAATGCAAGGCAGGTGGGAGGGGAGTGGCAGCTCAACAGAACACTCAGAGTAGATAGGAGTGGCAGGTCCATGGAACATGGTGGGCAAAAAGGATGGAGCAGGGGCATGCACAAAGACATCGGAGGGCAGGGGGAAGAAGAATAGGGGCAGCAAGCTAAGCACAGAGTTTAAGCAGGAGGTCAATGATGGGGCATAGAATTGGGCAATGGAGGGCAGGAGGAGTGGACTGGAACATCATACTAAATTGAGGGCAGTGGCAGCACATCAGACCATGCATGGCAGGAGGGAGGAGGCTAGTCCATGGATTCAGACAACAGAGGATAGGGAGGAGGTGGATGGGGCAGCAAGCTAACTGTTCAGAGAAGGCGGGTATTAGGAGCTTTATTGTTTTTAAAACGTGTGTCTGTGCGAACTACTTAAAATATGAACAAGTATGCAGCGTAATCTCACTTTTATTCAGGAAGAAGAGGACGTTTGTGACTGTGACTCCGGGCTCACTTGGCAGAAACACCCCCTGACCCTCCACCCCCTGTCGCAAAATGTAATGCCCGTGAAAAGGGTAGGTGAACACAGTGTTATATAGAACATAGTCCTGAGAGCACGAATGAAAATGAAGACTAAATATAGTGTATGGTATAAACTATGCACCAAAAAGTGTGATATAAGATGAACCGGGCGTGAAATATAATATGCAATACATTGTGCGCAATGACAGATTCATTGGAGAGCGCGAGATAGCACAGGCACTAGCGCGAGCTATGTGATATGCGCCTTGGAGTGTAATATGCACAGGGCAGTGTTGTGTAACCTAACTAGTCTCTAAAGTTGTAATGTAAAATATGTGCTGGGGAGTGTAACGTTGCATATGCACTGTGACAAAGATATGGATCCCAGATTGTAATATGTATGGCATAGCACTGTGCGTTATAACATAGGCATCGAGGAAGGCACGTTAGATGGGGCAATATAACCCGTGCGAAGACAAGTGTGGCATGACATATTCACGGGGTGGTGTTACAGTGCACATGGGCTAGAGAGTGTCATAGCATATGCACTAGCTGGTGGAATACAACACAGAGGTGTGAGGCAATCGGCGGGCACTGGTGGGTGTAACACAGCATTGGGCTCTGCCAGGAGCGCGCTGTGACTCTCAAGTGATGTTCGTCCCCTTTCCAGAGAGTAAAATAAAAAGTATTACACATCCGGCAGTGGATGTGTGTTTTATTAACCGTGAGGGGGGTTTCTTGCATAGTTTTGGTCGAATTTTTGTCGAATCCCCTTTGAATGGCTTGGTGTGCATGTGTATTAAATGTGCCCGTCAATAGCTACCATGTAAGAGCTTCACTAGTGGTGTAAATGCATTCCACAGGGATTCATTGTATGCATAGTCGCCTTTTAATGAATATCACGCAAATCGTCATGGTGATAGGTACGTACGGTGTGTCCAGCATGTCCTAGGTATGTCTATAAATATATATTTTTTAAAAATAATAAAAAACAGTGGCCGGCCCTGGGGATTGGGGTCAAAAAAATATAATTAGGAGACAGGCCCTGGGGGATGGGGTCATCAGGGCCAATAAATTAGAATAAGAAGGGGAACCACACAGCCCCCCTTCTTAAAACATTTAAATAAATAAAAGACTGGCATCGTGCCGGAGGCCACGCCCCCTCCTTGCAGCACTCTGCAAACGCGCCCCCTGGCGAGTTGTAAGTTGGGGAATTAATTCCTCTTCAATACTGAGGGTCCCTGAGGGCCAACTAGCCCAACAGGCATCTCCAGTATGCGCCAGGGAGCTGCGCTGCAGACAGGTGTTCTGAGGCCAAGCCCCTTTTTACAACTCTCTGCAACGCAGCTCTGTGGCGCTTACTGGAGGTACCTAGTGGTCTAGTTTGACCCTAGGGACCCTTAGGATTTAAGGGGACTTAATCTCTCAACTTAGAACAGCCACAGGGCGCGTTTACACAGTGGTGAAGGGAGGGGATGGGGCCTGAGGTGATGTGTGCAAACACGCACTATGGCACGTTTTAAATTGGGGATATAATATAATATATATATATATATATATAATATAAAAACTGAGGGCCCCTGGGGGCTAACTAGCCCACCAGGTGCTTCCAGTAAGCGCCACTGAGCTGTGTTGCAGAGAGGTGGTCCAGGTTGCGCCACTTTTTACACCTCTCTGCAACGCAGTTCTGTGGCGCATACTGGAGGTACCTAGTGGGCTAGTTGGACCCTCAGGATTCAAATTAACTTAATCTCCCAACTAAAAACGGCCACAGGGCGTGTTTACACAATGGTGAAGGGAGGGGACGGGGCCTCAGTTAACGTGTGCAAACAAGCCCTGTGGCGCGTTTTAAGTTGGGGAAATAATTCCCCTTCAATCCTGAGGGCCCCTGGGGGCTAACTAGCCCACCAGGTGCTTCCAGTAAGCGCCACTGAGCTGCGTTGCAGAGAGGTGGTCTAGGCCGTGCCACTTTTACACCTCTCTGCAACGCAGCTCTGTGGCGCATACTGGAGGTACCTAGTGGGCTAGTTGGACCCTAGGGACCCTCAGGATTCAAATGAACTTAATCTCCCAACTAAAAACGGACACAGGGCGTGTTTACACAGTGGTGAAGGGAGGGGACGGGGCCTGAGTTAACGTGTGCAAAAACACCCTGTGGCCTGTTTTAAGAGGTAGTTTTAATCCCCCTGCCCTATTATATACTAGGGGCTTACAGAGGAGGTCATGCTAATCACAGGGGGACCCCAACGCATAATGTTCCCTAGTGTATGTAGGTGTTTTCACTGTATTCTAAGTGTCTTTTAACATAGCACTGGCTCTAGGACTGGTTAGTCAGACTCAGTTACCACCAGTATCCGTCTGAAAAAGTTGAGGGTACAGGATGATTTTGCAACAAGGCTTCTTTCTGCTCTTCTTTTTGTTCTTTCTGCACGTTATCCTTCTTCCTGCACTTTTCTTCGTCTTTAAGGACTTCTGTTGCTTCTTTCTGCACTTCTTTTTTTTCTTTCTCTTTCTGCACTTCTTTTTTTTCTTTCTGTGCATTTTTTCTTCTTTCTTCACATGTCCTATCTCTGTAGGCATAGTTAGAAATTAGCATTTAAAAAACCTTTGAAATTCACAGAAAAATCCATAGGTTTCAGGCACGTTATAGTTAGGAATTAGCATTTAAAAAACCTCAGAAATTCACTGAAAAAACCATAGGTTTCAGGGGTGTTATAGTTAGCTGGACTTTTCACTTGTACAAAACCATTGAAATTCCCCCGTTATAGTTAGTTCAGCTAACTATAACTCGCGCGCCCGCAATGCACTGCTGATGACGTCACATATTACATCACTCATGACATGGTCAGTGACATCACTCATGACATCACTGATGACATATCAAATGACATCACTGATGACATCATCCTTGTGATAGAGTGGCAGACCTCCTCTCACCCTAATATAACCTTTGATACACACATTCAAAAATAGAGACTAAAATTTTCAAAACAATGGACATACCAATACCAGTTACAACAACCTCTAATAGTAATTCTAAGATCCACATCCACTCATTCACCAACAGTCCTATACAGTCACTCATACATGTACTCACTCATCATATGTACTCATACACCTATACATCCTGTTACACAATGCCACTCATCCATAGAGTTACTCACACACATAGTCACTCATGCTAATAAAGAATCAAACATACATTTACTTGCATATACAGTTATACACACACCGCCACACTTATTTCTACGGAAACTTACACATACTTAGTCTTTTATACAATCACTTATAGAAACACATACTTATTCCTACAGGAACTCTTTCAATCTCTCACTCTCACATATACTCACTTATATACACCAATAGTCACATATACTAGTTTAAAACATATGTAGTTACTCATAAAGACACTATTGAGACAGTCATTCACTCACTAACACACCCATACACACACTCATCCACCCATACAGTCCTGCACACATGCTGTCTTCAACACATACAAACAGTGAGTCACTCATTCAGGCACCTATGCACTACGTAATACCCCCACCGAACCATGCAGACACTCAGACTGATACTCAAAAAAACAACTAATAACCTATATAGACACCCATGTAGCTACTCACCAACCCATGCAGCCACTTATACACAAAGTGAGAGACTGATACAGATATTTACATATTTAAACATTACTCACTAAGCCATGTATTCACTATGATACACTTAATCAGTCAGTTACACAATCAATTTTTCAAAAACAAATCATCCATTTAGACACTTATATACCCATTTATTCTTCCATCGACCTTGAGATATACATATATAAAACATATTTAATTTTCAGAAAAACACACATTCACTGGATGATGTCATCAGTGATGTCATTTGAGATGTCATCAGTGATGTCATGAGTGATGCCACTGACCATGTCATGAGTGATGTAATATGTGACGTCATCAGCAGTGCATTGCGGGCGCGCGAGTTATAGTTAGCTGAACTAACTATAACGGGGGAATTTCAATGGTTTTGTACAAGTGAAAAGTCCAGCTAACTATAACACCCCTGAAACCTATGGTTTTTTCAGTGAATATATATATATATATATATATATTCTGCTCCAAAGTTGTCCACCTGTAAGTAGCACTCGACCAGCAGCTTGATTTATGTGTAGGTAGGGACGGGGATCCGCTTGTAGGAGCCGCTCCGTAGTGGAATTGCCTGACGCGTTTCGAAGCTCCATATGCTTCTCTTCAGAGGCTTTAACGGAAACGGTGTGCACAACCGCTAACCCACTTCACCATTTAACATATGACACACCCACCAATGGGAGGCTCAAATGAGACTGTGCATTATGGGAAGTGTAGTGCGGAAAGCACATAATCAAGTCCTGTATGGACCCTGCAAGTGGGCCCGTCCTCGATCCTATGTACGGCTGCTGTTCCACTTTCGTGGCCCCCAAGACTTCCGGGGTGGTGCATACTCCGCGGCTGGACGGCTGCGTGTTATATTCTGCTCCAAAGTTGTCCACCTGTAAGTAGCACTCGACCAGCAGCTTGATTTATGTGTAGGTAGGGACGGGGATCCGCTTGTAGGAGCCGCTCCGTAGTGGAATTGCCTGACGCGTTTCGAAGCTCCATATGCTTCTCTTCAGAGGCTTTAACGGAAACGGTGTGCACAACCGCTAACCCACTTCACCATTTAACATATGACACACCCACCAATGGGAGGCTCAAATGAAACTGTGCATTATGGGAAGTGTAGTGCGGAAAGCACATAATCAAGTCCTGTATGGACCCTGCAAGGGGGCCCGTCCTCGATCCTATGTATGGCTGCTGTTCCACTTTCGTGGCCCCCAAGACTTCCGGGGTGGTGCATACTCCGCGGCTGGACAGCCGCGTGTTATATTCTGCTCCAAAGTTGTCCACCTGTAAGTAGCACTCGACCAGCAGCTTGATTTATGTGTAGGTAGGGACGGGGATCCGCTTGTAGGAGCCGCTCCGTAGTGGAATTGCCTGACGCGTTTCGAAGCTCCAGATGCTTCTCTTCAGAGGCTTTAACGGAAACGGTGTGCACAACCGCTAACCCACTTCACCATTTAACATATGACACACCCACCAATGGGAGGCTCAAATGAGACTGTGCATTATGGGAAGTGTAGTGCGGAAAACACATAATCAAGTCCTGTATGGACCCTGCAAGTGGGCCCGTCCTCGATCCTATGTACGGCTGCTGTTCCACTTTCGTGGCCCCAAGACTTCCGGGGTGGTGCATACTCTGCGGCTGGACGGCCGCGTGTTATATTCTGCTCCAAAGTTGTCCACCTGTAAGTAGCACTCGACCAGCAGCTTGATTTATGTGTAGGTAGGGATGGGGATCCGCTTGTAGGAGCCGCTCCGTAGTGGAATTGCCTGACGCGTTTCGAAGCTCCATATGCTTCTCTTCAGAGGCTTTAACGGAAACGGTGTGCACAACCGCTAACCCACTTAACCATTTAACATATGACACACCCACCAATGGGAGGCTCAAATGAGACTGTGCATTATGGGAAGTGTAGTGCGGAAAGCACATAATCAAGTCCTGTATGGACCCTGCAAGTGGGCCCGTCCACGATCCTATGTACGGCTGCTGTTCCACTTTCGTGGCCCCAAGACTTCCGGGGTGGTGCATACTCCGTGGCTGGACGGCCGCGTGTTATATTCTGCTCCAAAGTTGTCCACCTGTAAGTAGCACTCGACCAGCAGCTTGATTTATGTGTAGGTAGGGACGGGGATCCGCTTGTAGGAGCCGCTCCGTAGTGGAATTGCCTGACGCGTTTCGAAGCTCCATATGCTTCTCTTCAGAGGCTTTAACGGAAACGGTGTGCACAACCGCTAACCCACTTCACCATTTAACATATGACACACCCACCAATGGGAGGCTCAAATGAGACTGTGCATTATGGGAAGTGTAGTGCGGAAAGCACATAATCAAGTCCTGTATGGACCCTGCAAGTGGGCCCGTCCTCGATCCTATGTACGGCTGCTGTTCCACTTTCGTGGCCCCCAAGACTTCCGGGGTGGTGCATACTCCGCGGCTGGACGGCCGCGTGTTATATTCTGCTCCAAAGTTGTCCACCTGTAATTAGCACTCGACCAGCAGCTTGATTTATGTGTAGGTAGGGACGGGGATCCGCTTGTAGGAGCCGCTCCGTAGTGGAATTGCCTGACGCGTTTCGAAGCTCCATATGCTTCTCTTCAGAGGCTTTAACGGAACCGGTGTGCACAACCGCTAACCCACTTCACCATTTAACATATGACACACCCACCAATGGGAGGCTCATATGAGACTGTGCATTATGGGAAGTGTAGTGCGGAAAGCACATAATCAAGTCCTGTATGGACCCTGCAAGTGGGCCCGTCCTGTATCCTGTATACGGCTGCTGTTTCACTTGCGTGACCCCCAAGAATGACGGGGTGGTGCATACTCCGCGGCTGGACGGCCGCGTGATATATACCGCTCCAAAAGTTGCTTTCCGCACTACACTTCCCATGTGTAGTAGCTTCTTTAGATATTCTTTTAAACTCTGAACAGTCTTGCACTGAGACTGAATGGTTAGAGCTCAGTAGCAAAGTGTTGAACAAAGTTAAAGAATTTGTTAGAGGAAACTGGCCACCAATCAGAAATTTGTCTGCAGAGTTTAAAACTTATTGTCAGGTGGAAAATGAACTAAGCATTGTAAATAATTTACTTTTTCGTGGTGATTTATTAATTCCTCCTTCAAAGTTGAGGAAAAGGTTGATAGACATTGCACATAGAAGCCATCCAGGCTCAACACTTACAAAGAAAATGTTGAAAATGCATTATTGGTGGCCAGGAATGGATGCTGATGTAGATTTAATTGTTGACACATGTGTAGTTTGCTTAAAATCTGATAAGCACTGGAAACCAAGGGTTAACGAAATGCAATTAGTGTCCATTCCCAAAACGTCTTGGAACAAAATCGCAATTGATTTTGCTGGTCCATTTAACCTTTTAGAACATGACTGTAGATTCATGATAGTGATTAATGATTACTACAGCAAGTGGATTTATGTTGAATTTGTAGCAGCTATAGACACTAATGCAGTTATCACTTTTCTTGAAAAATGTTTTGCTGTGGAAGGTCTACTTTGTATTTTGGTTTCTGACAATGGCAAGCAACTTACCTCAGAAAAGATGTTGTCATTTTTGCAGCACTATAGTATTGAACAGGAAAAGACTCCTTTATATTCACCAAAATCCAACGGACAAGTCGAAAGAGTCAACAGATTCTTGAAAGAAGGCATACAATTGGCCATGGCTTCAAAATTTCCAGTGAAAGAATTCATACAAGAAAAGGTTAACGCGTATAATAACACTACAAATACTGTGACTGGTTATTCTCCTTTTTTCCTTATGAGAGGCAGAAAGAGTAAAACTTTGCTGACACCTACTTTTGTTGAACGAGGGAAAAATCCTACAAATTTTGTGGAAATCAACGATGGACAAATAAAAGTCAACGAAAGAATCCAGAAACATCAAATCAAATCTAAAACTTACCATGATACAATTCATAGAGCTATCAACAAAAGCTTTACAAAAGGAGATTGGGTCATTGTTCAAAAACCTTTCAAGGTTCAAAAAGGAGAATCCAAGTTCTCAGCTCCATCTGAAGTTATTGAGGTAACTCATAGCTCGGATCGCTTGGACAAGTTAGGATGGAGAAGCAAGAGTGATGTAGTTAAACTTAAACCAGGTCAAAGAGAACTCATTGAAGAGTCTATCAAGAATGACTTAGAGTCAGAGAATGATTATTTATGGTTACCTTCTGAGACAGGTAATTATTATCACAACGTGACACCTAGTACTACATGTGTTCCTATTCCTTCAGAGGCAAATGTGTCTGTAAGCAGTTCTACTTTACCTGATCAGTTTGCAGCTGAAAAAGAGCAGGAATCTGGGTGCAGATTAGGTAGGCAAAGTTCACAGGTTACAGATGTGTCCACAACAGAAACAAATATGCCATGTGATGTTGCTGTTTCTAGTCAAAACGTATTTGAAGGTACTTGTACCACCTCAGGTAGAATGTCATGCATTCCCCGCAAGTATAAGGATTATGTTTTGTTTTAACTTATTTATGTTTCTCTTTTAAGTTGGCAAAGGGAGATGTTGTATATCATTGCAATGTATAAAGTTATTCAAACACGTAGTTTGGTTGCACAACGCAGTTGCATCCTTGCTGTTTCCTTGGTGATGCGTCTTCAGAATGCTGGCAGCGTTTATATCTGACGTCACGCATTTCTTGCCATTCTTTCCTCAGCTGTTGACCTGACAGTCACGCTTTGTCAGCTGATTGTGGGCCTTATTATTCGTAACTTAATAAATATATAATTAAATTATATTTACGTCCATTCTTCGTTACTACAACACCCTAGCTCCTTTTTTAATTCACAGATCCAGTTGAATCGGCGGACCCGCCCATCGACAGGTACGTACTATCAGGATCTCCGCCATCTCGGTAAGAGCCTGCTCCTGCCTTACTTTTTTTACCATTATGTGTGCCACACATGCACTCCATTTATTTAAATTAAGCAATTTCTCTTTTCAGGAGCTTCCCTGTTGCTACCCCAAGGGATTTACTTGACACTTTAGGTAAGTTAGCCCTTCGAGAATGGCGGTGATTACTGTCCTCCTTTCTGTTACTACCCACTTTGTTCCCTTTCAGCCCCCTCACATCCCAGCTCCCTTTTAATTCACAGATCCATTTGAAACGGCGAACGCGCCCATCAACGGGTACACAGGCACTTTCTATTGGTATCTCCGTCATTTCGGTATGATCCTGCTCGTGCCTCACTCCTCCTTCCATTATGTGTGCCACACTTGCGCGTCAATTATTTAAATTAGCTAATCTCTCATTCCAGGAGCTTCCCTGTTACTACCTTAGGAATTTTCCATATTCATTCCCGTTAAACCAGACCAGCCGGGTCGGAATTATCACCGGAGGAGCGGTGAGGAATTTTCCTTTTCTTCTTTGGTTCTCTAAATACTTTTCCTTTTTTCTTTCCACTTACTCCATTCTTTTCTTCCATCAGATTCCCCAAAGACATCGACGCTTCCTCATACAGGTAGCCCTATATAGTTTCTTTTTCTGCTCCTTTACAGTGCTTGTGCCCTTCATCATGCGCCCCTTTTTTGGTCTCGCCTGACCCAGCGCATGCGCTGGTCTGGCGAGACTTTTTGAGAGGGCTCCAAAAAGTGCTACCAGGCCAGCCTAGAGCAACAGTGCATGTGCACGGGTGCGCGCTTGACGCGATTACTTTCACTTTAGCGGCCGCTTTGATGTTTGATCGCGATCACTTTTCGCGGCCGCTTGTTCTTTTATATCACCTGTAAGTCGCTCTGGAACAAGTTTGTCGTCTGCACTGTAGTAGGTAATAAAAAAAGATGCTTCAAAAATATTTTTAACTATGTTAGATAGTTCAAACATATTTAAATTTATGTTCTCATATTTGATCTCAGATCATTTTTTCCGAACGTGACTCCATAGATAAAAGTATTTTCTCAGATAATACATTCTAAAATAAAATATCCGGTCCTGTTTTTGTTTCTTTTCCGACATTGACTGCAGTTACCATGAACTTTTGCCATTTCAAGATGTCTGTCCGGTTAGCTATCGCCAATAGTCGTGCTGTATTACTGTCCTATTTTCCTTTCCATGCTCGTTTTGTGGGTACTCGGTGTGGCCTGGGAGAGAAGGGTGGAACATCAGCTGTATCCAGCCGCAGGCTCTCTACCTTAGCAGCATGTATTACTGCAATGGGGACAACTGCAACCAGACTGACAACGCCAAGGTAGGAGACCCTGGAGGCAGGATGCTTCACAGACTTTCTCTGAACCATGGTTGCTCTATACAATCCACTGGTGGGTTAGTAGGCAGTTGGTGTGGAGAGCTTGGACTGGGTATCGTACTCTCAGGGTGATGATATGCTGATCCCGAAAGTCCTTTTCATTTGTTCTAATGCCACACTTATCCACCGCTTCAATAGAGAGGTGATATGGGGCACGCGTTTTCTATTGGCCATGATTCTGCAGTGAAACTCCTCCCAAAATACTTATAAAGGTGACTGTGTGTTATGTGGAAGTTATGGGGATGTTTTTCCTACCCCACACTGCATTAGGTGTTTTGCTCTAATTATCTCCCATGCCATTGTGGCTAGGTGGGTGCTCCTCTTAAGGAAAGAAGTATGGCCTTTATGTATCAACACATATCTCTATAAACATAATGGTTAAAATTCTCTGATACGTCAGGCCCTACATTGCAACCCAAAAGGGGATATCTCCTGCTGAGTGGGTGTTAGCTAATGTTCAAATAGGGGGTTGTAGGCTGCACACCTTTTTCTTCTAGTTTGTTTAAAGATTTCATTTTTATCCGTAATTATCCTGGTTTGCGTGCTCGTCGGTGAGGTGCCATACCCAAATGGCACCTGTATTAGTAACAACATGGATAGGAAGGGGCAACATCTTGCCCCAAACCGACCGCACAGCTGAGTTGCGCCACTCTGGCAGACAGTTCATGTTCTTCATCCATTTTTAAACCAATGTTTAACCTCATAAACCATTCTCTATATGTTTTTCCTTTCATTCTACATTTTCTTTAATCCACACGCGGGATGTTGTGCCATTTTCAAGTTTCTGATGTAAAAGCTGTGCCCATCCGGACCTCTTGCTCAAACACGACCAGTGCAAGAATTCATCCAAAGCAGCGTTTATTATGAAAGACCAGCAACATACATGCCTGTCAACCGGTCACATGTCACGAGAGTGACATGCAGCCAGCCGGTCCTGTTTATTTCTAGCCTGCTGCAGTAGGTGTGCTGTGATTTGTAGTCTTGTAATTGAAAAGTAGAATTTCAAGTTCAATAATGCTTAGGACTGATGGATGAAATGCCAAGGCATACTGAATGTCAACCCTGTGACCCCCGTCAGTAGGTAGCTGTCCCGGGACCTTATACATAGTCATCGCCTGACGGACAAACACAGCCTGCTTTAAAAGTGTGCTGTATCAGCAGAGCTTTACTACTACTTAAAAACCCACAGACTTAAAATGTTTGATGGCACTCAACTATTTAAACATGTTGTAGTGCACAATAAGCGTGTTCAAATGCCTATAAAGTACGACAGACACCCAGTTAGCTGTCATTTTGCAACGTGTCATTCATTACACCCTCAGCTACTCTTGGATTGGTAACCAAGAGCACTTTACATTCTCTTTTACGTTTATATTTTTCCAATATGTAGTGCAATGTATAATAAGTTTGGACTTTCTGAAACTGTAACTCATTACACGTGGTTCCATTGCAGTTATGTGAGTGAGTGTGGCAGTTTATACCGTATTCACTATGTACCCTCCTTATATCCTGTTCCGTACTTTTAACTGTTAGTGTGACGCAGAAGTGTAGCACACCTTATCAAATTGTTTGTCTAAATTGTTGCAAGTACAATTAATTTTATCCATCTAAGTTCCATTAGCTTCATAGAAACAGCCATCATCAATAGTATGAATTATACAAACATATTATCTATTTAGTAAATAATATTTCAGAACTCTAACCCATTGTGCTCTGAAGTTGCCAAGAGGGGAAATGTTGGTGTTCTCCAAAATGCCCCAAATACACAAATTCATTCTGTCTAGTCACCCTTTATTGTTCATGCTAGTTCAAACTTTTCATCTAGTACTAGTAATGTATTGCATGCTGAGTCTCGTAGACTCTTCATTATCTTTGGGAAAGCTAGACTATAAATCCTAGAAAGCAACACACATTTGGCCAAAACAAAACGGTCTTGAAATGTTACATTTAATATGGAGCATCTTGGTGGTTATGATCCAAAGGCAAGGCACATTTAATCATTGGTTTCCAAAAAAGTGCATGTATGTATTCTTTAAATGTTAGCACCCACACTATGCGCCAGTATTTTCAGTTCAAATATTAGTCATGAAGGAAAGTACAGTTAATACCTTTAAATGTCATCCACGAGTTGAAGATTGCTTCCTCATTTGGTCGCGCATACCAGACATTGTGAGCAGTCAGGTTGCAAAAGACTTATTTTGGGCATAAGTCCGCCACGCCATTTACAATTGGTTCGCCTTATTGTCACACTAATTTCGTTGCTGCTTATTCTTCAATAGTTTTCCTTGTTCCAGCTTGTTCATCTTGTGTTTGTCCCTCCCTTGTAGCATAGCCTGTTTTCTATCGCTCCGATTAGTTGCTTCTGTCCTTCCAATGCTCACTTTTAGGGACTAATATTTTTCTTTTTGCTTAAGCACTTCCTGAGAGCTTCCATCTCTCTCCCTCCTGTCCTTCTCTCCTGCCACTTTACCTCCCTCGCCCACTCCCTGTTTCTTTCCCCTCCACTCCTCCATTGCCTCCCATTTCCCCTTTTAATTATTTTTTAATTGTTGTTATTATTATTATGGGGCGGAGGGTATGACCAGCCAGCAAACTGCAACAAGCATTGGCATAGTCAATAGGTCTCGCTTTTGGGACATAAGTATTTAGTTATGCAGCACAATATCCTTGGTGCAACAACATCAACTGTTGCATTGCTAAACACTTATAAGGTCCTAAAAGCGAGACCTATTGGCTATGCCAATGCTTGTTATTTTTAGGACTCGCACTCCTTTTCCAGCCTTTTTTGTTTAAACTACTCTTCCTGACGGTTAAGACTTCACTGTTTATTAATCTTTTCCTTTCAGGTGGCAAACTTACCACCTACACATAATCCTTTTAAATTTCGTATTGGCGTTCATATTGTGGTTAGACCCGTCACTACCTTGTGTACTGAGTATACCTTATACTGTTTCTATAAATGTTTCCTTACAGGTACTCCTTTTAGAATATCATTTTTTATGATGTATGTCAGGAGCATCTTTGTTATTTCATGTCACCATGTTTTTTTCACTTCACCGAGCACCACACAATGTCTTTGCCCTAACGCCGCTCCCTCAGAAAACTTATATTTTTGTATTATTCTTTCAGTTTATGTACAAATACCCTTACAATTGTAGAATGTCACTAATTTTCAATAAGTCTGTTATGTTTTTCTTTTGTGTGAAGTCACTATTACATACCTCTACACTGCTCCTTTAGCGTTTCCACTTGTAATGGTGTTCTATATTTTTACTCCATTACATCAGATGTTGCTCCAATGCAGTATTGCATTTTTGCAGGTTCTATATTTAAAATGACCTTTTGTCACGGAATACTTCCCTTTTGTGACGAAACACGTGTTGGCTGGTTGTGTCCTTTTGCGATTAAGATTAAACAGGAAACTTGGTCTAATTGATTGGACTTTACATGACAACTCTCCAAATGCTTAAAACTTTAACAACCATTGTCTTTACTCAATAAACGTGTGCTCAGGACTTTGCTTTTTCCAACTCTAATTGTTTGTAACCAATGGTGTCACTAGTACTTAAAGTTTTCAGTAATGAGGTTCGTTCTCATACATGTGATCTGTAGTTTACTTGGTATAAAATACCTTAAATCAACATCAAGTCTCAGTAAATTCCAATGTATAATCTAAATTTGTGTACTCTCCATTGAGAAAGTGGTTATAAATCCTAGACAATTATTCTGTTTATTGGTCGGTCAAAAGGAATGATCTATCCATTTCCTGAGCCTTATTTTTGGCTTAGAATAAAATGGACTCTGAATATCCTCATTCTCTAAATGTGTTTAGTGTATTTGTACACTCTATATCATAAATCTCATTCAAGCTACAATTTTTCTCAACTCTAAGAAGTTCCCCAAATGGAATACTCTGTACTTGATGTCTAGGGTGGCATGATGAAGCATGAAAGTATACTGTTACAAGCTGTTGGCTTCCTGTGTATTCTATTTTGAAGACAATCATATTCAACATACAGATCTATATTCAATATATATGTGGTACTATATTCTAATTTTAGCTTGATATTGAACTGATTCCAATTAAGAAACCTGTTGTATTCCACTAATAAATTCCCTGAACTGTTCCAAAGTAGGACAATGTCATCAATAGATCTTTCCAACATAATTATCTTCTCATTGCTACAATACAAATCATTTCAAGCATATGTTTTTTTTTTAAAAACCCTTGAAAAGGTTTGTGTGCGATGAGGCAAAGTGTGACCAGCATTGCCGTTCCCCATTTTTTGATAATGCATACAATCTTGAAATAGAAAATAGTTGTTTTTCAACATGAAATCTTTCAGATCTAAAAGCATCTGTCTATGTTTCTAATAGCTATGGTTGGTGAAGAGCCAATACTGGGTGGAATTTATTGTGTGTGTGATAAGACTTATTTCAGCCTGCCTCATAATTGGATGGGTTCTTGCTATTTGGCTTTGGTGTTTCTTAAGAGTCTATAATGTGAATGAGATGAGTGATGCTATTGGTTTATAGAGAGTGAAACGTGGTTTTGGGCAGATAGTACTAAATGTATTTGGAAATATGATTCCATCTATTGGGGTGGCTATGAGTGATGTGAAAATTAGAAGATTATCTATGTTTGTGAATTGGCTTGCTTCTAATACAGCTGGTGCACTAATGCAAATAAATAGAGTTAATCGTTATGCGTGTGATGATTATGCAAAACCACCTAGTGCTAGATATCGATCTCATTAAGGTGTTTTTGTCAGGTTTTGAAACTGAGCTGGAAAATGCCAGAGAGAGAGTGTATTGTCAATTGAAACTGTTGAAGGAATCAAATTGCAAGAAGCAGAAAGTGATGCAGGCTGTGTACTATATATTGTGGGAATTTAGTGATTATAGAATAATTAGAGTGGAGTTTTTATGCATGTATAAATGTGTGCATTATTAACAACACACAGAATTATTGATCTACACTTTACATTTGTTTACTTAATACATATGTGCACTAATTTTGCTATGACCTGTTAAAGTGCCTTTTTCTCGATTATACTAATTAGACCTCTACGCCATCTTGCTCAAAAGGGATGTCTCACCATGTAAGAACACTGTGTTATTTTGCTGCACATAGTCAAGCAAATTCATGTTTGTTCATTTCTGAAGGACGACGATGTTGCTGTTCTTGAAGAAAAAAATTCCAAAAGATCTTAGTAATGTTCAAAGTCTCTAATGCTGCCTGCTGTATTGCATTCTTTCACAATACTTCACTGTAGTTCGGGGAAGAATGGCGGCCATCGGTTAGCGGCGGTCAGAGGCTCTCTCTCTGCTAAGGCTCTAGAGTAGCAAAAACAATGGATGAGCTTTCTTGTGTGAAAGGAGTGTTAGAAATGGGATTTCTGGCTGGCTAAGGTGTGCGCCTAAGCCAGGCAGAAACCACCACTCTAGTCAGGACAAGGAAGTTACACGCCAAAGATAACCCCTGCTCACCCCCTTGGTAGCTTGGCACGAGCAGTCAGGCTTATCCCGGAGGCAATGTGTGAAGCGTTTGCGCCCGCACACAGCAACAACACCCCAGGCACACCACAAAAGGAACTCCACACAAGGTTATATATAAAAATAGCCTTTGAATTAACATAAATACATTAGATCATCATCACATAATATACACTGTGCCAACTGGCACTGGGCAGTATCTACAGGGGATTATATACACGACAGGGCCCACGGGACCGCTGTCAGTACCATCACAAAGTGAACTTAGTAAAGGTGGAATTTAGCATAAACATAGAACACAACCAGTACTACTGGTAATCACTGCACTTAGCATCAGCCTGTAACATCAACTACATTAGGCTCAGTCTCATATCAGGCGCCAACGCATTGTGCGCCAACCTCCTCAGCATAACCCCATTATGCAATTATCTCAGAAGTCTAAACACATTACTCTAACCTCCTAAGCATAACTCTTCTTAGGGTTTAACTCTCACTAGCATAAACCATTAGATGCGAACCAACCTCATAATCCTAGTGCACCTTTAGGGGTATCAACACAGGTGCGTAAATCAGTCTACATACATTACACTTCCTAGCACCCACAAATCACATCACACGCATTAGACACTAACATCTTAATCATAACTCGCATTAGGCATAATCACCTGAACATCAATCACATTAGGGCCTGACGCCCTACACAACTCACAGTCCCCCCCCCCTGGCCAACTGGCCCTCCCAAAAAGGGCTCAAACGCCCTATGTCCCCAGAGTCAGGGCTGTAGCCTTGGCAGCTAAGGTCAGGGGTGCGCCCCTGCGCAAAACCTAAATGTTGCAGCTGCCCACTACTTGCTGGGCAGCTGTGAGAGTTAACAATGAGGCAGGGGCCCTCAATGGCCCGTAGAAGCAATGCGTAAAACGTTGGAGCCACAACCGGCTCTAGAAATAACCAGGTCCCATGGAGCCCTCTAGCTCCCAAACTACTCAGGCCGTCATAAAGAAAAAGACCGGGCCCTCTGGCACGGTGGAGCCACCCGGGGCTCTGAAAACAAATATGCAATGCGTTAGAGCCTCACGGGGCTCTGTGAACAACTAGGACCCTTTCGTTGGAGCCACACAGGGCTCTGAAAACCAATATGCAAAGTGGTGGAGCCTCACGGGGCTCTGTGAACAACCATGCCCCCTTCGTTGGAGCCACGTAGGCTCTCCAAACAATGATGCCACGTCGTTGGAGCCAGGTAGGCTCTGAAGACCAACTATGCCCCCAAGTCGCTGCCCCCTTTGTCAAAGAGAGGCGGGCCTCGTTGGAGCGGCCCGCTGCCAAGTGGGGCCGCTCGGGAATAAATACGGACAGGAACCACCCCGAGCCCTCTCCTTACCGGGCTCCTGGCGTGTGGTCTCGTCCATGCGGCGGGTCTCTCGTCACCCGGGCCCCCTCCTGGGACCCGGGACTTGGATGCGGAGCCTGCCGAGCTCCAGCCCTTCCAGGCAGCACGTCCAAGTGCGGGGTGGGCTCCCGCCGGGTTCTTTGGACGCGGTGCTTCTCTTCCGGGCTCCTCTCAAGCCCCGCCCGCAGCCAAGGCTGCCGAGTTCTACTTCCGGGTCGCCACGGGCAGTGCGGCGGCCCTCCGGGTCTCGGTGGCTCCTTCTGGCCGCAGTACGGGATGGCCTCCCGTTTTGAGTGAAGTCACTTGCGGGGTGGGCACCCGCTAGGGGGATATGTTCAATAAAAGTCGCCTGCGGGATGGGCACCCGCCGAGAGTGTTTAAAAATAACAGCGAATATGCGGGGTGGGCTCCCGCCTACAAAACAAAGGGAAACGGTGGCAGAAACGCGGGGTAGGCACCCGTCTGCTCAGATATGCTAAAAAGCGGCCGTGATGCGGGGTGGGCACCCGCTTCCTGGAATATAGGGGATTGTGGGGGAATCTCCACGCCGGGGAGTCCCCTTTTCAAAAGGATCGCAGCTCCGTGCTGCAACTGAGATGGGAAGCACTGCTTCTCAGCTAGAGAGAGCAAAACGCTCTTCAAAAATAAATGCCAAACGCTCCCAAGGCGCCAGAGGTGAATTCCAGGGTCAGGAATGGCGCGCTCTTCCCAGCAATAAAGAGCAAAGCGCCCCTTCAAAGTAGAGGCCAAGTTCAGGGGGGCACAAGGCTGGGCTCAGGCAGGCCAGCACACAGGGCCCTCCAGCAGGGAGGCAGTCCCTTGTGGTGGTTCCTCCTGGAGCCCAGCAGCAGCAGCCCCCAGCGTCAGGATCAGAGCAGCAGAGAGCCCAGACATGGGGTCACAGCCCCTTCTTATACACACATTTCCTTTGTCACCAACTGTAGGGCATGGGGAGAACCAGTTGCAACTGGTTCTGGAGCACTTTTGTTTTGCTCAACCCCTCTCCCTATTCACAGGACAGGCTAGGGACATCAGCCGCACCACAGGAGGTGGAGCCAGCATTGTGTAGGGAAGGCACAGCCCTATTCAGGTCCCAGGTGCACTCCTCCCTCCCATCTAAATGCAGATCTCTCCATTCACCACCAGGCAGACTCACCCTGGCTCCTGGAATTCCCCAGTCCTCTCAGCTCCTGTCAATCACAAGCCAGACAGGCAATTCACATCACACAGCACACAGACATGCCAACTTCTAGAAGTGGCACTTCTCCACCAGTCACCATAAATCTGCGCACACCATTGCGCAGCATTTATTCTCACGAGTTCGCACATACCAAACTCGCCCCTGCACTCCTCTCACATCAGGAATTACCATGGACACACATATCCCCCATGCATTCCTATGGGAGGGCAGGCCAGTCTCACTACATGTAACACAGAGCACACACACTTTACACTGGGACACAGTGCTAAAGTGCCTAGAGGCCTAAAACCACTAACACTACATAGGGACCAAGGCTAAGATAAATGCAAAAAGTTTAGGGGTGAACCTGCCAAAAGGGCCAGGTCCAACACGGAGACTAAAAAGAATATTTTTACTGACCCAAGTGATGTTTTTGAAACCAGGTTTCGACTTTCAGCGGGTCTGCGACGGAGGAAGGTAGAAGGCAGCTGATACCGGTCGGCTGTTCTGAACGGCTACGGTCGGTGCTCTAAGGGCATCCTGTGGCAGATTCAGGAGGGCGTGGAGCGGGTCAGGGGCGGCCTTAGGCATGTGCAAGCTGTGCACCTGCACAGGGCCACCAAACCCCAGGGGCCACCACGAGGAATCGGATACAATACATATTCGTGGCGGCCCCTGGCAGGGATTTGGCGCATGAACGACTGAGGCGTGCTAAATCCAATGTGATGCACGCTGAATGGTTGTTCTTATACTCTTTTTCTTTCTAACCCAGTCTCGTCTTTGTGTGGGGTCGGCCTTGTTTCGGGCTCTTCTGGTAGGTCTTGTGCTTGTTTAGAACTTTTTTTCCAGGAGAATCGAACTTGTTTTAATAGTCCAGATCTGGCACCTCCGGAGGTTCGCATGCGCGCGCATGCGCAGTGCCCGCGAGTCCAGCAGCGAAGGGGTTACAGAAGCACCACGCATCACTGGCGGCAGGAGGGGTGGCAGCACCCGTGCCCGGCGTGCATCGAGCAGCACCGAGACCGGCCGAGGCCATGCACCGGTGCGCCTAGAGACCCTGGGCAAGAAAGGCCGCCTTGCAGAGGATAGCATGCCAGTGTGCAACCTTTGGTGCCAGCTGAGAGGTGAGCAGCCCGAGGGTCAGGGCATGGGGAGGGGGAGTGAGGAGGTCAGCGTGTGCCACTGCAGAGTGAACCCGAGGGAAGGTGAGCCATTGGACGAGGGTGTGGGGAGCCCTGGGGAGGAGGGCAGATCAGGCATAGGAATGTATCCCAGCCCGTGAGGGTGAGGAGCCGGGGGCGTGGGGAAGGTTGGGTGAGGATGTTATTGTAGATGGTGTGTGCTTTGGGTCTGGGTGGAGGTAAGCCATGTGAGGTGGCGAGCTGGAGGTATTCTGGTGGTCATGGGAAGGGAGGGCATGATCAATCGTGAGAGAGAGCCTCTCTAGCACGATTCATCTCTGAGAGGGCGCGGGTCGGAGAGGTGGTCACCGTGCGCCAGGGGTAGGGAGTGGTACAGATCGGCGCTGTATGTTGAGGGAAGAGTGAGTCAGGAGTGCAGGGGCGGTGTTTACTTGTGGCTGAGGGGAGGCATGGTGACTTTTGGAGGTGTAACTTGGGAGGCACGGTCGTATTGGGGGGAAGAGGAGAGCAGGGTACGAGGTGTTAGACGTAATGTTAAGAATTCATTAAAATGATTACAATTACAATCATGAAAACAGAGTATGAAGCTGATACTTGTGATCTAATGAGTGGATCTGCCTGCACAAATCTTTTAAAACATCGAGTGTTCGAATGTACTTGGCATTTGGTTATGTCTGTTTATATGGTGTTGAGGCAGACATGAAATGCAAGCACCTATGGATGGACGCCTGGAATAGAATGGCAGTGCCTACCCATGTTAACTCAATCTAATGACCTTTTGCAGAGACCTTGGTAGGAGACTGGCTTCTTGATCATTTCTTTAATTACATTCCAGTGCTTGTCATGTGACTAGCAGAGAAAACTAGTTTAACTAGTCCTCAGTTTGCAATTGGTGAAGCAGCCTTCTCTGTCCATACTAGGGGCATAGTTACCATTGGTTCAGCAAGTACAGTGGTACTGAGACCCAAAACCCTCAGGGGCCCATTGAACCCTGATAATTGCTATATTTTACTTCCTGAGCAGCAGCCAAAGGGGCCATTTTCCTTGCTTATGCCACGGCCCATGGGGTCGTTGGTACGCTGTGCTAGTGATTCGTACGTCTGCTTGAAAGTTGTCTCCTGACTGGATGTTCCTTGCACATTAATTTTGCTTCAGTGAACCTCTAGTGCCTTTTCATAGCCTTAGGACTCACTGTAATTAATCCTTGTTTAATAGGTGCTCTGAAAGCGAGCAGAACTGGTTGCTGGAATATGGCACTATACAAGAAACCTTAATTAAATATATTGTATTTTGTCTTTTGACAATGTGGTAAAGTGGACGAGTCTTTGGTTATCTGTAGGCTGTCTTCAGGATCAGTTAGTGACGTACTGAGACAGGTCTCTGTGTGCCATGATTTCAAGGTAGCTTACTCTCTTCCTGCTAAGGTCACTTCCCAAATAGATCATGAACTATTCTCCAGGCTCTACTGTTCTCAGTGGACTGAGAAAACAGACCTTGTATGCCAAGTCACATGATCTACCCTATAGTTTTATAACACTCTTCAAATAAACCTTCCATATGTGGCTAGTCCTCATAATGTGTCATACATGTAGTGGGAAGGGTAATTACTATCAATCAGTCAGGGTTTGTAAAGCTCAGCTGCTTCACACATAAGGGTCTCGAGGCGGTGTGGGATTCATGCTGCTGGATCATGCTGCTTGTTGGTTGAACAGCGAGGTCTTGTGGTCCTTCCTGAACTGCTGGAGTGATGGTGAGGCTCTGAGGTGCAGGGGGAGGGTTTTCAGGTCTTCACTGCCAGGTGGGAGAAGTAGCGGCCTCCACTGTTTTATCAGCGGCTGTATTGGGTGGCTGCTAGGCAGATGGTTCTGGAACATATTTTCCTGGTAGGTTGGTGGAAATTCACTCGTTCATTAAGGTATGCTGGTCCTTCATTGTGTAGCCCAGGGAAGACATGGCTTGGCAGTTCGGGCTGGACTGTTCCCATGAGGCACAGGGTCAAGGCTGATTTGCATATGGCCATGTCTGAACTGGGGTGGTGTGGTGAGCAAAAAAACGATGGATTTAGGCCCAGATCTCTGTACTGGGGTGAATGTATGACATTGTTCTGCATTCTGTCCATCAACTGTTGTTTTTGCAAGAAAATAAAAATGACACATCAAAATCTTTCAGCAGCCGCCACTGCTGATTGTCTTCTTTTTTCCCCTACCCACTGCTAGCCTCGCCCGCTGCATTGCAAGCAAAATGAAGAGAATTCGAGTACACAAATCTGGTTATTCGAAACGAAAGAGAAAGGTGGCTCAGCAGGCTTTCGTAGTGTCACAGGAAGGAGCAATCCTGAACTTTATCACCCAAGGGAAACCTAAAGATGGAGAATCCTCTGGCCAGAGTACTGCTGATGCACTAGGTAAAACAGGCGCTGACGACCATAAAGAAGAACAAAAAAATGATGATATCCATGAGCAGAATGATACTCATGAGCAGACCAATGAAAATGAACAAGGTGACTGAAATTGATACAAACATGCAGCAATTACCAACTCAGGATGAGGATTATTACAAAAGACCCTCAGACAGAGAAATTGAAACATCATTCATCGGTCCATCAACATCTGGCATTCTGAAGGAGGTTCAGAGTTTACAGACGGATGATGCTGGTATTGAAAAGGAAGCCAAAGAGCAAGACCATGTTACAGACCCGTGTTCTGAATATGATTTATGTGATTGGAGGGATCCTACTTTGTGGCCGAACTCTCTTACGGACGCGCAACGTGTTTTTCTTGTTGAAAGGGGTCCCTCCAGAGACCCAGATTCTAAAATAAAGTATCCAAGTGATGAGCACTCAAAAAGTAAACGTTGTTTTTCTGTTACCATGTTACTGGTCATCTAACGCCTTTTCTGGACGTTTTATTAAAACACCTTCCTGAGCTCCACCCCGCCCGGACCCCCTCTTCCGGGGCCCCCTACCTGCGCTCCCTGCACAGGGCCACCATGAGCCTAGAGCCGCCCCTGAGCGGGTCTGATTAGGCGTTTTTTTTTCCGGAAGGCACTCCTGTTCTCCGATGTGAAGCCGAAGGTTTCCTGGGTCAGCTGCGGTGCTTTGAGACTCTTTTCAGCGGCACACGTAAGGATTCCCTAAGCGGGTTTGGTTTCGGAGAATCAGTGGGGTGATCGGGCGGTAGCGAACGGCGCTTTGAAGGTGTTCCTCGCTTAGCTGAGGCACTCGGAGACTGTTTTCAGTGGCGCACGTAAGGCTTCTCTGAGAATCAGTGACGAGGGAAGGCAGAGGGCTGTCTGACAGTAGCGAGCGGTGCTTTGAAGGCGCTAGGTGTTCTGAAGGACTTTGAAGCGGTTTTTGAGTAGGCTCAGGCAACCTTAGGAGGGTGTGTAGCGGCACTGCTTTTAGTTTTAGGCATCCCGTGGCAGCTTTAGATAGTTTCAGATACTCAGGAGGACGCGGAGCGGGACAGCCTTGGTGGTGCGAAAGGCAACTTAGTGGGCCGGTGTGGTGCCGGGGGTCCCTGGCTCAGTGCCGGCCCCTCGATCAGGAGTATAGAGGTGGCGGTCGGGGGGAGGTGGCGCCGCGGGGAGGCCGCTGGTTAGAGGCGGCTGAGCAGATCAGGTGCGGAAGACGTCTTCCGCACCTGGATTTCGGAGCGACGGGAGTTGGACGCCAGCCTCTACCCTTTTTGCGCTGGAATCCCCAGAGAGGGGCATTAACCCCTGATGATCCAAACAACATCACTACAGAGAGACAATCGACTGACGGAAAGGGAAGAGATTTGCCTGATCTGAAGGAAGCAGCATCCGATGTATGGCCTTCACAGATGACCCCTGTAAGGAGTAAGGGGCGACATTGGGGGCCTAAACTGAAGGCTGAACGAGGGGGGCTAGGGGAGGAGAGACAAGAGGAGGGTTTAAGTACAGGCCCTAACAGACTAAATAGGTATACCCTTAGAAGTAGGGATATTTGGGGGCAAAATCAAACCCCCCAAGAGACGGATAATAGAGATTTGGTGCCTGTAATACAAGCTAAGCCCTCAAAAACTAACCAAAGCATAGGCTCGGCTCTGAACACAAAGGCCCCTCCAGGAAAGACCCCCCTTGGCAAAAGGCGAAAAAAAAAACCCAAAAAAAACAACACCGGTAGTTCCCGCGTCACACCCTCACTAAGGTCATATTTCAAAATCCAGGGTACTCTGCCTACTCTGCCTATTCCCAACGCACTAATGGAGTCTATAGGTCTAGAAAATAGATTTGAACTTCTAGCCCAACTACCCGACGAAGGTGCTAGTGCCAGTATCTCCTCACTATCTCCGTCTAAAAAAGATAATGTGGCGATTCAGCCTAACGGTATAGAGACTCTGGACAATGGTAGTGGTATTGAACTACTAAACTCCCCTCGAAGTGATAACCCAGTAGCAGAGGAGCTGGAACCAAAAGGGTGCCAAATAATAACAGGCTCCACAGGAGCTCACTCTGCCACAGAGGGGCTACTAACGACTCTCCTCACAGAATTAAGAGACAAATTTGCTGTCTCTGAGAGTAACCAACTGAAAATACAATCGGTCTGTGAGACTCTAGAGGCTAAATTGAAATAGTAGGAGTCGTGGAGTCAGCCGTGGAGGAACTTACAAAGCAAGTTGATGAAAATGCACAGAAAATCCAAACGATAAAAAGGGGTGATAAAATCTTGTTGGAAAAACTGGAAAGCTTGGAAAACAACGCAAGGAGGAAGAACATCAGGATCCTGAATATACCAGAAGATGCAGAGATATTAGAACATTCATAATTAATCTCCTTGCAGAATTACACCCTGATATTGAGAAACAACTTCTCGAAGATGATGTACAAAGGGTACACCGGGACCCATTCTCAAAAAGACCGGGCAAGAAAAATCCAAGAAGGATTCTAGTGAATTTGAAAACATATGTACTTAAGGAAAAAATCCTGGCAGCAGGGTTAAAAGTAGGGATGTATAAGAAAGCAGGCTGGTCGTTCCGCATCAGGTCAGATATCCCCCACATCACTCAGGACAAACAATGGGAGTTGGGGAAATCGATGCAGGAACTAAGAAATTTGGCTGCTGCAGCTAATTTACGTTTCCCCGCCTCACTCAAAGTGATGTGGAATAATAAAATGTTTAATTTCAAGGATCCGGATGATGCAAATGCCTTAATAAAGCAGATAAAGAGCTCATCCAAATGAAAATTACTGATCCATGCCTGACCAAAGAGAGAACCTAAAAACCAGAAGTACCAAATCCTTACCTCTAGTAGTAGTAAGGTGGGGGGGTCACACATGAAATGGTAAACTTAAAAATTTTACACACTGGGTGGGGGAGCAAGTGGGGAAAAAAGCAACAACAAAAAAATTTTGTCATTAATTCATTTAAGGCACAGGGTAGCACGTAGGTTCTGGTGTCTTTTCTTAAAAGATAAAGGATGGTAGGGAATCTAATGAGCCTTGGGCCGGTCTCTATTAACAATGGGAAAGTAAATAAAATGAGAATCATGACATGGAATGTTAATGGGTTAAGGGTTCCCTCTAGAAGGAAAAGAATATTTGAGTACTGAAGATTGTCCGAGTGTAATGTCTTTTTGGTTCAAGAATCACCCTTACTTAAAGAGGAGTGGGAAGTGGTTTTAAAACATCAAAAG
Source organism: Triturus cristatus (assembly GCF_964204655.1). Classification (NCBI taxonomy): domain Eukaryota; kingdom Metazoa; phylum Chordata; class Amphibia; order Caudata; family Salamandridae; genus Triturus; species Triturus cristatus. Next base: position 1,126,908,032 of record NC_140579.1, on the reverse strand, counting down.
TGGATTGAACACTGTATCTGAACAACACAATTCTGTACATTTAAAGGGGTCACCGTTTTAATTAAAATAATCTGCCTATGCTATGCTAGGGGAATGTATGGTGGACCCTCTGGGAAGGTGGTCAATCGCTAGAGTTAAGATAAATGGCATTTGGATAATTCTCGCAAGCTATTACGGGCCAAACCTAGACGATCCAGCCACTTTGTACACTTTACTCTTCCACCTATCTAAAACAAACGATCGTATTATAATAGGGGGCAACTTTAATCTGGTTCTCGACCCAAGTCAAGACTCTACTTCAACTAGAGTAGGAGCTAATACCCAGAAAATTAGAGGTGTCCTGAGACAATTAATGTCTGATATTGGGCTTGTCGACATTTGGAGAGAGAAGACCCATAACTCGAAGATATCTGGTGGAAAGTTCACTTTTTATAACAAAGTGTGGACATCGCTCCAGAATTGACTTCTTTTTAGTCGACATTGCTACAAGTAGGAATATCATTTCAGTTAGTCATGTCCCGGAACATATGTCTGACCACTTGGCAGTTATTTTAGAACAGTTAATGGAAGTGAGCCCCCCCCATCCCCCTGGAGATGGACCATTAATCGAGTACTATTACTAGAAAATAAAATAAAAGATAAATTGAAGGTGGAAACAAAGGAATTCTTTGAATTTAATCTTAATTCAGCCTCACCTCAAGTATTTTGTGATACATACAAGGCCTATCTTTGAGGCTCTTTAACAGCCATATCGTTCTCCCAGTCTAAGAAGGTGCAATGGGAGACCAAAAAACTAGAAGTTGACATATATAAGCTTCAGGAAAATCTAGAACAAGATCAAGAGAACCCCAATATTCTTAGAGAATTAAATATTGCGAAACATAAGCTCCCTGATTTTTTAGAAATTTTAATTAAACAAAAAGTGGGATGCCAGCAGACTAGCTCACCATGATTATGGCGAGGGCTGCAGCAAGCTCTTAGCGTGGAAAACTAAAGTAGATCAAACAAGAAACTGGATTAGGGACCTCTGCTGTTTGAGTACTGGTAACATCATTTCGGACGATTCCGAAATCGAGGCAGCCTTCGTCCAATTTTTCCAGAATTTATACACTGATGAGACTCCACTAGATGAAGAAAGTATGGAGGATTTCCTGTCAGATCTAGCTCTCCCCGGGGAGGAGATTATTCAAGCGATCGGTTCCCTAAAACGGGGGAAAGCCACTGGCCTGGATTCTATCCCCAACGAAGTATAAATTAGTCTAAAAGAAGAACTTGTTCCTTTTCTCCTTCAATTATTTAACTCATGCTATATTGAAGGTCATAGCCCCCCGGTGTCGTGGGATGAGGCTACGATAACAATCCTATTAAAACCAGATAAAAATCCTAGACACTGTGAGTCTTATAGACCACTTCACTCTTGAATTGTGATCACAAGATTTACACCCAGATTATCACTAAACGACTAGATAAAGTAATAGGCCGCCTAATGCACCCAGATCAGAAAGGGTTCATGAAAGGGAGGCAACTCAGTGAATTAACACACAACCTACTTGCGGCGATAGATATGGCACAGACCTATAAAATTCCTTTGGCAGCAATGACTTTAGATGCTGCCAAAGCTTTCGATCCGGTCAACTGGTCTTTTTTGTTTAAAGTAATTCAACATCTTGACTTGGGTGAAAACCTTTTGACAGCAATCAAAACTATTTATAAAAACCCCACCGCTAAAATACTGATCAACGGGAAACTAACTAGGTCAATACAAATAGGAAGGGGTACTAGACAGGGGTGTCCCCTGTCCCCCTTACTGTTTAACATATATATTGAACCTTTAGCGTGCACACTGAGACCCTGCCAGAATATTATCCCCTTCAGTTGTAATGGATGGGAGGAAAAAAATTGGGTTATATGCAGATGACCCTATAATCTATACTAGCAACCTAGAAAGTTCACTCCCTGAGATATGGTCTAAATTAGAGAGCTTCGGAAGGGTTTCTGGGTACAGTATTAACCAACAAAAAAACGAATTAATGAAATGGAATACCAACTTTAGGAGCACATACACAAAGAAGGAGATTAGATACCGTGGCATCCAAATAGTTCAAAACATCGACAAAATAGCTATGGTTAACTTAAAAAAAGTCACAAAAAAAGTTAGAACACAGTTGCAATCATGGGGGGGGGGGGGCAGCTCTCACTTTAATTTTTAGACAAATCAAACTTATTGAAAATGTCAATTCTGCCAAAGTACACATTTTTATTCAATTCTATACCTTCAGATTTCCCAAAAATATGGTTTAAAAAGGTGCAGGGGCTTTTTTTCAAGCTTTATCTGGGGAAACAACAATCCTAGAATTGCTTTAAAGAAACTTGGAAAGAAAAACGCTTATGGAGGACTAGCAACCACTGATTTATTTCTATATTTCTGTGCTTTCCATTTAACATTTTTTTGACAATTATTATTGGAAAGCGAATTCTTCTCTCCACTTTATAAGGCCCTCACAACAGAGTTTTCTCAACAAGAGGGGCACTTTCTTCTAAAATTTGGTCACCCAAAATATTTAAAGAAGGTCAAATTAAAGATGCTGTTTTCAGCTATGAAGCTTTGGTCTCAGGTTAGAAGCCTCTAAAGATACCGTATTACAATGAGGCAGCACCTGTCCGGGATTCCCCAGGAAGGCCGTTGTCTGGAAAATGCTCTTGCAACCCCCCTTCGCGCTTGCGACATCACCACTTGGGGGCAATTGATCGTCGAACTCTGTCTCAAAGGTTATGTATTATCAGCTGAGCAGCTAGGAAAGATCTGTAGGTAAAGAGCTAAAAGGGAATTCGAGACTGGCTTCGAAAATCTGTTCTTACAAAACCAAATTTAAAGAGGTGTTAGAGTGGTACTGATTATTAGCCCAAAATGGAGAAGATATGCAGGCCTCATTCAATGAGATATGGAAGAAGGACCTGCCGAATGAAGACCTCGAAAAAATTGGGCAAGTATCTATGTCTTTTTATGGTCATATGTAAATGCTGCACCTTTTAATTTTTTTTTTTTTTTTAAACAGAAAAAAAAACACCTTCACAGTACACAAAGCCTACTGGACACCCCTGAAATTATCGAAAATGGGAAGTCAAGAGATTAAGAAGTGTCCAAAATGTGGAGAAGACAAGGCAAACGAGGTGCACATGTTCTGAAGTTGCCCGGTAATATATTCTTATTGGCAGAAAGTAGGTAAGACCATTTGAAATGTTATGGGGTTTGAAATAAAACTAACAACGATGGCTATAATTTTCGGGACACTCCCGAGGGATTTAAATTGGTTTCTTAACAAAAAAACATAGAGTACTGTTCTTTACTCTGATTCTTCTGGCTCGAAGAGAGTTATGTATTAAATGGATTCAAGCCTGCCCTCCTACAGAAGATGAGTGGATACATTCCATTCAGAGAGTATCAAATTTAGACCAATCTGGTACAAAGTAAAAAAACTAAATTCTGGGAAATTTGGGATAAGTGGGTAGAGAGGAGTCCACCTGGGCAGAATTAAATACTTTGGTCTGGAATTTATTAAAATTTGCTGATATTTAGATTGTTTTCCATACATATATATATATCCCGGTCATGTTGCAGGACATGTTTATAGTTCACTTTTTGTGTTTTTCGGTCCAATGATTAAAAAATATGCTATAAATAGACCCCAATGGTCGGGGCGGTCATTGGAACACCTCAATTAAAAGAATCAAGATTGGGGTCAGACCCACTATAACGGAGCCGAAGGGGTGGTTTTCTGGAGATCCATGGTATCCATCTCTCCTTTGTGGAGCGACCGGAACCCCCCCAAAATATAATGGCTACCTATGTTTGGGCGGAAGACTTCCATCCTTGAATTGAAAGCATATTGAAGATAAATGAGGACAAAAAAAAAAAATACTTCACCGTTGTTGTTGTTGTAACTAGTTTGTTCTGTCATCTCCAGATGAATTCAGCCCTCTAGCTGAATCAATATTCAAGCAGTGGGATAGTTCTTAGGTGGTAAGGTAGTATGATGATCTCATTTTCTGTGCTATGATTTGCTAAAATAGCAATTAGGCTCATACTATGATGATCTTGCAGTATCCATTCTGTCTTATAAAAAGATTTCCTATATAAACCTTCAAATTTAGGGGTGCGCCAGATGACTTTCCCAATGGTAATAGGGATGCTGTCAGATGTCTTACTGATTTTGCTGCCCATTTGAACTTGGAATAGTTGTTGATTTTGCCTATTTTTCTGTATTGCACTATTGCTGAGAGCCTTCATGGCAATTGTTTTATTCACCTGCATTTCCAATTTCTCTATTGATTTTCATGAATTTTTGTAATCTTCCTAATTTGTTTCTAATTCTGCCCTACAATTTACATGGTGAGCCTGGCCTAACCTAATTGTATTTTGATATCCTGTGCGATCCATTATCCTGGGGGCACATTGCCTCACAAAACTGAGGATTAATCTGCTTTCTGGGAGTGGTACAGAAACCAGATAAGAGTGTGAGCAGTTGTTACTCTCTACTGAAGAAATATCCTGAAACACATGTCTAGAGATGCACAGCCCTGGCTGCACCAGCAATGAGGAATAATAAAGACTTTCAACTGACGTGAGTGTTATTATCCATTATATTTTCCATGATGAATCTAGGTGAATCGTGTCCTGGTATGCCAGGCAGTGTGCTCACTTCCCCTTTTTATACTAAGCCCCTGTTGCCTTTCAATGAGGTGTTCACAGACCCCTTTCTAGGGACGTGGGCAAAGCCATGTTCTTGACAGCCGATAAATAGACAAATAGCGTGGCACCACTCCCCTGCCCTGGATGATCTAGCTTTTCTAACATAGCACCCAACTCCAGAAAGCTGGGTGAGCTCTAATGCCTCTCATTTGACCTCACCCAATCGAGTACAAGTGCCTCCTAACCTTTGGCACACACATGTTCTTCTCCACTAACCTGGCATTACGGTCTGTCAATGCGACCTGACTATTGGGCCCAACTCCTGCCACATAGTATTCTTCCACTCAGGTACTACCTGCTGTGCTGGAATACTTGCACTATACACTTACACAAGCCTTTCAGGATGGCTGCAATGTGGCAAAATTCACGATTTGCTAAGGGTTGGACACTGCTGAATGCCTTGGTCAGACTGTGTATATATAACAAAGAAGGGTTAGGCTCTAATCAGTAAGGCTGAGCCAATCTAAACAATGAATAACAAAGTTGCCAATACGGATTGTTGTTTTAAACAACAAATGCCCATGGGTGCGCAGTTTTAAATCAAAGGCACCCGAATGGATACTTATCCAAAATGCTTTTATTCTATTTGCATAAGAGCAAACACATCTTTTTTTCTCATTTAAATGTGCATCTCACTTTCAAAAATACACGCAAAAGACATTCATTAAACATTACAAACAACAATTGATAAAACAGTCCTATTGACAATACATTTAAATGACACAATTTGGCAGCTTTTAGACAAAGAATGAGACAACATACAAAAAATAACATAAAATAACTCAACGTTTATACAATGGACATTGCTATTTGAAAGCGAGTCGGAGAGAGATGCCACATACACGCAAATTCGAGAATTAAGATTCCTCAAACTTTGGGAACTGCCGTGAGCGTCTCTATAATGCTTCCACACGCACATGTAAAGACTTCCTTAATCCAAAAAAGCCATCCTTCATGACAAACTCCACGAGACATTGACTGCTTGACACAAAGATAGCACGCCTTTATTCAAGTGATACTCAAGATCGGCTGATCTTTAGTACTAGTGTTTGGTCCTGAAGAGAACCTCCAATTTTGACTAATGAGAGGTTCGAAACGCATCGACCAGTCTTTTTCCAAACAAGTGTGGTCATACATTTATGTTCTGGTTTCTGCTTATATCCAATTAGTAAAATTTAGTTGATGTATTCTTTGCAGAAACATGGTGTTTTTAAACATTCACACTGTTTGATGATTTAATACTGACGCTTTGTAAATCACTGTCCATTGGTCAGACTGTGGACAGCAGCATGACATTCGGGGACATGCCTGGATAAGGTCTATGGGCTTCTCAGAGGATGTTCAATTTTCCATAATGGACATGCCCTTTGAGGTCTCTTGTCTCTGTGGCAAGAAGGCTCACTCTGCCCTTGAGCACTTCAATGACAGCAGGACCCAAGCACGCTCATTGGGCCTGTCTGCTCCAATGCATCTGCTGCACCAGTAGTCTTTCACCCTCCATGACTCTGGTAGGGCTTACAGTGCCACCAGCCCAGCGGACCCTACAACCTTTATGTGGCTGCGGTACCCACAGACAGCATGGACAAAAGGGGCAGTGAGCAGCCCAATACCATGGTCTCCCAGCTGCTGCAAAACCTCTTTAGTGTGCCCTTCTTCACAGGCAGAATTTAGCATTTTCTCACAGGGAGGCAAGCCGTCAATTTGGACAAGTGAGCACTGCAAGTTTTCCAGTGAGGTTAGCCCCTTTCTTTTCACCTCAACACACCTTCCACCACTCTCACAGGCAGCTGACAGAGAACCATCGGCACTCTTGCAGGAGGAAGTGCTGGACCTTTGGGCCAAGGGGGCCAGAGAGAGGGTTCCAGCCTCAGAAGTAGGAAATGGATGTTACTCCAACTATTCCCTTGTGCCGAAGAAGGACAGAGGTCTCTCTTAGATCGTTGCCCTCTCAATACCCTCCTGCAGAAGGACAAATTGAAGATGCTACTCTAGCCCAGGTGGTGTCTGCCCTCTACCCTGGAGACTGGATTGTAACGTTGGTCCTGCAGGACGCTTATTTCCACATCCCTATTCTGCAAGCCCAGAGGTGCTATCTGAGGTTCACTGTGGGAGCAGGATCACTTTCAGTGGACTGTTCTCACCTTTTGAACGCACCTTGGGTGTACAAGAAAGCCAAGTTATAGCTATGGTTACAGCACATCTTTGGGTATCGGGGATTACAGTCTTTCCTGAACTGGACAACTGGCTGCTGAAGGGGAGCTCACTCCAGAAGGTCATCACCCCCACTAAAGCAATCCTCTTAACATCTTTGGGGTTCACTGTGAATGTGCTGAAGTCACACCCAACTCCTTCACAGATGGTCTGTTTCATCAACGCTATTCTGGACAGAGTGCAGTTTCATGCCTTTCCGCCATTGCAACACATTCAGTCTCTGTTCCTGATATTTCAGCCTCTGTCCTGTATCCCAATGAGGATGACTTTAAGGCTGCTGGGACTGATGGAGTCCTGCATCACGCTGGTCAAGCATGCCTGGTGGAATATTCAGGTTCTGCAGTGAGACCTGAAGTCCCAGTGGGCACAGCACCAGGGAAATCTGACTTGTTATAGACAGATTTCAAAGGAGACAGCAAAAAGTCAGCAGTGGTGGCTGCTGGGCTGCAATTGGATCCATGGCAGAACTCTCTCTACCCTACCCAGTGCTTACAATCGTGACCGATGCATTGCTTCTAGGTTGGGGAGGCCACATGGGAGAGTTCAGAGATCAGGAGCATCAGAACTCTGGCAAAGGCCTGGCTCCACATCAACATCCTGGGGTATGGGCCATCTGTTTAGCATTGAAAGCCTTCCTACCATCCATCAAAGGGAGGCTAGGGGAGGTGCTCACAGGCAACATCATCACCAAATGGTAATGCAACAAGCAGGACGGATTGGGTTGTGGAGCTTGTGTCTTTAGGCACTACACCTCTGGAAGTGGCTGGAAGACCAGAGGGATTTCCTGGCAGTACACCACCTGGCAGGATTTCCAAACGCCAGACCTCTCCTGCCAACACCTACCAGATTACCAATGGCAGTTGCACCCAAAGGTGGCACAACATATCTTCTGTAAATGGAGAAAACATTGGCTCTATCTTTTCAAGGATGCAGAGAACGTGAAATGTCAGCACTTTTGCACGCTGGAGTTTCATAGACAACTTTCACTCAGCAATGCTCTATGCATAGAATGGAGCTCAGGATTCTGGTCTACCTTTCCGTTGCTACCTCTTCTTCCTGAGTTCTGGAACAGCCATCCAGAGTCCTCCTAGTGACAATAGATTAAGCCAGGAGAGTTTGGGACCTGGAACTCCTGTGCATGAGCATCTGACTTCTGATGAGACTTCCGCTTTCGAGAGGCTCGTCTGTCTCAACAGCATGGCAGGTGCTACAATTGGGCATGTGCAGTCTTCACCTCCATGCTTGGAGATTGAACTGTGACAGTGGACTGCATTCAACCTTCCTCCAAATGTTGTGGATGTCATCATGGCAGCCAGGCGTCCCTCCACTAAACGCCTGCCATTGCAACAAATCTGTGGGTTGGTAGATCAAACAACTTCGACCAAGCAATCCGAAATTTTGCTTTGTGTTTTCCATAGCCCACAAACAACTGGCAATTGGGCACAGGGAAAGTTTTCATATCTGCTTTGTCGGCTTTTGTGGTTGCTGGATCAACCTTCCTTTTTTTATGACCTATTGTGATGTGTTTTTGAAAGGTTTGAAATATGTTTCTGCCTACTTCTTTTATTATGCCTCAGTGGGACCTGAATGTAGTGCTTACGTACCACATTTATGCCCTTGAAACTTTTATACAATTGTCCATTGTGGTTTCTCACACTCAAGACAGTTTTCTTTATCGCCATAACTTCAGCACAATGTGAGACCAAGCTCTTTCTGTCAATTCCCCATACTCTACTTTCTTTCGAAACAGGTTTATCTTTAGGGCCTGAGCCTCCTTTCTTCCAAAACTGTTAACTCCTTTTATGTTTTGCATAACATCCTTCTCCCAGTGTTCTTTGCTCTGCCTCATCTCTATGAAGAGGAACGGTTCCACAGATAAGATCTGAAGAGTGCGCTCAGTTATTACATCGATTGCCATGGCAGTTGAATCACCAAAATGCCAGGGGTAGCGGAAGTGACATAACATGCCCTTCGACTTGAATAACACCATAAAGTCCAAAGTTTATTCCAATTGCATGATTAATTGGAATCATGGCAAACTTTACAAGATAAAATAATGCAAAAGAAAAGCTATACAATACCAAATAAAAGAGTAACCACAAACAAGGAGAAATAAACATCATGCATCATTAAACCTTTCTAGCATAGCAGTGGGAGAGTAACCATTCAAATTCTCCGCAACCAGAAGTCGCCAGTGACATCACAAAAAGTGCCATCATATGACCCCTGACCCAAAATGTTTCTGGAAGGCATGTCACATGACCCTATCATAACTGTCCCATTCGTACACCCCCTTAGTCATTCTCATTCTTATTAATTTTTACTCACTAGCATTTTCTATTAATCTCACTCATATGCAGGCATACTTGCTGACTCCCAGACCTAGGTTTACTAATGCTTTGTGATGCAAATCAGGCGCAAAGTGTTACAGTGAGATTTACTATCCAACACAAATCCTGATTTGCGTTGTTTAGTATCAACAGTATTTTGCATCAAGTGGGTGCTCCATGCGTGGTGTGTGGGTATTACAGTGCAACCATTCATCAGTTTTTATCCAAATCCCTATCTACAAACATTGGTAGGGAGGAATTTGTGCCAAAGTCTCCTCGAGGCCAGCATAACGAGGGGAAATGTTTTCATTTCTCCTCGTTTTTCCAACTTCACATGTGTGCTGCATTATAAAGCATTGATTTTATACTGAAAGCTGCCCCAATTCCCCCATAACCAATTCTTCAGAAAACAAACAGACCCTTGCTCTATGGTGCAAGCGTGCGTGCATTGGTATGTGGCTGCCAAAAGTGCACCAGCGCATAGGGAGAGAAACAATGCATCATATTTTAGGAGGTATGGTGCATTTTTCTTTCTCCCTTTATCACAAGGCAGCACGGTATATGTGGTGCAGCATTGCTTTGCGTCAAAGAATAGTAAATTTGTCCCTCAGTCTCACTCACTACCTGTCACAGCCTCGCTCACTTTTACTATCATACAACTCACTCTTATCTCACATAATACACTCTTACCCACAAGCACACACACAACCTACATTTAGAAAAAAAGAATCTTACCAGTTCCAGATGTGTGCTCTGTTTTTTATTACACTAATCGAATATTAGTATCAAGAAAAACATACTAAAAATAAGGCATGAGGAGGCACCTCTGTGTTCTTGGCACTGATTTTGGCACCTCTGAAGCGAGGGGTTGCAAAGGCAATGCCAGTGGTTGCAAGTAGCAAGCCTGGGGTTCCAGATACACCACCTAACAACCCCTGAACGACGTCCATGTTGATCGTACCAAAAGGCGTGGCAGTGCAGAAGATAACCATCTCTAATTGGATTGTGTTCTGTATCAAAATCTGCGATGCACTGGCCAAGAAGCACTCCCCAGAAGGCTTATGCGCTCATTCCACCAGAGGCAAGGTTGCTACCACTGGGTAGGCACATACACAGCCTATTCTGAATATCTGCCTGGCTGCTCAATGGGTGTCCCTTCATACGTTTACAAAGCACTAATGCCTGAACAGCCAGGTCTGTCAAGAATGGGCTTTGCCTGCTTGGTCTTGTAGGATTTTTTGGGTGTGAGCCAGTTCACAGACCAATCATTGAAAGACAGTACAGCCTTAGTGTCTATTCAAAATGTGAGGAATCTGCGGTTAGAAGATTGTCTCAGAAGAACAAGATACTTACCTTCTGTAATGTTCTTTCTTGTGAATACTCTAACCGCTAATTTATCACCAACCATCCACTCCCCGGTTCTCTAAACCAAGCTCTTTTTCTACATCTCAAAAAGGTCCATAGTCTACAGATCCACACACTGCTCTTAACCAATTTGCTAATGGGCTCTGCGTCGGGGCATGGACAGCCTGGAAAGTAACTGGGTGGTGCTTTGATGCAGCTCCATATATCACTTCCGGAGTGGAATGACAGCGGTGCATGACACCAGAGCACACGGGTACTGCTGAAGATTTTCCAGATCCAGTATAATGCCTGGGTAATAGTCAAAAGATTAGGAATCTCGGGTTATATGGCGTAGCCACCAAAAAGTGCGTTAATGAAGGTGTAAAACCTATACATTTTTGTAAACTAGACAAAATTCTGAATTCAGCAAGGGGTGACTTTTGTAGATAGTTCATATGCCCTCCAAATAAATTAGTTGTTGAAATGAAAAATAATAAAATTATCAATAGCTGTCTTTTTGTTCTAATTTTTTGCCCCGATGGCCAGTTTACAACAGCAATACATTGTTACTTCCATCAGATTCTTCATGGTCACACAATATATAGTGTTCGTTGTTTGTCTAAAAACACGTTATACCGAGACAATAACTGAAAAATAAAAATTGAGATACTTAAACCACATAGGCAATCAGTTCATGGATCAGCTAAACCGAGAAACAGAGGCATGATGGGAAAAACATTATCAAACTTACACCCTATCCCAAATTTGCAAATTCAAAACCTCAAAAACGACAGCACCCTCCACCCAGACACAACCAGAATGTAATACACCTCCCTGTAATTTGTAATGCTGTGGACATTCATTTGGTTAGTGGCCAAATTTCCCAGCGCTCAGATGGGCATCAAGAAGTAACACAGGGGCTTGGTCGGCTATGGGTTCAGGGCAGTCACTGTTTTACTCTGCAGTAGCAAATAGGCCCTAAGGGGGCTCCAGATTTCTTAAGGCCTGGCTTTAAGTGCCATTAACTCCCAATGGCTTCCAATTGTTCTATGCAGTAAGCCACTTCTCTCAGCTATTCTTTAACCTTAGTAGTGGGTCCCAAGCCAGAGTAGATAGCCTTCCTGCATTTTGCAAAAGAAGCAACATAGCCATCAGTATCTGAACCCCCACCAGAACGTCCTTTACATATCCCAACAAAGCAAAGAGACATCCTCTTGAAGGCAAAGCCAGTCACTGCAGTCAATATATATATCTATATATAGCACTGATTACCCGATTTTAGAGGCAAAGACGTTCTTACATTCTACACAAGTGCATGGTTCCCTGGATAGGCACCAATTAGAGGCAAGCAAGAAGAAGCATTTCACTACAGAATGCCTTTAGGGATTCTCTCATGGCAGCATTACATTGTATTTTAGTAGTTCTCACAGTTTACTTGAGCATACCAGATGATACATTGAGTAACAATAGCCTGAGTCAGTTGGGATGTCCTTGGTTGGGTACAGTGAGGCCCCCTGCAGTATAGCAGACTACAGGGTTCAGTGGATATTGGTTTTCAGTGTCTGCCTCTATCACTGTACACAACTGGAAAGGTGTTGGATATTGCCAATAGTGTGCATAGTAGGCCTGTACATAGTAGTAGTGGGCTTTGAGATCAGATACTAAGAGGTTGTCCTTGTTAAAAGCAAGCGGCAGTCTTTGTCATTTCAATCTAGGTTGTTTACCTGCCCATGCCAGTTTAATCATATTGAATCTCAGTCTATCAAGAAAATGTCTGGTGAGAGGAAACTAGACATTAAGAAAAGATCAAGATAGCTGGAAACCGTCACCATTGTTGCTTTATTACTCCTACCAGCCAGTGTCAAGGTCAGGCGGATCCCCAAGCTCACCTGCTCTGCAAGCCTAGAGATAGCCCAACCACAGTTATTGTGCCACAAAATGTTGCTGTCCCTACTGATTCAGATCCCCAGGTATTTCAATGTAGTCTCCTTCCACTCAAATGCGAACTCAAAAGGAGACTCGGCAGTAACTTCGACCAGTTGATTTTGATGCCTGTGAGATAACCAAATTGGATGATTTCGCTAATCATGGGAGAGATGTTAATTTCGGAGTCTCGGATGTATAGTGTAACATCATCCACATATAGATAGGTTATCAGGCCTCAGGAAGTAAAGTTAAGCCCTGTTACAGAGTGGTTTTGGTGAAACATGGCTTTAGTGGGCTTCATCGCAATTGCAGAGATGAGACATGATAAGGGGCAACCCTGGTGGGTACGTCTAGAGATTTGGAAATGGAGGGATATTGTTCCGTTTGGATGAACCAGTGCTGTTGTTTTATTGTATGACACTTGATCCAGCAATAAATTCCTGCTGAAGCCAAGGCACTCCAGGAGCATAAACGGGTAATTTCACTCCAGAGAATGAGAGTTTAGCGGCTTCTAGAAGCACCATAGCAGCCTTGAGTTGTGGGTCAATCTGAAGGAGGAGGGCAAATATTGTTTGGAGGTTTTGTGATACGGATCAACCAGGTATAAACACTGATTGTCCAGTTCTAGCAAGCTTGCTTGGTGAGTTCTAGAAGGGGAAACAGTCTGTTAGCTATTACCATAGCCATGATCTTATTAGCAATGTTTATCAACAACAGTGGTCGATAAGAGTTGGATCGTTCAAGGGGCTTGTCAGACTTTAAGCTAGTGAAGAGGGATTCTAGTCCCTCTGAATTCTTCAGGGATAGTCAGCAGGTGAGGAGACAAGATGTGTGCTTATTCTTCATGGTCTGTCGCCTGGCATGCCCTCAATCGCCTGCAGATTTTTTCTTACCATGAGGAGCACATCAAGATATTGTCTATGAACACCATCAAGCCAGGCCAGCTAGCAGTCCATTTCTTGATATATAGTTTATGGAAAACATCCTGAACAATGACTCAGCCTTAACCACGCATGTGCGTGGTTAAGGCTGATTCGGTTCAGTGTTCGGGCAGGGCGGAGTTCGGAGAAGCGTTGCAGAGGAACAGGTAAGAGGGGTTAATTTTCAGGGGGTGGAGGGGGTTTCGGGTTCGTTTTTAGGGGTTGGGGTTTAGATTTTAGAGGGTATGGGGGATCTTGTTTGTTTAGAAGGTGTGGGAGGGATTAGTTTGTAGGGAGTGGAGTTCGTTTTTAGGGGGCGTGGGTGATCTTATTTATTTTTAAGGTGGGGGAATACGTTTATAAGGGGTTGAGTTCGTTTTTAGGAGGTGGGGGTGATCCTGATTATATTTAGGGTAGGGGAAATTCGTTTTATGGGGGCTGAGTTCGTTTTTAGGGGGTGGAGGTTTGGGATTAGTTTTTATGGGGCTATGTTTGTTTATATGGTGTGGGGGAATTAGAATTTAAGGGGATGAGTTTGTTTTTAGGAGGTGGGGGTGATTGTGATTGATTTTAAGGGGGGGAATTAGTTATAAGTGGGTTGAGTTTGTTTTTAGGAGGTATAGGGGTTTGAGATTCGTTGTTAGGGGGAATGGGTGAAAGTGTTTGTAAATAGGGTGTGGGGTGAACTAGTTTTTAAGGGGCAGGAGGGTTTGGGGGATCGGAGTAGTAGTAGAAAAGCATTTTTTTAACACTCATTTCTTTAACACACACAATCGTGGTAAAGGAATGCATGGTAAAAAAATTGTGGTTTGACGAGGTCATGGTTGCGACCTCGTTGTTAGGGAAGTCGTGGTTGTGGAACTCGTTGTTGCAACATACAACCATAGTTTATTGTATCTTATATATTTTACATTCCATAGCAAGCCTTTCCCTCTGTCACAGCAAAAACTGTTGAATAAAACTATAACAAACTTGGAATTAAACTATAACAACTCCCAAAAAAAACTTTTTGTGGTATGGGGTTATTCAGTCTAAATGATTTAAGACATTTGTGTTATAAATACGAGGTATTTGAAGGGTTAAATGTTTAGATCTCTTGAAGGTTAATTTTCTGGTTCTCCATGGAATAGGATCCACAGAGGATTGTAGTATAATTGAAAAATAAACTCATTTGATTGAATTAGAGCACATTTTCTGTTTTTCCATTGTGGGAGTGTCTTAGGAACTGGTTTTTATTTTGTTTAAATTTGTTTATTGGGTTTTTGCATTTCACATGCAATTTGGTAATTTCTGAAACAGAGTACTGGCATGCATTTGTTAACAGCTATAGGTTATCAAATGTGCGATAGCATTTCATACGATACATAATTTACAATTGTCATTAGTAAATTACGGTTGCTATGTATTTGTTTAAGTACATTTACTTCGTCATTATGCTTTCAGTAACATGGCTGGTTTAACGTTCCCGTGATTACGGAGTTATATCTCTCCCCATATTTGTTTATAGGTGCATTGTAATGTTTCGTGGAGCGGGTGCGTTCCCCTTTAACTAGCACTGGCTTCGGAACTGCTGGCTGGTATTGCTAACTTTGGGGGTAAAGTGGGGGGGGGGCATTAGGGGACGGCGGGTAGATGTGTCAGTGATGGCTTCCGTGTGGTTTTTCATAATGTGACACCAGTGGTTAGTTGCATACGTGTGGGGGGCAGATTGGGCCTCCCTAGATTAGGACGTGATATTATCAGACGGGACCGTTGTGTTGTGCCTGTTGCAGTGTGTCTGGCTTGTCCTGTTACATTCTTCTAACAATCCTGCTGGGGCTAGATGTGGCGTTCAGGCTGGGATGTCTCGGGTGGTTCCGCACATGTGGTTCCTTGTTTGAATTGATGTAGTAGCTGTGCTCATTCCATAGATATGCTGTGTGTACGTATTCCCCTCACTTCTTTGTCTCTCAGTACCTCTTCTTCTGCTGCACCCCATTTCTTCAGTGCACCCACCCAGGCCTCTTCCGGGGGTCCCTTCGGGGCCCGCCAATACATGGCCAGACCTCTCTTCGCCAGGAGAATAGCAAGAGATGCGAAGCGACTCTGCACTTTGTCCGATTTTCTCCTTCTGAATACCCCCAGTGCACATGCCTCCCAGGTTTGAATATCCAGAATATTCGTCACTGCTCGGAGTATCTTGTGTATGTTACCCTAGTACTGCTGTATTGTAGGGCAATCCCAAAACATGTGCTCGAATCCTGCCTCCGGGGCCTGACAACGGGGACATGCAAATTGCGTGTCTGGGTAGAAACGTTGGAGGCGTTGTTGCGTGAGATATGCCCTGTGTAGAATGTTAAATTGTATGTTTTTTAAATTATGCGTTTCTGGACACTTTAGGATATTCTAAGACTTTTTCCTATTTCTTATCATTGAACGGCCTCCCCACTTCGTCCTCCCACGTCTGCCTTAATGAGTGGAGAGGCTTTATAGAGCCAAGTGATTAGATGCCTACCCGCTCCCATATGCAGGATCGTGTGTATTACCGGGTGTGTCAGTGGTTCCCCTTCGGTCAAATCCCAAAATTGATGACTGCTGTCCAAGAGTTTTCTATGTAGGAGGAATTGACCTGGGGGAAGGTCATATGCCTCCACCAGTTGGTTATAGGTCCTCAGCTGTCAGTCTTTGAATAATGATTTCATCTCGGTCATTTAGTGCTCAGTCCATACATGCAGGGCTCGAGTAGTATAGTATTTGTCCTTTCGAGGGGACCCTACCAGTGGAAGTAGTGGGGAATATAAGGGCCTCTCTTTTGACATACGGTGTATCTTCATGCACGTGCGGGCTATTGATACCTGCATGGGGTAAGTGCGCATCGGTCTGGTGCCAGGCATTAACATACGACGGATTGCCGGGAGAAGTACCCGTCCTTCATCTGCAAATGTTTCTCCTATGTGTCGCTCTGCTGTCCAGTGCGATAGCCATTGCAGCTGCGCTACCAAAAAGTATGCCTCCAAGGATGGTGCTCCCAATCCCCCCTGGTCGGTTGGCAAATAAAAAGTAGTCAGGGCTACCCTATTGCGACCTACTCCCCAGATCAGGTAGGTGAGCAAGGCATCTAGCTCCCGGAAGAAGGGGCACGTGGGGGTATAACTGGAAGGTTAGTGAAGTGATAAAGCAGCCTAGAGACTATTATCATTTTGGCGAGAGCCACTTGTCCAATTGGGGCTAGGGGTAATGTTTTCCAGAAACCCACCGCCGTTCTTATTCCCGTGAGCGCTTTACGGTGATTTCTTTCGTACAGATCCCTGGGGGAGTGGTACAGTCTCACCCCTAGGTATCTAGGCGCTGCATCACTACAGGCGATTTTCTGATCCCCTATTGCTATGTCGAGGGGGGCCAAATGTGGGCTCAGCGGATATATCGTGGATTTGTCCCAATTAACTTGGAGACCTGAGGCCGCTGCAAATTCTCTCAATGTTGTCCAGATTGGGGTGAGGTCGCAAGTAATATATATAGGAGGTCATCTGCATACAATGACACACCGTGGACTTTTCCTGCTATCGGGATACCCCATGTCTCGCCCTCCCGGCGTATACATATCGCCAGTGTTTCCACTTCCAGGGCGAACAATAGTGGGAAGAGGAGACACCCTTGTCTCGTGCCCCTCTCTATCGCCAATGGGGCAGAGATGTATTTACCCATTCGCACCCTTGAGGTTAGGCCCGTGTGTAATAGCCGCGTGTACGCCATCAGGGTAGGACCTAACTTTGCTCTGCAGAGGACTGCAAATAGATACGGCCACATAAGGGTGTTAAAGGGCTTTTCTAGGTCTAGAATCAAGCATGCCGCTTTGGGAACTGAGAGGATGCTCTATCTTGAACATGGAACAGCCTACGCAAGTTCTGGGACGTATTTCTTCCTGGCACAAAGCCACATTGATCAGGATGAATCAGTGGCGGGAGAATTTGGGTATAGCGATCCGCCAGTATCTTGCCCTGTATTTCACAGTCTGCGTTATGGGCCTATACGAGGCCGGGAGCTTTGGGTCCCTGTGTGGCTTCGGGAATGTCACCAAAATAGATTCCCGGAGTGATCCTGGGATCTCGCTCCTTTCTAACGCATCGTTGTACATTGCCACTATTCGGGGAGTCAGTTGGGCCGAAAAGGTACTGTATTACTCTAACCAGAAGCCATCCATTCCTGGAGCTTTATTGCGTGCTAATGCTCTAATTGCCCGGGTGACTTCTGGGGCCGTGATCTTTGCTTCTAAGGCTTTTTTGTCTGATGCCGGAATGCGTGGAATGGGTAGCGGGCAGAGAAAGTGAGCTATGGCTTGGTTGTCACTCTGCGTTGGGTTTTGGTAAATTTCCAAGTAATAGTCGTGAAAGGTTTGCAATATATTGACCTGCGAATATCTGGGGCTCCCGGTCTTATCCACTATCGCTGTAACTGGCTTCATGTCTGTGTCTTGTTTAGCTAACCAGGCTAGGAGCGTCGCTGCTCAATTACCCTCTCTGTGCGTCTTGGCTGCATATACCCTAAAATTATATTTACGTAGGTCTCTTATTGCCTCGGCGTGTGTCATCTTGGCTGTTGCCACTTGGGCGATGTTTGGTTAGTGTCGCTATTGCTGTTTCTGCGCGCCGTAGTGTCTGTTCAAGCGTTTTCCGGACTTCTACTATTTGTTGTATACAATGTCCCCTAGCAGCAACTTTGAATGCATCCCATTCTAACAGCCTACACGCTGCCATGCCGGCATTTATTGCAAAGTAATCTTGGATACTGTCCCCATGATCGTGGCAAAACACCTGATCTGTAAGACAGTCTTGCAGGAGTTTCCAAGTGGGTACCTGGGGATGGGGTGGTTTCCATCTTATGTGTGCGTCATGGTCTGATAGGACTCTGCCCAGCTAGTCTGTGTGTTCGACTTTTGGGAGCAATGCCTTGGAGCAGAGAAATCTGTCAAGCCTTACTCGCATGTTATGGGGAATAGAATGAAAGGAATATAGTCTGGTATCTGGGTTCCGGGCCCGCCAAGCATCCTCCAGCACCCAGTGCATTACCCATAGTTGATATTGTTCTGTCTATGTGTAGGGGATTGAACTGGTGGGGGGTGGGACCTGTGCAGGCGGAGGTCCAGAACACAGTTGTAATCACCCCCTAATACCCATGGGATTGATGTGTATTGGGCTAAGACCCGGTGAGGTGTCCCCAGAATTTGTCTTGCTCCACATTAGGAGCATATATGCTCCCCAGTAGTATCGGCTGACCCTCTAAAAGTCCCTCCAGTAAGGTGTCTTGACCCTCGTTGTCCACTGTATGACTCTGCTCTCGAAAGGTAATCCCTGGCCTAATCCAGATCAGGGTACTTCAGGCAAAAGCTGAATACGTTGTGGCGCATATAAGTCCACGCCACTTCTTGCGCAGGCGATCTACCTCTACTGCTAAGTGTGTCTCCTGTAAGAGAGCTATCTACGCCTGTTGACTCTTAATGTATACGGCATATCGTTTACTCGCTGTATGCATGCCCCTGACATATAGTGTGAGGATCTTTATGTCTGTATTAGGAACCTTGTGAGCTATACTGTCTTGTTCTTAGCGTGTGGCCCGCCGTGCTGTCACGTCTGGTCTATTCCATGTGTCCCCCTTTCACCATGCCAACCATCTATATGCAATTCACCTTCCCGCCAGTATGCCGTACTAGGGAGTATTGGGGAGTGTGATGTGGGGAATCGGGTGTAACTAAGTAACGGGAAGTATTCCCAACTTGAAGGACCTATTGCTCGGGGCGATACGGCCACACTAAACATTATGCACTCTCTTTACCTTTCTCTTCTGCTAGCCACGGTCCTTGAGGCCGCCCGCAGTGTACCAATATATGGAATGCCAGCGGGGGTCCACCCTCCCCCTGTTTGTGGTACCTCATTCAGATCTATTGTCCAGCAATGTTCAGCATGATTTGCAGTGTCTTCCCTCTCTACTGTGACAATGTCCGCTTGCTGGATGCTTGGCCATGGCAGAAACCTCTTTGCATTTCCGCTCTGTTCTATATTATCCATCAGACCAGCGTATCCGCAGTTTGTGGGGTTACCAGCGGAGGAGTGACTGAGCCATCACGGGAGGTGTTAGTGTCACTATTGTCCTTTTCTGACGTGAAGATGTGTGGGCCCTTTTCTCCGTCCGAACTCTCCAGTGTCGGTCCCAACTTTGCTGCCGCTTGCAGCGCTTTCCTTACTTCCGCTATTATTTGCTCAAGATCTGGGGAGTTCCTTGTAGTGGTTCCTGGTCGTGGACTCTGTTGCTTTAGAGTGACTCTCTTGTGTTGCCGACTCTGCTTTCTGGAGGACCGGTGACTGCATCGTGCCATGGATGTGTAGTCCCGACAACTGTTACTCTACCCAGTCACTAGCCTCCTTAGGATCCGTAAAGAAGCTCGTAGTGCTGTCGTGAATGATTTTAAGGCGAGACGCAAATAAGAGAGCGTATTGTATGTTCTGTTGTCGCAGGTTACGTTTGACTTCTAGGAAAGTTGCCCTTTGTCTTTGGACCGCCTGGGAGTAATCCGGGAACAACATGACTTGTTTGTCCTCAATCCGGAGTGGCCCTTGTTGCCTGGCAGCTCGAAGTACAGCGTCTCTGTCTTGGTAGTGTAGCAGTTTTTTGCAGAAACGGCCAGGACAGGGATCCCAGAGGTGGTCTGCGGGCGGGGACCCGGTGCGCTCTCTCCACGGAGAAAAAAGGGGTCAGGTACTTCGCCTGGGTGAACGTTTTGATCCACATTTCAATATATCCTATGGGGTCGGATCCCTCCACTCCTTCTGGTAATTTCAGTATTCGTATATTGCTACAGCGGGAGCGCCCTTCCAAGTCGTCCGCCTTGTCCTCCAGAACCTTCACTCTGGCTTGCAGGTCCTTCATGGCTTCTTGCTGTGACTGCACTTGGGGTGAGATTGTTTGGAACGTGTTTTCCCCGTGCTTCACTCTGTCCACGAGTTTCTGGTGGTCATCTCTTAGCAGATTAAGGTCCGTGGCTAGTGCTCCAAATCTGTCCTCCATAGTTATTCTCGAGTGTTCAATGGCCACCAGGACCTTATCCAATTTATCCGGGATAGTGGCTGCCTGGGTAGGCTCCATCTCCGAGGGAGTGGACTTGATTTCTGGGGAGGACTGTCTCGTGTGGGCCGGCATTTGCGAGGCTCCTGTGGTGAGTTGACGCCCCATGTTTACCCCTCCCTGCAGCTGTTTCCGGAGTAGCTGCCAGTGCTGGGTTAGAGACAGTGTGCGACTGGGCAGGGATTTTTCCCTTGTAGGAGAGTAGGATCTGCACTTATGTTGCCCCCACTTTTTTTCTGATGTTAACACTGGTTTCTGGCTATAGTCAGGCTGGGTCCCTGCTAATCAGGGCCCCAGTCTCTCTGTTCTCTCTAAACGACTTGGAGTGCATATTAGATGCACTAGTGATTGGTTACTGTGGTGCCTTATGAGCCCCTAGTATATGGTACCTTAGGTACCAAGGGCATAGGTACTTTACAGGCCTACCAGGGGCTGAAGCATGCATTATGCCACCCCTGGGAAGCAGACTAAATCTGACACCTCAGGCCTGCTACTGCAGCCTGGGTGAGGTAGTGTTAGCACTCCTCACAGAGGTATAGGTTCCTATATCTCACCATACACACACACACACACACACACACATATAAACCTATCAGCCACCCCTATGGCAGGCCCTATCAATCCTGAGGGAAGGGTGCTTGGTTTACAATGTGAGGGGGTGCCTCTGCCTGAGCAGGGCCCCTCTGCAGCTGGCAGGGTCTATTCCCTGTGGCTGTTTGTGGATGCGGTTAAACCATATACTCTTAAGTGCATTATAACCTACCGGTAAATGCTAACTTTGAAATGACTGCATCAAAACATGTCATGTTTGGTGTCAAACAACTTGGAATCATACCCTCACACCAGTAACTGGTGTGGGAGTATGATCCCACCCTTCTAGAGGGGATGACATGTACCTACTGTGGTAACACGGTAGAAATCTGAAAGAGCCCTGGCATCACAAAATGGATGCCACCAGCACAGACACTGGGCTGCCCTCCTGCTGCTGACCGAAACTCGCAGTGGAGGAGGCCCAACAATAGACATCCTGTCACAGGGAGGTGTCACCACCTTCCAGACAGGATTTAGTGTATTGGAGCTGGGTGGGTGCACTCCTAGAGTGCTTTGAAGTCCTGCACTGGGGAGCAGTAGGCTCCTCTGTGCATATGCCAGCTCAAACCGGTTCAGGGGCTACCAGCCCCTGCTCTGGCGCGAAACTGGACAAAGGGAAGTGGGTGTAACCACCCACCCCCCTGACCCTCCTAGAAGAGTGGTCATAGAGCTAGTCCCTCCCTTTCTTTTACTATAAGATAGGAACACCTTGCCATTGCAAGTTAGATAACCCTGGACGACTCTTTACAAGAAGAATCCTGGCCCTTCGACATTCCACTACCTTTGGAAGACGGAAGAATCTCCCTTGGAGTCAAGGAGTGACTTCCCTGCTTGGCATGAGAAAATTAAATAATAAAAGATCATGTTCCCGGTTCTGTCCGCTCGCACACTTTCCCTTCTCTGCTGCCCCTGCTTCTTTGTGTCAAAACCTGACTCATTTAATCAAAGCATAAGCAAAAAGAAAAACTGCCTTCTAATACTACTAAAACTTGACAACAAGACAGGTTTTAAAACAGTTATCTGTCAGCAAATACACGATGTTACCAAATGCTTCTCTCACAGTAGTTCCCAAATGCACACAGACTCACAGTGTGATTCTAGACAAACAACACTATCCCTAGCAGCTTACCAAAACTCATTCTCTGCTGCTCCTAAACAATTCTATACAGCATCCATTTTAGATACAGCGTCCATTTTAGAATTCACTTCAGCTCACCCAGGATCAGCCAGTTCACGTATCTCCTCAAGTTGCACAAGTTTTTGGTCAGTTACACCCACACATTTTTGTGGTTAAGCCGATTCTGAAAAAGGGCCCACCAGCCTTCTCTTTTCAGAGATTGTCACATATTTCAGCTCCCTTCAAGGTTGCCTGTTCATGACGCACTCACCACTCCCTTATCTCTCAGGCACACCAGCTCCACCACCCTCTGATAAACAAAAATCCAAGCTGTTTCCTTGAAAAGTACGTGTTTATCTGTGTTTTGCTTATGTACCTTGATCAATGCTAAATTGCAACGTCTTTCTGCTACGAACTGGGGGGGGGCTCCTTCCAATGACTTGTAATATATTGTGAAATGTATATAAACTGTATTCAGTGAATAAAGTGTCAGACCACTCCTGAACTTGCTGGTGAAGGAGCTCTCCCTTATCCCTTAACTCGAGTTAATGAATAAAGGCCCATTTAACTCTTACACCACGGACTCTTCAGTTCATTATTTCATTTATATTGATAATTTATAGAAATTCAGACCTGGTAATTAATTTATTTCCCACATTAACTGGCGCCCGAATAGGGACGCTTCCCCTTCGCCACGCGCCGGAGATCTAGGTCCGGTCCTTGTCCCTTCCAGACCCCCCGACGGACTCTCAAGTGCACAAGAAGCGGGGTATTCCTGCTGACTCCCTCGCGGCGGGGAGGAGACAGACTGAGACTGAACATCCACACGAGGCGGTGAGGAAGATTGGCGGAGCGTTCCAACCCAGAGCCCAACCAGTGAACTTGTCGAGTCCGAGGTTTTCAGAGTCCCGTTATTCCTCATTCCACTGCGCAGCGCTCCAGTCCAATGACCAGGTCTTCAAGTTCTGCTTCTCGGTGAGTACTACTGGGAATGTATAAAGACGGGTTCTGTGACAGAACACGGTAAAGTTGCACTGATTCTTCAGTGTATAAAGATATCAAGTATATTGTTTTCGTAATTCTCATCTTTATAAGGCCTAGTTAAAACACCTTAAAATGCCTTTATTTTCCTAATTACGAGGATTAAGTACCAAGAAAAAGCTATTAGAACAGGCCGTTCCGGTCCCACCTAGAGATACACCTGGACATTTCATGTATACTAAACATGGTATAGAAGGGGTAATGTTTTGGAACTGTGGTCAGATTATACAAAAGATCTAGAACCTAGACTCAAGTGGTCCCCTACAGGTACATGGGACATGGAGTGTATTATGGCAGGAGAAGAAGAGTTGTGGAAAAAGAAAGTAAGGCCTTCACAAGAGAAGGCAATTGAATTATGGCGCAAGGAAGCGCATAGGAGGTATCAGAAGGAACAAACAAAAGTTGAAAAAAGTAGGAGAATGTCAGAACAGGCTAAAGAAAAGAAATTACAGGAGGAAGGCGAGAGAGTTATTACTGAACAACAAGAAAGAGAAAAAAATGCACTTGTTGAAGGGATTTATCCCGTTCTACC
Source organism: Triturus cristatus (assembly GCF_964204655.1). Taxonomy (NCBI): domain Eukaryota; kingdom Metazoa; phylum Chordata; class Amphibia; order Caudata; family Salamandridae; genus Triturus; species Triturus cristatus. The sequence goes on along the minus strand of NC_140579.1, from coordinate 1,126,884,175 downwards.
TACTGAAACAATGAGCGAGGACACAGATCTGGAGAAAAAGATAGGACAGGTAAAAATAACTCAAACAGAGGATTTCGTGTCCTCTTACTTAATAGAAAGTCCCCCGCCTTATGGGATTCAACAACAAGTCGTGCAACGATTACCACCAGTACCGATGGGTGGCCAAGTGGCCACCGCCCCCCACCAGAAGATGCTAAAGATGGGACAGAGAATAAAATTGACGTTCCTCTTTTGCAATGTCCCTATGATGAATACCCTGGGGTGGGTAGAATGGCCACAATATCTTATAGATTGAGACAGGCCCTTAAAGGAGACAGTATATGAAAAAAGATAAACATTTATTTTTAAATAGGGTTAATTATTGAAGGTTAGAAAGAATTATGAAGGCTTTTTGTCTTTGACAGCTTCAGAGTGAGGAGAAGGTGGGGGCTAAAGAGTGCAGAATGCAATTCAGAAATTGAAGGCAGATTTTGACCTTGTAGTCTGTAAGGTGCGGGCTAGAAATAGGAGCGAGTAAACGAGGAGGTGAAATCACTGCTTAGAAAGATTCTCTGACATGAAAATGTGTAATGCTTGCAGCAGGAGAGCCTTGGAAAGAGGTGTGGGCCAGGAGTGCTCGCAGTGGCTGGCTAACAGCCCAGAAAGTTCCCCGCTGAGGTGCTATTTTTAGGTCTTGGCTAGCGAAGGCTGTGCTTGCGCAGTCTCGCTCGCGAGAGATAATGACTTGGAGAAGAGCGGCTTGAACCCGCCCCTCTTCTCCCCTGTTCTCCATTGGCTGGCCTCTTGAATGCTGGCCAGCCATTGGAGAAGAGGTCCGTCACTCCAAACAGGCCCCGTCCTTTTCGGATTCGGGGGCGTGTTTTTTTCACCTTTTCTAATTATCTCCTCCAGCCAATGGCAAGAGGAGAGAAAAGCAAAACACGCCCCCGAATCCGGAAACGCCGCTGCCTTTCTCCGAGGCATTTCTGCTTCGCCTCGGAGAAAGGCGGCGGCGCTGGGACTGATTTCTTTAAACAGACATCCCCTCTCCTCGCTGCTTCCGTCCCTGGCCGGTCTGTTTTCATGTCACTTAAGTCTTTTAAATGGTGCCGGTATAGTTTATGAGCACGTTAGCATACTTTTTCCCTAAGTGTTTGAATTGTGATAATTTCTCACAAGTTGTAGCGCGAGGGATGCCGGCTTGCACCATATTTATACAGGCTCCTGCAGGGCTTTGCGTGTCACCGCGCCAGGGGGAGGGGGCGGGAGGATCACTCACGGTAGATGGCTTGGGTCCGGGATTGCAAATCGTTGTGTGGAGCGCGTGTATCAATCACGGTCCCTAGATTTTTTTACTTGTATTTTTATCCGAAATGCATGTGGCCCTGTTGGGGCCGGGATACCTCTTTTCGAGCGGCAAAGCCTCCCGCTGATGGAAGGATGCGGAAGACATCGGCGGGTCCAGGGGTACTGCAGGAAGCTAACGCACATGGCACACCCCCAGCTCGCTGCACTGGATCACGTCGGTGCAGCCATAGCTCGTCAGGCGCTGCCAGTGTGATGTGTGCACTGCAGGGGAGGGGAGGGGAGGGGAGGGTTCATAAAAAGGGGCATCTGGCAAGCGGTAAGTGCCTAGATGGGGCCTTTGATTGCGTCCTATCAGGAGGCCAAGGCTTTAAGTGCCAGTTTCTCGGAGTAAAGGGTTATTCCAGTCCAGGCTGGCCGTTGTCGTTCGCTCCCCTAGGCCCTGGGAATCTAGGACAGGCCAAGAATCAAGAGGTCTGTCCACTTTTTAATAGGTTACATGTGAATAAATCGCCCCTTGGCTGTTCTGCACTTCAGTTCAGATTTTTAAATCATCATAGTATACCATTTCCGTGTCCGTGTGATCACAGTGGCCCATATCGTAGAAAGAATCTATTAAATAAGTATGCTTCATTTAGGTATTCGGTATTATATAAAAGTGTAAATATAAACGTATACAAGTAAAGGAGGCTGCTACGTTTCAGAAGCGTTACTTTTATAATGAATATGTTCAAGTAGGTCACAGGACGCGTTCTTGACTTCCTACAGTGTCCACAGGCGCAAGCAATTTTTACAATAGGTTCTTGGATGTTTTGAGAAAATCAGCTTCTACGAGATTTCGCTTTATTTGTTCATATTTCCGAATTGAACGGGAATGTGTTAGAGTTTCAAAATGCCTGGGAATGTTGAGCGGTGCTGGTGGCGCAAGGCCCATTTCACACTGTGACAGTGCAAGTCACGTACCCATTGTTAGGTAAGTGACTGAAGTCCAGGAGAAAATCGCTCCATCTCTCAGCAACACTTAGTGAAAATGCATTCTTTCCGTCCCTCCTCTTGTATGAGATGAATAGTTAGATGTTTTTGCCTTTGGTTTGGGTCTTCTAAAGAAGCCGATGGAGGTAATTCGCATCCCTTTCTACCAGGGTGATATTTTATCGGGGAGCCAGCCGTACCTTCCCTTTGTTCATCGCTTAACCTTGCGCTCACTGTCCGCATTTTATCTCTGGGTCTGTATGCTGGCTTAAACAAGATTGCGGCCATGCCCACGTGTTTATGCTGTTGTTGATGTTAAACCACAGATATCGAACACTTAACAGATTAGCTGGTTTGCTCCTTTCTTCCATCCACAGCGAGAGTAAAGTGCACGGAAGTTCCTTTTCATTTCATGTCATAGTAAGGCCACATCACCTGTGTCGAGTCCTGGATTTGTGTGTGATAGCCTAGTGCATTCTGGGTGTTGTAGTCATGTGTTGCATCCATTGAACTAGGCTAACAAACCTGAAATCACAGATGTATAGATGACACGATCAGGTCCGGGGACAGTGTCTTTAGTTCCCAAGATTGAGGCGGCTGGCCACCCTTGGCACAGGCCGGTGGGCCACGGCCATAACTGAGGCGGCCACGTGCAAACCATGAATAGGACGAGCTGCACAGGCGTTACTCATACTGAGGGACTGCAGGGTACAGACAGCCCACACACAGACAGAAGAACCTACCAGGCTCACCACTCTCATACTGAGGGTCCCCATACACACTGGGCACTGTGTGTGCCCTCTGTGATGACAGCACTCTGATTTTGCAGTATGTTTAATTGGAAGCGCTCTCCTGCTTGATTACCCCCAGTAGGGGGTGGGGAGTCCGTGGAATCTCCTGGGACTTTCACACGCCTCTGCATCTCCCCAGGCCCCTCCTTACCTCACCCACCCCCAATTTACATTGTGATGCAAACCCCGGCGAACGAAACCACCTTTTACGAGCCCGAAACTTCCTAAACTCAAAGCTGGGCGTCCCCGCTGGTGTCCTCTTACAGCTCATGGAGGAGGGGGGTGACTGGACGGTCGAGTCACACTTTGTTCTAGTATAGCACACCAATTGCTATGTTGGCAGTCTCGTAGCGCTGCACATAAAGCTTCAGGAAGTTGCTGTTGCTCCCGCTGTCCCTGCTCTTTAGCTTCCTCCTGGGTCTCCCAGTTTCACCAAACGTATATGTGTGTCTCTAGCTCCTTGCTTTATTTGCAATTGTATATAGTGCGAACTCGACCCGAATGTATTGGAGCGCTTTAGGTGACTTTTTGTTACCTTACACATAGACATATTCATATATCAGGCATGGGGATTAAATGATTTGCTCAGATCAGGACGCTGAGATAGACTAGAACCTGCGACCGCAGTTCCAAAGGCGACAGCCCTGGCCGTGACGCCAAACCCTCGCCTAGGGCCGCTCTGGAGCTGCTATGACGTCACACCTTGAACTCGTTGTCATTTTTAAGCGACTTCGCTTTGCCTCCTGGGATGCATATGTCAGTCCTGACTCGAAGTTACAATGGTAGACACAAAACTTTGAAAAAAGACCTTATCTGGGGCATCTCCCGAAACTACGGAAATTCCACCCCCGTTTCCCTCAGGAAACTCCCTTTGCTGATACCGTGACCGAAGCCTGGCTCCACAGTTTTAAAAATCTGATATATATATTTCTGAACAGTGTCCCTGGTTTCGCTTTAAAAAAAATAAAGTAAAATAAAATGAAAAAAATGAAACAGACCTCGCATAATGTGATCTGGTGCTCGCGTAAAGCACTCCAATGCTCTTAGGACATGTTCAAGCTATATAAAACTGACAAAAGGGAAGGGCAAACCTACAAGTCCCAGAATGCAAAGTGCTGTGGGCATAAATGGGCGGGCAAGTTTAAAGTGCCACATATGACATGGGATTACTGAGGTGACGTGCCTAAAAAATGTGGTCTGTAATTTCTCAATAATTTGTACCCCCTCAGCCAGTGCCACCAACTGCTCCAGTCCCTGTCCCTTTTCTTCACCACCTCTGATGGGCTCTTGCAGATGAAAAGAGTCAAACATCCCACCACAAATTAACAGAACAAGCATTTACAATGCAATGGTCTCTGCATTGTTAAAGTTAGAGCTATTGGCATTGCTCATGACATTATTTTTGTTTTTGTTTTTAAAACATCTCTCTCTTTCTCTCTCACAAAAATAAGACTTATTTTTGTGAGAGAGAGAGAGATGTTTTAAAAACAAAAACAAAAATAATGTCATGAGCAATGCCAATAGCTCTAACTTTAACAATGCCGAGACCATTGCATTGTAAATGCTTGTTAGCTTTTCTGATAAGATAGGACGGCAGAGAATGGAAAATTACGGAGCCCTGTCTGTTCCCATATTGTTCAAGACATAGTTGTCTTCATTTAACAAATGTGGCATTAGCCTTAGACAAAAAGTAAGATGAAGCTCTTTCTTAGAATTTTGTGGGCTACATGTCTAGGTAAAAATGATCAGCAAATTAAGATTCATATTTCACAGGAGGAATTGTGGCGCAAGGGATACCTCTCTCCGGCTCACATAGTATTTCCTTGGGTTTTTCGGGAAAAAGAGTAATAAATAAGGTCTCCCAAAATGTTTCCATAGGAGTGGGTCCACTAACACGTACTACAGATCTAGTGTTAACAAAGACCTGCCCCGAAAATCTATTAGGTATTAAAAGACTGAAAGAACTAGGTGCCGTGATATGTTGCTCCCCAGAAGGTGTCAGGTTATTCCTGCGAGATTTCAAAGGTCATTTCCTGAAAAAGGAACTGGATGCCAGACTCAAAGTGATCCCGAAGGTATTATGGGCAACTAGTCCTACAGATGTAGGCTGCATGGACATCACACCTCACAAGATTACACTAAAGGAAGGTGTGGTTTTGCCACGAATAAGGCAGTATAAGATATCTCCGCAGGCTGAACTAGCATTACTGCAAATAATAAATGACCTAATTGAACACAAGGTAGTTGTGGAGACAGATTCCAATACTTGCAATTCACCTGTTCTTCCAGTTCTTAAAAGAACAGATCCAACTGCCAAACCTGTCTATCGTTTGGTAGTGGACCTGCGAGAATTAAACAAATGTGTAGTGCCACAATACCCTGTGGTACCTGACATAACATCGCTTTTGACAGCCATAGACCCCAAGGCCACCTTCTTTACTGTCATAGATCTGAAAAATGCTTTCTTCAGCATTCCTATTCATGAGGATAGCCAACACCTTTTTGGATTCTCATTAAATGGCCGAAGCTTCAGATTTACAAGAGCTCCTCAGGGCTATACAGAAAGTCCCAGCATATACAGTCAAGCCCTGAAGAGGCAGTTGGACAGCATCCAGATGCCTATAAACACAACGCTCATACAATATGTAGACGATATTCTCATAACAGGCCAGTCAGAAATAGAGTGCGAAAAAGCTTCTCTCCTGGTTTTACTATTCCTTGCAGACAAAGGACACAAAGTCTCCCCCTCTAAATTACAGTTCTGTGCACAACAAGTGGCCTACCTTGGGCACTTGCTGTCCAAGGAGGTTAGACAACTCACACAGGAACGAATACAGTTAATCGCCACTATTCCACGTCCAACAACACAGATAGAAGTACGTGCCTTCATTGGCTTAACATCATATTGTAGACAATGGATTCCTCAGTATACCCATTTGGCCAAACCATTGATACCACTGACCACTGTGGAGGCCGGTTTATCGGCATCTTTGCCATGGACAACTGAGCATACAGAGGCCTTTGAGCAACTAAAACGAGCACTTTGTCAGGCCCCAGTCCTGGTGTCAGGACCAGCAGACCATATACAACAGCGATCCCCAAGCGATATAAAGTAAGACTGGGATCTAAGATGGCCGCCGCAATTGGAACGCTTGAGCAGCAGGTTAGCGCTCTAGCGTTCCATGGTAATCAGTAGGATCCAGGTGTCAGCCCGGTGGAGAGGCGCACTTCACCGGAGTCGTGAGGAGAGAAAGTCATCGTTATATGTGCCGCGCGTCTGTGAGGAGACTTTGTCGTCAAGTTAAGAGAAAAAATCGAGTCCAAGTCTCAGAACACTAAGTAAGACTGTTCCGTTGTTCAGCACGGAGTTATTTTTTGGAAGAGTATTATTTCCCTCAGAAACGAACTTGTAAGCGAAGGAAGGCAAACGCATGCTTTTCTCGTTTTTCTTGAATTATTGTTATAGGCACCAGTATGTCACAGAAGCGAAGTTAATGAGGAGAATCTTCAGTGATAAAAAATTACTCAAGGCGTCACAGTTGAAAAATCCAGTCTATCAGTCTGTGTAGAGAGCCCGACTCCTTAAACAACAGCGGAGAGTTCTATTGCACTGATATTACCATAGAGTAGCGTGTTTATAGGACAGTGCGCAGTATCAACTCCTTGGGGAAGATAACCCTCGAGTGTAGCGGTAAGGGGGACACCCAGGAAACCTCCTTAGGAAGCATTACAGTAGTGCAGATTAATGACAGATTAGACACAAGGAAGAAGAGGAAGAAAGACACGGTAGCAGTACTCTAGAAGTTAGAAGAAGAGGTACTCACCAACCAGAATCCAGTAAAGGCACCTTCAGTGGTATCTTGGGTAAGCGAACCTATAGAAGGGAAAAGAAACAAGAAAACATAAGTTAAGTGGAGGGAGAGAGTAAAGACAAAACCTAAAAGAAATTACTTGTTATTACAGTAACTACACCTCAAGACAACACCACCACACAACAGAAGAGGAGCATCGGTCACTAAAGTTAGGGTGGGTATTAAAAAGGAAAGGTCACTCAGAGCATAGAGGAGTAGAGTGTAAAATAGAGCGCTTATTAAATGTGATTATTTCTTTACAGTATATCCACTACTATCACCGCAGTGGAAGATAAAAGAGCGACAACACTCAAGAAAGAAAAAGACGTAGTGACTGTCTCTTCTCTGTCCAATTCCCCTTTCCCCCCCCCCCGGGTTTCTTGGGCCAACTCGTATCATAGGCGTGTGGCCCGGAGAGCTGGGAAGGGGCGTTGGGAACAGCGACTTTCTGCTCCCGAGCGATTCAGAAGAGCACTGATCCTGACACCTGGCTACTCCAGATTACACCAAATCCTTCACACTATTTGTAACAGAACGAGGCGGTACAGCACTCTCAGTCCTCACACAGGACCAAGCAGGAAGAAACAGGCCCTGTGCCTACTTTTCAAGTACATTAGACCCAGTCGCACAAGCCCTACCTGCCTGCCTAAAATCGGTAGCTGACACAGCTTTAGCCATCAGACAAAGCGATGCCATTGTCCTAGGACACCCCCTGACAGTACTTGTACCACACACGGTGGAACTCCTACTCAACAGAACACAAACACAACACCTTACAGTTGCACGATTAACGGGATATGAGCTGACATTGTTCCAGCCACACATAGAGATAAGGAGGTGTAACACATTAAATCCTGCTACCTTGCTACCCAATGCCACAAATGATGAAGATACACATGACTGTATTAGAATGATAGAGATTGTCACCAAACCCAGACAAGACTTGACTGATGTCCCGCTATCAGATGTAGATGTTACGCTCTTTGTGGATGGGTCATGCATGCGGACAAGTACAGGAGAGTTAACGGCAGCTTATGCCATAACCACTGATAGTAGAGTCATAGAAACAAACAGAATAGACACCCTTTCAGCCCAAGCTGCAGAATTAATCGCCCTCACACAGGCATGTAAGTGGGTGAAAAATTTAAAAGTAAACATTTACACAGATTCGCAGTATGCCTTTGGGGTGGTTCACAGTTTTGGGACTCTATGGAAGGAAAGAGGTTTTCTGACCTCCCATGGAGCAAAGATACAACATGGACCTTTAATACAGGACCTGTTGGACGTCATACACCTACCGACGGCAGTAGCGATCTTGAAATGCAAAGCCCACACCAAAGTTCCAGACGATGTTTCCAAAGGAAATGATCTTGCAGATCAAACTGCCAAACACACAGCCCAGACAGCAGCCATTTCCCATAAAATTCAACAAGACACAGTTCTGGTAGTAAGAGACCCTTCCAAAGAAGTCATAGACATACAGGCCCACGCCACCCCAGAGGAAAAGAAAAAATGGACTGAAGCAGGAGGGACAGAGACTGAACAGGGGTGGGTGACAAAAGACAAAACAGTGTGGTTCCTACCTGATTCGATGGTACCCATAATCATAGAAACTACACATAGTCCAGCAAACCTAGGTGAGAAAGGAATGTTAGATAGCTTACGACCATTATGGCACAACAAAAACTTGCGAGCTGCCGCGAAACACAAAGTCAGAACATGTATGATATGTTGTCAGTTCAACTCAGGGAAAGGGGTGTCTGTAGAACAAGGTGGATTTCACCCTCCTGAACATGCTTTTGAGGTCCTACAGATGGATAACATACAAATGGATAGATGTAGGGGACAGAAATACGTACTAGTGGTTGTATGTGCATTGACTAGATGGACAGAAGCCTATCCAGTACCAGATTACACAGCCGAAACAACAGCTAGACAATTGGTTAGGGAATTCTTTCCCCGATATGGACTGCCACGAGTTATCTATTCTGACAATGGTCAACCTTTTTCCTCTAAACTAATGGAACAGGTATCATTGTTGTTAGGGTACACCTGGAAGTTCCACTGTGTCAGGCACCCACAGGCAGCAGGTCTAGTCGAAAGACACAACCAGACACTGAAGACAAAAATAGCTAAGATATGTGCGGAAAAGGGTGTAGATTGGATCACAGCCATGCCGGTAGCCCTTTTCTACATGAGAATGGTAGCACATTCAAGGACCGGACTATCTCCTTATGAGGTAGTTTACGGACGACCTCCTAACATGTGGGGCACACCTAGACCTAAATCTATCACGGATACTGACAGTAATATGTTGACAGATTATCTTGCCGCCATGATGTCTGCACTTCGCTCTTGTCGTTCACAGGTGGCGGCTGCCTTTCCAGATCACACCAGTCCCGAAGAGCATGCGATAAAGCCGGGGGACTGGGTTCTCATCCGAAACTTTGATAGAACATCGTCCCTGGAGCCCAGGTGGAAGCAGCCAAAGTTGGTCCTCCTGACGACACGGACAGCGGTAAAGGTTGAAGGAAGGAAAGGATGGCTCCACGCCAGCCATTGTAAAAAGTACTTTGGGGATACTGAGAACATTGTTCAAAAGAAAGATAACGCAGACTATTTGCCCCCTGTTTTGGATCCGACCCCCAACAAACTTACAGTTCAAAATTACGATCTGCCAAAGTAGCTCAAGTTTGATCAATTAAGTCCAGTCGGTACAGACTGACTGGTGAAGCGGTCAGACAATGACTACTGCTTTAGGGCAGACTGCCTGGGGGCCGACTAAAAAGGCAATAATGAAAAACAAATACTGCAAAATGTTACGTAGCAGATGTATAATGACTTTGATAATTTTGTTTTTGATATGTGTTGTATTGACATGTGTGGGGTGGATACTGCATGTTGTTTTCCCTTCCAAGACACCATCACTACATCAACAAGGACATGTCAACACAACTGCAGAACACACGTACCACACTTTACCCTCCCATGAGCAGAGTCACCGGCTGGCCTTACAGAATAATACTTTTATACAGATGTTACATCATACACACCAGGTCAGCAACACGACTGATTGCTGGGTTTGTGGCCGACTCCCAGCCCACCAGAATAGGGGAGGAATGCCCCTTTCTCCCTTACCCTTCTCCTATAATGGAACATGTCAGGCCTGGGATGCCCTAATGGGGGACATAAATGTTTCCTTAACCTGTCCTGGGGATGGTAAAACGTGCAAAAACGGATGGCCATGGGGAGATTTGAACAAAGCCTTGAATAAGGCCTGTTACCCCGATGATGACGGCGACCCGCAAGCAAGAGGGTCCACGTTAGAACAAGAAGAATACCAAATAGATAATAAGATTAAGACATTCCCATTCCAGATCCTAAACATAAGATCCAAATGGAATAATGGCCCTCCCTCTATAATGGTAACACCAACTAAAGGCCATCTGTGCATCAGGCATAATGGGTCCCTAAAATTAGGACACAGTGATTGCTCCACAATACTGGATTTTGAGGATTGGAGTAAGTCCTCTGCCTTAGCCTCCCGACACACTTATTTTGTATGTGGCTCCACGGCGTATTTTCAATTACCACAAGGGTGGGATGGCACGTGTTACATTGCGTTCCTCCTTCTACCAGTTTTCATAGCCCCCCCCCCACATATCATAGGGACCTTCAGCTGTATCAGCACAAACGAAGAAAAGGAACGATAGATACCTCAGTGGTTGATCAGACTGAAACTGCCTGGGAACAGTATACGGATTTCAATAGGGGATTCTTCTTTTTCATAGGCCCTGTACAAAATAGTAAACTAATACGTAGGCTTACCAGGACTCTGGAGGCCGTCATCAATCAGACCATATCTGCCCTTGGAAACTTGACAGAAGAGCAGACAGCCATAAGAATGGTAACGCTGCAAAATTGTCTTGTTCTTGACGTCATACTGGCTGACCGGGGTGGAGCATGCAGATTGATCGGTTCTTCCTGCTGTGTGTATATACCTGATAACTCGCCGTCAGTCTATGCGGCAATTTCCAAGTTGCACAAAATAGCGTCAGACATACACCAAGAGCCTGGCTCCTGGACACTAATGGGATGGTTATGGGGCATGTTGTCAGCATGGGGCTGGAAGGTACTTTCAGGACTAGGCCTCGTGTTGATGGTGGTATTGTCCTGCTGTCTCTGTGTCCAGTGTGGCCCCGCCTTATGTGGTCTCTGTGCTACATGCCTGGTTCCGAAGCCAATTAATAGAGCGAGAGAAAATGAGAAAATTATGTTGCAAGCCCATGTGGATGGCCTCATGGCCATGGAAGTAATGTAAAAGAAATGAATGAGTTGCGCTTTGGGACAAGGAGGGAATGAGAAAATTAAATAATAAAAGATCATGTTCCCGGTTCTGTCCCCTCGCACACTTTCCCTTCTCTGCTGCCCCTGCTTCTTTGTGTCAAAACCTGACTCATTTAATCAAAGCATAAGCAAAAAGAAAAACTGCCTTCTAATGCTACTAAAACTTGACAACAAGACGGGTTTTAAAACAGTTATCTGTCAGCAAATACACGATGTTACCAAATGCTTCTCTCACAGTAGTTCCCAAATGCACACAGACTCACAGTGTGATTCTAGACAAACAACACTATCCCTAGCAGCTTACCAAAACTCATTCTCTGCTGCTCCTAAACAATTCTATACAGCATCCATTTTAGATACAGCATCCATTTTAGAATTCACTTCAGCTTACCCAGGATCAGCCAGTTCACGTATCTCCTCAAGTTGCACAAGTTTTTGGTCAGTTACACCCACACATTTTTGTGGTTAAGCCGATTCTGAAAAAGGGCCCACCAGCCTTCTCTTTTCAGAGATTGTCACATATTTCAGCTCCCTCCAAGGTTGCCTGTTCATGACGCACTCACCACTCCCTTATCTCTCAGGCACACCAGCTCCCCCACCCTCTGATAAACACAAATCCAAGCTGTTTCCTTGAAAAGTACGTGTTTATCTGTGTTTTGCTTATGTGCCTTGATCAATGCTAAATTGCAACGTCTTTCTGCTACGAACTGGGGGGGGCTCCTTCCAATGACTTGTAATATATTGTGAAATGTATATAAACTGTATTCAGTGAATAAAGTGTCAGGCCACTCCTGAACTTGCTGGTGAAGGAGCTCTCCCTTATCCCTTAACTCGAGTTAATGAATAAAGGCCCATTTAACTCTTACACCACGGACTCCTCAGTTCATTATTTCATTTATATTGATAATTTATAGAAATTCAGACCTGGTAATTAATTTATTTACCACAGGCAGGCACCTGAAACTCTAATCAACGGTCGCATACTTTCCCGCCGGAGTCCGAAGTCCCTGCAGCCCCAGAAGTGGATTTCCTGACTTCTCGACGGCCATTGTGAGTTCCCAGCAGAACTGAGGTGAGTGGATCCCACGAGTGACGAGGAACCGCAATACCTGGGAACCGTGCACTATTGTCGAGTGCAACCCCTTCACGACGTTCTACGAACTTGTGCTTTGGACCATTTGCGGCCCAAGCCTCCAGCAGGTTATGCAGCAAAAATCAGCAGCCTACCCCGTCCCGAGTGACTGTGGGCCCTTGTGAAGCATTTCCTCAAGAGGCGTCATCGCGATCCCTTGCCCGTTGGCTTGTGGGTCCCTCGAAGACTTTCTTATCAACTCAAAGGGCTCCCCTGGTTGCTCCAGGCCTGCCCTCACTCACCCTCGCTGGGTGAGTCCCTCAGACCTTGCTGGTCTGCACCATCGACTTTCTTCACTCCACACGAGACTTGCTGTAGCCAAGGCTTGTTGGCTCCAATCCGGTTGCCGACACCACAGTCCGCTGCAGACGTCATGGGACACTCCGAATCCAGCTGCTGGTCATTGTCAATCCTTCCTGGACCTCGTGAGCAAAGAGTCAAAACACCCTTGATCCCCTGAAATCACCCGACATCCGTGGGCATCCATCTTCCTGGCCCCGGGTCACTGGCAAGTGACTGTGAACACTGTCCCTTCAATGTTCAGGTCTTCTGCATCTTGAATCCAGCCTTGGATTCCACCGGACACTTCTTCAGTCGCCGCAAGCAGCAAATCTTCTTTGGTCTCCATAGAAATCAGCGACGCGACGCGGCCCGACACCAAAAGACACCTATGCACCCGGCTTCCCTGGGTGATGTAACTCGTGCACTCCAGTGCCCTAGTGTGTGTTGGCCCTCGAATTACTTACCTTGTAAGTGGCTTGCTTGTAGACTTCCTCGAAGTACCCAAAAACTTTAAAAATCAAACCGCGACTTGTCCATTGTAATCAATAGGGCACCCGCGGATTTGTTCTCACACTGCATGCGTCTCCCGTGGGTCTGTTATTTACCTGTTATCACTGCAGTCGTGAAGCCCCAGGGATTCTACAGGCCCTAGGCCTTGTTATTCTGCAAGTCGACTTTCCTAAACCTCTTTTTTAGTATATGGTCTGGTATGCCCCTAGGGCCCCAGCCATATTTCTGCTTAACTTATTGTGAAACGTTGATATTTGAATGTGTTCCTGGCTTCTAATCTCATAAAGAGATTAGTAGAGTGTATCTAGAAATAAATACATATATATTTGATATATATACCTGTGTGGCGTCCTTTTCATTTGGTAATTCAAGAGATTATAAGGTAAAACAAGCTGCTTTACATTCCTCAGAGACTTAGCCTGAAGGCTGCTCTCCACAGCTACCACTAGGATAGCTTTCTTTAAAAGGTTGTCTTTAAACCTATCTACCATAAGAGTCGAATTGAACTGGTGCAAGGTGGCCACTAGAACTAGTGACCCGCATATGCCAGGCCAACTTCTCACATCCCTTATATGTCTCTCTCTTTTTACCCTCCAATTTGGCTCTGTACTGTGTTCACTGATGCCACTGGTGTTGGTTGTGACCGTTCTAGTGTTTTCTTTTCCTTTGGTGATACGTTGGTATCTTTCACTCCGGTCAGTCTTTGTCACGTGAGTTGGGCGGGGGGGGGGGGCGCTGTTCACTGTCTTGGGCACACTTCAGTGATTTTGGTCACTTTCCCTCTCTTTTCTGGCCTGTTACTTCCGTTTGTCCTCATCCGTGGCTGCTTCCTCTCGGTGCGGCCGTGAGCATCCTTTTACCTCTAGTTGTGGCAATTGCAGGGGGGTGTCTCAGTGTTCAGTGGGTCAGTCGGACCGGTGGTTTCCGTTGTGTGCGAGCCCTGGTTTTCGTTGGTCTGTCCTTGGCAGCTACCGATGTTGTGACCAATTTCTATAGGGCCATGAGTTTATGTATATCGCAGCACATGTGACCCCTGCCCCTGGCCTGCTATTGTCACCGGCTTCCGCACTCTCCTGTTTTCTTGTGATGCCCTGAGCGGAGGAGGTTTCGTGCCCAGCTCTGATTTGGATCTCTCCGTTGTGCACTTTCAGATGTCGTCAGGCCTCCCCGTTGCGCACCTCGAGGCCTGGCGCCGTGCAGACAGGGCCCGTGGTTCTGTGTGGGAGGGCACCTGTGGCTACCAAGCGGATTGTTGTGGCATCCAGTGAAGCTTCCCAATACTAGTGCGTGTCGCGGGATTTTAGAGGCACCTCTCGTGATGAGTGGTGGTTAACTGCCTGTCCATTGGGCGGAATTCCCTCCCATCGCCGATGTCCCTGTCTCCTGGCAGCGTTGGTTGGGGCTTTCTATGGTGTTTGGCCGATCCGGTTGACTTCCTCCGGGCTCCTGGTCTCACTAAGCTGCCTTAGGGTACTACTGGGGTGTCAGGCGCGTCTTCGTGTGAGTAGGGCTATTAGCCTTATGGCCGATCTGGCACCTGTCTGTGGCCTGTTTATGACGTCACACCTTTCCTTTTCCTGTGCTTGGAAAATGCTGTGGGTGCGGGGGGGGGGGTTGTTTCCTCCTCCCCGGATCCTCCCCAGCCGCCTGCGCCTTTCTTGTTCTGCTGGTGTTCCGGTCTGCCCGCCCCCTGCGCCTTGGACCTGGCGCTGTGTGTTCCGGTCCGAGTGCTTCCAAGAGGGAAAAGGTATTGATACAATCCCTTATACTCTCTAGGCTGGATTACGGGAATGCGCTATACCTGGGCTCCCCCTCCTCAGTTATTTCCAAACTCCAGCTAGTCCAGAACAGTGCAGCCAGACTTCTGACGGGTTCACCTAATAGAAAATCTGCAAAACCGTCAATACTCTTCCTCCACTGGCTCCCAGTGCAAGAACGCATTAGATTCAAGACCCTGTGTATTGCTCGTCATACATTGTCAGGGACAGGCCCCTCCATTAACTCGGCCTTGATCCACCCCTATAAAGCAAACGGAAAACTGCGGTCAGACGAACTGCATCTGGCCGAGGTCCCTAGAATAAAGAGAGCCAGAAGTGGTGGTCGGCTCTTCTCCTACAATGCCGCCAAGCTCTGGAACTCCCTGCCACTCTACCTGTGCACGATCCCCAATCACCAGACCTTCCGCAAATAACTCAAGACTCTTCTGTTTCCTTAGGTTCGCTCTCCTCTGTGTTGGTTCTTAGCGCTGGGACACTCCCGGGTAGCCATGCGCTCTATAAGTGTCTTTTCATTCATTCAATACCTGTAGATCCAGTGTCGGAATAAATAACACAGGATCAACGGGTGCACATAGTTCACTAAACTACAACTGGTGAATTTCAGTGATTTCTTGATTTTCAAACATAAGCTCTTTTCTTATCCCAACACCTATCTATTACATCACTATAACCTATGTTTTTTAAATGAATTTCAGTTATTTTTTATTTTTTGTTTTTACATGTTAAGAATTTACTACCAAACCTAACAATAATGTCACTTACATTTTGTTTTTTTCAGTGAATTTCTTTTTTTTTCAATTTGTATTCTAAATTGATAAAAAAATGTTTACCTGACCTCTGTTTTTGGCTAACGTCCAGCGAGACCCTACACCCACCACATGCAGGCAATCTCTTTGTTTTTGCATTTGTCGTCCCGAGTGGGACGGGTATGCCCAGACGTGGGTCCTGTGCACTCCATGCCACTGGAGTCAAGCTATCCTGGCTGAAGAGGGGTGAAACCTCCAAACCGGTCCTAGGATGCTTGTTTCCAGTCCATGGAGGACCTGGCCTGGCAGTTCGGGCTGGACTGTTCCCATTGGGCACAGGGTCAAGACTGATTTGCACATGGCTCGTTTCAAACTGGAATGGCATTGTGAGTAAAAAACAATGGATTGAGGCCCAAATCTCTGTACTGGGGCGAATGTATGACCTTGTTCTGCATTCTGTCCAATTGTTTTTGCACATGTTCTTAAGGGGACACCTTTTGTCTTGAGCTAGTTAAGCAAGCATCTCCCTTATGCTGGTGATGCACAGGTTTCAGTTCAACAAGAGACCAGAACCATGCACAATGAGACATTAATCTATAATCGTGCCCCTCCATCAAGCCGGAAATCTCTGATAATCGATCTTTTGTAGCAGTGCCTATGCACACACTCGTTTAACATCGAAAACAGCAGTGTACTACGTGTAGAGTGTATGACCTGAACTCTGGACAGTGAGGTGTACAGATACCCAGGTCAGCTCCCCTCAGCAATTTCCAGCTTGATGGTGTGGAATAATTCACGCATGTGAGTCTTAAGCCAACCCTCTTAACTTGTCAGAGGAGGCGGTGGGGCAAGACTATCTAACGCCTTCCCAACCTGCGACAATGGAGAAGGGTGTTGTGAAAAGCAGTTCCAGTGATGTAAACAAACTGAGTTTCCATTAGCTGCGCCACCACCTCAGGTCCACTAATCTCCACTCTGCCGCCACCCCCTGCATCTACCGGTGCAGGCCAGGTGGCAGACCTTTCTCTTACCTTGCTGCTAAAAAATTGAATCGTATGCAGATTGCAATCTTGTGCACATCTAATTTTCGTGTATTTAAAATACTGCTAAAAACATGGTTATTCTCCCAAAACTAACTTCTCCCGCTTCTGAGAGCAGCAAGCACGCTTATAAACAGGCCCGGTTCTAGCTGGTGGGCCAGGCCCAAACAGGACACTTGGCCTCTCCCGGTCACGGCATAACATCCAATGCAAAACGCTTTGTCTCCACCCCTAGTACTGGTGCATTAGGGGCATGTTAAGGGAACTAAATCATTTCCTTCCTTAGCACAGGATGACTTGGATTTCCAGCTGCTCTGTTTATTTCGGTTACAGAACAACTTTTACTACCGTTTTTGGTGCTCCATCCTGCTACTCTGTGGGCCTCACCTTTACTCTCCAGCCGGAAGGACCGAAATGAAGCCTGCTACAGCCGCGCACCTTTCCGGAGCCCTGCATCTACTGTTGTCTCCGATCCTCTGTGAGGCAAAGTTTGATTTTAAAGTTCAAAGCAAATAAGAAAATGTTGTGAAGTCATAGGTGTGTGGTGTGTAGATCGGACTGACTGACACCTTTCCCACAGAAAAATACTAACCATTTGTTCAAGTTTTTTGAGATTATGCAAAGGCTCGGCCATGATCTATAACTAGAAATTAATGTAAAATCGTTTGTTTTAATATTAAACATCCCCTTTTTATTTTTTGTTTACTTTTATTATCAATCGGGTAATATCTGCAACTGTGGACACATTTTCAATTGCATTCTTATGTTTACTGTTTTAAGCATGAAAGGGGGAAAAAATATAGGTCGTAGGTGATTTTGCTAACTTTTGTACCAGCTGGGACATTAAAATTCCAGTCAGGCCTGGCTTTGCGCAACCCTATGGGGTGGATTTAAGTAACACTTCCCAAATGTTTGAAACCTGAGCTGCAGGATATGGACTGTGATGCAGTGATCTATTTAAGAGAGATTGGTTACTTTAGGTGGAAATTAGGGATGTTGGGGTGAGGAGAGGACAGGTATCCTGGTAAGCAGAAGACAAGAGATAACAGGGTGCAGTAATACCGGGGCACAGACCGGGCCACTGAACCCTGATTATTGTTGTATTTTACAGTTCAAACAGGTGTCTCATTTTCTTTCTTGTACAAGGACCCATTACACACTGGCTACACCACAAACAGATACCAGGATGAAAACTTTCGGAAGTAAGGACTCCCAAATCTCAGATATTCACTGGCCCTTGGATGAATGGGGCCGACTCAAGGGTTGTGGGGTTCCCTGCACCACATGAGCTGCAATCGCCTGTTTACACCCCTGAAAATTCTATTCTACGCTATAACCAGAGTAGAAATGTGCAGAATTAAGGCACTCTGGGACAATGCTCTCAAATTTAAATTACAGAAGAAAAATTGGAGTGTATCAATGAAATGTTTGGACACACTGTCATAAATAGAGCAGAAAAAATGGAATCTGCTTTTTTAGTCTGTGATTGGTGGTAAGGCAGAAAAGTTAATGTGGTATCAGTGGTCACCATTTAGATGTAATTGTATATTGGAGGTGTTTGCTCGAATCTGAAAGAAGTGTAGCGCACTGGGTTTGATCTCATGCGGTAAGTGGCAGCAAACTCTTGTGAAAGAAGCAAACACCCAAAGTTGATGTAGGCTGACCTGTGAGCCAATTGCACGCCTGGTGCTTGTGCTGATGAGTTGCTGTTGGCTCTACTTCACAGCCAGCAGAACTGCTAAATGTTGTGTTTTGTGTAGTTGCACTAATAGACAAAAGGAAAGATTAACCCAGGTTAATGTGAATCTCATGGGAGGATTGGAGGTAGGCCTTGGTTCACTCACTACTTTTGGAATTTAACTTTTGATCTCGACAATTTTCTTCTGCACACCTTCACTTTCTGAGTCTCTACTGTGCCACCAGTTCTTGTAGATTACTGTTTTATTAACCAATCCATGTTTACCATCCTTACTCCTTTTACTCAGTTATTCAAGATGGCAAAATTGTGGTTTTAACACTTCCACATAATATAGTGTCCTCAAATTCTTGTGCAAAGGTCAGGAGGATTGCAGCCTGGAGAGTTGGTAATTTGAATCTCAATTCCAGCAGTTCTATCTAGGCCCCACCCAATTTAGGAAGCTTTCTCTCATGCAAATCTTTAGGTACCAGAAGCATTTAACTGTGTGTAGGATGTAATCACTGACATTGTTTCCGGTCCCACGCTTTAAACACACAAATCATTCATATTCGGTGTTTGTCTAAATAATTTGATAGAAGTAAACTAAGACTACAACACACAAAATATTTACACCCCTTAACCATTAACTACCCCATAACCCTAAATTCACCCATTACATCCCTTTACCACTAAACAATTTCTAAACCTGAAAATGACCCTTAGCTCCATTTACCACTACCCACCTCTAAACCCTAAATTCACCCTCAGATCCCACTACCCTAACCTTTACATGCTCTGTATACACAGGGAAACTATGGTTTGTTTTATGGTGCCTGTTTGGAAGTAGATATGATGTAATCTAGGGCTTGTGGAACCTTCTATAGCACACCCGAATGTACCCATGTACCATTGGGATAAAAGACCCTGGAGCCGGGTCTGCTTATAAAAAATAATTCTATTAAACATGCTGCCCCCCATCAAAAAGCTCTCAAAGGGTTCTAGGACACCTCACGGTAAGAAACAGTAAACCAGCCCAATGCAGGACCTCTCAATAAATGTGTCACTTGACTCTGGTCTCTGCTCATTTAGGAGACTGCCATCTTAAAGCTGCATACTTGTTTTCGGGTTGTTGGACCAATGAGACATAGTCATATTTTTCTGCAAACCTGTAGCCACCTGCACATGTATTAGAGACAAGATTTTTTGATGTTGTGATACTCGGAGGGCGGGGGTTCTATAGCACTGTTTGCCGCTCCCGAAAGTGATACATACTGTATGTGCATGGCGTGCAACATACTTGTCCGTAACATGTTTTTGTTGCATCTGGATGTGACAGACAGTGAAGCATGGATATAAGTGAGTGGAGAAGCAGAAAAAGCTGCCATGTGATGTAGCGCAAGGGACACAATTTACATATTCTCCCTATGTCACAGATTCTTAATCACAACAACTCATTCATGCACTCATTCATTGGTGGGGCCCATAACACCAACACACACTCGTCATTCAATAAATCTCACTCGAATCTGTACACAGGAGAAAAGCGCTGGACATGTGGGCACCTTATTACCTATCGGGATTAATTTGCTTTATATTATATACATTTTATACATATACATCTTCAGAATCCTGACCTTAACATCCATGCACTCCACCACTTGGGCGATAAACCAATTAGTTGGACTAGTTGATGGTGAATTGGAACTAGCTAAAACACAATTAAAGCCTAGGAAACATTTGGTATTTTCTGTAATTAATTAAAGAACCAGAAACTCATTTCTTATTGTTTCAATTTTGTTGATCTAATAAATTTCTTTACGTTTGCATTTATTCACTACAGCTCATAATGAAAATGTTAGTTTTATTTAAAGAGAAATCAAACATTTAGTAAATAAACATGAATTTAGAAAAACGCGGTCAATTAATTACCAATTTGCAAATGAAGACGGCTCCTGATCAAAAGAGTTATCCGCATTCTCAGGTACAATCCCCAGGACAGGTGTCTGACCCACACCGAGGAATCAAACCATCAGGCAAATTATATGATACACCGCAAATCTTGTTTCCCAAATGCCAACAAGCCCAATACAAACCAACGTCTCTAACGGTCGGGAACAAAACCCAAAGAGTTCTCTCCCTGTGACAGATGAGGGCCATTTTATACCCTCTTTCCCCTTACTTCATACAAAATTTGGCGACAATTGGGGGCAGAGAAAATGTTCTGATTGGACAGTTCGGTGTTATCTGTAGGTTATTATAAGTTTCCCAGGGCAAAACTGGTTCTTCATGATGACTTGGCATTGGAAGGCACACATTTATTAAGTTTCCGTTTTGGCTCCCAGGCGAGAGCAGTGAATGTAACTTTTCCAAGGTGAAGAAGTTGTATTACACGGGTTCTTTATTGTCCTTTCCCGCTGTTCCCACATAATCCTCTGTTGGCAGGCTAACAAGTCCCTATCCTTGACAGGGAACACGGTGTCAAGAGTTTGGGTTATTTGGTGATCTCCAGAGCCATCCGGACATGCGCAGAAATCATCGCGATCACATGTTGGCATCTGCTTCAGAGAACGCCATCTTGGGTACTGCGGCCTAGTAGGCCCGAATGCTAACTTAAGCAAAAATAGACATCACAGTAATTAAAATATAGAAATGAAGATTCTAATGTTTAAACCCACACTAATCCCAATGTATATTAGTATTTTCCTAGCCGTAGCAACATTTAAAGTGATAATACTTACCATTTGATGATTTTAAAAGCACAAACAATCACAAAGCAACATAATCATGCAATTTTCTATTTCACCACAATCTAAGATTAGTTTGCGTACCATAGTTAATTAATTGTTCTGCCATGCAATTAGCATTTTAGTCCCACATGTATCTCGTGTTTATCAAGGTGCAAAGTTGATTAATACATTTTCACTGCAAACAGGTTATTGCAAATTAAAATTAGAATGATTACGTAATTAATTTCATGCAAATTAGAGGAGGTATACAACATTTTGTTTTACCTGCTCCATCAATCCCCCTTTGGTGATTTTGAAACATCACCACTACTCACTAATTCCACTAAATTTATCTACAGAAATTGTTTTATTCAGTTCCACTTGCATTTGTTAGTTTAAATCCTAGTGTTCTCCATACTGTTCTCTTTTGTTTTCTGATACACATTATCTTGCAACTCTTCTAATTATATTTCTTCTATCTTTTTCTCTTATTTCCTTCTCTTGTTTTCTCTTTCTATCTTTTTTTGTAATTTTCTTCTTTTCATGCACACACATCCTAATCTTAATATTAACACTAAAATAATCACAAAGGTCACAGGTATCAGTATTTTTACAACAAAGGAGCTACCTAGTTTTGTTAATAGATTCTTAATAGTGGAAAAACTCTTACCAAGTTTCTCCCATACACCTTCAACCTCCATTGAAACAATTTCTTCATGCAAATCAGTTATATTCTTAATATATTTCTTTAGGTTCTGACTTTCGTCAGGAATATAAGTACAGCAATGTTGTACTTTCAGCATTCCACAGACTCCTCCCTCTTTTGCCAATATAATATCAAGGGCAAGTCAATTTTGCATTATCGCTATCATGGCAACCATTTCGGTATTTACCATTAAGAACCCTCCAGCTGTGCTTGTTGATAAACGATCCACAACTGTAGTCAATTTTCTAATTTTATGTGCATTCAGAGATATTCCATCTGCTGGTATCAGTGCTCCAAAGATATCACCTATACTTTCTGACCAACTTTCCCTTCTTCTACGTGTTAGCTGTCTACCTATTTCGTGCAATCCGTCATCTCCCCTTTCCACATGAAATATTTTTGGAAAGACCAGGCCTAAGTAACATGTCCCGTACCAATGGTCCGGCAACCTATAATAAGGTCTGTTCCCACAGATGTAATATATTACAGAGAATACTGGATCTTTTCCTCCTTTAAATCCCCATCCTCCCATGATTTTGTAGAAGTCATGGCATTCACTTGCACCTACAAAATAATTATCATATACAGTATTATCTCTAATGATGCATAACTTCCCTTTCTGGGGCCAATCTAAAGCCATCGCTGGATTTGTTTCTCCCTTTAAATGATTTTCCTTCCCAACATCCCAAAATGTTGTTTCCATCTTTTCCCCCAGACCCCTTCTTTTGCATTTTAACTCTCCTCTCCTCTACCATGTTCAGGAAAGTTTTCTTTTCTTTTCTTAAACTACAAGTAAGGTTATTCTTAAATACTTCTTCTAAAGTTAATTCTCTTGTTTCCAGGAAAAATTCACCTAGTGTTCTACCAGGAATCACCTTGTTGAGTTCAGGAACTACAGGAATCTGTGAGAAAATATTATCTATATCAGTGTAATAGTATTCTAATTTTCCTGTTTTATAAAACAAACTAGCTAAGACACTACAAGTTATCCCATATGTCAAGGGAATGTGATGATAAGTGACACCTTCTGATACAGATGCAGGTAACTGCATGCAGACATAGCAGTCCCTAACCTCCATCGTTTTTACATATTCATACAACAACTTTGAAAAAACATTGTTAGAAAAATCGTTTATGGACTTATCTTTGTGAAGTTCTGTTCTATCTACCAGTTTTGTGACATGATTGTCATCCGTCTTTTCATGATAAGTTCCGTTTACTGTGTGTCCATCTATATTCTCAAATGTTACTCTAAATGAGATTGTTAGTGCTGGTACGATCCAGACAAGCATTAATAATCCTGTCCAACAGAAACACATTTTACACCATCTCCGAAGAAATCCACATGTTGGATTTCTATTTTCATTGTTTGCCATTTTGGTAATGAGCAGTATCTTTTGACTTAGCCTCTTTCTTCAACAATTTACCTTTGTCTAAACCTAAGGCTTTAGTTGCCTACTTGGTTCTTTTCTGGTCACGTGTCTTGTCCGGGTTTTAATTCCTTTTCGATTTCTTTTGTCACTCAATCCATGTATGACTCGTCCTTGTCCTTAGGTTAACAGTCTTTGTTCAGAATTTCCTGATCATCCGTTTCTTCTCTGGTGTTAGACAAGATAACTCTCAGGATTTCCGAATCTTCTTCTCCTTTGTCCACCTCCTGCACAGTCACTCAGACTTTCTTGGCTATCAGCTTCCTCTTGTATATTAGGAACTGCCACATATGTCCATTCCGGTGACTTGTACTTCTGGTTTCGTTTCTTTATCCTCTTTGTTCTTTGCAAGTGTTTCTGATCAGTGTCCTTCTGTTTCTCTTGACTAGACACTTCATTCACTTGTTCAGCATGATCAGACTTTATTCTGGTTAGTCTGTATCTCAACCTCTTGATTTTGTTGGGCCAAGTATCTTCTTTCAAAGGCCTTTTCAATTTAGATCCTTTCCCTTCTCGTTCTGTTTTCCAAGCTCTTTTCCTCAAAGTTCTTCCACTTTTACTTTCTGCTTCACAATCTTCGGATTCTGTCTCCGTCTGGATTTCACCTTCTTTTGCTTTTATCCTCTAGATTTCTGGTTCACTGTCTGTATCTATCCCTCCTCGTGTTTCTTCCACACAATCTTCCTGCTGACTATCTGTCCCTTTTTAGGTCTCGGCTAGCGAAGGCTGCGCTTGCGCAGTCTCGCTCACGAGATTTAATGACTTGGAGTAGTGGGGCTTTAACCTGCCGCTCTTCTCTCCTCTTCTCCATTGGCTGGCCTCTGAAATGCTGGACAGCCATTGGAGAAGAGGTTTGTCTCTCCAAACAAGCCTCGTCTTTGTGCGATTCGTGGGCGTGTTTTTTCGATTCTTTCTCTGGGCGTGTTTTTTTTTAATACACGCCCACAAGACAGCATGTCTTGCTCACGCTGCCCACACACGCCAGTCGGCTCTCTGATTGGTTGGCAACTACCAAATAAGCACTTTCATTGGTGGACCTTGTCAACCAATCAGAGAGTCTACTGGCACGTGCAGGCAGCATGGGGTCCCTAAGGCACTGCGACGCGCTGAGTGACTTCTAGGCGCAGCCGGGATTCTCTTGGTGGCTTTACCCGCACACCGGGAAGGACCCCTTTTACTCTCTCTTCTTACCTCACGTATGCTGCTATGAAGGCCACAGCGTGATTATATGTGTGCATCCATACATCATGTCGCAACCACACGTTGTTAAAAGTTTATTTGGCTTCAGTTGTCAGACGAGGGATGAACTCGACTTGCTGGAGATCCAGAGAGGTGAGGGAAGCCGCCTCTGCTGGGGTCTCCGGTGCAGAGCCTGGAGACAGCGCACCGAAGGGTGTCTAGGCATGAGCACGCTCCTGCGTAGACATCAAAGCAGTGGGGCATTGTCTCGGTGTGTTTCTTCTCTCATTCTGATTGCCCTGATAGATGTCACAGCACCAGGGGACACAACTCCGAAGCCACCAGGCTCCGCCATTGTGCCGCCATTGTCCCCGAGCAGCGAGGAGCGATGTCCGTCTCCTAGGATCCAGGGGCCTGTGTGCCCAGGCATGCTTTCATGTCCTTGATCCTCCTGGCTGGTGGTGAGAAATCCTGCCGGGGCGCTAGGTGGGGGGCATGTCACCGCAAAACAGCAGAGGGAACGCGAGGGCACAGGAGGGGACGCGGAGGTGGGAGTGAGACGTTCGAACCGGCGTGCATGCCTCCTCCTGCGGGAGACGTCACCCGCCCGATCACGGGCTTAATCGCCTACTGCCTGACAAGCGGGGCCCGGCCCTGACACTGAAAGCCGCAGGACTGACTATGCGGCGCTGATTGACAGAGTTCACGGTGCGATGTGGGTCCCCTGTAATTTGTTATAAATGTGCTCAACATTTTACTTGTGAGATGCAATGCATCGTCAAACTGTAAGCAGCATTTATCCTGGTACTAAACGCCCATGTATATTTCTGTGTAGTTAGTATTAGGGTTTTCGTATAGCGTGACGTCTGCACAGTAGCCCACGCCAGCCACCTGTGGGAAACTTTAATACATTTCTGATTGGTTACTAAGGCTTACTCAATTAACTGTCATTTTTTAAGTCTAGGAAGGCCAGTAATGCTCCAGGGTTCAGTCACTACCAGCATGGCATTTTCCACTTCACCGCTAACCAGACATCAGATGCCAGGGTCTACACATGTACCCTCAAATCCGCACTTTCTTGGTAACCTAAGACTAGGGCTGTAAGTAGGATAAACAAGCATTGCGGCACCGACGCTTTACTTTTAATGTTAAATGTAAAGCGCGGGTGCCGCAATTATATCAAAAGTAAAGAAATAGATGTTTTTTTCTATTTCTTTACTTTTGGTATAATCACATTTAAAGAAACGGCATTGTTATTTACAATGTTAATAGCTTAATCTCTCTCAAATGCGAGACCCAGAGACGTCCCAGCCCTTCCTAAACTTTCCAGGCCCTGTGAGGAAGAGAGGGAGACCCGCCTCAACTTGAACAACAAACACAGACACTTCTCAGCAGACCCCTGCACTCTTTAGACCTCGGACATGTGAAAAGGCTGCAGAAACTGGCCCCACAAGTTACTGCTGACCAGGAGACCCCTGCCGGCTTTCTGAACTGAAAGATCGGCCTGCACTTTCAGACCCAGTCCAGCTTACTGCATGTTCAAGTGATTTTCTTTTTTCTCCATGGGTTTGTAGTCCTGTTTGACATTTAATTCATTCAGTCCTACAAGGACCAGAATTAAGAAAAGTATCCGAGCGCTTTACACATGCACCAGTTACTGTTTTTGACAATATCCTTGTGTATTTCGCTGCATCAAAAATCATAAATCTCAAAACGTCTTTTCCACGATAATCTGTCAATTTTTATTAGTCATTTATTTTTTAAATGCTTAATTTTTAGTGATAAATGCAAAGATCTAAAAACAACTGTGCCACTTCTGCTTTGGATCCCAAGATCAATGTGTATGTGTCTAGATCTATGTGTGTGTGTGGTTCTGTATGTGTGTGTGTGGCTGTGTGTGTATGTGTATGTGGCTCTGTGTATGTATGTGTGGCTCTGTGTGTGTGGCTTTGTGTGTGTGGCTCTGTGTAAGTGTTGGTGGCTCTGTGTGTGTGTGGGAGGCTCTGTGTGTGTGTGGGATGCTCTATGTGTGTGTGTGTGCCTCTGTGTGTGTGGCTCTGTGTGTGTGGCTTTTTTTGTAGGTGGCTCTATGCGTGGGTGGCTCTCTCTGTGTGTGGGTAACTGTGTGTGTAGGTGGCTCTGTGTGGGTGGCTCTATTTGTGTGTGGGTGGCTCTATGTGAATAGCTCTGTGTAGGTGGCTCTGTGTGGGTGGCTCTGTGTGTGTGGGTGGCTTTGTGTGTGTGGCTCTGTGTGTGGGTGCAAATGCAATAGGTCTCGCATTTGAGAGAGATTAAGCTATTGACATTGTAAATAACAATGCCGTTTCTTTAAATGTTTTAGAAACAAAAACATAAACAAAAATAATGTCATGAGCAATGCCAATAGCTCTAACTTTAACAATGCCGAGACCATTGCATTGTAAATGCTTGTTCTACTTGTGTGTGTTGTGTCCCTACACCTCCTCGGGGTTCTTCCGCAATTACTTCACCCTCACTCTCTGTATCTAATTCCTCACCTTCTATCTCTATGATTTCGGGGGAAATTTCTCTTGTGCTTGTACTCGGGATCTCTTTTTCAAAGATTACTTGTTCAGTTTTTCCAGTATCATCATTTATTCTTTCTTGTATTCCCACTGGTTCTGTCTCAGATACAGAACTGGTATCAGAAATTTCAAGGCGTCTTCTTAGTGGTATATTCTCTTGTCCAACAATTTGACTTAGACCTTTTTCCCCTGCTTCTGGGTTTTGTCTTGTTCTCGTTTCTTCTGATTCGGAACTGGTATCTGATACTTCTCGTTAATCCTCTTCAGATTGATCTTCCGGATTTGGGACTCGAAGAGTGTGACTGGCATGAATCCAATTCTTCTTCTACACTCCGGTTGCTGCTAGCACTTAGGAGGGATGATGATAAGGCATTGGCGACGGCCCGTGCATGGGAGGCGTTGGTGGTGGAACTTCAGGGGCTGATGTCTGACACGGGAGGAGATGGGAACACATCCGATCGACGGGAGGAAGCGGCAAGTGGGGAGTAGGAGGGAAGCCATGGGGAGAGGTGGACACACGAGCCGTGGCTAGACATGGGGGGACAACCCGAGCTTCCAGGGAACGGTCTAGGTAGCTGTACATGATTCATAGGAAGGTGGGGTCTCAACAGGAGGAGGACAGGCAGAAGGGGGCACACTGACATGGGCTGAGGGAGGGAGAGGGTGGGGGGAGCCCACGCGGGAAGGGTGATTTTTCTTATGTTCAAATGCCTGAAATATCAAGGGTGACACTCTCCGGTGGAGGGCTGAGGCTGTTGGGGGGTTGCATTGTGATGTTGGACAGAAAATATTAAAAAAAATATATAAAAAAAAAAAAATGAATCCAGTTCTTCACCCCTGCACACTTCACAGCAGTTGTTGTCAGAATCACTTGTCGTGGTCTTCCCCAGCGTTGAACCAGACAATTTCTTCTTCTGTGTACCTTTGTGCAGGCCCAATCTCCTGGACTCAAGTCATGAGCTGGCTTCTTTTCACGAGTGGTCGCATCGGGTCCAACCTGATGAAACACAGAATGTACCATATCAGCCAATCCTTTGCAATAATCCAAGACGAAGTCATCAGATATAGGCATCAGTTTGTTGACAGGAATGAAAACATGTCTCATTGCTCTGCCCATGATAATCTCATGGGGGCTCAGACCAGTTTTCCTATCAGGAATTGATCTAATGGTCATCAGAACTAGATGCAAGACATCTAGCCATATTAGACCTGTGGCCAAACACATTTTTCCCAATCTGTTCTTTATGGTGCCATTCATTTGCTCCACCACTCCAGAAGCCTCTGGTCGGTAGGCACAATGCAGTTTTTGTTGTACATTCAATGCTTCACAAATCAATTTAAAAACTTCATTCTGGAAATGTGTTCCTCTATCTGTTTCAATCGTTACTGGGAAACCAAACCTAGGAATGAACTCTCTCAGTAGGAGTTTTGCTACAGTAACTCCATAATTTCTTCTGGTCGGATAAGCCTCAACCCAACGAGAAAACTGACAATCACCAGTACATATCTTAGCCTGTTGCACGAGGGTATTTCAATGAAATCAAGCTGCATTCGAGATAAAGGACCTCCCTCCAGTCTTATGTTTCCCAAGCTCACCACAGTTTTCCTTCCTGGATTAAATTGCTGGCATATGAGACATCTCTGACAATGGCTCTCAGCTATAAGCCGAAACTTTGCATTATACCAGGTCTGTTTAAAAAGTCTAATCATGGCATCCCTGCCTATGTGGGCCTGTCCATGGTACATCCGTGCCATGGTAGAGCTCATGCTATTAGGCATTACTGGTCTTCCATCTCTGTAAACCCAAACTCTGTCTACTTCTCGTGGTGTACATCCTGATTTTATCCACTGGTTCTTCTTCTCTTCCCCTGCCTCTTCCTGTAACTGTCTCACTTCATCCCATGTACACAGTGTTAGTAAAAAGCAAGGGACATAAAGCCATTTCCTTTTCCCGATTTCGATTTAATGAAGTCTGGTTTCGTGCACAGTACTGCGCTAAATCATTGGCAAATTCATTGCCTGCTGACACATAGTCTGTTTCTTTCCTGTGTGCACTACATTTTATAACAGAGATATGTTTAGGCAGCTGTATCGCCTCAAGTAATTTTCCAACTATTTCTGATTGGAGTTCCACTCGACATCAAGAAACCTCTTTGGGACCAAATTTGCCCAAAATCATGCACCACTCCAAACCCATACTGACTGTCAGTAACCACAGCGACTCGCAAATTCTTTCCCAACTTGCATGCTCTAATCAGTGCAAACAACTCAGCATTTGAGCAGATCGTACTCCTCTCAAACAAGATGCTTCAAATACAGTCGCTACAGTACACACAGCATATGCAGCACTCAAAATCCCTTCTCCAGTTCTTAGGCATGACCCATCCACAAACATCACATAGTCACTCTCTTTCAGAGGCACATCTTTTATGTCCGGACACGGTTTGGTGCAAAAATCAAGCACTTCCAAACAATCATGATCAACTTCCTCTTTCACCTCTGCATTCACAGCATCAGGTAGTAATGTCGATGGGTTCACATTAGTGCATCTTACAAGACTCACATTTGTAGCACCCAATATCACCTTTTCATACTTAGTTAGACGACTATGCGTCATGAACTGTGTTTTACTTATTGTCAAAAGGATCGCCACATCATGGGGAACAAACACCGTCACAGGGTATCTCATTACAATTCCTTCACTTTGTTCCAAACTCTTACAGGTGGCAGCCACGGCTTTCAAACATCCAGGCAATGCTACAGCTACTGGATCTAGTACAGCAGAAAAATACGCAATCGGTCGTCTCAATCTTCCACGTCTCTGCACTAATACGGAAAGAGCACACCCATCCCTTTCACTCCAATAAAGCTCAATTTCTTTTTCATAATCAGGCATTCCAAGAGCCGGTGCTTCACAATTGTTTAAAAGATTTAATCTCTTCTTTATTCAGCTCAAGGGGATCTTTCACATCACTCTTTGTCAACCGTACTAGTGGTTTTGCGATCGGCGAGAAATTGCTGATCCACTGTTGACAATATCCCACCATTCCAAGAAACATTCTGACTTCTCTCTGTGTCATTGGTGCTCTCATTCCTTTAATTATTTTAATTCTGTTCATTGTTAATTTACTCAGGCCTTTTTCAATCTTATGACCTAAGTATTGTACTTCTTTCTGACAAAACTACAATTTTGATGGGGATACTTTAAGTCCTCCATCTACCAAATGATTTAACAGCGCAACTGTGTCAACCATACATGCTTCTAGCGTCTTCGATGCCACCAATAGGTCATCGATGTACTGAACAAGCTCTGAACTTTATGGCATTTTCAAATCTTCCAGTGACTTCTTTAGAGTCTGATTAAATATTGAAGGACTCTCTGTATACCCTTGAGGGATACGGCACCATGCCAAAATACGCTCACCGAACCGGAATGCAAACATTTGTTGGCTATCAGGGTGCAATGGAATAGAAAAGAGAGCATGACACAAGTCAATGACTGTGTACCATTCTGCATCATGGGGAATCTGATATAGAATTACCGAAGGGTTTGGCACAATGGGACAGCAAGGAACAACAATTGTATTCACCTTTCTCAAATCCTGTACTATTCTAAATGTCCCATTTGGCTTCTTCAAACCCATGATCGGAGAGTTACATAGACTGTTCATTATTTCTCTCAGAATTCCTTGTTAAATCATTCTGTCTATTACAGGCGTTACTCCTGCAATTATCTCTGGTGTTAATTTATACTGAGGAATGTTCGGGTAATTTATTCCTTCTTTTACAGTTATTTTCACAGGATCTACTCTTTTCATTAATCGAACATCCTCTCCTGTGAAATCTCACACTTCTGTTTTCACTGTTTCTTGTAACTTTTGAGGTAATCCTTCTGGATCAAATGCAACAAAGACTTCGGTAATTTCAGGTTCTGAATTTGCCATTGTTATTCTATGCAGTACATCTTCGTCTGGAGTTTCAAAGGCTATAACATCAGGTGTACAAAAGATGGTGCAATTAATTTTGCACAGTAAATCCCTCCCTAACAGATTTACAGGATTAGTGTCGCATACAACAAAACGATACATGTCAATGAATTTCCCTATTCTAGCCTTTACAGGATCAGTAAGATAAGCTTTTATCTGTTGGAGAGGAAGGTTTTTCACTTCAGCTGATCTAACAGTTAAACGAGTAGCACCAGTATCCACTAGGAAAGTAATGTTTACTTCATTCACCTTTCCATCCACAAAGGGTCCTGTTTGGTCTACCTCTAGAGTTGCGCAAAGTACGCACTCCTCTTCCTCTCCTAGGCCCAGTCAATAACTCTCTTCTGACTCGCTCTCATTGCGTTGCAGCCAATACTGCGAAATGGCACCAGCACGTGGTAGCTTTGTTACCTGTTCTTCGTTGTAGAATCCTGTCTCATTACTGTATCTTTGAGGATTTACGTTCTGTGGAAAAGGTGGCTTAGGCACCTGACACTGTTGGGTAACAACCTGCTGCTGTCGCGGCGGTTGGCAGCTCACCTCATTCTGCACCTGTGGATTTAATGATGAATTATCACCATTAGCTTTCGGTGGCAATTTACACTCGGATTTCCAATGCCCTAATTTTCCGCAATTATGACATGGCCATTTCTTTTTAGCTTCATCTATGCTAATCTGTCCTTTTCCAATATTAGGCTTTTGTTTTGCTTGCCCTATTCCATTGGCTTGTTCGATTAACTGGGCTTCTTGTCGCTCTGCTACCTTAACCTGTGTCCACATTGCCTTTTCTTTCAACGTACTCTGCTTGGCTTCAATTTCATCAGTAAAATATTTTGCATGTCGTAACACTTCGTCTATCTTTTTGTTTTCTACTGTATGCTGTTTAATCATTTCACTAACTTCAGGCCTTAAACCATAAACAAATCTCTACACAAAATGACTCAAATCCTTTTCACTTAATTTCTCGTCTCCGCTGTATTGTTTAAAAGCCAAAAATAACCTTTCGTAATACGCATGCACTGATTCTTTCGCCTCCTGGTGAGTTCTGTCAATCTTTACCCAGTCAGTTTCTTTCGGAGGTACTTTATTTTTCAAAAAAGTAATTACCTGATCATATTTTTTCATTACTTCTCCCGTTTTAGGATCGCTAGGATACTCTTGTGTTGGCCAATCTATTGTAATCTTACATTCTGCCCATAAATCTGCAGGCACAGTTATATCAAAGAGACCATTCAGATCTATCCACAACACCTTTGAAAGTTTGACAAACCTTTCTACCTGTCGGTACCGTTCAACTGGTTTTTCTCTTAACCTTGGAAAATTATTTGTAAATGACAAAATATCCTGTCTAGTCCATGGAACATGTACATATCCTCCTCCAGGAATTTCTCTCATGGGACATTCTGTTACCACTGGCTCTTTTTCTCTCACTGGGGAAGCCAGAGAGGCCTTGTCTGTAGTTTCCTCTCTCCTTCTAAACCATCTACTTTTCTATCCATCCACATCACCCCATTTTCTTAACAATGCAATTAATTCTTTAATTTGGGTCAATCTCCCTGCAGTATTCAAGTTTTCAATGTCCTTTTCAGAAAAATCTACCCTGTATGGCTTCTGTAGTGACCTTATTTTCTCAAAACCGATTCCCGTTTCGCTCGCTGTCTCTTCTAATTTTTCATGCAAAGTCCTTGCTCTCCAAGTTATGCTTTTACATAAAAACATTAACTCCTCATCTTGGTATGCTTTTAATTTCTCAGTTGGAATTGTTCCTACAATTAACTCTTCTAATGTTACCTTTAATTTTGCCACATCTAGAGGTTGTGGTTCTGTATCTTTTTTCTGTAAACTTCTTAACCAATCCCTTAATTCTTGCGATGTTGGTCCTACAGGGGTTGTCTCTATTCTCATTTTATCTGTCATTCTCTCTGGGGTTTCCGTTGCTGATTATGTTGCCATAGGTGTCTTACTCGCTGGACTTTGATTTACAGTTACATTTTTAGGGGTACTTAATCCTGATATTC
The DNA here is from genome assembly GCF_964204655.1 of Triturus cristatus. Taxonomy (NCBI): domain Eukaryota; kingdom Metazoa; phylum Chordata; class Amphibia; order Caudata; family Salamandridae; genus Triturus; species Triturus cristatus. The sequence continues at coordinate 1,126,851,176 of NC_140579.1, read as the reverse complement.
CTGCAGTAACTTTCCATTTGTTTTCTCCTGAACTACTCCTTTCTTTCTCCTTTTGCATACCGCAATTATATGGGACTGTTAAACAATGCTCACTATCTTTTTGTTTATCAAAAACAGGTATCACCGGTCCTATAGTTACAGGCACAGTCACAGCTTCCCTTTTCTTAGTTAATTCTCTAATCTTTTCCGTTAATTTCAGTGTAGTTCTAGCTAGTTCTGCAGATTTTTCGTTTTCAGTTCTTACGGTCTGTGACATTTCAGAATCTTTAAATGGATTATTTGTTTCCAAAATTAGGTGGTACTTGCTCAAAATTTGTATTCATTACAGTCTCCTTTGCCGGTGCACTCTGCGTCACCAACGCAGAATCCTGTTGATATGGAGGTGGTTTTTTATGAAACATGTCCTCCAGCACTTCATCCTCTGATTCACTCACTCCATATCTGTAACCTTCTGACCCTGTGTTATTTCTCTTTAATGTGCATTTTCTGCCACTCATCTCTCCAGCGTTTCTCAGAGGAAACATACAATCAGTCATGCTCGCATTTCACCATCTTCTCATTCTGTCATCATGACTTTCTTTACCACAATGTCTACCAAATATATAATTATACCTTCTCCCACGCCTTTCTCTCTCATACATCTCTTCTTCCCATTCAGTCAAAACCTCAAATTGGGTATGTCTGGGTTTTGGTTCCAACCTCATCATTCTATCTCTTAAATTTTGTAGTACTGCCAAACTAAATGAACCACTTTCCGGAAACGCTAACACTCCATCATCTTTGGTATACTTTGCCCAATTCTCCAACCAAATACATGTATGATAACCATATTTCGCTACCATAAAAGATGCAGGCGTTTTCGGTGGAGGAAGTATCTGCCCTTCCCTAGTTACAATCGGCTTATCCCTTTTAAATAGGTCTTTGATTTTTTCAAACCATGATTTTTTTCTCTTTCTCAGGTGGATCGTAGTACTTCATTTTTATTTTCAAAAGTTCTTAAATCAACTAAGCTTTGCAAATCACTTCTTCACGGCTTCTCCGTATTCTGTCCAATCCCAGCGCGACTCACACTAACGCACCAATCCTCTGTGTCTACGTCCCTCTGGTAATTCTCCACTCCCAGCGCGTCTCACACCAACGCACCAATCGGTGAACACTTCGTCTGTCTGCAGCTGACCAATCCCAGCGCGGTCTTTCTGACGTCAGCCTCTCTCACTACTCCCGCTCTTGCTGACCCCTCCTTTACAAATTTTTCTCTGCAAACTTTTCTTACGTTTTCTTTAATCAAAATCCGTTAGTAACAACATAAAACATCTCCATTGCCTGTTTCGCTAAACCAAAGAGATAGCTTTGTTCATTTACACAAGAATTCTGTCTTTCCAGTAGGCAGCGCTTACCTCTACCCTACCACAGAACTTTCCGTTACGCCGATAAAGTAGCACTTCCCTCTACCTTACCCTTCTATCAAGCAAAAGGCAAACCTGTTTCTCTGGGGATAAGACACATGTGGAGACTACAATGCTCCTGAGAATTAAGGCCAGAGTTTCACAAGAGAACCTATTACTATACCACTCACACACATTCATACAGAGATTTCCCTATCATTACACAATTCCGTGTTATTACTATTCTTGAAACCAGACAATGTTTAATTCCATGGGACTTCTCTTGCCACATAAATCCACTCCCTACTTCCCAGAAGCTTCAAATTTCCGACTACACTTAACATAAATAATACTCAACATAAAGTGTTAAACATATATCAATAATCACCAACACAATAATCACCATCCTCTGCTACCAAGAAATCTGATGCAGCGCAAGGGACACCATTTACATATTCTCCCTATCACAGATTCTTAATCACAACAAATCATCCATGCACTCATTCATTGGTGGGGCCCATAACACCAACACACACACGTCATTCAATAAATCTCACTCGAATCTGTACACAGGAGAAAAGCGTTGGACATGTGGGTACCTTATTACCTATCGGGATTAATTTGCTTTACATAATATACATTTTATACATATACATCTTCAGAATCCTGACCTTAACATCAAGGCACTCCACCACTTGGTCGATGGACCAATTAGTTGGACTGGTTAATGGTGAATTAGAACCAGCTAAAACACAATTAAAGCCTCGGAAACATTTGGTATTTTCTGTAATTAATTAAAGAACCACAAACTCATTTCTTCTTGTTTCATTTCTTTACGTTTGCATTTATTCATTACAGCTCATAATGAAAATTTTACTTTTATTTAAAGAGAAATCAAACATTTAGTAAATAAACATGAATTTAGAAAAGCGCGGTCAATTAATTACCAATTTGCAAATGCAGACGGCTCCTGATCAAAAGAGTTATCCGCATTCTCAGGTACAATCCCCAGGACAGGCTGTCTGACTCACACCGAGGAACCAAACCATCAGGCAAATTATATGATACACCGCAAATCTCGTTTCCCAAACGCCAACAAGCCCAATGCAAACCAACGCCTCGAACGGTCGGGAACAAAACCCAAAGAGTTCTCTCCCTATGACAGATGAGGGCCATTTTATACCCTCTTTCCCCTTACTTCATACAAAATTTGGCGACAATTAGGGGCAGAGAAAATGTTCTGATTGGACAGTTCGGGGTTATCTGTAGGTTATTATATGTTTCCCAGGGCAAAACTGGTTCTTCATGATGGCTTGGCATAGGAAGGCACACATTTATTAAGTTTAGGTTTTGGCTCCCAGGCGAGAGCAGTGAATGTAACTTTTCCAAGGTGAGGAAGTTGTATTACACAGGTTCTTGATTGTCTTTCCGCTGTTCCCACATAATCATCTGTTGGCAGGCGAACAAGTCCCTATCCTTGACAGAGAACACGGTGTCAAGAGTTCGGGTTATTTGATGATCTCCAGAGCCATCCGGACATGCGCAGAAATCATCGCGCTTACATGGTGGCATCTGCTTCAGGGAACGCCATCTTGGGTACTGCGGCCTAGTAGGCCAGAATTCCAAACTTAAGCAAAAATATACATAACAGTAATTAAAATATAGAAATGAAGATACTAATGTTTAAACCCACACTAATCCCAATGTATATTAGTATTTTCCTAGCCGTAGCAACATTTAAAACGATAATACTTACCATTTGATTATTTTAAAAGCACAATCACAAAGCAACATAATCATGCAATTTTCTATTTCACCACAATCTATGATTAGTTTGCGTACCATAGTTAATTAATTAATTGTTCTGCCATGCAATTAGCATTTTAGTCCCAGATGTATCTCGTGTTTATCAAGGTGCAAAGTTGATTAATAAATTTTCACTGCAAACAGGATATTGCAAATTAAAATTAGAATGATTACGTAATTAATTTCATGCAAATTAGAGGAGGTATACAAAATTGTGTTTTACCTGCTCCATCACATGCAAGCCATCACTACAGGGCTGATTTCTGCCCCCCCCCCTCACCCCCAGACTCCTAATATTTGAAATTGCTGCAAAACATTGGTGGAAAGCAGCAGCATAGATTTCTGCAGAGTTCATCCTTATGAACATTACCTGGTTGCAGAAGAGGATATGGACAGTGAAATGGGAATGTAAGGGGGTGCAGGAGAACCATGAATAGAGACATACTTGTAAGAGAAGTGGGAAGGAAGGACTTAAACAGAGTGAAAGTAAGTGTGATTGGAACAGTGAAAGGGAACATTATGAGAAACAGAATGTTGAAACAATTTTTACCTCGGCACTCTAACCGTAATTGAACACAAATATAGTGTAATGATCTCGCAACAGAGAATGGCCAATTATGAAGATCCAGTTTGTTAACTTTTTTCATATAATTAACTCACAGATAAAACATCTTCACGTGCAGCAATATTATGTCAACTAAGAAAAAAGAGAACATCCAAATAAATATATTTTCTAAGCAGCTTTGTTGTTTAATCCATAGTTTCCAAAATAATGCAACAGATTTTTATAAAGATGGTGCACAATAAGGTAACTAAAACAAGCATTTACAATGCAACGGTCTCGGCATTGTTAAAGTTAGAGCTATTGGCATTGCTCATGACATTTTTTTTGTTTATGTTTTTGTTTTTAAAACATGTAAAGAAACGGCATTGTTATTTACAATGTCAATAGCTTAATCAGTGTGTGTGTAGGTGGCTCTTTGTGTGGGTGCAAATGCAATAGGTCCCGCATTTGAGAGTGATTAAGCTATTGACATTGTAAATAACAATGCCGTTTCTTTAAAGGTTTTAAAAACAAAAACATAAACAAAAATAATGTCATGAGCAATGCCAATAGCTCTAACTTTACCAATGCCGAGACCATTTCATTGTAAATGCTTGTTTTAAAGGTGTTTGGTATAGTGCCTGGAGGCTTCAAGGTGATGTGAGGGGTGTGTTTCAACGTTCCCCAAACACGTGGTGCAGTACACAGACTCTGGAAGGAGGAAACGCAGAGACGGCTCGCCACCAGCCTTATCTTCATTAATTCATCGTGATTTGAACCTCTTCCGTTTGCAAATATTTTGGAGCAGATTCATAAATCAATGGAGCTATTGTTATATATCGTGGGTCTTTCGTGACAACCTATTGACTCTTAAATATCAGTAGAGCTTGGGAAAGGAGGAGGCGTGACTGACCACGACCCAGCTTCATATGCCACCGACCATTAACGAGCAAACGCACTTTGCTTTCTGGGATTTGTAGTTTCTTTTGCTACTAACCCATGGGTCTACAAGTCCCAGAATGCACAGGTAACTTAGCCGAAGGCCCACTGCTGGGTGCAAGTGTCACACACCGTGTGGCCCCTTGCCAGCGATCTGGCAGAGACGCCCTGCAAGCAGAAACCGGGTGGGGCTGGGCTCTGAGTCACCGCAGGGCGTGCTGGGAGTTTCAGGTGAGGCCGACAAGGCTCACCTATACCTGGAATCACCAGAGCTTCTCCTCAACTGGTTTCCTTTATCAAAGGGTGTCAGTTCTGTATGGTTGTAAATATAGCGCTTTCTATAACACATTGAGGCCTACAGCGCTTTTCGGGGGATCAGGTTGCATTGTTTTTAAGGTGCTGCGGGTTTAGGGACGTTCTTTATTTAAACACGGGTGGGACCCTGCTATGTTAAATTTTCTTGCGGTTTGCACAAAATCACCCTGATCATGGTTTTATAATTGTGACGGTGGAGGAACATTTTAAACTTTACATTTATTGGGATTGACGAGGTAATTGTAGGGGTAGGAGCTATAGTTTCTCGCAAACTAATGTGACTGTGAATTTTGCGGGAAGCAGGGGAAGCAGAGTTCATAGGGAAGGTATTGCGGTAGTTGAATGATAGGCTAGTGGGCGAGAATGGCGGCAAAGGCAGCGGAATGCGCCTTTAATTTACCTAGGCAGGGTTGCGCACGTAGGGCTGGGGAGAGCGGCGAGAATGTCGGTGCCTTTCCATACTACCGTTACCGCATAACAGATGGTGGGGGCTGCGCCTGTGGTAGAATTATACGCCAGTGTGCCAGAATGGCGGCAAAACACGGTGGGATGCGCCTTTATTTTACTAAGGCTGTTGTGGCGCACGTAGGGTACAGCGAACGGCAGGAGTGTTAGGGAGTTTTCATAATATCGTTACCGCATAATAAGGCGGTGGGCAGGGCGACAGAGCGGCAACTTTACAGGCCTAATGGTACGGGCGGGTGAGTTATGCTCCCGCTTGATTTACACAAGTTGACCCATTTAAAGGCTATCGTTTTCTGCAGCATTCACAAAGGTGAAGTTTCCTTTAAAGAAAATAATGACGAAACCCACAATTTCTGTGCAGTATGGGTCAATAGTTAATAGCATCCCCAGTTATTCATGTGCAGACACATGTCACCATAATATACTGGGCCAGGATTCCAGAAGAAATCTTCGCAGCTCGAAGGGAGGAAGGGGGGGGGGGGGGGGGCACAGGCGGCTTCCTCCCCTCTTCATGGAAGCCTGGCTTGGTGGAGTCTAGCCGTGAAAGCGGTAGCCTTCCGCCGGAATAGGGAGGGTTGTCATGTCGGCGCACATGTCTTCGGTGCCTTGCAATGAGCGTTAGATAGGTGGCAAAAGAGAAGAAGTTAGGAGGGTAATGCAGCACCTTGGGGGCAGGGGGAGACCGAAGAGGCGCACGCTGCCGAAAGATAGTCAGTGAATGCTGCACTGCTAGCTCCGGCACTCTGCATAAGAGCTGTAACAACTTGCGGCTGACCCCGTCTTGGTGCACGCATAAATAGAATGCCTTACTTAGAACCCCCCACATTCTGCCCCAATTAAAAGCACTACTCCTTTTAATTTACACTCACAACAGCAAGAAGATCCTCACGGACATAGAGGTGCTCGGCGGGGCCGCCATTTTCTCCCTACTCAAGCCGTCCAGGAAGAGGATGCTGCTCGCCGCTACCAACTTCCGGTCCGCAGAAACCGTGCACGCGCATGCGACACCCAGTAGCGTGACTGTAGGGGGCGCTCGCAGGACTGCAGCCCCCAACTTGAGGTAAACGGCGAATATTGTGGGACAAATTACCAGTGGCCGTTTAAAAAAATCATAACGCAACAATACCCGTGCCTAAATTAAAAGAAACGATTTTTAATAGTGAAACCGATCGTAGGTAAGTAAAAAGTCTTTGCTAAGTTTCAAGATGCCGTCGGTGTTGTGTGAAACGGTCAATGTTTCTTGTATCGAACCGACGACCATTTTTGGAATGAAAGTCGCCCTTTCCCTGCAGTGCAATGTAAGCGCAGCTCTTCCAGCATCTTTCCATACTCCACTGCCACATTGCATCTTAGAACAAGCATTAACAAGAAACACGACAGAATAAGAGAGAGACAACTGCCTTTCTCCGAGGCGAAGCAGAAATGCCTCGGAGAAAGGCAGCGGCGTTTCCGGATTCGGGGGCGTGTTTTGCTTTTCTCTCCTCTTGCCATTGGCTGGAGGAGATAATTAGAAAAGTTGCAAAAAACACGCCCCCGAATCCGAAAAGGATGGGGCCTGTTCGGAGTGACGGACCTCTTCTCCAATGGCTGGGCAGCATTCAAGAGGCCAGCCAATGGAGAAGAGGGGAGAAGAGGGGCGGGTTCAAGCCCCTCTTCTCCAAGTCATTATATCTCGCGAGCATTTGATTATTCTTCATTTATGATATTCCTTATTGTCCGCATTGTAAATAAGTAAAACTGCCTAAGTGAAGGTCCTGATCCTAACGCCTTCAAAATAGTGGCAGTGTAGAAGCAGCCAGATCAGCCGACATGTGTTTCGTTACTCTACGTAACTTTCTCAAGGCTGCAGACAGAAAGTGATAAAAATTGAAATCACTAAGCACTGTATACAATGATGATATCATTTTGTCACATCATTTGCTAATTTGTTGATTATAATTTGATCAGGACAAGGAAATACATGCAGCGATGTTCTCTTATGGTAATTTTGTACAAGATTTGTACATAAATGCCAATTTTTGATTGTTCAAATCAGAATGAAGATCACACAAAAATATATTATTAAAATATGTGTTTGAAAAGGAAGACCAAGAAAGAAATGTAACCCAACGTGACCAAAAAGACATATCTAACATGTCGTGAAAAGAAGAGCCATTTACCAATATTCAGAAAAGCACCAAGGAGTGACACTGAGAAGAAAAAGAAAACAGATATATAAAAGAGGTGTTTTCGTCTCGGTAGCGGAAATGGGAGTAGTGATACCACTCGCACGTAACAAGCTACGTTGGCGGTTCAATATGGTCGCCATCTTGAATGAGGATCTAACTAACGGAGGGTGGACTCAGAGTATATAAGTCGTTAACTCGTTGGCAGGTGAAACCGTCTGTATGTCTAACTATTGGTAGAAGGTACTTGAAATAAGTAGCTTACGCATGTTTGAATTTCGATTAGATTGGATATCTAATCTATCAAAGAAGGTTATTGTTTATGAATTCATAACCTCCTTTCACCGCCCAAGGATTAATGTGTTGGTGAACTAAAGTCAAGTGAGGGTGAATTTCATGCTCAAATTGGTAGATGATGTAATTACCAGTGAGGAAAGTTGTATATGTTTGAGGCTGGAAATTCATGTATGGGTATGACATTCAGGAAGAAGGTTACTCGATTATTGGCTTATCGAAGGGCGGGGGTTTTTTCCCCTCAGGGTGGTTTAAGAAAGGACCAAAGATAGGGTCTTGTAACATAACACTCCCATTAGCTTTGTCATGGATTGCGCAACTTTAGCCCTTACAGAAAATTTCTTTGAATTTAAAGGCCAGATTTACCAACAAACACAAGGTACTTGTATGGGCAGTACATTTGCGCCAAGTCTAGCGTGTCTGTACATGTCTGATTTTGAGACTCGCCATATTTTTCATGACTCAAATCCATTTGATGCTGACATATACCTTTGGAAAAGGTTTATAGACGACATCTTAATACTATGGAAAGGAGAGAGGTCAGCTTGCATTGAGTTTTGTGGTTGGATCAACACCCTTGACCCACATCTTAAATTTTCCCATACGGTGTCCGAAAACAATATTCCTTTTCTAGACCTAAACATCAATCTGCATAGAGGTACACTGTCAACAACGTTGTACAAAAAACCAACAGACCGTAACAGCCTGTTACTCTACTCCAGTCATCATCCTCGGAGTTGTGGTACTTTGAAATTTGGGACCGCGGGGGAGACAGGGCCCTACCCCTGTCTATCCCGGTATTAGCGAACCGCGAATGGTCAATGCGGTATGTACAAGTGCTTTATATAACGTTTCTTTGATAAATGCACTATGTATACGTTATTTTGCATTGACTTCGTGGGTTCCATCTTGGAGCGGTGGCCATCTTATGGTTGCCCTCACATAGGCTACCTATTATGAGCAAATACGGGCCTTTAGAACACATGTGCCTTCCTTTGACTTCTCTGTGACCTGGGCAGCTTGGCTCCGCTGCCCCAGGTCAGTCCGGTCTCACGAGCTCCCCGTCCTACGGCCACCTGTGATTAGCATCAGGGTTTGACACACCATAAAGCCTTTTCATCCCACACGAGCCTCCGGCTAATCTCTTTCACACCTGACCCTTCCTGCTTTATGGCTTGTTTTCCAAACAGGAGATGTTCGTGTTTATTGGGGCCTATTGATATCTGATGTGGGATCTGAGCCTTGCTGGGTAAATAATTGCGGGCTGGCTTAACTGGAATGTGGGATGGTCATCATGACTCTGCCTTTTCGTTTGTAATAGATACATGTATATGGCCATATCGTAAAACAAGGAATGTGTGCCTGAAGCATGATATTTTGTATTTAAGGAGAAGCCCGTTTTTGTAACTTTAAGCAGTCTCCTGAGAACATACATGCTGTTGTACTTCTCGGATACCTGTAATTGGTCTGCAGCCAATAAACTGATCTTTGACTTCACCTAGAAGACTCTGTGTTTCTGTAGGTCTGAAACAGGAAAGAACCCAAAGTCTTAGGGTGTGTTCCCCTGCACCGCTGGGCTTAAAATTCCCAGTACTTCAGAGTCTGAGAGACAACTTACCTATAGGACAATTTCTTAGGGTGAGACACAATTGCAGCAACCTATCAGATTACAGGACGGAAGCAGAAAAATTGGCTAGCCATCTTAGGGCACGTGATTACCCAGCCAAACAGATAGCTTTAGCCAACAAGAGAGCTCGCAACAATCATCGGGAGGCATTGTTGGAACCCAAAACACAAGTCCCGACAGAGGCCCTCACATGTGTCACTTCATTCACCCCAGTGTCTAATCAGATTACCAAAATAATAAAAAAAACACTGGAACATCTTCAATACAGGCACAATGAATCTTGAAGTACCAAGGTTTTCGTTTAAACGCACAAAAAACCTGAAGGACACTTTGATCCACACCCGTCCACGCTTACAGGGGCAACCAATTCAAAGACAACTATGGAACCTGCCACCCGTTACTGGGCACTACCCATGCGGCTCTTGCACAGTATGCCCCCTCACTGCAACTCACAAATCTGTCCAATTTAGCAACAACTTCAAGTGGGAGCTACGCCGCCACACGAACTGCAATACAGCCAATTGCGTGTATTTGATCACATGCCCCTGCAAACTACAATACATAGGCATGACAACTCGCCCAGTTAAAACACGCATGACTGAACACCGCAGCAACTTTCGTTGCAGAAGAATTACCACCAGAATGTGCGTACATTTTCAAGAAAAGGGACACCCCCCAGAATCGTTTAGATGGCTAATTTTGGAATCATTCTCCAACATCACCAAAGAAGCCTTACTAGTTAAAGAACAAAGGTTGGTGTACAGATTGGGCACTCATGTTACAGGACTTAATGATGCCATCCCTTGGTCCTCCCTTAAACCACCCTGAGAACAACCCACTCTGCGATAAGCCACTATTCGAATCGAATCATTCCCCAACATCACCAAATAAGCCTTATTAGAACATAGGTGAGTGTACAGATTGGGCATTCCTGTTACAAGACCCTATCTTTGGTCCTTTCTTAAACCACCCTGAGGGGAAAAAACCCCCGCCCTTCGATAAGCCAATAATCGAGTAACCTTCTTCCTGAATGTCATACCCATACATGAATTTCCAGCCTCAAACATATACAACTTTCCTCACTAGTAATTACATCATCTACCAATTTGAGCATGAAATTCACCCTCACTCGACTTTAGTTCACCAACACATTAATCCTTGGACGGTGAAAGGAGTTTATGAATTCATAAACAATAACCTTCTTTGATAGGTTAGATATCCAATCTAATCGAAATTCATACATGCGTAAGCTACTTATTTCAAGTACCTTCTACCAATAGTTAGACATACAGACGGTTTCACCTGCCAACGAGTTAACGACTTATATACTCTGAGTCCACCCTCCGTTAGTTAGATCCTCATTCAAGATGGCGACCATATTGAACCGCCAACGTAGCTTGTTACGTGCGAGTGGTATCACTACTCCCATTTCCGCTACCGAGACAAAAACACCTCTTTTATATATCCACGCGACACTTGAAACCTCACCACCCAGTCCTGGTAGAGCGGGGTAGGTGTGCTGGAGACACGGACTCGGCGTGTCTGTAAGTATACTAATACTTTACCTAATGGCTTGGTTTTCTAACTGAGAGCACGCTCGATTATATGGGATAATCCGGCCTAAGTCCGTTGGTATGGGGATTCTCACGACAAGATGGGCAAATTAGAAACACAGGCTTCAAAGTATTTTTAAGTGATTAAGTCTCCATGTTTCACTACGAGAGGGGCACACTAGAGACACAGGCTCCGAAGTATATTTAAGTGATTAAGTCTCCATGTTTCACTACAAGAGGGGACACACGCTTACACAGGAGTTTGATTCGGACAACACCCTCATATATGGGGTGAATTTTGGAATAACAATAGAAGAGAAAAAATGACAAGCTCAAACAAGTTAAGACTTCATTTCAACCAAACGAACATCTTCAGATATAAATGAGACATGGGGGTTTTTCGAAATTGGGAGGTTGATACAAACCACAGCATCCGCGTGCTCTTTAGTATTAATACTTGTGACTCTTAACCTGTGTCAGTTGAGCATGCCATATGTTGTTTGAAAGAGATTAGGGGCTATATTAATCTTGAGCCTTGTAACTCTGCATCTAACTTTTACCGTTTTACGATCTCTTAATATGATAATATCATTCCACTTTTGGCTTTACAAATAAGAGAAGGGGCTTACATAACCCTGGAGTACTGTGGTTTTAACCATTTTCGATCCACTAGCTCTCTCACTATATGATTACAGAACGCGAGGAACTCCTTGCGTAGCCTACCAGGAACTGCAGTGTACTATCCTATGGAGTTTTTAGGGTAAGTTCACCAATAAGTTCTACTTCCAATTTTAAATATGTATTTTATCACCTGTCAGAGTGATCACTTCACGTGGCTCATGCTCACTATATATATTTTTTCCACTACGAATAGAGTGCACCATCACCATAGCTGCACTCAATAGCTCACGAGATACACCTTGTAAATACACAGTGACTGTTTATATGCATTCTATAACCACCATGGTCTTCCTCTCCCTCCACAGGTAGACCGAGCTGCAGGTAAAATACCAGCTATTTTTGAGAATGCTCACTGTTATTTAGGATACACAGTTTAGATTCAAATGTAGATAGAAAAACTTTTTTTGGTCCTGAAGAATCGCTAGAGTATTCCTCCATTAGAGCGAGAAACATGTCGACCCCAATGAGGCAGTGTATATAACCTAGCCCATTATTCTAAGTTACCAACACTCAACCTCACAGTTTTTAATTAGGCAAGGAGGCTTCCTAATAAATTGATTGAGAAAGCACTCCGACCCCTATTTTAGTAATTATTGTCTTTCATCTACATCACTAAAGAGCCCCACACTCCCACCTCACCCAGCGGCTGTATTGGATAAAAAGATCTCCACAAGAGTGCTCCCTAAACAAGAGCCCGTCGGGTATTGCACCAGCCGACTCGACGCAGGAGCAGCCCGATGATGACACGATACATCCTGAGGGGTACGTGATTCACGACATCCTGATGGTTGTGTGAGGGCCCCAAAATCCAAATAAAAAACTTTCCTTGAATACTACATGGTCTGTCTCACCCACTTTTAGGAACAATTTTGTTACTTTTCTTGTATACTTTAGGGCATACTCAGCTGGACCTCCCTCGCAAAGCCCATTACGCCCCCCCTGTTCATTCTTGATATACAAATATTCTGAGGCAACATGATGTGAAATAGTTTATCTAAACCTCAATCTAACAGTACTGTGGTTAACATCATGGCAATTTTAAGTGAAGACTGTAAGTGCCATAAGGAGATGTGTATAACAACAGAGAACAACATTTGGTAGTCGTTGTAAAGAATGCATGTTTTATATATAGCAGACATAGATGTCAGCAATAATTTAGATTTAATCATTAAAAAACACATGCATTTCTTTATCAAAGTTCAGGCACAGTTCTACCGCCCGAAGACGTATGATCCATTGTGCTTCCATTTTTCTAAGAACTAGGGTACGGTCACCACCTCTTGGGTCATTGTATGCCGGAGCTATACCATGAAATCTGATATTTGTTATAGACATATGAGGATGAACTCTATTGAAGTGGACTGCCATGGGATAGCTGGTGCCATTATTCTGTATCGCCCTTATATGTTCTTGGATACTTTCTTTTAATGCTCTTATGGTGCTACCCACATAGATTAAAGTGCAGGGGCACTGTATACAATATACCACATATTTGGAATCACAATTCATGAATTCCTTGATATAATATGTGGTGGATGTGTTGTAACGGAATAACTTGATTCCATTGTGGACAAGTGGGCACATATTGCAATGGGAACACTTAAAGAAGCCTTTTGGTTTGTTGGGTAACCAAGTGTTGACTGTGGATCTTGCTGGTAAATAGCTAGTTCATAAGATGTTTCTGAGGGTTTTGCTTCTCCTATGTACTATCCTATGTTGTTTGGTTAGATATCTAAGGAAAACAAAGGGGGGAGTAGAGAGGTACCACTCAACCTGAGTGGTGGAGGTGGATACGTCCTCCCAAGATTCAATCAATAAACATAGTGATCCACCCACAGATGTATATGTATGTCAGAATTTCCCCGGACAAAGTGTAGATCCCCACAATGGTGGAGAGTACACACTAGTTGTTAAAATACCCCTCACACACCAAAAGGGCCCTTGGTGTCATGCTTCATCAGAGGGGTCTTCCCGCCCCTCTACGGGACGGGGCGTGCTACGACCTACGTGTACGTGGGAGCACTGTTATTATGAGACAACTATGTGTATTGTGAGGGTGTGAGAGGAAGGGTCAGGGGTGAATGGAGAAAGTGAGATAAAAAATACCTGGCTCGTCGGTCTAGAAGACTTTAATATACCTATGAGCTGGTATTAATAAAAGGTGGGGGGAGGAGGTGTGTATGCCTCAATGAGCTGTGCCTCCTATGTCTGCCGACATGTTTCGAAGCTCCCCAAGCTTCTTCAGGACCATAAGGATCCCTCCCTAAACTCACAGTGGTGTGTAATAACGTGAAAGAATTATCGTGTAAAGAAAAAATGTTCTTATAAGTGTTAAGTATATACTGCCTCAATGGGTCTTTACGGCCAATATACCTGGAAAGAAACACATAAATGGGGAAAGAATAAAGACATATGTCCTCTGCTAGATGTACATTCCATCGTGAGCATTCAGTGACCTGAAAAAAAGTGATAAAATAGTCTGCTTTTATCATTAATCAGCTTGCGTGACGTGTCTTAGTGCGACATGGGGCAAACAGTAGTACATTGACAAAAAACAAAAACACACATAAAACATAAAGCACACACTCTAGAAAATAGGACAGCACACCAATAATTTTTTATGTCCAATATCTATATGCTGACCATTAGTTGGTGGTAGGGCAACAAAGGTAGACATACTTGATTTCTGTAAATTCTACAGCGTCATGAGCCTGATGCACGGGTGGTTGGAGTGCCTGATAGGCTATCTATAAAAAGAAAAGGTAAAGTACATCCTTCTAGGATTGATCAAAGGTGGCAAGCCAAATTCTCCTGATTGGGAAGTCTTCTAATCTCGGCTGTGCCGTACTTACGACTCCCGTGTTCACTACCCTCCTGATAACGAACTCACCGTGTGGCTCCGTAGGACAAGTGAGTCCGTGGTGGAGGTCAGTTTAAATACCGCAATCCGCCGGTATTGTTAATTGGTACTGGCGCGAAAGCAGATTCGTGGAGCTTGCAGGCAGGGCTCCGCTCATCTGCCATGGATGACCCGGAACCGGAAGTGTCCGGGTCCGCGTAAAAAAAGTAAACATAGGGAATAGCCCATTACGGGAGAATGCCGTAATCATGTATACGGCGCTTAGAAGTCGGAAGGGAAATTATCTTATTGTCACCCAAACGGCTGTAGGTATGAACACAAAAACCGGGAATACTCCGGTTCTGTCAATGTGCGATCGGGGGGTCTAATGTGGAAAAAGGGGAGAGAAGAACGATAAATTTTGGCAAAACACTCAGGGGGGTGTTATCCTGGGGCGGAGGCAGAGGTCTAATATGCATCACTAAGCACGAGTTCAATCATTACGTGGTTCAGCCCATAGGGGGAGGAGAAAGGCGTTGTAGAAGCGCCAGAGCCACACAATATGATCTATGCATATTCCCAGACATGCGTATGGGAAAAAAAAAAAAATGTTTTTTATTGTTATTTTATATTGTTATTTCCAGGGAAAGGGAAAAGGATAGCTTGCTCCATAATATATGGGGGTGCTGGTGTTTCCAGGATGCGCCAGAATACACTAACAAGATTAGTCATTCTCACATGAAAGGTGCATGTATTCCCTAAGTTACATTATGGGGATAGTTCGACCCAGGGGGAATTAATTTTGGACATATGAACTAAGAAACTCATCGCACAAGAGCTCATACAATCAAGATAGGTGGCAGGCTGACAGAGGCTCACAATTATATCGGATTATTCTTGTCTTTGTTCCCAAAGTGCGCAAAAAATACTTGCGTAGGGAAGTCATTGGTATATACATACCCTTAGGTTAGGTCTGTGGAACGTTCAATTCTGGAAGTATAAATGGGGACATATGGACTCATGTCCTCATAGTCTACACAGGAGGTCAGCCATCCATGCAACATAGATGGCAAGTTGAATGAAATAGTATTGTTCCAGTGGCTCAAGTATATTCTGTTGTTCATCGGATGGAATTGGTTCCATGGGATCTCATCGTTTGGTCCCTAGATGTGTGTTCCCAGACGGAACACCCAACGTTGTTCCTTCTCAAAAAGGCAGTTTTCTCCTTCCAGTCGCTCTATCACTGTCCATTGTAGGTCTTCCACTCCGTGTGTTGTGGTTAGGTAATGGTTGGACATCTTTGTTGTGCTTTTCCCACATCTGATGTTACTTCTATGTTCCCCAATGCGTATTTTTACCGGTCTAGTAGTCATACCTACATATTCTAATCCACAGGGGCAGGTGATTAGGTATACTACATTCTTGCTGTTACAATTGGTGAAACTCCTCTGGTCCCATTCACTGCCATTCCTGAACTTGATATGTGTACTCCTGTTTGTAAGATGGCATGTACTGCAATTTCCGCATGGGTAATGTCCCTGTACAGGGGGTAGTGTGCGTTCAGGTACGGTCCTCGGTATTCGCCTTGGTCTTGTCCAGACGAGCATATCTTTCAAATTTTTACCCCTCCTGTGCGCGAACATTGGTTTCGCGATGTTGAGATCGCAACTATTCAGGAGGCGCCAGTGTTTATTCACTATTTTTGTGATCTGGTTGGAGTGAGTGTTATACGTGGTAACACATATAGGCCTTTCTTCAATTGATGTTTCCACTCTGTCTTCCAAAAGGGCTTCCCTATTGTTTTTTTTTGCCCTCTTCATTGCTCTGTCAACTATTTTTCCAGGGTAGTTGCGTTGTATTAACTTACTACGTAAATCAGTGGCCTGTTGCTTGAAATCTCGTAGTTCGGTACAATTCCTCCGCAAGCGGAGGAATTGTCCGTAAGGTAGATTCTCCCTCAGATGTCGGGGGTGAAAGCTGTTAAATAATAGAAGACAGTTTTTGGCCGTTACTTTAAAATGTGTAGTTGTCTTCAGTGTACCTTCCTCCGGGTAGATGTTCAGATCCAAAAACACCAAGTTCTCACCAGATATTGTGTGTGTGAATTTGAGAAATGCATTCTGTTGGTTGAGCCATACTAAGAAGGATTCAGCTGAGTCACTGTCACCTTCCCATATTACCAGAACATCGTCGATGTATCTCTTCCAAACCTTGATGTGGTGCAGGAAAGGGTTGATGTTATTCAGAATATTATTTGCTTCCAGGTGGTGGACATAGAGGCCTGCCAGACTTGGAGCAAATGTACTTCCCATGCTGGTACCGTGTCGTTGTTCATAGAAAGTGTTGGCGTACATAAAGAAGTTCTTGGTAAGTGCCAGTGAGATACATTCCAACACTACACTACGAGGTGTCTGGTAGTCCCAACTATCAGGCACTCCAACCACCCGTGCATCAGGCTCATGACGCTGTAGAATTTACAGAAATCAAGTATGTCTACCTTTGTTGCCCTACCACCAACTAATGGTCAGCATATAGATATTGGACATAAAAAATTATTGGTGTGCTGTCCTATTTTCTAGAGTGTGTCTTATGTTTTATGTGTGTTTTTGTTTTTTGTCAATGTACTACTGTTTGCCCCACGTCGCACTAAGACACGTCACGCAAGCTGATTAATGATAAAAGCAGACTATTTTATCACTTTTTTTCAGGTCACTGAATGCTCACGATGGAATGTACATCTAGCAGAGGACATATGTCTTTATTCTTTCCCCATTTATGTGTTTCTTTCCAGGTATATTGGCCGTAAAGACCCATTGAGGCAGTATATACTTAACACTTATAAGAACATTTTTTCTTTACACGATAATTCTTTCACGTTATTACACACCACTGTGAGTTTAGGGAGGGATCCTTATGGTCCTGAAGAAGAAGCTTGGGGAGCTTCGAAACATGTCGGCAGACATAGGAGGCACAGCTCATTGAGGCATACACACCTCCTCCCCCCACCTTTTATTAATACCAGCTCATAGGTATATTAAAGTCTTCTAGACCGACGAGCCAGGTATTTTTTATCTCACTTTCTCCATTCACCCCTGACCCTTCCTCTCACACCCTCACAATACACATAGTTGTCTCATAATAACAGTGCTCCCACGTACACGTAGGTCGTAGCACGCCCCGTCCCGTAGAGGGGCTGGAAGACCCCTATGATGAAGCATGACACCAAGGGCCCTTTTGGTGTGTGAGGGGTATTTTAACAACTAGTGTGTACTCTCCACCATTGTGGGGATCTACACTTTGTCTGGGGAAATTCTGACATACATATACATCTGTGGGTGGATCACTATGTTTATTGGTTAGATATCTAGTCAGAGATTTGTCTAAAGTAAGAAGATGCCAGTGTTTGGAAATGATCTTATAAATGGCATGGCTTTCTGTGTGATAATTCATGATTAGACCTATTTTGTCCTTATAATCTTTGTGATTATCCCTGTGTTTCCTTTTTAACAGTGTTTCTCTAGGTGTCTTCATTATTTGCTTTTTAGCTCGTTCCAGAGTATCTGGGGAGTACCCCCTGAATGTGAAGCGTTCTTGGAGATTAAGTTCTTGAAGAAACACTTCATCTTAACTACAAATCCTCCGTATTCTAGTCATTTCTCCCAGTGGTATGGCTTGGATTTGGGCTTTTGGATGTGCGCTTGCAGCGTGTAGCACTGCATTACATGCGGTTTTCTTTCTGAACAGACGGGACATAATTTTAGGTCCCTTTGCGTAAATTACAGTGTCCAGAAACTCTATTTCTGTGATATTATGATTGGAAGTAAACCTAAGGTTGAAGCAGTTGTTATTCAGATACTCAGCGCTGAAAATTCTGATTTGCTTCCAGCCCAGATGATAAAAATATAATTTATATAACGGACCCAATAAACAATATGTGTTGTCAAATTGGGGGGGGGGGCCTCAATCCATAGGTGTTTGTGTTTAAATTTCCCCATGTATAAATTTGCCACAGACGGTGAACATTTGGAGCTCATTGCCACACCCATTGCTTGTTGGTACCATGTACCATGTTCCTTGATGTAAAAAAACATTATTTTCCAAGACGACTCGTGTCATGTCTATAATCATCTCCGTATGATTGTATAAAGTGGCATCTCTTTGTGAAAGGATGTCTGTCATAGCTTGTAAACCCTGTTCCCAGGGAATACTGGTGTATAAAGCACATACATCCAAAGTTGCAATGGAAAGTTCTGCTGTCCATTCTATATCTTCCAATTTATTTAGAAGATCCCCAGTATCCCTGAGGTATGAAGGAAGATTTAGTACCAAAGGTTGCAAGAAGATGTCAATATATTTAGAAACAGAATGTTGTTGACTACGAAGGAGGAAAAAAGAGTGACAGAGACAGGGAGAGTAAGCGCGAGAGTGATACCTATGGAAAGAAAGTTAAATGATCAGTGTGAGGGTAGGTACCCTTACTGCTGTTTGCATAACCTGTGGCATTTTTGCAACTTAGTGTAGGAAGCTTCCTCATTAAATAGTGGACCAAAACGAAGTACACTGTGTAAAGAGTCCAGGCCAACCCCAATTGATATATAGAGGCACAAATGATATCTCAGATGCTCTCTTTTGTGGTAGTATGAGCGAGCAGTCAGTCATATCTGCGGGTAGTGCTAAGCATTTGTTGTACTCACAGAGGCAGTAATGAGACACACACTCAAGAATATCTAGAAACGCTAAATTATAGCGTTGATTCTGAAGCTGCTTACTCGCTGGACGACCTACCCTCTGGTAGAGCGAGGGTATGTCGTCTGGTGATTGAGCCGCATCAGAACCACTGCTACAATTTAGCGTTCCCTCTGCCAGCATTTGATGTACTTGGTTACCCACCCCATCTGGGTCGGTATTACCTCAAGCTACTTCACACTTAGGTTGTTCTAGTGCTTGATTTACCCTTCATACTAATGAGGACGCCAACCACTGTGTAGATAGAAATTTGACTTACGGTCCTGATGAATTGCTAATTTATCACTTTTGTGACTAACGCAGCAAGAAACACGTTCACTCTTCTGTATTAGAAACCACTAAATATTATGTCGGTGGTAGGCTAATCCTGATTTTAAGTAGTCACAGATTTAAACTTTTTCAGAGGACTACTTAGTCTCCTTTTCATTTTCCTTACACTATTCACACACTTGAAGCACCCATCTATACTCCACGGTCCTACACTTGCACTTCACATTATGGCTTGGGAACAAAAGATCTCTGATAAAGAACCCCTTATAGGGTGCCCGTTGGGCATTGCAGCGCCGGCCCGACAAGGAGCAAGCCCTATGATGAAGCTTAACACCCAACTGGGTGTGTAAGGGCTCTATTTCCAACAGGAGGAGACTCCAGCTCCAACCTTTTGGACAGATAAAGACATAATGACCAATCCTTCGAATTTTCTTGTCCTTCGGAACTGCATACTCTTTTGATGGATGGAATTGATATGTTCTAGGGGCTTGTATGCTGGATGTGAGAAGTTGGCCTGGCATATGCTGGTCACTTGTTATAGTGGCCACCTTGCACCAGTCCAATTCGACTCTTATGGTAGATAGGTTTAAGACAACCTTTTAAAGAAAGCTATCCTAGTGGTAGCTGTGGAGAGCAGCCTTCAGGCTAAGTCTCAGAGGAGTGTAAAGCAGCTTGTTTTACCTTATAATCTCTTGAATTACCAAATGAAAGGACACCACACAGGTATATATATCAAATATATATGTATTTATTTCTAGACACACTCTACTAATCTCTTTATGAGATTAGAAGCCAGGAACACATTCAAATATCAACGTTTCACAATAAGTTAAGCACAAATATGGCTGG
This sequence comes from Triturus cristatus, assembly GCF_964204655.1. Lineage (NCBI taxonomy): Eukaryota > Metazoa > Chordata > Amphibia > Caudata > Salamandridae > Triturus > Triturus cristatus. The sequence continues at coordinate 1,126,830,698 of NC_140579.1, read as the reverse complement.
GGCCCTAGGGGCGTACCAGACCATATACTAAATAAGAGGTTTAGGAAAGTCGACTTGCAAGGGGACAAGGCCTAGGGCCTGTAGAATCGCTGGGGATTCACTAATCCACCCAAGGCAGGTAAGTAAAAGACCCATGGGAGACGCGTTCAGTGCGAGAACACAACCTCGGGTTCCCTATTGATTACAATGGAGCAAGTCGCGGTTGGATTTTTAAAGTTTTAGGGTACTTCGAGGAAGTCTACAAGCAAGCCACTTACAAGGTAAGTAATTCGAGGGCCAACACACACTAGGGCACCGGAGTGCACGAGTTACCTCACCCAGGGAAGCCGGGTGCATAGGTGTCTTTTGGTGTCGGGTCGCGTCGCTGTTTTCTATGGAAGCCAAAGAAGATTTGCTGCTTGCGAAGACTGGAGAAGTGTCCGGTGGAATCCAAGGCTGGATTCAAGATGAAGAAGACCTGAAAGCAGAAGGTGCAGTGTTCACAGTCACTTGCCAGTGACCCGGGGCCAGGAAGATGGATGCCCACGGATGTCGGGTGATTCCAGGTGCTTGAGGGTGTTTTGACTCTTCGCCCACGAGGTCCAGGAGGGATCGATGATGACCAGCAGCTGGATTCGGAGTGTCCCACGACATCTGCAGCCGACTGAGGTGTCGCAACCGGCTTGGAGCCAACAAGCCTTGGCAACAGCAAGTCTCGTGAAAAGTGAATAAAGTCAATGGTGCAGACCAGCAAGGTCTGAGGGACTCACCCAGCGAGGGTGAGTGGGGGCAGGCCTGGAGCAACCAGGGGAGCCCTTTGGTTTGATAAGAAAGTCTTCAGGGGAACCACAAGCCAACGGGCAAGGGATTGCGAAGATGCCTCGTGAGGAAATGCTTTACAGGAGCCCACGGTCACTCGGGACGTGGTAGGCCTCTGATTTTCGGTGCATAACCTGCTGGAGGCTTGGGCCACAAATGGTCCAAAGCACACGTTTGTAGAACGTCATGAAGGGGTTGCACTCGACAATAGTGCATGGTACCCAGGTATTGCGGTTCCTTGTCACTAGTGGGGTCCACTCGCCTGAGCTCTGCTGGGGACTCACAATGGCCGTCGAAGTCAGGAAATCCACTTCCGGGGCTGCAGGGACTTTGCACTCCGGCGGGAGCGGGAAAGTTTGCGACCGTCGATTTAAAGTTTTGGTGCCTGCCAAGCAGGGGAGTCACTCCTTGACTCCAAGGGAGATTCTTCCATCTTCCAAAGGTAGTGGAACGTCGAAGGGCCAGGATTCTTCTTGTAAAGCATCATCCAGGGTTATCTAACTTGCAATGGCAAGGTGTACCTATCTTACAGTAAAAGAAAGCTCTATGACCCCTCCTCTAGGAGGGTCAGGGGGGTGGGTAGTTACACCCACTTCCATTTGTCCAGTTTCACGCCAGAGCAGGGGCTGGTAGCCCCTGAACCGGTTTGAGCTGACATATGCACAGAGGAGCCTACTGCTCCCCCAGTGCAGGACTTCAAAGCACTCACCCAGCTCCAATACACTAAATCCTGTCTGGAAGGTGGTGACACCTCCCTGTGACAGGATGCCTATTGTTGGGCCTCCTCCACTGCGAGTTTCAATCAGCAGCAGGAGGGCAGCCCAGTGTCTGTGCTGGTGGCATCCATTTTGTGATGCCAGGGCTCTTTCAGATTTCTACCGTGTTTCCACAGTGGGTACATGTCGTCCCCTCTAGAAGGGTGGGATCATACTCCCACACCAGTTACTGGTGTGGGGGTATGATTCGAAGTTGTTTGACACCAAACACGACATGTTTTGATGCAGTCATTCCAAATTTAGCATTTACCGCGAGGTTACAATGCACTTAAGAGTATATGGTTTAACCGCATCCACAAACAGCCAAAGGGAATAGACCCTGCCAGCTGCAGAGGGGCCCTGCTCAGGCAGAGGCACCCCCTCACATTGTAAACCAAGCACCCTGCACTCAGGATTGATAGGGCCTGCTGTAGGGGTGACTGATAGGTTTATATATGTGTGTGTGTGTGGTGAGATATAGGAACCTATACCTCTGTAAGGAGTGCTAACACTACCTCACCCAGGCTGCCGTAGCAGGCCTGAGGTGTCAGATTTAGTCTGCTTCCCAGGGGTGGCATAATACATGCTTCAGCCCCTGGTAGGCCTGTGAAGTACCTATGCCCTTGGTACCTAAGGTACCATATTCATAGGGGCTCATAAGGCACCACAGTATCCAATCACTAGTGCATCTAATATGCACACCAGTCATTTAAGGGAGTAAGCAGATAGGCTGGGATCCTGGATAGCAGGATCCCAGTCAGACTAGTCAAAAACCATTCAAACACCAGGTAAAAGTGGGGGCAACCATGCAGTCAGATTCCACCTTCCTAAACCGCTCCACCAGACCGTCGGTCTGGGGATGGTACACTGATGTTCTAATGTTTGATATTAAGGGTTTACAGACTTCCGTCATGAGGCGTGACACAAACGGAGTACCCTGGTCTGTCAGTATCTCGCGTGGGAATCCGACTCGGGAGAAGAATTCAACTAATTTCTCCGCAATGTTAGTGATGGTGGGGGCTCTCAGGGGAAAAGCCTCAGGGTATCTCGTTGTGTAGTCAATCAATCACATTTGTAGAGCGCGCTACTCACCCGCGAGGGTCTCAAGGCGCATAGGGGGGGGGGGGGGGGGGGGGAGGGTGCCGCTACTGCTCGAAGAGCCAGGTCTTGAGGTGCTTCCTGAAGGAGAGGTGATCCTGGATAAGTCGTAGGTGGGCGGGGAGGGAGTTCTACGTCTTGGCCGCCAAGTATGAGAAGGATCTTCCTCCTGTGGTGGTTCTGCGAATCCGTGGGACGGTGGCGAGGGCGAGGCTGGCGGAGCGGAGCTTGCGGGTAGGTGTGTAGAACGGGAGGCGGTTGTTGAGGTATTCGGGGCCCATGTCGTGGAGAGCCTTGTGTGCGTGGGTGTGGAGTCTGAACGTGATCATCTTGTTGACGGGGAGCCAGTGCAGGTGTCTCAGGTGGGGAGAGATGTGGCTGTGTCGGGGGATGTCCAGGATGAGTCGTGCCGATGCGTTCTGTATGCGCTGGAGTCTTTTCTGTAGTTTGGCCGTGGTCCCAGCGTAGAGGGCGATGACTAATGCATAAAGATGGCCTCTTCGTGTTTTGGGAAGCGGGCCGATGAGATCCATACCTACTCGTTCGAATGGGGTCCCCAAAATGGGTAAAGGCTGAAGGGGTACCGGGGGAGGGCAATAGGGGTTGCATTTTTGACAAGTCTCACACTCTTGACAATAACGTTTTATATCTGCATAGACCCCAGGCCAATAGAACTACCTTAGCACATTCTGAGTCACCTTTTCCACCCCTATGTGTCCTGCAGTGAGGTGTGCATGTGAAAAGAACAGAATTTGTCCCCTAAAGTCACAGGGGACAAGCAGTTGGGGTTATTTCTCTTTATCTGCTTTGCGATAAAGTAAATCTAATGGATCACTTGTAACTGAAAAAAAGGGTTCTGGATCGTTCTATCCGTCAGTACCTTCGGTTGGTATTTTGAGAGCCCTCAATCACGTATTATTGGTGGTATGGCGGTTTATCTTGATTCTCCGCCTTGTTTATACGTGTCAGCATTATCATTGGGTCTCTTTTTTATGTAATGCTTCCTCCACCTGGAGGGAACCACTGATTTTTCAGTAGTGATCAGAAATAGTCGTGCAAAAGTGTTATTGTGACGTTAAAAATGTCTTTCTCACACTACCTAAGAGATGATATTTATTCTGTCCGGTGTGTGAGGAGACTTCTAAAAAAAGTGAAAAAATCGTGCAGTAGGTCAAATTATGTAGCCATTGCACTTGTTGGTGTCCAGATCAAAAAAGGTTGACATGTTTCTGCCCTTCCAGTGCCCCAGAGGGGGGTCGTTGGGCTTTCTTCAGGACCTAGTGGTTTGTGAGAACTGGTGATATCCAGTTCTGAAAGAGGGTTTACAGGGTTACTCCGTAAACACGAGGTCTAAGAGTACCTCAAGGTTAATGTTACCTAAGAACAAAAAAATATAAAAAGAGACAAACAATGATGCGAGTACTGGTTAAGTTCTAAGTACTAATTCAAGCAGACATCGAAAAATTGCAAATCTTTATAACACTGTAAAAGCGAACTGTTTAAAATGGCAAGGCTTTATCATACTGCTGTAATTTATCAAAAGGGGGGTTATGTAGTGCTCAAACATCTGTACTTTAGAATGTTTTATCAGTTCCTCTTTTGTCAGGAAGTAAGGGGCTACTTTGTATAAACCATAAAGGTAATTACAAAAAGTCGCGGGGTTGAGTGACGATTAAAAGTGACTTTTCTCGGTAAAGTACCCATAGTGTGAATTATGGTCAGGTGTCTTAATACCAAAGGATTCCCTTAATTGCCCCGGTGGAGTCAGAAGTGATACAAAAGGATTACCTTATTGCAGTCCCGAGTTCGGGCTGCTGCGCGGCCGCCGTGAGTGCGTAGCCTAGTGTGATTAGTAAACACGGGGAAAGAGGAAAAAGGGAAGGATGGTACCGTTAGTTGGTGTATTCCGTTGATACTTCACATTGCGGATGAGAGGTAAATGGTCGTTCCCCGTTGCTCCTACCTCTTCTGTGGGCTGCGCACAACTAGTGCTGACGCTGACCTCTGGGGCTCGTGTAGAGCGGGATCTCGTGTATGTTAGTTTATACAATGGGCGATGAAATAGAGGGAGGACAAAGAGGGAATGTGTTCCCAAAAAAGGTACAAGAAAGAGTTAAAGGACTAAGAATGGGCTAAAAAACGGGATTTATTTATTGTACCAACCAGTGGAACGTATTGTTAATGAGTCATTAATTGAACGGTTTGGCAGAGGCGGAAACTCAAGAAAACCCCCGGGGGGGGGGGGGGGGGGGGTTTAATTGTATTTGGCGGCATTATCGCATTTTTAAATGAACATAGTTGGTGTCAGGGACGAGATAGTATAGGGGCAGTATGTCAGTTGTATTAATGATCATTTAATGCTCAGCCAAGGTATGTTATCGTTGAGGCCCATAGTATCTGTTCTAAGACGGTGTACCCATCTTTGTTCTCTTTCAAAAAGGACTGTCTCCGCATTGTTTGTTGTTCCTATTAATGTTTCAATTATGATCCACTTTAGGTCATCAACAGAGTGTTTATGTTCAATGTAATGTCTACTCATTTTTGTGGTTTCTCGTTTGCATTTCACGTTGCTTCTATGTTCGCAGATCCTCTGCTTGACTTTCCTGCACGTCATTCCGATGTATCTTTGGTTGCAGGGGCACGTGATCATGTAGACAACATGAGAAGTATTACAATTTGTGTGTTGTCTTATTGTCCACATTAGGTCTGGTGTTAGTTGTACAGTTTTGGTTGGTGTAGTCAGATGACATACTGAGCATTGTCCACAGGGGTAATGTCCTATGACCGGTTGCATATCCCACAAGGTATTTGTGGTTCTGAGTTTCGGAGGGATTAGAGGTCGTGTATGTACCAATATATCTTTTATGTTCCTTGTCCTCTTGTTGGCAAATCTTGGTTTCTGCCATTTCAGGGTACCAGAAGTCAGGATACGCCAATTCTTGTTGATTATTTTTTTAACTGCAATGCTCGCTATACTGTAGGTCGTGACACATGTAGGTGTATCATCGGCAGGGCTTCTCTGTGTTGTTTCTAGTAGACTCTCCCTTGGTTGATTTCTAGCCCTTTTTTTACATTTTGATATTATTTTCGTCGGGTATTCTCTTCTCAACAGCTTGGAGCTTAATTCATTAGCTTGTATTTTGAATTCAGTTAGTTCACTGCAATTTCGCTTTAGCCGTAAGAACTGGCTAAATGGTAGGTTTTCTCTTAACGGGCGTGGGTGAAAACTGTTGAATGAAAGCAAACTGTTTTTGGCAGTGGGTTTGAAAAAAGTTTGTGTCTTGATAGTGTCCTGTTCTATGTAGATTGTAAGATCGAGGAAGTCTAGCTGCACGTTGTTAGCTGTGTAGGTAAATCTTAAACATTCGTCTTGTTTGTTCATCCAGTCATGGAAATTGCTTAGACTCCGTTGGTCTCCTTCCCAAATTACCATGATATCGTCAATGTATCGTTTCCAGAATCGAATTTTGGATTGATAAGGATTTGTTGCATTATGTATGTACATTTTTAAGATTTACCTACACAGCTAACAACGTGCAGCTAGACTTCCTCGATCTTAAATCGGAGCTGGAGCCCCCCGCCGAACGGAGGTACAGCCGCCATCTTGGGGTCAGGCAGCGGGGGCTGGACTGCGCTGTCTGTGTTGCGGGCCTCCCAGATGCCCGCAGAGTGAAGTCTATCTTCAGTGAGCTCTAAGTAAGGGCTGAGGAGAGGAGGAGAAGTGCCCCCATCTACGACCTCGCCACCTGCTGGTGCTCTACGTGCAGGGTGGGGCAAGCTAGCTGGGAACAGCACTGCCGCTGTAGACTAGACTTGTGGACAAGTGGGTGAAGTACCCGGATGGTCGGTGAGGTACTACAGGGTGACCCCTGTGCTCTTTGACCTACTGGACTGGCGGCCCCACGAGGGGGAGTCCACCTCTTCTTGTTTGGCTGTTTGCTAAGGATTTGGCATGTACATAATAAGTGTGAACGCTTGGGTCAAAGTGGGAGTGCTTTGCTGTATAATCAATAGTCTGTAATAACATCAGATCGATCCCACCGACTACATTTTTATGTAGCACTTACTACCCATGAAGAGGCATCGAAGTCCTTGTGCCACTGTGATTTGAACAATTCCAGCACCCTTTGACGTTTAAAGTTGTTGCGGTGCGGGATAGCTGTGGCCCCAGGTGCTCTCAGCAGGGTCTTCGGAGGCAAGCCTGCAGTGCCCTTCACGACCTTGGAGTGCGCGTGGAGACCTTACAGCTTGGCACAGATGAGACGTCTCGGTGTCATAGGTTAGGGGTAGTGACAGGCGTCCTGAGGCAAGTAATGCTATGAGGTCGGGAAAGTAAATGTCATCCACCATGGCCGCCGGATGGTGAGGAGCCCCTGGAGGGAGCTCCGAGGCTGAGGATTGCTCAAGCGAGCTGAAATCCTTGTTTGGTCTCTCATCCCGTACATCAGACCCCCGAGCCGATATCGGAACATTCGACCCATTCTGGGGAACCTATCTGAATGAGGACTTGCTGCCAGTGGCCGGGACGTTTCAAGAAGGGACAGGAGAGGTGCCCCGGCAGGTCGTTAGTTTTCGCCGCATCCCTGGACCTATGGTGGTGACTGCGACTCAAGGTGAGGCTGGGCCTTTGTTTTCGAGTGTGACCCAGGTGGCACTGCCGATGGGTGAGGGCTCGGCTGGCTGGAGTGTCCGACGAGACTTGGTCCAGGTGTGGACCTGGAGTTCGCTTGAGGTTCTCGCCCAGGCTTGAGGGGCTGAGGCCTGCACTGCACCCTCACCCCCCTGAAGGCACAGCAGATACTTTAAAAACATGGTTGGTGGGGCCCTGACCTCTTGTGATTTAGGAGATGCACTGCTATAAATGTTTTACACTGCAGTTAATATGGCACTTTAAAGTTTAGTGTATATACTGCATATAATTGTATGATAACTACCACCCTGCCTTATGCTTGATTCCGGACTGTGCCTCGGCATTTCTTCATTGGCCTGAGTTCCGATTGTATCTCGGAATTTCTACCGTTCAACCATGCGCCCACCTTACCCCAAACCTCAAATCTTGTGCGCTACGGACCCAACTCCTGGTCCATTAACTACCCAGATAAAATGACCAGTAATGCAAAAAAGAACTTCAAGCATAGTACTCTAAAACAACACCCGGAAACACTCATTGTAGATAACTACCACACAGCATCCAACGGCAACACGAAAACTAACTTCATTTTCTACAGAAATCGCCCGGCTAAATGGAAAACCACCTTCTCTCTTCACCTTCAAGTCGCCTAGTCAGTAATCATTCCCTATGGTGAAAAAATCTCCACTACCATCTCCCCGACCTTCAAAGGGGAACTCACCATCTCCATCTACAGAACTGGAACCATTCTCATACAGGCCACCGACCCGCACCTCACCACTTCCCCACACTTCTTTCCTCGTTAACTCAACTGAGCCGTCAAACCATATCTCCCCAACCCACCATCACCCTTACTAATAACGTGGAACTCATCCAATCTCCCTGCCCTGAAGAACCTCTCTTCAACTCATGGACATCCACCATCACTCACTATAATCACACTACCCCTATCATTACTCTCCGCCGCCAAACACCCACAACTATTACATCTACTGAGCACACCAGGAACGACAAACTCACAATTAACAAACACCACAAGACCGATCTAGATCTTGACAGCTCGGACTCTAACCTCGGCCCTCCTGCGACCGAAATCCCCACAGGCACTCTCCGCTCGACCCCTGATAATCTGTACCCTCGCTCACAAACTATCTCTTCCTCCAACACAGACCCTTTACCCCCAACCCTTACTTCCCCCATGTCCAACGTCATCTCCAATCCAGTGGTCACTCTTCCCCCCTACTACCACTGCACACTCCCTCTCCGATGTCCCACATCCACAGACACAACCGGTCTCCACCGATTACCTCACTGACAACCCCCATGACATCCCCATGGCCAACGTCGTCACCAATCCTATAAACTCGTTCCCCCCCTATTATCACTACACGCTCCCCCTCCGCCGTCGCACACCCACATACACAACCTGCCTCCACCGCTAATATCATTGACATTCTCCGGAACTCTGACTTCTTACCTAGAATTTCTCCCCCTCCTCACTTGGACAGTAGACCCTCTACTCCTCCTTTGAACTCCTTGAATGGCAGCATTACTAATCCGGCTCCCCACGTCCAACCTCTCCCCTCTCCTAATCCCACTGATTCCGTCCAATCCCCGACCCCTATCCACTCTCCCTCCAAAGACCCAAGTCATTCTCGGCCCCTGCCTAAAACCTTAAACTTTTTTAGCTCAATAGCATAGCAACTGAACAGAATGGAGCTGAAAATTAACTCCCTTGCTGCTGATTTCCTATACTTACAACAAGATCTTCTCAACAGGACCAAGCCGCCGTGCTCCCTCTCCCCGGGTAGATTTCCTCCCACCCAACTCAATACCGCTCCCTTGGCCCCACAGTGCACCCCTTGTCCCTCCAGTCCGTCAGCGAGTCAGGCACCTCGACCCAACCGGGATCGCCAACCCTTCTCGATACCTAAACCTGATGAGATCAACGACTCTTACCTTGCTTTGAGCCAGAAGTCAGCCCCTTTCCCCATCCCTGTTATTATCGGCACTAACAGAATCCCTAAAAATGTCCACTCGCCTAGACCTCCTGCTCAATACTCCTCTATCCACCTTACTCCCCCCATCATCGAGGCTCCCTGTCCTCTCTCTTGCATGCTCCTCAACTGCAGATCAGCAGTTCAACACGCCACAGACCTTTCTGAACCTCTACTCGCGGAAGAAATTGACATTGCTTTCCTCACTGAATCCTGGCTCAATGTCCACTCCACACCCATTCTTTTTAATTTATTTTTCTTTATTGCCATTAATAAGTACAACAGAATTGAGCCATACATCATCATGAATAATACCGTTATTGATTGATATCACATACCACACGCTATCCATTTACTTTCCAAATTATACATTGAAATATATTTAAATCAAATCTCTTACAATGCCATCCGTATATCGCCACCCATTCTTCCCTCTACAAGACCCCCCATGGGTAGCACAGCGTCAAACCTTTAGTCACTCAAGTCTGATTCTAAATCTTCAGGTGGTGGGGCACATATGTTTCCCCGAAAGGTATTCCAGTTACCCCATATGCGTTTCCATTTCCGTGGGCATCCCCTAATGATAAAAACTGCCTTTTCCGCTACCATGGTACTATCTAGATCTAGGCACCATTGCTGATGGGTGGGGGCCACCCGTGCCCCCCAGCGCTGTGCGATGTTCCGCTTGGCTAACGCGAAGGTCAGTGTCACCCACTCCTGCGCCGCGCAGCTGAGATCTGTTGGCTCCCACACATTAAGTATACATCTACGCGATTCAGGGGAGACATCAACTCCGCAGACCTGGGTCACCGTGGTCGCCACTGCCCTCCAATAGTGTTGAATGCTGGGACAGTCCCAGATGGTGTGATAGAATGTGCCTATAGATCCGCAGCCTCTAAGGCAAAGTGGCGTATCTGCCTTCCCTATTTTGTGAAGTGTCGATCTGGTGAAGTACATTCTGTGCAGTATTTTCAACTGCACAAGTTTCAGTCTGGAGGGGGGTCGCAACATCTCGCGGGGACGCAAGCGCCTCCTGCCAACCTTGCTCGTCCATCTCACCCCGCCTGCCATCTCTCCCTAAGGGACTTTGTAGGGTCTTTCTGGTTATTAATCAGTTTGCGATATGTGAATGAGATCGCTTTTTTAGTTAGAGAATCAGTTAGCAAACGGTCCTCCAGAGGTGAGGACGCGGGCAGATCGCTTCCCGGAGGTATGGCCCTTGTAAGGGCATGTTTTATTTGTAATTACCTATATTGCTCTGTCTCTGCCATCTGGTACGTGGATTGGAGTTGCGCAAACGTGACCACCTCCCCCTTTTTCCACAGGTCGCCCACCCTGGAGATGCCTATCAGATCCCACTGTTTAAAACCTTTGCTCTTACGTAGCTTACCAAACCGCGGGGAATCCCACAGTGGTGTATGTTGGGTTATCACCCCCTCCCACCCCAGTGCTCGCTGTGCTCTAAACCAAACCTGCACCGTATGGGCCGTAGGGCCGATCAGTTTGCTTATTTTTGATTTATCATATAGGGCGCCCATTATTCCGTCCGTGACCATCATGTGTCTGTCCATACGTAAAGCCGGTTCGTCCTGGGGGGCGTGCAGCCATTGGTTGATCACTATCAGTTGGGAGGCCTAGTAGTAAGATTGATGTTTGGCAGCGCAATGCCACCGTCATACCAGCTCCGCATTAGCTTACGTACAGCTATACGTGAGGTTTCCCTGCCCATAGCAGGTAACCCACCTCCGCTGCAATGGCTTTGAAATAGGAGTCGGGTATTGGCATGGGTGTATTCTGTATTGCGTAAAGAAACCGGGGGAGGGCCATCATTTTAAACAACGCAGCTTGCCCCAACATTGTCAGCGGGAGGGAGTGCCAATTCCTCACATCACTCTTTAATCTCTGCAGCGGCGGAAGCAGGTTACGTTCTGTAAAGTGTGCGTGGTTTGGTGTGATGTGAATGCCGAGGTATTTAAAACCATTCAACACTATCTGTACTTCAGCCCCTCTGGGAAGGCGTGGGGGAGGGCCATTGAGTATATATAGTATAGTTTTGTTCCAGTTAATGGAGTAACCAGAGACCCTGCCGTAGGAGGCGCAAATGTCTAATAGGCTATTGAGGGAGCGCTCTGGTTGTGTTAAATATAATAGAATGTCATCTGCATAGAGGGAGATACGGTCCTCCCAGTCCTCTGTCCATTTCAGTCCTTTTACCACCGGCTCTGTCCGAATCCATGCCGCAAGCGGCTCCAGCACTAACGCAAACAACAATGGGGAGAGGGGGCATCCCTGTCTGGTTCCCCGCCCCAGCGGAAAGTCTTCCGACAGTCGCCCGTTGACCGCTACCTGCGCCAGCGGCTGAGAATACAGCAGCTGTATCCATGCACAGATTTTGGGTCGGAACCCCAGGCGCTGCAGTACCGCGAAAAGAAATGGCCACTCTACCAGATCAAAGGCCATACTGGCATGTAGTGATAGAATGACCGCCTCTTTTTGTAGATCAGGCGCACTAGCTAGTATACCGTGTAGGCGTCTGAGGTTCATCGCTGTTTTTCTGCCCGGCATAAACCCTGACTGGTCCTGATGTATGAGCGTCGCTAAATGGGGTTGCAGTCTAGTCGCGAGTGCTTTTGCCAGTATTTTCGCTTCAGAATTGAGGAGGGAGATCACTCCTGGGGGGGTTTCCCGGGCTTGAGTATCGCTATGAGTGTAGCCACCCTTTGGTCTCTCGGGAGCATCCCTTCCTCCAGACTGGTCTGGTACATTCTTAATAAGTGTGGTACCAGTGTGTCCGTCTCTCGTTTGTACCATTCCACCGGGATCCCGTTGGGTCCCATCGCTTTCCCGGTTTGAAGGCCTTTGATGGCCACTGTGATTTCCTCAGTGGTGAGGTCTGCGTCTAATCATTTTGCGTCTTGCGGGGTTAATTGTGGGAGCTGTATGTCCCGGAGGAATTCTAGATTCCCCTCAACCGTCGCCGTTGCCATAGGAGTTTATACCGTTTCGAAATGCTGCGCAAATGCCGTTACAACAGCATCTGGGTCACTTATCGTCTCTCCGGTAGATAACCGAAGGTGTGCCACCCAACGGCTGGCCCTCTCTTTTTTTGTCTAGCCACACTAGTAACTTACCAGCCTTGTCCCCTGCTTCGCATATTGTATGGCATGTTTTTGCGATCCGCGTCTTGACTATGTCCCATACGTGGTCTCTATATGTCTGTTGAGCTAAATGTAGGGCCTGGGTGCTGATGTCATTTGGATCTGCTGCATGGTCACTCTCGGCGCGGTCTACCGCTCGTTCCAATTCCAATACTTGTTGTGCTAGTGCTCGTTTATGTGCGGTGATCGTTGAGATGGCTCTCGGGAGATGTTTGACCTCTTGTATGCCGTCTAACCCTGTTTGGGCGGTGAGAAAATAGTCTATCTGGGAAAGACTATTGTGCGCTCCCGAGTGGCGTGTGTATTGATACTCTGAGGGATGATGCACACGCCAGACATCCACCAGGCCTAGTGTGTCTGTGAAATCTTATAGGGGCGAAGAACCCGTTCCGTGACCCCTGGGGGGGGCATCTATCGCGCACGGCATCCATTACGGTGTTAAGATCACCTCCCACTTTTAGCTCCCCGGGGGGCAGTCCCAGCAGGAACATGCCAAGGGCCTTGAAAGCGAACGTGTGTAGTGCCGGAGGAATGTATACCGAGACAAAGTTAAAAACCCGCCCCTCCCATTGACAGGAGGCCGCTGCGAATCGCCCCTGATCATCAGTCCAGGTTGCAGTGAGGATCAGAGGGCAGGCCTTACGAAGCAGGATCCCAACCCCCCTGGAGCCTGATGTGAATTCAGTGGGTCACCATTTTGAAGCCCCATCTGTCCAATGCCTTGACTGCTGTACCTACCAGGTGCGTTTCTTGTATCAGGCCGGGCGTGTCTTTTGAGATATTGCAGCACCAGGCCTCTTTTTATCTTGTTACCAAGGCCATTGACATTCCAGGAGACCACTGTTAGAGGTGACCCCAGTGTATTCGCGTTGCTCGCTTGTGTCCTGAATGTAGTGTCTGTCATAGCCCTATGGGTTTGGTGACGAGGACATGAAGGCAAGTCTTAGGCAGCCACATACCTGGCGTGTGTAGTGACTCTTGCGTGACTAATTCCAAGAGACGTGTATATGCTCATGTGCAGAATGCGTAATAAGCAACTAAAGACATAAAACAAACTTCACTTAATGAAAAAAGAAAAAATGAAGAAAGAACAAACCCCTTCTCCTCCGCCCTCCCTGCCTCCCTGCCTGACGGATTCTCAACTACCCGCCTCCCCAACAATGCAGAGTGCTTCGATCCCATTAAACAATACTTGCGTGCGGGGGGAGGAAGTCCGAGAAGCGCTTGGATGTCCCCCTTCTCAAAGACAAGTAACAAACTATTAGTCTTGTCATGCGCGAGCATCGATAGAGTTCCAGTGCGTCGTGCCATTTGCATTCCGGTGATGCCGCTCGAAACCCGGCACCGTTGGTCAATCTCCACGGCCACTTTATCCCTCTTGTTCCGATTTTTCCTGTGTTTACAGTTCGTCTTGTGCTTACCAGTGATTACGGGCCAGTCTGTACTTCAGGTCGATACTCAACAGTTTAAGGGCAAGGGACATCGCTGTCCAGCCGATGGTGCGGGGAGGCCTCCTTGTTGGTCTCGACAGTCCGATCGTCTGCTTCGTTCCCCTCTGGGAGTCATTGCGTATGTCTTCCTCCCCGTCGGGGTCCACCTGCCCGTCGCCAGCCCTCTACCCAATCCCATGCCTCCTCCGGTGTGTCGAAGAAGCACGTTTTCCCTTCCGCCACTACTCTCAGCCTGGCCGGGAATAACATGGAGTACGATACTTCTCTGCTTCCGAGTTCTTTTTTGACCTCCATGAAGCTTCGTCTTCGCTTTGTGACTGCTGCGGTGTAATCAGGAAAAAAGGAGATCACCGAGTTCTGGACTCGCAACGGGGGAGCCACCCGTGCGGTCTGTAGTATGACGTCTCGATCACGAAAATTGAAAATACGGGCTAGGATAGGCCTGGGGGGTGTCCCCGGTTTAGGCTTGCCCCCCGGGACCCAATGTGCCCTCTCCACTGAAAAGGAGGAGAGCCCCCTGGGCTGAACCTGGGTTTTGATCAGTTCTTCGACGTAAAGATCCATGGCTTGACTACCTTCGTTCTCCGGGACTCCCGTGATTCTTACATTATTGCGTCTAGAACGCCCTTCCTGGTCATCCAGTTTGGCCGCCATGATCTTGTTGTCAGCTTCCAATTGACGAACCTTCCGTTGTAACTCGCCTGTGTCTGTCGCAAGAACGGTCGTCTTCTTCTCCACCTCGGTGACTCTAGTGGCCATATTCTGAAAGTCCGCTCTCAGAAATGAGACATCTGAGGAGATTGATCCTACTGTGGTTTGCACGTTCGTAAGGGCAGACATTATATCTTCAAGCGTGACTTTGGGCACCCTTCAGATGTGTGGCTCGCTTCCGCTGGGGCCCGTCGCTCAGGCATTGCTGGAGAGTCTTTAGCGTATGCATATTTATCCAATTTGAGCTGTTAAGTCGTGCGAGGCCCTCTGCCCCCCATCTATGGCTGATCACCAAGGTCTTTAAGGGCCTATATCCCACCACTGGGCGGTATTCGCCGCCTGCCGTGTGCCACCAGGACACACGCGGCCTGTCGGTTTTCCTAAGCACCCAGTTAGATGGGAGGTGGGCAGGATTATAGCCCCCTCAGGGCAGGTCTTCTCCGCGCGTATCCAGGCAGTGTGGGCCCGCTACAGGGTGAGGGTGGGAGTGGCGCCGCTTACACTCACCTCCGGATATTCGGCGTCCTGTAAGGTTGAAGGCATATCCTACCGGGCAGTCACTACTCCTGGGCTCAGTTATCTTTGATAAATCAAGGATCTTGCCAAGTGAGCCCTTGCGGCATCCCCAACCAGTTGGCTCTCATGCCCACCAGTTCTGCACTGCACCGATTGCTCCCTGTATGTGCAGCAGGTTATCCAGTCCTGGCGGGCACCCACACTACCAGCACTCTCCAATGCCTCCGTCGACGCCGCCACGTCTGTCTGGCCACACTCCTTTCCGGCCCCGGGACAGAGGCCCAGCCTGCTAGCCGGTGTCAAAATTACCTCTCCAGCGCCGCAATCCACGTGGTCACACAGCCTACACCTCGGAAGTCTAGTCCCTGCACTTCGAGATATCTTGCAGGGCGTGTTTATGGTGGGGCAGATCAAATGTGTGGGCCCCAATCTGTTACCATCCCGACCGTGCAGCCGGCCAGCACCGTGCCCATCAGCCCACCCCTCGGTTAGAGGGACCACGTCGCCGCTTGTACTCGCCTCGTTTGTGGCTCCCCAGAGATGGCAGGGTCGCGGTTGTCGAACCTGCGCCGTAGCGCCGCGGCGTCTGGTGCGTCAGTCGCTAGGTCTTCGGTGACGCGGTGATTCGTGCACTCCTCCGCCGGGCCTTACATAAATCGAGGCCGCGGCTTCTTCCTGGTTACTAGGCCGCTACACGCCCGCAGCTCCTGCCCGTTGTGCGACGCTGCTGCCGAGCCGCAAGCAGAATTGGAAGATGCCTCGTGTCTGCCGCTACACATAAATGTCTTTAATGGCGGATTTCTTGCCGGATAGGACGTCTGATTGTGTGGGGAACTCGCGCTGGCCTCGGAGCTCCTTTACGCCACAGCCATTTCTCTCGGCTGCAAGCCACGCCCCCTCCACCCCCATTCTTGACATTCTCACCCCTCCAGGGTACACCATCATCAGACAAAACAGACCGATCAAACGGGGGGAGGGCTACCAGCCATCATCCACAAGGCAGGAATACAGATTACCAAACTTAAACCTGCAGAATACCTATCGTTTGAATACCTGGGTGTCGAACTCACTGGCAAGGGCACCTCACCTATCAAATTCCACACCATCTACCATCCTCCTGGAGAGCGTACCCTTTTCCCCGAAGAACTAACAGACCTATTATCACGGTTCTCCATGACAGAGGGAGTCCCCGGGGGTGAACCCACTAATACTGGAAGACTTTCGCAATGTCCGTCATTTAGCCCTTACCTTAGCAAAGAGAAGAACATCCCCGGCATGACATCTCTAATGGACGCCTCTTCCCTCCTCCCACAGAACGTCGGAACTAACCCGGAAGTGATCGGGCATCAGGAAGGCGGGATGGGAAGCCGTATAGACCAATCGGGAGCGTCGGTAGAAGGCTGGGACCAGCAGAAAAAGGTAAGAGACACAACGATAGGCGTGCCAGTGGAGGAGACTCCGGAACCAGAGGAGAGAGTGAGACCGAGACGCTGTCCAGGAGCAACGCCGGAGCAGGGGAAACAGAAGAGGACGCCCTCGAGACGTGGACCGAAGAGTGGTGGATCCCAGAGTTGTGGCTCCTAGCGGTACGTAAAACGGGGCAGGGGATCTTAGGGGAGGGGAGCTGTAAAGGCGGTAGGGGGGTAACAGGTTTAAAAGCACCTTCTGTTGGCACCCCGGGTTTTGGCCACCAATACTGCGCCCGCCTGTCTTACCTCACGGTTTTTCACATATACCCTACGCACTCCCCTTCACCTGACCTCCCTTATAAAAACCACACACTCCTCTTTTTGTCTATTTTTCACGTGGCATGGTGACGGTATTCCCATCCAAAGTAGAACCCGATATAAATCGCGAAATTTCTTTTTTTTTTTGGAGTCTACTCCGGGATCCCAGTGGCCCTCTAGAAACCCGTAATAGGTTTCTCGACCGTCAAAGAAGGGAAACTCCTTTATCACGGTCATCCAGGACCTGGGAAGACTGCCTACTCCCTGCCATCTATCATTCTGAACCCTTTCAACTACGTACCATTTACTCAAACTGAGTTGTCTTGTGTTTTCAGACTGTGACATATACTTGCAATAAACACCACTATTGAACACATATGGCTTCCTCGCTTCTGCTTCCAACCATCCCTCCGACATCTGGTGTCAGAAGTGGGATTGGAGGAAATGGAGGCCGTAGTTAAAAAGATGGCGGAAGGACAAGACCGCCTTGAGAAAATCATGGCAAGGTTCTTAGAAACGGCAGAATCCGACTGGGAAGCTCAACACAAGACTATTGCGAGCCAAGGACAGACACAAGAAGCCGCTATGGAGAAACTGGCCGAGACCCTCGGACAACCCAGAGGGTATACCGCTCCCCCATCAGTGGTAGTGCAAAAGTATGTTCAGAGAGAAGACCCCGACTTCTTTCTGGCCAACTTCGAGAGAATGGCCCGGGCCGCCCAATGGCCGGAAGATCGGTGGGGACAATATCTGGGGCCCCTTCTGAGCGGGGATCTACAAGCCTCAAATCCCCTTGAGACCACTCCCTATGTAGAGATCAAGCCATGTGTGCTAGAGAGAATGGACATAGACGAAGAGACTTACAGAATGCGCCTTCCCCAGATTAAAGAAGGACCCCAAGAAAACCCACGGGCCCTATGTTACCGCATCAAAGATGCTGCCGACCAGTGGTTAAAGCCTTCGGTTACCTCCAAAGCGGCCATTTTGGAGAAAATGTACTTGGAACATTCCTTGCCTTCCTACATCCCAGATTCAGAAATGGGTCCGACAACATGCTGATTTGTCCTTGGACAAAGCAGTAGACGTCGCAGGAGCATATTTTAGGGCCCAAGAAGTAAAGAAAGGAAAGGATGAGGGCTCATGGAAGCATTCCCCTCAACCACTACGAAGGCATCCTCGACCTTCCTTGCACCCTAAGAAAGCGGAAACTGTAACTATGATACCAAACTCTTTACTAGTCATGCCCCGTCCCACTGTTCCCTTGGGACCCCAATGCTTCCACTGTGGAGCTTTTGGGCATATAGCAAGAGTATGCCCTCAGAAAGAAGAACCTATGGAGGTTGGATATACCCGGGTGCTATATTGCAGCCTAAATAACGGACCGCGGTCATTCCACCGACAAATATCTATCAATGGGGAACCCCGAGATGCCCTAGTAGACACAGGGAGCAGACAAACTCCTTTGAGACTGCAAGTTGTCCCTGGAGGGGCACCCACTACCACAGGAGTGGTAAACATACAATGCATTTATGGGGATTGTAGAAGGTACCCCATGACGGATGTCGCGATACAGCATCGGTCAGCCCAGACTCCCGTAAAAATGCGTGTCGGTCTTCTTCTCTGTCTTCCTGAACCCGTGATCCTTGGAACCGATTATCTCCACGTTAATACCCTACTGGTGGACGCAGAAAATGAGAAAACGGAATGGAGAGAAGAAGCGCCATGCTTTTCGGACTCTGACCCCGGCTGGGAACCAGGAAAAAGTAGAAAAAGTAAACGACAAAGAAGAAGAGGAAAAAAAGCAGGGCAAGCCTGTCCTTCTGACAAACGCTGAGTCCCCTTTATGGGAACACGACAGAAACTTCCGCTCGGCACAAAGGGAAGGCAGTACCTTACAAGAAGCCTGGAAACAAGCACAAGAACAGGAAGATCCACTCCTAGTAGGGGCCCCAATTATTCACTTCGAAGGGGTTGTTATACAGAAAAGGAGGCAAAATGCTTCCCTCACAACTGTTAGTCCCTGTACCCTTCAGAGAGAAAGTTCTATACCTGGCCCATAGTCACCTGCTGGGTGGTCATTTTGGGGGGGAGAAGACCGAAAAAGCCATCCTAGAGAGGTTTTACTGGCCAGGGATTCATCACCAAGTCAGAAAATACTGTAGAGAATGTGCCGTATGTCAAAAAACCAGCCACTCTATCCCACCTCGAGTCCCTTTAAAATCTTTACCAGTAATCGTTGGACCTTTCTCAAGGGTAGGAATGGATATCATAGGCCCTCTTCTACCCTCTCGAAGCGGGTGCCGCTATGTCCTTGTGTTAGTGGACTATGCCACAAGATTTCCAGAGGATGTCGCTCTAAGACAACCCAACACTACCCAGGTCGCTAAAGCCATGATAAACATCTTCGCCAGAGTAGGTTTCCCAAAAGAGATCCTAACTGATCAAGGCACTCCCTTTACCTCTAGACTTATGAGACAGGTATGTCAACAGTTACACATCAAACAGATACGTACAGCAGCCTACCACCCTCAAACAGATGGGTTAGTAGAACGTTATAACTCAACCTTAAAAACCACCTTGAGGAAACTGTTATACCTCGAAGCCCGTAAGTGGGAGGATATGCTCCCCTTAGCTCTTATCGCCATTAGATATAGGTATTCCCCTTTTGAGCTATTATATGGGAGACCTCCCCGCACCCTTATAGACATGGCCAGGGAGGAATGGGAAGAGGAAACTGATACTTCCAAACCTCTGTTGGATTATGTGGTTAGTCTCAAGTCCCATTTGAATCAGGTGCGGGAGATTGTGCGCACCAACTTAGAACAAGCACAAATAGAACAAAAGAAACAGTATGACAAGACCACCAAGGACAGGTCTTTAGACATTGGGGATCAGGTCCTCTTGCTACGCCCCTCCTCAGAACATAAATTGCTCAGTCAATGGCAGGGTCCCTTTACGGTTATCGACAAACTAACCCCCGTTACCTATAAGCTTGAGATGGATCCCAAGAGTAACGCTACTCAAATATTCCACATCAATTTATTAAAAAAATGGGAAGGACCTACCCCAGTATTAGTAGCTCAACTCCCAACTCCCCTGGCAGACCAAAGTATAGATGCTGAGCTACCAGAAGAACTGAAGCAAGACTTAAAAGAAACCTTGGCCCCGTTACAAACAGTATTTTCCCTAATACCCAGGAAAAGAACCTTAGTAGAACACGAGATACACACAGTCCCCGGAAAAACAGTACATTTAAAACCGTACCATATACCCAAAGCCAGAAGAGAAGCTGTGAACCAGGAAATCCTTAAAATGTTAGAAATGCAGATTAATCGGGGGCGTGGCTTGCAGCCGAGAGAAATGGCTGCGGCGTAAAGGAGCTCCGAGGCCAGCGCGAGTTCCCCACACAATCCGGCGTCCTATCCGGCAAGAAATCTGCCCTCAAAGACATTCATGTGTAGCGGCAAACACGAAGCATCTTCCGATTCTGCTTGCGGCTCGGCAGCAGCGTCGCACAAGGGACAAGAGCTGCGGACGTGTAGCGGCCTAGCAACCAGGAAGAAGCCGCGGCCTCGATTTCTGTAAGGCCCGGCGGAGGAGTGCACGAATCACCGCGTCACCGAAGGCCAGGCGACTGACGCACCAGATGCAGCGGCGCTACGGCGCAGGTTCGACTACTGCGACCCTGCCCTCTCTGGGGAGCCACGAGGGAGGCGAGTACAGGCGGTGACGCAGTCCCTCTAACCGAGGGGTGGGCTGAGGGGCACGGTGCTGGCCGGCTGCACGGCTGGGATGGTAACAGATTGGGGCCCACACATTTGATCTGTCCCCACCATCAACCCGCCCTGCAAGATATCTCGAAGTGCAGGGACTAGACTTCTGAGGTGTAGGCTGTGTGACCACGTGGATTGCGGCGCTGGAGAGGTAATCTTGACACCGGCTAGCAGTCTGGGCCTCTGTGCCGGGGCCGGAAAGGAGTGTGGCCGGACAGACGTGGCGGCGTCGACGGAGGCATTGGAGAGTGCTGGCAGTGTGGGCGCCTGCCTGGACTGGATAACCCGCTGCACATACAGGGAGCAAGCGGCGCAGTGCAGAACCGGGGGGCATGAGAGCCAACTGGTTGGGGATGCCGCAAGGGCTCACTTGGCAAGATCCATGATCTATCAAAGATAACTGAGCCCAGGAGTAGTGACTGCCAGGTAGGATACGCGGCACATAGTGGTGATTCACAGCCCAGGAGGAATCGACCTTACAGGACGCCGAATATCACGAGGTGAGTGTAAGCGGCGCCGCTCCCACCCTCACCCTGTAGCGGGCCCACACTGCCTGGATACGCACGGAGAAGACCTGCCCTGAGGGGACTATAATCCTGCCCACCTCCCATCTAGCTGGGTGCTTGGTAAAACCGACAGGCTGCGTGTGTCCTGTTGGCGCACGGCAGGCGGCGGCGACTACCGCCCAGTGGTGGGATATAGGCCCTTAAAGACCTTGGTGATCAGCCAGAGATGGGGGGCAGAGGGCCTCGCAAGACTTCGCAGCTCAAATTGGATAAATATGCATACGCTAAAGACTCTCCAGCAATGCCTGAGCGACGGGCCCCAGCGGAAGCGGGCCACACATCTGAAGGGTCGCCCAAAGTCACGCTTGAAGATATGTCTGCCCCTACGAACGTGCAAACCACAGTAGGATCAATCTCCTCAGATGTCTCATTTCTGAGAGCGGACTTTCAGAAAATGGCCACTAGAGTCACCGAGGTGGAGAAGAAGACTACCGTTCTTGCGACAGACACGGGCGAATTACAACGGAAGGTTCGCCAGTTGGAAGCTGACAACAAGATCATGGCGGCCAAACTGGATGACCAGGAAGGGCGTTCTAGACGCAATAATGTAAGAATCACGGGAGTCCCGGAGAACGAAGGTAGTCAAGCCATGGCTCTTTACGTCGAAGAACTGATCAAAACCCAGCTTCAGCCCAGGGGACTCTCCTTCTTTTCAGTGGAGAGGGCACATTGGGTCCCGGGGGGCAAGCCTTAACCGGGGGCACCCCCCAGGCCTATCCTAGCCATTATTTTCAATTTTCGTGATCGAGACGTCATATTACAGACCGCACGGGTGGCTCCACCGTTGCGAGTCCAGAACTCGGTTAGCTCCTTTTTTCCTGATTACACCGCGGCAGTCACAAAGCGAAGACGAAGCTTCATGGAGGTCAAAAAAGAACTCAGAAGCAGAGAAGTATCGTACTCCATGTTATTCCCGGCCAGGCTGAGAGTAGTGGCGGAAGGGAAAACGTGGTTCTTCGACACACCGGAGGAGGTATGGGATTGGGTAGAGGGCTGGCGACGGGCAGGTGGACCTCGACGGGGAGGAAGACATACGCAACGACTCCCAGAGGGGAACGAAGTGGACGATCGGACTGTCGAGACCAACAAGGAGGCCTCCCCGCACCATCGGCTGGACAGCGATGTCCCTTGCCCTTAAACTGTTGAGTATCGACCTGAAGTACAGACTGGCCCGTAATCAGTAGTAAGCATAAGACAAACTGTAAACACAGGAAGAATCGGAACAAGAGGGATAAAGTGGCCGGGGAGATTGACCAACGCTGCTGGGTTTCGAGCGGCATGACCGGAATGCAAGTGGCACGACGCACTGGAACTCTATCGATGTTCACGCATGATAAGACTAATAGTTTGTTACTTGTCTTTGAGAAGGGGGACATCCAAGCGCTTCTCGGACTTCCTCCCCCCGCACGCAAGTATTGTTTAATGGGATTGCAGCACTCTGCATTGTTGGGGAGGCGGGTAGTTGAGAATCCGTCAGGCAGGGAGGCAGGCAGGGAGGGGGAGGAGAAGGGGTTTGTTCTTTCTTCATTTTTTCTTTTTTCATTAAGTGAAGTTTGTTTTATGTCTTTAGTTGCTTATTACGCATTCGGCACACGAGCATATACACATCTCTTGGAATTAGTCACTCAAGAGTCACTACACACGCCAGGTATGTCGCTGCCTAAGACTTGCCTTCATGTCCTCGTCACCAAACTCATAGGGCTATGCCAGACACTACCTTTAAGACACAAGCGAACAACGCGAATACACTGGGGTCGCCTCTAACAGTGGTCTCCTGGAATGTCAACGGCCTTGGTAACAAGATAAAAAGAGGCCTGGTGCTGCAATATCTCAAGAGACACGCACCTGGTAGGTACAGCAGTCAAAGCATTGGACAGATGGGGCTTCAAAATGGTGACCCACTCTGAATTCACAGCAGGCTCCAGGGGGGTTGGGATCCTGCTTCGTAAGGCCTGCCCTCTGATCCTCACTGCAACCTGGACCGATGATCAGGGGCGATTCGCAGCGGCCTCCTGTCAATGGGAGGGGCGGGTTTTTAACTTTGTCTCGGTATACATTCCTCCGGCGCTACACACGTTAGCTTTCAAGGCCCTTGGCAAGTTCCTGCTGGAACTGCCCCCCGGGGAGCTCATAGTGGGAGGTGATCTTAACACCGTAATGGATGCAGCGCGCGATAGATGTCCCCCCAGGGGTCATGGAACGGGTTCTTCGCCCCTACAAGATTTCACAGACGCACTAGGCCTGGTGGATGTCTGGCGTGTGCGTCATCCCTCAGAGTATCAATACACACACCACTCGGGAGCGCACAATAGTCTTTCCCGGATAGACTATTTTCTCACCGCCCAAACAGGGTTGGGCGGCATACAAGAGGTCAAACATCTCCCGAGAGGCATCTCTGATCATTCACCCCTACTATTAACATACTCCTCACAGCTCAGAGGTAGAAGACGTATTTTCCCCATTCACCCAGGGTACCTTAAAGTTCCACAGATTAGAAAAACCATGCACAAGACCACGAAGCACTACTTTCAGGAAAACACACACAGTTAAGTCTCCAGGTGTCCTCTGGGAGGCATATAAGGTAGTTATACGAGGACAGGCCATCTCAACAATCACCGCACATAAAAGAGCACTGGCACAACAAGTATTGGAATTGGAACGAGCGGTAGACTGCGCTGAGAGTGACCATGCAGCAGATCCAAATGACATCAACACCCAGGCCCTACATTTAGCTCGACAGACATATAGACACCATGTATGGGAGATAGCCAAGACGCGGATCGCAAAAACACGCCATACAATATACGAAGCAGGGGACAAGGCTGGTAAGTTACTAGCGTGGCTAGACAAAAAAGAGAGGGCCAGCCGTTGGGTGGCACACCTTTGACTATCTACCGCAGAGACGATAACTGACCCAGATGCGGTCGCAACGGCATTTGCGCAGCATTTCGAAATGGTGTACACTCCTATGGCAACGGCGACGGTTGAGGAGAATCTAGAATTCCTTTGGGACATACAGCTCCCACAATTAACCCCGCAAGACGCAAAATTACTAGACGCAGACCTCACCACTGAGGAAATCGCAGCGGCCATCAAAGGCCTTCAAACCGGGAAAGCGATGGGACCCAACGGGATCCCGGTGGAATGGTACAAACGAGAGACGGACACACTGGTACCACACTTATTAAGAATGTACCAGACCAGTCTGGAGGAAGGGATGCTCCAGAGAGACCAAAGGGTGGCTATACTCATAGCGATACTCAAGCCTGGGAAACCCCCCCAGGAGTGTGCCTCCTACCGGCCGATCTCCCTCCTCAATTCTGAAGCAAAAATATTGGCAAAAGCACTCGCGACTAGACAGCAACCCCATTTAGCGACCCTCATACATCCGGACCAGTCAGGGTTTATGCCGGGCAGGAACACAGCGATGAACCTCAGACGCCTACACGGTATACTGGCTAGTGCGCCTGCTCTACAGTAAGAGGCGGTCATTCTATCACTAGATGCCAGTATGGCCTTTGATCGGGTAGAGTGGCCATTTCTTTTCGCAGTACTGCAGTGCCTGGGGTTCGGACCAAAAATCTGTGCATGGATACAGCTG
Source organism: Triturus cristatus (assembly GCF_964204655.1). NCBI lineage: Eukaryota > Metazoa > Chordata > Amphibia > Caudata > Salamandridae > Triturus > Triturus cristatus. The sequence goes on along the minus strand of NC_140579.1, from coordinate 1,126,805,917 downwards.
CTGTATTCTCAGCCGCTGGCGCAGGTAGCGGTCAACGGGCGACTGTCGGAAGACTTTATGCTGGGTCGGGAAACCAGACAGGGATGCCCCTTCTCCCCATTGTTGTTTGCGTTAGTGCTGGAGCCGCTTGCGGCATGGATTCGTACAGACCCGGTGGTAAAAGGACTGAAATGGACAGAGGACTGGGAGGACCGTATCTGCCTCTATGCAGATGACATTCTATTATATTTAACACAACCAGCACTGACAGGGGGGGTGGGGGTAGAGAGGGTGGTGGGTGGGGGAACTAAGGCGGGAACATAGAGTCGATCTCTCCTGACGTGTACCTCGATGGTTGGATTCTTATATGATGCTATTGTGTGTAGTATTCGTCTTTGGGAATATTGTTTTGAAAATTCAATAAAAAATGTTCAAAAAATATATATATATTTAACACAACCAGAGCGCTCCCTCAATAGCCTATTAGACATTTGCGTCTCCTACGGCAGGGTCTCTGGTTACTCCATTAACTGGAACAAATCTGTACTATATATACTCAATGGCCCTCCCCCACGCCTGCCCAGAGGGTCTGAAATACAGATAGTGTTGAATGGTTTTAAATACCTTGGCATTCACATCACACCAAACTAAGCACACTTTACAGAACGTAACCTGCTTCCGCCGCTGCAGAGATTAAAGAGTGATGTGAGGAATTGGCACTCCCTCCCGCTGACAATGCTGGGGCGAGCAGCACTGTTTAAAATGATGGCCCTCCCCCGGTTTCTTTACGCAATACAGAATACACCCATGCCAATACCGACTCCTATTTCAGAGCCATTGCGGCGGAGGTGGGTTACCTGCTATGGGCAGGGAAACCTCATCGTATAGCTGTACGTAAGCTAATGCGGAGCTGGTATGACGGTGGCATTGCGCTGCCAAACATCAATCTATATTATTGGGCCTCCCAACTGATAGTGATCAACCAATGGCTACACGCCCCCCAGGACGAACCGGCTTTACGTATGGACAGACACATGATGGGCGCGGACGGAATAATGGGCGCCCTATATGACAAATCAAAAATAGGCAAACTGATCGGCCCTACAGCTAATACGGTGCAGGTCTGGTTTAGAGCACAGCGAGCACTGGGGTGGGAGGGGGTGATAACACAACATACGCCACTATGGGATTCCCCCCGGTTTGGTAAGCTACGTAAGAGCAAAGGTTTTAAACAGTGGGATCTGATAGGCATCTCCAGGGTGGGCGACCTGTGGAAAAAGGAGGAGGTGGTCACATTTGCGCAACTCCAATCCACGTACCACATGGCAGAGACAGAGCAATATAGGTTCTTACAAATAAAACATGCCCTTACAAGGGCCATACCTCCGGGAAGCGATCTGCCCGCGTCCTCACCTCTGGAGGACCGTTTGCTAACTGATTCTCTAACTAAAAAAGCGATCTCATTCACATATCGCAAACTGATTAATAACCAGAAAAACCCTACAAAGACCCTTAGGGAGAGATGGCAGGCGAAGATAGGTGAGATGGACGAGCAAGGTTAGCAGGAGGCGCTTGCGTCCCCGCGAGAAGTTGCGACCCCCTCCAGACTAAAACTTGTGCAGTTGAAAATACTGCACAGAGTGTACTTCACCAGATCGACACTTCACAAAATAGGGAAGGCAGATACGCCACTTTGCCTTAGAGGCTGCGGATCTAGAGGCACATTCTATCACACCATCTGGGACTGTCCCAGCATTCAACACTATTGGAGGGCAGTGGCGACCACGGTGACCCAGGTCTGCGGAGTTGATGTCTCCCCTGAACCTCATAGATGTATACTTAATGTGTGGGAGCCAACAGATCTCTGCTGCGCGGCACAGGAGTGAGTGACACTGACCTTCGCGTTAGCCAAGCGGAACATCGCAGAGCGCTGGGGAGCGGGTGGCCCCCACCCATCAGCAATGGTGCCTAGATCTAGATAGTACCATGGTAGCGGAAAAGGCAGTTTTTATCAATAGGGGATGCCCACGCAAATGGAAACGCGTATCGGGTAACTGGAATACCTTTTGTGGACAACACATCAAAGAGGTAGGATAAGTCAACTGTCGTTTCAGTTTGTTGGACGTTATACACCAGGGGAGCACACTGCGCTTGTAAAAACTGCCCTCACCCACAATAAATTGTGGCATGCTTCATCATAGGGCTGCTACTAACGTCTCTGCGCAAACCAACGCTAGAGACGGAGCAATAGGGAGGGGTAAACAATACAACAATGATAAAGACACACAAGAATAAGAAAGGATCCTGGGGGGAGGAGCCTAGCGCGCATCCAAGATGGTCGCGTGAGCACAGGGCTCCCCGGACCCTTTCTGCTCCTCGGAATTTATCCTGAGAATATCCTGATGTGGTTTATGGAATCTGGGAGATGAAGACCAGCTGAACACATATCTCTTTTCAAAAATCAATTCGGACCTGGGAATCCTGAGTTGTCGTCGTCGGAACTTTTGGGACCCACCCGACGGAGGTGACCGGGGTGAAGGTGACCCGTGGGGCCGGGCTGCAATTGAACAACAGCGGCTTCAGCGCGGTACCAGTTGCCGATCCACCACTTTCGGTTTCGGTTTTGGACTTCAGGAGACCAGCTGGCGGGTGCGCTCGGGGTGGAGAGGTGCTTCCTGGGCCTCTGCACGAGGTTTTCCTCCACCTGCCACTAGAGTGCCTATAGCCTCGGACCCCCTATACAGACATTTTGAGGTCTTCTTGCTGGCGCCCTTACACCTCTTGGTTGGAGGTCCCTTTGAGTGGCCGTGTTCACATGGGGGGCAAAGGGGGTCCCGAGGGGCGCAAGACCAAGGCCTCCCTCCGCGGGGGAGCGGTCCAGAGCAACAACATGGACCGCTACACCCAGGGCAGAGGGTCCCCTGGCGCTGCTGGCCTCCCCCCGGACGCTGCAGGGGGAGGCACGAACGTCTCTACGGAACCTTCCCTGCAGGACATTATGGGCGCCATTGCTGGCATCAGGGAAACCATCGCCACGCAATACGAGGCCCTGACCCGTAAGATCGACACCGTCGCGGTTGATGTCACCCTGATCCGGGCCGACCTCTCCAAAACAAACGAGAGGGTCCAGGCCCTCGATACACGGACCTCCACCCTCGGTGCGGAGGTGTCGGATCTGCGGGCCGCGCTTGGAGACATCAGGGTGGTCAACGATCATATGGCCCGGCGGCTTGAGGACTTCGAGGGACGGGCCCGACGCAACAACATCCGCGTCATAGGTGTACCGGAGTCCTCCGACGGCCGCCCGGTTGACCTCGTGGTCGAGGAACTTATCCTGCAACAGTTGTCCCCGGCTGGCCTAAGTAAGTTCTTTGCCGTGGAGCGGGCCCATCGAGTTCCGGGCGGTCGGCCACGGCCGGGGGCCCCCCCGAGGCCTATCGTGGCCAAACTATTCCACTACAGGGACCGCGACGCTATTCTGCAGGCCTCACGGACCCACGGCCCGGTTCGTCATGAGAACTCGACCATCAATTTTTACCCGGACTTCACGCAACTGGTCCAGAAACAGCGGATGGGATTCCAAGGGGTGAAGCGTCGTCTCCGCGAGCTGGGCCTAAAGTATTCGATGCTCTACCCTGCAAAACTCCGAGTGGAACATGGGGATCGGACAGCCTTTTTTGACTCTCCTGTGGCCGCAAGTGACTGGCTAGACTCGCTGCCGGACGGAGGTGGCCGTCCCGGACCCTCTGCGGGCACCGCAGGTGACGGGTCCCCTTTAGAATGACTTTTGGTCCTTGATTTTGCCGTTTTGTACTGTTCAGTTGGGTCTTACTTCTTTTGTACATTGTGTTTCATTAGGACCTGTGAGGGGGGCGGGCGGGGACGGGTCCCTTTCCTCCTTCGGGGTCTTTTCGTAGAATGGGGTTAGTGGGGCGACAGGCACACTGCAAGTTGGGGGGGTTTTTTGGCCCGCAGGGGTGCAGGGTGGGGGGAGTTGGACTTGGGGTGGGGTTGGGGGGGAGGAGGGGTTGTTTTGTTGTGTGTTTTTTGTTTACAGGGCGAGCTATTGATTTTTGTCCACATCTGGGAACTGTGCTGCAGGCTGGGGGACCCTTGATTTATTGGGGGGGATGGGGGGGGACGGGTTGAGGCTTATGTCATGGAACGTCAATGGGTTGGGGGACCGTATCAAGCGGGGTGTAGTGCTGCAATATTTGCGTCGTTTGACTCCTGATGTGGTGTTTCTCCAGGAGACGCATCTGGTTGGCAATGTTTGTCATGCAATGAACAGGGGGGGATATCGCCTCGTAGCCCATTCTGGTTTCACAACTGGTTCCAGGGGGGTGGGCATTCTCCTGCGAACCTCCCTTCCGGTGGAGATCACTAAGATAGTCTCGGATGACAGAGGGCGCTATGTGTGTTTGATTGGGAGGTGGGAGGGGCAGCCCCTTACCCTGGTTTCAGTTTACGTCCCCCCGGGCCTCCAGAACTCCACCTTCACTGACTTGGGTCGAATGCTGCTTGACCTTCCGGACGGCCTCCTGCTCATGGGCGGGGACTTTAACTCTGTGGTTTCGGGTGAACTAGATCGTCACCCACCAAGGACCCTCCCCGCTGCCCAGGCATGGCTGGGTGGGATGTTGGAGACCTTCGGCCTGGTGGATAGCTGGAGATTAATGCATCCGACCCAATGTCAGTTCACCTTTCACTCGGGGGCGCATGGGAGTCTCTCTAGGCTAGACTACTTCCTTATGCCCGCGGCGCAGACTGGTCGGATTAGAGAGGTCAGGCACCTGGCGCGGGGTATCTCCGACCATTCTCCGCTGTGGCTTCTTTTTGACACCGGGTCGCGGTCTGCAGGGCGGATCGCTCCCATTAACCCATGGTACCTGCGAGACCCTACGACTCGCGACAGCCTGGTTAAGGCTATGGACCAATACTTCCTTGATAACGAGGGGTCAGTGTCGTCTGCAATGTCCCTGTGGGAAGCCTTTAAAACCGTGATCCGCGGACACGCCCTCTCCCAGATAGTGGTGGCTAAGAAGGTCAAGAGTGAGGCAGTGGTGAGGCTGGAGACTGACATCTCGGGGCTGGAGTCGGCCTTGGAGGCGAATGTCACTCCGGACGGGCTCCATGCCCTTAGCCTGAAACAGTTTGAATATAGGTCCCTGGTCACTGACGCGGCCAAAACTATGTATAGGGAGCAGCAGGGTCGACTGTACGACGCCGGGGACAAGGCGGGAAAGTTGATTGCGTGGCTGGACAAAAAGGAGAGAGTGAATCGTGTGGTCCCGGAGTTGCGTGCTGCGGATGGTGTGTGTGTGACTGAGCCGGATGAGATTGTGGACTGTTTCGCCGACCACCTCCGGGCTGTGTACTCCCCAGTGACTGACAGAGATGAGGACGACTCTCGCCTTCTACTGAGGGATATTGCCTTGCCCGGCCTGTCCGTTGAGGACCGTGAGCGGCTGGACGCCCCCTTGTCGGCGGATGAAATAGCGACCGCGATCCGCTCCCTTCGCTCGGGCAAGGCTATGGGTCCCAACGGTCTGCCCATTGAGCTATATAAATTGCGCCCTGATAAGCTTGCGCCCTTCCTCAGTCGCATGTTCCGTGAGTCTCTTGCGGCGGGTTCCCTTCCGGCTGACCAGCGTTTGGCTACGATAGTCGTGATCCCCAAGGAGGGCAAGCCGCGAGACCGTTGTACTTCTTACCGGCCTATTTCACTGCTAAATGCAGAGCCTAAAATTCTGGCGAAAGTCCTTGCCAATCGTTTGTTGAGCGTCGTGTGCGATCTTATTCATCCGGACCAATGCGGCTTCATCCCGCATCGCAACACCGCTCTTAACTTGCGGCGTCTTCACGGCGCCCTGGCCAGGGCGGAGCTCCTCTCCGAACCGGCCGTGCTGGTTTCTTTGGATGCCACGATGGCTTTTGACACCATCGAGTGGCCATTCCTCTGGGCTGTCTTGGCTAAATTTGGCTTTGGGGAAGGATTTATTGGCTGGGTGAAGCTTCTTTACACGGGACCCATGGCTCAGGTGGTGGTGAATGGGCGGGTCTCTCGGCCCTTTGCCCTCGGCAGGGGCACGAGGCAGGGGTGCCCGTTGTCCCCTTTGCTCTTTGCTCTCGCCCTGGAGCCACTCGCTGCTTGGCTCCGCTGGGAGCCCTCGCTTAGGGGGATCCGGTGGGCCCCGGGCTTCGAAGATCGGGTCTCGCTGTATGCGGACGATATTCTCCTGTATCTCACCTCACCGCGGCAGTCGCTCAACGTCCTCTTTGATGTTCTGACTTCCTTTGGGTACAATTCGGGTCTCACGATCAATTGGTCTAAATCCTGCGTCTATCCTATCTCTGGTGGTCCTCCTCTCCTGCCGCCTCGGCTTCCGATCCAAATATCTCTGAGCGGCTTTAAGTACCTGGGGATATACGTTTCGCTGGACCCGGTGGCTCGCTATGAGCAGAATCTCCTGCGTCCACTCCGGCGATTGCGGGAGGACACGGCCCGGTGGTGCAGGCTGCCCCTGTCCCCGCTGGGTCGGGCCGCGCTGTTCAAAATGATGTCCCTTCCCAGGTTCCTCTATGCACTCCAGAACTCCTTCGACGTTATCCCAGTGGCCTACTTTCGGGAGGTGGAGAGCCTGCAGAGGAGACTGGTGTGGGACGGGCGGGCGCGTATTGCTCTTGCTAAGCTTACTCTCCCCTGGAACGACGGGGGCATCGCGCTTCCTGACATTCGCAGGTACTATTGGGCCTCGCAGCTAGCGGCCATTAACCATGCCACGTATGCGCCTGGCTTGAATCCGGCGTATGAGATGGACAAGTTCCTGCTTCCCGGCGGGAACTATAACAGGGCACTTTACTCCCGCTCGGCTGGCCGGACCCTTACGGGTCCTACTAAGATTGCGGTGCGGACCTGGAGGGCTGCCACTGCGGCCACGGGCTGGAGTGAGCGACTAACATGTGCTACTCCTTTGTTTGCCTCCGACCGCCTGGGCAGCCTCTGGACTACGAAGGGGTTTGACCAGTGGGATACGATTGGTATCAGCAAAGTGGGAGACCTGTGGCATAAGGGCACGGTTAAGACTTTCGCGGTGCTCCAGGCCGAATACGAGCTTACGGACAGGGAGTTCTTCCGCTATGCCCAGGTTCGACACGCCCTGCTCTCGGTCTTTGGGGAGGGGACCAAGATCCCGGTTTCCTCGCCCCTCGAGGACCGCATACTTGACGGACATGTCCCTGACAGTACTATTTCTTTAACTTATAAAAAACTGATTAATCATCGGGCTGACCTCTTTGTGCGCCTCCGGGAGGCTTGGACGGGGTGGAATTGGATGACGAGGACTGGCAGTCTGCACTGTCGTCCCCCAAGGAGGTCGCCATTCCGGCCCGTCTCCGGTTGGTACAGCTCAAGATTCTTCACCGGGTGTATGTGACGGGTCCTCGCTTGGTCTCGATGGGATTTTCCGACGACGGGCTCTGTAAGCGGGGTTGTGGGTTCAGCGCCACCTTTCTCCATATCCTGTGGGAGTGCCGCGAGGTGGCGGACTACTGGCGCCGGGTCCATATGGTTATGGGACAGGTCACTGGGGTTGTGCTGCTGCCGGAGGTGCGTCGCTGTGTCCTGAATGTGTGGGAGCCCAATGATTACAGCGCGGCTCAGACTCGGTGGGCGGCCCTAGGGAACATGATTGCCAAGAGAGATATAGCGCAGCTTTGGGGCGCCCAACGGCCGCCCACCGTGTCAGTATGGAAGGAGAATATGGACTGGTGTATGTTCAGGGAGAAGACTGTGTATGTGGCCCGTGGTAAGCCGGGGGCATGGGGTAGAATCTGGGGGCAATGGAATGCGTATCGCGGGGGTATCTGTACGCCCCCCCTGGTGGACACCGATATCGCCATGTCCCCCTGACCCCTGATGGTTCCTGGCACCTTTTGGAATAACTACATATGGACGTTCATCTCCCTTGACCCCCCCCCCCGTCCCCAGCCTCCCGGTACTCCTTCCTTTTGCCGGCTGCTTAATGGTCTGCACTGGAGTTCCCCGGAGGAAGCCTGATCCGCACTGTTTGCCCTTATGCCTCGCCTTTTGTTTTTCTTTTAGTTTTTGTGTCTGTTGGACTTAAGTCTCCTGTTCCTTTAGAACTATCCGGAGCCACTACGGGGCTGCGCCCCGGGACTTGAATGCAGCCATGATAAATGTATATTTCATTCTGTACCTAGCGGCCGGCCCTGGTGGTTGTAGGCCCGTGCGTGTAACCGAATTATTGTTCAATAAAATTTAAAAAAAAAAAAAAAAAAAAAGAAAGGATCCTGAAAAAATGTGCAGAAACTTATAATGTTAAAACTAACTAAGGGATATCTGTATAATAATTTTATTCATAGATTCCCTAGTCAGGACTAAAAGAGATATACGGATGGTGGTGGTGTGAGTTAATTATGTACTCACCACCCCCGTCTGCATAGAGGTCAACATGTTTCAGCCGGTTATAGCATCTATATCCGGCCTTCATCAGGACTACAAGGATCCCTATGCTCTTATCCGAATTACCCCTTAAAATCTCCCCAGTTAGGGTTCTTACTCCACTGGAAAATCGTTTTAGTTGGTAACTTTACTCTTCAACTGTGGAAAAAAGAAGAGAAAAAAGAAAAAAACATAAACTACACTCCACTGTCAAACTTTACCAACATCACATAAATCCACTAATGTAACAGTGTGCTCTCCCCAGAAAATATACGTCCACAAACAACCCAATAGGTGCGACTTAAATGTTCCAAACACTGAAGGGTATCATTACCCCCCCAGCGGAACAGAGCACCACTGGCTCTCATCCTGATGTGTCTCACATAATTAATGTGAACCCCACACCAGATGCCAATTGCATATTGTGCAAGACGAAAAAAACACGTGCAAAGAAACGTGCAAACCTCCACTCTCAGCCAGGCCATGGATATTTCAGCAACTGACTGTCTCCCATTCACATATATAATTTCATTTCCTATCATCCCATGTGCTGTTTTTTTTATCTCTTTTAGTACGTTCCAAATATCCTCTTACCGAGTTTATTAGATCAGGCGCTTAAACAGGCAGAGGAGAAGAGGGCGACCCCCTGTAGTCACACACTGTAGGGACAAATGTTGAAACGTAATAATAATCATGCTGTTCATCCCATCACACCTAAATCTCCAGTTAAATTGGAGCATCGCCACACATAGCCAATCTATGCATAATCTATCTTTGTTATTATGTCCATGTACTCTCAAATGAACTCAGATATACCTCGGTATTATATACCCCTTTATTCAAATACCGCAACGGTATGCCCGATTCTCAACCATATAGATTCAAGGGCAAAACCTCCCACACAGTCGTACTACCAACATTACTTCCATTGTGTGAGGATCTCAAGCATCAGTCTATAAAACATCACAAACCATGAAAGGTAAATTCACCCTACTCGGTATTCAACCCTCCTTCATCCAAAATTTGTAGGATGTATAGTGTCAGCGTATAGGTTGCCCACAACCCACACTGGTACCCCCCTGCACCTTACTTCGTCAAGGGTGGTTCGCTGCTCAAAAAAATCAATCTCTCCCAGTGCCGCGTAGAAGCACAGAGCGTCTCTCCTCTGCTTCTTACATATTCTACTTCCGATCACGTGATCACTACGTGACCGCGCTGCATAGTGCGGCTCGAAAAACACTAGCGCGCTAACCCGCGCAGGAGGCACAATGGTTCTAACCCCTATCAAGGAGCCTGCCTCCGCCCATAGCGAACTCATCCATTTAATGTATGTTGTTTGGCCATACTAGCGATTCCTTATTTCAGCACCGTCTTGTTAAAGTGCTTAAAGAATTATTAAAAGCGCTTTCTAATGTCCATTAAAAGATACCAATTCAAAAGAAAATCTTTTAGTGTAAGTGTTTACAGCATCCCGACACTAGCAATGTTAAGCGCTAATGGGACTGCCCACAGACCAGTCCATCATGATGTCAAATCCAACAACCCAGTGGTACAGAAGGATCATCCTCATTCTGATAGCTAAGTGCTCATCCACTCGTATATACAAACTCATACGAGGGGGATTAGATCCGAGTCCTAACATATTACTTCTTGCCCAGAGCCAACCAGGGTATATCATCATTAAGCCCTGTAATATGACTTCCAATGCGATATACCCATTTTTGTTCACGTACAAAGAGTGCGTGCGCTACCTCCCTCATAGAGGGTGGAAAAACTGGTTTGTCCAACACCGTCCAATATATCTCTTCCACTGTGTGTTTGCTTTCCACATAGTGTGTCGTGAGCCGTGTATTTGTTCTGGCACAGCGGATGTTACTCCTGTGTTCCATAATCCTCACTTTCACTTTTCTACACGTCATCCCCACGTAGATTAAATTGCACGGGTATTTAATGATGTAATAACATTGGAGGAATTTGTATGTACTCTCTGTTGCCACGGATGATGCAAGCCAACCTCCACTTCTTTGGTGTTTTTCGTTAATTTACAGACATCACATGCTCCACATCGTGTGTGGCCCATCACTGGTACTAGAGTACCACTAGCTTGAGGAGCCCCTCGAGCATTATTGTAAGTCCGGGAATGAACCAATTGATCTTTAATATTCTGCCCTCGTCTGAAGGAGAATAAGGGTTTTTCAAGCCTTAAGCCACTTGAATTCAATATACGCCAATGTTTTAAAATAATGCGTTTAATCGCAGTAGACGATGTATTGAATGTAGTGACACATATTGTGTTCTTTTTTGACTGGTCTTTCTGATTTTTCCAAGAGTAACTCTCTCGGACAGTTATAAGCTGTCTTTTGTGCCCTACTCACCACTTTACTAGGATATCCTCTCTCTCTGAGTTTTTCAGTCAAACCACAAGCCTCTTCCCTGAATTTCCCAATTTCAGAACAATGTCTGCGAAGTCGCAGAAACTGTCCAACCGGAAGGTTATCTCTAAGTGATTTGGGATGAAAACTCCCAAAATGAAGTAATCCATTTTTGTCCGTGACTTTGTGGTGAACTCTGGTAGACAATTTCCCTGCAGAAGGATAAATGACTAAATCCAAAAATGGAAGATCTTCCCTAGTGATAGTCATAGTGAAATGGAGAAACGGGTTCTGTGTGTTCAACCATTCCAGATACTCCTTTATAGATGTTTCATTGCCCCTCCAAATTAGGAGGACATCATCTATAAACCGTTTCCAGACATGGATGTTCTGTGTCCACGGATTGTCTGTATTAAAAATATATCTCTCCTCAAAGAAGGAAACATACAACCCTGCCAGACTCGGCGCGAATGCACTCCCCATAGATGTTCCATGGGTCTGTGTGAGAAGTTGGCCTGGCATATGCTGGTCACTAGTTATAGTGGCCACCTTGCACCAGTCCAATTCGACTCTTGGTAGATAGGTTTAAGACAACCTTTTAAAGAAAGCTATCCTAGTGGTAGCTGTGGAGAGCAGCCTTCAGGCTAAGTCTCTGAGGAATGTAAAGCAGCTTGTTTTACCTTATAATCTCTTGAATTACCAAATGAAAAGGACACCACACAGGTATATATATCAAATATATATGTATTTATTTCTAGATACACTCTACTAATCTCTTTATGAGATTAGAACCCAGATACACATTCAAATGTCAACAGTTCTCAATAAATTAAGCACAAATATGGCTGGAGCCCTAGGGGCGTACCAGACCATATACTAAGAAAATGGTTTAACAAAGTTGACTTGCAAAATGACAAAGCCTAGGGCCTTGGGAATCGCTGGGGCTTCACTACTGCAGTGTTAGCAGGTAAGTAACAAGCCCACGGGAGATGTGTGCAGTGTCTAAACACAGCCGCGGGTTTCCTATAGGTTACAATGGAGCAAGTCGCGGTTTGTATTTTAAAGTTTTAGGGCACTTTGAAGAAGTCAACAAGCAAGCCACTTACAGGGTAAGTATTTCGAGGGCCAACACACACTTGGGCACCGGAGTGCATGAGTTACCTCACCCAGGGAAGCCGGCTGCATAGGTGTCTTTTGGTGTTGGGTCGCGATGCTGTTTTCAATGGTGACCAATGAAGACTTGCTGCTTGAGACGACTGAAGAGGTGTCCGCTGGAATCCGAAGGTGGATTAAAGATGAAGAGGACCTGAAAATTGAGGGGACAGTGTTCAAAGTCACTTGCCAGTGACCGGTGGCCAGCAAGATGGATGACCACAGATGTCGTGTCGCTTCAGGTCGTCGATGGTGATTTGTCTCTTCGCTCACAAGGTCCAGGAGGGCTCGACGATGACCAGCAGCTGGATTCGGAGTGTCCCACGACGTCTGCAGCTGATGACGGTGTCGGCAACCGGATTGGAGCCAACAAGCCTTGGCAACTGCAAGTCTCGTGTGGACTGAAGATAGTCGGTGATGCAGACCAGCAAGGTCGGATGGACTTATCCAGCGAGGGTAGGTGAGGGCAGGCCCAGAGCAACCAGGAGATCCCTTGAAGTCGGTTGGAAAGTCTTCGGGGGAGTCACTAGCCAACGGGCAAGTAACCGCGAAGACGCCTTCACAGGAAAAGTTTCGCAGGAGCCCACGGTCACTCGAGACGGGGTAGGCCGCTGATTTTTGGAACAAGACCTGCTGGGGACTTGGGCCCCAAATGGTCCAAAGCACAAGTTCGTAGAACGTTGTTTAGGGTTTGCACTCGGAATCAGTGCACGGTTCCCAGGTATTGCTGTTCCTCGTCACTCGTGGGGTCCAGATGCCACAGCTTCGCTGGGGACTCAAAATGGCCGTCGAGAGGTCAGGAAATCCAATTCTGGGGCCGCAGGGACTTCGGACTCCGGCGGGAGCAGTGAAGTTTGCAACCGTTGATTGAGGTTATAGGTGCCTGCCAAGCAGGGGAGTCAATACTTGACTCCAAGGGAGATTCTTCAGTCTTCCAAAGATAGTGGAACGTCGAAGGGCCAGGATTCTTCTTTGTAGAGCGTCGTCCAGGGTAATCTGAATTGCATTGGCATAGCTTGCTATCTTATAGTGAAGATAGGGGAGGGACTAGCTCTATGACCACTCTTCTAGGAGGGTCAGGGTAGTGGGTGGTTACACCCACTTCCCTTTGTCCAGTTTCACGCCAGAGCAGGGGCAGGTAGCCCCTGAACCGGTTTGAGCTGGCATATGCACAGATGAGCCTACTGCTCCCCCAGTGCAGGACTTTAAAGCACTCTAAGAGTGCACCCACCCAGCTCCAATACACTAAATCCTGTCTGGGAGGTGGCGACACCTCCCTGTGACAGGATGCCTTTTGTTAGGCTTCCTCCACTGCGAGTTTCGGTCAGCAGCAGGAGGGCAGCCCGGTGTCTGTGCTGGTGGCATCCATTTTGTGATGCCAGGGCTCAAGATGATTTCTACCGTGTAGTACAGTGTGTACATGTCGTCCCCTCTAGAAGGGTGGGATCCTACTCCCACTCCAGTTACTGGTGTGGGGGTATGATTCCAAGTTGTTTGACACCAAACACGACATGTTTTGATGCAGTCATTCCAAAGTTAGCATTTACCGCGAGGTTATAATGCACTTAAGAGTATATGGTTTAACCGCATCCACAGACAGCAGCAGAGAATAGACTCTGCCAGCTGTTGAGGGGTCCTGCTCATGCAGAAGCACCCCCTCACATAGTAAACCAAGCACCCTGCCCTCAGGATTGTTAGAGGCCTGCACAAGGGGTGGCTGATAGGTTTATATGTGTGTGTATGGTGAGATATAGGAACCTATACCTTAGTGAGGAGTGCTAACACTACCTCACACAGACTGCAGTAGCAGGCCTGTGGTGTCAGATTGAGAATGCTTCCCATGGGTGGCTTAATACATGCTGCAGCCCCTGGTAGGCCTGTGAAGTACCAATGCCCTAGGTACCTAAGGTACCATATACTAGGGGCTCATAAGGTACCACAGTATCCAATCACTAGTGCATCTAATATGCACACCAATCATTTAAGGGAGTAAGCAGATAGGCTGGGGTCCTGGATAGCAGGATCCCAGCCAGACTAGTCAAAAACCATTCAAACACCAGGAAAAAAGTGGGGGCAACCATATAGTCAGATTCCACCTTCCTACTGTCTGTAAATAAAAGATCCCTTTGTATTCAAAAAAGTTTTTTGTGAGTGCCAATTCGGCCAGATGTAAAATGAATGGTCTGGGGGTTTGATATTGCCAATCCTGTTCAAATAAAAGTTCCTCAATCACCCTCAAAGTTTCCAATTGGGGATATTGGTGTACAAGGATTCTATATCTAACCCCACCAAATATTCCTCCTCCGGGTCAAAATCCATATTCGTAAGGAGATTGAGGACCTCAGTAGTATCTTTTAAATACGTCCTCCTACTCTGAACAAATGGTTTCAGGAAGAAATCACAAAATTGAGCCACTGGCTCAAATGTAGAGCCAATAGCAGCCACTATAGGCCTTCCTGGCGGGGGTCTAGCAGCTTTGTGCACTTTAGGTAGAATATAAAATGCCGGTGTAATAGGGTCTTTCTTAAGTAAAAAGTTAGCTTCATGTTTCGTGATCCAGTCATTAACAAGAGCTTCCAAAACCACCATTCCGATCACCCTACTCCATTCTGGGGTAGGATCAATAGGAAGGATTTTATAATTCCTTTCATCATTCAACAATCTTTGACATTCTTGATCATATACGTCTCTAGTGAGGACAGACAACAATCGCACCTCCCTTATCAGCGGCCTTTATGATCAGATCTTGATTGTTCTTGAGTTCTTGTAGGGCTTCCCTTTCTTCTCTGGTCATATTTTTAAAGGGGTTCTTCTGGTTTCTTCCCAGTGCCTCAACGTCATGAACCACTGCTTTTTCAAAAGTAGTAACTTTTTGTGGTAAGATCGAATTCATGGGGGTAAAAGTCGATTTTTGGCGGAAATCAGTATCTCCCTTTCTCCTGTCTCTATCCTCCTGATCATTGAAGAAAACCTTCAATCTTACTGATCTAAAGAAGTCTGAGAGCTCTTTTCGTACCTTAAAACCATCCATAGTATTAGTCAGAACAAAACCCAGTTGTAGGAGAGTAGGATCTGCACTTGTGTTACCCCCAATTTATACACTGGTTTCTGGCTATAATCTGGCTGGGTCCCTGCTAATCAGGGCCCCAGTCTAACTGATCTCTCTAAACAACTTGGTGTGCATATTAGATGCACTAGTCATTGGATACTGTGGTACCTTATGAGCCCCTAGTATATGGTACCTTAGGTACCTAGGGCATTGGTACTTCACAGGCCTACCAGGGGCTGCAGCATGTATTATGCCATCCCTGGGAAGCACTCACAATCTGACACCACAGGCCTGCTACTGCAGCCTGTATGAGGTAGTGTTAGCACTCCTCACTGAGGTATAGGTTCCTATATCTCACCATACACACACATATAAACCTATCAGTCACCCCTATGGTAGGCCCTATCAATCCCAAGGCCAGGGTGCATGGTTTACTATGTGAGGGGGTGCTTCTGCCTGAGCAGGACCCCTCTGTAGCTGGCAGAGTCTATTCTCTGCTGCTGTTTGTGGATGCAGTTAAACCATATACTCTTAAGTGCATTATAACCTCGCGGTAAATGCTAACTTTGGAATGACTGCATCAAAACATGTCGTGTTTGGTGTCAAACAACTTGGAATCCTACCCCCACACCAGTAACTGGTGTGGGAGTAGGATCCCACCCTTCTAGTGGGGACGACATGTACCCACTGTACTACACGGTAGGAATCTTTCAGAGCCCTGGCATCACAAAATGGATGCCACCAGCACAGACACCGGGCTGCCCTCCTGCTGCTGACCGAAAGTTGCAGTGGAGGGAGCCTAACAAAGGGTTTCCTGTCACAGGGAGGTGTCACCACCTCCCAGACAGGATTTAGCGTATTGGAGCTGGGTGGGTGCACTCTTAGAGTGCTTTGAAGTCCTGCACTGGGGGAGCAGTAGGCTTCTCTGTGCATATGCCAGCTCAAACCGGTTCAGGGGCTACCTGCCCCTGCTCTGGCACGAAACTGGACAAAGGGAAGTGGGTGTAACCACCCACTACCCTGACTCTCCTAGAGGAGTGGTCATAGAGCTAGTCCCTCCCATCTTTTCACTATAAGATACCACACATTGCCAATGCAATTTAGATTACACCTGGACGACGCTCAACTAAGAAGAATCCTGGCCCTTCGACATTCCACTATCTCTGGAAGACTGAAGAATCTCCCTTGGAGTCAAGGAGTGACTCCCCTGCTTGGCAGGCACCAAAACTCTTTACAACGGTTGCAAACTTTACCGCTCCCGCTGGAGCCTGAAGTCCCTGCGTCCCCTGAAGCGGATTTCCTGACCTCTCGACGGCCATTTTGAGTCCCCAGCGAAGCTGTGGCATCTGGACTCCACGAGTGACGAGGAACAGCAATACCAGGGAACCGTGCACTGATTTCGAGTGCAAGTCCTAAACTACGTCCAACGAAGTTGTGCTTTGGACCACTTGTTGTCCAAGTCCCTAGCAGGTCTAGTACCAAATTTCAGCGGCCTACACCGTCCCGACTGACCGTGGGCTGTTGTTAAACTTTTCCTGCAAAGGCGTCTTCACGGTTACTTGACCATTGGCTAGTAACTCACCTGAAGACTTCCACATCAATTCCAAGGGCTCGCCTGGTTGCTCTGGGCCTGCCCTCACTTACCCTCGCTGGGTAAGTCCATCAGACCTTGCTGGTCTGCACCATTGCCAATCTTCACTCCACACGAGACTTGCGGCTGCCAAGGCTTGTTGGCTTCAATCCGGGTGCCGACACCGTCGACAGCTGCAGACGTCGTGGGACCTCCCGAATCCAGCTGCTGGTCATCGTCGAGCCTTCCTGGACCTCGTGAGCGATGAGACAAAACACCATCACCGACCTGAAGAGACGCGACAGCTGTGGTCATCCATCTTGCTGGCCACCGGTCACTGGCAAGTGACTCTGAACTCTGTCCCCTCAATTTCTAGGTCTTCTGCAACTCCAATCCATCGTCAGATTCGAACGGACACCTCTCCAGTCGCCACAAGCAGCAAGTATCCAGTGATCTCCATTGGAAACAGCATCGCGACCCGACACCAAAGGACAGCTATGCACCCGGCTTCCCTGGGTGAGGTAACTCGTGCACTCCGGTGCCCAAGTGTGTGTTGGCTCTAGAAATACTTACCCTGTAAGTTGCTTGCCTGTTGACTTTTGCGAAGTGCCCTAGAACTGTAAAATACAAACCGCGACATTTGCCATTGAAACGACCCGCGTGTGTGTTTAGACACTGCACGCGTCTCCTGTGGGCTGATTACTTACCTGCTAACACTGCAGAAGTGAAGCCCCAGCGATTCCCAAGGCCCTAGGCCTCTTCCTTTTGCAAGTCGAGTTTGTTAACCCATTATTTTAGTATATGGTCTGGTACGCCCCTAGGGCTACAGCCATATTTGTGCTTAATTTATTGAGAACTGTTGATCTTTTGAATGTTTACCTGGCTCTAATCTCATAAAGAGATTAGTAGAGTATATTTAGAAATAAATACATATATATTTGATATATATACCTGTGTGGTGTCTTTTCATTTGGTAATTCAAGAGATTATAAGGTAAAAAACAAGCTGCTTTACATTCCTCAGAGACTTAGCCTGAAGGCTGCTCTCCACAGCTACCACTAGGATAGTTTTCTTTAAAAGGTTGTCTTTAAACCTATCTACCAAGAGTCGAATTGGACTGGTGCAAGGTGGCCACTATAACTAGTGACCAGCAAATGCCAGGCCAACTTCTCACACCAGTCCCTTATTTAATACTTTTGACTGGGCTTCCGTGAGTGGGTAATTAGTAAGGTTCTTCACTATGTCCCCTCCCTGCTCATCCCTGGGACGGGATCCCGTGCCATACTCCGAGTCACTCTTTGATTGAGGTCCTCCCACTGCACCCCCAAAGTCCCCCTCTGTTTGCCCTTTCCCCGGCCCCTTCCTCTGCCTAAAAAAGGGGGACCCGATGATTGTGGGAAGTGCTGGATGTTATTAGGGCCTTGCATTTGGGGGTAACGTTGATACATTTGTGGCCACCCAAACCCCTGTCCTGGATAATTCTGGTACATAGGGTTGTAATTGAAATTCGAGCCTTGATATTGACCTCTTCCTCTTGCCCTCCCCCGTCTTTTCGGTCTGTAGTCATTACCACTCCCTTCACTATTTGAACTCATGGAATCTGAGCTACTCCGACCTCCCTTTCGGGGAAACATATGTGCCCCACCACCTGAAGACTCAGAATCAGACTTGAGTGACTAAGGGTTTGACGCTGTGCTACCCATGGGGGGTCTTGGTGAGGGAAGAATGGGTGGCGCTATATGGATGGCATTGTAAGAGATTTCATTTAAATATATTTCAATGTATAATTTGGAATGTAAATGGATAGCGTGTGGTATGTGATATCAATCAATAACGGTATTACTCATGATGATGTATGGTTCAATTCTGTTGTACTTATTAATGGCAATAAAGAAAAAGAAAAAAAAAGAAAAAGAAATGGAGATTATCGAACCCTCCAAAAGCGAATGGTGTCCGCCAATCGTATTAGTACCCAAACGAGATGGGTCTATACGCTTCTGTATCGACTTTAGGGAGGTGAATAAAATCTTGCAGTTCGATACTTATCCCCTCCCTAGAGTCGATGAGATGGTAGAGAGACTCGGAAAAGCTCAGTATGTCAGCATGCTTGATTTATGCAAGGGATACTGGCAAGTACCCTTGAGGTGTCAAGACCGAGAAAAAACTGCCTTCAAAGTGTTACCCTTCAGGTTACACGGCGCCCCTGCGACCTTTCAACGCCTTATGAACACAGTCCTACAACCCCACCAAGATTACGCTGCCGCCTACTTAGATGACATTATCATCTATAGCAATTCCTGGGGAGAACACCTACAACATCTGACCCAAGTCATCCGGTCCTTAAGAAAAGCAGAACTAACCATCAATCCAACCAAAAGTCATCTGGCAGCCAGATCTGTAAAGTACCTAGGATTCCTCCTGGGAGGGGGTTACATGAGACCCCAAGAAGAAAAGGTTGCCACCATAACCCAATTCCCCTTCCCCAACACCAAAAGAGACCTCAGGGCCTTTTTAGGTCTACTCGGTTATTATAGATGGTTTATCCCTTGTTTCGCTGAACTAGCCTCTCCCTTAACAGACCTTTTGAAAAAAATAGCCATATGGAAAGGTGCTTGAAGAAGCCCTCCCCTTCCGCTCTAGAGGCGTTCCAACGATTGAAACATATCATCACTTCAAAACCACTACTTATCAATCCTAACTACGAGAAACCATTCATATTACAAATGGATGCCTCCGACCATGGTATAGGTGCCGTATTATCCCAAGAAGATGAGGCAGGACAAGAACACCCCATTCTCTTTATCAGCCAAAAGCTATTTCCGAGAGAGACCCGATATGCTGTCATCGAAAAAGAAGCCTTAGCCATTAAATGGGCTATGGAAGCCCTTCGGTATTATTTAGACGGGAGGGAATTCCGGCTGTATACCGATCATGCTCCTCTTGAATGGCTCTCGCGAAATAAAGGTCACAATCAACGCATTCTAAGGTGGTTCTTGGCCCTCCAGCCTTTTAGATACACTGTGCATCAAAGGAAAGGAAAAGAGCATACCAATGCAGATTTTACATCCAGGTATCCCTACGATCCATTTCTTGTGCACAAGAAAGCTAGGGAAGGGGGATGTGAGGGAGTCTCCGGGGGTGATCCCGCTAATACTGGAAGGCTTTTGCAATGTCTGTCATTTAGCCCTTACCTTAGCAAAGAGAAGAACATCCCCGGCATGACATCTCTAATGGACGCCTCTTCCCTCCTCCCACAGAACGTCGGAACTAACCCGGAAGTGATCGGGCATCAGGAAGGCGGGACGGGAAGCCGTATAGACCAATCAGGAGCGTCGGTAGAAGGCTGGGACCAGCAGAAAAAGGAAACAGACACAACGATAGACGCGCCAGCGGAGGAGACCCCGGAACCAAAGGAGAGAGAGACCGAGACGCTGTCCAGGAGCAATGCCGACGCTGGAGCTGGGGAAACAGAAGAGGACGCCCTCGAGACGTGGACCGAAGAGTGGTGGATACAGGAGGATGTACGAGCCGCCACAACTCAGGAGAGTTGTGACTCCTAGCGGTACGTAAAACGGGGCAGGGGATCTCAGGGAAGGGGAGGGGAGCTGTAAAGGCGGTAGGGGGGTGACAGGTTTAAAAGCACCTTCTGTTGGCACCCCGGGTGTTGGCCACCAATACTGCGCCAGCCTGTCTTACCTCACGGTTTTTCACGTATAGCCTACGCACTCCCCTTCGCCTGACCTCCATTATAAAAACCACGCACTCCTCTTTTTGTTTATTTTTCACGTGGCATGGTGACGGTATT
Source organism: Triturus cristatus (assembly GCF_964204655.1). Taxonomy (NCBI): domain Eukaryota; kingdom Metazoa; phylum Chordata; class Amphibia; order Caudata; family Salamandridae; genus Triturus; species Triturus cristatus. The sequence continues at coordinate 1,126,785,526 of NC_140579.1, read as the reverse complement.
CCCATCCAAAGTAGAACCCGATATCAACCGCTACTTTTTTTTTTTTTTTGGAGTCTACTCCGGGATTCCAGTGGACCTCTAGAAACCCGTAATAGGTTTCTCGGCCGTCAAAGAAGGGAAACACCTTCCTCACGATCATCCAGGACCTGGGAAGACTGCCTACCCCTGCCATCTATCATTCTGAACCCTTTCAACTACGTACCATTTACTCAAACTGAGTTGTCTTGTGTTTTCAGACTGTGACATATACTTGCAATAAACACCACTATTGAACACATACGGCCTCCTCGCTTCTGTTTCCGACCATCCCACCGACAAGACACTAAAGACGTGTTCCTGGGTGACCTCAATATCCATTGGAACGACCCAGAAGACTCCACTGCCCAGAACCTATGCAACCTACTTGAAATATATAACCTCAAACAACTCTGCAATAATCCAACTCACATCAAAGGTGCAACACTGGATGCGATCATTACCAACAATGATCTAGTCTCTCTGAGAGCGATTTCTCCCATTGACTGGTCCGACCACCACCTCATTCTGTTCAAGACTGATGCACTTGTCTTCCACCAACCTATTCGTTATGACAAACCTAAACACTGGACCAGAAATATCAAAGCAATCCCTTTATCCGAACTTGAATTCAGGATTCATGCCCATCTTCAACTCCAACCCTCATCATCGACGGCTGTTGACCTCACTACACACTTTAACTAAAAAATGACAGAGGTTGTAGACCAAGTAGCTCATCTCAAACTCAAACAATTGAGACAAACCAAATCTAAACCCTGATTTAACGTGGATCTGAATGAGGAAAGGCGTCAACTCAGACAAACGGAAAGGTCTTGGAGACTAAACCCCTCGACCTTACACCTAGCGCAACTTAGATCTGCTCAGCAAGCATACAAAAACACATTTTCAGTGAGAAGGCGTCTTTCTTCCGCAGCCAACTAGATCTGGCGAAAAACAGCCTGAGAGAACTCTTCAACATTGTCAAAAGTCAAACTAACTGCACTCCCTCTCAAGAAATCAAAGCCACCAATGGGCGTTGTGAAGAAATTGCCACCTTCTTCACTGATAAAGTCTCGAAAATTGATCAATCCTTCAACCAAACCTCTAACCCTCCTTCCCTCTTAACCTGCCCCACTCTAACCACCCCTGATCATTCAGAAAGAGTTCTTACCAAGGACAATCAGGTCTGCCTCCAGCTAAAAAACAATGCGTATTGGTCCGACTTTGACCTAATGTCGGAAAATGAGGTTTTCAGTATAATTTCGAACCTAAAACCTTCCTCCCACACTATGGACCCCATCCCATCCACAATCATAAAAGAACTTAACCACACCATTTCCCCTTTCTGGACAAAAATCATCAATGCCTCTCTCACCTCAGGCTGTGTCCCAGACTCCCTTCAACTTGGACAAATCACACCCATTCACAAAAAAACAGGGGCCGACCCTAATGATCTCAACAATCTCCAACCTCCCATTCTTTGCAAAAACATTGGAGAAATGCATTCTCCACCTACTCAACAAACACATTGATGAGTTCAACCTCCTCGACACCTTTCAATCAGGATTCAGCAAAGGCTGTAGCACGGAAACAGCTATGCTCAACGTCTCGGACGATATTCACAAGGCTTTAGATGAAGGTGATGCCTGCCTACTCATCCTTATTGACCTATCTGCGGCATTCGACACAGTATATCATCCAGCGATTCTGGAGACCTTGTCGAAGCGCTCCGACATCAATGGCACAGTACTAAAATGGTTCACCTCCTTCCTTCAACCCCGCTCGCAACAAATTAAAATCAACTCCTGTCTCTCGAAGCCAACAAAAGTCACACTTGGGGTCCCGCAAGGCTCGATCCTCTCCCCGGCCCTCTTCAATCTTTCATGGAGCCTCTCACAATCCTCTTGAAAAAAGCTGGAGTGAATTACCACCTTTACGCTGATGACACCCAAATCTATTTCAAAATCAAGTCTCCCAGCAACATGCAACACCTCAATGCCACTCTAACTGAGATCCAAACTTGGTTCAACGCTAACCACTTAAAGGTCAACCCAGATAAAATGGAACTAATCCTATTCTCTCCAAAAAGCAACCATCCTCCAATCCAAGAGTGGCTCAAGAATTTGGTCGCCCTAAACTGCCCCCTCGTCCTATCCGACTCAGTTAAGTCTCTAGGCATCACCCTTGACAAGAACTTATCTTTGGACGCCCACATCAAAAACTCTGCAAAAAGTGCTCTTTTCTCTCTAAAACACCCTCAAGAAATTGAAACATTTTCTTCCCTATGATGACCTCAAGACAGTGGTCCAATCCCTAGTTCTCTCTAAAATCAACTACGAGAACGCCATCCTAACAGGGACTCCAAAAGCTCACCTAGCCCCTCTAAGGGCAGTGTTGAACATGGCTGCTCGACTCGTATCCGGAGTAAAAAGATTTGAATACATCACTCCAGCTTTTAATTCCCTCAACTGGCTTCCCATGGAAGGGAGGTGTATTTACAAACTGGCCTGCATCACACACAAAACCCTTCACTCTCCGCCCCTATCTACCTGAACAACAAACTGGCAAGAGCAGGTCAATCCAGAACGCTGAGAAGCTCCAACTCACTCCTTCTTATTCCTCCGAAACTGAAAAAGAAAACCACACAGTACCGATCGTTCTCTGGCAACGCTCCCAGGATGTGGAACGCTCTCCCTAGAGTCCTCAGATGCAACCCCTCCCTCTACTGTTTCAAAAGGGACCTGAAAATCCATCTCCTTAACAAATACTTTCCTGACCAACGTCAACTAACCTAGACTTCAATATCCGAGTTTACTCCTCTCTGTTGACATTCAAGGATAGTTGGTGATCGGACTGTGTTAACCACCTTATCTTCCATGCTGTGTTTTGTCTATCCCTGGTTTTGCTTCCTTACTGCCTGCCTACTTTGTAATGCAATTTCCGTCTGTTTTTCTTTACAGTATGTATGTAAAGCGCTCTGATACCTACAGGTCAAGCTAGCCCTATATAAAACTTTTAAAATAAATAAATAAAAAATAAAATTGCCAACGAGGGGGCTGTGCCCGTGCGTGCAACAGCCCAGCAGCTGTGGAAAAGGGGGAGAGAGCTGTGAAGAACCAGGGCCTAATGGCCTCGCGGCGCAGGGCACGCCTTAATCTCCTGAGTTCACCTGCTTTGTTGAACAGAGACACAGGACATTCTGTTGAGCGTAGAAGATCAGGTTTATTAGCTGCAGCTAAGTACAGTTGTCCCAGAAGTACACTCAGTATGTTCTTAGGAGACTGCCACTTTACTCCGTGGCGCTCAATCTTTTATAGCACATAGATTCACCAAGAACACTCCCAATGCATACAGGGTTATCCAATGAGAAGAGTTTGAAAACAAGATATAACCAATGAGAAAAGTTTGAAAACAAGATATCAAGTAACCCAAATAAACCTCTCTTCCAACTGTTTTTGTCACCCCTCCCCACAAGTTAATCAGTGGTAGTGTCTACAACTCAACTTGCAGGTGGCAGGACATATTTGTATGCTTTGGAGGACAGTTCTGAAATGAGAGAATACAAGTAGAGAATAGCGAAGGCCAGAAGATAAGATAAAGTCAGGAAAGAATGGTGTGAACCGACAGACAGTTGAGACAGGGTTTAGTCAAACCAGACGAGGATTAGTGGACTCAGCCAGTCCCTGACATCAGTCTCGTAAACAGAGGCAGAAGGTTATTTGACACGTCGCAGTAAGATCAGTAGAAAAACTTCGTTCATTGTGCTGCCTGAGTGAGGGCAACACAAAATGGCGGTGGAACACAAGATGGTGGCTGAATACAAGCGAGATCGGAAATCGAATTTCCTCAGACCCTCCTTTTGCCATAACTCAGGCAAAACACACAGATTCACGTTAATCTGAATCAATGTCAATAGCCATGAGGTCGTCAAACTGTTGCTGCAACATCATTTTAATGTTCTCTGTTTTCTGTGACTCAGGTCTTGGGACACACAGAGTGGCACAAAGACCGCAGATGGTTAGTACCTTCCATCCCCATTTAGATAGTAATCCCCAAAACCATCCTAATAAAGACCAATCTCCTTTGTATTGTGGGATTCATATGTCTTATTCTGTTTGTTCGTACAATGTAATGTTAGCACAATGTATCTATGATGTTTAGCTCCGTGCAGGGCACAGTTCCCCCTCCCTCTTGGAGTCTGATTTACTGAGAGCAGCTGAAAGTGAACTGTCTTTCCTTTCTATCTGAGGCCCAAGGTCACATCTGCAGAAGGGAGTATTGAGCGACATTCCTCTGGGCCCGAGACGAAAGGGAGTCACCCCGCCGACCTTCTCTGTAGAAGATAGTAACCTTATGTGTGCAGATGGTATGAGCTCATCCAGGAGCTCTAGGGCTAACTGGTGTTTTTCCACTCACCATGCTTTGTATGCTGTATCTGTTATGTATATAAGTGTAACACTGTCAAGGAGCCAGCAGTCTTCCTCGGCGCACCTGATGGGTGAGGATCGATGAGGCTCCTCTATATAGAGTTCTGTTATGGCCAAAAAACGCTTGAACCTTCTACGTTGCCAACTGCTTATTATTGACCTGATATTGCGGGCCACTGGTAAGTGTGGCCCTTGGGATTACTATTAGATTACTACAGTTGGCCCTCTACTGCTAGTGGCCCTTCACTGGGGTCCTACGAGCTTAACCCAGGAACTGACCGTGTTGGTTGTAAGAAGTTGGCAGCGGAGAACGAACATTCGTACCTGGGTGCACCCGGTGAGTAATTTGTTTGTTTGAAACATGCGCTGTTGAGCGGTGCATTTGTTTGAAGCACGCGCTGTTAAGCGGTGTATTTGGAACAGTTAACTGTATTTGATTTGAGGGGTCGTGAGTACCCTAGGAGAATTACGGAGGTCTTGCAGGGTGGTCCGGTAGGGACTGACTGTAGAGACTCCGCGGATCTTTTGTGATATTTTGAGATACTGATCAGATGCCTAGTTGTTACCTGTGAGTAATGCACGGCCGGATTGCACTCGGAAAAGCCTGTGGCTATAACTGGGTAGCCATGAGACATATCTGAAGTACGGCTTGGACTACATCAGAACAGTCTCAGTGGTGAACCAGGGAGGTCATGGGATGGTCCGTAGTCCAGTTCGTGGTTACCTCTGTCTGACAGCCTCTTGCCAGTCTGTTGGAAGACTGCTTGTTGTGATTCTGTTGATCCTTTTGAATAATTCTCCACGAACGGGAGTCGACGGGCTCGGTTCGTTTGTTTGGATGCATCAAGTTTGGATAGGTTGAACTGCAGAAAACGTTGTGTAGGAAAATGTACATGTCATTTTGGTATTTGAAATTGACACCTATTTTGCATTTTGTTTTGGTTAAAGCGCCGGCTATTTTCATGCTTTCAATCACGTGTTGAAAAATGTGTGTAAGTGGCGAATATATGCCTGCAGTATAAAATATGGGAGTGTGTGTAACATGGCCATGTAGATATGAGATTGTATGTTGGTAAGATTGCTCATTAGAATGTAAGTAAGCTATTAGTGAATAAGAATGTTGTGGTATGGTCAATTGTGTTTTGGATGTTGCTAGTGCTGGAAAAAGCGTGTGATGGAATGACTGTGAATATGTGAAAGAATTCTGAGAAAAGCGTGTGATTGAATGACTGTGAATATGTGAAAAAATTCTGAGAAGTGAGATTGTTGAGGAGTAAGTTTAATTTGGTCTCATCACCGTCAATGCGTCGCAAAAGGAAATTGAGAGGGGTGTGGCTAGAGAAACAGCAACCCCTGTGATTTGATGACACCCCGGATGTACAAAAGTATTAATGAAAAGTAATTAGGGACCGGTTAAAAGTTTAGCTTGAGAGAAATTGTAGGTATTTCGAATTTGCAAATTGTTCCTATGCAGCTTTGTGTTCTTGGTGGTTCAGTGAGCCAATGTGCTGGGTCCAGACGGTTGTAGGTTCTGATTCAAGCTGAACTTCCTGAGACTCCCATCCATTAGAGGTTGATAAAATAAGTACCATTGTGTGAAGTATCAACCAATAATCTGCTCTGTGCTAGTATGTTATGTGCTGTACATTATTCACAGTGAGCGTTTTACTAATCTGAGATTAGAAAATACAATTATGATCCCCTGAAAAGAAATTGTATATCAAAATTAATTTTTCAATAGGGCAAATTATTGCAGTTCAGCTGAAATTAGGAAGACTTTTTGTCTTTGACAGCTTCAGAGTGAGGAGAAGGTGGGGGGCTAAAGAGCGCAGAATGCGATGCAGAAATTGAAGGCAGATTGTGACCCTGAAGCCTGTAAGGTGGGGGCTAGAAACAGGAGCGAGTAAACCAGGAGGTGAAATCACTGCTTAGAAAGCTTCTCTGACATGAAAATGTGTAATGCCTGCAGCAGGAGAGCCTTGGAAGGAGGTGGGGGCCAGGAATAGATGGAAAACAGATGGCTAGCAGCTCAGGCTCAAGCCGCGCTGAGGGGCTATTTTTAGCTTCTCTGATGAGACAGGGCAGCTGAGAAAGGAAAGTCGAGAAGCCTTCCTTTGTTCTATTCTTGTGCAAGACCAGTGCCTTGAGGAAATGTCTATGGAAGACTGTTGTTTTTATTTCTTAACAAATGTTGCATTAATTCTAGCCAAAAAGTAAAATGATGCTCTTGCTTGAAATTTTAAGGGCTATATGCCTATATAAACGATTTTCAAATTAAGACTTAATTTTCACAGTGGAAATTGTGGCCCAAAGCTAACATGGAATATCAGTGAAGTAATTTTACTTTTTAGAAAGTTAAACTAAGGTAGCCTAGTGTCACCAGCTGACTGACAAGATGATTAGTAATGGAAATTTATTTTTGTGCATTATGTTTTGTCTTTTGATTAAAAGTTATGTGTTGTTTTGTCTGTTATGGGACATGTTTTTCTTTTGTGTGTGCTGTATTTTTCTGCTTCTGCCCACAGACCCTTCATGGATTGTTCTGGGTGGCTTTAAGGCTGACAAGACACGTGAGTTGGATTGACAAACTGATCAAAAGGTTATAACTATGAGAGGAAAAGTGAGATATGCGCCTTCAAATGGGAAATCAGGGTACATTGTGTTGAAATAAATGTATTTTTGTCATAACACCTTTCCAAAAAGAAATGTTCGTGTGATTTTCATTTTGATTATTCTTGCTGGTCCTGTGTGTCAGAAGCGACACAGTCAGTTCAGCTGGTCATCATTAAGATGACCTGCTGTCAGATGGGGGTGAGTAAGGTAAGAAAATCAGTTATTGATTTTAAGCCTGACAAATTAAGCAGGCCAGGATGTTCGACTCTGAGCTGTAGGTTCAGTAATTGCGCATCAGTGCTCATTTATATATGCTATTGTAATTTGTCAATGCTTTCTGTGCATGGTATACTGATGGCTTGGCATATGTATTTTTATTTTATATATGTTTTGTTTTTGTGTCGTATTGACAATTCTATTTTTATACTAATACAAGTTCTCCTGTGCGGTACAGAGATGGTCGTGACGACGTCAATCCCTGCGCAGCAGTTGGCTGGAACTTGTTCAAAATTACTACATTCCACAGACATGATATTATCATTATCATGCTGTCAAAATAGCTGACAAAACGTTATCAGTGTATGTCTAATTGGTATTGGAGATGAATAAAACAAGAAAAGTTATGCAAGACTAAAATATGTGTCACCTGTGGTTAGCAATGACTGCCCTTCTCTTATAGACAGGCAGCCGTCGGTCATATGTTTCCAGATTGGATATTAGGGAACCATTATGATTTGTAGCCCCTGCCAAAAGGTGACAAATGGCACAGGAATGTTTACTTAGTTAACCCCTTCGGTGCTCATGACGGAACGGTTCCGTCATGAGCCACGGTTGAGCTGTGCTCATGACGGAACCGTTCCGTCATGACCACGCCCGCGCAAGATTCTGTCAGCACAGCGGCGGAATTTGCGCAGCATGGAAGGGGTTAAGACTTCATCAGAGTGAAAACTCTGCATTTTAGAATGCTGTAACGGGTTTCCACAAATGAGGTTCAGTATTTTGGGTAATGAGAAAATATCTGACAGGCTTTCCTTTTCTTAAATGTTTTCTTCTTATAAGCTCATTCTTGTAAATGGTGGCGCAAGCTAAGCCAATGAGATTTGTACATTTGCTAGAAGGATTTCTCGCCATTTCATAGTGGTATGTATCTCCTATACTTTTGCTTATGCCCAGTCGCTACACACAGGGATTGATAGTGTTGACAGCATTGAAATCTGTTTCAGATTTCCTCCTGTCAAACCGGGGGGAGGGAGGAGGAGGTTAGCTTCCTGCTAGCCCCCTTAGAAATTAAGCCGAGGTAATATGTATGTTGCTCTTCCCTTTTCTCATGTTTTATTGTGATCTTTAAGGGGAATTAGTTGTGGGTAGTCTTTGTTCTACTAATCTTGGCTAGTTCTTCATTAACTAGTCTGTGTGAATACACTCACAGTCTTTACTAGAAGCTGATGTGGAGTAATTTGGATTAGGGAAAAGCAGTTTTTGTCTTCTTGCAGCCCTTGGTACGTTGTTCATGTATGCTTTCCCAGGCTATGTACCATGGACCCCCATATACCAGATGGGTTTATGTCCACTTGGACTATAGTAGACAAGTCTTTCCACCTCAATAGAGAATACTTTACGCTGATTTCTGGAACATGGCATAATTACAATGCCTATTTCAGCTGATTCTTACCTGTATGTTCCTGCTGTTTTGAATGTTGGTGGGATCAGATGGGTTTCAATAGTGGAAATACCAGGACTCTCTAGTCCTTGTCATTTGTCCCCCCATTTCTGACCATCAGCCTGCATTACATCATGCACCTAATACACTATTATTTAAGGAAGGTATCTGTATGCCTCTGATAAGTTGTTTCATACGTTTCCTTTTTGATATCTTCCATATAAGAACTATAGGAGCACACAGATCTAGTATTTCAAGAGATGTTTGCCCCATTATACGATGCTATTATGTGTGAAGTCATACATACAGATAGAATTCCCCTGTAGCTATCTACCCCTAGATGACAGAAGATAATAGAAAGTGCCCAATTGAAAAACAGTCCATTTTAGAGTAGTCCCATGGCGTATGGCCACTCCCTCAAAGATTGCAGGCCACCTGCTAGCAGTCACCTTGTTAAATACTAGGAATTGTTTTTCTGTACTTGGAAGAAAATTAACAATCATGTCACATTTCCTGCATCACTAGGTTCTGCGGGATCTTCCAGAGTAAAAGGAAGAATGATACCCTGCAGAACGGTGATAAAGATGAGTCCTAATTCCCATCAGTGTCAGCTACAGATGAGGGCTACATGTCCTGGCCCTACAGTCTCAACACCCAGAAAGTAGTAAAATTGGACCGCGATTGCCAATGCTTCATCAACTGCAGCATCGTACTTGCCTCATTGGATAGCGTCGGACATCAGAGAAGGAGGAGGCCTGTTGGCCGCAGAACTTCAGTGCAAAAGTGCAAAGGAGAGGGATCCCTGTTGTTGATGGCAGGGCCGTCGTTCAGTTTCTTCAGTTTTCTACCTGTCATGTGCTAGTAACCTCTGACAGCGCGCGGTCCCTGATCCCCTTGGCCTGAGTTTTGGCCACCCCCCTTTTCCTTTGTATCAATGGAAAGGCAGTGCACCGGAGAATCTACAAGTGGCAAAAGGCACTATATTTGTGGTACCCATGAAACAGCAGCCCGAATGTCCTCTGACACTGAATGACGAGTGTTGGAGCCTGAAGGTGTTGCTGAACTTGAAACTTTCTGCACGATATGATCTGTGTCTATGATAGTGCCTGCCACAGAGGAAAGATGTTGGTGCACTGCCTAGTGACATTGAGACTTTCGAGTGAGCTGTGAGTGTTTGCCAGGAGGGCACTCCAACGGATACTACGAAGAACTATTTTCATGGAGGGCCTGATCAAAGAGGCCAAATATGACGATGGAAGCAGACTTGATGAACAATAGAAGCCTGCCAGAGAGGCTTCGAACGGACTCTGGGCATAGTCGTATTTGCACGAGCAGTTGGGTGTTATAAGACTGATTCTTACTGTTTTTGCTGGCACTGTTTTAGAATAGTACTCTGATTAGTGGAAGTAGCGTCAAATTCATCCTATGATGAAACGTACCCCCGAGACTGACACAGATGGAGTAATGATAGTATCTATTAGTTGTAGGGTCCACGGATCGCTTCCCACTCTGTCTAGTAAAGGATGATCTGGTTTTGTCCCTATTCTTGTTATAAGTGTATGGGTAGATGGGCCTAATTATGGTAATGTAAATATTTATCTTGCTCCAAAGTGAAGTAAAATTGGGTTATGAAGATGTCCTGAGGTACAGTGTATTGCATCAGAGATAGATTTTGAGAGAACAGGAACAAGGTACTATGCATCTAAATGCCTGTCCAAAATGTAAAGAGGGAAGTATGCATTTTCCTTAATAGATATGAAAATGAAGTGTAGGATTCCAATGGTTCAACCTCACTGAGTATGCTGGTTCTTTCCCTTGAGCAGAATGTTTTCTTTGAGCAAGGCAGCGATTTCGTGTAACAATGTGTGCATTCAGTAGAATCAGTTCCATGTATATAATGTGAAAATGTCATTATTAGAAAATGTATCTGAGTACCTGTATATAATAATGCAGAACATATCATTCCATATATGTCATCCAAGAGTATAGGTTGGCCTAGGCTTTAGGCCTCAATTTGAATTTTCCTCATGCCATCTCTTTGGCTTTCAGAGACATGATTAATTAAATGAATGTTGGTTTAGTGCAAAGTAGTGGTGATCTCACCCTCTGCAGACAATGGAATGTCCGATTCTTAGTTCCAGTGGCACTTATGGATGAGGGAGTGTTCTCTGTTTAGTTTTTGTTTGAATACTGGCTACATCAAGCCAAAAAGGGCCGATCCCATTCAAAGGCTGCACTGACTAGTATCTGAAAATCATGCAGATACAGATACCTGGTCCATTTCTGGTTGGTTTTGGGGTCTCCTTACCACTTGGGAATGGAAGATATTCATGACTCACTTAGGAATAACAGGTGTCCTTTTCACCTGTTGTGTCTGCATACAATGTGGACCTGCCTGCGGTTCTTATTGTACTGATCGAATTCGTCTTGCCCTCCCTGAACCTAAAATAAACCCAGCAAAGATAGGTACTCAATTAGCACAGAAGGAAATATACGACATGATGCAGATAGATGAAGGTATCTTTGGAGATTAATTTGGTATGTTAGCTACATTGTGCAAAAAGGGCCGTTCTGTGGGATTCATATGCCTTATTCTGCTTGTTCGTACAATGTAATGTTAGCACAATGTATCTATGATGTTTAGCTCCGTGCAGGGCACAGTTCCCCCTCCCTCTTGGAGTCTGATTTACTGAGAGCAGCTGAAAGTGAACTGTCTTTCCTTTCTATCTGAGGCCCAAGGTCACATCTGCAGAAGGGAGTATTGAGCGACATTCCTCTGGGCCCAAGACGAAAGGGAGTCACCCCGCCGACCTTCTCTGTAGAAGATAGTAACCTTATGTGTGCAGATGGTATGAGCTCATCCAGGAGCTCTAGGGCTAACTGGTGTTTTTCCACTCACCATGCTTTGTATGCTGTATCTGTTATGTATATAAGTGTAACACTGTCAAGGAGCCAGCAGTCTTCCTCGGCGCACCTGATGGGTGAGGATCGATGAGGCTCCTCTATATAGAGTTCTGTTATGGCCAATAAACGCTTGAACCTTCTACGTTGCCAACTGCTTATTATTGACCTGATATTGCGGGCCACTGGTAAGTGTGGCCCTTGGGATTACTATTAGATTACTACAGTATTGATGAATCGATTCGGAGATCATGTGTAATTTGGAGATGGCTTGGTATACCGTAGGGGCGTCGTCAGGTATATAAATAGAACAGCTAGATCCGATCAATTTAAAGACTCCACCACGATCTGCAAGAATAACATCTAGTGCAATCCGGTTCTGCAAAGTCATGAGACGATCCGCCTGAAGTTCAGCTGTGAGATTACTCAAGGCTCCCACAGTGACATCTATGGTAGTCTCAACAACACGAACCAGCTGTCTCATGTTTCTGCTGTTGGCCATTGGGCCCCGAAAAGGAAGAAATCCTTTGAGGAAATCACTTCCCTCTTGTCCTGCCGTGTCTTTAGAATCAATAATCCCTCTGCCATATCTGTTTCTATGATGGCCTGAAGGAGCAGTGTATGTAGGAGGGAGAAGAAAAGCTATATAGCATGTTCCTGAAAAATACGTTGGTAGCCACGTGTAAGCTCTATCGTGGCAGACAAAATATGTGCCCTGGGATGGCACTAACGGCGGTGAAATCTGAGACGTGTAGATGTATGTATGGGAACAAAAGCTTTTTCTTTGTCCAGTGTCAGTAGTCTGGCCATTCATTTGTAAACAGAAATTACCTTGATGAGGGACAGTCCAAATTGGTGGAGATTTTCCCTGTTTAGTTTTATCTGCAAGGCTAGTAATGTAACGAGTCACGTTCCAATTAGTATACGTTTGTCTCTCGTCAACAGGAACCTTATTATTCTCCACAATTTTAGTCATAGCCACCATTCCCTTTATCAGAGAATTATGACTAAAATCTGGCTTACTATCATAGAAACCAACTGGATGTCTAAATCGGCTCTGATATGCATTTGAAAATATTACAAAATAGGCCCAAGCGGAACCTTCATAAGAAAATGGAAGGACTAAATATGGCATCCCTTTATCTGTGGTATGAGGCATAAGTCCACACACCCAACAGTCGGTTGTGTTGACTACCAATTGGTGTTGGTGCAACAATTGGATAAATGAATTATTAAAATATTCTGTTCTCCTGATTAGTTCATGTTGGGGAAGTGTATATAATTGATGTGGGGAGATACTAGAATGAAGAGGCAAGGAGATAGAATTAGGGACAACTTTTTGCTGCATAGCATGAATAACCCAACCTACACAAGCCAATAAGATACACAAAAATATAGAAACACACAATGTTACGCCACATCGACTGTACAATATTTCTTTCTCATCTCTTCCTTATTATCCTTCTTTCCTAATTTAACATCCATCCTCTAAAATTGTTGCTCACGGCAATCTTCCTTACTCACTTGGCTGTGATTATTAGCCGTCCTATGACACTGCAAGTCCTGGGGGCCTAGCCACTATACAGGTCACAAACCAAGACTCCTACCGTGACCCTGCAACCTGGACAGATGATAAATGTAGCAGAAGAGATGGAAATCTCAGGTGTCCTTGACCAATCTAGGTCTTAAATTGTATCTAGTCCTTGTTGGTACAGTTTGGTCTTGAAATAGGGTCTGTGGCTCTGTAGTGTTTAATCGGAGATGGGAAGGTACGGCTTCTTGTAGAATGTCGTCATCTTCTTTCTCCGATCGAGTTCCATCCAGGTGTGCACTACTGAAAGGTATGAATCGGGGGACTTTTTCTCCTTCAGAATCACCTATACCCTTACGAACCCACTGATCAAAAGGCAAGGGCAAGGGCACTTTCTTGCAGTGCACGCCGTGGATCCAGTTCTTTTTCCCTTCGACTTTTACTGCGGTGCGAGTTGTCAGGAGAACTTGTCGAGGCGCCTTCCAGCGAGGTTCCAAATTCTTTGTCCTCTGAAAATTTTTCACACAGACCCAGTCTCCAGGTTGGATAGAATGACCTGGGTCTGTGGAGGCTTCTGGTAAAGCGTTTTGAACCTATTGATGAAGAACACGTAATTTAGTGGTGAGGTCATGTAAATAGTCAATCAGCATTGGATACTGTATATCAGAATACTTTCTAGGGCGAGGGACTCCCCATACATTAGCTGGGCGCCCAAAAACAATCTCGTATGGGCTGAGTCCCAAACGAGAATGTACAGCTGTTCTAGTGGACAGGAGAGCCAAAGGTAAAGCATCGGGCCAATTAAGACCTGTGCTGGCTTGTACTTTTGCAAGCTTAAGTTTGAGAGTGCCGTTATAGCACTCTACCAAACCCGCGGACTGAGGATGATTTGCCGCATGAAACTTCTGCCTTATACCAAGACCGGTACACACCTTTTGCATAATTTGGCCTACAAATTCACTTCCATTGTCACTCCAGACAATGCGCGGCAAACCAAACCTAGGGAAGAACTCTTGTAGAAGAACCTTGGCAGTGGACAAAGCAGTGTTGTCTTTCAGGGTGTAAGCCTCTATCTATCCGGAAAAGGTACATACCACTACCAGAACATATTTAAGATTGTTACATCGATCCATGTGAATGTAGTCGATTTGCAACACCTCAAAAGGATATGTTGGGGGAGCAAAATGACCTGCCGGAGTTGGGGTTCCCTTTCCCAGATTGTACATCAAGCAAATGATACAATGCTTCACCACATTATCTGCACATTTTGGAATCCCTTCGTTCAGCCACACTGGAGCCAGAAGTTTACATATTCCTTTTGCACTGATGTGGGCTGGACCATGTGCCATAGTAACTACAGGCAGTACGTAGGCGTCTGGTAACAGCCAACGCTGGTGTTCTGACAATTCTATCCAAAATCCTGTTGTGTCTAACATTCCTGTACTCTCTTTCCACTTTCTCAACTCTTTCTCTGTAGCATCTCCCTGAATCGACCTCACACTTTCTATTGTGTCCTCACACATCCCTCTTTCCCTGACCCAATTCGCAGGGCCCGCAACATACATGCGACTTGTAGCATCTCTGGCTGTCCCTTTTGCTACCTCATCCGCAAAACCATTTCCACGACCAACATCATCAGTAATCTTCTTATGCGCACTACATTTCACAATTGCTATCTGGGTAGGCAAAACAAGTGACTCAAGAAGATCAGTTACCAATTGAACATGCTGTATTTTAGTACTGTGGGAGGTAAGGAATCCTCTTTCCACAAACGACCGAAGCTATGCGCCACACCGAACGCATACTGGCTGTCGGTATACACATTCACTCTCTTTCCTTTAGATAACACACACGCTCTGGTCAAAGCTATCAGTTCAGCTGCCTGAGCTGAATTATGTCTGATGCGTGCTGTCTCCACGATTGTATACAAGGTGGTAACAGCATAAGCTGAAGTTGTCTCACCATTTGAGAGTTTGAAACAAGACCCATCCACCGATAGGATCCCATCTGGATCCACTAACGGCGTATCTTTCAAATCAATCCTGCCTTTTGTCTCCTCCTCAGTATGGAGAAAACAATCCTGTTGTTTCCGAATATCTTTCTCTTCCGGAAGAGGTAACAGTGTGGCTGGATTTAAAATATTACATCGTTTGATGTGCACGTGACTAGCCAAGAGCGTCAGCTCATATCCAGACAATCGAGCACTTGTAAGATGTTGTGTTTTCGTCCTATTTAGCAAGGTATCCACTGCATGTGGTACCATAACAATGAGAGTATTATCTAGCACCACTCCAGCAGACTGACGAATAGAAATCGCTGCTGCTGCTGTAGCTTTAAGACAACTAGGCAATGCCTTGGCTACTGGGTCTAACGTAGCTGAAAAATAGGCACATGGCCGCTGTTTGTCTCCAAATCGTTGTGTTAAGACTGACAACGCACAACCCTCTCTTTCATGGACATAGAGCATGAAGGGCTTACTGTAATCTGGAGTACCCAACACAGGAGCAGAACACAGAGCAGTACGTAAATCAGAAAAACTCTTCTGACATTCGTCAGTCCAAGGAAGGGGTTGGGGTGTGTCTTTCAAAGTGAGTGCTAACAAAGGTTTGGCCAACAAAGAAAAATTCGGAATCCATTGTCTACAATAAGAAGTGATGCCCAGAAAGGCGCGCATCTCTCTTTGTGTAGATGGCACAGACATTTGCGCAATTGCTTGAATTCGTTCTGGGGTTAATCGCCTACCCTCCTTTGATAAGAGATGACCCAAATAGGTAACCTCTCGACTGACATATTGTAGTTTAGAAGGCGAAACCTTATGATTAAGATCAGACAAGTGACGTAACAGTGCAACAGTCACATTCTTGCAGACATCCTCTGAATCAGCAGCAATCAACAAATCATCCATATATTGAATAAGAGTAGCACCTGGGGGCAAAGGAAAAACATCGAGCTGACATTTCAGAGCTTGACTATAAATGGAGGGGCTTTCACAATAGCCTTGGGGTGCGCGCTTGAACCGGAAACTTCGGCCTCCTAGAGAGAAACCAAAAATATCCCTACTCTCTTTGGCAATGGGAATGCTGAAGAAAGCATTTTTCAGATCAATAACAGAAAACCAAGCCACTGAGGCAGGTATCATAGTTATCACAAAACGATAAACAGGAGGCTTAGAAGGATCAGTGCGTTTAAGAACAGGAAGAATAGGACTATTACATACATTTCCTCTTGTTTCCTCAATCACACCCTTCTGAACCAAATCATAAATGATATCCAAAAGCGCTCTTTCCCCTTCATTGGAAATTCTGTATTGAGGAATGCGTGGCAATTTAGCATTGGGCTTGAGAGTAACAACACAAGCTGGGATCTCAAGACAACCAACATCATTTGGACCCGTAGCCCAGAGCGTTGCAGGAAGAGAGAGCAATTCAGGTGGGAATTGATCTTTAGACAAATACATTGAAGAAGTCAATTTCTGCCCTAAAGTAAGATGCACACCAGAAGGAGAACAATATATCGTTGCATGCATTCTTTTCAATAGATCCAAACCCAACAGATTCTCGCCGCAACCAGTCGTTAAAAGAAGAGGAGCTTCCATATCATAAGGGCCAATTGAAATAGGCAAAGGACAGGAGACCGGGTTACGAACTGGGGCGCCAGAAAATCCTACCGATACATTTGTTAAGCCAGACAAAGGTGCCCCAGGGAGTTTAGAGTGAATGATAGAACTTCTCATCGCACCAGTATCTAAAAGAAATGGCTCTGAAACACCCATTGTAGTGACATTGACATAAGGCCCATCCTGATTTACTGGAACCGATACAACTCCCTCACTTTGTCTATGGCTGTCCTTAGTTAGCGTGAAGGCTTTCATTTTCACCTTCAACATGATAATCATCATTGTAATACTGTGTAGACTGAGTATTCTGCTGATCGAAGTAGTTCGTAGAATTTGGAGGGGGTAAGGAACGCTGTTCTTGAGGCATCACAGCTCGACCTCTACCCCTGTATATTATCTGGAAACCACCATGGCCTTGTGGAGCAGATAGTTCTCCATTACGTTGCAATAAAACCGGGCAGCTATTCTTAAAATGACCTTCCTCTCTACAATAGGCACATTGGTTAGGACCTAATAAAGGTGGCAAAATAAAGGGCTCAGGCTTTTGATACACCCTCTGAAACTGTGGAGGCTGTTGAAACTGGCGCTGAGTATAACGAGGAGGATAAGCTTGTTGCAGAAGAACCTTCGTTTTTTATTCTTTCGTCTTCTTCTCTTGCTTATCTTTCTCCTCTTTATCCCTGTTCTCATAATATTGAGCAGTAGCCAATATCTGGGCAGAAGAAGAAACAGCCCATGAACTCTCGGAGTCTTTCAACTTATGTGACAGTTCGGGAAGCAAATTAAATACGAACTTATCTACAAATAATCGCTGTCCACCCTCCGTAGTCATATCCTGACCACTGTGATCAATAAACGTCTCCTCAAAACGAGTGAAGAAATCAGAGACACATCTTTCTTCTGCTTACACGCAGCTCATTTATCCCAATTAACTCGCAAGGCGGGCATCATCGTTTTCATTAAAGTAATAATCCTACCAGGGAGTTCTGAAATCAAAACATCAGGCTTAGCACCACCCACTTGGGCTGCATCTGCGGCAGTTATAGCAGCCCAATCGCCACCCAGTGCTTGGGCGTGATCCTCTCTACGAATCCGAGCCCATAATGCTTGTGGGACTACATTTCTCATCAACATATCAATATCGGCTAAATTCATAATACAGGCATCAACAGTCTGGGACAACTCCTTATAATAGCCAGCAGGGTTTTTACGGGGATCCGGCAGAGACTGTTTAAGAGCCAAAACTTCAGATCTCTTCCAGGGGACATGTACCCATATACGCTGGAAGTGCGCGGGAACAGCTGGATTAGCACCTGCTTGTGCAACCGCTTCTCTCCACACTGGAGGAACCTCTCTCATGGGATAATGTTTGGATGTCAGCCTAACAGCAGGATCGGAATCAAAAAAAGTCTGTGAGGAAAATAAGGACCTAAAAGTGACAAGTGTCCTTACGGCATCCTCAACCTTAGAACCCACAATGAGTCCCTTATCGAAATTAGCCTGAACATCTAACAAACCCTGAGGAAGTAAACCCAAATCCATATCCTCCCATTCGTTAGCGAGAGTGTCACACATAACATTAAATACATATCTCTGCGTGGGCGCCTCCCACTGATGAAAGGTGGTCATGATATCTTTCACACTATACTGGGGACCCTTCTCGATCCATTTGCAAACGAGAGAGTCCAATACCACCCGTTCGTCGGAACCTGGGAGTTGACTACGAGACTGTCTTCAAGAAAAAGCCGGAGACATATTCAAAGTCTCAAAGAAAGGAGACAGAAACCCAGAGACAGTATCTGTGATTCGTTTGCGCACAGTAGGAGAATTAGACATAAGAACAGGGGACAAAGTATTAGGTGAACTAACAGAAGAATTAACAGTTATAAGGGGAGCCGAAGGCAAAGGAGATTGATGTTCAGGAAACGGAGGCAAAGAAGTCGGTGGCGGAAGAGGTGGGGGTGGCACTACCGGAAGGGGCAAATGCGGAAGAGCCGGAGCAGGCGGAGGCGCAACTAATGGCTGAACTGGTTGTAACAATGGGGGTGCATTAGCACCTTGTACATAGGGAGGAGGCAATCTCAATAGGTGAAACTTCAAAGGGTCTTCCTCCGAATCCTTACTTTTATCAGAAGGGGAAATAGGCAACACCGGATAGCATTTATCCATCGCCATACGATGCTGTCTCTCTGAAATTTCCATTTCATGATTAATCTCATTATCTTTAAACTGCTGGGCAGCCTGTATAATCGTCATACTTTGTGTTTTCTTATCTCGTTTTGCCTGTTTAATTTCTCTCTGTTTGGCTTCTTTACGCCAGAGGCGGAAAGAGTCAAACATTGCCGGCTGGGCTTTTCTTTTAAACAAAATTGCTTCCAAATTATCTAATATGTCAGGCTCAAAGCTACCATTCTGTGGCCACTGTAGAACACCATCGTGCTTCGTGTATCGGATCCATGCCTCATTAAAGGCAATGGGGCCAACACCATGTTTAGAATAAAGCTCATAAGTGGGAGTTCCAACCGGAGGAATTGGACAAGAGTCCTCCAGCCGGGAATCCCTATCACAACCAAAACAACAAAACTTTCTAAACTTACTCAGACCAGGCATTGTTATTTCACTGGACTGTTCACAAACATCAAGGGGTTAAATCAAATAATATAGCACAATCTGTACTCACCCCTCGGCTTCGGCTTTTGCAATAGCCGAATCAAAGACCCAAATCAAAACAAAAATAGTGGGAGCTACCCACCAATACTTAACTAAGTGTCTTCTTACGCCAACAGAGGCCCGTCTAACGTCTCGCGATACCATACATCACCAAAAGGGGCCAAAGCAAGGCAGCAGTCAGGGCAGCAGTCGTCAGCAGCCGTCAGGAAGGAGAACCCGCGCTGAAAAAGATCTTCGGACCACTTCGACATACAGGGGTTGCTTGACGTGGTTTGTGATTCCTCCAGAATTTTCCTGCGGGGTTCCTCACGACCCTCAGGCAAAATTGCTACCTCTAAAGCCACCTCACAGAGGGCACCAATTGAAGAACCAGGGCCTTATGGGCCTGGCGGCACAGGGCACGCCTTAATCTCCTGAGTTCACCTGCTTTGTTGAACAGAGACACAGGACATTCTGTTGAGCGTAGAAGATCAGGTTTATTAGCTGCAGCTAAGTACAGTTGTCCCAGAAGTACACTCAGTATGTTCTTAGGAGACTGCCACTTTACTCCGTGGCGCACAATCTTTTATAGCACATAGATTCACCAAGAACACTCCCAATGCATACAGGGTTATCCAATGAGAAGAGTTTGAAAACAAGATATAACCAATGAGAAAAGTTTGAAAACAAGATATCAAGTAACCCAAATAAACCTCTCTTCCAACAGTTTTTGTCACCCCTCCCCACAAGTTAATCAGTGGTAGTGTCTACAACTCAACTTGCAGGTGGCAGGACATATTTGTATGCTTTGGAGGACAGTTGTGAAATGAGAGAATACAAGTAGAGAATAGCGAAGGCCAGAAGATAAGATAAAGTCAGGAAAGAATGGTGAGAACCGACAGACAGTTGAGACGGGGTTTAGTCAAACCAGACGAGGATTAGTGGACTTAGCCAGTCCCTGACATGTCTCGTAAACAGAGGCAGAAGGTTATTTGACACGTCGCAGTAAGATCAGCAGAAAAACTTCGTTCATTGTGCTGCCTGAGTGAGGGCAACACAAAATGGCGGTGGAACACAAAATGGTGGCTGAATACAAGCGAGCAGGGCATGTAAAGAGCCCCAGGCGTGAGAGGTGTTCGGGAGCCCACCCCGCACCGGCGTGAAGATCCGTGGGGCGTATGAAGTGCCCCGGGGTGAAGGTGACGAAGTCGGGAGCCCACCCTGCCTTTGAAATGTCTGCTGCCGACCTATCCAGCGTGACGCGAAGCCCATAATGGCGGAGGTGCAGCGCGAGCAGGGCCGGACTGCCAGGATGCCAGCCACCGCCGCAGACTGCACGAAGTGAGTGGCAAGCGGGCGGAAGATAAGGGGCAGTGAAGCAAGCCTAAGGCGGGAAGACAGAGTGGAGTACCTACCCACTCTCCTGCCCCCGCGAGAAAAAGACAGACCGTGCCAATCTTAGTGCCAGCAGTCCCCGGAGCCAGCTCATGCCCCAGCGCAGCGCGTGAAGAGACACGCTGCGGCAACTGCCTCGGGTGTGGGTACAAGCGGAGCCCACCCGCGTCGAAGGTGAACACTATCCTGCAGCCAAGCTACGAAGCATCCACGCAGCGACTCCTGCTCCCCCGCGCAGCGTGTGAACTGTGAGAGGCTGCTGCGATGGGCGAGGCAGAGAAAGGAGACAGCGTGAAGCCCGCAGCCGGTCAGAACGGCTATAGAGAAGTGCCCAGGCAACCTCCTAAGGCACCGGTGGCAGAAGGAGTCAGAGTGCCGGAGTGTCCATCGTGCAGCTGCGACCCCCACGCAGCCCGTGAGAGAAGAGGCTGCTGAGGAGGGGCGCAGTAAGAAGTGACTGTGTGCGGCAAGCGCCCCTTAAACAAATAAATAAATAAACACTTACCGTGGCGATGGGGTGGTGGTCCTGCAGGACCCGGCTGCGAGTGTGTGTGTCCCGGGCGGCAGCCGTCTGGACCGGAACTCCTCCCATGAGGTTGAAAAGCGCAGGGTCAGCAGGATCCTGTGAGGGTGAGGACGGTGCACCAGAAACGAAGTCAAAGGAAAACCTCAAGTTTATCAAAAATGTCCTTTATTCTATAAGTTAATTTTTAAAATTCAACCACAGCCATTGGAACTTCGTCAGGGCTCAAAGTCTCACGAGGGCTCAAAACAGTCCTATGCCCATAGAAACAAGATCATAAGACACCTCTGTAACGGCAAAAACTGGAATCATGCAGCAAATCCCCGCATAAATGCAAAATATCAAATGGCGTAAAATATCGGCTCACATTCCTCCATCCAATACTGGAGGTTTATTCAGATCACCCCAACCTATACTTGTGAGTGACTGGACCAATATTGCAACCTCTTGTCCTCCATAAATATCCGGAGGTTTAGTCCTAAGGAAAGTAGTCACCCCAAGTAAATGTTGGGAAACGAGTGGGCCAATGTAGTGGCCTACCGTCCTGAATCTCAGAAAGAGATAAGTCTTGGTCCAAAAAGGAACAGTCAACATATAAAGGACTATAAACAATGGAGTTAGGTAGGGAAGCACAGGGAAGAGGACACACCTAGGAGGGGAATCTGTGCTAGACAAGAGACATCTTGGAATTCTGCAATGTTACACTATCAGGCCATCTTTTATCAGAAGCGCGCCTAAGCAAGGCGACTGCGGAGACAAGGAGAAGAAGTGGTTGCGCAGACCACCAGAAGCACGAGTACCCGCAAAGAGGAAGAAGCCGACCAGCCAGATGGTCGCAAGGAGGAAGAAGCCGACCAGCCAGATGGTCGCAAGGAGGAAGAAGCCGACTAGCCAGATGGTCGCAAGAAGGAAGACGAGGACCTGTCAGATGGTCGCAAGGATGACGCTGACCTACAAGACGTCGAGGAGAGAGAGAAGAGATCTGATAAAGAGGTTCGACAAGAGGAACGGAGAAGACATCCGTGAAGAGCACGACCGAGGAGATGTCCATGAAGAGGACCCCAGGAGAGGTCCTCGAAGAGGACCAGGAAGGGACAGAAGAAGAAGTCTAACGATATTAACTGGAAGTTAGAAGTAATCGAATGAAAGATGGTCGCGACGACAGGTCCAGTCACAGAGCGAAGTGAAGGCAGTGTCCTAGTGCTTGGACAAGACCAGGGGGAAACGTGTGGAGTGCACGCTACACGGAGAAGCCTGGTTAGGGCGAACAGGCATGAGAGAAGACCAGACCGCGTCGCGAAGCAAGGAATGAGAAGACAGATCATGAGTGGCAAGACGCCATGACGAAGGAAGAAAGCAGAGGAGAAGAGCAAAGAGGTGTGCGGGACAAGTCAACTCACACACCAGAAAGGAAAACACCTGAAGAAGAAAGTGTGAAGGTGCAAGAACATCGGAACACGGTGCCTGGAAAACATCAGCACCACTGGGAGTACACATCTACGTGCGAATCCGAAGGTCACCCGGTGACGACAGAGGCTAGCAGGCCGGTCCATTGGTAACAACCACCTCTGGGATGGAACGGACACAGGACCGTGGATATCCAAGGGGCAGAGGCCTCAGGGACACCGGTGGCAGCGGGGCCTGACACGGGAGATGGACCGTTGAAGCTTACTCTGAAAATCCTGGGAGGACAAAGGAAGCATGCAAAGGAGCAAGTGCCAACAACACCCTTTCAGGTGGAACTTAGGACATGCAGAGGTGACCCGTAGCGACTCCTCCAACCTGATTGGAGCGACACGGCGGAAGTCCACCGGTCCAGTGGAAGCCTGGCAGCAAAGGGCCTCCGGGTCGTCCGTGAGAGCGGACACCCATGAGAGAGGGGCATCCGTGAGAGGGACGTCCTGCAACTGTGAATCCCGTTGGAAGAAAAAAATTACCAGATGGAGAAAGTATTCTCACCCAGGACTGCACAGTGGAAAATAGCACATAACTGATCCACCATCATTCCATCTGCACTCTCACTGGATGTGGAATGGGAAGAGAGAGACTGTAGATCACACTTCCACATTGCAAGTCCAAGAAAGACTACATCCACAGTGCACCCTGACATCGTGCCAAGGAGAACTAGTGGTCCCGGCTGCAAGGATACCCTTGTAGGCGGCTGTCCAGAAGCGGAAGAGACTACGCGGAAGTTGTCATTATTATGTTGCGTTTGTTTCCAAATTATATTCTCTCCCACAGGTTCGGACTTCATTGTTTTGACCTTTATTAAAGTTTGGGAGGGATGTAGTGATCGTCCGATCAGCATTCTAGTGTTTCAGCCTGTTGTAACATACACTGAACACCCACCCACCACAGGCGTCACCAGTCAGGTGACCCTGACAATAAAAGGGGCCGAGGGCACGTGCTCTGGGCCAGTTATCTACCCCAAGTATCTGTGTCTGTGTATCCCTTATCACAAGTATGTGGGCCTAGCGCCCGCCACCACTACAGTCATGTCATGCCGCTTTGCGCAATTAAAAGTGCGCGTGAGGTGCGATAGCTCAGAAAGACCCTGCAGCCATCATTTAATTACCGCTAGCCACTCGCTAACCTTGCCCAGTCTTCTGCCGCCGACTCGAGCCTGCCACTGAAGCTGCCTGCAGGCCAGGCCTCCGGTGAGTCTGTTACATGAGTCTCTGAGGGTGGGGTGGGGTGGAGTGGGCAGCATACCGGCCATGCCAGTCACATGCATCATGGGGCCAGGCGTAGAACGTAATATAGGCCCCGCAGCCCCCATTTTCCAGCCTCAACGGTCCCCATCAGCGCAGTAGTTGTAGCGCGCATTGGTGCACCAGTTGCTTCATAACAGTCCTGACCTGGTAACCTTTTTTACTGCAACAACTTCAATGTATTGTGATTTCAGAAGTCCACCCCCTCCAAAAATGTTTCCTCCGTAAAAGTGTGTTGGGGCTGGAGACAAGGAAGGGCCGGGGGCGACATTTTGGGGCAGCTGCGATCGGCTTCTGTCCCAGGTAAAGAATGCAGGCCAGGGTTTCTAGTTATAAGATGAGTCATTCCTAAGAATAAAAAAATTGCTCTTTAATTAGGTCGGGCCAGGTGTTCACCTGCTTGTCTTATCAAGACCGCATTTGCATTTTACTGCCTGCTCTTTTCTCACACGAAGTCACAACCCAGCGACATTCCCGGCATATCTCTCGTGGCGACATCTCCCTCAGGGCCTGAGTCATTCCCAAAGACCCCTAATTTCCCCTTTTAATGGCTCATCGAAATCAGCGCATTTCTCCGACCAGGCCCTTGTTTCATTAAACTTGGGAAGAAAACATTGCTGGGGAGAAAGCTCTGTGGGTTGAGGCATCTGCTGCTGGAATTGAAACCGGATTTTCAGTTTGACGGACAGCAGCATAAGAACGATCGGGTTAAATAGATATAGCATTTGTTGTTTATAGTGCTACGAAGCAACAACACTGCGCTAACAAATGCAACTGAACATTGAATGAATGGATATTAACATAAACTCCTGGATTAGGAAAAAAATAAGGGACATACCCCATAGTGCAAGATGAAATGACACAAAAGTGATACGTGCACGCCACAATAAATGACTTTTACAGGAATTATATGCACTTTAAAGAAGCTGCATTGTTTTGTCTATAATATGTTACATGTTGCAGTTAACTGCAGAACTGTAAAATATCTTGTAAAATTATATATTGGATATAAAACTACCGCGTTTAATTGTCTTCCGGAAATGAACATTCTGGTTTTAGAACCTCTCTGAGCTGCATTGCAGGGGCTGCTCAAAGCAAGGAGCCCTCCGTTGGAGAGCACTTGTTCTTAGTTCTTAGTTTGGTATTCCAGTTAAGAACACGAAGGTCTCTCACATACACATGGTGGCCTTCTACTAAAGGCACCACTCACGTGGGGCCAACTCTGATAAACTTTTCTTCCACTCCCTGAGTTGACCGCTCTCTGTAACCTGCCCTGATGACTGCAGGGTGATTCTGTTGCATGCCCTCGATGACAATCGTCCTTACTGAAATGGTGGACGAACGGCAAACCTCTGAGAGCATCCTTATCAAATGAGGCATCGCACGTGGCCTGGTGCAAACATATGTCTCTGAGCTGTGGAATTTCTCTATCTAAAGACCAGTGCTGCTGCATCCACCGCACAGCACCTGGAAATGAATGGCGTTTCCACCTGGAGGTGGTGCAAGAGCTCTAACAAGAATGGGAAGAACCTTTGCTTGATCTATTCACCACTGCTGAGAACTGAGATCAGCACTTCTGCGCGTTGGAATTTCCAAATCAGCTTTTGCTACGAGTCACATTTGCTTGGAGTGGAACATAGGACTGCTGTATGCCTTACCCCAATGATACTCCTGCCCCGGGTCCTTAAGAAGATATGAACCAACTGGGCCCAAGTCATCCTAGTGGCTCCAGGGGCGTAACACAGGCCCCCGCAGCCCCCGCGTTACAGGGGCGCGGTCGCGCAGTACTTAGCACTACACACATCCATCTGGTATGTGAGTTACATAACTTACGTTACGCTCGCCGACGGTAATTAAATGATGCGCGACCGCGTCTGCACGGTGCTCACAATTAGGGTGGAGCATAGGGTGGGGATGGTCATTGTCATGCGCATGCCACATTGCGCAATTAAAAGTGCGCGTGAGGTGCGATGGCACATAGAGACCGTGCGGCCATAATTTAATTACTGCTAGCCCCTGGCTAACGTTGCCCAGTCTTCTGCCGCCTACTCGAGCCTGCCACTGAAGCTGCAGACCAGGCCTCAGGTGGGTTTGTCAGAGGAGTCTCCGAGGGTGGGGTGGGGTGGACAGCAAACCAGACATGCCAGTCACATGCATCATGGGGCTGGGCGTAGAACGTAATATAGGCCCCGCAGCCCACATGTTCCAGCCTCCAGGGTCCCCATCAGCGCAGTAGTTGTAGCGCGCATGGGTGCACCAGTTGCCTCATAACAGTCCTGACGTCATAAATTAAATGGTGTGCTTCTGAGCCTCTCAATAGTGAAGATGGGTTGTCCCTCTCTCCTGTTTACCAGCCCAGCATCATCATCTTTGTAGCACATTCCGATGACCAAGTTATAGATAGAGACACAACAACTATAGGGACAGCAATTACATGTTAGGTTGCGTTATTTATGTTAATATACTGCATTCTATGGAAAATATGTCCCACGGCCCAAATGTCATGTCTGTGCTTAGTTAGATGCAAGCAAAATGTTCTATTTAATTTGTTGTGTTGGAAGTTTGTGTGTGTTCCATGCCATTGAAAAGTGCTTTTCGGGGGCCACATTGCAGCCAGCTGTATAGTATATCTACGCTATGTGGGGTGTATGCAAGGTCTGTCCAGTGCGTTCTGTTCGATTCTTGTGTGTGTTTTATACTACTTACAATGCTCTTGAGAGTTGCATGCCATCCAGCTATATGGTATTTCTGAGCAATGTGCTATATAAGCTCTACCCAGTGTGCGCTATTACATGTCTGCGTGTGTTGTAATTTATTTGAGTTTAATATAGAGCTGGCTAGACCCGTAGGTATCAGAGCACTTTACATGAGGAATGTTACGTTACAGATTACAAATTACAAACGTTACCAGAGCATGATAAAACAAGGGCAGAAAAACAATCTAACAGTAATTAGATGAAGGGAGATGGAGAGAATAGACAACGGCGGGGAGACGGGATGAACTGTGCCCAATGTCCGGCTAGGTAGGTGACGGCCGAGGTGGTGGGCCAGGGCGGATCTCCTCTATAGCTGTCTAGCAGCTCCACCGGGCATCAGCCATGGTGCTCAAGTCCCAGCGATCAGGGAAAAGAAAAACAGCTTTTCATGGTTACAAAAGTTACAGTTTCAAAGTCCAATACAGAAGAAACAAGTCCCCAGGAGAGGGAAGAGGGAAGGGGGTGGCGGGACTGGGAGGCGGATAAGATCAGGCAGATCAGCAGTGGGAGTGAAAAACCTTGTGGGGGCCAAGAAGGTAGAGTAAACGGGCCCCACACTTAGATAGGGTCAAAGGCGGATCAAGAAGACGTCGCGGTATGATCCGGGAGGGGTCTGCAGTAGACAAAGCATAAAGGTTGAGTCCTGATGGTAGGTCTCGGGCGGCAGATCTGGAAGGCGTCGCGGGGCAATCCTGGCAGGGTCCGCAGTGAGTAAAAACAAGAGGTCGAGTCCTGGAGGTAGGTGGCTGTCGGAGGTGGGAGAGCCGCTAGCTCAAATTCCCACAGCAGCGAGGCATCTCTGCCGAGCCAGCAGCCATGTTGGAGAAGGCTCCGTAGGTGCTCCCTCGGAAAGCTCAAAGGGTGTGCAGCAGGCTACCCAGATCATTCCAGGGGGAAAGGAAGGCACCGGAGTGCGGGCATAAGATCCACCGTAGGTTAGGAGTCAGAAGGGGGAGAGAGACCCGGGCCAAGTGCCAGAGTCAGTTCCCAGTCGGAGGAGCTCCCGGCCGGAGCTCCTCACCCGGCGGCCATTTTGCCAGTCAAAATTGAAAAGTGTTGTTGGGTGCTACAGTGCACCACTACAGTCAGCTGTACCCTCTATCTGAGATGCGCAGTCAACATACCTTTGTAAACTGGTTACAGAAGCTTAGTATTTTTCTGGTTCCAGTACCCCCTGCGCTCCCACTCTGCCTTTTCCTTGCATTTGAAATTTACATTTACTGCTGTAGTGTGAGAATGCATTTCATGAAAAGGAATATAAGGTAGGGTTGCCAAAAGAAAAATGTCAGCCATGTGTTGTTTAAAGAGCCTGGAGTCTTGACACTAAATAGGGTTATAAATAAAGTATGTATTCAATTGTAATGTGACTTTTCTGACTTTTTTCGATTTAATTATCAGTCATGGATTTCATCTTTCAGGCAGCTCTAGAACACAATTAAAAGTGCTTTCTATTTATATTTACTGTTCAAAGTATGCACAGATAAGTGATGAAAATACGGCTTTAGGTGACTGCTTATTCTTGTCCAGTCTGGGACATCAAAATAATGAGCTGGCAACCCTAATCATAAGACTGGAAGTTTGTTGCATGATTAGCACATTATTTATTTCCTACACCCTCAATCCCTGATTAATAGCAATAGTTTAACTTGTATATGAAACCCTACGCCGCCGTCAATAACTTGCTGAGTTACTTCAAGTGTATGGGAATGCACTCTGCATCAAGACAACTCACTCCTCATTCTCGCCCTTCACTTTTACGCTCACCCTGCACTCACTGAACACCATGCAATTCACACCATTCACCTGCTCACCCTGCACTCAGTGATCACTCACAATGCACTTGCGCTTTTCACCATGTACCCCACCCTGCAGTCACATGAGCACACTACTCACCCTGCACTCACCTGTCCCCCTTACTGCTCAATCTGCAATCTCACTCAAACAAGCCCATCACTAACCATTCATTCTCTTTCATCCACTCTGCACTTACATCCGCATCCAAATTCATATGATCACATCACTCACCCTGAAATCACTCCTCTTACCCTACTCTCACACTGTCACTTCGCTCACCGTGCACTCACATGGGCATTCCTGCCACCCACAAAGGGCAGAAAGTCAATGTGCCTGCTACAAAGAACGTGTACCATGCAGATCACAGAACTGAATGTGAGTAAACTGAGTAGCACTATAAAAAAATAAAATGTTTGTCAGAAAGGTGCTATAGAGAGATGCGGTGCATTGTTGGTTAGTGGTAGTGAAGGAATTCTTGGTAAAGGAGGAAATGGGGGTGGCAAAAAAGACTGTTGCACCGTGTGCGACCAGTGCTAGGGCCAGGCCTGGCTGGGAGTTGTAGCCCATCCTCCCCCCCCCCCCCCCCCCGAAGTTTGGGTCTAGTTGCGCCCCTGGTTTCAATCTCCTAGCCAACTCATGACTTTCGTTCTCGCTTCTCTGATTTGTTATGAGGCTTAGGTTGGTGATAGCCACTGGAGAAGCAAGGGGCAAAGCCAATCTGTGAATGGGGAGGTGTGCCACCCCCAGTGCCTCACCCATTTGATCTCCATAGTATAGATATGTGTCCATCTCTGGGCATTACATGGTACTTCTCGCATTTTGAACCATGAGTGAAAGCTCACGGAGTTGAATATGGACTTTGATTGTTTTTTAAGCATACTGCTATGCTAATACAGAATTGTCAATCATGTTGAAAATAACAAGTTGCTCGAGACGAAACTGTATATTTTTTGTAGGCAACAGTGTGTACAATATGAGGGCACATAAGTCTCTTACTACTCTCAGTATTGATGTTAATTATTTACTGAATGTGCAATATTAATTTTTGAAGATCAGGGATTCATCTTCACAATAACCTCTCTGTGGAAAAAAGGATGTGTTCATCACTGCATAACAAACCCCTTAATATAGTTTGCTTTGCTCCCTTCTAAAATTCTATTGCATTCATTGGCAAAAGAGAAAGGAAGGTGATCGGAATCTTACTTTTTCCTTTAACAACTAACCACGTTATCAATATCATCTCCAGATATTTATTCAGAACATCCTAAAACACTTCAATATATACTTGCTCAGATGGAGAACTGTTATATGGGAAAGGAGTGTATTGGAAAAAACATGTTTACACATATTTTAAAAGAAAACTTATAACTA
This sequence comes from Triturus cristatus, assembly GCF_964204655.1. NCBI lineage: Eukaryota > Metazoa > Chordata > Amphibia > Caudata > Salamandridae > Triturus > Triturus cristatus. Next base: position 1,126,755,564 of record NC_140579.1, on the reverse strand, counting down.
GCTACTATTTTTAACAATCATGTGCCGCTTGAGCAGCTTTGGATGCTTCTTACTAAAATGTACATGCCTTTGGTTTTCAAAGTTGCGATCCAACACGAGGGGCTGCAAGACATCTTTTCAAATTATTTAGGTGTGTGGGTTTTGGTGCTACTTTACCTGCAGGACTGTCTCTGGCCACCTTGTTACTTGCATTTGCATGCCCACCACTTCATGATGGGCTGCTATCTTCCCTCAGACTTCCTTTCACGTACATTAAATTCTCAGCTCCTGTTCCATGCCAGAGCCCAGGCCTGATTCTAAGTGCTCTGCCACTTGTCATGTTTGTCGAGCCACATCCGTCGCCTCTTGCCAGGGCCACCTTTACTTTCCTCAGGTCACAATTGCTGCCTCGCAAGCTGCCATTAATGCATGGGAGATTGTTGCATCCATAAAAGGCAGATTCTTTCCATAGACATTTTAAGGCATAGGCAAAGTGGGCTCTGACCCAGGGCGCCAGACTTTCAAGGGGCCCTCTGATAAAACCAGCTCTGTTCTGCATAGTCTTGCCCTGCCGGCATTAAATGATTCTTGAACAGATTGTTTTAAATATCACTTACCTTTGCTTTTTTTCAATATTGGTGATATGTGTGTCAATTACAGACATTTTGTAGAGGAATGTTGTGTTTCATGCAACATCTAGAAAATAGTTTCTTTTGGATCAAATCAGGACCTCACACATATGAGAAATGGGAGCGTGTCACAGAGATTATTTGCAGTAATATTAGCGAGCAGCTGCTGTGTTACAATATTAAAAACACACATCACTATTACATGGAAACACAGTTAGAATTTGGACTAGTGTGTCTGTGACACTTTCTGTGACCCTTGACAGTTTCTAGTGCGTGGCATGCAGATAATTCCCTAGGCTATTTCTCTTGAATTTCACAGGATACATAGTTATATCTTGTGTTCTTCTCATGTATATTGTCAGTCGAGTCTATGGAATTGCAGGTTTGGGTTTTTCTTTCAAAGTTTCACGTTATTGTCCATTAATGTCAATTCTATTTCAGACCCTTCATAGTTGTTCTTTGTTCTTCAGCCATAGGCAGTTCCTGAGACAATAAGACCGCTCCTTGGCATTGTTCTGATTGCTGCCTCAGTTAAATAATCTGCTTTTGACAGTATTGTTACAAATGGCATAGCTTATATGTTAAGAGTTTTTCCCAATTTCTCATTAGAACTTTGAGCAAGACAATATAGAGGCATTTCATTAAACGTTGGAGGTTTCAAATCAAAATATACCAGATTTTTGGGCGATGGGGCAAAGTGATAGGTGGTGGGCCGGGCCTCCGGGGGGGCCCCTCCATCTGTTTTGCAGGGGGGCCCCCTCAAGTTTCGTTATGCCACTGTCTCCCTGGGATCCCCTCAATGTTGTAGGTGCCCGCAGAAGGCAGCGCACCGCCGATGGCAGCACAATGGTAGCTACAAGATTAGTACAACATAGGATTAAGGCAGGATCAGAGCAGTGAAGCTGGGAGCACATGTCCTATCAGCCACCATGCTAGGCCACGCCCCCAACTGCATACATAGTTACTGCATATGGGGGCACACTTCCCTCCACCCTCTGGATTCAAACCCTTGCACAAACATCTGTAGAATCTTAAGAATTAGTGCCCTTGATCTTGGCAGTGGACATATGTCATAAACTATTAACTTCAAATGGAAGAGGGATCTACACGCCTGCGATAGTGTTAATCAACGAATGTGCTTAAGTTGCAAAAAAGTAAGTGCCAAGGTCCTCGGTATTTCTTATGGGTCCACTGCAGTTGCTGCAGCCCACATGTCACTTTAAACTTCAGGTTCAAGTCTGAGTTTTATCATTTTTTCAAGATAAATTGAACAGTTAAATGCTTCACTAATAAACTTTACTTAACAATTACACACAGTGCCACCATGTGGTGGATTCTCATTAATAGGTGCCAGTGCTTACAAATAAGTGCAGGTGCAGAGCAACGGAAAACACCAGCACAATTTAATCACTGTGAATGACTACATCAAAATAATATTTCTTGAGGCTAGTAATTTTGACTCTTAGTGCCTGCATCAGTGCTGGAAATGGAAAAAAATCATCTCCGGGAGCCCATAAATTGGGGGTCAAGGTATGGCGGAGACTGACAGTCAATGTATACATTTATTTTTTAAGAACTCTGCCACAAAGGAATTGGCAACAAGGACAGATATGACCGTAAATCTGTTCTATTTTACTTAATTGGTCACAAAGAGGCAGCATATTTAAATAACTTAGGGAGTTAAGGAAACTGCATTGTATGTACAGAAACCTTCAGGGAATAATATTAACGAAAAGATAACTTTGGTGGTTAATGCACTTACTGGAGAGATCGCACAAGGGTCACAGTCATAAAAAGCAGAGACTGACAGTCAGTTTATGAATGTAGTTTTTAAGAACTCTGCCACAAAGGAATTGGTAACAAGGACAGATATGACCGTAAATCTGTTCTATTTTACTTAATTGGTCACAAAGAGGTAGGATTTTAAAATAACTTAGGGAGTTAAGGCACCTGCATTGTATGTACAGAAAATTTCAGGGGATACTATTGATGGTAAAACAACTCTGATGGTTAATGCACTTACTGGAGAGATCTGTTATTGCCTAGTCACAGATTCCTCTAATAAAGTAGCACAGAATGATAAATGTGCCTGCTGCAGGGAACAGCCTGTAACATGCAGATCATAGATTTGCATTTTATGTAGCTAATTATCAGCTTGCAAACTGCAAGGCGGATCTGCATGCAAACTGCAAGTCGTAGGTTTATAATCTTATTGCACTTTTTCTCAATCTTTCGTGTGTCTAAGGTTGCTAAAAAGCGTTTCTTTGGTTGTAATAAAGTCTTATTAGTACAGAAAACTCTAACCACTACATTCATTTTTAAATCCTGAAATTGTGATTTTCCAGACCTTGACTCCTACGTCTTTTAACCCTCATTCTCTTATGTAACTTTTCCTGTACATTGATTTACTCTCCTATTGTTAGAAATTGGGTCTCTAGTTGGCAGAGGTATGTACCCTGTCCAAGTAGAGTACCCAGTCCTAGTAAGTCACAACACAATCTGAATTATACTGTGCTCACCCTCTGGTAGCTGTACTCTGAGGAGGCAGGCTTAACTTAGAAGGCAATGTGTTAAGTATTTGTGCTATAACCCATACAGTAACACATTGAAAACACCACAAAAACACTTCACAACGGGGTAGAAATTTAAAGTATGACTTTATAAATAAAATAAAACCAAAATGACAAGCATCCAATGTATAGAAGTTGAGTTGTTGAATTTTGAAGAAATAAATGCCGTAAACCACTTAGAAGCAAGTAGTGCTGACAAGGTTACTTTAGGTCGCGTTGGACCAGGGCAAAGTCAAAGTTTAGGCTGATTGAGATGGAGCGCCAGCCGACTACAGGACCAGCACCGGCCTCGGGGAACAAAGTACCTTTCCTGGTCGCAAACAGCCAGATGCAGCGATCTTCTCCACGCAGTGAAGGTGATGCCTCCGTTCCGAAGACGGGTGCCTGAGTCGAGAGGCTTCAAGGGATGCAACGGATTCTGCCACACAGTCATAGAGATGCATCAATCTCACTAAGCTGCAGCGACGGTGATAGACTGTCCAATTCGTTGATCTCTGGAGGCAAAGCGTTGGTGTTGGAGGTGATGTACCGCTTTTACTGCCGCAACCGGGTTGATATGCTGGTTCTGCTCCTCAAAGCCAGAAGATTCGTAGAGAACCGTGTTGCAAGTTTCTGGACCACCTTCAGTGAGCCAGGCAAAGGAACAAGGATAGAGACTTTGCTATCACTTCCTCTCAATCAACAGGAGGCAAGTCCTTGGAGATCACTTGGAAGAAAGCAGAGTCCAGCTCTCCTTCAGCAGAGTCAGACAGCAGCAGGCAACAGGCCAACAAACAAAAAAGTAGTATAAATTAGCAGTCCAGTTGACTCCTTTGAGCAGCACAGCAGTACTTCTGACAGAGGTTCGGGTGTAGGTCCAGAAGTGTCTCTTTTACAGGGGTCCAAGTACTTATACCCAAATGCGACTTTGAAGTAGGGAGACTTCAAAAAGTGGCTTTGAAGTGCACCAGTAACCCTTTCAACCCAGTCCTGTCTGCCAGGCTGTCTGGGGTAATCAGTCCTTTGTGTGGGGTCAGGCCACTGCCTGTTGTCACCCAGCCCAGATGTGTATTGGAGACAGGCTGCAAGGCACAAAGAGCACTAACAGCAGAGAAATGCTCACTTTATTAAAGTGGCTTTCTAAAATAGTAATGTTAAATTCAACTTTACCAGTAAAGAGGATTTATCATTACCATTCCAAAAATACGAAACATGATGCAGCTACTCCTTCCTAATCAGGAATTACAGCTCAAAGGTATTTTAAGGCGTTCCCAATGTTAGCCTATGAAAGGGAGTAGGCCTCACAGTAGTGAAAAATGAATTTTGCAGTTTGTCACTACCGGGACATGTAAAATGTAAAAATACATGTCCTACCTTTTACTTACACAGCACCCTGTCCTATGGGCTATCTAGGACCTACCTTAGGGGTGACTTATGTGTAATACAAGGGGAGTTTAAAGCTTGGCAAATGGTTTTAAATGTCAAGTTAAAGTAGCATTAAACTACACACACAGGCCCTGCAATGGCAGGCATGAGACATGGTTAAGGGGCACTTATGTGGGTGGCACAAGAAGTGCTGCAGGTCTACTAGTAGCATGTAGTGCACTTTACTATGGTCTTATAAGTAAATTAAACATGCCAATTGTGTGAGCCAATGTTTCCATGTTTTAGGAAGAGAGTACATGCACTTTAGCACTGGCTCACAGTGCTAAGGCCAGCAAAAAACAAGGTCAGAAAAAACAGAAAGAAAAAGGCAAAATGTTTGGCGTAACCCTTCAGTGAGGGCCATTTTCCAACTGCTATAACATGCTGATGCTACACATTGTGTGTGATGTAAAGCACTCTACATTGGGATGAGTACTATTATCATAAATTAGATTAAAAAAATAGTAAGTGCTATATTTGTTATTACTGTATCTTATACTGACAGAAACAGCTGACATTCATACAGTGCATATTTTCTTTAAGTAATAGTGAAGTAAAACAAGCTGTGTGCCTTTTGTTCCTTCCATTGCATTGACACCAGGGTGTTAGGCTACAGATCACTCCCACTCCCAGTCCGGGTGATACTGAACTAAAGGAGGGCTGATGATATTTTCAGTGACTGTGTTTTGGGCCCAGTGAAAATAAGAAAGCCTCTTCACCGTGGTGCTGAATGGTTTCCAGTTTTAGCACATTAGACCAGCACAAATTCAGGATATTTCACTTGACAAGACAAGATCCAGGGACTAACTCAATAATATTTTCCGAATCTGAGACCCAGCTGAATCTCCTAATTCCTGCACTGACCTGCATACAGTAACACATGCCGGCAGAGCAAACACTGCGACAGGCTATTCTGCACAAAGACATACGCATGCAGGCAGCAACACACTCATACAACACATACAAAGGCAGCGATGTACAAAGAGAACACATAGGGGTATACATGGACAACTAGATATCTGGTAAGTAGGTTCATGTAACATGTTACTCCTGCCTGTCCTAAGTTTTGGTCAAAGCATTTTCTCTGTAAGAGAATTTTCAGCCTATAAGAACATTCCACCCCATGAGAGTGGAATAATGCCAAGAAGTCTGTCTTATTCATGAAAGTGCCTTTTGTGTCATTAATAGACTTAGGGATGCAATAAATCATTATACATGCAATCTGTCACTCATATTTGCACTCATGCTTCCATTCATCCATCCACTGACTCATTCTTATGTTTGCCCTCTGACATGACCATAATAAAACATACACAAACTCAACAACCTATGCAAGATAAATTACAAGAATACAAGTAGAAAAGAAAATATGCTGCTATTAAAACACAGCTGGAATAAGATTGCAATAACAAATCTAAACATAGCAGGAGGTGTCCATCTTGTGGTGGTATTGTACATAGCCTATTGTTTTAAATTGACAGCATAGGCAGCATGTTTAGAACCATGGTGTTGGCCATCTTGGACAACAGCATTCCAGAACGATTGCTTGCTTTAGAAGAAGTAGCTACATAGGATGTGGCACACTGCAAAAGAAATGAACAGTAAGCAAGCGGCCTGTTAGCAGTGCATGGGCGATGAAGTGTGCTCTTAAGAAAAATTAAAGCAAAAAGAAATTAAATGGGAACTAAAAAATATTAAAAGCTAAAGGCTTTGCCAACCAGCCCTGACACTAAAGCACACCCATTTTAAGGTCCATGTTTGCATGTGGGTGAAAATTGAATTATTTACAGAACAAGACAGCCAGTGACTTAAGTGGACTGAAACATTACCTTATGCAGTACGTTATCATGGATGGAAGTAGAGTGCAAATGACACTTGGACAGACCAATAGCAGAAGATGGCTGACTGAAGGGTTATATCATCCTGGCAAAGCAATTCTAGCAAGGATTATAGTGCAAATGTACAATCCCTAGGTTTTGTCAAAGGGGGTAACTATCACCAAATGTTTCTGTACCAAAGTAATCTGAGATTCCATGTAACACCTGATTGCAGGCTTCAAAACAGCACAAAAACAATCCACTCTTAAAGGCCTATTGGCTTTAACATGTGTGTTACAAAGTAAACAAATCGTGCCTACTACCTTTGTAGTAACTTTTCATGATAAACATTTCAGATTTTTGACATAAGAAATGCCTCTTCTTAGTGGAGTGGAGAAGTGTGGCTCAATGGTTAGAGCGGCAGACCCTTATGCAGAGGTCTGGCCTGGGACAAGGGTTCAATTCCCGCCTCGGCTGGTCTTGGTGGGTCTTGGGCTCATAATTCCTCGGACCTGATTTCTTGCCTCGGTGCCTATTCTAATCATGGGTCCTACGCTGCAACTCTGGGCAATAGCTTTCTTAATCTCCACAACGGCCCCAACAGCGCTGGGATGCCTGGCTTCACCCTGGGGATGCCCAGGAGTGGACATTTCACAGGGAAAAGCCAGGAAGGGTTCACTAGCGGTATGAGTACAGTGCCGGGAAACCCCGAAATGGGGTAGCTGTGCGCTATATAAGTACAAACACATTTACATTTACATTTAGTGAACCAAAAAGGCCTATCACTAGTTTCATTGGCTTCTTACCATAACCAACTCAGCCACTTTACTGAGCTGAAGTTTTCTGATAAGGCAACCACCAGGTATACAGTTCGTTAGAAATCTTTACTGTATATAGTAAATTAAAGCCATTACAAAAATACAAAACCAATAAAAACCGCTGAATTTTTAGAATGAAATTAGAGACTAGAGCGTTACAAGTAAAATAACTGAGAAAACGGTGCGAATTGCCAAGGAAACCTCAAACCTGTGTCCTCGTGTGCTGTTGCCCAAGGCAGTATTTTTGACTATTCCCAGGAGAGGCAGTTAGTTGATGGTTTATTGTAATGTGTGTTCAATGGTGAATGAGCTTTGTTGTGCAAAAAAGTCAAGTGAGTCGCAATTTCAAAAGAGGGCACCTCCAGGAGAGCAGCAAAATGATTTCTATCCAATGAAATGGCAAGCTGTTAAAGGCTGTAGTCCTCAGCAGCACTGTTCTTGGTTTGGGATTTTAAGTTCAGGTTGACCTCGGTTCCATGCTGGAAGAGTGGTTGTTTTTTATAAGTTAGATGAGGGCATTCCAGAAGTCGTTTGTGTGTGTGACAGTTTGTCTTCTATCAGTGCTAGAAATGTTACTAACTTGCAGTTTTTCTACGGGTCGTCTGGTTTGAAACAGGATATCACAACCTGTCTCAGTGTGTGGATCCCACGCTAGTTGAACTGCTGTTGGAGCAGAAAAGACCTCTCCTCCTTCAGGCTAGGGCATGTACAGATCAGGTATGCCATGTATTTGTTTCCGCTGCTGCATAGGTGGCAGTGTGAGGGTGTTTGCCCCTTCAGCCATGGTGGAATATGTGGTATAGCTGGGAGTTTTCCCAGCCAATTTTTCAGGAATTTCTTCTTCGTGTTCCTGAAGTATCCCAGGCTGAAATATGGATGTGGACTAAGCGATGTGCAGCCACTGATTTTCATCCAAGCATGGCTTTTCGCTGAGAAGGTGGCTTTGTCTTCTACTAGGGAGAGGCTCCTTATTGCCTTCCGTACTATTTATTGGAAACCTGCATGTGTAGTTTGGACTTACCAGAGCTGGGTTTGTCCAGTGTTTGTGATGAAATCCTGTAGGAGTTTTCTTGCCGGTGACGTCTATCTGTGCTGGAGCTCTTGCCAGAGTAGGTGGTTTAAACTGTTTGGGGAGGCGTTTCTGATTTTGTGCCAACAGGTCATGTAGGCCTCCTGTCTTGCTAGCTGTTGTTTGGTGAGGCTGAACTCCAGCCAAGTCTGTGCAGCGGAGGCACAGGGGCGTAACACAGGCCCCCGCATCCCCTGCGATGTGGGGGGCCCCAGCTGCAGGGTAAAATCAGGAGCGGGGGCCCCTTCCTGTACATTGCAGGGGGGACCTTAAACTTTCGTTACGCCACTGCGAAGGCATATGTTGGAATGTTGAACATGATTCTATAGGCCCTGATTAATGAGCTGTCCAGGGTTTTTGAGTCCCTTTCTCTTAGGGCTTCACTACCATACGTAATAAAGGGCAGTAGTTTGGCTTGTGCAACATAGAGGAGAGAGGGGAGCATGGGGCTAGTCAGCTTGGATTTTAAGTGCCTCAAAGTTATCGCTAGGGCCATGCGTTTCTTTTTTATTATCTCAAGCTGGCTAGCAAATTGGCCTCCATTGTCAATAGTTACCCCTAGATATTTATAGCTAGTTGTAGTCTGAATTTGGGTGTTGCCCCGGTGCCAGATATGGAGTTTATCCCTTTTCCTTTTTATGGACATTGTTTAGGTTTTTTCGAAGTTTACTTCAAGGAAGTTGTCTGTGGTGTATCCATGCAGAGTTATTTAGGAGGCGTTCCATACCCACATGCGTGTGGCTAACTAAGACTGCGTCATCGGCATATAAGATAATGGATAGAGCCTTGCCACCGATCTTCGGAGAATGTGCATTGCATGAGTCAAGGGTCTGTGTCATGTATGCCTTGTTGAGATTGAACAGAGTTGGGGCGAGCATGCATCCTTGTTTGAGCCCTTTGGTGGTACAGATGCACCTTGACAGGTGGGTGCCATCGCCCAGTTTTACCTGCACCCAGGTATCTGTGTGGAAACATGTTAAGCTGCGCTTACCTGATTTTCCAAGTTGCCAGCTTCCACCAGAGTCTTGCTCGTTCTATGTTGTCAAAAGCTGCCCTAAAGTCTATAAAGCAGAGGTGTTTTGATGACTTTGCCATGTCCATAATCAGCGACATGATTATGATGTTGGTTGCAGTCCCTGCATCTTTAGAGAAGCCAGTTTGGTTTAATGGTATGATTTCTTGCTCTGTTGTCCAGCCCTAAACCTCTTCAAATAGGGTGTCCAAAAATAATTTTGCTTAATTCTCGAGTAAGGCAACAAGGGGATAGTTCTTTGGAACAGATTTTTCTCCACTCTTGTAGATAGGAGCAATGATGGAGCCTTTCAAGGGGGCAAGTAGTTATCCCAGTTGTCTGGCTTCCCGAAAAAGTGAATATAAGGACACTGCCAGAAGTCTTAAGTCTGGCTTAAAGAGGACTAGCGGGATCCCATTTGGTCTCGGTGCTCCTTCTCTCCTGCCTATAGCAATCTGGCATTTTATTGTTCTGATGTGAGACGGTTTGTCCACTTCCTGATGGTTTGCGGTGATTTCAGAATTGTGATTTTTCTGGGGGTCCTCGATTGTGCTTGAGCCATGTACTGCATTTTCCAGCCCAGTTTGTTGATTGAAATGGGTTGACAGGAAGTCCGACCATGTCTCTTCGGTGATGTGTGATGTCGCTCCTCCATAAGATGGGCGCATTATTTTGCTCACAGTGGTCCAGAAGCCTGTGCTGTTTTTTGGTATCACATAAGACTTTTGCCCAGAGCTCCTCTTACCTGGACCTTTTGTTATCCCATTTTAGCTTTTTGAGCATGTTTCTCTGTTGCCGTAGTGATTATCTGAAATTCAGGAGTCTCACTGTTTTGTTTATTGTTTTTTCATTGCTTTTAGTTGATTCCATTGGGTGCTGGAAAGCCATCCTGTTTCTGTTAAGTCGTGAGGTGGGCTATATTTGACTGTTGTTGAAAAGACACTTGATAGGTTTGCAGTGAAATTTTCCCATTTGCCTATGGGGCTGACTATACGGTCGTTTTGATTCTGTAATAAGGCCTTCGCAACTTGAAGCACCTCCCCAGTGTTTGCTAGTGAGAATTTGATTCTTCTAAGGTTGATTGTGTGACTAGAGAGAGGACCCAAAGGTAGAAGTTCAAAGGTTGGTGTACTTTCCAAAAAAGTTACCTCTTGTGGTCGATGGTCACTATCCCCCTTGTTCCAGAGGTGAAAAGTGGCTATGCAGTGTAAGAATATGTGTAGTCAAAAGTTGAGCATGCATTTTCAGAGTAGTATGAGGCTGCTGGGGGAAGAGTCTTCAGGAAATCTGCCATGGAGTTCCCTGAAGTTAATGTGCTCCATTGCGGGTTTTTGTTTTATTCCGAAATGTTCCAGGCCAAGGATTGGGCCTGTGTCTTCTCATCTGTTGATGAGACTAGGAGATGAAGGTTTAGGTCCCCTCAGAGAAAGAGATTGGGTGTGTTGTGTTTCTTTATAGATGTCAAAAGACAGTCCACAAGATGCCTTGAATATATAGTTTTTTGTTTTGGATTTATGTAGGTGTTGAATATTAACACTTCCTCCTTCTTCCCCTTGGAGCGGAGAGAGATCTTGATTGCGTTGACAGTTGCTGAGGAGGGGATTTCTTTGATAGTGGTTGTACTAGTTATTGACACGTTGGTTGCCAGCTCGCCTGATAGGTGGCCGTATTGTGATTTCTTGGATGCTGGTGCATGGAAGCATATGAAGCCCTGCAGTTGGAGTGGTTCGGCCATCCATATTTCTTGCAGCAAAATTATTTCAAATAATTTGATTTACAAAATAAAGTCTGGGTCCGCTATTTTGCTTTTTCAGCTAATAATGTTCCATGAGCAAAGCCGAAGGAATGAGTTGCTCTGTAGAGGCGGCTCTTCTTTTTAGGTGTTTTGTCATTGGGTGCCCCTAAGCCAGTTAATGGTTCTAGTGATCCGCTGAGTGTCACAGTGCCCGGGCAATTGCTGTGATGGGGGCTGGGTTTGGCTGTGGCGGCCACTGTCAACCTGCTCCCTTGTAGATGATTGATCCCGGGCTCCCCTGAGTACTGAGACTGTGGTTTTCCTGTTGCTGCTGATTTTGTTCCCTATGTTGGTGAGCAGCGGGAAAGGGTATCCTGTAGTAAAGCGATATGCTTATGCCCCATGACTTGAATGTTAAATGTTCGTCTAGTACTTTGTTGGCCAGCGACGATGTTCTCCATGTGGTTTTGGTGGTTTCTCTTTCCGAGTGCACGTCTGTCCTGATAAATTCTATTGAAAGCAGGTTGGTTGGTCTTATGTCTCTTAGAGTTGGAATAGTTGATATCAACTGCAAAATGTTGTCTCTATGCAGGACATCGCAGTTCACCTTTGACTTGAATTCAGGTTTCAGGAGCATCGGTCTGTTTGCTGTCCGGTGAGACTGTCCCTTGTGAGATCTTGTCCCCTTGGTTGCCGTCCTGGAGAGTGGAGGTTTGATGTCCAGTCACCATGGTTGGCTTGCTCCATCGATGTCGAGTGTTGATTTGTTGGGGCCCAGTTCCTATCGACCGCCAATCAGTCGGGCTTACTGTGCCAGCCGCTCTGGGCACTTGATCTGCTGTGTTGTCTGGCACAATTGGGAAGCCAGGATTGGGGTCATGTTGTGTGCAGATTTAGATTCCGTATATAGGTTTCCCCGATTTATGCCCTTATATAGGTACAATTCACATTGCCCTTATTTGGACATAGAAATCCGGCCCTTATTTAGACATTGTCCGTACAAACCAAATACAGGCATGCCCACCTACATCCGTCCATCCACGTCACAACGAATTCTTGGAAAAGCAGACCCATAAGCCTTTAGGAATTTCCCTCAGCTTGAATATTGATTTCTCCAAGAACTCATTAAGTATGCATGAACATCTATTCCTGAGGGGTTCATTCATGACGTTCCTCTGCCTGACTTTTACGTCAATACTGGCATTCCTAGACACCTTCAAGGTATAAATATACCAGCACTTGCCCTGGCAAATTGAAGTTCCCGGAGTATTCGATCCTAACCAGACTACGCAGTTCGCCACGGCAAGTTCGGAAGGAGATCGAGTTCCAGCCTGATGCACTGACCTGACGCTGCCATCCTCCTTGCAGAGAATCCAGCTCCAATGCTCTGATTTCCCTTGCGGGGGTTAGACTATCGAGTCCAGAAAAGAGATTCCAACCTCTCTCATTGTGGTATGGAGCTGACTAGAACTTAGAGAAACTTTTGGAAACTCTGGGCTAAACTAAAATATAGCTAGCTATACTTTAGAAATAGCACCTACTTCAAACCTCGTACTGCACTTAGTTTAGGTACACTGAGGTAGAACAATTTAGAAGCATCAGATGAGTATCACATTTTAGCATTATGTTATTTATGTGTGTATTTTGATTAATATATGTCATAGCCTCAAACCATACTATTGCAGTATTATTTTATCTTACTGCTAACCTCGTACATATTATACTTCGCAGTCTGTCTTGCGATTGTAGCAATTCATATATCTTGCATGAGAAATAAGACTGTTCAATAAACCCTTTTATTGAAACGCCCGTCTCTCTATTTCTGTGCAACTCTGTAGAAACGAAGCATGCACGATTGACTGAGTGAAACTGTTATCTATTGTTTCCACGATTCTGAGATTGTTCCGATTCTAAAGGGAAACAAAGTTGTCATGTTTATGCGGTTGTCAGAGACTAATCCCTTCTTGTATATTCGAGAAGTTTCTAGTGACCTCTGAGTTAGCTGGCACACACAAGTAATTAAGTTTAATACACTCGATAGAGACATACTGACCTTAGTCCTATGTCAAATCTATAGTGTATGTTATTCCAATGCGCAGAGCCTATCAGGGATATAGGAACTACACTACAGTCATAGGTATCCGTGATCCTTGTGTCTCATCTCCTATAGTTTGTCTGTACAGTTGTTGAGGCTGTGCTTTCCCTGTCATTATCAGTTGCTTAGACTCTGGGCTCTGGGGACTGCTGAGTCTCTGCTAGGGTCTCCCTGTGCGAGATGAGCATGCACGTTTGATGGCGTGCTGGATGTAATACCTAGAGTTCTAAGAAGAGTGACTTGTGCCCGGGTTGGGGGGGGGTGTTTGGATCTCCTTATGTATCTGCAGTGGAGCTTTTGGCTTCTGAGTTTAAGGTGCGTTGTGTGGTGGTAGCCTCCTTTTGGTCTCTAATGATGGATTCGCCACCCTGGCTGGAGGAGGCTCGGTTGATTGATGTTTGAGAGGTTGCACTTGAGTGGGTTCCCCAGTGTTCCTTTGTTTTGAGCAGAAAAGTGGGTATGTTGTTAATTGGATTGTTTCTGGTCTTTTGATGCGGCCTTTTCTCCTGAGTTGTCTCCTTTGTTTGGTGTAGGGGCTTAAGGGTGGTGTAGTTTCTTGTTCCAAGGCTTCACCCTGCGGCTTATTTTTGCTGCCATCCTCCTTTTCTGTGAAGTGAGTTTCTGGGCTGTGAGGGGAAAACCTTGTTTGGTGGGACGAGTTTCTTTGCATTGGTTCCCTCTCTTGGATAGCTCCTGTGCGCATGGCAGCTTTCAGGCCGTGTTCAGGGGAGTGGTGTGGTGGTACTAAGGGCCGGTATGCCCCTCCCTTCTGCGGTATTTTCCCACAATATGTGAGTCATGAGGGTGCCTGTCTGTCTCGTTGGCCTGCTCCACTGCTGCTTGGGGGGAATGTCCCTTTTGCATCGCTTGCCTGACGTGAGGTGATGTGGGCATCGGATGAATGGGATCCTGTAGGCCTTGTATCCAACTACTAGATGAAAATATGGTGGAGCCTGCATCCTTTAGGAAGAGAATTTAGAGGAGATTGTAGGTTGGGAGAGGTTGGTGAAAAAGATGCTCCCTTGGCCCTCCTGATCCCTGTGTCTTCTAGGTGGCATGACCTGCATCGCTGGGTTGAGGGAAATTAATGCATTTTGTAGCTATGTTCCCTCGCCTATGGTTTTTGGGGCCTTCTTCTTGCATTTTTCCCCTCCCAGTTGTATGGGGGTGCCACCCTTGTCTTCCCTGACCTCATTGTTGCTGGCTGTCCCTGGCTGAGCCTTGTGCTTCCCTGACTACCTTGATTTCCTTGACTTGTTTGTGTCTCACTTTTTACTAGTGCTTAAGGCTGATGCTTAGCGGTGGTGCTAGGACTGCTAATAACAATTTCTGTTTGAATGGATTGAATACGTGGAATTTATAAGGTTGATAATCAGGTGGGGTCGTACTGGTTGGGTTGTGTGCTTTGATGTCATTTGCTGGCTGCGGCAGAGGCCTGGTGTAAGGTATTGGGCCCAGGCAGTGACCACCACACCCCTCCTGGGAAGCACAAGCACACACACCCTTTTCGAGGAGATCAGCTGAGTTTGGAACCGGGCAGGGCCAGTCACAATATGCGCCTGAATCTGTCCATTGTTCTGATGTTGATTTTGCTCTGGCTGCGGAGAAGGGCCTATGGTGGAGAGCAGTGCTTTAAATGGGGGCAAAATAGTGCAGGTACTCATTTAAATGTGGCGAGTGGGCGGGGCTTGGGGCGGGGCTTAGGGCAAGATGCCGATACTTATTGACTTCAATACTACTTGCAGCACATACCAAAACACATGAGAAATGTCTTTCAATAAACAAAGCAAGTTTGTTTACATATTATACAAAACAGATGCCAAAACGGCGATATTTTTTAACATTTCCTTGTTTTGTAATATGTGCAACATCAATACTGTTAATTGCTGTTGCTTGGCACAATTCTATGTATTCTCGAGTGACACAGAAAGAAAGAAGCAGACATGCACACAAAGCATTACACACATTTCCTTTAACATAACTTCCAAGAGTGTCTCTA
The DNA here is from genome assembly GCF_964204655.1 of Triturus cristatus. Classification (NCBI taxonomy): domain Eukaryota; kingdom Metazoa; phylum Chordata; class Amphibia; order Caudata; family Salamandridae; genus Triturus; species Triturus cristatus. The sequence goes on along the minus strand of NC_140579.1, from coordinate 1,126,740,437 downwards.
TTCTCTCCCCTTTCTCTCGTTTTTCTCTCCACCAAAAACAATTACAGGCAAGCACACAGGCAAGCAGACAAACATAAGCAGACACTTAACAAAAGAATCAGGTGGGATTAAAGCCATTTGAACCTGGTTACCTCCCGCGGCTTTCTTAATTACGCTGTCACCGGGCTGCCTCCATGTCTGTGTTTGCAACCCAGCATGATGTTGAACACCCGGACGGTATGGAAATGAGCACACGCTGAATTGTTCAGCTGGGCTCGGCTCAAGTCTACAGAAGTGCCTTGGCTATCAAAGAAAGGCCGCCAGCACCAGCATTTCATGAGTACCGGTACTCTCCTCTGCAGTAGAGAAGTGCCGGTACTCAGAGTGTTAAATCTAAGAAGTGCTGGTACTCAGTACCGGTGAGTACCGGCCCATTTAAAGCACTGGTGGAGAGGCAAGTGGGACCCCGGGCCTGCAAACCGCACCCACCCTAGCTAGGCCACTTCAGCAGGTACCCAGGACTTGGTGGCAGCTGATACATCTGTCACACTCGCCCATGCCTGATGTTTAGGCCGGGGTTGTTTACGCTGGCAGCTTAGGGCAGTTGGTGGGTGTCGATGGTCGATGTCGCACTTGGTGTAGTGCGGCGAGAGGCAGGAGGGTGGAGTAGGAAGTGGTGAAGTGAGGGAGGAGAGGGCGGAGAGTCCAGGCAAGGCCCGCCGGGCAGAGTGGTAAGCCCTAGTGCCCCTCACTATATCCCCCTCACCAAGGGCCCTTCCCTTACCAGTTAAGGAAAGTTCTCCTGTCAGGCTTGCACCTCTCCACTCACTTTTCCCCCTCTGCTAGCCCTGCAGTCAGCTGCCCCCCAGGCAAGTGTCAGTGTCTGCTCACCTCAGCTGTGTACTCCGCTTTGTCCTGATTCTAGTCCAGCCATGTCCTTGGCTGCCCTCAGCTGCCGCAGACGTGGTAGGTGGGCTGCAGCAGGGGTCAGCTGCCCGGACAAAGAAGGTGGTGGAGGGGGTGGCCATGCCACAGATGCCTGCAGCGGTGCAGTGATGCAAGGCTTAATGCCGTTCAACCCCCTCGGGGTTTTCCGAGCCTACTGCTGCTTTAAAAGCGGATGGGGAACCTGCGGCACCTGTTGCTGAGACCGGCGGGGTCAGACAAAGTCATGTCAGGGAAGGGGTAAGCTCCTGGGTATCTATGTCGTGGCTCTGGATGCAAGGTCTCCTCCTTTCCCCGCTGTTTCCTCAGCCACTGCCTCCGTTGCTGCCTTGGCTGCTTTGGCTGTCCGTGTCCGGCAGTCCGTGTCGCCTCCTCACTTCCAACAAAAGCACATACTCTGTGGGCAGTCAGTGATGGGGGGGGGGTGATGGTGCTGGTGGTGAGTGGGGCTCACCAGGCGCATCTACCAGCTGCAGCGGACCGCCTGGGGCTCTCCCCCAGGGGCGGCCTTAGGCATGTGCAAGCTGTGCACCTGCACAGGGCCACCAAACCCCAGGGGCCACCACGAGGAATCGGATACAATACATATTCGTGGCGGCCCCTGGCAGGGATTTGGCGCATGAACGTCTGAGGCGTGCTAAATCCAATGTGATGCACGCTGAATGGTTGTTCTTATACTCTTTTCCTTTCTAACCTAGTCTCGTCTTTGTGTGGGGTCGGCCTTGTTTCGGGCTCTTCTGGTAGGTCTTGTGCTTGTTTAGAACTTTTTTTCCAGGAGAATCGAGCTTGTTTTAATAGTCCAGATCTGGCACCTCCGGAGGCTCGCATGCGCAGTGCCGCGAGTCCTGCTGCGAAGGGGTTACAGAAGCACCACGCATCACTGGCGGCAGGAGTGTTGGCCGCACCTGTGCCCGGCGTGCAGCGAGCAGCACCGAGACCGGCCGAGGCCATGCACCGGCGCGCCTAGAGACCCTGGGCAAGAAAGGCCGCCTTGCAGAGGATAGCATGCCAGTGTGCAACCTTTGGTGCCAGCTGCGAGGTGAGCAGCCCGAGGGTCAGGGCATGGGGAGGGGGAGTGAGGAGGTCAGCGTGTGCCACTGCAGAGTGAACCCGAGGGAAGGTGAGCCATTGGACGAGGGTGTGGGGAGCCCTGGGGAGTAGGGCAGATCAGGCGTAGGAATGTATCCCAGCCCGTGGGGGTGAGGAGCCGGGGGCGTGGGGAAGGTTGGGTGAGGATGTTATTGTAGATGGTGTGTGTCTTGGTGGAGGTAAGCTATGTGAGGTGGCGAGCTGGAGGTATTCTGGTGGTCATGGGAAGGGAGGGCATGATGAATCGTGAGAGAGAGCCTCTTTCTCACGATTCATCTCTGAGAGGGCGCGGGTCGGAGAGGTGGTCACCGTGCGCCAGGGGTAGGGAGTGCTGTATGTTGAGGGAAGAGTGAGTCAGGAGTGCAGGGGCGGTGTTTACTTGTGGCTGAGGGGAGGCATGGTGACTTTTGGAGGTGTAACTTGGGAGGCACTGTCGTATTGGGGGGAAGAGGAGAGCAGGGTACGAGGTGTTAGACGTAATGTTAAGGATTCATTAAAATGATTACAATTACTTATCAACAATCATGAAAACAGAGTATGAAGCTGATACTTGTGATCTAATGAGTGGATCTGCCTGCACAAATCTTTGAAAACATCGAGTGTTCGAATGTACTTGGCATTTGGTTATGTCTGTTTGTATGGTGTTGAGGCAGACATGAAATGCAAGCACCTATGGATGGACGCCTGGAATCGGATGGCAGTGCTTACCCATGTTAACTCAATCTAATGCCCTTTTGCAGAGACCTTGGTAGGAGACTGGCTTCTTGATCATTTCTTTAATTACATTCCAGTGCTTGTCATGTGACTAGCAGAGAAAACTAGTTTAACTAGTGCTCAGTTTGCAATTGGTGAAGCAGCCTTCTCTGTCCATACTAGGGGCATAGTTACCATTGGTTCAGCAAGTACAGTGGTACTGAGACCCAAATCCCTCAGGGGCCCATTGAACCCTGATAATTGCTATATTTTACTTCCTGAGCAGCAGCCAAAGGGGCCATTTTCCTTGCTTATGCCACGGCCCATGGGGTCGTTGGTACGCTGTGCTAGTGATTCGTACGTCTGCTTGAAAGTTGTCTCCTGACTGGATGTTCCTTGCACATTAATTTTGCTTCAGTGAACCGCTAGTGCCTTTTCATAGCCTTAGGACTCACTGTAATTAATCCTTGTTTAATAGGTGCTCTGAAAGCGAGCAGAACTGGTTGCTGGAATATGGCACTATACAAGAAACCTTAATGAAATATATTGTATTTTGTCTTTTGACAATGTGGTAAAGTGGACGAGTCTTTGGTTACCTGTAGGCTGTCTTCAGGATCAGTTAGTGACGTACTGAGACAGGTCTCTGTGTGCCATGATTTCAAGGTAGCTTACTCTCTTCCTGCTAAGGTCACTTCCCAAATATATCATGAACTATTCTCCAGGCTCTACTGTTCTCAGTGGACTGAGAAAACAGACCTTGTATGCCAAGTCACATGATCTACCCTATAGTTTTATAACACTCTTCAAATAAACCTTCCATATGTGGCTAGTCCTCACAATGTGTCATACATGTAGTGGGAAGGGTAATTACTATCAATCAGTCAGGGTTTGTAAAGCTCAGCTGCTTCACACATAAGGGTCTTGAGGCGGTGTGGGATTCATGCTGCTGGATCATGCTGCTTGTTGGTTGAACAGCGAGGTCTTGTGGTCCTTCCTGAACTGCTGGAGCGATGGTGAGGCTCTGAGGTGCAGGGGGAGGGTTTTCAGGTCTTCACTGCCAGGTGGGAGAAGTAGCGGCCTCCACTGTTTTATCAGCGGCTGCATTGGGTGGCTGCTAGGGAGATGGTTCTGGAACATATTTTCCTGGTAGGTTGGTGGGAATTCACTTGTTCATTAAGGTATGCTGGTCCTTCATTGTGTAGTCCAGGGAAGACATGGCTTGGCAGTTCGGGCTGGACTGTTCCCATGAGGCACAGGGTCAAGGCTGATTTGCATATGGCCATGTCTGAAATGGGGTGTGTGGTGAGCAAAAAAACGATGGATTTAGGCCCAGATCTCTGTACTGGGGTGAATGTAGGACATTGTTCTGCATTCTGTCCATCAACTGTTGTTTTTGCAAGAAAATAAAAATGACACATCAAAATCTTTCAGCAGCCGCCACTGCTGATTGTCTTCTTTTTTTCCCTACCCACTGCTAGCCTCGCCCGCTGCATTGCAAGCAAAATGAAGAGAATTCCAGTACACAAATCTGGTTATTCGAAACGAAAGAGAAAGGTGGCTCAGCAGGCTTTCGTAGTGTCACAGGAAGGAGCAATCCTGAACTTTATCACCCAAGGGAAACCTAAAGATGGAGAATCCTCTGGCCAGAGTACTGCTGATGCACTAGGTAAAACAGGCGCTGACGACCATAAAGAAGAACAAAAAAATGATGATATCCATGAGCAGAATGATACTCATGAGCAGACCAATGAAAATGAACAAGGTGACTCTGAAATTGATACAAACATGCAGCAATTACCAACTCAGGATGAGGATTATTACAAAAGACCCTCAGACAGAGAAACTGAAACATCATTCATCGGTCCATCAACATCTGGCATTCTGAAGGAGGTTAAGAGTTTACAGACGGATGATGCTGGTATTGAAAAGGAAGCCAAAGAGCAAGACCATGTAACAGACCCGTGTTCTGAATATGATTTATGTGATTGGAGGGATCCTACTTTGTGGCCGCACTCTCTTACAGACGCGCAACGTGTTTTTCTTGTTGAAAGGGGTCCCCCCAGAGACCCAGATTCTAAAACAAAGTATCCAAGTGATGAGCACTCAAAAAGTAAACGTCGTTTTTCTGTTACCATGTTACTGGTCATCTAACGCCTTTTCTGGACGTTTTATTAAAACACCTTCCTGAGCTCCGCCCCGCCCGGACCCCCTCTTCCGGGGCCCCCTACCTACGCTCCCTGCACAGGGCCACCATGAGCCTAGAGCCGCCCCGGTCTCCCTCTACGGCAGCCAACTGCCGGCTGCTGCACTTACACAGAACCAGGTACCTCGAGGGGAGCTGCGGGTGCTGCAGGCTGCAGAGGACCTCTGGGGGTCCTGTAGGGGTCTGGAGGACCTGCGAGGATCCTGTGGCAAAAAGGCAAGGAGCTGGATTGGGAGTCAGCAAGTCGGAGGTCCCAGTTCGCTCAACTCGGACTGGCATGTGATGTCAGGCATACAGTCAAAATGCCACAAATGTATACAAAATTACAGTTGGCAAAGCAAAATACTACCTCTCCTAAGAAAGTCTAACATGGATTCTCACAGTGCAAATCTTCTATACCCACAGTTTGCCGAAGGGGCTAAACATCACCAAGATCCTTCCCACTATAGTAATGTGAGATCTCATGTAACAAAGTACCCATCTGTAGGCTTTAATAAAGAGTAATAACAAACCACGTATAATGCCTATTGACTTAACATATGCTTTTCACAATAAATACAACAGACCTACTGCCTTTATTGTAAATGTTTATAACAAACAATCAGGCCACTGACCTTTTATCACAGGCTTATCATTATAACCAACTCAGAGTTACTGTGTTGGGCATAAACTTTCCTATAAGACAACCACCAGGTATACCATAAAAATATACAAATATGTACAAAATTACAGTTGTCAAAACAATATAAAATCCCTCCTAATACAGTCTGATAAGGATTCCAATTGTATAAATCTTCTATCCGCACGGTTTGTTTGGGTGGGTCATCAACACCAAAACCTGTTGCAGTAATATGTCAGATTCCATGATTGGTGTCTACAGGCTTATAACAATGTAAGAACAATACAGCATTATAAATGATTTGCTTTTAACACATTATTATTACAATAAGTATGTCAGGCCGATTGGCTTTCTCATAATAAACAGATCATACCTCATAACTATGGAATCTGGCATAACTTTTCCCAATGAACCAATAAGGTTTATTGCTTTACCATTGGCTTCACATCATAGTCAACATAGGCATATTCAATGAGAAAGCAACCCTCTGTTAGGGATTTACTTACATTAGCAAGTGTTTTCACTATAAATAAGCTAGCCCTACTGCCTTTGTTATAACTTTCCATAAATAGCAGATCAGACAAATAGCATCTGACATTTTTCAAAGTAAACCAATCCGCTTGTCATCATAACCATCTCAGGCCTACCGTTTTGAGCATAGTTTTCCCACAAGGCAACAATCAGGCTGTGGCAGGAGACACAAGGGATCGGGAGAGGGGCCCCCCAGGGGCACTGGAGGGACGTGCTCTAGCGGTCCGATCATTCCTGACCTGGAAGTGGTCGCCAGTGTACGGACTGAAGAGGACGGCGTGTCGGAGGTAAAAGAGAGGAGAGCGGATGTTGCAGAGGAATGTGAGTGAGAAGCGGGAGCAGCTGAGACAGAAGGGAGTGAGCAGAGCAGAGGACAATATCTGGACCTGGGAGGACGACGCGGAAGGGAGGACGGAAGAAGGAGAAGACACTACAGGGATTGCGGAGACAGACCCAAGGGAAGGCGTGACGGACGGGGCTGCCGTGACTCCTGTAGGGGGTCATGGCTCAAGGCAAGTATTGTCTCTAGGGGAGACATTGAAGCAGGTGGGATTCTGCTTGTGGGTAGTGGGCAGGGTCCTGGAGGAGACACGTTGGGGAGGAGAGACGATAAGGGTAAGGAGGGTACAACCACTACACTCTTTCCCTCCTTTACAGACTCCCACAGACCCAACCTACCACATCTGGGAGTAAGTGAAAGGGGTTACAAAACCCCACCGACCTGGTTGCTATGTGATAACACGGTGGTGATTGGTGAAGGGCTTCATGTGTGCTGATATGAGGTATTAAAAGCCACTGCCCTGTCTATTTTTCACAAGGGCAAAGTCGAGGGAAGATAGAGAAAAGAGAAGGGTGAAGATACCTTGGCGTCTCTACGAGTGACGAAAAACTCGAGCGGAGCACAAGAGGAATAGAGATTCATAAAAATAGAAGGCTAAAAGAATAAATCCCTTCCTTCTCAAACATAGTGGCTACGCCTCCTTCTTGTCCTATCACACAGGCTTACAGTCATAAAATGACAAAAGTATACAAAACTACAGTTGGCTAACAAAATACAGCTCTCCTAAGAGGACCTCAAAATGATTCTCACAGAGCAAATCTACTATAGCTATGGTTGGTCATAGGGGCAACCAACACCAAAACCCCAGCAAAACTCCAGTAATCTGTGAAAGTCCACATAACAAAATGTTTCTTTGCAGGCTTTCAGGCAGGACAATATCAATCCACTCCTAAATGAATGAATGTAACATATGCTTTTTGCAATAAATATGTCAGGCCCACCAATTGTATCGTAACATTTCAAAATGAATAGATCAGGCCTATAGCCATGATCAACGGCTTGCCAACATAACCAACTTAGTCCTGCTGTACTGAATATACAAGCCAAAGAGTCCAAAACAAGCAGTCTTTTGAGTTGAAGCACGCATTATGGTTCAAGTCATATACTCAGAAAAAACAACTTGTAGTAAGGCCTAAGCCCCTCTCTCATTGGAGAGACTTACATTTTTTTTTTATGATCACCTTAAGGTCTGACGACAGCTGTACTTTCAAGCCTGACCTAAAAAGCTGCCTCCTGGGAGGTGCAGAAAGTTTACAACAATCGTGCCTCCAAAACTTGAATGCATTTGTGGTAGCTCTTGCTGACAGTTCTTGTGTGCCTAGCAGTTGCTAGATCATGTTCACACACCAAGAGCTGTGAAAGCGGTTAGCACTCTACCCCACTCTCCTTGGATTCTGCCAAACAGTTTTTCATCACTTGGCAGAACCTATAGAGGCACGGACACCCCCTCCCTCCTTCTGAGGCTCCAGTGACACAGAGCAATGGGAGGAATAATGGTGGAAAGCTTGCTGTGTTTCCTCATCCACAGCCTTTGGCACTCACAATCCCCTGCGCAGCAATCTAAATAGCCTATGGAGAGGCAAGGGAGAGTAAGAGTATGGGTTAGGACACTGGTTATCAGGGGCTGCTGGTGACATTTGAAAGTGGTGAAGCGTAGCGTGATGCCAAAAAGCTTACAGATGCCGGCCCTCCATCGGGTGTCCCTATAGATCATAAGGGTGACTGTTTGTTCACTCTGTGTTCTGAGAGCGAGCAGGAAAGGAAGGTAGTTGACTTCCTACAAAAGCCAACGGGAACCCAACCAGTCCCGGAGCTACTCTCATGCTGCAGCAGGGTAACCCAGCGCTCATTTTGAGGCTACGGGCCTATGCCTGTAATCCCCTGGCTGTTTCACACCGCTGGGATTACTGCAGTCTGAAGTGCACGTTGGGCTGGCCATCGTAAGACAGCTGGCCAATCTAACATGCCCATTCTACACGGGCATGGTGACACTTGGAAAGTCATCCTGCAATCAGCAGGAATCAGCCCCGCCCTTGCCCTCACACTAGAACAGCGCAGGCTGGCAGCACAGTGACAGATGTAATAAAATGGTAATGACCATTTTATTAGTTTACATGTACCTGCTGCACTCACAGAAGGCGAGGCGGTGCTTCTCTACCCTTCAGGAGTGTTAGAAATGGGTGTCTCTTGTTGGCAGAGTTAGGTACCTTTGTCCAAATAGGGACCCTTGCTTTTAGTCAGGGTAAGGGGGATACATAATTTAGATAACCCCTGCTCACCCCCTTGGTAGCTTGGCAATAGCAGACAGGTTTATCCCAAAGGCAATGTGGAAAGTATTTGTACTCAAAACACACAGTAACACAGTGATAATGATGGAGCGGGTAAAAAAAAGTTTTGTATACCCCCCCCCATTCTGCATGTTTACACTAATGAGAATAATCAATTATTTATAGTAAGTATTAATGTGTTTGTTTGCTATCTAATCAACCCTACTAATGTATGAATTACACTTGGGATTTGCATTTGCATGGCTAAAATAATTTGTAAACTAATATACGTATGCATGCTAACACTAGAAAAATAGAATATTACATGGTATATGTTGCTTTTGTGATGTAATTGTAAATTGCACCAGATGACATCATTGGGTGAGTATAAACGCTTTAAATGTCACCAATATGCTAGATAATTACACACACATAAGGGAATTAGTAAGGGTTAAACATTTTATTCGTTATTTCCATGTTTTAATTACTTTTTGTGTTTGTTTTGCTTAAGTTGACCAATTTGGCCTATGACAAAATGGCCGACTCATGGACGCGACAAAACAGCTACCATTCCACGAGGTTTCCGACTAAGTGCGCATGCTCCAGGCTCCTGAACAAGTGGCCTCAAGATGACCCACACAGACTGTACCAGAACAAGGTCATGACTGGAGTACTGCCAAGAGCTTTAACAATGGTCAATTTTCAGAAACCGGATGGATCATGTCTGACAGTGTGACATCATAGACTTTGGGAAACCGAAACGGACGATCTTAACCAACCAATCAGAAGTGCCTAAAACTGACTTTTGCTACATTTTGTCATTAATTTCATTATAAAAGAAGGTAGACTAGTGAGTTAGAAAATCTTTTTTTTTTCTGTTTCCTGACGTTATGCTGACTGAGAGGACGGTGACACTGCAGGACAGCTGTTTCCCTGAATCTTTGACAGACTAAATTGCTGCCCATTTTCCTTATGAACTGAGGACTCTTAGACTGATGGGCATTGATCGATGCGGACACGTTTATGGTCCAGACCAATCTTTGGGACTGTAGTGTGCTGCATGACGAATTGATGGACTTAAGAGGACGACTAATAGCCAGATTAGGTAACTATGATATTCTGTGGATTGATTAAAATTCTTACAAAAATTTTGCATTAATTAGATAAAAATATTATTGATTAATAAGCAAATGTGTTGGGTTATTTATTATCGTCCGAATATAAATGAAAAGGATTAGAATCACTTTTCCAAATTCAACTAAATTGATCCATCGGCAAAGTGGAAGGGATATCTTGTGATTCAGGATTAAGATGTGCTGGATTCAGGATATTCAGTGTATGTTTATGTAAATAGAATTTCTTTAGATTATAAGATATTCTTTTCACGCCAGCGTTTGGAACATCTATCTCTCCAGTAAGAGCAGACCAAATGAGTGTGTGTGTGTGTGTTGGTGTTATGGGCCCCACCAATGAATGTATTGAGTGATGGCGTTAGTATGATATCTGGTCTGTGACGAAGGGAGGATAGGAAATTTCACGCTGGAGCAGTTTTTCTTGGTAGCAGAGTTATGGTTTTTATTGTTTTGGTTTGGTGATTATTGCTTGTAAATAGCTTATTGATTGTGGATAGGTATTGGTTTATGTATTAACACTCTATTTTGAGTCGCGTCGAGTTCTATGTTGTTCGCACGACTTCTGGGATGTAGGAAGTCGGAAGTTTTTAACGGTTCCGTAGTAGAGCAGAGGTAAGCGCTGCTCTCGGGAAAGATGGAATTGTTGTTGCCCTGTAGGTACACGGGGAAAACGTGTGACGATTGAAGTTGCACGACGCATTGTCTGGGTTCGATTCGGTATCATCGTCGTGTGTTGCCATTAGAAATATCTCCCGTACGAAAGAAGTGTATGGTAGCGAAGGTCACCTGTGAAATTTTGGTCTTAGGTACCAGGGGTCCAGATGACACTCCGATAACGCTTATCACTAGAAAGGTAATAGGTGTTCCCTAAGCTTGCTAGAAGGATAAAGTAGAGGGAAGTGCTACTTTATTAACGAGTGTCATAATTCTGTAGTAGGACAGACTGTTCGCTGTTCTCGGGAAAGACAGAATTCTGTGTGAATGAACTACATTTTCTGTATGAAAGTGCGTGAATGAAATAGCATTCTGGTTAATCGTGAAACTCTGGTTTTATATCTCAGGAGCATTGGGTCTCCAACTAGGTGTCTTAATTCTGGAGAAACGGTTAGCTAATGCTTGTTAGAAGGGTAAGGTAAAGGGATGTGCTACTTTATCAACGGAAGTAACAATTCCGTAGTAGGGCATAGGTAAGCGCTGCTCTCGGGAAAGACGGAATTCTTGTGAAAAAGGTCTTTAACTATCCTTGGTTAGCGAAGCGGACAATGGTGGCATTTTTATGTCGTTACTAACAGATTTGTAAGTTAGAAAAAGCGAAAAGAACTCACCGAGAAAATTTTGTAAAGGAGGGGTCAGTAGAAGCTGGAGTAAGAGCAGCGGCTGCTGACGTCAGAAAGACCGCGCTGGGATTGGCCAGTCAGCCAGAAACGTAGACGCTCCGGATTGGTGTGTTAGAGTGAGTCGTGCTAGGAGTGGAGAATTACAAGGTGACTTAGACGCTCCGGATTGGTGCGTTAGTGTGAGTCGCGCTACGATTGACTAAAATAACAGAATAGTCGTAAAGGAGAGACTAGCGATACATGGAAAGGCAAAATGATGTTTTACTATCCACCTGAAAAAGAGAAAAAGTCCTGGTTTGGAAAGATCAAGAAGTGGTTTAAAAAGGACAAACCGATTGTGACAAGGGAAGGACAGTTGCTTCCCCCACCGAAAACCCCCGCATCCTTTATGGTTGCGAAATACGGATATCACACTTGTATTTGGTTAGACAATTGGGTAAAATATACCAAGAATGATGGAGTTTTAGCATTTCCAGAGCATGGTTCGTTTAATTTAGCGGTGTTGAGAAATTTAAGAGAAAGAATGATGAATCTAGAACTGAGACCTAGACCAACACAGTTTGAAGCACTGACAGAATAGGAAGATGAGATGCATGACAGAGAAAGACAGAGGAGTGGCGGAAGGTATAAATACATGTTTGGCAGATACGGGCATGATACTCATGATGAGAAAATGAGAAGGTGGCGGAATGCGAGTATGACCGATGGGTTGTTTCCTGTAAGAATGGTTGAAGGAAAAAAGTGCACAGAAAAAAGACCTAATTTAGAACCAAAGGGGTATGGAGTGAATGAACTAGAGGATGACGTTCTTGATGATATGTTTTATAAAAATCCACCTCCGTATCAACCAGAATCTGAAATGTTGACACCAAGTGCCCCAATGAGAGAAACTTTGCGAGTCATTAAGACAGAACAAGTACCTCAAGAGTTGGGGAAAAGTAAAACGATGGGAGAAATGGAGAGAAAATCAGATAAAAAAACGAATAGTGAAAATTCGGCAAAGTTAGCAAAAACAACCTTAGAATTAACTGAAAAGATAAGAGAATTGACCATAAATTTAGAAGCTGTAACTGTTCCAGTGACCATAGGCCCTGTGATGCCTATTTTTGACAAACAGAAGGATAGTGAACATTGTTTAATGGTTCCTTATAACAGTAATAAACAAATTGAAAAGCCAAAGCAGAGCTTAAATGAGAATCAATGGAGACAGACAATGGGTACGATCGAGCCAAATGCCTCGAATACCCCCTTTCTAGACTCAAATATAGCAGGAAAACCTAATGTGAAGATGGAATCAGTATTTGAAACCCAAAGGGACTTAGAACAAACTAATGTAGAGAAATCAGTAGGCCCATCTTCAGAAGAACTGAGCGAATGGTTGAGAAGTCTGCAGAGAAAAGACAAAAGAATCTCAATCAATAGATGTAGCCAAACTACAAATGGTGTTGGAAGAGTTAATAGTAGGAACTATTCCCACAGAGAAGTGAAAAACTTACCAGGATGAGGAGTTGCTGTTTCTGTGTAAAAGCATAACTTGGAGAGCAAAAAGTCTCCATGAAAGATTAGAAGAAGTAGCAAATGAAATGGGTATAGACATTGAAAGGGTAAAGGCTCTACAGAAACCATATCGAATAGATTTCACTGAGAAGGACATTGAAAATTTGAATACCACAGGACGAATAAGTCAGATTAAGGAAATAATTATCTTGCTGAGAAAATGGGGAGATGTGGACAAATGGAGAAGCAGATGGTATCGAAAACGAGATGATGCCTTAGACAAAACCTTTGCAGCTTTCCCTGTTAGAGAAAAGGAGAAGGTAGTAACAGAATGCCCTATGAGAGAAATTCCAGTAGGAGGATATGTACATGTCCCATCGACCAGACAAGATATTTTGTCATTCACAAATGATTTCCCTCGACTACGTGAAAAACCCGCCGAGTGGTATAGGCAGGTAGACTGATTTGTAAAATTATCTAAAGTATTATGGATTAATCTGAATAGTCTATTTGACATAATTGTACCAGCAGATTTATGGACGGAATGCAAACTTATGATAAATTGGCCCACACAAGAATACCCTAGGGATCCAAAGACAGGAGCCCCAGACCCCGAGGTAATGAAGAAATACGAGCAGGTCATTGTCTTTTTGAAAAACAAAGTACCTCCTAAAGAAATAGATTGGGTAAAGATTGACAGAACTCATCAGGAAAGTAAGGAGTCGGTACATGCCTACTATGAGAGGTTGATTTTGGCCTTTAAACAATTTAGTGGTGATGAAAATTTGAGCGAAAAAGACTTGTCATTTTATATATAGATCTGAATATGGTCTACGTCCAGAAATTAGTGAGATGATCAAACAACATACCGTAGATTGGCAAAACAAGAAAATAGATGAAGTATTGAGACATGCAAAATATTTCAGTGATGAGATTGAGGCCAAACAACGTAAGTTAAAAGAAAAAGCCATGTGGGTACAAGTAAAGGTGGCAGAGAGACAGAAAGCCCAGTTAGTGGAACAAGCGAATAATTTAGGCCCCAAAAGGTTCCTTCCTGGGAAAGGTAAGGGAAATTTTAACATAGAAGAAGCAAAAAAAAAATTACCATGTCATAATTGCGGTAGGATAGGGCATTGGAAATCCGAGTGTAAATTTCCCCCAAGTACTAATAATGAAAATGCATCATTGAATCCACAGGTGCAGAATGGGTGAGTGGTCAACCGCAGCGACAGCAGCAGGATGTAACCCAACACAATCAGATGCCAAAACCGCCTTTACCACAGAGTAAAAACTCCCAGAAATATAGTAGTGAGACTGGATTCTATAACGAAGAACAGGTAACTAAGCTGCCGCGTGCTAACGCTGTTTCGCAGTATTGGCTACAATGCGATGCAAGCGATTCGGAAGAAGGTTATTGAAGGGAGGGAGAAGAGTGTGTACTTGGCGCAACACTAGAAGTAGACCAGACAGGCCCATTTGTGGATGGAAAGATAAATAATGAAAATGTTACTTTCCTGGTAGATACTGGTGCTACTAGATCAACTATTAGTTCAGCTGATGTTAAAAATCTTCCTCTCTCAGATGAAACCGTCCAAGTAGTTGGTGTATCCAATAGACAGATTAAAACTTATCTGACAGAACCTGTAAAGGTTAGCATTGGGAAATTTTCTGAAATGCACCGCTTTGTTGTGTGCAATACCAGTCCTGTGAATTTGTTAGGAAGGGATTTATTGTGCAAAATGAATTGCACTATATTCTGTACTCCTGATGGTATAGCATTTGAGACCCCTGATGAAGATGTGTTGTATAAGATGACCATGGCAAACAGAGAAACTGAGGTTACTGAAGCCTATGCTGTATTTAACCCTGATGACCTACCAAAAGGATTGAAACAAACTGTAAAGGCAGAAGTCTGGGACTTCACGGTAGAAGATGTGGGACTAATGAGAAATGTAGACCCAGTAAAAATAACAGTAAAAGGGGGAATAAATTATCAGAATATTCTACAATATAAATTGACACCTGAGATAATTGAAGGAGTTACCCCTATAATTGAGAAAATGATAAAACAAGGTATTTTAAGGGAAATAATGAGTAGTCCATGTAATTCCCCAATTATGGGACTGAAAAAACCAAATGGAGAGTTCAGGATAGTACAGGATTTGAGAAAAATAAACAAAATTGTTGTGCCATGTTGTCCCACCGTACCGAATCCATCTGTGATTCTGTATCAGATTCCCCATGAAGCAGAATAGTATACAGTAATTGATTTATGCCATGCTTTCTTTTCCATTCCATTGCACCATTTTTGCTTTTCGTTTTGGCGAGCGTGTTTTGGCATGGTGCCGAATTCCACAGGGGGGGTATACAGAAAGCCCCTCAATCTTTTTTTTTTTTTTTAATTCTTTTTATTAAACCAATTTGACAGTCAGACAGCAGATATTCATTGGCAGGCGTCGTCGGTTACAATCGGTCACTGAGCACACAACTCAATACATGTTTCAAACAGAGTTTCGTAGCGGTTAGGGGGTTACATGAGCCTCATCAGCAGTTAGTCTGCTCGGTGGGGGACATACATCACCTCTATAGTGGTTCCAAGCTCCCCACACTTTACTCCACTTTCCGGGGCAACCCCATGCCACAAACACCGCCTTTTCTCTCCACATGCACCAGTCTAGGTCCTCCCTCCACTTCCCCAGACCGGGTGGCTGTGCCGCACCCCACAATTGCGCGATGTTTCTCTTCGCTATCATGAACGCCAGCGTAGCCCACTGTGTAGTGCACACGTTGAGGTCAGTAGGCTCCCAGACATTGAGCAGGCACCTACGTGCCTCTGGGTGGATGTCAACCCTAATACAGCCCGCATAATTCGGTGAATACCTCCCCAATACTCTGCTATCCGCTGGCACCCCCAAAGGACATGGAAGAAAGTCCCTGGCTCTCCGCACCCCCGTCTACACTCCCCGCTTTCCGCCCGCCCCATACGAACCAGCCCGGGACCAGTTACATATGTCATATGCAAAATATTGAGCTGTACCAACCTAAGCCGGGCCTGAGTTGCCACCACCCTTGGGGAGGAGACTGCCTCCTGCCAGTCTTCATCGTCAAGTTCGAGGCCTTCACTATTCCACTTCCCCCTGAGGCGCACCAGTGGATCTTCCATATTGTTAATTAGTTTCTTATAAATAAGGGAAATGGTTTTCTCAGGGATATGCTCATCCAACACCCTAGCCTCCAATGGTGAGGCTTCTGGCAGTGACTCGCCCCCCGGGATCCGCGCTAATAACGCATGCCGGATCTGCAGGTACCGGAAGTGCTCAGCGTCCGCCATGCCATACTGCTCCTTGAGGGCAGCAAACGGTAGGACCATGCCCTGTCCCCACATGAAGCCCCTCAATCTTTAATCTGATACTGAAGAAATCTTTAGAAAGCCTGGAGATGCCCGAGAATTCAGTGTTAGTACAATATATCGACGACCTACTTGTGGCTTCGAAGACTCACGAGGCCGGTGTAACGGACACTATAACATTGTTGGATCATCTGGCTGATGAAGGACTTAAGGTGTCACCATCAAAATTACAATTTTGTAAGAAAGAAGTACATTACTTAGGCCATAACCTCTAAAAGGGTCTGAGGAAAATAACAATAGACAGAATCAGGATAATAAAATAAATGAGAGCCCCTATGACACAAAGAATGTGTCATAGGGAATGGTTGGATATTGTCGTCAATGGATAAGTAAGTTTCCCTAATCGCAAAGCCATTGGTACGTTTGACAACAAGTGATGTGAGAGATCCCATTGATTTGAGCAAAGAAGAATTGGCAGCTTTTAAACAATTGAGAGATGGTCTGTGTGAAGCGCCAGCATTGGGAATGCCGGACTATGAAAAGGAGTTTGAGATGTATTGCAGTGAGAGGAATGGATGTGCACTTTCTGTATTAATTCAGAAATATGGAAAACTAAGAAGGCCAATTGCATACTTTTCATCAATGCTAGACCCAGTAGCTGTAGCTTTACCTGGGTGCTTGAAAGCAGTAGCTGCTACCTGTCGAAGCCTGGAACAAAGTGAAGGGATCGTGATGGGATATCCTGTGAAAGTGTTTGTACCTCATGCTGTGGCAATCCTTTTAACAAGGAGTCGCACTCAATACATGACACATAGTCGGCTGACTAAATATGAGAAAGTCATATTAGGTGCAACGAATGTGAGCCTTGAGAGGTGTTTGAATGTGAATCCTTCAACCTTATTGCCTCATGCTGAAAAGGTGGAAGTCAGAGATGAAGCAGATCATGATTGTCTGGATGTACTCGATTTCTATACCAAGCCACGTCCAGATATAAAAGATGTACCATTGTCAGAAAGTGATTTTGTGATGTTTGTAGATGGTTCTTGCTTGAGAACAGATGATGGAATGTTGAGTGCAGCATATGCAGTATGCACGGTTGCAGCAGTAATGGAAGCATCCTATCTGAAAGGAGTAAAGTCAGCCCAAGTAACTGAACTTGTTGCTTTGACTAGAGCATGTAAGATTGGAAGGGTGTGAGAGTGACTGTAATCACTGACAGCCAGAATGGTTTTGGTGTTGTGCACGACTTTGGCCAAATATGGCTACAGAGAGGATTTCTGACATCAAGTGGAACGCCCATTAAGAATGCTGAAGTGCTGGGGGGAGGAGCCTAGCGTGCAACCAAGATGGCCGCATAGGCTTAAGGCTCTCGAGGGCCTCCGCAACCTCCCACGTCTATCCTGACTAAATCCTGGTAAATTTGACGGGCTTTTGCTGATGCATTCGCGCTGAGGTGCCACCCGTTTTCCGAATTCTGATCGGACGCCGGGAACCCGAATGGTTGCCCTCCGAAGTTTGCGGCCTGCTGGTGCCTAGGTCCCGGTCTCGAGTTGGTGAGGTGCCCGGGTACGAAGTGAACAACAGCGGCATGCAGGGCTTGACCTGCCCCGTACCCCGCACTTTCACTTTCGTTTTCAAGTCTGCTGTTTGAGATCGGCTGAGGGACCCTGGTGTTTCAGAGGAGCGCGGACAACGGAGTGTCTGGCCCGATCTTCGGACTATCCACGGACATCCTGTCTGCGATCGCAGTGTCGGCTTAACTTAGCCAACGGGTCCCTGTCCCTGGCGCTGGCGGGTGCCAACCTTGGTGGCCTCCGGACGATGGCGGCGAGACTCGAAGGGGACAAGTCGAAATCTAAGTCAACCCGGAGGGGATCCTATGCTCAGGCCAACAACATGGACCGTTACGCGCAGCTAAAGGGATCCCCCGCTGGCCTGCATAAATCGCCTGAGCGGTCTAAAGAGCTGGCGGGCCCAGCGTCGGAATTTACCCTGCAGGACGTTATGGGCGCCATTGAGGAGATGAAGGCTGCTGTGGGTCAGCGATTTGATACCCTGGTACATAAGTTGGACGCGGTACTGATCGATGTGAATTTGGTCAGGGCAGATCTGTCCAAAACCAACGAGCGGGTCGACTCCTTGTCACAAGCGGCGTCGAGCCTAACTGTGGACGTGGCCGCCCTGCAGATGGAGGTCCGTCGGTTGCGGCTTGCCAGTGACCAGACTGATCGTCGACTTGAGGATTCGGAAAGCAGGGCTAGACGGAACAATGTCCGTATCATCGGAGTGCCGGAAAGATCGGAGGAATCTGCTGCTGATCTTTTTGTGGAGGATCTGGTGATCAACCGTCTCGCGCCCAAGGGATTGAGCAAGTTCTTTGCGGTGGAGCGGGCCCACAGGATTCCGGGTGGTGCGCCCAAAGTGGGTGCTCCCCCGCGGCCTATAATCGCTCGACTTTTTAACTTTCGGGATAGAGATGCTATCCTTCAGGCGTCGCGGGTGGCTGGGCCGCTGAAGTTTGAGAACTCCAATGTTAGCTTTTATCCGGACTTCACGCAAGCGGTCCAGAAACAGCGGCTGGGATTTTTGGGTGTCAAGCGGCGCCTGAGGGACATGGAGCTGAAATACGCGATGTTATTCCCGGCGAGGTTGCGGGTTGAGTTCCAGGGTCGTTCCCACTTTTTTGACCGACCGGAGGCGGTTGGTGACTGGTTGGATGCCCTACCGCGGGGACAGGATCGAGACGATCGGGGCGGAGGAGAGCGGACGGGATGTGGTGGAGCAGGACTAGAACTTGGTTCCTGGCGATGGACTAGATTGACTATTCATTGCACCTTGGCTCAGTTACACTCTAATCCGGCACATCATGCCCTTCAAATGTCTGGGGGTTGCGGGGAGCTTTTTGGGGTCCTTTCCTCCTTCTGGGGTTCTTTTGTGGTAAATGTTAGGGCGACAGGCACACTGCAAGTTGGGGGGGCTGTTCGGGCTCAAGCAGGGGTGCAGGGAGGGGGGAGTTGTGGTTTTGGGTCTGTGGGGGAGGGGGGTTGTTGGGGATGGTTGTTGTTTTTTCGTTTCGCAGGGCAATGTGAAGTTGTTTGCTGATTTCTCCGGGTTGTGCTCTCCGGGATGTGGGTATCATGTGCGGGAGTGGGATGGGGGATAGGGGATTGCGAATCCTTTCGTGGAATGTGAATGGTCTGGGGGACAGGATCAAGCGCGGGGTGGTGTTACAGTTCTTGAAGCGGCTCTCGCCCGACATCGTTTTCCTGCAGGAGACACATTTGGTTGGGAACTCCTTCCAGGCCCTAAATAGGAGGGGCTATCGCCTTGCCGCTCACTCTGGTTTCACTTCTGGCTCTAGGGGAGTGGGCATCTTAGTTAGGACCTCCCTCCCATTGGCAGTGGACGAGGTGCTTCACGATGATAGGGGGCGATATGTGGCACTGGTGGGGAGATGGGAGGGTAGAACCATCTCACTGGTGGCTGTGTATGTGCCCCCGGGGTTGCAGACGACTACATTTGCTGACTTGGGGCGTTTGGTTCTGGGGCTCCCTGGGGGGGTTTTGGTGTTGGGTGGAGACTTTAATGCCGTGGTCTCTGGATTGGAGGACCGTCACCCCCCCCAGGGATCTCCCTAGGGCTCAGGCCTGGTTGGGGAGTTTTTTGGACACTTTGGGACTGGTAGATTGCTGGAGAATGATGCACCCGGGACAAGCGCAGTATACCTTTCACTCGGGGGCCCATGGGAGTCTCTCGAGACTCGACTATATGCTCATGCCGGCGACCCAAGCGGGGATGATTGGGGAGGTGCGTCACGTAGCCAGAGGTATTTCTGACCATTCCCCTATATGGTTGCAACTGAGGGTTGACCCTGGCACAGAGGGAAGAGTGGCACCTATTGGCCCCTGGTATCTTCGTAACCCTAAGATCCGCGCGGAGTTGGTCAAGTCCACTGATCACTACTTCACTGATAATGTGGGGTCGGTGTCGTCGGCCGTCTCCCTATGGGAGGCTTATAAGGTGGTGGTCAGGGGGCAGGCCTTGTCTCTTATCTCCCATACTAAGAGGTGCGAGAGAGCTGAGGTGGTTCGCCTGGAGACTGAAATAGCTGAAATGGAGGAGGACTTGGAGCGTGGAGTTACTGATGAGAAATTGCATGTTCTCAGCCTCAAACAGTCAGATTATAGAGCGCTAGTCACGGAAGCTGCTAAAGGGATGTATAGAGAGCAGCAAGGGCGTCTGTATGACGTGGGGGATAAGGCCGGAAAGTTGATTGCTTGGTTGGATAAGAAGGAGAGAGCGAGCAGGGTGGTGCCCGTTGTGGAGAGAATGGATGGAGTGCGTGTGACTGACCCTGTTGAGATTGTTGACTGCTTTGCGGATCACTTCCGCGGGGTATACTCTCCGGTTTCCGTGCGTTCGGAGGAGGATTCTCATCTGTTGCTTCGAGACATCGCACTGCCAACCTTATCGGAGGCGGATGCAACATTGATGGAGGCGAAGTTGTCGTCAGATGAGATTGCTTTGGCCATTCGCTCGATCGCGTCTGGTAAGGCGGTGGGTCCTAATGGTCTTCCCATTGAACTATATAAGTTACGTCCTGATAAGATAGCGCCGTATCTTCGTGACATGTTTTCGGCGGCACGTGCGGCGGGCTTCCTTCCCCCTGACCAACGCCTCGCCACCATAGTGGTGATACACAAAGATGGGAAGCCGCGAGACCGCTGCGCCTCCTATAGGCCCATTTCGCTGTTGAACGCAGAACCCAAAATTCTGGCTAAGGTGTTGGCTAACCGACTGGTTCGGGTCGCGGGCGACTTGATTCATCAGGATCAGTCCGGTTTTATACCCCATCGGAATACCGCCCTAAATTTGAGGCGGTTGCACGGTGTGCTGGCTAGAGCCGAGTTTATACGGGAGCCGGCCATCTTGGCATCTTTAGATGCTACTATGGCGTTCGACACTTTGGAGTGGCCATATATTTGGGCCGTTTTGGCGAAATTTGGATTCGGCCCTGAGTTTATTGGTTGGGTAAAATTGTTATACGCTGACCCACTGGCTCAGGTGGTGGTGAATGGTAGGGTGTCGGCTCCCTTCGCACTGGGGAGGGGTACGCGACAGGGATGTCCGCTATCACCCCTTCTCTTTGCGCTTTCTTTGGAGCCTCTCGCCGCCTGGTTGCGTTGGGAGCCGTCGTTGCGAGGCATTAGATGGACGCCGGAGTTCGAAGACCGTGTCTCCCTTTACGCGGACGACATCCTTCTATATCTCACTTCCCCCCGACAGTCACTAATGGTATTGGTGGACGTGTTGACTTCCTTTGGCCGCAACTCCGGCCTGGTTATCAACTGGGCCAAATCGTGCGTCTACGTCCTCTCCGGGGAAGCCCCCCTCCTGCCGCAAGACTGCCCTGTTCAGGTTGCTACCCTGGGGTTCAAATATTTGGGAATCTTTATCTCACTGGATCCCGCGGTCCGCTATGAGCGAAACCTTCTCCCTCCCCTCCAGCGACTGAAGGCCGACGTCGCAAGATGGCGACGACTTCCGCTTTCACCGCTTGGACGGGCGGCATTGTTTAAAATGATGTCGCTGCCTCGCTTTTTGTACGCTTTGCAAAATACTCTGGATGTCGTACCGGCCCGCTATTTCCGGGAGGTTGAGGGTCTTCAGCGTCAACTGTTTTGGGACGGGCGGCCGCGGATTGCTCTCGCCAAGTTAACGCTTCCTTGGTACGATGGGGGGGTTGCACTCCCTGATATCAAACGATACTATTGGGCGTCTCAGTTGGCGGCTGTGAACCACGGGATATATGGTCCTGCCTTAAACCCGGCGTTCGAGATGGATAAATTCCTGCTTCCGGGTGGGGATTATAATAGGGCGCTGTACTCGGTGACCCCGGACACGCGGCTGACGGGACCCACGCAGGTGGCGGTGCGTGTGTGGCACGCGGCGAATGCTGCGATGGGGTGGAGGGATCGCTTGACTCGGGCGACGCCGCTGTATGCCTCTGGGCGGTTGGGCTGTTTGTGGGGATCGAAAGGCTTTGAGAAATGGGACATGATTGGTATATGTAAGGTGGGTGATCTTTGGGTGAAGGGAGCTTTCAAAACGTTTGAAATGCTTAAAAAGGAATATAAATTGAACGATAGAGAGTACTTCCGATATGCTCAAGTCCACCATGCGCTGTGTTCGGTTTTTCCGGACGCTGCTGCCATCCCCGAGTATTCCCCACTGGAGGATAGAGTGTTGGATGGCTATGTGCCCGACAGCACTATTTCTCTGATTTACAAGAAACTCATCAACGATCGCGCGGACTTGCTGCTCCGTCTGAGGGAGGCATGGACAGGCGATGGCTTAGAGCTGGATGATGAGGACTGGGTGTCGGCGGTGGCCTCCCCGAAGGAGGTGGCGATCCCGGCCCGCCTCCGATTTGTACAGCTGAAGATCCTCCATAGAGTGTATGTCACAGGGCCCGGTTTGCTGCGTATGGGTTATTCGATGGATGGATTGTGTAAGCGTGGATGTGGCCTGCCGGGAACGTTCCTTCATATATTGTGGGAATGTCCGGAGATTGTGCGATTCTGGAACGGTATCCATACTGTACTGGAGGGGGTCACGCACGTGGCCCTGTTGCCAGAGGCTAGGAGGTGTTTGTTGAATGTCTGGGAACCGATTGATTGCAATGCGACACAGACGCAGTGGGTGACCTTGGGGTATATGGTGGCTAAGCGTAACATTGCACAGCTATGGGGCTCCCTGAGGCCACCCACGGTTGATGTATGGAAGGAGAATATGGACTGGTGTATGTTTAGGGAAAAGACGGTGTATGTGGCGAGAGGTAAGCCAGGGAAATGGAGTAGGGTATGGGGTCCGTGGAATTTATATCGAGGCCGTATCTGCGCCCCGCCTTTGCCATTAGAGGTCGATATTGCTTTGACCCCCTAGCTGCGCATTCTGCGGGAGTGTGTGATGTGTGTTCCATGCTTTGTTTTCCCATTGCCCCCCTTCACCGCTTCTGGACCAGAATCGTTTTGGACACTGTATGTTGTTTCCCGTCCTGGGAAGAGCACGCTGCTATCTCGGACTCTCATTGCCTTGAGTGTGTTTTATGTTTAATAAAAAATGAAACTGTTGTCTTAAACCGCTCCTGGCCTATGGCCATGGTCTGTTATAGGTGCTTACGAACTGCCGGGTACTTTGCCGCTGGTTCATTTGAATGTATGGCGTTACACTGCGGGCCCTCGGGCTCTATAGCAGCCGGCCCTGGTGGTTGTAGGCCCTTGTATGTCTTTTATTGTGTGCTAACGGTTTCTAATAAAATAAAAAAATAAAAAAATAAAAAAGAATGCTGAAGTGGTTGGAAAATTGCTCGAGGCGATACAGCTGCCTAAGCAATTGGCTGTTGTGAAGTGTGCTGCACATAATCAGTCTGGCGATTACATCGCTGTAGGCAATAAATACGCCAATGATATGGCTCAATACTGTGCACGAAATCAGAATTCAATCAATAGGGGAAAGGAAGAGGAAGTGACTTCTTGCTCCATACTGTTTACTAACATTGTGGGTACCTGGGAGGAAGTGAGACAATTACAGGAAGAAGCAGGAGATGAGGAAATGAAACAGTGGGTAAAAGAAGGATGTGCACCAAGAGAGAAGGATCATGTATGGGTCTATCGGGATGGAAGACTAGTTATGCCTGATAGCATGATGTCTGCCATGGCACGGATGTATCATGGACAGGGACATATAGGGAGAGATGCCATGATAAGGTCGTTTAAACAGACCTGGTACAATGCAAAATTTAGACTTGTAGCAGAAAGTCTATGTCAAAGATGTCTCATATGTCCGCAATATAACCCAGGCAGAAAGACAGTGGGAGTCTAGGAACAATAGGTCGAGAAGGAAGACCTTTTACCAGAATGCAAGTAGACTTCATAAAAATGCCTCCTTGTAACAGGTTGAGGTATGTTCTAGTTATGGTCTGTTTGTTTTCAAGATGGGTAGAAGCTTACCCAACGAGAAGAAATGATGTAATCACAGTGGCAAAATTACTTTTGAGGGAATTTATTCCCAGATTCGGGTTCCCAGTAACAATTGAATCAGATCGAGGAGGACATTTCCAGAATGAGATCATAAAACTGATTTGTGAAGCATTAAGTGTACAGCAAAAACTACATTGTGCCTATCGCCCAGAAGCTTCTGGTGTGGTGGAACAAATGAATGGTACTATCAAAAACAGGATAGGGAAAATGTGTTTAGCCACGGGTATGAAATGGCCTGATGTCTTGCCTCTAGTACTCATGACAATTTGATCAATTCCAGACAGAACCACAGGGCTGAGCCCCCATGAAATTATCATGGGAAGAGCGATGCGCCATGTGTTCATACCAGTCAACAAGCTGTTGCCTATAACTGATGACATGGTGTTGGATTACTGTAAAAGCCTGGCTGACGCAGTTCATTCTGTGTTTCATCAGGTTGGAGCGGATGCCCCCACCCTTGAAAAGAAGCAAGCTCATGACCTGAGCCCAGGGGACTGGGTAAGAATCAAAGTACACAGAAGAAGAAATTGTTTGGTTCCAAGGTGGGGAAAACCACGACAAGTGATTTTGACTACAACAACAGCTGTAAAGTGTGCTGGAATCAAAAACTGGATTCATGCAAGTCACACGTTGAGAATTCCAAATGCAGTGGATAGCACAGAAAAGGAATATTTTGATGAGACAGAATCAAGTACTGAATCAGACGAGGAAGAGACCAGAGCAAAAGAAAACCCTGAAAGGGGGGAATTGGAGATAGATCAAACAGTTGTCCCGTGAAGTGTTTCCTTGAAAAGAAGATTGCAAATTTCTGATACCAGCTCAGACACAGAGACTGAACAAGCAACTTTACATTCGAGAAAAGAAAAAGACAGGTCAATAACTGATTTTTCTAACAATGTATTTTTGAAATTACTGTATGAATATGTAAAGACAATGGACGTGAGGTACTGCTACGTCTGTATGGAGTTACCTGTATCTGTTTCGGAGGGAGTGACTTATCACCACCTTCCTGTAACTTATGGAATAACATGTAGTGTAATAGCTAGTTTATTTTATCGAACACGGAAGTTAGAATATTATTTTTCAGATGAAGATAACATATTTTCACAAGTACCGTCAATTAACAAACTAAATAAGGTAAAACCTGCAAAGGTATTAGGTGAATTTTTCTTAGAAACTAAAGAATTAACATTAGAGTATATATATATATATATATATATATATATATATATATATATATATATATATATATAGAGAGAGAGAGAGAAATAATTTGACTTGCAGTTTAAAGAAAGAAGAAAGGACTTTTTTAGATAGGGTTGAAGAAGGAAGACTGAAAATGCAAAGGAAGATCTCTCAAGGGAAGGTAGAAAAGACAGTTTGGGATGTAGATATGGAAAAACACTTGAAGGTAGAAGCTAGTCCAACTATGGCTTTAGATTGGCCTCAGAAAGAAAATGTGTGTATTAGGAGGAATAAGACTGCATATGACAATTACTTTGTAGGTAACAGTGAGTGCCATGATACATACCGAATCATGGGTGGTTGGGGATTTAAAGGAGGAAATGATCCAGTATTTCCCGGATTATATTTTATCTGTGGGAACAGGGCATATTATCGTTTGCCAGACCATTGGTATGGCACATGTTATGTAGGCCTGGTTTTCCCAAAGATTTTTCATATGGAAAGAGGAGAAGATGGTGTACATACTTTAGGTACTTATTTAGCACATAGAAAGAGAGAAACTTGGTCAGAAATTGTAGGTGATATCTTTGGAGCATTGATACCAGCAGTGGGAATATCTCTGAATGCAAATAAAATTAGAAAACTGTCAACAGTAGTGGATCGCTTGTCAACAAGCACCGCTAGAGGATTTTTATTGGTAAATACTGAAATGGTTGCCATGCGTGCCATGGTAATGCAAAATCAACTTGCCCTTGATATTTTATTGGCAAAAGAGGGTAGAGTTTGTGGAATGTTGAAAGTCCAACATTGTTGTACTTACATTCCAGATGAAAGTAAAGATTTGAAAATTTATATTAAAAATATAACTGATTTGTATGACGAAGTTACACCACTGGCGGTTGAAGGTGCTTGGGAAAAGATTGTTAAGAAAATATATTCTATTAAAGACTTCTTAGTAAATTTAGGTAGAACCTTTATAGGTAAAATCTTAACATGTGTGATTTTCTTAGTATTAATATTAAGATTAGGTTGTCTTTGTTATAAAAGGAAGAAAGTTCAGAAAAAGTTAAAAAGAGAAAATTTAAGGAGACAGAATAAGAGACAGAAGAGGGAATTTGAAGAAATAGAATTAGAAGAAATAAAAGAAAATATGTATAAGACAGCTAAAATTGAAGAAATTGGGGAGACTGAGATGTAACAATAAAAGCAAGAATTCACTTTTACTCCATGAAAAAGGGAATACAAAATTTTAATGGCGTGGTGATAAAATCACCAAAGGGGGGATTGATGGAGCGGGTAAAACAAAATTGTGTATACCCCCCCCCCCATTCGGCATGTTTACACTAATAGGAATAATCAATTAATTATAATAAGTATTAATGTGTTTGTTTGCTATCTAATCAACCCTACTAATGTATGATTTGCATTTGCATGGCTAAAATAATTTGTAAACTAATATACGTATGCATGCTAACACTAGAAAAACAGAATATTACATGGTATATGTTGCTTTTGTGATGTCATTGTAAGTTGCACCAGATGACATCATTGGGCGAGTATAAACGCTTTAAATGTCGCCAATATGCTAGATAATTACACACACATAAGGGAATTAGTGAGGGTTAAACATTTTATTCGTTATTTCCATGTTTTAATTACCTTTTGTGTTTGTTTTGCTTAAGTTGACCAATTTGGCCTATGACAAAATGGGCGACTCATGGACGCGACGAAACAGCTACCATTCCACGAGGTTTCCGATTAAGTGCGCATGCTCCAGGCTCCTGAACAAGTGGCCTCAAGATGACCCACACAGACTGTACCAGAACAAGGTCATAACTGGACTACTGCCAAGAGCTTTAACAATGGTCAATTTTCGTAAACCGGATGGATCATGTCTGACAGTGTGACATCATAGACTTTGGGAAACCGAAACGGACTATCTTAACCAACCAATCAGAAGTGCCTAAAACTGACTTTTGCTACATTTTGTCATTAATTTCATTATAAAAGAAGGTAGACTAGTGAGTTAGAAAATCTTTTTTTTTTCTGTTTCCTGACGTTATGCTGACTGAGAGGACGGTGACACTGCAGGACAGCTGTTTCCCTGAATCTGACAGACTAAATTGCTGCCCATTTTCCTGATGAACTGAGGACTCTTAGACTGATGGGCATTGATCGATGCAGACATGTTTATGGTCCAGACCAATCTTTGGGACTGTAACATGCTGCATGACGAATTGATTGACTTAAGAGGACGACTAATAGCCAGATTAGGTAACTATGATGTTCTGTGGATTGATTAAAATTCTTACTAAAATTTTGCATTAATTAGATAAAAATATTATTGATTAATAAGCAAATGTGTTGGGTTATTTATTATCGTCCGAATATAAATGAAAAGGATTAGAATCACTTTTCCAAATTCAACTAAATTGATCCATCGGCAAAGTGGAAGGGATATCTTGTGATTCAGGATTAAGATGTGCTGGATTCAGGATATTCAGTGTATGTTTATGTAAATAGAATTTCTTTAGATTATAAGATATTCTTTTCACGCCAGCGTTTGGAACATCTATCTCTCCAGTAAGAGCAGACCAAATGAGTGTGTGTGTGTGTGTTGGTGTTATGGGCCCCACCAATGAATGTATTGAGTGAAAGCGTTAGTATGATATCTGGTCTGTGACGAAGGGAGGATAGGAAATTTCACGCTGGAGCAGTATTTCTTGGTAGCAGAGTTATGGTTTTTATTGTTTTGGTTTGGTGATTATTGCTTGTAAATAGCTTATTGATTGTGGATAGGTATTGGTTTATGTATTAACACTCTATTTTGAGTCGCGTCGAGTTCTATGTTGTTCGCACGACTTCTGGGATGTAGGAAGTCGGAAGTTTGTAACGGTTCCGTAGTAGAGCAGAGGTAAGCGCTGCTCTCGGGAAAGATGGAATTGTTGTTGCCCTGTAGGTACACGGGGAAAACGTGTGACGATTGAAGTTGCACGACGCATTGTCTGGGTTCGATTTGGTATCATCGTCGTGTGTTGCCATTAGAAATATCTCCCGTAGGAAAGAAGTGTATGGTAGCGAAGGTCACCTGTGAAATTTTGGTCTTAGGTAACAGGGGTCCAGATGGCACTCCGATAACGCTTATCCCTAGAAAGGTAATAGGTGTTCCCTAAGATTGCTAGAAGGATAAAGTAGAGGGAAGTGCTACTTTATTAACGAGTGTCATAATTCTGTAGTAGGACAGACTGTTCGCTGTTCTCGGGAAAGACAGAATTCTGTGTGAATGAACTACATTTTCTGTATGCGTGAATGAAATAGCATTCTGGTTAATCGTGAATCTCTGGTTTTATATCTCAGGAGCATTGGGTCTCCAACTAGGTGTCTTAATTGTGGAGAAACGGTTAGATAATGCTTGTTAGAAGGGTAAGGTAGAGGGATGTGCTACTTTATCAACGGAAGTAACAATTCCGTAGTAGGGCATAGGTAAGCGCTGCTCTCGGGAAAGACGGAATTCTTGTGAAAAAGGTCATTAACTATCCTTGGTTAGCGAAGCGGACAATGGTGGCATTTTTATGTTGTTACTAACAGATTTGTAAGTTAGAAAAAGCGAAAAAAGAACTTACCGAGAATATTTTGTAAAGGAGGGGTCAGTAGAAGCTGGAGTAAGAGCAGCGGCTGCTGACGTCAGAAAGACCGCGCTGGGATTGGCCAGTCAGCCAGAAACGTAGACGCTCCGGATTGGTGTGTTAGAGTGAGTCGCGCTAGGAGTGGAGAATTACAAGGTGACTTAGACGCTCCGGATTGGTGCGTTAGTGTGAGTCGCGCTACGATTGACTAAAATAACAGAATAGTCGTAAAGGAGAGACTAGCGATACATGGAAAGGCAAAATGATGTTTTACTATCCACCTGAAAAAGAGAAAAAGTCCTGGTTTGGAAAGATCAAGAAGTGGTTTAAAAAGGACAAACCGATTGTGACAAGGGAAGGACAGTTGCTTCCCCCACCGATAACCCCCGCATCCTTTATGGTTGCGAAATACGGATATCACACTTGTATTTGGTTAGACAATTGGGTAAAATATACCAAGAATGATGGAGTTTTAGCATTTAGCATTAATCAATATTATTGATTAATAAGCAAATGTGTTGGGTTATTTATTATCGTCCGAATATAAATGAAAAGGATTAGAATCACTTTTCCAAATTCAACTAAATTGATCATCGGCAAAGTGGAAGGGATATCTTGAGATTCAGGATTAAGATGTGCTGGATTGAGGATATTCAGTGTATGTTTATGTAAATAGAATTTCTTTAGATTATAAAATATTCTTTTCACACCAGCGTTTGGAACATCTATCTCTCCAGTAAGAGCAAACCAAATGAGTGTGTGTGTGTTGGTGTGGATAGGAAATTTCACGCTGGAGCAATAACACCACAAATGGACACCACGCCAGTTTAGAAAAATAAAGTATCTTCATCTAAACTCAACAAGACCAAAACAACAAAAATCCAACATACATGTAATAAGAATATGACTTTAAAAAGGTTTTAAACAACATGCCCCGTAGAAAACTATGGATGCGTGATTTCTCTCAAAGTACCTGTGGATGCGACAAACTTCACAAGGCCAAAAGCTGTAGAGATGGGAAGCGTCGAAAAACAAAGAGTTATGTCAGTTTCTGAGACCATGGGGAGGCGATGCAACAGTTCTGCTGCACACAGGAGAAGTGATGCGTCGAATCCGGTCTGTAGGGGGAAGTGATACTTAGATTGCGAGACGGTTCTGGTCCACAGGTGATGTGTCGGGAAAACTTACTGCACAGGTACGATGCGTGGATATTAAAATGCAGCAACTCTAGCAGTGCAGCACCAGTTTCTTCAGCCGCGATCCCTTGAGGCATTGGTTTTTCCAGCAGCGACAGGCGCTGCGTCGGTTTTGGCAGCGGCACGGAGATACGTGGAGATTCTTCTTGTACTTCGGTGCTGCGTCGGTAAAACTGCTGCAAAATGACCGATGCATCGCTTTTCTTGTAGTTGCGTTGCTTTTCCAGCTCCCAACAGCAGGAACAACCTCCAGAGGCCAAACACAGTCACAGGCACCTCTTGGCAGGTCAAACCTCCCAGCAAGGAAGTTCAGGGGAGCTGGGGGTGAAGTCTGTGTGTCCCTGAGACTTCAGAACAGGAGGCAAGCTCTACTGAAGCCCTTGGAGATCTTCCTCAAGCAGGGGGGACACAGCACACAGCAAAGTCCTTCTCCTTTCCTTGTCAGAAACAGCTACTGCAGGCCAACCCCAGACAGCACACAGCAAAGGGGCAGTACTTCTCCTCAGTTTCTCCAGCTCTTCTGATTGGCAAAGGTTCGTCTTGAATTCCAGAAATTATCTAAAGTGCAGAGGTTTTAGGTCTAACACTTATAACCCAAAATGACTTTGTTCTCTATGTGCAGGGGTCTCTGAGCGCAGTCCAAACCAGTTCTGTCCTCTCTTGTGCAGCTGCCCGGCAGGAGGTGGAGACAGCATTGCGTGAGGCAGACAGGCCCTATTCAGGTGCAAGGGAAATCTCCTCCTACCACTCTAAATGCAGACTGGGCCTATTCAGGTGCTAGTGAGAACTCCTCCCCCTACTCTGAATGCAGCCCAGGTCTATTCAGCCCAGCCCTGACTTATTCAGGAAAGGCAGGACACACATCAACCCCCACCCCTGGTGGCTGTCTGAGAGAATGCACCTCCCCAGCCCTTGTCACTCCAAAACCAGTGAGTCAATACACAAACAGGCAGAGGTACACATAGTGGTTAAACAAGAAAATGCCTACTTTCTAACAGTGGCATTTTCGAACACACAATTTAAATACCATCTTTACTAAAGGATGTGTTATTAAATTCCGAGTCCAGAGAGCCTAAACTTTATTTCTCTATCGTGTCCCAATGTGAAGTTATATTTATAATATGGTATAAATAAACTCCCATTCTATCCTATGGGGCAAGATAGCCTTTCAATACTGAAAAACGAATTTGGCAGTATTTCACTATCAGGACATGTCACACAAACCAGTACATGTCCTACCATTCACATACACTGCACCCTGCCCAATGGGGTACCTTGGGCCTACCATAGGAGTGCCTTACATGTAGAAAAAGGAAAGGTTAGGGCCTGGCAAGTGGGTGCACTTGCCAAGTAGACATGGCAGTTAACAACTGTGCACAGACACTGCAGTGGCAGGTCTCAGTTACCTTTTCAGAGCTACTCATGTGGGTGGCACAATAAGTGCTGCAGGCCCACTAGTCGCATTTGATTTACAGGCCCCGGCACACTTCAGTGCACTTTACTAGGGACTTACCAGTAAATCAAATATGCCAATCAAGGAGAACGAATTATAACAACAATTTACACAGAGCATATGCACTTTAAACACTGATTAGCAGTGGTTAAGTGCCCCGAGTCCTATAGCCAACAACCACAGGTCAGGAAAAAATAGGAGGAAGGAGCAAAAGGTTTGGGGATAACCCTGCAAAAAGGGCCACGTCCAACAAGGAGGAACTGCAACTTTTGGTAATGTGCCACAGGCAGGGCCAGGAGCGCACACGCCCACTCATTACCAGGATACCCTTGTGTATCATAGTGTGCTTTACAAGTACACATAACGTAATAGTAGTGGGCCTATGCATGTGTGCACCATTGTCGTTGATGGAGCTGTCAGTGCTTAATTTGAGCTTGTGGTTTCGGGTTCTGGTCACCGGCACTTAATTCTCCACACAGGCACTAATGAAAGTCCACCACTAATTGGTGATGTCTATCTAATTTGGAAATGAATACAACAACAGTGTTTAAAAAGTCAATATAGATTAAAAATGAATAATACCCAGCGCCTTCACCATTGTTATAGATTTTGGTGGCCTGGAACAGTCTGAAATATAACACTTGTAGGAGTGTGATGGTTAGTAGTTGTGTTGGTACAGTCATTAGCAGAGCTGGCAAGAGCAATGGTTGGTGCATCCTGCAGTGGCCTCCAGGTAAGGGCCCTCGCACTTACATTTTTACTAATTAAGGACTGCATTGTGCTAAGATAGACCTAAAATGTCCTGAATCCAAAAATGCCCTTTGCCAAAAAGAAAACCACAGGATATACAGGAGTCATACATTACATGAGCCTACTTGACAGATACCTAGATTTTCAAATGTACCCCCATGTGCTGAATACATAGCTGCAAGTGTATGTGTTGCTAAAGTTTATTGGTGCCTGTTTGCACATGAGCTTGTATGTGTTTGGATCTGTATGCATGAAAAGCCGGTGGCAGTCTTGGCTATGTTGGCAAGGGGCATTGTATGAAGACACTAAATAAGAGACACACTTATTGGCTTTGGTAATACTTATTTAAAGAGCCATCTAGGGTATGCTGGTTCCTGATGTTGGCCTCAAGAAATATTATTTTGATGTAGTCAATTCTCCTCCATTCATTTATTAATACACTGCCAGGCTTGTAGCAATGCATAGGCAGATGTATTGCAAAACCCTTCCCCCCATTTGAAGTTGCTAATAGTTCATCACCTGCCAACTGCTAAGATAAATGGTACTGATTCTTCAGAAGTCACAGATGTTCGTGGTTCAAATACAGAGGGTAGATGGGAGTGCGCCCAAGCAGCAAATCATCTCCGTGCGTCTCATTAACAGTCCTGAGAAAGCCACTTTCTCAGAACGATTAATAACACATTTAAGGATGCAACAGATCACTTTTTGTTACCACTATTCCTTCCACTGACAACAGAGATGCCACATACAATAAATGACTTAACCAAAAGAGCACTGGCAGTCCCAATAGTGTTGTTTTTTGTGTATTGAAAAGATGATAGCGAACTCCACAAACATACACACCCCAACACGCCCAGCATGGGCAGCAGTCATGCCTGGTAACTTACCAGTAAAGTTCATTACTCTGAGTCTACAACCTCCCATCACAGTCCTCACATCAATGAGTGTCAGCTCCTCATCGCAGCCTTACTCAAGCAAAATAAAACAAAACACACTTACAGCTCCCATCCCTTCTATCTAGGCCACCCCCCCCCATCCTGTGGGACAAAAAACCTCTGACCTCATATCTTGAAGTCATGTAATCCAAAGCCATATGAAGCTGAACACAGGAAGGGAGGGAGGGATGGAAACCAAGACTATGACGGGGATGTCATAGACTCGGAGTAATTGACCTTACCAATAAGTAATCGGGCATTACCTCCTCGTCCAACCTCCCCATCACACAGTTCTTACATCAAAAACTACTGAGCAGCACATTAGAAATTGTTTACAGACCACAACACTGCATCGCCAAAACATGTTGAAACACCACCTCCCACCATCAATCGGTAATGTGACATAAAGGTGTGTGGCAAACTCCAAATGGCAGCCCTGTAAATATCAGCTATTGAGACCCCCTTCAAACTAACCCAAGAAGCACCCATCCTTCTGGTAGAACAACCCTGAACTGAACCAGGCACAGACTCACCCATAGACACAATAGTCCACTTTAATCACCTACTAGGAGTAGACACAGAAGGCTTCAGACCCTGTCCAGCCAAACTAAAGGTCACAAAAAGTGAATCCACCTTACAAAAAGGACCAGTACGATCCAGATAGAGAAAAATGGCCCGCTTGACATCCAAGCGATGCAGAAGAACTTCACCCTCTTTCTGAGGGTTAGAACAAAAAGCAGGTAACACCAACTCCCCCGATCAATGGAAAGTTGAAGGCACTTTAGGAACAAACTTAGGATCGGGTTTCAAAACCACCCATCAGGATAGCATTCCAAAAATGGTTCTGAACACAATAAAGAGCCCAACTCGCCTGGCAGACGGAATTGCCACTTAAAAATCACCTTGTTAGTATGAAACAGGAGGGAAAATTCTTCCAAATTTTTATAATGAAGACAACTGCAAGGCTTGCAACACCAACAGCAAATCCCAACTAGGGGTATATGACTTCACCACCGGTTTCTTAAGAAACAAACTCAAGAGTCTTGCCACTAATGGAACCATGCTCTCACATTCCGGATCTCTGAAGCCCTAACTGCAGCCCAATGTGCACGCACAGTGAAAACTGCCACCCCCAAATGAAAACCGTCTTCAAGAAAGTCCAATACTTTAAACTTGTCCCCAGTCAAAGTCGACCAACCTTTCACAGAGCACCATCTCTGAAAAGAAACCCAATGTCTGTTATAAGACTTCAGCATAGACGGTTTCCTGGATTGAAGATTAAAGAGAACAACCTCAGGAGAAGAACGCAA
The DNA here is from genome assembly GCF_964204655.1 of Triturus cristatus. NCBI lineage: Eukaryota > Metazoa > Chordata > Amphibia > Caudata > Salamandridae > Triturus > Triturus cristatus. Next base: position 1,126,705,958 of record NC_140579.1, on the reverse strand, counting down.
AGACACAAGGTTTAGCCTTTCAACAGCCAGCCCGCAAACTGTAATCTGGCTAGACCCTCCTGAGACAGACTGGGAAAGCTCAGTGGACACTGATACAGGCGAAGCCTCCAACATGGCAACACCGCCAACTGCAACAACAGAGGGAACCACAACCTCCAGCCCGGAATTACCAGAATCACGGATGCTTTGTCCCGTTTGATTTTTATCAGAACCCTCTGAATCAATGCAATCAGAGGAAAGACATACATCAACCCCTCCCCCCAGGGAAATGACATTGCATCCACTTTCGAAACCCTGGTAGACTGACTCAGAGAGCAACATTTGTCATTCAAAGCATTCTCTTGCGTCACAAATAGATCCAATTTGGGAAACCCTAACTTTTGCATCAGAACCTTAAACACTCCATTCTCTAATGCCATCTCTGACAGAGAAAGAATCCTGCTCAAGCAATCAGCATCTGTGTTCAGCACCCTAGAAAGATGAACTGCCCTCAGAGACAACAGATTGAGTTTTGCCCACTAGCAAATCTGCTGAGCTAAAACATTGAAAAAAGCCACTCTCGCACTCCCCTGGTGATTTATATAGCACACCACCACTGTGTTGTCTGTCCTCAACAGAACTTCCTGTTGCAACACAACTGGAAGAAAAGGAACCAGTGCCAACTGCACTGCCTTCAATTCCCCCCAGCTTGAAGACATCCGAGCAACGTGGACTGACCAGAACCATCTGAAATGAGTCGTGAGCTATAACCGCCCCCAACCCAACTCGCTGGCGTCCGTCGTCAAGACCAAATACTGTTGGTGCACAAACAGAGAACCCGTCATTTGATTCCCCACATCCAACAACCAAGCAAAGACTTGTGAGATTCTTTGACCTCCGGAATCAACTGGTCGTAATCCTGCAACCCAATAAATTAAAAGCTGAAGGATGTGATTCACCAAGGGGTACAAATGCAACCTGGTCCAAGGAATAATCATGACAGTACTGGCCATTAACCCCTGTACTCTCAGCCGTTGTTTTCCAGAGGAGGCTGGGGAGGCCAAGAATGTCCTCAGTTTGTTCATAGGAGTAATTCTGCTTGGATCGGAAATTAATAGTTTCCCTTCCATTGTGTTGACGAACCCTCCAATGAACAGTTCCTGTGAGGTAATCAAAAGCAACTTCTCCAGGTGTAATATCTGACTGAACCTCTTCAGAAGACTGCAGACCTACTGAATCTGGGACTGGGCCTTAGGAAAAGAAGAGGAAGAGATCAGCCAGTCATTCAAGTACCATGTAACAAGCCCACTAAAGGTGACAACACCTTTGTAAACACCCTAGAAAAAGCAGAAAGATCAAAGGGTAATACCTGAAATTGAAAATGATCTTCATCTACACAGAACCTCAGAAACCTTTGCGACACCTGGTGATCTGGCACACAAAATATGTGTCCTTCAGATCCAGAAAGGTCAGAAAATCCCCTACCGACAGAAAGGGGAGAATCATCTACAAAGTCACCATCTTGAATGATTTGTGTAGAATACACAAGTTCACTTCCCTCAAATCCCTATTTGGTTTCCTCATCAAGAGAAGGATCGAATACTTCCCCTTGCCCTGTTGACTCACCAGGACTCCCATAATGCCTCTTTTTTCAAACAGGTCCTGAACCCCTCCCAACAGGGCCTGTTTCTTCACTGTCGACCCTGGAACATGGGTAGAATAGAAATCTTCCAAAGGAGGATTCGAAAACTCTATCCAATACCCCAATCTGATAATTTGGAGAACCCAATGATCTCTAACAAACTCCTCCCAAACCAGCAAAATATTTGTGAGACAACCCCCAACCGGGCCTCCTTCCAGAGTCAAAGGAAAGTTATGACTTAGTCTGACCAGCAGAATCGGAACCTCCCTGCTGGTCTCAGGAATTGTTAAAGGAAGAGAATCCCCGGCCCTGTCCCATACCACGAAAGGGCCATTTTGTTCTGAAACACCTGCCCAAAAGCCTTTTTATAGCAAGGAAACTTCCTCTTCTGGGGCTGATGGACTGGAGCCAACAGTTTTTAGTACTCCGGTGTTTTCTTTATCATCACCTCAAACAGTTCCCCAAACAGCGTAGAAACCGTAAAGGGAATTTTCATGAGGACACTTTCTGCGCCGCTTGCGCCTTCCACGGCTTAAGTCGCATCTGCCTTCATGCAGCAATGGAGCCCCCTGAAGCCGCTATCAAAGCACTAAGAGAATCACAAGAAAGGTCAGACAAAAAACCTAACTGCAGCGCCAACATAGCTAATGTCTCTATGGGACCATAATCCTGAAGCATTTGGTCTGAAATACTCTGACAGTCCTTCAGCACTGACTGAAAAAATATAGCTGGTATATACAGCTGATCGGATCACAAAATTAGAAGCGGAAAGTGACCTCTTTACTGCCCCTTCCACTCGCTTGTCACCTGGGTTTGAAGGAGCTGCATCCTCAGAAACAATCACACCCTGAGAAGTTAGACCAGCTATCAGCGTATCCACCTTTGCCACCGTAGGGAATTCCTCCGAAAAATTCCTAAAGCGGATATCTCTTTGCCAGGAACATAGGAAAGGCATGTTTGGCTACATCCTTCCATTCACCTTATAGAACATTCAGGACAGATGTAAGCACAGGAAGAGACTCTGGCTCCTTCCTCTGGTAATTTGTAAAGAAATCCTCTGATTCCTCTGCTGCCTCTGGCTCTGGAAAAGCCAAATTGTCATGCACATGCTGCAAGATACTCTTAAGCTCAGACGCCCTGAATAAACCCCCCCCCTTCACCTTCTCCTCCGAATCAGTCAAGATCTGGAGGAGCAGGTGAATTCAACTTCTGTTTTTTAGGGGCAACAGAATCTCTGGCTTGAAAAGCAGCGGAAACTGCAGCCTCCATCATCCTTTGCACATCAGCAAATGAAGGGGCAGCCTGAGGAACCAGAATCACCTCCTCTTCAATATTTTTACACTTCTCCACTCTCTTTACTCCCTCCATGATTGTGGATAAAGTAAAGAAAGAAAGGAAACCACCATTTATATCCTATCCAACAAACCTGGGCCAACGAAAAAGGCCCAACTCAACAATTCTCACGCTTCCTGCCACTACTGCTGCTAGGAAGCTAACCATCAATGGGAATGTCTCAAATACAACTGCCAGCTACTACTGCTAATCAACCATTGAAAGGAAACCTAACATGGCCCAATCCGCACGTAGCGCATCGCTCTAAAGAACACACCGCAATGAGGGCTGCTGGCCAATCACTGAAACTATATAACAGCAATGCCAGAGACTCGTCCAGCCCAATCATATTCCAGGCATGAGCCCTCCAATCGAGAGCCCCATGCGCACTCAGGCAACGATAGCTTGGCCTCCCGAACTCTTTCCCCAGCCAGAGATGCAACGGCCCCATCAGGCGCGCTCACCACCCCATTAAGGCGTTTCAACCATATAACCAACCTGCCCTTCTCTTCAAAAACATCCTGCCTCTCTAACCCCACACTCCCTTTAACAACAAACAACTCTGGCTCACAAAATACACCTGAATACATCCACGTCATAGCCCATGAAAACAATGCTAAATCACTTTCATCAAAGCAAATTCCATGCTGCACAATCAGCATCTTCCACAGGGAAAAAGCTAAATGTATCTATGCACTTGCAACCTACCACTAAGCTCCCCTTCTCAACCTTCAAGAATTCACCCACCCATTTCCCTGGGTAACAGCCCACATCCCCAAAATAGCTTACCATGAAGTACCACACCCGCCACCTTACCACCTGTGATCAAAGAGGAAAAATCTCTATATATCTCTATATATCAAAGACATGGAAATGGTAACACATCATCTCTTCTACAATTAAAATTGCCTTCAGAGTCGCACTTACTCCAACCCAAATTAAAAAACTCCAGCTACGTCTGCCAATATGCTTGTATGGTCGAAACCCATAGGCTTCTGATTTTAATGCTAGACCCTGAAACACCTAATTTCCATAAATCCACTGGAACCTCTGGCTTGCGCCGCTCCATCTTTTGCGCCAAACCATGGAACCTCTTATACTGCAAACGAGAAACCTGTTAAAGCACTGCACGCAAGATCCTTTAAAAAGGTATTTATTGCAGTAATGAACACACCACCAACTTCAGCTGCCATCCAGTCAGATCCTCGTCTCCAACTGTCCCTATTAGAACCTTCACCATGGAGACCAAGAACAATCCTGGCACGAGCTGTTGGCAAGCAGGCTTAAAGAAACATACACAAGTATAAACATACATAAGTAATTACAACACAGCTCTATTACCCATAACACAGAAAAGCATAGCAGATACAATAAACTTTATATAAAAACAATACACAACGCATGAAGAATCATCATTAGCGGTCTTGGAAAAATAAGGGAAAAAGGAACACTAGATAAAAGCAAATATGAAGATACAAAAAAACCAAGAAAAATAATAAATTCACACTAGGACATCACATAATCCTTGAAGAGTTCTGGAGTACGTCAGGGTCCCCAAAGAGGAACTCCTCCTGGGAGAATAACTAGGCAAACTTGTTCTGCGGCCCGCATCTCAGAACCCGAAGGAAGTTCATGCCCCACTGCACATGGTAACCTGTCACCACAATACTTGATCAAGCGGGTCATACTCCACATGCTACCAGTGTGGACCGTCACCACATTCTTCCTTATAGAAGTTATGGTGAAAGAACCCATAAACTCAGTAACACCCTTCCTCTCCCACCTTGGTTTCTTTATTAAAACTTATTCACCAACACACCACCCTCTGTTCTTCACCGATTTCTTCAAGTCATACCTATCTTTGTACTTTCGCAGATACAACTCAATCCTGGCATCCACCTCTTCTCTGTTTAAACTAAAACCCTTTTTTAATGACAACAAACCAGGATTCAATTTGGACATAGCCACCCTACCCCTCAATAGTTCACAAGGAGAACTTTACATGACACAATTGAGAGTATTGCAATGGGCCCACCACGTGTCTCTCAGAACTTCCTTAAGTGGATTTTGGTTTCCAGGGCCCTCTGAACACAGGCTTTAACCACCCTGTTCATGCGTGCCGCAAGTCCATTGGCTTGCACTGCATAACGAGCTCTCTTCTGATGGGTGATTCTAAAATCCTTCAAAAAGTCTTGCATCTCTTGTGAAGTGAATTGCACCCCATTATCAGTGACCAGGAATTTGGGCACACCTTCAATCGCAAACTCCTATTTAAGGAATTCCAGCACTGCTCTGGTGTTCACAGTGCTCACACATCTTGTAGAAACCCACCTGGAAGTATAATCCACAAGCAACAGCGCAAACCTCTCAGTTGGCCCTAACAGTTCAAATGGGCCCATCAGGTCTAAACCTAGCTTAGACCATGGCTCGCTTGGAATTAACTACTGGGGAGAGAGGAGCAGAATTGGAAACACAAGACTTATCATTAGGAACACACTGATAACACTCCTTGACCACATCCTCCCCTTGCCGAACCTTGCCCGGCCACCAATACCTCTCATGGACACGAGCTTTGGTCAGGCTCCTTCCTAAGTGTCCCTTATGACCAAGGTTTATTATTTTGGACCTCAAACAACTGGGAGGAACAACCCTCTCCCCACGCATAAGTTCACGATGAAGCAATGTGAGGTTTTAAATCAGAACATAAATTCTTAGAATCAGGCCAGCCTTTAACAACATGGTCCACAACCACAGGCAATAACACATCCTCTGCTATTCCCTTTTCTTTTCCGACTCATCTTTAGCAATAGCAGGTTCTTTAAACCAACTCACTCCAGCCGGTTCAACATCACCAACCTCATATTTGCCCTCAATTGGTAGCCTAGACAAACAGTCCGCTGCCTTGTTTGCTGCACCAGGAAGATATTGCACCTGAAAATTGAATTCTTCCAAACCTTCGCTCCAACCTTTCAGTCTGGGGTCAATCTTTCACTTTCACTGCAAGGAAATATCTGCACTAAAGAACAATGATCAGTCCTTACTAAAAAGGGAATGCCCAACAGATAGAACTTGAAGTGCCTGACAGCCCAAGCTATGGCAAGAATCTCCCTCTCAATGCTGGAATATTGTTGTTCAGCTTTCTTCAATGCCTTAGACGTAAATGCAACAACCTTTTCTTCACCTCTATCCAATTGAGTAAGAACTGCACCCAGCCCTCTAAGGCTGGCATCGGTGGTGAGAACAGTTTTCTTCTTAGTGTTGAAATGACCAAGGGTAGGCATTTCACCTATCACCTGTTTCACTGCTTTGAAGTCTACATCACAATCCTCAGACCAAGAGAACTGAGTCCCCTTTTTGAGCAAAGTCCTAATGGGTTCAACAATACTGGCAAAACCTTTGATGACCAGCTCCCGTTCCCAGCAAAAGTAATCGAGAAAGCCAACAACAGCCAACTCACCACATTCATCGAAGAGCACAACATCCTTGACTCCTCCCAATCCGGTTCAGAAAAAAACGCAGTATGGAAACCGCCCTCCTCACCGCAACAGACGACATCCGCACCATACTGGACAAAGGAGAAACAGTAGCCCTCATCCTCCTCGACCTCTCAGCGGCGTTCGGCACAGTCTCTCACCGCACCCTAATACACAGACTCCACAACGCATGAATCCAGGACAAGGCCCTCGACTGGATCCAATCTCCTTCCTCTCCGGCAGAACGCAGCGGGTCAGACTCCCCCCCCCCTTTCCTCTCGGACCCTACACCAACCACCTGCGGAGTCCCCCGGGGTTCCTCCCTCAGCCCTATGCTCTTCAACATCTACATGGCTTCGCTCGCTCCCATCGTCAGAACCTACGGACTCAACATTGTGTCATACGCAGACGACACCTAACTCATCCTCTCCCTATCCAACGTCCTCTCCCTATCCAACGTACCCAACACCGCCAGACACAACTTTCAAGAAGGCATGGAAGCCGTCGCCAAATGAATGAAAGGCAGCTGCCTACAACTAAACACCAACAAAACAGAAGTAGTCATCATGGGCTCAATCCAGACGCCTGGAATGACACCTGGTGGCCCCCGCCCTCGGAAGCCCACCCAACCCTCACGGACCACGCACGCAACCTGGGAATCATCCTGAACTACGAGCTCAAAATGGACCGCCAGATCAACTCCGTCTCGTCCTCCTGCTACCACACCCTGCACCTCCTACGTAATACCTTCAAATGGATCCCCCTCAAACACAGAAAAACCGCTACTCACACCCTAGTCAACAGCAGACATGGCAACACACTCTACGCCGAAATAAACAAAAAACTCACCCGCAAGCTACAGAACATCCAGAACGCCGCCGCAAGTCTGATCCTCAACCTGCCAAGACACTGCCACATCTCCCAGCACCTGCACACACTCTACTGGCTCCCCATCGAGGATAGAGTCACCTTCAAGATATTCACCCATGCACACAAGGCCCTCCACAACACCGTACCAACATACCTGACCAGCTGACTCCAATTCCATGCACCCCAAAGGACCCTACGATCAGCCCAGCTCTCCTACGCCGTGGTCCCCCGCACCAGGAAGACCAGATCGGGAGGCCGCTCCTCCTTCCTCGCGGCCAGAGCCAGGAAAAGCCCTTCCGCTCCACCTCAGACAAACAACATCGCTCTCCATCTTTGCAAGAAACCTCAAAACCTGGCTCATTGACAGTCCCCCTCCTTGATGGACTGGAACGTGCACCCTCCCAGCGCCTTGAGACCCTTACGGGTGAGTAGTTGCGCTTAACAAACGCCTGATTGATCGATTGATGAATTTCAAGTAAAACTCGGCAAGCCCCAGGAAGGACCTCATCTGCTCCTTGTCAGAGAGAGCAGGAGCATTCACAATGCTCTTTGCTAACTGAAGTTTGGGTTGAATATTCTCCCCTGAGATAACATGGCCCAAGTATGTGACAGATGTTCCTTTAATTTTGCATTTTAATTTGTTCACAGTGAGACCATTGTCAGATAATTTCCCTCATTCTCTCCTCAACATACCATCCTGCTCAGTTTCATCCTTACCATATATCAGGATATCACGCTAGACGTATCACCATGGATCATTTTCATAATTCGCTGGAAACAGGCAGCTATTGAAGCAAGCCCAAACGGCATTCTGACAAAACGACATGCACCTAGCGGTGTCAAAAAAGGTGTTAAGTTCATTGAGTCTTGGTGTAGCTGCACTTGGTGATACGCCGAAGATAGGTCTGGTACTCTAAAAAATCTTTGCACCTTCCAGCATGGTAATGGATTCAGCGATATTGGGGAGTGGTTGGTGATCTACCCAATTCCATTTATTCAAACTCCTCAAGTCCACACACAATCTGATGCTTCCCATCTTTAGGTGCCAAAATCACCAGAGCCAACCATTCTGATGATTCAATTTCCTCAATAACATTCAGGGCTATCAGCCTGTCAAGCCCATTTCTTAGAGGCCCCAACATCATATTAGGAACCTTTCTCACCTTGTGTACACATGGCTCAGCATCCTTTTTTACCACAATCCAATGCTCAAAGTCTTTAAGAAGACCCAATTTCTCACTGAACACTTGCAAAACTCGTTGAAGAAATTACTCTTATTCCCACAATCAAACACTAGCATGACTGGATCAGACGCAATACGTGCATTTGGGTTCAGAATAATCCCTAAATCCCTTTAGTGACTCCAACCTAAGAGGTTTGTCTCCTTGCTTGGCCCCATACACTTTCCCAATTGTTTCTCTATTTTTGAATACTATACTCATTACCACATAGCCCACACCATCAATGTGAGCACCTCCATAACTTACTGGGTTGATGTCGGGAGGAAAAAATTGCATATTGGGGAATGTCTTGTCCCATAGTTTGTTACCAAACATCGCAAATGGGGAACCTGAGTCTGCTAAAACCACAAATTGTTTACCCCCCAATGTTAACTTCACATTCAGGCATGTTCAGAGAGTTAGCATCCAACACAACAACACTTATTACGTTCAACACTACTGTTCTCAGATAGTCTTTGACATTTTCCACATTCTCTACAGTGCGTGTTTTCCCACCAGATCTGCAAACCCTGGCATAGTGTCCTTTAATTCCACACTTGTGACAAGTGGAATTTTTAGCATAACAGTTAGGATTGCTAGAAGTATGACCCAAACTGCCACGATAACATTTCATTTTTGAAGATTCAGTAGGAACCTTAAGTCTTGCACCATGAATGACTGTACAAATGTTCCCAGAAAAATCTTATGGGACCTCTCTGTCACCTCGTGTATACTGTTGGATGTAGGAACATTATCTGTGACTGCCATGCGAGTTTTAATTTCTTTAACCCAGCCAGAAGTATTTTCCACTTTTTCCACAAAGGCAATTGCCTCTTTCAGTGATGGATTTCTAGAGAACAGTTCCTTTTGTACTCTAGAACTGTTCATGCATCTAACCAATTGATCACGTAACAAGGAATCTGTTAAATCACCAAATTCACAAGTGCGTGCAAGTGTTTTTAAAGATGCAGTATAGTTGCCAACTTTTTCATTAGGTTCTTGGGCCTTGTAAAGAATTTATGGTGCTCCTGCACCACATTAATGCGTGGACCAAAATGGGACTCTAGCATTTTTATAGACATTTTAAAAACGTCTGAGGGTTCATCATCACCCTCACCAATTGGCAATTCATCTATACTTTCATAGATGTTGCGACCCTCAATTCCCAAGTTGTGAAGTAAAATGGCTTGCTTCCTACATGCAGAAAACTTCTCACCTCCAATGGACACTAAATAGGAGTCAAATAGCATTTCCCACTGTTTCCAAGGAAGCAGGGGCTCTCCTTTATCACACAGAAAGGCAGGGGGCTGAGTCATACTCATAGCTGATATGATGGCAACGGAATACTAATAAATAATTGAGGAAGAAATAGCACGTTATATCCAAGCGATGATAGTTCTCAGCTTTTGTTTTTCCTTCCCTGTGAGTATTTTGAGCAAAACGCTGAACCTGGCAACCTTTCGTGTAGTAGTCGTTGAGTGAAGGTTGCCTAGGAAACAAATAATGCAATAGATTAAAGATGGTGGCTCACGTATGCGCAGCGACGTCATCCATTACGTTGGTTCGTGTCCTGAATGCAGCGTTATCCCCAAGATGCGTTTCCTCGAGACTGTATTCGAATGGTAGCACGAGCGAGGTCGCGAGCGATGTTGTGAGACGATTATAAGACAAGGTGTTGGAGGGCCGAAATCACAAATAAGGTAAAAAGTTAACTTTTTCAGTAAACCGTAGTATCGATCCTTAAGAGGTACGGCTTCAGGTATATCCAAAGTGTTGATCTCGTCAACAGAGGCACATTGTTGAATTACATGGGTTCTCAGGGGAATTGGTGGTGAGCTTGTCTCCAAAGAAGTGTCACTCGTCTCCAGTGTTAAAGCACTGCATGCAAGATCCTCTAAGAAGGTATATATTGCAGTAATGAACACACCACCAAGTTCAGCTGCCATCCAGTAAGCCCTTGGTCTCCAACTGTGCCTATTAGAACCTTCACCATGGAGACCAAGAACAATACTGGCACAAGCTATTGGCAAGCAGGCTTAAAGAAACGTACATAAGTATAAACATACATAAGTAATTACAACAAAACCCAACCACAATTTCATTGATAACACCTAGAAAGTACCATGCCCTGCAAACAATATTACAGTGTAAGTAGCCCAGCACAAATAACCTCAACAGCCTTGCAGCACATGCATCAACCCAAAAATAAATCGCAAAATTTGCGAATCGCAAAAATATCCCAATTGTGATCGCAAACTACCCTGCAGCAATGCATGAACGAAAATATAGCGAAAACACATGTTTTCGCTAAAATAAGGAATCACTAAAGATTCTGAGAATTTATATTGCGAATCTGTAATTGCGTCTCCCAATTAGCGATTTGCAAATAAAGAGTCGCAATTCTATGCATGAAAAATCGCAAATAGCGATTTCCATGAAAATCGCAATTTTGCAAGTGCTAAATAAGAAGGAACAGAACCAGGTGGTAATCATTAGTGCAAATCAGATACAGCTGAAATTCAACATAAAGGTACTTAAACACACACAGATTGACCCTGAACATTTCACAATGGTTGACCCTGAACATTTCACAATGGCAGCGCTTTACCTGATGGCGAGGAGGATGAGGCTCCAGGCTGCAGCACACAGAAGGAGAAGAGTACAGGAGCGCATCTTCAGAGTCCGCGTTACATTGCTAGGACAGACAGAAGAGGAGATATACCACAAGTATAGGACCAATGGTATACCCATGTGTGAGAAGTTGGCCTGGCATATGCTGGTCACTAGTTCTAGTGGCCACCTTGCACCAGTCCAATTCGACTCTTATGGTAGATAGGTTTAAGACAACCTTTTTAAGAAAACTATCCCAGTGGTAGCTGTGGAGGGCAGCCTTCAGGCTAAGTCTCAGAGGAATGTAAAGCAGCTTGTTTTACCTTATAATCTCTTGAATTACCAAATGAAAGGACACCACACAGGTATATATTTCAAATATATATGTATTTATTACTAAACACACTCTACTAATCTCTTTGAGATTAGAAGTCAGGAACATATGCAAATATCAACGTTTCACAATAAGTTAAGCACAAATTTGGCTGGGGCCCTACGGGCGTACCAGACCATATACTAAAAAAGAGGTTTAGGAATGTCGACTTGCAAGGGTACAAGGCCTAGGGCCTGTAGAATCGCTGGGGCCTCACTAATCCACACAAGGCAGGTAAGTAAAGGACCCACAGGAGACGCGTGCAGTGTGAGAACACAGCCGCAGGTTCCCTATTGATTTCAATGGAGCAAGTCGCGGTTGGAATTTTAAAGTTTTAGGGTACTTCTAGAGAGTCTACAAGCAAGCCACTTACAAGGTAAGTAGTTCGAGGGCCATCACCCACAGGAGCACCGGAGTGCACGAGTTACCTCACCCAGGGAAGCCGGGTGCATAGATGTCTTTTGGTGTCGGGTCGCGTCGTTGTTTTCAATGGAAGCCGAAGAAGTTTTGCTGCTTGTGAATACTGGAAAAGTGTCCAGTGGAATCCAAGGCTGGATTCAGGATGAAGAAGACCTGAAAGCAGAAGGGACAGTGTTCACAGTCACTTGCCAGTGACCCGGGGGCCAGGAAGATGAATACCCACAGAAGTCGGGTGATTTCAGGTGATCAAGGGTGTTTTGACTCTTCAGCCACGAGGTCCAGGAGGCATTGACAACGACCAGGAGCTGGATTCGGAGTGTCCCACGAAGTCTGCAGCTTACTGAGGTGTCAACAACCGGATTGGAGCCAACAAGCCTTGGCAACAGCAAGTCTCGTGGAAAGTGAAGAAAGTCAGCGGTGCAGACCAGCAAGGTCTGAGGGACCCACCCAGCGAGGGTAAGTAAGGGCAGGCCTGGAGCAACCAGGGGAGCCCTTTGGTTTGATGAGAAAGTCTTCAGGGGACCCACAAGCCAGCCGGCAAGGGATCGCGAAGACGCCTCGTGAGGATTCGCTTCACAGGAGCCCACGGTCACTCGGGACGAGGTAAGCCTCTGATTTGCGAGGGAAATCCTGCTGGAGGCTTGGACCACACGTGGTCCAATGCACAAGTTCGTAGAACGTCGTGAAGGGATTGCACTCGACAATAGTGCACGGTACCCAGGTATTGCTGTTCCTTGTCACTCGTGGGGTCCACTCGCCTCAGCTTTGCTGGGGACTCAATGGCTGTCGAGGTCAGGAAATCCACTTCCGGGGCTGCAGGGACTTCGGACTCCGGCGGGAGCGGGAAAGTTTGCGACCGTTGATTCAAGTTTTTGGTGCCTGCCAAGCAGGGGAGTCACTCCTTGACTCCAAGGGAGATTCTTCAGTGTTCCAAGGGTAGTGGAGCATATGCACAGAGGAGCCTACTGCTCCCCCAGTGCAGGACTTCAAAGCACTCTAGGAGTGCACCCACCCAGCCCCAATACACTAAATCCTGTCTGGAAGGTAGTTACACCTCCCTGTGACAGGATGCCTATTGTTGGGCCTCCTCCACTGCGAGTTTCAGTCAGCAGCAGGAGGGCAGCCCAGTGTCTGTGCTGGTGGCATCCATTTTGTGATGCCAGGGCTCTTTCAGATTTCTACCGTGTTTCCACAGTAGGTACATGTCTTCCCCTCTAGAAGGGTGGGATCATACCCCCACACCAGTTACTGGTGTGGGGGTATGATTCCAAGTTGTTTGACACCAAACACGACATGTTTTGATGCAGTCATTCCAAAGTTAGAATTTACCGGTAGGTTATAATGCACTTAAGAGTATATGGTTTAACCACATCCACAAACAGCCACAGAGAATAGACTCTGCCAGCTGCAGAGGGGCCCTGCTCAGGCAGAGGCACCCCCTCACATTGTAAACCAAGCACCCTGCCCTCAGGATTGATAGGGCCTGCCTTAGGGGTGACTGATAGGTGTATATGTGTGTGTATGGTGAGATATAGGGAACCTAAACCTCAGTGAGGAGTGCTAACACTACCTTACCCAGGCTGCAGTAGCAGGCCTGTGGTGTCAGATTTAGTCTGCTTCCCAGGGGTGGCATAATACATGCTTCAGCCCCTGGTAGGCCTGTGAAGTACCTATGCCCTTGGTACCTAAGGTACCATATACTAGGGGCTCATAAGGTACCACAGTATCCAATCACTAGTGCATCTAATATGCACTCCAAGTTGTTTAGAGAGAACAGAGAGACTGGGGCCCTGATTAGCAGGGACCCAGCCAGACTATAGCCAAAACCAGTGTTAACATCAGAAAAAAGGTGGGGGCAACATAAGTGCAGATCCTACTCTTCTACACCACGCATGTGCAGGTCCTATGTTGCCTGCACCTACTGGCGTCAGGCAGTTTTCAGGGGGTCATAGCAGTAGCTGGAGGTGTGTCTCAAAGCGCACTTTTATGTATCCGCAAAGCATTCCTCAATGGCATGATATCCCGGATCCAATCCCACATAAGGTTCCCCACAAACGCACAGGACCTGACCAAGATCAAACAGGAATTTTATCAGATAGCCCGCTTCTCACAAGTCTTAGGTTGCATTGATTGCACCTATGTAGCAATATGTCCCACTGCAGGTGATAAATACATATATAGGAATAGGAAATGTTATAAGTCCCTAAACATACAGGTAGTATGCAATGCAAAAAACATAATAACTGACATTGTGGCTCAATACCCAGGAAGCGCACACGACTCCTATATATTCCACCAGAGTGGCATACACACTCGTCTTGTCAGGGGTGAATTTGGAGACGAACATCTGCTTGGCAAACATGTGTTATTAATTCTCACAGACATTGCAATTATGCCAATGCACGACCGCCACTGACCCTTTGCTTACTTCCATGTAGGTGACAGCGCATACGCCTTGCGGAATTACGTCTTGATGCCGTACCTAAATCCTACAACCCCCAATGAACAGAGGTACAATTCATCGCATATCTCCACCCGGAACATAATTGAGCGCATGTTTGGGTTGTTGAAGAGCCGCTTCAGATGCCTACACAAAACAGGTGGAGCATTACAATACGACCCTGAACAATGCTGCAGGATAGTGGATGCATTTGCCATTTTACACAATATTGCCACAAGGGGAGACATACCCATAAAGGTGTCAGACAGCGACTCGGATGACGACAACCAGCAAGGGCCACACCAACATGCAGCACATGGGGCAGGCGCAGCAGAAGGGCGCAGGAGACGTACGGAAATCACACAAGGTTTTTTCTGAGGTGAGCAATGATGAGACAATACACGGCTATTGCAGTAAAAAATAGTTTTTTATCAAATTATAGGGACTTTAGTGTTGAAGCACACATATCATGTGCCCAGTAGCACAGGAATAGCATTAATGAACAAACATAAATGGAAATAATATCATTACTCAAAAGTCAGTCACAACTGTTGTCTCCGTCAATGGTTACCTCACCATGTCTGGATGTCTGTGGCCATGCCAGTCTATCTCTTCCTCCCACGCACACCCAGACGCCTTTCGGATGATGCATCTTCATCCCTCATGTTGGCAGCAGAGGGTGTACTGCTGCGTGTGTTGCGCCTTCTTGCAGTGGTGACAGGCATAGACAGACTCCTCACTCCCCTCTTCCAGTGTAGCAATGTTAGACCCAACTGTGCCAGCCTGCATTAATTCCACTGCAGTCGTCACCTGGCCCAGTGCCTTTGCCACATCCCCACTCCAATGGGACAGCACAGCCTGCATTGTCACAGACCGACATGCCAGCAGTGCAGTGGTGGTGGCCAGCCTATTATTTGATTTAGCATATACGTGCATGCGCTGCATCAGCTGGCGATGGTGTCTCTTCTGTGACATATGTCCCTCCCTCATCACCCTGGTCAGTTCCCTCACGCAATCTGTCATAACAGCGTTGTTGGCTGACATCTTTCCTATTTGAGCCTGCACTTAGCACATGTTTTTCGCCTGCAGGCGCTGAACCCGGAGCATCTGGCCTTCCAGACCACCCCAGGCATCAGTACGTTGGTCCTCCTGCCGTGTGATTTGTGACCTGCCTCTTCGCAGCCAGAATCGGACTGTGCTACTCAGGAGCTGTGCTTGGGGAGTCGGCGTGGGTGTTTCTTGAGGCAGGCTGGTCACTGGTGTTACATGTGCCTCATCCTCTGTTTCCATTGTCACAAGTGGTGGGACTGTTGCCCTGAGTGTAGTAGGGACACGTGATGGTTGTTGTGGTAAATCTCATGTACAGCGGTATTTTCCTGTGTCTCCATGCAGTCACTGTCCACTGCCTCTTCTCGTTCTGCATCTGTGATGTTAAACAGTGCAAATCAGCATTAATTTCTGTCTGTGATGTTATGTCACATTAATCATTATTTTCCTGCAATTAAATAATTTGCTATTACACTATATTTGAGTGGTTTCATTTCTATTTGTGTGTTTACCATAGTACCTGCCTGCATCTCCCATAATGCACTTTGATGTGTTTGGAAAATGTGGACTGGATTTGCATTATGGACACTTGTACTGAACTGAACTGGGCTGATGTGATACCTTTCATATGTATACCAATGGTCACTTGCATGCATCTTACCTTGAGATGTGTTGGCCGCTCCGGGGTGTTCAGCTGCGTCACCCCAACAGCAGCTTCAGGCTGGAGTGTCGACTCCACCATGTCCTCCATGGGTGTGTTCCCAGTCTGTGTGGATGTTCCCCCTCCTGTCTTCCTGGCTTCCTTCAGCCTCTCGGCGATGCGTTCTTTTGCTCGACTGCGCAGGTCGTACCATCTGTTTTTTTAATTAGTCAATGGAGCGGTGTGTTACCCCAACAGCATTAACTTTATTTTAAATCCGGATCCATATTTTCCTTTTTTCTTGCTCTGGTACTTTCAGTGACAATTTCCCAAACAGCTTATCATGGCTGGTTACCACATCCTCAATTAGTGTCTCTATTTCCTTCTCAGAAAATTTCATTTTCCGCTTCTTGGCTGTTTGGCTGTCTTCTGCTGTGGTTGCATCCATTTTTGACTAGGCACAGGTGTTGTGCAAAGTTTTAGTTTCACTCCTGTTCAGCTCCTGCAGTCAGCTCCCTCCTTTCCCTATGACTGTGCACTGAATGAGGCATGAGCTGCTGACTTCCTGGTTGTGATGTCATCAATATGCATCAAACGCGCGACTTCGCTATTAGCTATTTTGCAATTTCGCTATTTGCGATATCGCAAACTGCGATTGTGATTTCCTGCGAATCGCTGTTTATTCGCAGATTTTTTGTTGCATTGCTATTTGCGATTCCTTATTTGCGATTCCTTATTTTTCGCAAATAAGAAATTGCTAATTTTTTATTTGATGCATGTGCCTGTTAATACTTAATCTCCCTTGCCAAAAAAGAAAAATATCTTCCTCCCCTGCTGCATCCGTCTAAATTGCGATTCTCCTAATAACAGGACAAGAGAATCTGGATTTCATTAAAGACACAGAGGCTAACATTATGCATATTTCTTTTAATGCTAACTCCAGGCAGCTACTTAGAAGCAATACATCATAAAGTGAAACAGATCTACAATAGAATCTTCCAGATGTACAATTGCCATGCACACAGTCTGCTCTTTTAAATGTGAGGTAATAAGGCAAGTCTTCTTCTGTGTAAAATTTTCTTTAATTTTTTTTGTGTGCATTCCAAACGGATAGAAATAATGAAGATTGAATGAAGGGGACTCAGAGTTAATTCTTTCTGAACATCTTCCTTGCAGAAACAGCAGTATAGATTAATCACATATGTTGAGTTATCTGAAATAAGAAAGAGTACAAGTGCTCTCTCATCATGTAACTGAGAAAGGTGTAATATCAAAGCGGGCAAGTTATATGACATTTTTAACAATCCATTGATAAAAGGTTGTATGAAACTTTCAACAATACATTGAATAAAGGTTGTATGAAATTTGTCAACAATACATTGAATAAAGGTTGTATCATAAATTATGCATCTATTGTTCAGTAAATCATGTATCCACCCACGAAGGGGAAGGGTGGGATAATGTTAGCCTCCGTGTCTTTAATGAAATCCAGATTCTCTTGTCATGTTATGAGAATCGCAATTTCATTACAAGTCCGGAGGCTACCATTATGCATGTTGGTAGTTTAGTAACACTACATCTGACATATGTTTAATAGGTTTACAATAGTGTTTAGCAAAAGTGTTAGAATTTGACCAAACAGGCTGCTTTAAGAATGTCATCTAGTTTACCCACTTTCCAAAGTGATTCGCTAGCCATAGCGCCCCTTATGAGTGTTCCTGGAACCTTTTTAGGTCAATATCAGCTGATTGCATTGCGTATTTAACCCATCTTGCTATAGAAGCTGATGTAATGGGTTTGAAGGGTCTCACAAAAGAAATAAGTAATTAGTTAACACCATTCGCATGATGTTCGCTCATTCTTGCATCATATTCTTTCATACAGTCTACCACACGTTTTATGCATGCGTTAAACTTTGTGTTGAAAATTGTATCTGACATAGCCTTAGTTCTCTTTAACCCCTTCAGTGCCACGCCCTTTCCCCGCCCTGTGCCGGGTGTTACATTAGCGGGCGGGGTTCATGACGAGATAGTCTCATCATGGGCACAGCGCAACCGTGCTCCATGACGAGACTATCTCGTCATGGGCACTGAAGAGGTTAATAATCTCGAAATGGAGGGAGGAGCCTAGCGCGCAACCAAGATGGCCGCGTAGGCGCGAGGCTCCCGAGGACCTCCGCGACCTCCTGAATTAATCCTGGCGATATCCTGTCCTTGTTGAGGGGACTGTGTCGGTGAACCCGAGCTGAGGCGCCGCCCGTTTTTTGGGCTCGAATCGGACCCCGAACACCGGTGGGAGCATCGATTGAAGGTTGCGGCCTTCTCCTCGCCGGCCCCCCGGATTGGAGTAGTGGGGCGATCCGGGGACGAAGTGAATAACAGCGGCGAGCGGGGCTGGGCGACTCGCGTACCCCGCACTTTCACTTTCGCTTTTGCGCCCTCCTTGCCCCAGGCGGGGTCGGGCTGCGGAGCGGGGTGCGGTGGTGTTGCCTTGTCCAGGTGCCCGGCTGACCCGCCGGCGGTGGGTTGACCCGCGGCCCGGTGGTCGCCCCCGTCCCCCCCCTGACACCCGTGATTTGGTGTGGCGGCCCGTTTGGAGATCTTGGCACGACGGTGTAAGGGCCAGCATGTCCACCAAACAAGATGGCGACCGGGCGAAGATGAAGATAACCCGCCGTGGCACGGCGCACCAGGCCAATAGTATGGATCGCTATACGCTCCAGAAGGGTTCTCCGGAGACAGCGCGGTCATCCCTGGTGGGCCCGACGGAGGCGCCTGCCCAACCGGTGGATCTGACCCTCCGGGACGTCATGGGCGCCATCGCAGAGATGAAGGCCTCGGTGGACCAGCGTTTCGATACCTTGGCGCAAAAAATTGACTCGGTCCTGGTGGATGTGGGCCTTGTGAGGGCAGACTTGTCAAAAACGAACGACCGAGTTGACTCCCTGGCCCACACCACAACGAGCCTCACGACGGACGTGGTGGCCCTCCAGAAGGAGGTGCGCCGGCTTGGCCAGGCGAGCGCCCTGATGGACCGGCGACTGGAGGATTCCGAGGGTCGGGCCCGGAGGAACAATGTTCGCATTATTGGTGTGCCGGAGGGCCGAGAGGCGGAGGCGGCAGATCTCTTCGTGGAAGAATTGATCCTGACCCATCTCCAGCCCCGGGGGCTGAGTAAGCTTTTTGTGGTGGAGCGTGCCCACCGGGTCCCTGGGGGCCGCCCTAAGACCGGTGCCCCGCCGCGGCCTATTATTGCCCGGATTTTTAATTTCCGGGACAGAGACGCCATCCTCCAGACCTCCAGGCAACAGGGACCGGTCAGGCTGGACAACATGGATGTACACTTCTACCCAGACTTTACTCCGGCGGTCCAGAAGCAGCGACAGAGCTTTCTTGGTATTAAACGTCGCCTAAGGGACCTAAACCTCAAGTACTCAATGCTCTTTCCGGCTAAGCTGAGGGTGGAGGTGGATGGCCGTACGCACTTCTTCGACCGGCCCGAGGCGGCCGGGGACTGGTTAGATACTTTGCCGGGAGATCGGGGTGGGGGGGGCGCGGCTGGCGGGGAGGGCCCGCCGGATCAGAATTGAGTGGTGACTGTATAGGCCTTGCTCTGGATATTATTCCTTTACCATATATTGCTTTCGTATGTTCCCCTCCCATGGAGGTCGGGTGGGGTCTGCTGGGGGCTTCCCTCCTCCTCTGGGGGACTAGTTAGTACTTAGCTATGGGGCGACAGGCACACTGCACTTTGGGGGGGCTGTCTGGGCTCATGCAGGGGTGCAGGGTGGGGGGAGTTCTGTTGGGACCGGGGGGTGGGGGGGGTGTGTTGTTTGTTAACACCGCAAGGCAAACCCGCAACTGTTTTGTTGTTTTTAAGATGCTCGGTGGGGGGCGACCGATTGTTTTGACGTATGACGGGGGGTAGGGATTTGATTGTGTTGTCATGGAATGTTAACGGCCTGGGGGATAGGATTAAGCGTGGTGTGGTCCTGCAGTATTTAAAACGTATTTCACCAGATGTTGTCTTCCTGCAGGAGACACACCTTATAGGTAACACCTTTCATGCAATGAATCGGCGGGGATATCGTTTGGCGGCCCACTCCGGCTTCACTTCGGGCTCGCGGGGGGTGGGTATTATGGTCAAGAACTCGCTCCCGTTGGAGATTGACGAGGTGCGCCATGATGAGAGGGGACGTTACACTGTTCTGGTGGGACGAATGGAGGGTAGAGTGTTTATCTTTATATCAGTGTACGTCCCGCCTGGGTTACAAGCCACTACATTTGCGGACCTGGGGCGCCTCCTTCTGGACCTTCCGGGTGGCCTGTTGGTGGTTGGAGGGGACTTTAACGCGGTTGCCTCTGGGTCTATGGATCGCCATCCCCCTAGGGACCTCCCCCGGGCACAGGCGTGGCTGCCCGGCCTTTTAGACACGCTGGGCCTGGTGGATTGCTGGCGCTTAAAGCATCCCGTATTGCAACAGTACACCTTCCACTCGGGGGCCCATGGTAGCCTCTCGCGGCTTGATTACATCCTTGTCCCGGCGGCCCATGCAGGGAGGGTGGGGGAGGTGCGCCATTTGGCACGGGGTATCTCAGACCACTCCCCATTGTTGTTGCATTTCGATGTCTTCCCGAGGGGGGATGGCAGAGTGGCCCCGATCAATGCATGGTATTTGCGCGACCCCACCATTCGTGCCGACTTGATCAAATCCTTACAGCGCTATTTCGATGAGAATGTGGGGTCGGTCCCGTCTGCCATCTCCCTGTGGGAGGCTTTCAAGGTGGTTCTTAGAGGGGAGGCCCTCTCCTTTATTTCCAATGCCCGGCGGCGCGAGCGGGAGGAGGTGACCCGGGTTGAGGCCGAGATTGCAGAACTGGAGGGTGACCTGGGGAGCGGGGTAACAGACGCCAAGTTGCATGTTTTGCACTTAAAGCAGGCGGCCTATCGGGCCCTCGTCACGGAGGCGGCCAGGGGCCTCAGTAGAGAGCAGCAGGGGCGATTGTATGATGTGGGTGACAAGGCGGGCAAATTGATTGCGTGGTTGGACAAGAGGGAAAGAGCGAGCCGCGTAGTGCCTTTGATTGAGAGCATGGATGGTGTGTGCGTCACTGAGCCGGAAGCCATTGTCTCCTGCTTCGCGGATTATTTCCGCGAAGTCTACTCCCCGGTTTCTCCCTGCTCGGAGGAAGATTCCCATGCCTTGCTTCGGGACATCGCACTGCCCTCCCTTACGGTGGAGGACAGGGATTCGCTGGATGCCCCGCCCACCTCGGACGAAATTGCCTCGGCTATTCGCTCGGTTGCATCCGGCAAGGCCATGGGCCCTAATGGTATTCCCATTGAGCTATACAAGCTACGCCCGGATGTGTTGGCGCCCCACCTGCGCGCGATGTTCCTTGCGGCCCACTCGCAGGGCTCCCTCCCGCCGGACCAGCGTCTGGCTACAATTGTGGTGATCCATAAGGAGGGGAAGCCCCGTGAGCGGGTCACATCCTATAGGCCAATTTCGCTTCTGAACGCGGAGCCCAAAATCCTCGCCAAGGTGTTGGCCAACCGGTTGGTTGGCGTGGTGGGCGATTTGGTCCACCAAGACCAATCGGGCTTTATACCACACCGCAACACGGCGCTTAATCTGCGGCGCTTACACGGGGTGCTCGCGCGTGTCCCGTTTGTGCGGGAACCGGCCATCTTGGCGTCCTTGGACGCCACCATGGCGTTTGATACGCTCGAATGGCCATATATCTGGGCGATGCTGGCGAGGTTTGGGTTCGGCCCGGGTTTCGTCAGCTGGGTCAAATTGCTATATTCGGGCCCGTTGGCGCAGGTGGTGGTGAATGGGCGAGTATCTGCCCCGTTCGCGCTGGGGCGGGGCACGCGACAGGGTTGTCCCCTGTCGCCTCTCCTGTTCGCCCTGGCCATGGAGCCCCTGGCGGAGTGGCTGCGGTGGCACCCTTCTATCCGTGGTCTCCGCTGGACCCCCGAGCATGAGGACCGCGTGTCCCTCTATGCTGACGATATCCTTTTGTATCTCGCCTCCCCGCGCAAGTCACTGATCGTCCTGGTTGATGTTTTGCGCTCCTTCGGTCGCAACTCAGGCCTGGTCATCAACTGGGCGAAATCCTGTGTCTATGTGCTCTCCGGGGAGGCCCCGGTCCTGCCACGGGACTGTCCGATCCAGATTGCCTCCCAGGGTTTCCGGTACCTGGGTATATATATCACTCTTGACCCGGAGGCCCGCTATGAGCGGAACTTGCTGCCCCCCCTCCAGCGTCTGAGGGAGGACGTGGTGCGCTGGCGGCGTCTGCCGCTCTCGCCGCTCGGCCGAGCGGCCTTATTTAAAATGATGTCCCTGCCGCGCTTCCTCTACGCCCTCCAGAATACCATGGACTTGGTCCCGGCACGCTACTTTCGCGAGGTGGAGGGCCTCCAGCGGCGCCTGTTCTGGGACGGGAGGCCGCGTATTGCTCTGGCTAAATTGACGCTCCCGTGGTACGATGGAGGGGTTGCCCTCCCGGACATCAAACGGTATTACTGGGCCTCCCAACTAGCTGCAATTAATCATGGCCTTTACGGGCCCGCCTTAAACCCGGCATTTGAGATGGACAGGACGCTTCTGCCCGGTGGCGATTATAATCGAGCGCTCTACTCTGGCGCGCCCGACTCCCGTTTGACGGGACCGACGCGTGTCATGGTGCGTGTCTGGCACGCGGCTAATGCAGCTATGGGGTGGAAGGACCGTTTGACCCGAGCGTCTCCGCTGTATGCATCTGAGAGGTTGGGCTCCCTGTGGACGTCGAAGGGCTTCGAGAAGTGGGACACGATCGGAATCAGCACGGTGGGAGATCTCTGGACGAGGGGTGGATTCAAAACTTTTGAGACGCTGCAGGCGGAGTTTCAGCTGCAGGGCAGTGAGTACTTTCGGTACCTACAGGTCCGCCATGCGCTGGGCTCCGTCTTCCCGGATGTTGCATCCATTCCGGAGTCTTCCCCCCTGGAGGACAGAGTGCTAGATGGCCATGTCCCGGACAGCACGATCTCCCTCATATACAAAAAATTGATTAACGATAGATCGTGTCTGCTGACTAGTCTCCGCGAGGCTTGGGTTGCCGACGGGCTGGAGCTGGACGACGAGGATTGGATTTCCGCGGTGGCCTCTCCGAAAGAGGTGGCCATCCCGGCTCGTCTTCGTTTCGTCCAGCTCAAGATCCTTCACCGGGTCTACGTGACGGGGCCAAGGCTTTTACGTATGGGTTTTGCCGGTGATGGAATGTGTAAGCGTGGCTGTGGTGCGTTGGCAACTTTCATGCATATACTGTGGGAGTGCCCGAAGGTGGAGCGATTCTGGCGTGGTGTGCATGAGGTTCTACGAATGGTTACGCGTGTCGCGCTGCTGCCTGAAGCGAGGAGATGCTTGCTGAATGTCTGGGAACCAAATGACTACTCGGTCCCGCAGGCGCGGTGGGTGACTCTGGGATACATGATAGCCAAGCGTGATATTGCCCAATTGTGGGGATCCCAGAGGCCCCCTGCGGTGTCGGCCTGGAAAGAGCATATGGATTGGTGTATGTTTCGTGAAAAGGTGGTGTATGTGGCGAGGGGTAAGCCTGGGGCGTGGATGAAACTCTGGGGCCCCTGGAACGCCTACCGCGGGGGTATTTGTGAGCCGCCGCTGCTACCGGCGGCCTCGCCGGCTCCGTCTCCCTAGGTGGCGCTCCTCCCTTGGCCGCGGGCGCGCGGTCCCCCAGTCCCTGATCTACTCCCGTCCCCCCCTTCAGAATTTTGCTGCTGGTTTGGATCCCCCACTTATGGAGCACGTGTTGTCACTTTGGATCGAGGGTTGCCTTGCGGTTGTGGTTTGTTTACGTTGTTTTGCATTAAGAAAATGGAACCGTACTGTGGGCATGGAGCTTTGAGGCCTGCACCATTGATCACTCCTGCTTTCCTACTGTGCACCGCTGAGAAAATTTTTTGCTGTATGTATGTAATATGCTTTTGATGCTCTAGCGGCCGGCCGGGTGGTTGTAGGCCCATACCTGTAACTTCTATAAACTGCAATAAACGGTTTCAAAAAAAAAAAAATAAAAATAAAAAATAATCTCGAAATGGACACCAAAGGCATCATAGACTATATTAGTTACTCTAGTGCTTTAACATCTGATACTCTACGGCAGGAGATTAGGCAGAGAAGAAATGCTAGTTTTATGGAAAGTCTCTTCTTATCTAGTTATCTGTTCTCAGGCCAGGTAGTGAAAGGGTATAGTAGTAACTTAACATCCCATAGGGTTTCGTATTTAGGTGTAGGTGGTCTCCTTAGTTTGATACTTTTCATAATTCTGCATATTGTGGCATTTTTCCCTATGGTCTTGCCATTTATTAGAGCGTGGCCTGCTGAAATAGCTGATCTATAGCAATTAATTGATCTGTAAGTAAGCCCACTCTCATATTGTTAAACTAAAAAGTTTGTTATGCTACGTGTACGATAGGAGCCTCCATGGAATCCAGGTTCCTCTCCAGGCACCAGCATACCCAAGTTCTCCAGATGCTATTGCGTCTAGTGGGTTCCAGGAGCCCATGACTCTTGGAGGAGTGTAGTAGCTGGTCTCAAAAGATCTGTGATTTCATTAGATTTCCTGACACTTTCCAGGCAAGAAGGTTCAAAGTCCCTGTCTGGACTAGGGGATGTTCCGTTCCATCTATATCTCTTAAAAGGCCTTCTTGGTATTTCGCAGGCTAATTCCAAGCTCATCGGAAACCACGCCAGGGAGGGCCAGAAAGGGGTTATTAGTAATAAGGAGCATTGGTCTTGTCTCACGTTCCGGAAGACTCTCTGGGTCATTGCAATGGGGGAAATGCATATGCTCGAATTCTTTTCCATGGCTGGAGAAAGGCATTGACTGCTTGAGCACTGGGGTCTGGCATCCAGCTGAAATATTTGTGCAGTTGGAATGTCAGTCTGTATGCGCAATGATCTACTTTCAGAGGGCCCCAGAACTGATTTAAAGTTCTGAAGGCTTTCACGTTGAGATTCCAGTTGCTGTGGTCTAGGAGGAATTTTGAATTCCAGTCAGCAGTGATGTTGCTTTTTCCCAGTAAGTATGCTGCTTTTAGGGCTATCTTGTGTTCTAGACAGAACATCCAGAGTTTTTTTGGCTAGATTTGATAGGTCTGAGGATTTTGTACCCCATATGCAATTTATGTATGCCACAGCTGATATGTTGTCCATTTTTAGAATAACCAATCTGCCTTGTAGGGATTGTCTGAAGCTCATCAGAGTGTAAAGGCCAGTAGTTAACTCTAGGTAGTTTATGTGGTGTGAGCTCTCTGTATAGGACCATAGACCTCCGGTGTTCTGATTCTGTAAGCATGCTCCCCAGCCATGAAGGCTTGCATCTGACTCTAGAGTTAATTCTGAGGAGTTTCTGAAAACAGCTTTGCTGTTCCAGGCAACTAGATTCTCTAACCACCAGTTCTGTTCTGGTTTGGCTTTGTGGTCTAGGGTTACTTTGTCTCCGTACCATAGTCCAGCACGGAGGGCTTTTGCCTTCACTCTTTGAAGGGCTAGATAATGTAAAGGTCCTGGCAACATAGCTTGGATAGAAGCAGATAGGAGGGCCAGGAGTCTGGCTGGTTCTCTCAGGGACAAGAGGTCTCGTTTTAATACAAGTCGTATTTCTTTGTGTATTTTCATGATTTTCTTCTTGGGTAGTAGCAAAAGTGTCTACAGTGAATCCCAATAATTCCAGAGATTTTGCGGGAGTCATGATAGATTTTTCTTTGTTTATTATGAAGCTAAGGCTCTCTAAGAGATTTACTGCTGTATTCAGGTCTTGAAGAATCTGAGAGTGTTGCTGGGTCATAATGAGAATGTCGTTGAGATAGACTATCAGTCGTATCACTCTTTCTCTCAAGAAGGATGCTATAGCTCTCATTACCTTGGTGAAACACCAGGGAGCAGAATATAGCCCAAAGGGGAGAGCTTGGAATTGGAATAGACAACAGTTCCATGTGAATTGGAGGTATGGTTTGAACTCCGAGGCCATGGGGATTGTGAAGTAGGCACCTTTCAAGTCCAACTTCACTAGCCAGTCCTTTTCTAGAAGCATTTCTCTCAGGAGGTAGCTACCCTCCATTTTGAAGTGTCTGTAGATGAGAGATCTGTTCAATTCTCTCAGGTTTATGACTGGTCTTCAACCCTTGTCTTTTTTTTTTTACCAGAAAGTGTGCTTACGAATTTCATACGATCCCGTGGTACTTATATAATTGCTCGTTACTCTATCAGGGACATTACCTCTTCCTCTACTATTTTCTGTTGTTCTATGATCAGTACTAGGTTTCTTGGAGGTGAGGATTTTGTCGGTGTTTTTTCGAAAAATCTATTTTGAAGCCTTAAATGGTTTCTAAAACCCAGGGATCTTGTGTATTTGGTTTCCAAGTCTGTAAAAAACAAATCTGAGTCGACCTAATCCTCATTGTCTGTAGTAGGGCCTTTGGTAGGCAAAGCCAGTAGAGCTGCCCCTTCTGCCGGCCCTGGCAGAAGGGGCACTAGGGTTGAAAACTCTAGGGTTGAAAACTCGACGCGTGCTGTTCTGAGCTTTGTCTAGGGCTGTGAAGGTTGCGACGTATTTGCCTAAGATCTTGATCATGTCCTCTCCAAATAAGAGTCCTTTGGGGTTTGCTGAGGGTTCTTTGTCAGCCATGTCGCTCAGCTTAGGGTTAATCTTGGTAAGGACTACTCTTCGTCGCATGCATTTATCCCTGCATTCGCGTTCCCTAATAGGATCAGAGTTTTGTGACTCCATCCTTTTAGCTTAGTAGATCTAATCATATCAATTATTCTAGACAGCGGGCCTAAAATATCAAGCATGCGATCCTGGCAGGCCTCCAGTGACCTTTTCATGCGCTTCCTGGGGTCTCTACCCAGTTTGAATAGGAATTTGATTAATTCTGGGTCGAAGTTGGGTGTCAGGCATAGCTTTTCTTGAACCACTGGTCTGGGACATTGTGCCCTTAGGATATTTTGTGTTTCTCTTTCTAGGGTATTTCCTAATCCATCTTTTTGCGACTATGTGATCTTGGGGCCACCATTCTGAGCTCCTTGCGTGTCTGATATTAAGTGGAGAGAACATCTCCTTACCCAGTGGGTTGTTTATAATTTCTTTAGAGGATGAAGGAAGCTCTTCCTCTGATAGGGGACTCTCGAAGTCTAGATCATCCTGGTCTAGGTCAAGGATATATTCATCCAACGAGTTAATGTTTTGGTCCCCTTGTGGTTCAATTTCAAGATCTTGTGTATCATGACGAGCACTTAGGTATTGTGTGTCGCTTTGGACACCTTGATAGGTTGTGTCACTAAGGACACCGGATACTTTTGAGGTGCGTAGACCTCCCTTATAGTTTGAGGTGCTTAGACCTCCTTTATATGATGAGGTGCGTAGACCTCCCAAATTATTTGAGGTGCTTAGACCTCCCAATGTGCTCATGGGGCTTGCTCTTTCAATGTTGTTCTTTCTCTTTAATCTTTTGCCCCCTTTTTTATTGCATTGTCTGTTTTGGCCTTGCTGGGTTTCAATAGTGCCATCTTCTTCCTCAATTAAGGGTTTTTTGGTTGGCATGAACTGGTTGAGTGTTTTGTGCCTGCAGGAGTGCATCTCTTGTTGAGTAATCTTTTTCATTTCTTCATTATTGATGTTAGGGGTAGGTACCTCAAGACCATCTGATTCTACATCAGACATGTTAGATTTTATACTCCTTTACGGGTTGTACTACTTAGTAATCTATATAGATGGCTTAGAAGAAAAGCAATCTGACTTATTAGTAAGGGTCAGAGGAGCTTATGTAAATTAAGGCTTTGTTAGAGGAGCTTATGTAAATTAATGCTTTGTTACATCAGGTCTTTTATATGGTATGCTCCTTTACTGTAAAGTGAGGTTTTTGGTGTAAAAATAGCTTTTGAGTACTTGCGGTCGCAGTTAGCAGCTGATCACAGGAGTGTCCAACTGCCAGACTTTCTGAAATCGGATATTGGGTGGAAACGCAATGTGTGGTCTGGGGTGAGGGCGGGGAGTTGGGGGGGGGGAGAGCAGGATTTCCATAAATTGGAAATCAGTTAGGTGTGAGTCGAAATTTTAGAGGAGTTTGAGGTCAAAGAGGCCTATGTATATTCAGAAAGGTGTACAAATTAAGTTAAAAAGGGCACAAGTCGATTCAGAAAGGTATACAAATTAAATTGAGAATACATACATACACATGTAGTTGCCCATTCTAGACGATGCAGATCATACATGAAAGTGAAGAGAAAATGCACTTATCTGCCTGGAGCTGCATTTAAAAGAGGCAGACAATCCTATGTGCATGACTATTGTACATCTGGAAGATTCTTTTCTAGATGTGTTTGACATTATGATGTGTTGCTTCTAAGTGGCTGCTTGGAGTTAGCATTAAATTAAATATGCATAATGTTAGCCTCCACGTCTTTAATGAAATCCAGATTCTCTTGTCATGCTATCAAGTGAATTACCTCTAACTGTTGATATATAAATGTCAACTGGTAAAATCCTATGTGCATGGCTATTGTACATCTGGAAGATTCTATTCTAGATCTGTTTCACTTTATGATGTATTGCTTCTAAGCATCTGGCCTTGTAATGAAATCTGAATACTCACCTCCTCTTCATCATCAATTTCAAACAAAGACACATTATTGAAATGCCGTCCACACTCTCAAGTTCACTTCAGCTCTGACCCTTGCCAACAAGACTGTGATCTTGTAGAAAAGTCCCTGACGAGACCAAATCCACCTCCTACAAAAATTATATCGGGTCTCACTCACAACAGGCAAAGTTAAGATGACCTAGCAACACTTACCGTTCTCACCTCCACCTTTTACTTAGACAGCATGTCTTACAACAGATTAAAAATATTCAACTTCTTATCCCAGGGCAATTTAGCCATCATATTCACGGAGTCTAACTCCATTCCTAAGAATGTCAAAAATAAGACTGGCCCCTATCATTTTCTCTGGTGCTAACAGAACACCTAGCTCCTCCATCAAAATCTGAAAACTCTATAACGCAACCTGACAATTTGCCTGATGGTGAGACCCTATAAAGAAGAAAGAGTCACCTAAATAATGTGTCAGTGAAACAAACCCTATTGCAAAACAAAATAATCACTGAAAAAAACTGCTAAGCTTCTCAAATAGTGAAAATTATGTTGAAAGCCCCTCGGGTAGTGACATGACCGCATAAATCTGACCATCGAACTGTATTCTAAGCAACTCCTAGTCCTCCAGATGCACTGACAACAATCAGAACGGCGACTTTATATCACATTTTGCCACGAAGGCAGCCAAGCCTGACTGCCTGATCACCTTAAACCGCATCGTCCACTGAAGTGTGTCAAACTGAGCTTATCTCTTCCAGAACAAAATGCATGACAAATGATGCATCAGGCACAATTCCTCTTTCTCCTTCTTAGGAACAACCCCAACTGGTGACACAATCAAAACTGGCAACTGTAATCCATCCAAAGAACTCTCGAGCCTTGCTTCAGCCACTTCACTCATCATCAATTTTGCTCTGACATTCTCTGGATACTCTTCTATTGAATTCAGATTCTCAGCCCACCTGCTAACTCTGGTAACCCAACAAAAGCCTCAACAAAACAGTCTGGAAGCAATGCTGCATCCTGCTTTAGATAAAAATGTAACGATTAACACAAAATCCAAACTTTAACTTGCGTATGAGCCCTTTTCCAAAAGACCCTTTCCCCCTTCCTTTGTCTGACTGCTGTTGCCATTGAGCCTCCTGTCCCCCTGCCACCAGCTGACTAAAGCAGTATATAAGAGGGTGTTTGGCTTTACACTTTGAGCACTCGTGGCGAAACCTGCAAAACTCCCTAATACAGAAACCTCTACTAAAAGCCCAGCATGCACCTTCCTGGGCTCGTGTCATTTGACTTTTCTGCCCTGGAAAGTGGCAATACAAAACCGGCAGACTACTTGCTGTACAAGTCATTGGAGACGGCCTCGTCTATCTACTGAATCAAGAGGTCTTTATCCAGCTTCCCTATTTTCTCTCAGCATCCTGTGCTAATCTTGTCCTAATCTCCTCCTCATGATATACCCAAGCTAAAACCCCAAAAGATATTTGAGTTTCCCTTATTACAATAATATCCATAAATAGAACAACATATCTCAGGCTATTTTTTGTAGTAAATACTTGCATAAATGAATAATACTGCTGTCCAGTTCTCAGTGGTAATTGGGACATTTGCCTCTTTCCCTGTACCTGCCTGCACTGTTGAGACTATCTGAAGCCATCCGTGCCATTGCTATTGCCTTGGCACGCAGCCCCTCTGATGTTAATCACCACTCCATGCTTGTCAACCTGCAAAACCCCAATTTTGTTCAAAATTTGCCTGTGAACTTTTCTTCTCACCATTTCCACTTCACCACTCATCCACTCTCCTTCCTCTTCTACAATCCTCACCATCTTCTACTTCTTCTTCCACGCAATCACCGTAGTCCAGCATGATTTCCTCACATTTCACATTGTCCTACCTTATGACCATTCCCCTCCTGGATGGCCACACACATCACCAACTCCTCCATCTATGATCTAAAGCTAAAACATCTGCAAAATCAATACCCTCTTTAACCAAGAAGGCTACAATCAGCCCTCCTTGAGCTGCAGTTGACCCTACCCTGGCACCTGGTCCTCCGCACCGGACTGAACCCTTACTTCGGACTGGGGTAGACGAGCCGCACAAGACTCCTGTCCTGGTTTTAGATGCCTTATCCAGACCCTTACTCTGGTCACCAAACAACCTACCTGCAATCATAAGCATCTCAACCCTGTTTTCATCCAAACCTTACATTCTCTGCTAATTCCCTCCAGTCAGTCACTCTTCTTCTCCACTTCCAGCCCTCTGACATCATCCAGGACTCATACATCTTACATTCAGAACGATCATGTTTGCTCTTTTCTAAATGGCCACTAACTCAAGTGCACTCTTCCACCACAACCAGGCCCTCTGCAGTTGCTCTGCTGCCTTCCCAACTAAATGAGTCACAACAGTGACTGCACTTGCAGGTAAGAGAGAGAAAGCCAGCCTGCTCGCCTCCTTCCCCTGCCAGGCAAACAAGCCTCCAAGCTCTTCTATGTGGGCTATACTTCTGGATCTCCCTGCGTGCCCCATGTGGCCGGCAACACCCAACACCTTGCTCTCTCCTGACTTCAGTTCAGCACTCCACACCTCTGCCGTCCACCGCTTGATTTTGGGCAGTGAGAATGTCAAGACAAAGGACGCTACCCTGCCTGCCAATCGCCTCAGGGGCATAGACTCAGTGGCAACCATGTTTGCTGCAGGACCCCCTACATAGCATATCTCTCCTATCAGCCTCATTCAACGTCCTTCTGAAGGCCTCCAAAATTGCTCCATTACCCTTATCTGACATCCTGCTCACTAAGCTCACTGCTCAGCAAATGATCCACTTGCTCCCTAACTAACAACCCTAGACAGTCTACTGAAGACCTGCACCTGACAGCCTACTTCGCTTTTCAAATTACCCACCACTAAACCCTCAATTGACTGGTGACTGACATGTCAGCAAACTTACCCAAAATAGGGTCCCTTGACAGCCAGCACGTCCAACATTTGCCTCTCTCAAGCACTAAGGGGACAAAGATAGGTAGACTGGGGACAACAGACACAAATAAAAAGAGAGGCCTACAGGCTTAGGAACTGCCAAAAGGGGCTCAAGGAGCAAATGATTAGGCAGAGCTCAAGAGGTTTAGTAGATTGCTAAACTGCACACAGGTAAGCTGCGAGGTGCTTGGCTTCTTGGAATGCTGAATGGGAAGCATTGTCGGGGGCAAGAGTGGGCTATAGGAGGATGAGACAGAAAAGGGCTGTAGGAAGGTGGAATCTGACTATATGGTTGCCCCCACTTTTTTCCTGGTGTTTGAATGGTTTTTGACTAGTCTGGCTGGGATCCTGCTATCCAGGACCCCAGCCTATCTGCTTACTCCCTTAAATGATTGGTGTGCATATTAGATGCACTAGTGATTGGATACTGTGGTACCTTATGAGCCCCTAGTATATGGTACCTTAGGTACCTAGGGCATTGGTACTTCACAGGCCTACCAGGGGCTGCAGCATGTATTATGCCACCCCTGGGAAGCATTCTCAATCTGAAACCACAGGCCTGCTACTGCAGCCTGTGTGAGGTAGTGTTAGCACTCCTCACTGAGGTATAGGTTCCTATATCTCACCATACACACACATATAAACCTATCAGCCACCCCTATTGCAGGCCCTATCAATCCTGAGGGCAGGGTGCTTGGTTTACTATGTGAGGGGGTGCTTCTGCATGAGCAGGACCCCTCTGCAGCTGGCAGAGTCTATTCTCTGCTGCTGTTTGTGGATGCGGTTAAACCATATACTCTTAAGTGCATTATAACCTCGCGGTAAATGCTAACTTTGGAATGACTGCATCAAAACATGTTGTGTATGGTGTCAAACAACTTGGAATCATACCCCCACACCAGTAACTGGTGTGGGAGTATGATCCCACCCTTCTAGAGGGGATGACATGTACCCACTGTACTAAACGGTAGAAATCTCAAAGAGCCCAGAGCCCTGGCATCACAAAATGGATGCCACCAGCACAGACACTGGGCTGCCCTCCTGCTGCTGACCGAAACTCGCAGTGGAGGAAGCCCAACAAAAGGCATCCTGTCACAGGGAGGTGTCACCACCTCCCAGACAGGATTTAGTGTATTGGAGCTGGGTAGGTGCACTCTTAGAGTGCTATGAAGTCCTGCACTGGGGGAGCAGTAGGCTCCTCTGTGCATATGCCAGCTCAAACCGGTTCAGGGGCTACCTGCCCCTGCTCTGGCGCAAAACTGGACAAAGGGAAGTGGGTGTAACCACCCACTACCCTGACCCTCCTAGAGGAGTGGTCATAGAGCTAGTCCCTCCCCTATCTTCACTATAAGATAGCAAGCATTGCCACTGCAATTCAGATTACCCTGGACGACGCTCTACTAAGAAGAATCCTGGCCCTTCGACGTTCCACTATCTCTGGAAGACTGAAGAATCTCCCTTGGAGTCAAGGAGTGGCTCCCCTGCTTGGCAGGCACCAATAACCTCAATCAACGGTTGCAAACTTCACCGCTCCCACAGGAGTCCGATGTCCCTGCGGCCCCAGAAGCGGATTTCCTGACCTCTTGACGGCCATTTTGAGTCCCCAGCGAAGCTGTGGCATCTGGACCCCAAGAGTGACGAGGAACTGCAATACCTGGGAACCGTGCACTGATTTTGAGTGCAAACCCTAAACAACGTTCTACTAACTTGTGCTTTGGACCATTTGTGGCCCAAGTCCCCAGCAGGTCTTGTTCCAAAAATCAGCAGCCTACCCCGTCCCGAGTGACCGTGGGCTCCTCTGAAACTTTTCCTGTGGCGGCGTCTTCGCGATCACTTGTCCGTTGGCTAGTGGGTCCCCCGAAGACTTTCTCAATGATTCAAAGGGCTCTCCTGGTTGCTCCGGGCCTGCCCTCACTTACCCTCGCTGGGTAAGTCCATCAGACCTTGCTGGTCTGCATCACCGACTATCTGCAGTCCACACGAGACTTGCAGTTGCCAAGGCTTGTTGGCTCCAATCCGGTTGCCGACACTGTCATCAGCTGCAGACGTTGTGGGACACTCCGAATCCAGCTGCTGTTCATCGTCGATCCCTCCTGGACCTCGTGAGCGAAGAGACAAAACACCATCGACGACCTGAAGCGACGCGACATCTGTGGTCATCCATCTTGCTGGCCACCGGTCACTGGCAAGTGACTTTGAACACTGTCCCTTCAATTTTCAGGTCCTCTTCATCTTCAATCCACCTTCGGATTCCAGCGGACACCTCTTCAGTCGTCTCAAGCAGCAAGTCTTCATTGGTCTCCATTGAAAACAGCATCGCGTCCCGACACCAAAAGACACCTATGCACCTGGCTTCCCTGGGTGAGGTAACTCGTGCACTCCGGTGCCCAAGTGTGTGTTGGCCCTCGAACTACTTACCTTGTAAGTGGCTTGCTTGTTGACTTCTTCGAAGTGCCCTAAAACTTTAAAATACAAACCGCGACTTGCTCCATTGTAACCTATAGGAAACCCGCGGCTGTGTTTAGACACTGCACGCGTCTCCCGTGGGCTTGTTACTTACCTGCTAACACTGCAGTAGTGAAGCCCCAGCGATTCCCAAGACCCTAGGCTTTGTCATTTTGCAAGTCGACTTTGTTAAACCATTTTCTTAGTATATGGTCTGGTACGCCCCTAGGGCTCCAGCCATATTTGTGCTTAATTTATTGAGAACTGTTGACATTTGAATGTGTATCTGGGTTCTAATCTCATAAAGAGATTAGTAGAGTGTGTCTAGAAATAAATACATATATATTTGGTATATATACCTTTGTGGTGTCCTTTTCATTTGGTAATTCAAGAGATTATAAGGTAAAACAAGCTGCTTTACATTCCTCAGAGACTTAGCCTGAAGGCTGCTCTCCACAGCTACCACTAGGATAGCTTTCTTTAAAAGGTTGTCTTAAACCTATCTACCAAAAGAGTCGAATTGGACTGGTGCAAGGTGGCCACTATAACTAGTGACCAGCATATGCCAGGCCAACTTCTCACAAGGGCAATGTTAAGGGAGTGTTAGAAACAATATGGGCAGACAAGGACCAAACACCGCTGGAATAAAGACGTGTGTAACAGAGCTCTGTATGCAGCATAGTCATCTGCGTGCGCCAGAGTTGAGGGTGATGCTACAAATGGCGACGAGTAGGGGATACATGCTCCAAAGAAGCAAAACTGCTCTCCCTGAGAGTTTGCTGAAGTCCAGCAAACTGCTCAAGCATGCTCCATGCGCCCCAAGAAACAGTCTATGGTTGGCGTATGGGGTGTCTAAGCATCGCTTTAGCTTCTACAAAGCCCTCTAAGAAGGTGAAGACCCTACAGAGGTGCACAGTCAGAAAGCCCAC
Organism: Triturus cristatus; assembly: GCF_964204655.1. Taxonomy (NCBI): domain Eukaryota; kingdom Metazoa; phylum Chordata; class Amphibia; order Caudata; family Salamandridae; genus Triturus; species Triturus cristatus. The sequence goes on along the minus strand of NC_140579.1, from coordinate 1,126,670,887 downwards.
CAGAAGCTTACTATTAAGACCAAAAGAATTGATACTGTGCCACAGCGTAACAAAGAGCATTCGTCCATACAAAGCTCAAACACTAAAGGCAGTGACAACCAGGTACAAAGAAGTGCAAAAGACAGCGACAGCCAGGTGCAAGAAAGTGCTGAAGGAGAGGCGACAAGGCACAAAGAAGCGCTAAAGGCAGCAACAATCCGGTACAAGAAATTAAAGTATACTCACTGGCTAAAAACAAGGTGCTTTTCAACCTCAAACTCTGGCTAGGTGACTTGAGCACAAACAGGGGGTTCATGTTTACGCAGGCATTGGTCCCTATTCAGCACAACTCAAAAGGTCTTCAAGAAATTGAAGTTCTCCAATGGCTGTAGAAAGGAGAGCCAAATACAGCACAGAATGTTCCTATAACCACCACTACTGCCATTCGACACCGCCAAAAAGCGGAATATTGGCGCTAGATGGACTGCATGGATTGAAATGTTCGATGACTTCATTGATGCTGTAGAAGAAGCACATGACAAAAAGATCATTCAATACTTAAAGAACCTTGCCAGTGATGGAGAGAAAGAACTGATAAAGAACCACAAGTTGAGGAAGCATCCTACCATCAAATCAAAGAAACATTGGATGCCAAGTTAAATCCAATGCTGGATGTCAACTATAAAAGGTACATTTTTAACCAGGCAAGACAGCGAGCAGGTGCAAGAATGGATGAATTTGTCAAAATACTTGATATCCCTATTGAGCTTTGTAAATTCAGTGAATTCAATGACAAAGAAGTTATATGTCTCATGGTCATCGATGGTTGCCTCTCCAATTCATTCAGACGACGCATGTTGGGAGAGACATTGAGTTTAGAAAAGGTACTCATGGCTGCGAGAGCTGAGGGATGTGCAGATCGACAGGCTGCTGATATGGAAGCTGGAACAGTCTGGAATGAATCAGCATTGATCATGATAAGTAAGCAGAAAAACAAAGTGGAGACCCATAAGACCACATCTCCAAATTAATTGCGCTTCCGGTGTGGATTCTCATTTTAGCACAAAGGTAAATGTCCCGCCAATGTACAAATATGCAAAGGATGTGGCAAAGAAAACAATTTCATAATGGTCTGCAAAGTGAAAGAGAAACTAAGTGTGTCACAACAAGAAGAGCATTTGGGCGCCAGAAAGTTTCAGAAGCATTCTAGCCGCACCCACAAGCCAAACAACAACATCAATTGAGTCAAGTAGAGACTAAATGAAGTAAATCATCATCAAATTCATCTTCCAGAGGCTCTTCAACGTTATCCTTGAACGACAATGAAAAAGATGGATGTGCAATGGTGATGTCGACCGCAGAATGAGGTGCTTATGTAGGACCGACTACTTGCAAAGAAGAACAGTCAAAGAGAGATCTCCACGTGAAACAACCATACACATTTGGCCAATTCCCCAAGATCAAGCTAAAGGTGAATGGCTGCCTTATAACTTTTATTATAGACAGTGGTGCATCGATCAATGTCACGCCGGTAGAAAACTACAATGAACTGTCTCCGGTACAACGTCTAAAGCCATCGAAAAGAAAAGTGTACACATGGGCTGCTTCTACGCCATTGCAAAGTCAAGGGTCATTTGTAGCGAACATGAGGCATAAGAAAACAACAATACAAGCACCAATTTATGTCCACCATACTACATGTCGACTAGGTTTCAGACCTGCTGCTGACATGGGACTGATATCCATCAACTACCACATCGGTGCACATTCTGAAATAGTAAGTCAATTCTCATCATTATTTCATGGATTAGGGAAACTTAAGACAATGAATGTGCAACTTCACTTTAATGAGGACATTTGTCCTGTTGCTCAGGGACACCATCTAACTGATTTTTATTTACAGGAGGTCATTGAGAAAGAACTAGAAACATTAAAGCATGACATCATCGATCGCTCTACTGGTCCGACACGTGGGGTTTAGTGCCTTGTGGTAATGCCAAAAAAAGACAGTGGCGGTGCAATGAGCATTTGTCTTGATATGCCCCAGGCTAAAAAAGGCAATCGATAGGGAAAGACATCCAGGTCCACACATAGCAGACACAATTACACAGCTGAATGACACCAAAGTCTTCTCTCGTCTTAACAAAGGATACCATCAACTCAAGCTGGAAGTGAACTGTAGGTACATTACTACTTTTTCAACTCATGTTGGCTTGTTCAGATACAAAACACTTTATTGGCTGCAGAAATCTTTCAAGATGTCATTTGCCAAGTAATTCAACCTGTAACACATGCTTTTAACTACAGTGATGATATACTTGTGAGGCGGCGCATGTGGGGAACAGCGGGGTACCTGTACATCGCGGGCACCAGCGTGGAAACCGTCCGCGGTCTCTACCAAACCCGATGGAATGTCGTCCGACCGCGACCCCGATAACCCCGCCCCCGTGTCATGTGTCCTTGCAGGAACCAACCCCGAGGCGAGAGACGGCGGAAGGCGTCACGGCTGACCCCGGAACTGGAAGCCCTGGACCGGAGAAAACACCCAGAACTCTCCAGGAACGGCGCGCAACTGCAGGAGACCAGGCGAAGGAGAAAGAGCAGGCGAGCCGGAGCGAAGGAGACACGGAGGAGAAGTCGAGTCGAGCAAAAGAAGCAGACGGGACCGAAGGTGAAGACGAGTGGAGTGAAGATTGGTGGAGCCCACCGGAGGACGCTGGAGAGCGGCCGCAACCCTGGAGGGTTGTGGCAGAGCCGGTGAGCAACAAATACTGGAAATAGTGGGAGAAGGGGTGGCGGGTGGTAACGCAATACCTAGGGAGGGATAGGGAGGGTGATGTTGTATAGCACAAGGGGCACACCTCCTAACAACCCTGAACCTCACGCTCCGTCTTGTTGCACGAAATCCCTCCGCCCCTTGTCACCAAAACTACCCATACCCGTGCCTTTTACGACCTTCAGACCTCACGTCTTCACCCCCCCCCTCCGTCTTGCTCACATCTTTGCACGTTTCCCCATGTTCACCAACCGGGTGTGGTGATAGGTATCACTGAAACATAGGAAGCAACAGCTGACAGCTCCTCTTCTTGTCTCTCTCTTTATGAGCCTCCGCAAGCCCATCTTGTTGACAAGAGCCACCACCGGAGAAGACCACCGCCTTGAAGAGAGACCCCAAAGGCCCAGAGGGAAGAGTGAAACTACAGAGAGAAGAAATGAGTCCTCCTTATCTAAACCACCCCACCAACCTGTTTTTCTAAATAAAATCCTTAAAGATTGCACACTATATCCAGCCTCCGCCTCCCCGCACGCTTACAATACTAGTGTTTGGAGCCACAAGAAAGGAACAAGAAAAAGCTCATACACAAGTGTGTAGTTTGCTCGTGGATGCAGAACTAACATTAAATGTAGAAAAGTATGAGTTTCACAAAACCAAACTCAAATTCTTTAGGTTCATTTTCTCTGAAGGAGGAATGACTCCTGACCCTGAAAAAGTATAAGCATTGTCTTCTACTTGTCCCCCACAAGATATGACCATAAAGTGATCCTTCTTAGGCATGGCCAGCTATTGCTCCAGATAGATTTGCGACTTTGCCACGGTGAGGGCCCCATTGAGAGAGCTGACAAAGAAGAATGTTTCCTTCCAGCGGTCCTCTGAATATGACCAAAGCTTGAAGAACATCAAGACCGAAATTTAAAGTGCAACTGAAATTACCTATTTTGATCTAAAGGTATATACCTAGATCATAGTAGACTCAATCCCGGTGGGGTCAGGCACAATCCTTGCTCAACGCAATGGAAATACACATGCTCCAAGCCACATTGTGGCCATGCTAGCAGAAGTCTAGCTCAGACTGAACGTGCCTATTCTCAGCCAAAAAAAGAGAACCTGGCTGTAGTGTGGGCTTGTGAACATTTTCATATGTTTCTGTACAGAAAGCATTTCACCCTTGTCACTGACCATCAGGCGTTGTTCACCTTTTCCGGAAATCCGAAAGCAAGAATGCCTCTTCGCATCGAAAGGTGGGGGTTGAGACTGCAAGGGTATGATTAAACTATTGTGCATAAGCCAGGAAAGGATCAAAACCCTGCAGATTCCTAATCACAAGTGCTATTACAGCATCACAATGCAACAAATAAAGTGGGTGAAACATATATCAATTTCACAGTAAAGTCTAGCACCACTCCAGCTCTATCCATTTAGCAGATCATTGCTGCTAACAACACAGACAGAGACATGCTCCCAATCAAGGATATCATTGCAAAGCAATCATGGAGAAAGCATACTAGACCTCTCACAGATGACGTTGAATATCAAAAAATCCCAAAATGTGCAGGCAGAACTTTCTGTCACTCAAGGTGTCATACTAAGAGGTTTGAGAATTGTCATACCTCAGTGCTTGAGACAGCAAATCATTGAACTGGCACACGAAGGACATTGTAGCCACCAAGAGAGACCTCAGAGACTGAGTGTGGTACCCTCACTGTGACGAACAAGTTGAGTAGGAACTGAAAACCTGCCAACTGTATAACTGCTTATCTCCCAAGAAAATACAGCACCCACCAAATATGTCTGACCTTCCTAAAAAAGCATGGGAGAAAATTGCAGTTGGTTTCTTTGGACCCTCAAACAATGGCCATCATCTCATGGTAGTTATTGAGGAGTACTCATGTTTTCCCTTAGTGGAGAATTTATCATCGACCACCCATGACAAAGTCATTGAGAGGCCGGATAATATTATTTTCACAGCTTGGGGTGTTCCCTCCACCCTCAAATCTGACAATAATACGCCCTTCAATAGCAGAGAGTATAAGGACTTTCTTAGTTGTTTGATTGTCAAGCATCAGAAAAGCACACCTTTCTGGCCACAAGCAAATGGTGTTGTTAAACGATTTATGGGCAGCCTGAAGAAAATGGTTCAGTGCATTGGGCTCGAAGGAATCGATCACATGTCAGCCCAATGTCCAGCCCTTCATGCCTATCGGTCAACTCCTCCATTCTACAACAGGTGAAAGCCCTGCCACCCTGCTGTTTGGGAGAGCCATTTGGACAAAGCTACCACAATGGACCATGAGGCGAGTAATAGACACTGATAAGATTTGTGTCACGGACACTTCTTGCAAAAGTAAGATGAAGGGCTATGCAGATAAATGCGGATTTGCTTGGACACAGTTTTCAAGGAAGGAGGACAGGTCTTAGTCAAATAAAAACTGGAACGCAAGACTGGCACTCCGTTTGAAGCTGAACAATTGAGGGACGTGACAAGTAAAGGACATATGGTGACCTCTCAAAGTCCTGGAAAGTCCATTATGAGAGACTCGTCACATTTCAAGCATCTGCCTCAATGTTTGTTGGCTCCAAACCTTGCGAGTGAAACAAGTCCACCTGATTGCCCAAGTCAAGCATCTGAGTCTCCATCTATGATGTCTGATAACAGTGCAACTCCTTCACCTCGTACGACTCGATCTGGAAGATTGGTGCCAGCACCTCGAAGACTCATTGAGGAACTGTAATGTTCATATTGTTATTTAACAAAGGGGGAGATGTAGTGCTGTGTGATTATGTGAAGGAGACCTCTGGTGGCCCTATGCGTACTCCTCACAAAGTTACGTAAAGAGTTGGGATGTATTAAGGTGTGTCTGGGTGTGGTTAATAAAGTCTATGGCGCACTGCGATCAATTAACGGTTGCATGCAGAAGAATAAAGATGTGTGTAACAGAGCCACGTATGCGGCTTAGTCATTTGTGTGCTCCAGAACTGGCATGAATGCTACAGTGTGCAGCACCATTGCTAGGAACCTCTGCACTGTCCTCGCCCTCTGCTATGTCATGACCAGGAAGGTTACTGCAGAGTGGAGAGAGAACACAGCATTTGGAGAAAGTCATGGTGGCTAGGGAGGGCATGTCCATGAAACTTAAAATTAGAAAAGCAAAAAAGTAATGGATGTAATTCCTGAACTAATCTTAGTGGGCAATTACTCATGCATACGAGTCCCTCTTTTTTTTTTATCAATATGTGTCTCAAGACAGAAACCAGCCACACGCAAATCAGCCTTGCTCCTGTACTAAAACAATGGTTTGGAATGAGCAGGAAGTAATTGCCAATGGCTGAGGCTACTTACATCCATTACTTTTCTATTTTCTTCAAGGTAAACCGAGGCAGTCACAACTGTACAATTCTGTTGTTAATGAATTTCTTACTTGGTTAAATAATATTTAGACTAAATTATAAGATAGATTATTTTAGCAACTTTGTGGTGATGGGCATGTATAAACTATGATACTGTTAGTGGCCCTTGAATGGTCCTATTTTTGTTGCCGTACAATGAAAGGAACTTCATTCCAAGATGGCCACTGGAGGGAGTTTTTAGTTTGCCTGTGACTGGTGAAAACAGATAAAAGAGTCATTTATATTTTATATTTGCAATCACCATCCCATAGAATTATCCTCAAATTGTCTTCAAGGTGCATCGAAAGATGGGGTTTAACACAGCAAGTCTAGAAATTACGTTCAACATAAGCTTTGCAAAGACCATTGTCCTGTTGACTTTTTTCCATCATTTCCACTATCGCACACCACTATTTGGCTATCTGGAAAATACATAAACTGTGTTGACAGCAGGACTGCCTGTGGCTATAGAAATGATTGACTTAATTGAAGCTTCTAAAGATGTCCACATGTTAGTTATGTGACAGAAGACATTTACACTCTGCACTTGCGGGACCTCGACTGTAACACAGTGACAAAGAAGACCCAAGAGCTTCTAGGCACCTCCAAAGTGAGCTGGCATACTAAGGGGGGAGGGCTCTTCAGTTGGCACCTGCTAATCTTATTCAGAAACACAAGTTCCGTAAGGTTCGACAAGGGGGTCGTGCCGTCACAGTGAAAACTGCTCAGTTTTGGAACAGGTTGCCATCTGATCTGAGAGCTTTGACAGACTTTCTGAAATATATTCAGGAAAGCCTTGAACACCTGGTTGTTCCCTAAATAATGAATGGTCATGATGTTGTACTGTTCTTTGTTCTTCTGAGTGAGTGATGATTAGAGGTTAAATAGCCAGGTCTTTATCTTCTTCCTGAATGATGTTAGTGAAGGAATTGCTCTGAGATCAGGTGGGAGGCTGTTCCAAAGTTTTATCGTATTGAGGACTATATCTCTACCACCCCATTGCATCTTAAATTTAGGGACAACTAATAGGTTGGCATTGGTCGATCTGAGTTCTCTGTTGGAATTATATCTCAAAAAAGCTGAACCAAGAAAGTCTAGCCCTAAATTATGCATTCCTTTGTGGGATAAGCAGAGGGCTTTAAATTTAGCCCGACTGCGCATGGGAAGCCAATGAAGCTTGCAAAGTCCCTGCGTGATGGAGTGGAATTTGGGAAGTTTAAGAATCAGTCTCACCGAGGCATTTTGGACTAGTTGTAGTTAACTCATGTGTTTTTCTGAAATGGTTAGACAGAGACTATTGCAGTAGTCCAGCCTAGAAATTACTAGGAGAGTTATAAAAGTTTTCCTGTGGCTATCCAGGATAAAATGAAGAATTTTCCTTATCATTTAAAAAATATAGTAGGCCGAGTCCGTGATAGCTGATATTTGCGCACTCATATTGAGGTTGTCATCAATAATGACTCCAAAATTCTTTGCTTTAGTGACGGAAAAAGGAGGCTGGGGCAAATTTTCAGGCAACCAGATGGTGGACCAGACTGGAGAGGGATTACCTAAACAAAATGATCTCGGTTTTACCTGACTTAAGTTTTAGGCAGTGCCCAATCATCTAACCGCTGACTGCCTTGATGCAATTACAGCATCTTAAGGGGCCGGATGAGTCATTATCGGCTGCTGCAATTATCAACTGAGTGTCATCAGCATAAGATGTTACCTCCAAGTTGAAGCTTCTAATGAGAGGGGCCAATTTCGCTACATAAACATTAAAAAGAGTGGGGTTTAGACACAACCCCTGAGGGACTCTGCAAGGCAGTGAGAAAGGTAAGGAATTAAATTTCCCTAACGCTACTGTTTGTGATCTGTCACTGAGAAAAGAGGAGAGAAGATCGAGCATGACCCCCTTCACACCTATTTCCTTTAGACAGCCAATGAGAGTAGTATGATCAACAGTATCAAATGAAGCAGATAGGTCCAGTAAACTCATACCTGCAGAACCTCCACTATCTACTGCCTTCCTCACTTCTTCCATTGCCTTGATCAGGGCGGTTTCTGTACTATGCCCTGGTCAAAAGCCATACTGAGAGGTGTCTAGGAGCTGATTGTCTAAAATGTATTTTGATAGCTCCAAATTCAATATCTTCTCAGATTTTTGCAGGAAGTGGTAAGCATGCAATTGGACGATAATTAGAAGTATCGTTTGTATTTAAATTGGACTTTTTTTTTTAAGTGGGAGGATAGAAGCCTGTTTCCAGACCAAACACAAAATATCTGGTTTCAGGAATTACACATACTACTGGATAATCTCATCAGCATCCATGTTTGCCAGGGCCAGCTAAGACTCTATCAATATATTTTTATTGGAGTTTAAAAGAAAGCACAATAGTTAACAAAAGTATCAAACAAAATATATAAAACAGTGTAGCATTATCAAAATAGACAATAATATTGTCAAAACTGAAATTCAACAAGCAATGGCAAAGCCAATAGTTCTTGCCTACACTAGGAATTAGCTTTGTCAATGTTTTAACCATGTTGTACAGCAGTGCGGCTGCTATACAACATAGCTGTAAGTTGTTATTTTTTTTAAGCAATAAAAAGTGCTATGATGCAGCAACCGCTGGCCTTGTCACAGTACTTTTTTCCTGGTATGGTAAGTGGGATGAGGCAACACCATGGGCAATGTAGGGAAAGAGGCAGGTGGGAGTACCACAGAGGGGGAGAAGTGCACAAGGGAGCCTGCTGGAAAAGACGCAGTCTAGTAGAGTGCTTAAACACAAAGAAAGAATTTACACATAAGGAAATGACAGCGCAAAGGATACAAGCAATTCTTCTAGGTGTCAAAATGTCACAAAGCTACTGAAAATGAACTCAAGTTCAACTGCACCTGTCTTGGGGAAACACTGTTCACCAGCACCACTACTGGTTCAAATAGGTCACCAGGGTCTTCACTTGCCCCAGGACTTGCAGCATCTTACCGAGAATGGCAGGCAGAGGCAGGTCATCGGTAAACATCCACCATCTCCTTTGGTTTTGTCACTGAAGCTGAAGAGAATACAGGTAAGATATAAGGCAGAGGATCACAAAGAATAGAGCACCACGTGGGTGAGGCACAACATGCAAATGCAATAAGAGGACGGAGGACAATGGGGGAAAAGAAAAAGAGAAGCAAGTGATATCCTCATTATGAGGTCATTCGTTGTTCAATCTGCATTCTTTGTTTTGCATATGTATGGGTCATGTAACCTGAAGTGAATCTTACAAGCGGGCTCCCATGTTCTGTGTTCCAGCAGTGGAGGACTGTTGTCCGTTAGACAGTTGACTTTGGAACAGCAGAACTGGGCGGACGCTTGTGGATGGGCTCTTCGATTTGGATCACAAATGCATTAATAAATGAGTATTGGATTTACTTACTACAGCGTGTTTATTAGATCCATCACACTTCAACATTTGGGGACGACTGTGAATGTATTCACAGGAAGATCTGATTTTTTTTTCTTTACTATTTGGAGCCAGTCTGCAATTTATCCCGGCTACAGATTGGTTCTTGTCTAGTCATTCCCTTGGTGCGGTGCCTTTCTTTTTCTTCAAGACCTTCCTGAATCGTTGGAGTCTTAACTGGTTGCTGCACTGTTCGGGAGCTTGATTGAGGGACCGATCGCCTCATTACGTATATGAGGCGGTACAGTGCTAAGGCTCGCACACTGTTTCTAAGACGCGCCGTGAATGTGGCTCGTGCATTGCTGAGAAGACTTGCTGTGGGTTCGCCCCAACCGAGCATTGCCTCTCTTTAGGCAACACGTACTTGTTGTAAAGGAGAATACAGAGTCCATCTGTACATGTAGGTTACTTCTTTATTAGTAGCTTGGTTCCAGTGTAGATGGTCAGGATGGTAGGAGAAGATAGATGGTAGAAAGACAGCCCCACCAGGAGCAGGCTCCCAACAGCTCAGCCTGAGTTGACTAACTGACACTCTAACACAGAGAGGCACTCAGGCATTCTATGATGTCATGGAACATTCTAGCAGAGCAGTACAGTGGAGTGGAGAATAGTAGACAAGTAATTTACTACACATCCTCCTTCCTTAGGGAACAACAGCAGAAGTAAAGATAAAGACAAGTAAGATACCTCAATATATCATTAGCAAGAAGATACAACAATGAGATGCACATATCCACAGGTGTATTGCATGAGGTATCAGAAATTCCACTGGCATGAACAGAAATGTGTTGAGATGCCAAATAACATTACTACACGCCCCATCCCCCTCCCTTAGGGAAAAACAAAGCATGGCTTAGATACTGCTCTGCTAGAATGTTCCATGACATCATAGAATGCCTGAATACTGATCTCCTCCTGGAAGTCATCACTTCAAAAATTTCCTCTAATTCCAAAGAGCTCTTCCTTGGTGATTTCAACCTGCATTGGAACGACCCCAATGACCCTTACGTCAACACCATCAAAGACCTCCTAACTGACCAAGCCCTGACTCAAACCTGCTCTCTACCAACTCACTCAAAAGGAGCCACCCTTGACTGGATCATATCCAAGGAATCTGCAGTCAAGCTCATCTCCATAGACCCTTGTGACTGGTCCGACCACCATGTCATCTCCTTCATCTTACCTGGATCACTCAAGACAAAGTCACTACAACCGGTGATTCCCAAACGTTGGATTAGGGATACCAAAAACCTTGACCTTATGAAGCTGGAGGCTCGCTGCAAACTTGACCTCTGCCCGCCCGCGAACATAATTACAGTCAATGACCTCTATGAACACTACTCGGCGTCTATATCGCACATTCTAGATGACCTTGCCCCCCTGAAACTAAAAAGAACACAAATCAAAGACAGAAACCCCTGGTTCTCCGCTTCCCTCAACTCAGAGAGGAGATCCCTACGACAATCTGAAAGAATCTGGAGACAGCACCCGTCTACTGAGCACCTTAAACTTCTCCGGCAGGCAAGAAACTCCTACAACAAACACATCCTCAACTCAAAAAAAGAATACTTCAGAGCCGAACTGGGGAATGCCACGAATAGACCCCGCAAGCTCTTTGAACTGGTTAAACACCAATCAAACAAGCTGGCCAAAACCCCTAAAGAATCCCCGAAATCTCTTATATCTTCGGATGAATTCTCCTCCTTCTTCGCTGAAAAAATTGCCTCTCTAGGAATTGAACTCAGTCCCGCCTCTTGCTGTCAACCCCCTCAGGACCAACCGCCTCCTTCTGCACCACCATCTCTGACCTTACCCAAAAACGAAGCTTGCTGGACTGACTTCGAAGTCTATGACGAAGACTCCATTGCTAAAATCCTCTCTTCCTTAAACCCAAACAACCACTTCAATGACCCGCTACCATCAAACTGCCTTGCTGCTGCCTCCCATGCCATCGTTCCTTGCTGGACTGCGATAATCAAAGCCTCTCTCCAGCAGGGATCGATTCCGGACCCCTTGAAAGCCGGCCAAGTCCTCCCTATTCTAAAAAAAACAACGCTTGATCCTGCCTCACCAGACAATTTCAGACCCATCTCTCATATACCTTTATTAGCCAAAGTGTTAGAGAAATGCATACAACACCAACTAAGTCAACACATCAACAACTTCCACCTACTCGATGACTTCCAATCGGGATTCAGACCGGGGCACAGCACGGAAACAACTATGCTCCACATTGTGGACGACGCCCTCCAAGCCCTTGACCAAGGCAAAACATGCCTCCTAATCCTCTTAGATCTATCTTCCGCCTTCGATACGGTCAATCATGAAAAACTACTTGAACGCCTTAAACACAGGATGGGCATGGACGGCATTGTCCTTGAATGGTTCAGGTCCTTCCTCCATAACCGATCTCAGAGATTCCTCACTGACGGCAACCTATCAGCTCCCACCCCGGTCATGGTTGGAGTCCCCCAAGGCTCAACCCTGTCCCCTACTCTATTTAACCTTTATTTAGAGCCTCTCACTGAAGTTCTTCGCTCCGCCAGTATCTCCTACCACATGTACGCGGATGACACCCAAATTTACATCAATATCTCATCACTCGAGGAGGTCCTCGCCCTGAACGAAACCCTGAAACTAACTGTCCAGTGGCTTGCCACTAACCAACTAAAACTCAACGCTAAGAAAACTGAATTTCTCCTGATCTCCCCCTCTAAAGTCAACCCGGAGATACAGGTGTGGATCAAGGCCATCACAGCTTTAAATTGCCCGCCGACCATTGTGGACTCCGCCAAGTCACTGGGCATATTTCTAGACTGCAACCTGAACATGCGAGACCACATTAATTCAATGGCTAAGGCAGCCAGATTCCACCTGAGCTACCTCTGGAAACTAAAACCCTTCATCGATGCTCCGGATTTAAAAATGGCAGTCCAAGATCTAGTCATCTCCAGACTGGAATTTGGATGTTCCACCCTCACAGGATTACCCAAGCTCTCCTTGGCACCTCTAAAAGCCTGCCTCAACGCGGCAGCCAGACTACTCACTGGCACCAGAAAATTCGACCACATCTCTCCACACCTGAAAGCTCTAAACTGGCTCCCTCTAGAGGCCAGAATACAGCTGAAATTGGCGTGCATTACACACCAGGCTTTATACGCAAACTCCCCTGCATACCTAACACAGAAACTTGTGCTATCGGGAGGAAACAGGAACTCCCGATCCACCAAAAATCTCCTGCTCCGACCCACCCATTTTCGTAAAAAAAGAACCTACAATAGGGCATTCTCCGGGGCAGCACCAAGAATCTGGAACTCCTTCCCGCCCGATAGCAGAAGAATCCCCTCTCTAGCATGCTTCAAGAAGGAGGCCAAAACCTTCCTCATGGGTAAATTCCTGAGCTAAGACCCCTTCTCAGCCACTATGACTTGCTGATTGAATCCAAGACTATTGCTTCTTTCACAGCTCTACAACCGGACACCATCGAGAACCCGGGGGGCCACGGTTTCCACCAACCCTAGCTTGAACTGTAACCTCACTTCTGTGTCCCCTTTGCCCCCTTGCTCCCCTCAACCCTCCCCCCTTTATATTCGTTTGTTTTTTAGACTTTGCTGTTCTTCTACTGTTTTCCTTTGTTAACCATGTAAAGCGCTCTGATACCATCATGGGTCATGTTCGCGCTCTATAAAACATTAAATAAAAAAATATATATCTATCTTCTCCTACCATCCTGACCATCTACACTGGAACCAAGCTACTAATAAAGAAGTAACCTACATGTACAGATGGACTCTGTATCTTCCTTTACAACAGTACTCTTGGAAGCTGGCACATGCAATCTGCTTCACTGGCAACCAAAATGCTTCATTTGGCTCTGCATGCACGTTTGGAACCAAGCTTTGCCCGTCTCTAGACAAACACTTGCCGGCACGTGTGCTCTTCTGCACGCATTTGTTTTTAGGGATTCCAGGCAACCAAGATACTTTGGTTGGACCATCGCACACATTGTGTGCAACTGGCCAGCTGAAGTGGTGTTCTCTCCATTATTTATCGAATAATTCTGTGTGGCTCACTTTAAGAAGCCGCTTTTTGCTTTCAAATCACCTGGCAGTACTCATTGGTAAAATTCTTCTTTTCCTTTTCTTCTCCGTTTCTTGCTTCTTTTCTTTGCTGTTTTTTTTTTGTTTGTAGTTGCGCTATGTCTGTAATGGTAATGTGCAACAACCTCCCCATTTTTGGCTGAGCCATGGAAGCCTTAAAATGGAGTGGAAACATTGGGCGCACGTATTCAGAAACTATATGGTTGCTATTGATAGAAATAATTACAGCGCTGCCAGGAAGTCTGCTGTCTTGGAACGGAGGGTCAGAAAATATTTGATAATTTGCCTGAAATCCAATCCCTAGAAGAAGATTCAGGAGATGCTGCAGGTTGGAATGTGTGTGGAAGCAGAAAAAGATTGGCCATGCATTTCTCAGATGATCCTAGAGTTGTACTAGAGAGATTTAATTTTTACTCAGGAAAGCAAACATCTGGCGAAATTACTGATCAGTATGTGGCTGCTCTTAGAATCTTGGCTAGCAGTTGCACATTTGAAAATGCCAAAGATCAATATCTTAGGGACCAAATTATTTTAAACTGTAATTCTAAGAAAGTTCATGAACACCTTTTATGTGCCAGTAATCCTACTCTTGATCAAACAGTTAAGATTGCCAAAGGTATAGAACACTCTCTGGAAACAGTAAAAGTTTTGTCAGGCGCTTCTGGTGGTATGGAAATAAGAGTGTGAGAGTGTGATTAAAAAATTGCAGGATAAGCACAAACCAAAAGTTTTAAGATCTGCTGCGTGTTATAGATGTGGCTCAGTTAGTTATTTGGCAAACAGTCTTGTTTGTCCAGCTCAAAGTAAAAGATGTACTAATAGTAAAAAAACTAGGTCTTTTTATGAAAGTATGCAAAAATAGTGCAACGGTTAAAGTGAGTTGTGTTCCTAATATAGAACAACATTGTGTCCGCGATGAGGATGAAATGAATTCTTTGACAATTTTAACTGTGGGTACCGAACAGCAGGAAGGTAATGAACAGTTAACCAATGACGTATCTTGTATGGATGAAGTGGTTTTAGTAGCCAGGAGGAATGGGCCATATTGTAGTTTTAAAATAGGTAAGGTCAATGTCAGAGTTATGGTGGAATCTGGTTCACCTGTCACTATGTTATCAGAATGTTCTTTCAAGATACATTGGCGCAATACCTTGCTTAAAAAGCGGCCATAAGAGCCATTGCTTATGGTGAGTCTCAAATAGAGATAATAGGGTATTTTTGAAGATATATTAAATTTCTCTGGCACAGAAATATTGTTTTTAAATTACGTGGCTGTGAATGGAAGGGACATCATGGGCTGGAATGACCAAGGGAGACTGGGTATTGTTTTAAGAGCAGGCACAAATGTTCCAGTCATGTCTCTTGAAACTATTGATAATGATATTGAACATATCATTTCTAAATATCCACCAGTTTTTTCAGATGACATAGGCACTGTCCAAGGGTTTGTGCATGAGATTATTTTGAAACCTGATGCAATACTGGTAAAGCACAAAGTGAGAGATGGTTCTTTATCTGTTAGAGGGGATTTGAGGAAGCATCTCGATCAATTGTACAAGGAGAAGATTAATGAACCAGTCAATGCTGCTGAGTGAATCAGTGCGGTAGTTAATGCAAACAAAAAATTGCCTGATTCGGCTGTGTGCTGATCTACGTTCACTTAATAGGAATATCATAGTTGATTGCTACCCTTTACCAGTGCTTAATTTGTGCCGGTGCTTTCAGGTGCTCAGCAGCGGCACTTATTTCACAGGGCTGAGTCTAATAACTCTCCTAACACTGGTTGCGATTGCTAATGCTTGTTGGCCTTCAAGGTGTATGTTTTTATTATCCTTTTTCTATCTCTGCATCCTACAGTATTGTCTGTGCCTCAGAACGGAAGCGGAAGCTGAGTAGTAACTTGCAGTGCGAATGAGAGGGAAAAGAAAATTCTGCTGCTCAGACACCGTGCGTATTCGGGCCGAGCTGATGGGGGAGAGAAGAAAGCATTGCTCTGTTTTGTCAGCATTATTTGGATGCAGGGGCTTAACATAAGTCTCCGCAGCCGCGCAGTGCGGGGTGGGGGTGGTGGGGAAGGGGTTAAGGTCACCTAGAGGAGCCCATGATAAATAAATTAACTGCTATTTACCTTGGAGGGGGCTCAAATCTTTAGTAACATCGATCTCAAGGCAACCTACCACTAGGTACCTCTTAAAGAAGAGTCACAAGCACTCACCTCATTTATTACACCATTTGGGGCCTACAAATACTTGCGTTTACCATTTGGTTTGGCTAGTGCTCCTAGTGTATTTCAAAAACGTATGTCCACCCTCTTCAATGATGTAACTGGCGCGTTAGCCTTTCAAGACGATATTTTTATATTTGCAAAAACTGTGCCTGACTATAATTGCATTTTAAACACAGTGTTAGAAATATTATGCAATCAAAGTATGACCGTGTCAAATGATAAGTGCAAATTTATTACCAGCTGTGTTGAGTACTTAGGGCACTGCATAACAGATGATGGTGTTAAACCCAAGGTAGACGTGCTTAAAGCACTTAGGAAGGTTTCTCCTCCTAGCAATAAAGAGGAGTTTAAATTCTTTTTAGGATTAAGTGATTATTATTCCAGATTTATTTGTGTATACGGCACCCTTATGGAACCACTGAAAAGGATGCTTAGAAAAAAAGAAACATTTGTGTGGCATATGGATGAAAGTCTTTTTGGAAATTAAGGATTTATTCTTTAAAGTTCCAGCTTTTAAATCCTACATTAGTGGTCAGCGATGTATTATAACAGTGGATGCGAATGCAGTGGGTCTTGGCGCCAATTTGTGTACATGTGTAGATGGTATGGAGGCCACCATTGCCTTTGCCTCCAGGGTGTTATCTGATGTGGAAAGAAAGTACAGTACTATTGAAAGAAAGGCACTTGCATGCGCTTGGGCAATTGAAAAATTTAGAACTTACGTGTGGGGCACCCCATTTGTTCTATTCACTAATCACAAACCCATATTTATCTTTTAGGAGACAAAGCCACACCCTCAGCATCGTCACAACTATATAAGAGTATAATTTTCTTGTTAGATATATTCATGGTAGCACCAATGCTAGAGCAGATTGTGTATCTCGTTTTCCGAGTCAGGTGTATGGTGGATCTTTTAGTGATGTGCACAAAGGATGGCCTAGTGTGAAACATCTTAAGGGCGATTTGTATTGTTTTAGTCAACTCTCTTAACAGCTTACCGTGGAGTCAAGTATATTATTACGTTCTGGGAAATTTGTAGAACCCATTGCTTTGAGGGCAAAAGTCATA
Source organism: Triturus cristatus (assembly GCF_964204655.1). Lineage (NCBI taxonomy): Eukaryota > Metazoa > Chordata > Amphibia > Caudata > Salamandridae > Triturus > Triturus cristatus. Next base: position 1,126,653,912 of record NC_140579.1, on the reverse strand, counting down.
GATTTAGCACATAGAGGACATTTAGGAACTACGGCCACAAAGAAATCGTTAAGAACCTGTTTTTGGTGGCCATACATGGACAGAGATGTGGACAAATTTGTGGATGTGTGTCAAGAATGTATCATGTCCAACAAGCATTAGAAAGTGAGGGATACCCCGCTTATTTCCACGCCCTTGCCTCAGGTCCCATGGTCTACAGTTGGTCAAGATTTCGCTGGACCTTTACTGGTTTTGCCGGATGGGTCTAAGTACTTAATAGTGCTTATAGACTTCTTTGCAATGTGGATTTACTATGATTTTGTAGCAGAAACCACCACTAATGTTGTTACTCAGTTTTTGGAAAACATTTTTACTCTGGAAGGCTATTCTGAAAAACTGGTTACTGACAAAGGTGTCCAGTTAATTTCTGAAAGGATGGAGTTATTGTTAAAAAGAGGGGCATCAAACATCACAAAATTACATTGTACATTCCACAAGCTAATGGTGCTGTTGAGAGGGCCAACCGCCTACTAAAAGAGGGTATCCAAACTGCTATTTCTGGTGGTGAGTCTGTGAAGGATTTTGTACAAAGGAAAGTATGGGCATATCATAATGCCCCTCATATTACTACTGAAGTTTCTCCATTTAATAATTTGCGTGCCAGGCAGTCTCACACTGGCTTGTTTCCAACTTGGTTGGGGAACAAATCTAACACATATGTTCAGGAACATGTGAATCTGAATAGGGTTAGATCTAAGATAAAAGCTGCTCAGGAAAGGATGAAGATGTGTCACAATTCCAACAAACGTGTGTTTTGTAAAGAAATCAATATCGGGGCATGGGTTGTGTTGAAGGAATGAGACCAAGAAAATCGAAGATTGAATTTTAATTTCTTGGGCCCTTCAAAGTTTCTAAGGTTGCACACTTTTCTGTTCAACTGGAAGATGGACGTTGGTGGACAAAAATAAATCTTGTAACTCTGAATGAATTTCAAAGCTCAGTGGTGAAGAGTAAATTGCAACCTTATTGTAACTTGTTGCTACCCCCAGCACAGATCGAGTTGGGTGGAAATTAATCTGCTGGTCACACTCAGTCTTGTACTGTCATTGACAACCTTTGTGATACGTCAGGACGATGTTTCAACAATAGTAGGTTATTGCAGGCTTCTAATGTTTCCAGGTCTGATCCTGTACTAGGGACTAGGGATGATTGTTTCAGCAGTGAGTGTACTACTGAAAGTGATTATACTACCAGAAGTGGTAGACTGTCTAAAAAAACAAGTTAACTGAAAGAATTTGATATGTAATGCATATATATTAGACACGTTTTTTTTATTTGTACCTGTTCTAAACATGTATGTATCTTTTGTTTGGTTGTTTTGTTATTATTAAGCGGAGGATGTGAAATGAACATTCATTGTTCTGCATTCTTGTGTGTCATGTGACCTGTAGTGCATCTTACAAGCGGGCTTCCATGTTCTTTCCGTGTTCCAGCCTTGGAGGGCGTTTGTCCTTAGGCGGTTGACTTTGGAACAGGAGAACTGTGCGAACATGTGTGGGTGGGCTCTTCACTTTGGATGACAAATACCTAAATGAGGATTGGATTTACCTACTGTTATATCTTCTTTTGAGTATGCATTTCCTGGCGGCTACCTCATCACCTAGCAACATAGCTCTGCTGTTGGAATTCCTGTGTGGAAGCCAGCAAAGGAGCTTGGCTGTGGAGCTGAGAGGCAGGCTCCTGGGGGTTGTTACGATTATACAATAAACTTCAACCTACTACCTTGTCCTGTCATCTCAAAATTGAAGATGAGGATAAGATGCAATAAAAGAGGTCAAGGTGTCTCCAAAAAGAAATTGGAACTACAAGAATTTCACAAATTTTAACAAATTGAAGATTTTGGCATTTTTGAAGAAACGGGGAATTTTGAATTTACCTGCACTTGCGACCCTCAGTCACGCATGTTGCCTTACTAAGGGTGTAACTGTTTCTGGAGTGTCAGACTAATATTTCTACCAATATCCTGTTAATGAAGAGTGCTATGTACGTGACGGTTCGAGTTTGAGCGTAAACAACTCACTGTCGGGCCTAGTGCATGCAGCATGTCTGGAATCCACAGGCGTCTCGGAGCTCGAGACTGGCAACATGCAGCTGCATCGTTGTGACAACACATGTTCCAGTCTTGCAAGATACGTCTTAGCAACAGCAGAGAGTTCCATGTTCAGCAGGCGCTGGGCATGAGCTGTGACGTCACGTGTGACTTGAGTCGGGCGCCGGATGTGGACTGTTTTGTGACGAGGAGAGGCCGGACGTGTCGTTGGAGCGACGAGACGCCAGACGTGAACTGTTACATACCAACGTGGAGAGTCCGGACGTGCGCCATTTTGTTCAATTTTATCAGAAATCAAATTCCGACACGAGTTTGAGATGCCCACCTGTGTGGAACGTTTGGGGAACCGTATTGGATTCTGATGGCTGAGAGAGTGAAGCGTTGGTGATGGGCACACCGTCCATCACAATCTAAATCGGAATAAAAATCCCTAGAACTGTGTTGGAACAAAGCGGAAATTTGTGGTGAGGCATCAGTGACAGGCTCACTGCTTATCGTGCTATTTGTTAATCTTTACCATTTCGTGAACACATGCAGTGGAAAGTGCTAAAAAAAACCAAAACTTTACATATTATTAGTGAAAGGTGCACTATTTTGCATGTGATCTATGTTATAACAATGAGTGGTACTGAATACTATGGGGTCTGTTAGTATGTTGTGCGAATCGCCACCGCCCGGCCTGCTGTGGCGAACCGCACGACATCATGGCACAATTTACCCCCGCCATATTACTATGGCGGGGGTACGGTGGTGGACGGAAAGTCCATCCGCTGCTTCTCCACCGGTCGAATTTCCAGCCGTGTGGAAAAGGCAGACAATATGGTGGCGGTGCCCATATTATCATGTGCAATTTGAAAGGCGTTTCCATGGCGGTGATGCCGCCATGGAAAGGCAGGTGGAAAATGCTTTGGGGGTCCGTTATGGGCCCCCGGGAGGGTGGGGGGGCTGCACTTGGGGGGTACCTATGGTACCCCTCTTCATTGGCATACACACAAGGTGGCAGGCACCGTGCGGTGCCTATCACATTGTGCATGCCAATGCACAACATGCATATTTTATATTGCGGCGGGTGCTGCTTACAGCACCGCCTGTCGCAATGTAAAATATGCGGGATGCGACCGCCAGGGTGGCAGTCGCATCCTAATGGGCCTGGCGGGACCGCCGCACCTCTGGTGGTCGGTCCCGTTTACCGTTACGGTGGCAGGCATCATAATGGGGCTCTAAGAGTGAAATTTATATTCTATTTGTGAATATTTCAGAATCAACACTGTGCAATGGCTTCACAGTCTATGCCACCTCCTCCAATGCTCCTACAAGATCCAGGTCTGACCTGTATGGAATGGGAGGGCTGGAAAGAGTCGTTCACCACTTATCTGGAAGCTATAGGTGGGGACGTATTTATTGCTAAGAGGAAATTAGCAATTCTCAAGCACAGTTTAGGGGTAGAGGGTAGAAGAGTATTAAACACACTACCAAATCTACATTTGGAGAGAAGAAATGTTGATGCAGGATCAGACGAGGAGGAGGAGGATGTGTATGAAAACGCTATGACAGCGTTAGCTAAGAATTATGGGGAAAAACTGAGTATAGTGGTAGAAAGACATAAGATTTTTTAACGTGTCGAAATCCAAGGGGGAAAAATAGAGCAATATGTGGCAGCTTTGAGGATATTGGCAGTAACGTGTAAGTTCAAAGAGGGAGGAGATTGTTGTATATGTGCTTACTTCATTATGGCTACTTGGTGTCAGTAGTCCAAGAACCAGAACGTCATTTTGGACTGTAAGAAATCTGGCTCAAATTTTTCTTAGGGAGCATTCTTCCAGAACTTTTAAGCAGTAGAGGCGCTTGTTGAACTCTTATATCTTCAACTATGAGTGGTAATCCGCGACGGACAAAAAACTGATTGGAGAACGTAAACTGTCTCTTCCTGTTTTTGATGGCCACAAGGACGGATTGTAGAGAGTAGACTGTCTCTTCGCGTTTTTCGTCAATCGATGGGTAGAAGGTGGTCATCATGATCCTCATCATGATCCTCATCATATCCTGCCCCTTTGCCTTTGTGATCTGGAAGTCCAAGAGGTCGTTGACCTCCTACATGTTTTATGTTTCCTTGCTGTTGCTTTCCATGCTTTAAGCTCTTGTTATGTGTTGAAGCTTTTATTGTGTTTTCTCTGTAAAGGAAGAAGATATGTTGTATATGTGCTTACTTCATTATGGCTACTTGGTGTCAGTAGTCCCTTCTTTGTGTTTCTATCTTCTCAACCTCCCATAGTACCTATGAGTGTTCTATCTGATGTGAGAGTTCCAGTCTTGGCAGTTGATGGTCTGGTCAGCTAGCGAAGTGTTTTATCTCTGCTGTGCTATCTTAATAAATCTATCTTGTAACCTGAAGATGTGTCCTGCTGCCTACCTGAATCACCTACAACAGAGATCATTAGAGATCAATTGATAAATAGAACAAACAACATTAAGATTCAAGAAAAATTATTAGATTTGAAGGACCCCACATAAGACTAAGCTATAGAAATAGCCAGGCGCATTGAAAATACATCTCAGTATGTTGCGGAGTTAGCAGAACCGACTTTTAAAATTGATAGTGATCAACACAAAGTGGGTGCTGTAAATTCAAATAAGAAAACTGTGTAAGTTGTAACAGAAGATAACAAAAATCCAAATAGGAAACAAGAAGGCGTGCACAAAAGGTCATGTTTTAGGTGTGGGAGTATGAGACATACTGCTGAAGCCAGTCATTGTCCCACTGCTAAACGTAGATGCTTTAAGTGTAACAAAAGGGCCCATTTTTTGAGGGTGGGCAAAGCAGAGGATTTCTCCAGGAATTCGAGATCTGTAAATGTGATAAACAATTCTATGACATCTAATTCTGAAGAAGAAACATGTAGTAACAACGATACTGATGTAGAAGTGTTGGTTGTTAGCAATGTTAACATGCTAGACAAGGAGTCTACAAACAAGTATAGTCCTCCTAAATGCATTGTAAACATTAACAATGTTGACGTACCAATGTGGGCAGATTCCTGTTCCCCATTCACATTAATTGGTAAACAAAAGTGGGAACATTTGGGTGGCATGGAATTAAATCCTACCGATGTTAAACCACAAGGCTATTGTGGTAAAAAGTTGCCTGTTTTGGGATTTTTCAATGCTGAGGTGGGTTTCCAAAAGAGAAAAACATTTGCGAAAATATATATGGTGGTGGTAGGAAGATCCTTGTTGGGTTGGAGGGAACAAAAAGGTGTTGAGTATTGTTCTCAATCCCAACCATCCTTTACAAGTGTTGTTAACTGATCCCCATGAAGGAAGTGATTTTTGTTGTTTTTTTGTTGTAGTGTTTTATATAGCGCGAACTAGACCAGAGAAATCAGGTATCAGAGGACTTTACATGAGCACCGGTTTCAATACAGATGGACACATTCATTTTGGTTAGGCACAGGGAGATTAAATGATTTGCCCAGAATCACAGGATGTTGAGCGTCGTTGCCGAGACTCGAACCCGGTTCCCCAGCTTCGAGGTCAACTGCTCTAGCCGTAAAGCTACATTCTCTCCCCTCTAAGTTTCCCAATTTATTCAAAGAGCTGGGATGTCTCAAAAAATTTGAAAATCGAATTGTACTTAAGAAGGATGCCAGACCCAAGGGGCACAAAGTGCATAGTGTACCTATGGCTCTAAGAGGTCAATTAAAAATGTTGTTACAAAGATTATGTAAGGGGAAGGTAATAGAGCCAAAAGAAACATCAGAATGGTTAAGTCCCATTGTAATCGCACACAAATCCAATGGGAACGTCCGCATGTGTGTGGACTTGAGAGACTTGAACGAATGTATTTGGATTGACCGGCAGCCCTTACCCCGTATAAACGGAATGTTAACCAGCGTGGCTGGTGGAAAGTGTTTTACTACATTAAATCTATCCAGTGCTTACCACCAAGTGCGATTTCAACCACAGTCAAGACATTTGACGTCTTTCATGACACCTGAAGGAGCTTTCCAATTTATTCGAATGCCCTTTTGTCTTGCTTCGGCATCCGCTGTATTTCAAAGAGTAATGCGAAGAATTTTGAAGGGAATGAGCAATGTGTTAGTATTCCAAGATGATGTTTCAATCTGGGGTAAGGACAAAAATCAATGTGATAGAATATTGCTGGTGGTACTCACGAAATTACAGGAGGCGGGACTCACTATGAGTTTGCAAAAATGTAAATTTTGTACGTTGGAGGTTGAATATTTGGGACACACGTTAACTCACAAAGGGATTACACCTAAATTAAATCTGGTGGAAGATTTAGAAAGAGCTCCTTCTCCACGTGACAAAGATCAACTAAGGTCATTTCTTGGCTTAGCTGAATATTACACAAAATGTGTGCATCATTTTGCTGAAAAGGTGCATCACTTGCGTGAATTAATGAAAAAAGGGGTGATGTTTCACTGGACAGAAGAATGTCAAGTAGCATTTGACACAATAAAAAGAGCAGTAGTGACTGCCATTGCTTTGAGACCTTATGATCCCAAAGACAAAACAATAATAGTAACAGAAGCCAGTGGTTATGGTTTAGGAGCAGTATTAATGCAAGAGCATGAGGGAAAAGAAAGAGTCATAGCATTTGCATCACGTACCCTTAGAGGAGCAGAAAGCACATATTCTACGGTGGAAAAAGAAGCGTTAGCCTGTTGGTGAGGTGTACAGCATTTTTGAGTTTTTTGTATGGGGCACTAGTTTTGAACTACGCACAGCCCACAGTCCTTTGAATGACATTTTCCACAGCGGGAGCAAGCAGAGCTACTTCACGCATAGCCACAGTGCTTATTTGTTCCTGTGGTTTCCGGTGCTGCACTTAATTGCCAGCACTGGGGATTCATGGTAGTGGTGTCTGCCAAATTTAGGTATGAGCACAACATCTGTTTAGTAGTTCAATTTACATTTTTAGTGATTAGTATTTGCCTCCAAAGCCATTCTTACAGTTTGCAGCCCTGTTATAGCAGGAATTGTCACACTTTTAAGAGTGTGATGATTAGTAGTGTGTTGTTGCGCTCATTGGCAGTGCCAGGGGCAATGGATGGTGCAAGCTCTAGTGTCCTCCTGTCAAGGGCTTTAACCGTGTGCTGGGAGAGAGAGTATTCAATTGGCTGTGTCTATGAATGAATGTTGGAGAAGTCAGGGAAAGAAAATTTTGTGGAACTATAGGATCACCCCACATTCAGCTACTGCTGAAACTCCTTTTTGTCTACTAAAAAGAAGAGTTCCCAGCACTGTAGCTGTATCGGCTTGGATGGCCAAGAGCGGCAGAAAGTAAATTGATGATAGGGATTTGCGTGATAAGGTGAATAAGTACCAAGCTAAATATAGGCAAAGACATAACGACAGGATAGGAAATTTTAACAGAGTTTTTGAAGAAGGGAAGTTTGTGAGAGTTTGTTCGGGCAATACTGTGAAAAAAGGGAGTTTGAAATTATCAAGATGGTTAAAGGTAATCTACTTAAACTGTCAGACGGTAGGTGGTGGAATGTGAAGAGAGTGGTCAAGTGCGGTGACGTAGAAACTTGTGAGTGGATGAGGAAATCAACTAAAGGAGCTGAAGTATCAGGAGAAGCAAACAAAAGAGACTCACGCATGCGCTTGAGTTTTAACCAAAAAGATTGGATGATTACATTTGTACATAGGTTTGATTTAGTTTGATCTCCTGAGGCGGAAGCCGGGAGTAGGCGATTTGTTGCTAATTTCTTCTTTTAAAATTGAAAATTTGTTGTGATTTTAACTCTCACCTGTGCACATCTCCCTGCCAGCGCGCAGTGGACCCACGCCGAGGAAAAACAAGCACCACGCCGACATTACCGGCGAGTTTGCTGGCCACGCCCCCTTCTCAGGCCACGCCCCCTGACCGCCCTATTTAAGGAACGCTGATCACCAGCGCCCTTAGATTACATATCTCCTGAGGCGGAAGCCGGGAGTAGGCGATTTGTTGCTAATTTCTTCTTTTAAAATTGAAAATTTGTTGTGATTTTAACTCTCACCTGTGCACATCAGGGGCCATAACCCCTACTTCTCTCGTCACGCAAACTCAGTATTATGCCTCCGAGGAACTCAGAACCATCAGCTCTCAGGGAATCCTGCCCTGCGCTCATAAATATGGCCCGCTAGACCTACCGTCCCAATGCAAGGTTTGCAAAATTCACCTCAAACCTAAACCCTCTACACCTAACCAACAACTTTTTCGACTATTCCTGCTGAACTGCAGGTCTCTTCCGAGACACTGCACAGAGATTTCCCTATTAATCGAAGAGGAAAAACCAGACGCTCTCTTTCTAACGGAGACTTGGATAAGCCCTCACTCTGACCCCGAGTTGCTCCAAATCCTGGGGCAGGAATATCAAATTGTAAGACTGGACCGGGAACCTGACAGAGGGGGCGGACTAGCCATCATTTTTAAAGATTGTTTTACCTGTCGCTGCACTCCCAACCCCTTTCCGGAATGTGAAAGTATGTCCTTTACTCTGGATTTCTCTCCCAATTTGAGCTTTTCCGGGACTCTTATATACCGTCCACCAGGCACTCCCAAACAGTTTTATGAAACTTTGCCACCACTAGTCGCCGATCTGGCCCTATCGCCCTCCAACTACACGTTATTGGGTGATCTCAATATACACTTTGACGACCCCAATAATTCAATCGCCAACAAACTAAGTAGGGACCTCTCTGCTTTGCAGCTGCTCCAGCTGGTCTCATCTCCTACGCATACGAAAGGCCACTTGCTGGATCCAGTTTTCAGCAACTGCACACATTTGAAGGCTCGTCCCCCCATAGCACTTCCCTGGACTGATCATGCCTTAGTCCCGTTGCTCTGGACAACAGAGAAACTTATACCCCCTACACCCACTGTCCAAGAAACTCGAATTTGGTCTAAAATACCGCTGGCCCAGTGGACCCAAGAATTACAAAAATCCATTCCCTCAATCGGTCAGACTCCCTCACAGGCCAATGAAACATTCAATGAATGGATTCTGAGTTCCCTAAACGCCACGCTCCCCCTGAAGAAAACAGTTTTTAAAAGATCCAGAACTTCAGCTCCCTGGTACTCCACCGAACTAAGGGAGAAAAAGCGTTTTTGCAAGAGACTGGAACGTAAATGGCGACTAGGTTACGCGGAAATAGATAAAACTATCTACAGAGACGCCATCAGGTCATACAAAAAAGACATAAAAAGTGCGCAATCCTCATACTACTCCAACCAGATTGCAGGGGCTAGCTCCAGCTCAAAAGAGATATACAAAATAGTAAAAAGCCTCATCACCCTCCCCACACCCCCGTCTATAACGGAGAACCCAGAGCTCCGCTGTGAAGACCTGGCTAATTTCTTCTCTCAGAAAATTAACCTTATATACTCAGCCTTCCCTTCTACAGACCAGACTGCTCTGATTAAAGCAGCCCCTTGTCCCCCTCAAATCCACTCACCCAATCACCCTCCGGTGTTGGCGGAATCCCCCCAGTTGCAGGCAGATTACCCACCCAATCACCCCCCGGTGTTGGCGGAATTCCCCCAGTTGCAGGCAGATCACCTCACTTTCCTCATGCGCCAGGTGAAGTCGGGTTCCCCTAGAGACCCAGCACCCCCATATGTTCTAGTCTCGGCGTCTCAAACCATCCTCCCCACACTGCTTGAAGTACTCAACACCTCGATTACCACCAGCATAGTACCAGCAGCATGGAAGCAGGCTATGGTGAGGGCCCTGATTAAAAAACCAAATCTTGACACCAAGAACCTCAACAATTACCGCCCGATCTCCTTGCTGCCTTGGGCAGCCAAGATCCTGGAGAAACATATAAATAGCATAATAACAACTTTTCTCGAACAACACCAACTTCTCGACCCATCCCAGACTGGCTTCCGCCCCAAGCATGGGACCGAGACGGCACTGCTGGCAGTCACAGAGGAGTCCAGGAGAATCTTAGATCGGGGAGGATCGGTGGCAATCATCCTCCTCGATCTGAGCGCCGCATTTGATACCGTTAACCACGGTATCCTTCTGCGGCGTCTCCTGGACACCGGAATATCTGACAGAGCTCTGGAGTGGCTCAAGTCCTACCTGAGTGAAAGATCCTTCCAGGTGTTTGAGGGCAATGTCACTTCCTCCAGCAAGCCTCTGGGATGTGGGGTCCCACAGGGATCTTCATTGAGCCCGACGTTATTTAACGTCTACATGAGGCCACTGGCTGAGATCGTCCGTCCGTTCGGTATCAAGATCATTACCTACGCGGACGATACCCAGCTGGTGGTCTCCCTGGCACAGGCGGGCGGTACGTCGGCAAATGTAGATCTTGCAGGCTGCCTGGATACGGTCAAATGCTGGATGACCAAGTCTTGTCTCAAACTTAATGGAGACAAGACAGAGCTCATGCTCCTGGGTCACATTCTACCATCGACTATAGACCATCTCTGGCCCTCCAGCCTAGGTCCGGCCCCAACACCCAAAGACGCCATTAAGAGCCTTGGTGTCTGGCTCGACAGGTCCCTGTCCTTTGACCAACAGGCTACAAAACTTTCTGCCACCTGTTTTGGTATCCTGAGAGTCATTAGGAAGATTTTGCCTCTACTCCCCTTTGAAGCAAGAAAAACCGTAGTCCTGGGCCTGATCCAATCGCGGCTGGACTATGGAAACGCATTATATCTCGGAGCTCCCGACTTCACCTTGCGCAAACTACAATTAATACAGAACTGCGCAGCCAGAACACTCTTACAAATCCCTCGCAGATCCTCAGTAAAGTCCGGACTGAGGAAACTGCACTGGCTCCCTGTAAAGGAAAGAGTAGACTTCAAATCACTCTGCATCGCACACCAGACTTTCTGGTCGCAAGGCCCGACCATCAACCTCCCTCTCATCACACCCTATATACCCACCAGACAGTTGCGCTCCACTTCTGCAAATCTAGCCATTGTACCGCAAACAAAGAAATCAAGATCCGGAGGCCGCTCTTTCTCCTTCAATGTGGCTAAAAAGTGGAACGCCCTACCCCAGCATCTCAGATCAAACCCCGACATTCTCTCTTTTCGCAAACAGCTGAAAACGCTCCTGTTCACCACATAACCATGGTACTGAATCTGCCTTCCTCCTTACTCAAACTTCAGAGATATGCTTAGCGCTTGGACGCCTCAGGGCAGCTACCCGCGCTTTATAAATCCGAATTCATTCATTCATTCATTCATTCATTATATGTACTTTAGTTGCCCAATTGTTCTATTTATGATACTTTTAGCAATTTTATAGTTTTGTTAAGGAAGAGAGATGTGTTATGTTTTCTTTTGAGTATTCATTTCCTGGTGGCTACCTCATCACCTAGCAACACAGTTCTGCTGTTGGAATTCCTGTGTGGAGCTGAGAGTCTGACTGCTGGGGGTCGTTACGATTATACAATACACTTCTTCAACCTACAACCTTGTCCTGTCATCTCAAAACCTACTATAGCTTGTTATTGGATCCATCACACTTCAACAAAGCACCAGTAAATAATGCCCAAAATAGAGTGTACCGTCCAGCAAAGAAGTTATGAATTTACAATCACAACGTCATGCGGGAAAGAACTCCATTTTAATGGCAGGGTTATTTTTTGTAGAAGGAGGACTGATTTTGGAAGCAAGAGCAGAAATATGTCACACAATGCTTCAGGTCACCAGCACACCTAAGAATGCTGTTTATCACAGACCACTATGTCTCAGGAGTCTAGTGGCCTCACCACCAACAGGTCATCAGTGCTTCACATAAAAGATGAATGAAGCCTCTATGGAAGGCTAGAGGAATATCATCAGTATTAATCTACTGTCTGAAAAAAGAGGCATGCACATGGGTCGTGAATCATTTCTGGCACTTTTAATGTATTCCTTTAAAATTGTATTTTTAGAGATGAAAAGTTCAGGTCAAGCTTCAGTGAGAATTTTGATAAGGACAATTAACATGCCAAAATGTAATTTTGTTGTAGGGTACAATACTGGTAAAGAAAAAACTTTGTCACATTAGAAGGCAAGGTGTCCTGTTGAGGGATGGCAATAGGCAGAAAACAGCTGATAATCTGAAGCCAGTACCTTTGTTGAAGGATGGATGCCTGACACTGGAGGAATGGAATAAGGTGTAGTAGGGAGATGAAGTTTTAGGTAAGGGTAAGCAGAACTAATAGAATGTCTTGGAGCTAAAGGTAAGTATAGGGAACTCAATCATGTTTCAAACAGTTATCAGTATTTGGATTAGCAAAAGCGAGATTTGTTTCCTTGGATGCTCTGCGATGGACACAGGAGTGTTTGTATGGAATGAAATCCTTTCAAAGGAGAACAGCATCAATCATGTATGCTCTCTGTTGTATTAATATATGTATGTATGTGCATGGTATTTCTATAGCGTGAACGTAGCCAAAAGGCAGTGGAGTGCTGTACAGGGCAAAAGACAAGCATAACGTCAATGATAATAGGACAGGTAGTGAGTGGGGTAGTACATGGTTAATGCATTATAATGCAATGCTCTTTACTAAATTGAAGCAGCATTAGGGCGCTTCAGATGGATAAGGGGACTTTATTCCAGATAATGGGTGCACAGAAGGAAAAGCCTACTTACTGCCTTGTTTTTGATTATTTTTTTTTTACACTTCCTAAACTGAACTCTGATGCTGTCCTGCTGCGGGTGTGCTGAGAATTGTCTGAGATGCTGAGACTGTCTGCAAGACCAGAATGGGTGCTGGCAGTGATGGCTTTGTAAAGGATGCAGCTGGTTTTGAAGATGGTGCGGGTTATATAACCCTAAGTGTAATGGGACATGGGCAGCATGAATAGAATGAAGGTGTGTCTCTCAGAAAAATACTCTGGCCTGGGAGATATGAGAATCAGACTTGAGGGAGCCTATTGCCAATAGCCAGTGTGCCGAAGGCAGCCTTATTCCTAGGACAGGCCCCCCATTTAATGCTAGCATCATGTTGAAGCACTGCTGATTATAACCAGATGGTGTCTGCCTGGCCCATTGTTAGGCATAGTAATAATATTGTTTTAGCTGCTGACTTTGCACTTTTGAACAGTGCACCTGTGTGTCTGGACTGAAGCTGCCATCAGTATGCTAGTTGTGATGGGTGAGATTAATGCCACACTTAGAGTTCAGATTGCCTGCTCTCTGAAGTTAAAGTTGCTTCACTTGATTTAGTGTTAGCTTAACCAGATTGCTCTTAGGTGAATGCATGAACAGTCTTGATTATCTGGCCTGGTTGAGGGGCCTTGCATTTTGCTCTGACACAGACGCAGTGCGTTTGCACCAGAGTGAGAGACCATGTGATATAAAAAAAAAAAATTTAAACTCATCTCATATGACCTCCGTAGCTATAACACCCATTCGATCTGTACCACCTCTGATGCGTATTAGCTTGGTGGTTCCACTCTCAGCTGATGTTCTTTACGGGAGGTACCCATAACATACAACCTGAGCTGACCAGAGGTTTTAATCATTCGGTCATTGTCCTATCCCTACACTCAACCAGATGCCGCATCACCCAGGAGATCCCCAAACCACCCCTTCTCTGAGCTTTCTCTATAAACATTTACTCTTTGATCCAGCGCTCTAAAACATTTAACAGAACTCCACCATGCATTCCAAGTAGGAGGTGTCATCTGGCGCCACACTTTACAAATCTCCCTCCTAGCCAGCAAAATCAAGTAAAACACCAGTCTTTGTTGGGGCCCTATCGGGTCTGAAAATCCCCCCAGTGCAGAAGTAAAACCAAATAGAATAAGTATTGGGCTTACCTCCACAATACGACCCAGGGCTCGAGAAATAGTCTTACCAATATTTGTCCAGAATTCTTGTATCTTGGGGCAGGAAGCGAATACATGGACATCATCTGCATTCTGATGGCCACATCTCATACAGTTGGCTTCTCCACCTCCCTTTATCTTGGATAACTTAAGGGGAGGCCAATAGATTCTATGGAGTGTGAAAAAGTGTTTTTTTCTGAGTGAAGCAGATTTAATCAGGGAGTAAAGAATATCTAGAGATACTTGTCATAAGGTTTCCAGCTCCTCGCTCGGCAAGTAGTTCTCCCAGGTTCTGTGTGGTTGATCCATCTTTCTGTCTGTAGCTGCCAAGAGATGGTTATACCATTGCGCCACTTCTTTTTTCTTAGGAGCTAGATCCTGTAATTCGCTTTCCATACTGCTATCGTCTATGAGTGACCAGCGTTGACTCTTACACCAAGCTGATAAAACTTGAACCTTGACAGAGTACAGTTAGTAATATGGTTCCAATATTCCCAGGAATGGCATTTATCACCCAGTACGATGTCTCTCCAATATACAACTCCTGCCTCTTTTAGTGGATAAGGAAGAGAGTCCAAAAGACACTTCGGTGTTTCCCGGGAGAGTCCCAAACTGGCGCCCAATCACTATAATAGGATAGTCCTAGACAATTTTGGCAGTCTGAACACAACCCAGCCACCGAACGGAAAGTCTTTAAAGGGATTTTTTTTTTTAATTTAGGAGAGCCAAACTTGTACATAAAACCTAGCTCCTCTTCCCCTACTAACATGGCTTTAAACATACAGCCTATCAATGAGTTATCCGGAGAGAGCAATAACATTCTACAGTTCTTTAGTTGATAAGCCCAACAGTACAGATGAAAGTCTGTGGGGCTACCCCCCTCGCTGAAGTTTGCGCCTTAGTTTTTTTCAGGATAACCGGATCGCTTTACTTGCCCAGATAAAGGAAGATATCTTGCCCTGGATTTTTAGAATATCAGATTTTCCAAATTCTAGAGGGATGTTGTTAAAAAGGTAAGTGTATTTTGGGAGGACACACATCTTGATCAGATTAACTCGCCCATACAATGATAATGGGATGCTCTCATCTTTTTAGTAGGACATCGACCTCCTTTGAGACTATCTAAATTAATCTTGGGGATTTGGGCGGGGTCCTGTGTTATTATAACTCCTAAGTATCTAAGTTCTTTAGCAAAATTCCTCTCCTGATCAGTTATGTTCCAGGCCATAATCTCGGTTTTCTCATTGTTTATCTCGTAACCTGACAGGCTTCCAAAAGTTTGCGTTTCAGCTTCAAGCTCTGAAAGTGTAATGCTGAAATTAGATGATAAGAGAATCAGATCGTCAGCATACAGTGCTAACTTTCGTACAAACCCATTTATTTCAAAGGGGACAATTTTCTGATTTAACCTTATGCTCTGAGCTAGCGGCTCTATATATAAATCAAATAAAATGGGAGAAAGCGGGCAGCCCTGCCTGGTTCCACGCCCTATCTTAACTACCGAGGAAAGATTACCATTAACCAGAATCTGGGCCCGTGGGGATTTATATATTTCTTTCAACACTTCCCTAAATCTATCTGCAAAACCAAAGACCTCAGAACCCTATCCAAAAAGTGCCAGTTCACCCGGTCAAAGGCCTTGGCTGCATCAACAGTAATGATTGAGAGAGGGAGAACCTGCGATGAAGCCAAGTTAATCGACCCAATTAAAGTATGTATTAAATCGGACATCTGTCGGCCTGGCAGGAAACCCTTTTGATCTGTGTGGATTATTGGCCCAACAACTTTGCTAAGCCGAGCATTCAGGATTCCAGCAAAGACTTTATAGTCAACATTTAGCAAAGAGATTGGGCGGTATGACTGACATGGAGTTGGATTCTTCCCTGGCTTTAAAATCGATGCAATGACTGCGTCACTACAAGAGTCAGGCAGGGGAGATGTACCTTCTAAGATCCCATTAAACAATTTCAGCCAGACCGGAATAATCTCCTCCCTCAAAATCATATAGACCTCGATCGGTATAGCATCGGGACCTGCTGCTTTCCCCTTCTTCGCAGCATCTAGGATAGTTAAGATCTCGGAACCTGTTATTTCTGGCGTAAGGATTCCCTGGCTGCCCTCCGCTAATATAGGAAGATGTTTATCTCTAAGCCACCCATCAATATGATCTTCTGGCACCTGAAGACGGTCTTCTTAGAGTTCCTGGAAACATTTTGTGAAGGTTCGTTCTATACTACCCTTGTCCTCTACAACTTGAGAACCCACTTTAATTTTGTTGATATAGTTGTATCCCCCCTGCTCAAAGTCACTCATTTTGCTTGCCTCCCATTTTTGGCGCAGGATCTCCTCAGACCTAAGTCTAAACTTCATCTGCAGCTCTTCAACTATCTTAATTAGATTTATATTATCTGTTTCAGAAGAGCCACTCGCCTTTAAATCTGCCTCTACCCCCGCTAACTCGATTTCCAGGTCAGCTAGTTCTTTCCTCTCAGCCCTGTCCCAACCCACAACCGCTCCTTTTAGTATTCCCCTCAGCCAGGCCTTAAAGGTGTCCCAAACCACGTATATGCTAGTTGACCCCAAGTTCTCCTTGAAGAAACGACCAGATTCTATCTTCAGAAAGCCCGGAGTTGAAGACTGCAAAAGAAATCTTCTATTTAAAGTCCATCTCGTCAAAGATACCACCGTGGGAAGTTCTAGTTTCAGGAGTATGGCCCCATGGTCAGATAGGTGTATGGGCAAATATTCTATTGTGTTGATTTTGTCAAGGTCAGAATGCTCCATAAACATGTAATCTATTCTTGAATAATGAGAATTCTTCTTGCTGTAGAAGAAATATTCCCTCCTCTCGCCCATTTTTTTCCGCCATACATCAAAAAGGTTAAGATTTATCAGCATGGCCAGGAGATAGGCTTTAACACGCGGCACTGCTACCTGCGTTCTAAGGGAGGACCTATCCAGTTTATTATTTAGAAGTACGTTAAAGTCTCCACCCAAGATCAGGGCTGAATCATAGTCTGCTAGTGCGAGACAAAGGTTATTCAGGGGGGTGGTGTCATCGTCATTAGGCCCGTAATAACTAACTATTGTATATTTTGTCCCCCGGCACTTAATTGCAACTATAACCCAATGCCCTCCATCATCCACTTGAGACTTAATTTTTCCTTTTAATTATCACAGCAACCCCTTTCGAAGAACATTGCTGATCTGTTGCAATGATCTTGTCAACCCATCTTAATTTTCCAAATAATGTCTCACATTCTGATTGTAAAAGATCGGTCTCCTGTAGCATTAAAATGCTAGCTGGGCTATTTCTTAGGTACTGAAGGATCAAACGCTGTCTCTCTTTTACCCTCAATCCATTCACATTCCAGCTTAGTAAATCAAGATGATGCTTCCCTCCCCGCTTTGGTCTATCCTCCATCACTGTCTTGTCTCCACTCACTTCAAAGACTGCAAAAGCTACCAGAGGCTGTTATGTCACCTGAGATAGTTGTTACACTTTTTTAAAAAAAAATTTATTTTCTCCCAGTGCTCCCCACCAACAAACGTGAATACTATTACCTCCCTCCACCAACCCCACGACCCCTCCTCCCCCCCGCGGGAACCCTCCCTGATTACCCATTGGCCATAAATATTGCCTATTCGGGCCGGGGCCCCCCAGCCTCCAGAAAAGAAAACAACAAAACAGAAAAAGAAATGAAAAACATAACAAAATAATAATAAAGACTAGTGCCGGTATAGACCCCCCTTAAACGTAAGTTAACTGGGTTTAGTCTGTGCCAAGAAGCTAACTACTTCCTCTGGGAATCTGAAGCTATACATTTTGTTAGCCCATACAACTTTCAAAAAAGCAGGGAATCGCAATTGTACCTGGGCTCCCTGGTACCTCAATGCATCCATCTCTTGCCCAATTCCCACCTTTTGTCTTCTTCAACCTGGGAAATATTGGACCGAATCCTAAAAGTGGCATCTTGGACCTGGATAGATTTAAGTTTTAAGGCAGCCCCCAGTAATTGCTCCTTTAGCAAATAAAATTGAATGTAAATTAGTACTTGCCTGGGCTTTTTCCGGGCAGGATTCAACTTAAATGGATCCCTATGTATTCTCTGGATTTCAGACTCCCAGATACTGGCTGTAGCAATTTGTGGAAGGCTTTGCTCAAAAGATTGATAACATAGGTCTTTAAATTATCTCCTTCTAAGCCTTCTTTTAAATCTAAAAGCCTAATATTATTCCGCCTCGAGATATTTTCTAACCTCTCCAACCTCTCTGTTAAATCCCGCTCTGTACCTCATTAGAGTTGTCTTTGACCTCTAAACCCAGATCCTCCACTCTACTCTCAAGAGTCTCCATCCTGTGCGTCAATGCTGTAAGATTTTCCTCTAGGCTAGTGCAAGTATCTTGAATCTTCTTTTGATTTGATTCACAAGTCGAAAATCGTACTCCGATCTCAATAGATAATTGTTTTAACATCCCGTGTAGTGAGTCCAGGCTCTGTACTGCAGGGGTCGGGGAGATCGGGGATGAGTCATCTGGCTCATCTAATTCAATCTGACTGCCACCTTCTACCAAAGAAGCCATAGAGGACTCAATTAACAGAGTATAACGATTGGAAACAGGGATTGCAGTCAGTAAGTTCTGATTCTCAGCTGTCGCTAGAATTGTCGCTGAGTCCGTTCCTGGCTGAGATCTAAGTTTCCCAGTGACCTGAGTATTAGCCATAAAGAATGACCGAAGTGAAGGAGTCACTTTAACTGGGAGCGGGTTTTTTTTCTTCCTGCTCTTCACAGGAGTAAGTTTCCCAGGTTTTCCTACTCTGTTGGACGGTTTCTTTTGCTTTGGATTCACTACTGTCGTCGCTGGGACAGCTACACCCTGGCAAGCTTGGTCGTGCTGTTGAACAGCGAGTCCCCCACTTAAAAGTGTACGTGATCTCAATTTATCTCTCTTACCAAGAGACACCTCTGACTTCTTTAGTTTGATCAGGCCACTTTCAATAGACCGGGCCTCACTGTTTTCAAACTGGCCAGATGGCTCAATAGGGCAGAGGGCACTTTCATTCCTCGTCTCCTCTACCTTAACTGACTTTTCCGGGTGGATAAGGTGGTACTGAATTGAGACTTCTGAGTGTTCTAGGTATTCCACTTCCCGAGTGGCTCTCCACTCACCCACCTGGTCTACATGTGGATAGTAGGAACCTCTTTGGCTCAGTGTGGGGGGTAAGCAGGGGCTAGAACTAAACTGCCAATCACATTGACGCCAAACGCACCGGTGGTCAGCAAGCGCCCCTGCCGCCCTAAAAAACACGAGAGGCGTAGTTCACAGAGCATTCAGGTATATTCAGGCAGATTCAAGTACGGAAAACAGAGAAAACAAAGAAAACCGCTCCCCCCGATTTTCCTCCCTGGCTCCTACCGTATTTTGGCAGAACAAAGCAGAGGAGAGCAGAGCAGCACCACAGAGGCAGCGGCAGTAAAGCAACAGTGAAGCAAAACGGTAGAGCCACAGCAAAACCACGAAGACAGTGCCCAAGTCCAACACCACGTCTCCGCTTTTCTCCCACCGCCGACTCCCCCCTCTGGCCACGCTGAACTGCGCTGATCCGGGGCCTCAGCACTTGCACACTCCAACTGCTCCTCTCTGCCTCCGGGAAAACGCCAGAGAAGAAACAAACACCCAGAGCCACTGCCCAAGAAGTAGAGCAGAATCCGAAGTGGGTCCACCACCTCTCCCCAACGAGAAATGACACAGCAGAAAGCGACCGGGAGGAGCTCTTCCTCCGCTCCAAATCCAGGCTCGCCGAGCAGCTCCGCTGGCACCAAAACAGAAAGGGGCAAGCGAGGCAGCGGACACGGGGACACAGAGCAAAACAGAGGTAAATCAACCCCGAAAGAAAGAGGGTTTACATTTTGAGCCGTAGAAGCATAATCATAACTACCTGCACATCACGGCAATAGCAAACTCAACAATTGAGGCCAGAGGAGACGTGACCCGCGACCTGCACGCTAGCTGGCCGCCATGTTCCCTCCGTCCTTTCTAAACAAGTTTGAGACTATGTGATATTATATGTAGGCTTATAGTGTTTAGAGTCTAAGGGCTCGGTTTCTCCAGTAGATTTAGACTCCGTTAACATCTAAGAGTCGCCTGCTTGCAGTACCGCTGTGTAGGATAGCCTGATGTACGACCTTATACATTTCTCGAAGCTTTGTACGTCATGCTGTCTTGTTGATTCGTGTTTCCTTTGCAATGTAAGAGTAAATTGTGTCTCAACTATTGTCAGATCTTATGTACTGGAAATGTGAGTTTGTAATCAAATTTAACTGCTGTGGGGGATGTGTGGGGTATGGGCTTTGGTGTTGTGGTAGGATGGTAGGAACTCTAAAGAATGCTGGAACCTATTATTTTGCATTGTTTTTATTGACACTGAATGTCTTTTACGTAAAAGATGAGAGTTTAAAAACAATAATTGTGATGGCTCATGAAGAATACTTAGAACACAACTACACTAAGGTCAGAGTTAGGGAAAGTTATTGGGAGTTCACAGCTGAAGGGGCAAAGGATATCAAGGGCTGATTGACCAGAGGGGGGGAAGGCTTATAATTGTGATGTTGGATTGTTTTAGCAAGTGATCGGAGGTAATTTTGGAACATCAAACACCAACAAAAATGTTTTAGGTATTAAAAGGTGTCCTTTCCTAAGAAGTGGATCATTCTAGAAGATTCAGACGAACAACAGAGTGCAATTTTCAATAGAAGTTCATCCTTTTTAGGTCGAGCATTCAAGACCTCTTGTATATACTTTAGTATTTACTTATTATATACTTATATGTGTATGTACTTTGTGGGCTCTGGAGATCAGCCCTAGGACTTGTCTGCTTCCGCTTAGGGACTTTTTTCCTGTTCAACTGCCTCTATTTAACTGTCTTGATAAAAAACGACCAGCAGAGGTGAGTAAAATACTAGAATTGCTTTCTGCTGAGGGACTTTCTTTTTTTATTTTTGGCAACTGTCTCCATTGAACTTTTTTTTGCATATTTATATAGCGCGAACTCGACCCGAAGGTATTGGAGCGCTTTACATAGCACCGTATTTACATTAGAAATTCAGGCACGGGGAGATTAAGTGATTTGCCCAGAATCGCAGGATGCGGACGCGACCTCGAGGCTCGAACCCTGGTTTCCTGCACCAGAGGCGGCAGCGCAGCCGACGGACCACATCCTCTCCCCTATCAACTTTCTATCAACTTTCTTGATAGAAAACAACCAGCAGAGGTCAGTAAAATACCAGAATCACTTTAGCATTCTCTAGATTCCAGGCCATAGAAATTGTCTCCCACGAGCACCCGTAGACAATAATATTTTTTCTTAATCTTGTATTTTCAGTGATATGACCACCAAAGGCCCTGACTTTATATTAAAAACAGAGCTTTGGACTATACCATTTCCCGCTGAAAGGCAATATTTCTCTCCCAGTGTTGCCATACGGCGTGTCACGCACAGGGCAGGACTGGCCGTAGCGGGCACCGGGCATTTCCCCGGTGGGCTGCTAGGTTGGGGGCCAGTTTTGGGCCCCTGGGGGCCGTTTTAGTTACCGGGGGTCAGCAATATCGGCGCCCTGTAACAAAATTGGCCAAAGCCGGGGAACCGGCCCTCGCAAACTGCTCGGCTGCACCCCCTACCCTCAGGGGGGGGCAGGCCGAGCAGTTTGCCAGGGCTGGTTTCGGTTCTCAGTCTGGCCCTGGTCACGCAATTTGGTGCTTACTTTCCCTCCATGTTAAAGAACAGTAGATGTTTCAGCACCCAGGCTAATGTGCTGCATAGCTAAATACATATAAGGTCCCACAGGCGAGACCGATTGCATTGCAAATGCTTGTTTTAAGCAGTTTGGTGTTACATATTTAGGTGCTGTGTTTTTATCATCCCAAATGCAATGGGAAGCTGTAGAGCATGGATAGGATGAATTGCACAACTTATGTTGTTTAATGGGAGATTGTGATAAGATGTTGGAAGTACTGGTCTGGTGCACATGAAATGGCATTCAAAAGTGGGACGGGGTCAGATCATTTGATGTAATAGGACACAAAGCAGTGTATTGAAGCCTGCACGGATGAAAACGAAAGGTTAGGTGAGAGGAATAGGATTAACAAGCATTGGCATAGCCAATAGGTCTCACCTTTGGGACCTTATAAGTGTTTAGCCATGCAACAGTTAATGATGTTGCAGTAAGGATATCGTGCTGCATACTAAATACTTATAAGGTCCCAAAGGCGAGACCTATTGGCTATGCCAATGCTTGTTAGCTGGTAGCGGCTGGGCAGAGCACGCGCATGTGGTATAAATGGCCGATCGTTGCCATTGTAACCAACGCCGTCACACACATGGCTGCCGGAGACATGGCGCACCTAAACGGACTACAGAGTCAGACACAGAAGTAACCCCTATGATGATAGTGGTATTCAAGCAGGTACCCACTGGGTCTATGCCATAGGATGCAGACTCCGCATTTGATGTGCACTCGCGATGCCTTGGTAGCGACCTGACATGCAGCTCATCAACGAGCCAGACTTACAAACAAACATTCTAACCAAGCTAAAACACATTCTGTAATTAAACCCTTCCATCAAAAAATACAAATCTATTCATAATGACAAAATAAGGAAACGCGTCTCTCTGCACTCATCAAGAGATGTGAACTCTGAGGGCAACCAGCGACGTCTGATTAACCAGCAGCGGCAGCATGAACGTACAGTTGCCAGCAGGGGGCAGGAGGGAGAGAGAAAGGGAAAGAGTTAGAAAGAGAGAGAGGGGGAGAGAGAGAGGAGGACAGAGAGAGCAAGAGCGAGAGAGAGAAAGAGAGACGGAGAGAAAGCGAGAGGAGAGAGAGAGAGAGCGAGAGCCCAGGAGTGGTGCGTGCGTGCGCGCTCAGTCTGCTCATTTTCAAGCACTGCACTCGTGCTTGTGGCGCGCCCCTGCTCGCTCCCGCAAGGTGGATGCCGCCACAAGCATGAGTCTGTGCTTGAAAATGAGCAGAGCGACGGCTAAAGGCCCTCCCATGCAGCGCATGCGCGCTGCGTCAGAGAGACCTAAAAAGGGGTACAAAAAGGTAGGGGGGACATGATTTGCAAATGCCTAACTACAGAGGCTGGAGGCTATACAATTCCAGATCAATATTGCACAGTAATCACACTCAAATTCAAGGCCTGGCTCTTTTACAGAGATTGGGTCCTGATTTAGAGGTGGGCTTTATGGAATGAACACACAAAAAAGCCTCTAGTGACTCTTACTCCCAACCCTGTAAACATCTTCTGATGGCTTGGTGCTTGCATTGTATTTCTTTAAACGGAGTCCTGCGAGGAGGTAATGGAAAGTTTGGCCACCCTAGTTTCACAGATCTCCAGGAATGTGAAGGCTGCAAAAGACCATCACTATACAATACAGATTTTGTACAGATTAGCGAAACAAAAATGACTGACTCAGGCCACTATACAATTAACAATCAATAAGGACCTTATACAAAGTAAACCAGAGGAGACTAATACAGTAAAATAGTTTTTAAAAAATGTAAAATTATTCCAAAGGGGTTAGGTAATATAACCATGTGGAATAATTACAATTGAATATAGACAAAAAAGAGCGAGAGGAGGAGGAGGGTTGCAGTCAGGAAATAAACTATTGTTTTTTTTTTTTAATAATATTTTTATTTTCATCAAGAAGGGCACATTTATATAGCAAACATAAACTGGATGTTTAGGATTTATACATCAGGCAAAAATACATTAATAATAAGAAAAACATAAAAACAATAATTACAGAAGAGGAGAAGTCATAGGAGACGCAAATTATTTCATATAATACTAACAAAAACTAAATTATTCCATCCAAAACCATAGCTCTCCATAGCACTTCTAACTTGGCTAAGGAGCGAATACCCCTTGCCTTCGCCAAGGCTGCCTCTAGGCCATACATTTCTCTAATGATAACCCAACATTCCTCGACCGAGGGCGGTGCCGCAGAGACCCATACCCTGGCAATAGCCAGTCTAGCGGAAGCCATCAGGATTGAGAAGAGACGTGCGGCAGCTGAATTATCCTCCTTGTACCCCAACATAATTTCGAGATCAGTAAGTGAGTGATCCAGCCCAAGTTTAGACTGGAGTAACTGTTCAATTTTCTGCCAATAACCCCTCAATTCTGGGCATGCAATAAACATATGTACCAGATTAGCAGCATATAATCCACATTTAGGACAGTTTATTTTATCCCCCGTCATATTGCCCTGAGCCCATTTAGCTATTTTAGCCGGGGTATATAGTACAGCATACAGGTAGTGCGTAATTGCTGAAGTTGCAAACTAGCAGAGTAAACCGAATCCTTAACATAACCTAAAGCTTGTTTGATCATTCTAGATGAAACCGCTATACCCAGGGTTTGGCTCCAGCGCTCTGCTAATTTCTTGCTACCATCTGATCTAAAACTATGTAAATATTCATACATTAGCCCTATCAAAGATTTAGTTTTCCCTCCATATAAACAGTCCCAAATGCTTGAATGCATTATTTCTGTTACAGCCAAATTAGGAACCAAATAATCTCTAATCTGTAGATATTTAAAGAAAAAATGAGCAGGAAGTTTATAAGCTAGGCGCAAATTTTCGAATGATTTGATTCCTCTCCCCTTGTACATTTCACCCAAGCAAGTGACTCCATACTTCGCCCAAGATTTGCCTGCTTGGTTCTGAAACATCTCAGGGAGCAGAGGATTCCCCCACAATGGAAATTTTTCATGGAATATTAGTAATTTACACCTAGTGGACATATCTCTCCAAATATATACAGTATCTCTGACAGTCTTGAACTTCACTCGCGTGAAATAGTTTGGGTCCCTTATTCCATATAAAAACATGTCCCTCTGGTTTCCTAAAATGAACCCAAACACTGAGTCTGTCTGATCCAGACCCAGCAGGCTACAGAAGCGACCCGTAAAGGAAGCCCAGAAATACATTTTGAAATCTGGAAAGCCAAGTCCGCCTTGTTCAAATGGAGATTTCAGCAGCTCAATTGCTCTCCTAGGTTTTTTTATAACCCAAAATAAAGCTGCTACAAATCCCCTCAAGTTCTTTAAAGAATATATTAGGAACTTTTAGAGGAATCGATCGAAACAAACATAAAAACTTAGGGAGTATTTTCATTTTAATTAAGTTACATCTGCCGAGCAATCCTAGAGGAAGCCTATGCCAAGTTTTAAACAATTTGATAGTTGCATTTAGAAGTGGTATGTAATTTAAGTCAATGATAAACTTTGGCTATTATCTTTACCCCCAAGTAGGTCACAATAGTACAAGCCCCGTGGGTAATAAACTATCCTAGTTAGCCGGGCATTCACCTCGGTTTACAGAGCCCACGATTCCCTGCCTGGGGGACGCAGGAGGATTTTTTGCGTGGGAGGCCGTTGGCCTCAGCAACGACAGCCAGTCCAGAGCAGGGTAAAGGGGATGTTGCCTTTCCACATGCATTGAAAGAGCTTCCTGTTTACCCAAGCATTTGAGCCAGGAAACCTCCCCTCGCTGCTGAAAGCTGCTATTGTTTCAGTATATAACTGCATATTTCACTGCTTCTTCCATGCCCGAGGTCACTGCTTTTTTCACAATATCCTATCGCTCACAAGATCCCTTGGAAGCAACGGGTATGTGCAAATTCCGAACGTCTACTTACCCCTGCAAGTTTCTTTAAGCAGGCAACAGCAAGGTCAGCTGGCCTTGAGAAAACTAGACACAATGTGATTGGTAACCTGCTCCATGAGGGCTGGGCTTCGTCTAATCAAAAACGTGTTTTATTTTTTAACTGTGCACCAGAATAGGAAATGCTCAATTATTTTGTTACGATAAAGGGAGAGCGAAAGAAACAAACTGGAATGCCCTAATCAAAATGGCCAAATATTATTACACCGTGGCAACATGGACTATAGAAGGTTTTCACCGCCGGCAGCTGCCACCGGATGTGTGCATTGAAGTAGTTTGCGTGTGGGTGTGAAATCATCAATGTGAGGTTAACCTGTCAGATATATATTGTCACACACATCACGAAGGAGTTCTACTGCATAACTTTGTATTTTACATCAAATCACGCTCAATCAAAGCAAAGTTTGTCAAAGAATGCCAATGCAGTAAGCAGTAAAATATACAACCAAATTCCATCCCTCCGCGCACGCATGCGCGTACGTACACGTTAGCCAGCAGTGAGACTGTGCGCACGTAATTGCACCATAAATACAGCCTATCTCCCTCTAGGACTTATTTGTAGTTTTGCTTTGTGCAGTCCAGTCTCGTGGGGAGTTTAATCACTTTACAGAGACTCCGTCACAATACGGACACATGCAGCAGTAGTGCAGGCAGGAATATCACTGCATGCAATATTTTTTGTTTTCTGCATAACACAAACACTGAAGTGAAATGTATATAAAATACTGTGAATTGTAGCACAGCGATCGACAGAGCACAATATTCAGTATGTCTGGCGAAATAGAAGGGCAGTTCAAATCTCCCAAGCAGGAGATGTTTCCGAAGAGGTTTTTATATCATGTTTTCAAGGTCTTCTGAGGAGCGCATATCTGGAGTAAGGAGGAGAGGAAACTTCTAAACATTGGGGGCGAGCACTGAGAATTGTACCGCGTTGCTGTGACTCTTCAAACATGGCGTTTATTGATGAGTCTCTGGGCGCCAGAGAAGAGTTTTTCTCGAGATGCTCGTGTACTCGGAGGATCCACTAAGCAATAGTTGATGCATCAAGCAGACTTTTTAGTAGATGTACCTTGCTTCAAAAGATGGCCATAGAAATGTGTCCGGACTTGGTTAATATGAAGACAGCTGTGACGATGCACTTTAAGTACCATCAAGAAGGGATGTGTCATATTTTGAGATTTTATCACTGACAGAGGCCCAAGTTGGAGACGAAAGTTCTTAGCCATGGGATTAATGTGGCTGTGGAGCTTGCACTTCGTGTCCAGGATAAACAAACATGCATTTAGTGTATTTGCTAACACCAGGCTTGCAATCAAAAATGGCAAGAGATTCTAGCAATGCCCATAAAGGGCGGTTCGGGGGTGGAGAGAAACAGAGAGAAAGCGAGAGGAGACAGAGCGAGAGAGAGCCCGGGAATGGTGCGTGCATGCGCAGTCTGCTCATTTTCAAGCACTGCACTTGTGCTTGTGGCGTGCCCCTGCGCAATCCCGCAAGGTGGATGCCGCCACAAGCACGAGTGTGTGCTTGAAAATGAGCAGAGCGACTGCTAAAGGCCCTCCTATGCAGCGCATGCGTGCTTCGTAGGTGAGACCTAAAAACTGGGGTTGGGGGATGAAAACAATAAGTCTTTTTATGATAGAAATCTGAGGTAGGCTAATGTAGAGAAATCCTAAGTACGGTCGTGAAGTGCAGTCTCTATTTACAAATCAAATGGTTCTGATATTTATACAGTTGGCATGAATGACTTATTAGTCAAAAAAGGGTACAAGTACTGTTACAACTGAGACCTGTCTGCACGGGTTTTAACTCACCTCTCACAATTGATATTATATGACTTTTGGATTTTATGCATCGATTCATGGGATTAATGCAAACTGTACAAAATAACAATTTTAAAAATCAAGCAATTGTCAATACAGATTTTGATTAGGGAAAACTATTACAGTTTTGCAGCCCTGATGAAGTCACGAGGCACTCCCTCACTGACTAAACACGTGTTGGCTGGCTATAGAAACGAAAGAAGAGGCCAATGGGCAGAAAATAAAAAAGGAATATAAGAAAAGCAAGGAGAAAGAAATTGTTTTCATTTTTTTACTTTCTAATACTGGACTGAAATTTAGTATTTGAATTAATTACTGCGTGTGCTGGAGTTGTGCATGTTCATTGCCCAATTCTTGCATATTGGGTCTGAGGAAGTTGGGGGAATTAACTCCTCCTCTTCAAGCACTGCATGGGAATTTCACACACAATTTTGACACACCAAGTGAGATAAGTCTTTTAGAGGCAGATACCCATACAATCACCAACGTGTATGCTCATTGTTGGGTGTGCTGAGTGATTTCACGTTTCTTCTGTTCTGCTGGGCGCACAGCTGTCCATTGCTCAGCTTATGAATGTTTGATGCATTGTCTTGTGAGTTTGTTCCATTTACCCAGATTACAATAGCTTCCAGCATCCTCTCTTTGTTTATAGGAGAATGTATACCACTGTTATTTTGTATGTAGTTGTTTTGCACAGAAGCAGGCTTTTTCATAAATTAAGTCTACTACAAGCAAGTATCCCCTGCTATCCATGGAGAGAACTAACTATCTACTATTAGCAACGAAATCCGGGTCTCTAATAGCCCCTTGCCCCCTGGCTCCAATACATTTGGTTTCTAACCAAATCAGTAACCAACTCGCCCCACTCCAAAATAACATTATGTGCTCAGGAATTTTGCCCTCTTCTTGGAAGAAGGCATGTATCAGGCCAATTTTAAAGAAACCATCCCTCGATCCCCTGGTGGTTGAAAATTACCGGCCCATATCTTGCCTACCACTAGCGGCCAAAATATTGGAAAAATCTATGAATCAAGACCTAATGGGCTACCTGGAGTCCAATAACATCTTGGACCATTCACAATGTGGTTTTCGACAACACCACTCCACTGAATCAGCCCTAATTATGGCCACAGAGGAAATAGGTAGGCAACTGGACAGCGGAGGAAAAGCCATTCTAATCCTGCTGGACCTTTCAGCCGCATTTGATACCATGAACCATCTGGTACTAATCCAATGGCTGAAGGCAATAGGAATCACTGAGGCGGCTCTTAGCCTTCTGGCCTCATTCCTCAAGGCCAGGGAACAAAGGGTGTGCTGGGACAACTATCAATCAGAGAGATTTTCCCTTCCCTGCAGAGTTCCCCAGGGGTCAGCTCTGTCCCCAACACTTTTCAACATTTATGTGACACCGCTGGCTGAGCTAATCAAAGGACATGGGTTCTCTTTGGTGTCGTACAGGGACGACACTCAACTCGTCATTTCCATCTCTTCAAATGCAGACACCATCACTGGGAAATTTCATGGCTGTCTAAAACACATTATGGATTGGATGCACCAAAATTACCTTAAATTAAATGCGGGAAAAACAGAAGTGATGGAGTTTGGGACTGGAGCACCGCTCTGGAAACCGAAATGGTGGCCGGCAGAGGCAGGTCAATGCCCAGGACCGGCAAGAAAAGCCAGGAACCTGGGAATCCTGTTGGATGATCAACTCAGTTTGTCAGACCAAATTAACCAGCTTACATCAGCCTGCTTCTTTCATCTATATGTCGTATGGAAATTGTACCCATTCATCCCCCAGGAACTACGGATATCGGTTGTCGTTACTCTGATCCTTTCACGGATTGACTACTGCAATGCCCTCTTTTTGGGCATTAAAAGCGCCAACTGTCCAAATTACAATCTTTACATAATGCTGCTGCTAGATTGTTGCTTAACATCCCTAAGTTCCATCAAATCTCGGGCAGCATTAAAGCCCTCCACTGGCTGCAGGTGAAACAGCGAATCGAATTCAAAGTGCTGTGCCTGGCCCACAAAGCCCAGTTTGGTGGAGGAGCAGCTGACTTACAGAAGTTATTTCAGCAGTGTAGGAGAGAAGGATCTGCCTCTTATGTTGCCCCCACTTTTTTTCTGATGTTAACACTGGTTTCTGGCTATAGTCTGGCTGGGACCCTGCTAATCAGGGCCCCAGCCTCTCTGTTCCCTCTAAACAACATGGAGTGCCTATTAGATGCACTAGTGATTGGATACTGTGGTACCTTATGAGCTCCTAGTATATGGTACCTTAGGTACCAAGGGCATAGGTACTTCACAGGCCTACCAGGGGCTGAAGCATGTATTATGCCACCCCTGGGAAGTAGACTAAATCTGACACCACAGGCCTGCTACTGCAGCCTGGGTGAGGTAGTGTTAGCACTCCTCACTGCGGTATAGGTTCCCTATATCTCACCTTACACACACATATAAACCTATCAGTCACCACTAAGGTAGGCCCTACCAATCCTGAGGGCAGGGTGCTTGGTTTCCATGTGAGGGGGTGCCTCTGCCTGAGCAGGGCCCCTGTGCAGCTCTCAGAGTCCATTCTCTGTAGCTGTTTGTGGATGCGGTTAAACCATATACTCTTAAGTGCATTATAACCTAGCGGTAAATGCTAACTTTGGGATGGCTGCATCAAAACATGTCGTGTTTGGTGTCAAACGCTTTGGAATCATACCGCCACACGAGTGACGAGGAACAGCAATACCCGGGTACAGTGCACTATTGTCGAGTGCAACCCCTTCACGACGTTCTATGAACTTGTGCTTTGGACCACGTGTGGTCCAAGCCTCCAGCAGGATTTCCTCCGAAGATCAGAGGCCTACCTCGTCCCGATTGACCGTGGGCTCCTGTAGAGTGAATCCTCCCGAGGCGTCTTCGAGATCCCTTGCCGGTTGGCTTGTGGGTCTCCTTAAGACTTTTCTACAGAACCACAGGGCTCCCCTGGTTGCTCCAGGCCTGCCCTGACTTACCCTCGCTGGGTGAGTCCCTCAGACCTTGCTGGTCTGCACCGCTGACTTTCTTCACTTTCCACGAGACCTGCTGTTGCCAAGGCTTGTTGGCTTCAATCCGGACTTCGTGGGACACTCCAAATCCAGCTCCTGGTCGTCGTTGACGCCTCCTGGACCTCGTGGCTGAAGAGTCAAGACACCCGTGATCACCTGAAATCACCCGACTACTGTGGGCATCCAGCTTCCTGGCCCCAGGTCACTGGCAAGTGACTTTGAACACTGTCTCCTCAGGTCTTCTTTCTTCAGAATCCAGCCTTGGATTCCACCGGACACTTCTCCTGTCTTCACAAGCAGCAAGTCTTCTTTGGCTCCCATTGAAAACGACGCCGCAACCCGACACCAAAAGACACCTATACACCCGGCTTCCCTGGGTGAGGTAACTCGAGTACTCCGGTGCTCCTGTGTGTGTTGGCTGTAGAACTACTTACACTGTAAGTGACTTGCTTGTAGACTCTCCCGAAGTATCCTAAAACTTTAAAATTCTAACCGCGACTTGCTCCATTGAAGTCTATTGGGATCCGCGGCTGTGTTCTCACACTGTATGCGTCTCCCGTGGGTCCTTTACTTACCTGCCTTGGGTGGATTAGTGAGGCCCCAGCGCTTCTGAAGACCTTAGGCCTTCTCCCTTCTCAAGTCGTCCTTCTTATACCTCTTTTTAGTATATGGTCTGGTACACCCCTAGGGCCTCAGCCATATAAGTGCTTAACTTGTTGTGAAATGTTAATTTGTGCATATGTCATTGACTTCTAATCTCATAAAGAGATTAGTAGAGTGTGTTAGAAATAAATACGTATATATTTTATATATATACCTGTGTGTGTCCTTTTCATTTAGTGATTCAAGAGATTATAAGGTAGAACAAGCTGCTTTACATTCCTCTAAAGCCTTAGCCTGAAGGCTGATCTCCACAGCTACCACTCGGATAGCTTTCTTTAAAAGCTTGTCTTAAACCTATTTACCATAAGAGTCGAATTGTACTGGTGCAAGGTGGCCACTTTAACTAGTGACCAGCATATACCAGGCCAACTTCTCACAAGCAGTATACTCCTCTGGGTAATCTTAGATCAGCTAACAAAGGTCTAGTCCAGGTACCCAGAATACAAAGAGCCAGATAAGCAGGAAGAAGTCTGACATCGTGCGTCTAGGTTATGGAAGGAATTACCTGACATCAGACTCCAACTCTCTAGACCTCGGTTCAGGAAACTGTTGAAGACTTGGCTATTTATCAGACAGAAGTAAGCCACTCCGCCTGGTGCTAATCCAGTGTCCTACCATAGCGCCCAGATGCCTAGGCATTCGTGTGCTCTTTAAGCATATTACTTACTATTACTTAGTAAGTATCCTAAGGTGCCCTGGTGTGCTCGGTGCGTTGCGGAGCATGCTCGAAGGAAGGCTGCTAGGCTTTAGAATGCAGTTATTCGATTTAAATTAATTGAATGCCTGTCTTTATAGAAAGACTTTTGTCGTGATTTACTGTTGTGGTGTTAACTCCCACAGCACTACTGTTAGAATCCGAGTTCTCCGGTTGGCACAGGTAGGTACTTGTGTCAAGCAGGGAACCTTTCCTCTAGTCAGGGTAAGGGGGTACACTCCTAAAACAACCCCTGCTCACCCTCTAGGTAGCTTGGCGCGAGCAGACAAGGCTTATGTCAGAGCGTTATAGGTTAAGCATTTGTGAACACATACAGTAACCCAGTGACAACACTACAATTGGATACCACACAGGTTTTATATTAAAATTAAGGATTCTTTATATAGAGTTACCACAAGACCATTAAACGACAAAAATACACAATACTGTTACTTTAGATGGTAGAATTTTGCTTAGTTCTCTTAAGTTCTTAAGTGCGACACTTTAAGTCAATGTACATTTTAGAAGCGGCACGCAGGGCAACGAAAGTGTTGCAACGATGTTGATGCGATGACGTTTTTGGTGCAAAGAAATAAAGACGTGAAGATCTTCCAGATGCGTTACGCTTCTCCGATGTTGCGAGAAGACTCGACTTGATGCGTCAGCTACAGCGGCATCACCCTTTACGCGATGCGACGACAGTGGCCTTGGCTGCGGCACTCTTCTCCGACGTTTGCGAGACGCTTCCGCTCGATGCGATGTTGCAGAGGCGACACCCCTTTACGCGATGCGACGACAGCAGCTCCGACGGCGGCACGCTTCTCCGTGGATGGGAGGCGCTTTTCTTGATGCGGTGCAATGCGACAGCTGCGATGGCGACACGCTTCTTCCTCGATGCGAGACTCTTCTCTTGATGCGGTGCGATGCGTCAGTTACAATGGCTGCGATGGCGACACGCTCCTTCAGCGTTGCGAGACACTTCTTGGATGATGCGAGACGCTTCCGCTCGATGCGATGCTGCAGCGGCGACACACTTTACGAGATGCGATGACAGCAGCTCCGACGGCGGCACGCTTCTCCTCCTTGAGTCGCGCTTCCAGCTCCTTGCGATACGCAGTCCCTCAGAAGGCCCAACAACAGCAGCAGGCACTTCCAAAGAACTCTGGGGAGCTGGGGGGTGAAGTCTGTTGTTCCTGAGACTTCAGCAGGAGGCAAGCTCTATTCCAAGCCCTTGGAGATCTTTTTAAGCACAAGTTGAAATAAAGTATTTTGGAGTCTTTATCCTCTCCTTCAGCAGCAAGGCAACCACTGCAGGCCAATCCCCCAGGTCAGGGACAGTACTCCTCCTTACAGCTTTCCCAGTTCCTTCTCTTCAGGCAGAGGTTCTTCTTGTCAAGCAGGATCTAATCTCTTGGGAGCAGGGTCCCAATACTTATACCCCTAATTCCTTTGTTCCTATGGGGTAGAGGGGGCCTTTGCCCAGTCCAAACCAGTTCCTGAGCACTTTGTTGACATGACTCTGACTTTCTATCCAGGGTGCAGGGCAGAGACATCAGCCGCTCCACAGGAGGTGGAGCCAGCATTGTGGTGGCAGAGCACAGCCCTATTCAGAGTCCAGGTGCACTCCTCCCACCCATCTGGATGTCAATCTCTCTATTCACCACCAGGCTACCTAGCCCTGCCCCTCTGGGTTTCCCGAGCCCTGTCACTCACACAAACCAGACAGGCAGATACACATCATAGCAGAGGCGGGCTGAAATGGTTAGGCAAGCAAATATCTACTTTCTAAAAGTAGTATTTGCAAACACAGAATATTAAAATAAACTTTACTAAAAGATGTATTTTATTATTCTGAGTTCAGGCATACTAAACTCGATTTTCTACCATGTTCCCTGGGTCTGTTAGGATCATAGGATGTAACAATTCTAACAGCCAATTCTGGCCTATGGGAACAGGTAGCCTTGCAATAGTGAAAAACGAAAATGGCTGTAATTCACTATTAGGACATGCCACACACAGCAGGGCTTGTCCTACCTTATGCTTACAATGCACCCTGCCCTTGGGCCTACCATAGGGGTGACTAATATGAAGTTAAGGGAAGGTTTAGGGACTGGGAAGTGGGTGCACTTGCCCAGTCAGCATGACAGTACCAGACTGCACGCAGGTTCTGCAATGGCAGACCTTAGACACATTTTACTAGGCCGCTTCTGTGGGTGGCACAACCAGTGCTGCAAGCCCACCAGCAGCATTTGTATTTACAAGCCCTGGGCACTTCTGATGCACTTTACTGGGGTCTGACAGTAAACCAAATAAGCCAATCATGGAATCCAACCAACATATACATTTTAAATAGGGAGCACTTGCACTGTGGCACTGGTTGGCAGTGGCACAGTGCTCTGAGCAGCTAACACCAGCAAAACACAGGAGGCACAGCGACAAAAAGTGGAAGGGAGACTCACACCAAGGTGCCAGGTCTAACAACTACTGTCCAAGAGGACACAAGCTCTTTGGTCCTCACGTATAAACACATTTTCCCACGGAACAAGAATGGGTAAAACCCTTTCATAACTCTGGTCCTTTTTTAGGTCTCGCCTGAGACAGCGCTTTAGCGCTGCTCTGGCGAGACTTATAGTAAGCACTTTTGGAAGTGCAAACGAGTGCTTTCAGGCCGCCAACTACTGTGCATGTGTGCCGGGCGCGCGCACCATTTGGCAGCCTGAAAGCACTCGTAGTCTTTCACTTTCGCGGCCGCTCGGCCGCTTTGATGTTTTATCGCGATTGCGATCACTTTCAGTTTCGCGCCTCTTGTTCTGACTTTGTCTATCTCTTCCTGTATTTTTCCTTCTCTTGCTGTCTATCTCACTCGCTGTCTCTCACCATCGTTCCATGTCCCTCTTTGACTTTGTGTTTTCCTATATTTTTCCTTCTCTTGCTGTCTCTCACACGCTTTCTCTCCCCATCGCTTCATGTTTTTCTTTGACTTTGTCTGTGTATTCCTATAGGTTTCCTTCTCTGGCTGTTTATCAGCCGGTTGCTTCTAATTTCTTGGGCAGACAACTAATGTCGGGGTGCTCCGGCGCGCGCAGACTGAACCCCTTCATCTCTGGGAGGCTGTGAATGCCCTGGTCCATGGAACTGCAAAGCGTCAGGACCAGAGCCTTACGTTGCTGTTAACTGCAGAATGCAATTGGAAAAGTTTCGGCCGTGAAATGCAGTCAGTAGCGTTAACCGTCCTGGGTGTTTGTTTGTTTTCAATGCCCTCTTTCCCCACACCTGCGAGGAAAGTGTAATTTTTGAGCTTATATCATTCTTTAACATCACATCTTCAATGAAGTGCCTGGTTCGACATTTTCTTGTACGTTCAGGAGAAATGCGTGCCTTCTAGACATCGCAAGTGAAAAGGTCTGCCGCCCAGTAGAATTAGTTCCTTTAACATATGATGACGATTTACAAAACAAAGAGAACTGAGAGTGTAAGAGGGGCAGATATTTAAGATGCATTATTCATTTAGGTATTGCAAATATAATTTTAAATTAGAATTGAATGAGCAGTGCCCTGACCTCGGTTCGGAAAGTGCCTCAGCTATTTTGCAGCAATTCCAACCTTTCATATCCCGTTTCTATAACAGACTTTTTTGTTTTTACACAAGCTACAAAGGCACGTTTATATAGTAGCAAGTTTAACACGTCAAACCATTTTTAGTGTTCCTGAAACTACGCACAAAAAACTAGTAAGCCTTTCCATTTTCTTGCCTATCCTTTTGGCGCCTCATTCTAAACTATCTCTTTCACCATCTCTTGTTACACTGTAATTCACACCGTCGAGCAAAGTGTTTTGGGCTCCAGTCACATGCTGTGACTGTTTGCCACCTTCACACAGCTCCAGGCAAAGCCCTTCTTATCAACGGCGCCATCGATTTCCCACTCACATAATATGCGCTTTCAAACCACAGTTAGGCACACCCTTTCACCATTGCTACGCGTATTCTTACAAACCCCTTCCATTTACTAACACCACGTTGGATTTAACTTCACTTAAATTTTTTAAAAAACAACTGTGGCATATTACTTGAAGTTTATGTATTTCTTTTACTAAACACAATGTCTATACTTCTGTAATTACAAATATAGGTACGGCAGGTAGCCTTTGTTGATCACAACCAGTAAATACCTTGGCTCAACACTTCTAACGCGGCACCAGATGCAGCTCACGTCTGCAAAAGGTTTCTAAGCTGACGGATGGAGGGGTCATAAAACACCCCCCCCCCCACTCCACTTCAAAAGCAAACCCAAGGAATTCTTCTGGTCGAGCAAAGAGAGCCCCATAACACTTGTGCTTATCTCAAGGAAGCACATTCCTCAAACGCTCGCAAAAAACAGGCAGAAAGAACAGTGAGGCCCCAGCAACAACACAGGTCATTCGTTAGCTATTACTAGGGCTCTCATACATATTAAAACATGCACTACAAGGGGGAAAAATGCAACAGTTTGCATTCTCTATAGCCGTCCAAACATTCATTTTAAATGCACAGCATTTAATGTTTATAAAGCAACAGTTCACAACTACCCTATTGAGGTGCCTCAAACACGCACTAACACGTGGAACAATGCTACATTTACCATTTCTCATTGGTAGCGTCACCTCAGCACTTTTTACCACAGTGACACAGCCTCGTCTTTTTGACACCTTTCATTAGCCCTGCAATGAGCTCTCTGCCCGCTCCGCTCCGAATTGCCAGCCCTGGCGCAGAGCCTGCAAAAACAGCAATGCAGCGCGGCAAGCGAGAACCAGGAAATGGTGGTTTGCGAACGTTCGTGCAGCTCGTTCGTCTCGCATCGAAATAACAGGAAACAATGGCTGTGATGTTAGAATAGCATTCAGTATGCATGTCCTCATATCTTAAAACAAGCATTTGCAATGCAATAGGTCTCGCAGTTATACGAGTTTGAGCTATTGGCATTATAAATGACAGTGCCTTTTATTTATGTTTATAAAAAAAAAAACTTAAATAAAAAGCATTGTCATTTACAATGCCAATAGCTCAAACTCCTATAAATGCGAGACCTATTGCATTGCAAATGCTTGTTGCTGTATTGTTTGCGGCTTAAGTAAAATAATATCCAGCTTTCACAAACTAAGTAGTAGTTTGCATTCAAAGAGACCATATTACCAAACCAAACGTTATCAATTTCAGAAAGATGAAAAGCTAGCTCAGCCCTGCTGGCATTCTAACGTTACACATGCCAGTTGCGATGCGTGCACACACTATTGTCAACCTTTAGGTCACAACAAGTTTTGTTACCACTGTTGCTATCTCACTGCAGTGAATTACTGAATTTGGACTCCAGCCATTCGCTCTAGCAGCTCTCTGTGAGAGCCGTAGTTAAACAAATAGTTTATAAATGAAATGACTCACATTCTCCGGCCTAGTCTTCTGATGCCTCGGAAGCCAGAGCGTGAAAACGGTGCCTGCCAATCAGCTGACTGCTCTGAAACACTCCAGCCTGCGAAGCAGCCGTGCAACAAGCTGACGCATTGTGCAGGGGAATACTCGGCTGCGCGAGGGAGGCCGCGGCGCCCACTCTCCATGGTTGATGCGAGTCGGCTGAGCGCCCTGCGCTCCGTCAGCTGCCCTCTTTATTGGCAGCTATCTAATTTCAAAAGCAGGATAGTGTGTGCGCGGTCTGCAGTGTCGCCAGGGTGTGCCTGTCTAAGCCATCTAAGTGAGAGGGAGGCGCCATGGGAACTTCCAGTCTAAATTCAAGAATAGGAAAACTGAATCCTAGGTGAGGCGCCTGGCCTGCACTTCCCTAACTCTATGAACAGCCCAGTCGAAAACTTAGGGAATAAAAGCTACCCCCATCCCCACACCACCCCCAAGAGCTTTTGTAATATGCAGTCATTTTTTTCTAAGTTAGGCTAGCCCATAGCCAGGGATCATAACTAATGAAGAAAACATGTTAAAGTGTTTTCTTGTTATATTTACTGTTTAAGATATGAATTAATATAGGGACAAATACGGGCTTTAGGCGAGTTTCATTATTGTTATACTTGCCAGTATATTAAAATATTAGTCATGTCCGTACAAATCCTATTTACGATATGGCAGCTGGACCGCCAAATTCAACTTTCATTCCTATTGCCTCCGAAGTCGAAACAAGCATTGGCATCGGCACTATGTCTGGCTTACAACTGAAACTGCAAGTTGGACCTTTTGGCTTTGCCAATGCATACCTCTGTTTGCAGCTGCAACTACTGCCTGGGAGCAGTGAACCCGTCAGGCCTGCTTGCAGTCCTGCTCATCACCACACAGTTTTGTGCCTGGTTAGTGAATTAGTCTTGATGTAATGCTGGAGGAACGTCCCCCACTGGCCAGAGCCAGCAGATGATCAATAAAATGATAATAACACAGTGTTATTATCATTTTATTTATCGCTGTCTGAACCAGGCGCAATGAGTATAGGGCGGGGCCGGGTATGACAGGGAGAAGAAGTAGTGTGCACTTTTAAGTGCGTATGTCAGTTTGGCCGCCGTCTTAGGCTGGCCAAACCGACATGGGCCCTTATTTTTCTTCAACCCAGCTGGGTTGCACAGCCAAGTTGGAGAAAAGCCACAGGCTCCCAGGCACTGTCTGAGAGGCAAACAAGGACGCTCAGACCAATCCTGGCTCTACCCACATGCTGGGTATAGCATGAGAGTAGCATCTGGATTGGGTGGGGAGCCTGTGCTTTGAGGCTCATCCTCTTCCGGGCCAGACGAGAGGAGCAACGAGGCAGCGTCAGCATGAGCTAAGCAGCAGGAAAGTCTTCTTTATTTTTATTTTATTCCCCAACGCCCAACCCTTTCTGGCCACCCTACCACTTTAGATAGGCGAACGGCATTGTTCATGAGTGCTTCTGGTAGTGCGCAACTGCTATTCTGATGGGTGTGATAATATGCTGGTAGTGTGAGTGTGCTAGTAAAGGTGGTAAGTAAAAATTACTTTTAGAGCTTGATTAAAAGTCCCTAGGCCCTTGTCAGGAGGTAACTGCAGCTTGCACCACCCATTGATCCCACTAACCCTGCCAATGACAGTATTATCACTACTAGCCATCACACTCATTCAAGTGTGGCAATTCAGTATTAGTGATTTTAATGTATATTTAATTATTAAACAATAGCTGTTGTGCTCCTCAAATAAATAAGACAAACAGCGCCACCATGGGGCAGGCAGTCATAACAGCAGGTGCTGACAAAACATCGGAGCATCGGAAACCACTGGCTCAAATTAAGCACAGTTTCCAGTATTGTGACTAATGCTCTGTGTGGGGTGGGATGGTCCTTCTAACAGTTTATGACCACTAATCTGTAAAGAATATGAGACTACTGTCGGTATTTAGGATGTTTTGCTTCTCCACCATAAGGACTTTTATAGCTTCTTTGTGTTCTCATTAAGGCAATGGCTGAACATATGAGGTGAACAAATTTTACAATGTACTTTTCAAAGTGATATCAATCCTTCCTAAGAAGAGTCTTGTGCTGCTTGTGTGCCTTGTCGATCTGTTTTCCCTAAAGAGGATGTCCAAATATTGGTGGGGGTGGACAATTAAAGCTCCAGGGTGCCCATGCATTAACGTTTCTTAACCTTGCTATAACTTCACCCTTATAGGCATCACTGACCCCCGTCCCCACTAAATATAGACAACTGGTTGTGTTTACTTAGTTTAGTCATCATGCTTCATTTGGAGCCGTAAACAGAGTCTCAGCCTGTCTTGTGGAATCCCTTAGTGCTCACAGACACTCACCTCTGCTTGGAGACTCTGCTTCCGCACACGAATAGCACTGCAGCAGTTTCTAGAATTCATTTTCCCAAAGCCACCTTCGGTTCTTGCAAAGCATATTCAGAAAGTGCACAAGTGTTGC
The DNA here is from genome assembly GCF_964204655.1 of Triturus cristatus. Lineage (NCBI taxonomy): Eukaryota > Metazoa > Chordata > Amphibia > Caudata > Salamandridae > Triturus > Triturus cristatus. The sequence goes on along the minus strand of NC_140579.1, from coordinate 1,126,614,175 downwards.
AAAATGCCTTTTATGCAAAGGGTGGCATGTTCTTACTTTAGCCATTTGGTACCTGCTACCTGTCTCTGGTCACACATCTGGGGTGGATGACAGCTGGACTTTGTGTATTACCAATAGACAGTCACACACAACAGGAGCTTAGGTGTGACTTCATGGGTCATCCTGGAAGGATGGGAGGGAGGAGCTGGATCCAGCCTCACTTCCACCTGAATAGGCTGTGCTCTGTCCCCACACAAAGGGCTGCATAACCCCCACCCCATAGTGAGTCTGGAGCCAGGGCAGGACCCCTGTGCACCTCAAAGGCTTGGCTCTGAAGTATCCTCCACTTTAAAGGCACCACTGGGTATAAGTACTGGACCTCAGACATTACCACTTCAGTACACGTCTGGACATGTGAAGACTCTTCCGGGAAGAAGAACTGCTGTGCTGCTGAAGGGACTGCCATTCTGCTGGACTGCTGTTTTGCTGAACTTCTGCCTTGCTGTGCTGACCTGTCGCCATCATGCCTGGGCGAGGGGACTGAACCAGCATCACTTCAACCCACAGTAACTCCACGGGGGAGCTGGCTGGCCTCCTATTCTGAAGTCACATGGACATAAAAGACTTCCAACCAACCTGCTTCTGCCATCTCTTAGTCTACCCTGCCAAGTGGTGCCAGCTCAGCCTTGGAAGTCTGCCTTGGTGCATCAGGACTTTGCAACGCAGCTTCGTCGCATCGCATCAACACATTGCCTCAGCTGTGCAAAGCATGTTTGACTCAGATCCACACAAACTAACTGGGTCCCTGTAGCCGGCACACGCTCCATGGATGTCGGCCTGACTTTTGACTTTGTCCCGTCCAGCACGACCAGATATACCTGGTTGTTGTTGCTTCCTGTTTCTAAGCGCTATTTTACAGTTTGTTCTTTAAAAATTCGTAACTCAAGTTCTACATATTGAATGTTTGTCGTTTTGATCTTGTCTTATTTATTAAATTAAGTTTGATTTTTTTCCTAACCTGTGTGGTGTTCTCACTGGTTTACTGTTTGAAGCGTTGCAAAAATACTTTACGCATTGCCTTTAAGCTAAGCCTGACTGCTCTGTGCCAAGCTACTAAAGGGTAAGTACAGTATAATTTAGGGGATGGTTCTGCCTTATCCTAACTAGGATTGTGGTTATTGTTTGCCCACGGCTTATACCCCAGTCAACCCGTAATCTAATATCTAACGCTGCAGAACAGATTTAATCCAAACTACAAATTGGCACTATTTTGAATAATTTCTAGTTCCACACCAAGTTTGTTCTAATTTCGTTCTGTAGCATCTATTGTATCAAAAATAAAAATACATAAATGAGCTAGCAGTGTCAGATGATGAATTCTGAAACTGAGAGCTTAATTCAGTGACCCTCCCGTACCCCCATTGCAGTAAGTGAGCGAGCACACAGTTTTTCTTAGGGGGGTCTGTGGAAGCTTTTCAAGACATTTTTGGAAAAAATGAGGTCAAACAGTACATTTTAGATAACATGTATAGGAAAGTGCCCCTTTTTGACATGTTCACCGCATTTTCTGCGTGGTATCTGATGCAATTTTGACAGAAATGCACTGGGTTCCTGCTATCCAGGTCCCCAGTGCCAGATCTCTTTCCCTAGAACTGTACAATAGTTCCCCCAATTGACAATACCTTTAGCACCCCCTGTAAGGTCCTAGTACATGGTAACTAGCGCAGGAAGCTAAAGAGGATTTCTATGGCCTGCAGCATGTATTGTGCCACCCTAAGAGACCCCTCAGCACCAAAAATGGAAACTGCCATTACAGACTGCATTAATGACAAGCTCTAGACTTGTGATAAGCTGTGCTCTATTCACCTGGTGTCTTCTGCGACACTGTTATATGAGTTCCAACTGTGTTCAAGTTACTCAATTTATTTCTTGCAATAACAACAAAAATTCATTCAATTGTAACAATGTCAAGCGGTGCTGCTCAATAAAGTTTTTTACATGTTGAATGATATCACATACATAATATCTTTGTATTACATAATCATTTGTTTTAAACAATACATTTCACAATCACTGAATTGCATTTTAGTATGCGCGTGCCCAATGCATTTCGGAACCAAACGGTTCCTTCATCAGGGGAAAATCTGAAATGAAAATAAACATATGTATAAGAAATTATGTCTCCGGTGGCTCAAAATCATTAATTTATGTCTGAATTCTATTTAAATGTATTCAATCCTACCTGTGTTGGATTTCTGTTTGGTGGACACTAAAGAAAACCGAGGGTGGGTGATAAAATTAGCATGACGGCATATAAGTAATGGTCATTGTGAAGTGCTAAGGTGTTAGTAACTACGCTTACCTTGATATAGGTGGGAGTACACACTGTGTAAAAAAAAACATGAACACACAGAATGAGCGATAAATAATGGGCAAGAACGTAAGAAATACTAAGGCTCAACTGAAGCCTCATCCAAGAATATATAGAATTGTAGCGTGCTTACCTCAGTGATGTGAGGTTCGTGTATACTGAAAAATAAAAACATGAAAGAGACCTCTAAGAAATGATGTTGACGAGTCTATAAATCAGCCTTTAAATGTGAAAACTGAAAAAACCGCCTTACCTATTGATGGATTAACGGAGATATATCGTTGTGCTCCACAGTCAAAGTTTTGAAAGAGAACGCCGCGTATGCCGCGTTAAGAGTGACTGGTCCAAAGGCATGAACATTAAGGAAGGACTACCGGAGTTAAATCTAGACTACTCGTTTGTTATGTAAGCGCCATCTTAGAACAAGGAAAACATGTCCATAAAGTTTTCTACGGTGAATATAATGATAAGAACTAAATTACGATCTGCTATGTGAGTGTTACAATATAAAGTTCACATTTGAAGGATAAATAGTTTAACGTAAAGATTGTGGACCCGTATTACGGAACATAAAAGTCGAATAAGAACCAAAAATTTGAACTCTTCACTATTTGTGCTCATAAGCTCGATTTTAGTAAACTACGGTTAATTTTTCTAAATTTCTCGCTATAATTTTCTTGTATTATTTGCTCTCTATTTTTTCAGAATTCATTACCCCCATCGTGGTACTAGCGGTTTATTCTAATTTATCGCATCCATGTTGAGGTAGCATTGCATTAATCCACAATCTTTACGTTAAACTATTTATCCTTCAAATGTGAACTTTATATTGTAACACTCACATAGCAGATCGGAATTTAGTTGTTATTATTATATTCACCGTAGAAAACTTTATGGACATGTTTTCCTTGTTCTAAGATGGCGCTTACATAACAAACGAGTAGTCTAGATTTAACTCCGGTAGTCCTTCCTTAATGTTCATGCCTTTGGACCAGTCACTCTTAACGCGGCATTCGCGGCGTTCTCTTTCAAAACTTTGACTGTGGTGCACAACGATATAGCTCCGTTAATCCATCAATAGGTAAGGCGGTTTTTTCAGTTTTCACATTTAAAGGCTGGTTTATAGACTCGTCAACATCATTTCTTAGAGGTCTCTTTCATGTTTTTTATTTTTCAGTATACACGAACCTCACATCACTGAGGTAAGCACGCTACAATTCTATATATTCTTGGATGAGGCTTCAGTTGAGCCTTAGTATTTCTTACGTTCTTGCCCATTATTTATCGCTCATTCTGTGTGTTCATGTTATTTTTTACACAGTGTGTACTCCCACCTATATCAATGTAAGCGTAGTTACTAACACCTTAGCACTTCGCAATGACCATTACTTATGTGCCGTCATGCTAATTTTATCACCCACCCTCGGTTTTCTTTAGTGTCCACCAAACAGAAATCCAACACAGGTAGGATTGAATACATTTAAATATAATTCAGACATAAATCAATGATTTTGAGCCACCGGAGACATAATTTCTTATACATATGTTTATTTTCATTTCAGATTTGCCCCTGATGAAGAAACCGTTTGGTTCCGAAATGCATTGGGCACGCGCATACTAAAATTCAATTCAGTGATTGTGAAATGTATTGTTTAAAACAAATGATTATGTAATACAAAGATATTATGTATGTGATATCATTCAACATGTAAAAAACTTTATTGAGCAGCACCGCTTGACATTGTTACAATTGAATGAATTTATTTTGTTATTGCAAGAAATAAATTGAGTAACTTGAACACAGTTGGAACTCATATAACAGTGTCGCAGAAGACACCAGGTGAATAGTGCACAGCTTATCACAAGTCTAGAGCTTGTCATTAACTCAAGTTTTTTCAGTTGAAGCGGACAAACTTCTACTCTGCTGTCGCACCACAATCTTAAAACGCACACAAGTTGAATACAAGAGATTACAGGTGTAGTGCTCCCCCTACCACATAACTACACATTACAGGCTGCGTGCCATGGTGAAGAGAAAAGCGAAGACACAACATGGCACACCTCCTGTGTGCCATGCCTGCAGACACCCCTACAGCAGGCCTTAGAGCCCTAAGGCAGGATGCAATATACTACTTGTGTGGATGGACATATCTGCATAAGCATATACGCCCCTGTGATGTCTGAGTCAATTCTTAGATATTGCAAGTGGATAGGGCAGTCATTTTGAGCACATGTGCTGGACACTGGTGTTTACGAATTGCCCAGCTACATGATGGCTTCACTGAAACTAGAGATGTTTGGTATCAAACATCTCGTATTAATAAGTCCACACTGTTTCCAGTGATGGATTTATGAATACATGCAGGGTACTTTAGAAGTGCCCCCGAAAACCTAACGATTACCTGCGTACTGGCTGACTGGCGCAGACAAGCCTGCAACCACAGACAGGTTTCTGAACCCCTGCAGGTGAGAGCCTGAGCTCTCTGACGCAAGAAACAGTGCCTGCTCTGGCCAGAGGTGTTGTATCCTCCCCCAAGCAGGATGCTAAGTAATCAGCATATTAACGACGAGAGGGACTGGGGGCGCTTATAGGTCCAGTGTAGGAGAGTAGGATCTGCACTTATGTTGCCCCCACTCTTTTTCTGATGTTAACACTGGTTTCTGGCTATAGTCTGGCTGGGTCCCTGCTAATCAGGGCCCCAGTCTCTCTGTTCTCTCTAAACGACTTGGAGTGCATATTAGATGCACTAGTGATTGGTTACTGTGGTGCCTTATGAGCCCCTAGTATATGGTACCTTAGGTACCAAGGGCATAGGTACTTTACAGGCCTACCAGGGGCTGAAGCATGTATTATGCCACCCCTGGGAAGCGGACTAAATCTGACACCTCAGGCCTGCTACTGCAGCTTGGGTGAGGTAGTGTTAGCACTCCTCACAGAGGTATAGGTTCCTATATCTCACCATGCACACACATATAAACCTATCAGTCACCTCTACAGCAGGACCTATCAATCCTGAGGACAAGGTGCTTGGCCCCTCTGCAGCTGGCAGGGTCTATTCCCTGTGGCTGTTTGTGGATGCGGTTAAACCATTTACTCTTAAGTGCATTATAATCTCCCGGTAAATGCTAACTTTGGAATGACTGCATCAAAACATGTCGTGTTTGGTGTCAAACAACTTGGAATCATACCCCCATACCAGTAACTGGTGTGGGAGTATGATCTCACCCTTCTAGAGGGGACGACATGTACCCACTGTGGAAACACGGTAGAAATCTGAAAGAGCCCTGGCATCACAAAATGAATGCCACCAGCACAGACACTGAGCTGCCCTCCTGCTGCTGACTGAAACTCGCAGTGGAGGAGGCCCAACAATAGGCATCCTGTCACAGGGAGGTGTCACCACCTTCCAGACAGGATTTAGTGTATTGGAGCTGGGTGGGTGCACTCTTAGAGTGCTTTGAAGTCGAGCACTGGGGGAGCAGTAGGCTCCTCTGTGCATATGCCAGCTCAAACCGGTTCAGGGGCTACCAGCCCCTGCTCTGGCGCGAAACTGGACAAAGGGAAGTGGGTGTAACCACCCACTCCCCTGACCCTCCTAGAGGAGTGGTCATAGAACTAGCTCCTCCCTTTCTTTTACTATAAGATAGGTACACCTTGCCATTGCAAGTTAGATAACCCTGGACGACGCTTTACAAGAAGAATCCTGGCCCTTCGACGTTCCACTACCTTTGGAAGACGGAAGAATCTCCCTTGGAGTCAACTTTGAATCAATGGTCGCAAACTTTCCCACTCCCACCGGAGTCCGAAGTCCCTGCAGCCCCGGAAGTGGATTTCCTGACTTCTCGACGGCCATTGTGAGTTCCCAGCAGAGCAGAGGCGAGTGGACCCCACGAGTGACGAGGAACCGCAATACCTGGGTACCGTGCACTATTGTCGAGTGCAACCCCTTCACGACGTTCTACGAACTTGTGCTTTGGACCATTTGTGGCCCAAGCCTCCAGCAGGTTGTGCACCGAAAATCAGAGGCCTACCCCGTCCCGAGTGACCGTGGGCTCCTGTAAAGCATTTCCTCACGAGGCGTCTTTGCGATCCCTTGCCCGTTGGCTTGTGGGTCCCCTGAAGACTTTCTTATCGAACCAAAGGGCTCCCCTGGTTGAAAATGTTGAGTCGCGAAGGGCCCAAATGGGATTTATTACTACCCTTAGCATTGTATGTGATCCGGGGTCAAGTACAGAGCAGTTTGGGGTGCTCATCATTTGAAATGCTCTATTGGACACAACCCAGGTCTCTCCTAGAGATGACAAGAGAGGCATGGGAGAAAGAGGAAGCGAACGAGGGAAGGGGCTTTCTGGAATATACCTCCAACCTGAAAACCAGAATAGGAAAGCTCAGAGATGCCTACTCCCACCTAGAACAGAAACAACAAAAACAAAAATACCACTATGATAAGGGAAAGAAATGGAGGAGATTGTCTGAGGGTGATTGGGTCCTCGTGCTGTTGCCTTCCACGTCAAGTAAATTCAAGGCTGAGTGGATGGGCCTGTATAAAGTAATAGCTACCATGGGAAAGACCAGCTATAGGGTACAAGTACGACCGTCACGGGTGCAGACATATAATATTAATCTCTTTAAAAAATGGTTGGGCCCTCCTCCCAGATCAGCCAATATGGTCGTATCACACCCCAACAGAGATACCTCATGTACCTTAGACCAATTGATCATAAGCAGTGAACTGGGTCCCAGAGAGTGACAAACACTAGACTAGTTGTTACGCTCCTTCTATAACCTCTTCTCAGACAGTCCAGGAAAAACCTCTCTCATAAGCCACACCATAACCACACTACCAGGGCAAAAAGTGAAGCAACGTCCCTATCGTATCCTAGCCGCAAGGAGGCAAGCGGTACGACAAGAGGTCAACAACTTGTTGGAAATGGGTGTCATACGCCCCTCTAAAAGGGAATGGTCCTCCCCAATCGTGTTAGTTCCGAACCCTGATGGTTCCATGCGTTTTTATATGGATTTCAGAAATCTCAATTCAATCTCAAAATTCGATTCGTACCCTATTCCTAGAATCGATGAATTGGTAAAGAAGATAGGAACATCACAATATATCATCACGTTTGACCTAACTAAAGGTTATTGGCAAGTTCTCCTCCAGGAGAGTGACAAAGAGAAGACTGCTTTTGTGACTCCGGACGGACTGTACAAATTCAATGTTCTTCCCTTCGATCTTCACGGGGCACCTGTGACTTTCCAGCGTCTGATGAACACAGTGCTCCAGGAACACTAGGCCTTTTCATCTGCGTATCTGGTTGATATTGTGGTGTTCAGTCCGACATGGGAAGAGCATTTGAGTCACCACCAATTGGTTCTGCAGTCCCTCCGAGACGCCGGACTCCACATCAACTCCAAAAAGTCCTGGAAGGGGTTTCATTCCGTTAACTATCTCGGGTACGTCCTAGGCGAGGGGGTAATAGCACCACAAAAAGAAAAAGTGAGGGCAATAAGAGACACCCCGTTTCCCACAACAAAGAGAGAAGTCAGGGCCTTCTTGGGGCTACTAGGATATTACCGGCGGTTCATACCCCAATACTCTGAGATAGTGGCCCCACTTACGGATGTGCTCTGAAAAAACTTGAAGTCCCAGACCTTAACACAGCCATCTGAAAAAATGGTGAAAGGCTTTACTCAACTAAAAGACGCCATCACCACCAGCCCGGTACTAGCCTCCCCTGACTTCCAGAAACCCTTTATCTTACATACGGATGCATCCGAGGCTGAAAAAGGAGCCGTCTTATCGCAAGTCTCGTCCTCTGGTATAGAAAACCCATTACTCTTTATCAGTAGAAGGTTGTTTCCCCGGGAAGAGTAATATCCCACCATAGAAAGAGTGTTTGGCTGTGAAATGGGCGATCGACAATCTCAAATATTATCTGAACGGTAGCCCCTTCACACTTTATACGGATCATGCCCCGCTCCAATGGATGAGCAGAAACAAAGGTCATAACCCCCACATTCTGCATTGGTTTCTGTCCCTTCAACCATATGTGTTTGACGTAAGACATCGACGGGGTTCTGCCAACGGGAATGCAGACTTCTTATCAAGAGTGTTGCCTCTCCCTGAACGGGAGAAGCCTGGGGGAGAGGGTGTGTCACGGGGTCTCCTCCGCGCGGGAGCCACTGAGAGATCAGGGGGCAGGGTGGAAGGAATCTCACCACATGAGTCCCTTTCTGTCTCCCCAGCCCGAAGAACACCACCATTCTGGGCACAACCTGCAGGAGGAGAACACAGGATATATCGGACATGGTCCCTTTAAGTGGAAGCGGGAGCCTGGAGACGAGAGACGTCAGGATGACGTCGACGGGAGCTGGCCATTAGAGGGAGGCTCACCTGAGGAAGAGGAGGAATCCGGAAGCATCAGAGGGAGTTGGAGAGTCAAGGAGCCAAGAAGCACAAGAGGGAGAGACGAAGCCTCACTGTATTCATCCAACGCAAAGGTAGTACCGACGAGAGAGCCATATGGCCTCCGAGACGGTGCTGCGCCGAGCCACACTCCAGGAGGAGCATGGCTTCAACAGGTACGGGAGCGGGTTACCGGGTGGGTGGGGAGGAAGCCTGCTGTTTAACGCTCTTCCCAACATCCCGCATCAACCCCAGACTCCCTGCACTATCACCCGCCTAGATTTGTGTGACACTGCACCGGTGATCCCTCACTCCTTTTCCCCTTTACTACTAGCTATTCCTGGAACCTCACGGACGCCGTATTTTTTTGTCTCTTTTTCTCCCTAATCCCGGGCTCTCCAAGAGGACCTAACCCACGGGAGAGAGGACGCGACAGGAGGCACTGTTGCTGGCGTTACAAGAAATAGGGGCAGGAAGAAGCAGTTTTCATTAGGCCAACTACCACAAACCCACCTACTCAGACTGGAGTATTACAAGAAAAATGTCTATAGCAAAAAAATAAAACCTGCCTTGAAACGTCCTTCTATCTCCTCCGCTCATTGCCCTCCCTTACAGATGAAATTAATACATCTACCGCCTGACACCTCACTCTCCTATCCATGATTGCACATTAGTTGCATAATTGATATTAGCCATAGCTATGTCCGGTTAAAACCTACATCAGCCATATGTCAATGTACCCTCTTCATCAAGCATGCGTACACAACACGCTCTCTAGTTGTTCACACCGCAACCCGGAAGCATATTGCTATATACTTCCCCCCTCTGTGACTCAGACTCATTCACTCACCAGAGGAATCGAGACGTAGCGGCTGCCTGTCCCCCAGGAATCGACCAACACACGTGGTCTGCCTTATCAAGTAAGTTCCTGCTAGCACATATGTGCGACTAAGCCCTTCCTTCAACGCCACATTCCAGTTGCGTTTTTTAACACCTTCCTCCTGCACCTATTCCTTGGTTTAACACGGCAACACCGACTACGTGGTGTTTGCTGACCGCTGTGTAACTCGTAACCCGTGCCGCGGCTGTCTAATCGCCAAGCACGCCCGCCCCTCCCAACACACTCGGGACTCTTCATTAAGCATTCGAGTAAGTGGTTCCCATTTTAGCAGAGGCACCCATATGTGCCTTAGTCTGACTATGGACTTGCCTCCCCTTTTTTAGGTCTCACTAGCGTAAGGCTGCGCGCATGCGCAGTCTCGCTGGCGAGATTTAGTGTTGACAGGGTATTTTCAGTAAGGGGCATTAAGCCCCGCCCCTCTTTCCCATTGGCCGGCGTCACCGTTTATGGTAAACAGCGGCCAGCCATTGGGAAAGAGGTGCCGGTGACGTTTTCGCTTGGCTTTTCGAGCTGTCCCATTTGGACGGCCTCGCCTGCCTTCCTTCTGCTGCAAAAGGTTTCTTATCTTTATGGAGCCAAACACATGGCCCCATAAAGAAAAGAAACCTTTTAGCAGGCGAGGCCACGGCAGAAAAAGCCAAACGGAAACGTCATGGCGAGCGCTTGTCTTGAATTACTTTTCATATGTTTGGTTATTTTTGGGGTTCTACTTTTTAACGTACTCCTCTGTCCTTGCTTGCCATGCATCTGTTTTGCCCAGTCATAGCTTGTCGTAAGTCAGCTCGGTGGGTCGAGACCTTGAATGCAGCGAGAGTGCTTGCCACACGCGGCACTTCCACAGGACTTTTTCACACTTAAGTCTGGGAAGAGGCTAGTGCCAGGAAGGCCTGCCCGGTGCCCTCTGGGCAGATAGCATTTGCCCATGCAAAATGTTTGCCAAATGAGTTGAGGCCTTTTTTTATTTATTTTTTTGTAACAAAAATATGCCGGTGCTTCTATTGAAAGATACTGCCGTGCTCTTGCGGCTAGTGCCTCGAGGCACCCTCGTGGGCTCCTAAGAGCATTTTAGGACACGGGTTGCGTAAGGCGGGCCAGGTAGAGGCCGCGGCTCATTCCGAATCCACGGGCCCCTCTTAAAATAGAGTGTTGTGCGCCGTCGCCATGTAAACAGCAGTTCGCAGATTCCACACGCTGCGTCGGCTCCATGCCACACCGGCCTGCGCGCAGCACTCGCCCTGGGGCGCGCAGCGAGACAGCCCCCTGTCGCCCGAATGGTACATAGATTTATTGTTTGATTAAGAGTTCCTGGGTGTATTCGTCCAAGGTTGCGCAGGAAGTGGTTTCCCTCCTGTCGCCCTCGAAGGCTTTATTCTTATTACAAAGAATGTTACCCACGCGCGTCTGATTACTCCCCGGCCTTATATGGGTGCAGGTTGTGTTTTTCACTGGAAGGCTCTTGAGTTGGGCCTAAAAATAAATCTGAAGTGGCCGGCCTTTTGGATCATTGCGTGCAAAGATGAACGCTGCTGCGGCAGCCATGGCAACCATGCAGGCAGCTCTCTCATGTTGTATTGCACTGAGCACGAGGAGGGCCACTCTTTCTGCCATGCTCCACCCTATTTTTGTGACGCCATCACGCCCATTTCACGAGTGAGCCGAGCCATCAACTAATATTGATGTGAGGCGAAATCCATGGTTGCCAGCTAACCCCGTGACGTCATCAGGGCCGGACTGGCCATAGCGGGCACCGGGCAATCCCCCGGTGCGCCGCACGGGTGGGGGCCGGTTTTGGGCCCCTGGGAGGCGTTTTTGTTACAGGGCCGTTTTTGCAGCCCTGTAACAAAATCGGCCAAAAACCGGCCCTGGCAAAGAGGTGGGCGGCTCCCCCAAGCCCCTGGGGGGCCCGCCGAGCACTTTGCCAGGGCCGGTTTTGGTTCCCAGTCCGGCCCTGGACGTCATCAGCACCTTTAAACAGTAAAGTGTATTTTTTTTTGCGGCGTTTTGGATCGTGTAGTTTTACATTTGCAATCACAAGTAAGAGCTTATGAGGGTGAGTGTGGTGCTGCTGTTGTTGGCTGATAGACTAGACGAGTGAAACCTTTGTTATTTCCTTTATGGAGATTACTCGGAATGCCTAAAATTTGCAAGTAATTACAGGATATCACGCGAAGTGCTGGTCTGGAATTTTGCACATTTTTTTGATAAACTTCTTTTTATTGTGTTTTGCGGCATAAAGAACAATATCAGGAATAATATACAGCAGTGCAGTGAACAAGGCATCAGTATCGGCAATCAGGAAAGCATCAACAGGCAAGTGCAAAAACCCTCCCGCCCCCTCCCATCCCCCGTCCCCCCCCCCCTGCGCACCCACCCTTCAAAGCAGGCCCCCCAACCATTTCCCCCATATCTTGCGAAAATTTTTTGGGCAGCCCCGTGCAGTGTATAGCGACCGCTCCTGAGCTGCACACCAATCCACCCCTCTACTCCAGGTAGCCACTCTGGGCGGGTCTGGCTGTGACCACGCCGCCGCTATGTCTCTTTTAGCCACCATAAGGGCAGTGGTGAGGAAGTACTTCTCATTGCGGGACCCGTCCATCCCGTCCATGATGCCCAGCAGGGCCATTCTAGGCTCGTGGGGGACCTCCCAACCCAGGACCTCCGCTAGATCGGCCTCGATCGCTGCCCAGTAGTCCCCCAGACGAGGGCAAGACCACACCATGTGGAAAAAATCTGCCGGAACCTCCCCGCAGCGAGTGCAAGAGGCGTCCGCGCGGAGTCCCGCACGATACAGGCGGGCCGGGGTCAAATAGGCAGTGTGGAGGTAATAAAGTTGGATAAGCCGCAGCCTCGCGGAGGTGGTAAGCGACCGAGGGCCCATAAGGGCGTCCCTCCAGTCCGCCTCATCCAGGGGTCCCACCCAAGCCTCCCATCGCTGCTTTAGCCCGCTCCAATCCACCGGTGTATTGTTAATTAGGGATTTATAAATGCGGGATATGCCCCCCCTCCCAAGATACCCCAACATCACCTGGGCCTCAGGCGGACTATGGGAAGGCAGTCTGGAATCTAGAGGGACGTGAGCCCGAACCGCGTGGCGCAATTGAAGGTAGCGGTAGAATTGAGAAGGCTGCAGCGAGAAGCGGGTCCGAAGCTCCTGGAAAGAACACATGCGGCTTCCACGCCATATATCGCCCAGACAGGAGATACCGAGAAGATCCCACTGCCGAAAGCCCGTGAGTCCCACCACCTCCCGCAGCCACGTCCCGTGCCAAAGCGGAGTGAGTTGCGTGGACGTCCCCGACCATCTGGTGTGTCGCAAGGCCGCGCGCCACGCGAGAAAGGGAGCCCGCACGACGCCGGGGAGCGACAGGGGGATCGTTGTGCCGTAGAGCATGTTTTGGATGGAGGGGAACCCGAGGCAGTTCACCTCGAGTCGATAAGCCGGGTCGCCCCAGCCCCCTGAGAACCAATCGTGGACCACCAGTAGTTGGGTGGCCAGATAGTAGAGGTAGAGGTTGGTCATGCTTAGGCCGCCGTCGTAGGAGGGGACCCTGCAGCGGTCCAAGGCCAGCCGAGGTCGACCACCGCCCCAAAGGAATTTGGTCACCATCTTATCCAGGTCCCGGAACCACGGGCGCGGAAAGGGGCATGGAGTGTTCTGCAGCATGTAAAGAAACTTGGGGAGGATCATCATCTTATATAAGGCGACTCTCCCTAGCGGATTCAAAGGGAGGGCCTGCCACCGGAGCATATCTGATCTGGCTTTGTTTACTACTGGAGCCACATTGAGTGCCCAGCAGAGTTCCGGGAGGAGGGTGACCCAGATCCCCAGGTACTTAAAGGAGAGTCTCCGGAGGGGAATATCTGATTGCCAGTCGAAACATTCCCGCGACGGGTGTAGCGGGACTAGAACAGATTTTTTTGGGTTCAGATGGAGACCCGACGCCTGGCCAAACCGATGGAGGATCCGGCGGACCCGGGGCCCCGAGGTCGCTGGGTCGGAAAGATAGAGGAGGACATCGTCCGCGTATAGGGCAATCTTATCGGGGGCCACAGCTGGCCATTCCCAACCGCGAAGAACGGGATCCGCGCGAATCAGCATTGCCAGGGGTTCCATGGCCAACGCAAAAAGGAGGGGCGAGAGCGGACAACCCTGGCGCGTCCCCCGACCTATGGGAAACGGGCGAGAGAGAGCCCCGTTGACCAACACCCGGGCCCGCGGGTGCGCGTATAGGACCGCTACCATGGCACGGAACCGGGGGCCGAAACCCATGCGTTCCAGGACGTCGGCCAAGTACGCCCATCCCACGGAATCGAAGGCCTTTTCAAAGTCAACCAGAAGGAGGGCCAGGTAGGGAGAAAGGCGGCCGCGGTGCGCCATCGCAAGATGCAGGCGCCGCAGGCAGTGTCTGGTCCCCCGCTCCGGCATAAAGCCGCATTGATCCGGATGGACCAAGGAGGCGAGCGACGGGCGCAACCGCTGTGCTAGGACCGTAGCATAGATTTTGAGTTCGGTGTTGATAAGGGATATCGGCCGATAGTCAGAGCAGGACCGCGAGGGAGGCTGAGTCTTGGGGAGGGCAACTATGGTTGCCGTGTCCGTCTCGGGCCGGAACGAGCCCGTGTCCACCACGGCTGCAAACAGGTCCCGAAGCCTCGGGGCCAGCGTCTCCCGATAGTGAGCGTAGTACTCCTGGGGGAACCCGTCGGGTCCCGGGGTCTTCCCAGGTGCTAAGCGGCCTATGGCCTCCTCGATCTCTTGCAGCTCGATCGGTGAATCAAGGGTCTCGGAAACCTCGGGCTGCAACCGCGTAAGTGTAGCCGCGGTCGTCCCCAGCAATTCCTCAAGGGAGAGCGTGGACGGCCTGCGGCGGTATAGCTGGGAGTAATAGTCAGCGAACGCCTGGGCTATCGCCACCGAGGCTGTGTGAGTACCACCCGCTGGGTCCGCGATGGCCGGAATGATCCGTCCCGCCCGGGGATAGGTCGCCAGCCGGTGGAGAAGAGTGCCGTTTTTGTCTCCCCACCCGTAGACCCGGGCCACCGAGGAGCGCCATAGAATCTTCGCCGCCTCCAGGGAATGGAGGCGAATCTCCTCCCGCAGGAAGGCCAAGCGACGAGATCGGGCGGCATCGTCCAACTCCCCCAGACCGCGCTCTAATTCCACGGCTTGGGCTTCGCATTCCGCGAGCTTCTGGGATTGTGCCCGCCGTTGGCGCTGCAGATGCCCCTTAGCGGCGCCCCGGACAGTCGCCTTGCCGGCCTCCCACAAGACGGCAGGGGAGGTGACAGAGCCCTCGTTATGGGAGTAGTAGTCGGCGATCTCGCCCCCGACCGCCTTCCGGAAAGCCTTGTCGTGGAGGAACCAGGCGTTCAGACGCCACATCGGACGGGCAGAGAGGGGTGGGGGACCAAGAGCGAGGAGCACAGGCGAGTGGTCCGAAAGGCCCCTCGGAAGAATGCGTACATCTCGCACCCCCGCGCAGTCGGTGGATGGTACGAAGATGAGGTCGATCCGGGCATGGGAGTGATGGGCCGCCGATGTGTGGGTGTATTGGCGTGCCTGTGGGTGCCAGATCCGCCAGACATCGCAGAGGCCCTGCGCTTCGGCCCAGGATGAGAGCTGTTTTGCGCGGGCGACGCGGGACAGGGAGACCGGGCCCGTCGAGTCCAGGGGAGGCGAGTAGACGGCGTTGAAATCTCCGCCGAGAATGAGGGAGCCCGCCGGAAGTGTCGGGAGGAGACCCGCCGCGTGGGAGAGGGCCGACTGCAAGAGGGATGGCGCCGCATAAAGGGACATCAGGGTAAGTGGTCGCCCCTCCAGATTGCCAGAAACCACCACTACCATACCTTGGGGGTGCAAATGCACCCGGGACAGGACAAAGGGGAAGGACTTGCGGAGCAAAATGGCCACCCCTCGGGATCCCCGCACAAAACCGGAATGCCATACCCTGTCGTAACCGTAGCGGCCAAGGAAGGGGCAGTTGTTACCCAACAGGTGAGTCTCCTGGAGGAGGAGTACATCGATCTCAGCGCGTTGCGCGTATTTGAGGACCGCCATACGTTTAAAACGGTCCAGAAGACCATTGACGTTCCAGGATAGTATGCGCATGGCGGCCCTAGGGACAGGCGGGTCAGCCATGGTCTAGGACAGGAGAGGGGGCCAGTAGGGGCGCGGCTGAGCAGGCCCCCAGAGAGGAAGGACAACGGGACATCGGGCAGGAGAGCAAGCCAGACAGCACATGATGCCTTAGTACAACAATTAAGAGGGAGTCATCCCCCACCAACAAAGTCTTCCCAACGGGGAAGAAACAACCCCAAACCAACCCCAACCCCCCCCCCACCCTACACTTCGAAAACGGAAGCATCTGTCGCCCGAACCAAATGGAAGAACCACCAAGCTAAAACGCTTGGGCTTGAGCGCTAGTGGACCCCTGAGACCGATGAATTCAGACCTGAGTTACCTGCCCTGGCCAAGAGCAACACTGATAACGGGGCATCCCATCCCCGTCCAGGCATCCCCAGCCCCCCCTCCCCCCAAAGGAAACAAAGAGAGTCAAATGTTGGGGCTGCGAGAGAGGTCCGAAGAGTCCACCAATTCGACCGGCTGAGTTGCAGGGCCCGTGGGCCGGGGCGACACGGTCCGCCGTCCATCTGCCCCGGGACTGGCATGTGCGGCCGAAGAGGCAGAGGAGGCTCTCGACCCTCGGCGTGACCTTCTCCCAGAGCGCGTGGTGATCACCTCCTCCGCTGTGCGCTCCCGGGGTAACGTGCGGTGCCGCCGACGGGTCCTCGATGTCCGGGGTCTTCCTCGTCCCCTCCGCATACCCACAGGCGAGCCGCGCCCAGAGCACTGCAGGGGGTGCTCCTCCGTCAACCAGGCCCAGGCCGCCCGCGGGGTATCGAAGAACAAAGTCTTGTGCTGGAAGACGACCCGGAGGCGGGCCGGGAACTGGAGCTGATACTGGAGTCCCAGAGAGCGCATCTTTTGTTTCACTTCCGTGTAGGAGCGGCGTTGCTCTTGGACTTCGCGGGTGTAGTCCGGAAATATCATGATTTTGTGGTTCTGGTAAAGGAGGGCGCCCTGGCAGCGGGCCTCGCGGAGGATGGCGTCCCGGTCGCGGAAGTTCAAAAGTTTGAGGATGAACGGCCGGGGAGGCGCACCTGGGGGCCCGGGGGCCAGGGAGCGGTGGGCTCTCTCCACCACGAACGAGGGAGATAGGCTGTCCGCCGGCATCCAGGACCGGAACCATCGCTCCAGGAAGTCGTCCGCTCGGCCCGATTCAACTCCCTCCGGAAATCCCACTAAGCGCAGGTTGTTGCGCCGGGCGCGATTTTCTGCATCCTCGACCCGGCGGTGTAGTTCCTTAGAGTGGGTGGTCAACTCCCGAACCTGGTCCTGTAGGTGGCGGATGTCGTCCTCGGCGGTGGAGATCCGGGATTCGGCCTCGGAAATGCGGGCGGTGGCATTCCGCAGATCCTGTCGGAGAAGAGCAACGTCCACTTTGACCTCTCCCACCATGCCCTCGAGGGAGGCGCGGGAGGAGTTGATGGCCTGCAGGATGGCAGCAAGGTCCGTGGCAGGGGCCGGGGCCGGCGCGGCCGTGGAGCCGGGCCCCTTGTCGGTAGTAGTAAATTTGTCCATCCTGGTTTGGGTGGCCCCGGACGCTGGCTTGCCGGCCCTGTCTTTGCCCATATCTGTGGCGGCCGTCCGTGAATCAGGGCAGCGAGCGAACGTCACACCCGCAGAGCGTCAAGGGGCGCTCGAGCGGACAGGGGCCCAGCACGGGGGCGGCGGGGGGAGCCCGCAGCCGGACAGGGCCCGACACGGCCGGCCCCAGTGGTCAGCCTCCGGCGGGGTCCCCAGCGGGGCAACGAGTCCGATCCCTCGCCTCGGCCGTGGCCGCGGGCCTCTCTCAGAAACGATCCTCCGCCGCCGCACTCACCGCCTATTCCTGCTCTCAGGCTCCGTTCGGGGGGGGTCCCAGCGCAGCCCTCCAGGGGGCCTCGGGCTGCAGCCGCGAGGTAGGACAGCACCCAGCCGGTGCACCAGCTCTCCGCCGCAGGCCTCGGGACACCAGGGCAGGTCCAGCAGCGTTGGTGGGGGAGAGTGGGGGGAGACTGTGCCCCGGCCGTC
The DNA here is from genome assembly GCF_964204655.1 of Triturus cristatus. Taxonomy (NCBI): domain Eukaryota; kingdom Metazoa; phylum Chordata; class Amphibia; order Caudata; family Salamandridae; genus Triturus; species Triturus cristatus. Next base: position 1,126,596,386 of record NC_140579.1, on the reverse strand, counting down.
GACACCCGGCCCGAAGGGGAGGGCCCCCACCACCTCCAGCCCCACAGCAGCTCAGGTCGTCCCACCAGGGAGTGCCCCACTCACCGCCCGGCCCTCCGTCTGGTACCACAGCCCGGAATGGGCTCCACAGCACCTCGCCGCCGGCCACAGGATCCCAGGTCGGGGCCCCACCGAGGGGGGGGCCGCCACTGCTGCAGCGACGATCTCACCGGGCCGCCAGGATTCTCAGGCCCAGCACCCTCGTGGGCGCCGCGGTCTCGAGTAGCCGCGCGCCCGCAGCCAGCGTCAGGGATCAAAGCCGCCTCCCGCCGGGCGCCGACAGCAGGCAGCAATCACAGCTCCGGGGGGGCGGTCGCGCTCCAAACTCGCACCAGGGACAGCCAGGCGGGCCCGGGCCCCAAAACTGCCGAAATCAGCCGGCCAGGGCAGGATCAGGCGAAGAAGAAAGGATCGGCGGGGTCTCACGGCCGGAGCCTCACGGCAGAGCAGCCATGTCGGTCAGGCGCCACCTAGCGCTCCAATTTTGCACATTTTTAGGTCTCGCCTGACCCAGCGCATGCGCTGGTCTGGTGAGACTTATTGAGAGGGCTCCAAAAAGTGCTAGCAGGCCAGCCTAGAGCCACAGTCCCCCGCCTTGCCCTTCATGGTGCCGGGCTATGCTGCATTGTAGCCGCTGCCATGTAAAGACATCTGCCTCGCGCGTCCGGCTCAAAGCCGGTCTGCAGCAATGGCAGTTGCATAGGTCACTGGGCTTTGCAGCTCCTGCACCAAGCACAATCGGGTGGGGGCCCAGTTCTTTGGGAGGTGCTGGACCAGCTGTTGGTCCATGGAGACGGAGAGACCTTCTAGGCAGAGCTCGGTTTCACAGCGGTGCAAAGTCGCCGCTGCTGCCTGGTGGCTTGTTTGGAAGCAATGAAAAAATAATCCCCGGTTCCCCACCCCCGTCCTGCACACTCCTCCTGGTGCGTGAGCTATGTCATTCCTCCATCTCATGTTTCTGCGGGGCTGCTAGATCTGTTCCGCTACGTGACATGATGTGGGTGTTTCACTGCCCGCTTAGCAATGATTTCAAAACCTGCAGTGCATGCGGATTAACTATATCATTTTATGAACTATGTGGTTCATCTTGAAAGTTAAGCTGCGTTAGCAAACTGCAATATATAATCAAACTACACGCTCACCTTTTTCTTTTGATATTGTGTGTGTATTCACCAAGTTTCAGGCTGCGGGTTCTTTAGCTGCTAACTAAAATAGAATAAATATGTTTACATCGCATGTGTGTCTTGTGATGCATTGGTGCCAAAGCGTTGTGTAGGAGGCTCAGCTTCCCCTCCTAAAACTACAAACTAGGAACCCGATTAGACTGGGAGATTGTTGTTGTCATCGGGTAGGGGTGATAAAGTCTGGCTGCTGGCCTGAGCATCTTTAGCTAAAAGCAACTCTTACACATTGCAAAATAATGTCTCCGCCCGACGCCGTGGGGTTACACCCGTGTCCACTGTGTGAAAGTGGATAATTCAAGCCGCTTTCGTGTCAATTACCGACTCGCATCTTCAAGGCGCATCCGCTTGTCTTCCTGCAGGTGCCAGGGGTCTATTTTCCGTACTCCAACACACCGTGGAAGCAAAGCACCAGTTAACACTATTAAATATGCAAATTGAACAAACCTTCTTCAAAGTTTGGTATAGGTCTGGAGCAACACCGCGGCAAATACAATAGACTGTGCTTTTATCTTTTGTCTTTAATTTATATTTTATTATATTTACATGAGTGACAGCCCGGGTTTTCCCAAGGCAGGTGCCCAGCTGCACCGCTGTCAACAGGTGTGGGGTGCAGTAACAACTCCAAGTGCCATAAACAGCAGAGAAGTGTACGTCACCAGGCAGTAGACACGCATCTTAATGACAATGGTGTGTTTGCCGCTTGACTGATGTGTATGTGTGGCGTAGTTTATGTGCGTGCGTGATGTGTGCGGTTGGTGTGTGTGTGCAATACATGCCTGGTGGGTGTAGGGTGTGTGCGTCGAGCCTGTTATTTGTTCATGATGTGTTTTCGCGAGGTGTGACTGGTGGGTATGCGTGGTAGGCGTTGCGTGTGAGTTGTTTATGTGTTTGCGTGATCTGTGCTGGTTGGTGTGCGTTTGCTGGGTACATGCCTAGCGGGTGTAGTTTGTATTCGTCAAGTTTGTTATATGTACATTATATAACTAATTGTCTGGTATGTCTAATGAGTGTGCTATTAAAGTGTGATTGGTGCGTTTCATATATTGCTGATAGTTGCACTGTGTGTGATTGATGTGCGGAGTACATGTGGTGTGCGGGTTGCAAGAATGTGTATTAAGTGGTGTGAGTGTACGTATACCCGTGAGTTTTCATTCACACTATCTGTTACATTTATTTGAAGGTGCTTCATTTCATCGGATTCTCAGAGCTCTGCACGGCCTTCCTCCTTTGGCAGCTGCGCACACTGGACATTGCGCGTGTATTTTGCGCACGGGAGGGGTGAGTCTACTGTATCGATGCCAGTCTCCGCAACCATCGTTAACCAACCCAGTGCAGGGAGGCAGGGCCCGTGGAGCTTGAAATCGGGGTCTGAGCGCACGCATTGTGTGCATGCTACTTAAAGATAACCAACTCTCTATATATGCCGGCACTTATCTACGCTGCGCCTATGAAGCCTCACGCTGCTCTCTCCATAGGGGGTTGCAGTGATACAATGAGAGGAGACAGCAATGCACCAGTGCGGCATAAGTGAGAATGCAACCAAACGTTACCACTGACGCCCAATGAGACGCCTGCCCAAAGTGTATGCTCTTATTTTAAGCTTAAATTGGTTTACAAATTCATTACACGGTAGCAAAAGCATTAAAGTCCAGTTTATTTTTTTTACATCTGGAGACACCATAGTGTTATCTGTGGGGCACCCGTGTCAAGCAGGGCCCACGCCGAAGCATTTTTTATTTATTTGCAGCTTTTATAAATAGTCACACGCTGCCTTATCACCACTGGAGAGTGCCAGAGAGTCTGGGAACTATCAGCTAAGGATATTTGTGTTAAGGATTCAATGGAATTCGAAGCATACACACCTATTCTGTATACACTGTATGCTACCTTGGAAGAATCAACGTCTCAAAAACAGCCAGCCCAAATAGTTGTGTTTTTGCCAGCAATTCTTGAAGACTATGGTTGAATTCTGTTGGCAAGGTGGGGTTAAAGAGATCTAGAGTCTGGGGATCTTAATGCCTAATAATCTTCCTTCAGGTTTCTGCTGACTGGATGTTTGTTGGTGAATCAGCTACAAGATGGCTAGCTGTAGGGTTCTATTTGGAGTCTAATGTGTAGGGTGACCCCCTCCGACCACTGTCTCCAGTCCTGAAATATTCACAAACAAATTATTGATTTCAGGTACGTTAATCTAAAATCTATAAAACAAAACAAGCATTTGCAATGCAATTTTAAAAACCAAAACATAAATAAAAGGTATTGTCATTACAATGCGAATAGCTCAAACTTGCGTAAATGCAAGACCTATTGCATTGCAAATGCTTGTTTAGACATCCTGTGGGTCCGGATTTACAGCGTGTGACCCTGAGTGGTAAAAAATGGCCCAATTAGCACCGGGTTCCTTCTACTCATCGGCTTCCTTCTGGTTGCCCAGTAAGTAACCCCCCTGAACTCACCTTGCAGATGCTGCTTTTTAGGCACTTAGCACTGCCTTCCTCTCCTTCGAACAGATTCATCTCCTCTTTTCTAATTTCTTCCTTTTTTTAAGCATATTGCTTGTAATTGCTTTATCACAATTGACTTTATTCTAAATTGATGATTCAATTAATATGACAATAGTGATAAGATCCACTGGGAGCACTAGGTCAACACTTAATGAATTTTGTTGTAACTATTGACCCAGGGACATCGTCTAATACAAATGTCCCTTATTATACCATTTTCTAAAGATTCTTAATGCTCACAACTTTTTGCCCTGATGATGATCTCAAATCAGTGAGATTGAAACGTCTTCGACCCTTATACAACAAAAAACTCTTTTTACTGTTTAAATTACAATCAGGAGTTTGTCTATGTTGTCAGTGCGATGTATATATTTTAAATGTCACCTTCATTCGCCACATCACGCTTGTTATCATTTTCTGGGGGGCACTTGAACTATATTTCCAGAAAAAGCGTTGCAATATTGTCTATAAATAAATGCTCCACGATGCGAAAGCCCATCTGTGTCCCTGCCTATATTAAAAAAACTGCCTATTATTGCTCCATCCGGCATTAATTGCCTGCATATGCCCAATGCTATAGGCATATTGAATAACACTGCCTTAACTCAACACCACTCGCTACTTTGGGACCTGTTCGGCCCTGCATGAACTATTGTTTTCTTATAATGCTTTCAGTGATATAGACACCAGGGTCGACATGTTATGTTATGTTATGTTATGTTATTTATTTTTTGTATAGCGCAACGGTTACTCAAAAAGAGAATCCCGGCGCTTTAGGTAAGGTGAACAGGTTACAAAATAACACAACACAGAGAAAACAGTTCAAAAGTCCACAAAAGAAACGGGGCTACAAGCAAACCTATTGAGAAAACAGCCAGGTTTTGAGGCCTTTCCTAAAATCAAGAAGAGTAGTCGCCCCCCGCAAAGGGAGCGGTAAGGAATTCCACATCTGTGGGGCCAGCAGACTGAAGGAGCGGCCCCCTAGGCGAGCCCTCTTCACACGCGGAACAGCCGCAAGAAGTAAAGATTCCGACCTCAACGCGCGAGTAGGATGGTAAAAAGCGAGTCTCTTTTGAAGATGTTTAGCTCCCACCGCATGGAGAGCTTTATAGGCCAAGGTCAGAGCCTTAAAGGCAATCCGTTTGCGGATGGGTAGCCAATGTAGCGTCACCAACAACCCAGAGGCGCTGATGCGTCTACTTAGGCCAAAGATGGCCCTGGCCGCCGCGTTCTGTGCCACTTGAAGCCTCTGCAGCAAATACTCTGGCAGGCCCAGGTACAGGCTGTTGGCATAATCCAACCTGGAGCCTATCAGGGCCTGTCGGCGTACTATCTACTCATGTCCTTAGTCACTGTAACCATAAATAGTTGATATGGCGGGTTACTTTTGAACTTCATATTTGGACCAAGATCCTTCATTGGTTTGTTATTTATGCGTTTATGTGATGTTCGTCAGTCTACCATTGTCACATCATATATCACTATCTGTCACATAAGTCACTGATAAACCGTTTGTTTTTGTTTATGTTGTGCATAACAGGCATGCTTACTAAATGAAATATATATATATATATATATAACTTGAAGTATCATTGTGGTGTGTCTAGCTCTACAGACTAAAAAAAAAGATATGTCCCTTCATTTAATTGTCATGGTATGAAAGGAATTGTTTTCACCCAACTGAACTTTTTGTAGACTAGATCAGCCATACTCCGGTTCCGACGGACACAGGGTTACCCTTTTGACTTTAATAGTACAGAGAGACTGGGGCGAGGTACCCCAGGCCGTGATTGAACTGTGGAGACCCGCCCCTGCTGGAAGAGTGGTACCTCTCCATGGCAGTGGAGGACTGAGGCGAGCTCCATATTGCCCCTAGCGTTGGTATGCCCTCAAGAGAAAAGCGTCAGGCAGCAAGCCTTCAGGGATCACTGGCCCTATAGGGCAACCACGGTCTGAGGCAGTGGGGCCTGTATTGGAGCCGAGCTCTTGGGGCCTCATTTACTGCTTGTCCCTTGGGGTGGACCCTTTCGAGGTGTTGCGGAGGAGGGCTCCTGGCCGTGTGGTGAGGCCCTGGCAGCTCTTATTAGACTTGGCCGACTCAGGTACAGTTGCTGGGTGGCTGGAGCGGGGGCTTCCGAGCGATCAGAGAGGGGTGCACACAGGAAGCTGTAGAACTGGTGCTGTGGGCGGCCCTCCATCTCACCCTCTACGGTGTGTTACCCCTGGCGACACTGGGCTGCCTAGAACCCGGACCAAGAACAGGGCCACAAATTGATCTAAGGGGCTGAAATTTGCCTATACCCGTAGCGGCAGGTATACTGAGTCAACACTTGCAACGACCATAGAGCGATCAGCATGGGGAAGGATAAGCCGGCACGAACACACTCCAACAATACTATCGCACAGTACATGACACTGAGGCAGCTGTCCCAGTGGATTATGCACAAGGGGAATGGACTCTGCTTGTGCGTCCCAGGAGAGGCATGGTAGAGTTGGTGGCAGCTAATGAAGACTCCCGAACTGCCCTGGAGCAAAAGATTGAAACTGTCTCTGTTGATGTCAATCTGCTCTCCTCTGGGCTGACTTACGGAAGGTGGTCGTCAAGGTGACCATGGCTGAGAGTAATGTTGAGACTTTGCAGGGAGAGGCCACTACCATCAAGTGACAGATAGCTAAATTAACAACGGTTACCAGCAAGCTGGAGTACAGAGTGGAAGATGCAGAGGGCCGTGCTTACCGTAGTAACATGCATGTGTTGGGGTTCCAGGAGAGGGCCGAAAAGAACTCGGTAGAGACCTTTTTGCAGAGCTGAATGAGACGGTAGCTCCAGCTGCAGGGCTTGTCAGAGTTCATTGTGGTAGATTGGGCTCACAGGGATCTGGTGCCCCGGCCAGCTCTGGGTGGCCCGAGGGCAATCATCACCAGGATCCTGAACTACTGCGACACGGATTGCATACTGGGGGCTGCCCGGAAGGAGGCAGTTCCTCTGTTCGAAAACTGCAGGGATTGCACCTCTACCCACCCTACACCAAAAAGATGAAGAAGTAGCAGCAGTAATTTATTTTCAGCCAAGCAGAAGCTGTGCATGCCACTGCTGAAGTACATGCTGCTGTACCTTTTGAAACTAAAGAGCATGTCACAGGGAGGGCACACTTCTTCGAGCGCCCAGAGGAGGTATAGTAATGACTGGGACAAGATGGCAGTGCTCCTGTCTGGAGGCGGAGCAGGAGCCGACTCTTTTGCAGGGCCGCAGAGTGGGTCTCCACAGAGCCGCCATCAGCGGTGAGCCTCAGATGCCAGCCCGCCAGATGCTCCTCACATAACGATCCAAGAGGGCGGCACTATGCAGGTGTTGAGCTGAGATGGCTTGCAGATGCAGTAGGGAGAGCAGCCTTCCGTCTTGTTGGCCATACTGGAGTCCCGGTGCCACCATAGACTGTGTGCTGAACACGATGTGTACTGAGACGATGCAGAGCTGATCCTATTGTAAATTACATGCTTCCCTGCATATTGGGGGAGCCTTTAGCGCGTTGGTGGTGAGACGGATTGGAGCCGGAAGCTGCTTGCTGGATGTCTGATGACTGCATGGGGGTATGACTGATGCGCACTGGTTACCTGCAAGGAATCCTGTTAGCAGAGATCCTAACTACATAGAGGTGGTTTGAGGGATTTCCTTGGCCACGGGATATGCAGTGTTGTATGTTCTGGTTTGAGGACTGGGCCCCCCTCGGGGCCTGGGTAACTTTGTTGTGATGAGTGAGGAGTGATTGGGCAGGGGAGTCAGCAGAGGTGGACTTGTCCCTGTAGGACAGGATAGGGATGACTTGTTGGTCCTGGCACTTATAGTGGGTTGGGTGGGGGCGTATGTAGGCAAATTGTTGTGCTGTGTTTGTCCGTGTGTGGGGCTGGTGTTTTGTTTTCAATTTCAAACATTATTTATTGAGTTATTGCAGCCGGGAAGGTTTGTCACAGTACAGTGGGGTGCGGGAAGGAACCACATGCTCCTGAGTCATAATGATGGAGGGCGATTACTGGCTGTTGACGTGGAATATCTGTGGGCTGCACTCCTACACAGTACGGCACAGGGTGCTCTCCTTCAAACATCACAAAATCAGTATTGCTTGCTTGCAGGAGACAGATTTAGATGATGCCAGGTTGGAGCAGTTGCCTCGGAAGTAGAGGGGCCAGGTTTTTCATCCCTCATACTCTGCCTATGCTTGGGGGAGCTGATTTGGGTGCCCCCTGGTGTGCCGTTCTTCCTCACATATGCTGAGGTAGGCATAGAGGGTCGAAATATACTACTGTAGGGCACTCTGGATTGTAGAACGATATCCATGCTTACTGCTTACGTCCTAAATGTACACAATCCGCACTTTTATTATAGTGTTCAGGGCCTGGTTATTCAGAACGAGGATGCACCCCATTATGGCTGGGTGACTTTAACTGCGTGACGGACGGTGACCTTGACAGACAGCCACCCGGGGGGGGGGGGGGGTACTAAGCCCAAATGACTGAAGCACTGAGAGAAGTGATGAGCAACCGGGGGATTGCAGACACCTGGCGAACACTTCTCACGATGCCACAGGCATATGCATGTCATTCCCTGACATAATATATTCAGTAGATTGGACAGAGTGCTGGTGGGAGGAATACCCATGGAGCGGATGTCTGTCACACACTTAGCCAGATTCCTGCCCAACCGTACCCTGGTTTGCTGCACATTAAATGGGGTCGGGGTTGCTGCAGAACAGAGAGCGACGTGTCTGTTTCTAGCAGAGTTGCTGTTTGATGCAGTCAGCCGGGAAGCCCTGTCCAAAGCGTTGACTGATTACATTGCGCCTAACTGGGGCTCCACTGAGCACAGGGCCATGGAATGGGAAGCCATGAAAGCGGTGTTGTGAAGGAAGTGTCTGGGACTGACATTTGATGTGGGGCGCCAGCTCCAGAGGGGCCTACTGATGGCAGAGTCAGGACTAGTTGACCTACAGGTTGGGGATCTGAATGATCCAGGCATGCGTTCAAAAGAGATAGATGTGTGCCGACGTATTTAGGATACATGGGATAGGCTGGACAGATACACTCTGAAACAGTACAGGCAGCGGTTATACAGGGAGGGCAACAAAACAGGCAGACTCCTGGCCTGGATCCTACGCAGAAGACCTCTGTGGCCCCAACAACACATCTGACAACAGCAGAGGGCAGAAGGTGACCACTCGCGTTGACTTTGCGACCACCTTTCAACCTCACCTAGAAGGGGTGTACAGAGTGGATCCGCAAATACCCAGCGACCACACTCCGGTATTCCTGGAAGACTTGGACCTCCCTAGGATCGGGGTGGAGGTGGTGGAGGAGTTGCACTCCTCACTCGACTTGGAGTAGCTGCGTGTGACTCTGCATATGGTCCCCACTTCTGAGGACACTGGAGGGGATGGGCTACCGAAAGAACTTCAGCAGGAATTTTCAGCGGTTTTGACGCAGGGCTTCCTCAAGGCTTTTCTGGAATCTAAAGGGCGGGCGATTCTGCCCCCTACCATGAGGGAAGGGGAAATCTGCAGGCTTCTAAGCCGGGAGGGGGCACAACCGATCAGGCGGCATACAGGTTGCTTATGCAAGTCAAATACTATGTAAGGTCTTGGCTATCCAACTGCATCTTCTAATGGCTGGCTGGGTACATTAGCACCAATTCAGGTTCATCCCAGGTCGTTGCATGGGGATGAACCTCAGGTGATTGATTGATTCTTTCAGCACGTGTTTCAATCAATCAATCAGGGGTTTAAAGAGCTCGCTACTCACCTGTGAGGGTCTCATGGTGCTGGGGGAGGGGGAAGGGGTGCAGCTTCGGATCAGTCAAAGATCCAGGTCTTGAGGCTCTTCCTGAAGGTGTGCAGAGTGGGGGAGCGTCTGATGTTGACAGGGAGCTCGTTCCAGGTCTTTGCTGCAACGTAGGAGAAGACTCTTCCACCTGCTCTGGTTCTGCGGATTCGTGGGGTCTCAGGCAAGGTCGGCGGAGCGGAGGTTTCTTTTGGGTACGTGGAAGGAGACTCTTTTGTTGAGGTATTTGGGTCCGTTGTTGTGGAGGGATTTGTAGGTGTGGGTGAGTAGCTTGAAGGTTACTCTCTTCTCGATGGGGAGCCAGTGGAAGTCTCGTAGGTGCTGGGTCATGTGCTTGTGTCGCTGGGTTCCAAGGACGAGTCTGGCTGCGGTGTTCTGGATAGTTTGGAGCTCGTGTATCGGGGTCTTGTTGATTCCGGCATAGAGGGCGTTACCGTAGTCCAGTCTGATGATTATATGTGTGTGAGTGACGGTCTTTCTGCATTCGGGGGGGATCCACTTGAAGTTCTTACGGAGGATGCAGAGGGTGTTGAATCAGGTGGAGGCGACGGCGATCTGGCGGGTCAGGGTGAGGGAGAAGTCTAGGATGATGCAGAGGTTCCGGGCGTGGTCTGTTAGGGTTGGGGGATTCAGAGCACAGGGGGCTACAAGGAGAGCTGTCCCACGCAGTGGGGGAGGGTCCAAGGACGAGGACCTCTGTCTTATCCGAGTCAGTTTTAGGCAGCTGTCGCTCATCCAGGCTGCTATGTCTTTCATTCCTCCTTGGAAGCTGAGTCTGGTGTCTTCGGGGTTCTTCGTGAGAGAGGGGATGAGCTGGGTGTCGTCGGCGTAAGATACTATGCTGAGCTCATGTTGTCTGACGATGGTGGCGAGGGGGGCCATGTAGATGTTGAAGAGCGTGGGGCTCAGCGAGGATCCCTGGGGTACTCCACAGTTGATCTCTGTTGGTTCAGAGAGGAAGGGAGGGAGCCTGATCCTTTGGGTTCTGCCGGAGAGAAAGGAGCGGATCCAGTCGAGGGCGGTTCCTTGTATACCAGCGTCGTGGACTCTGGCTGTGAGAGTATGGTGTGAGACGGTGTCGAAGGCTGCGGAGAGGTCTAGTAGGATGAGATCCGCAGTGTGTCCCTGGTCGAGTAGCATGCGGATGTCATCGTGGCGGCGAGGAGGGCGGTCTCGTGCTGTGGTTGCTGCGGAATCCGGACTGGGAGGAGTCGAGGATGGCGTTGTCTGCAATGAAGGTGGTCAGCTGGGCTTTGATGAATCTCTCGGTGACTTTGGCTGCGAAGGGGAGTAGAGAAATGGGCCGGTAGTTTTTCAGGTCCATCGGGTCGGCCAAGGGTTTCTTGAGGAGGGGCTTGACCTCTGCCTGCTTCAAGTAATCGGGGAAGATGCCGGATTCGAAGGAGGCGTTGATGGTCCGGCCTAGTTTGGGTGCTGTGGAGGCGGCGGCTCTGTGGTAGATGTGCGGTGAGCAGGGGTCCATGGGGGCTCCTGAGTGGGTGTTCTTCGTGGTTGTGGCGGTGTCTTCAGTGGTGGCAGGTTTTCAAGTGGTGATAGTCGGCTGGTTGTCGGTGGTGGAGAGGGGGGTGGTGTCCAGAGTCTGTTCGCTGAAGTTGTTGTAGAGGGCCTTGATTTTCAGGTGGAAGTAGGAGCTGAGCTGAGGTCCTGAGATGGTGTGATGTCCATGGCTTCACTGGGGGGTTTGGTGAACTTTTGTATGACGCTGAAGAGTTCTTTTGCATTACTTACCTTGGTGTGGATTTTGTTCTTGATGAAGGTCTGATTGGTGGCTCTCCTGTAGTTGTTCTGGTCTTCGGTGGTTTTCCTGTTCTGCCAGAGTTTCTCGAGGCGTCTGCAGGAGCGCCTGTCTTCTTGGAGATCGGTGGTGAACCAGGCAGCCTTCAGGGGTGTGATTTGACAGGGTGGCGAAGGGGTGCGAGCTTGTCAGCACAGCCGGCGATCCAGCGGTGTAGTTGTTTGGCTGTGGCGTTGGTCGTGGTAAAGCGGGGGTCGTGGAGGAGGGTGGTGTTGAGGTGTTCCTCTGTGATCTTACTCCAGTTCCTTCGTGACTGGCGCGGGGCAGGTTTGGGTGTGAAGGTGGTGTTGAAGGTGAAGTGTACGCAGTGGTGGCCTGTCCAGAGGGGCTGAGTGGTGTGGCTGAAGTGGATGGTCGTCCCTACTGCAAAGATGGGGTCGAGGGTGTGTCCGGCTCTGTAGGGGGGGGTAGTGACAAGCTGCTTCAGTCCGAGGTCGGTGAGGTTGTCAAGGAGGGTGGTGGAGTCGGGGTCGCTCCGGTTGTCGAGGTGGAAGTTCAGGTCAACAATGAGGATGTAGCTGAGAGATTGGGATTTCTGGGCCTCTGCTGGCTAGGGCCCCACTTCCAGGGATTGCTGGTGATCTAGAGTGGATGGCACCTACGTGGCCCCCTGCACCCTACAACTCCAGGCAGTAGGGAAAGCCGAACGGCCGTGTGCGGCCCGGATCGCGCAGTCAGGCAGCGGCGATTACTACCAACCTGGAGGCAACGCACTAAGTTCCACCAAGTCCTCTTATCACGGGAAGTAAGGGCAAGCGCGTGCCACAGCAAACTAAACTGGAAAAATATGCCTACCGAGGTGAACAGACCTCTGGCGCAGGAGCGCAAAAGAGTAGCGAAGATGCCGCCCAATCTGTGGCCCCCAAGGAAATAACTTTGCAGGACATAATGCTGACACTCACCCAAATGCAAACCTTGATAGGCACTATATCTACGGACATCTCTCTGTTGAGGGCGGACATGTCCAAAATGAGTACCCGACTGGCAGAGGTGGAATCTACGACAGCATCACTTACGTCGGATACAGCGGCGCTTCAACGTCAAGTGCGCGAACTAGAACAGGCGCAAAAGCATATGGAAGCCAAACTGGATGATCAAGAAGGGCGCTCTAGGCGCAACAACGTTCGCCTGGTGGGGGTTCCGGAAAGCATAAGAGGGCCTGGTCTGGACCTATTCGTAGAAGACTTGATTAAGACCCAGCTGCAGTCCCGAGGATTGTCCAATTTCTTCTCAGTGGAGCGTGCACACCGGGTGCCTGGCGGGAAACCGCGAACGGGTGCGCCACCCAGGCCTTTACTAGCCCGCTTGTTTAATTTCCTTGACAGAGACGCAATCCTGCAGGCGGCCCACATAGCCCCTCCCCTCCGGGTGGAGAACAGTACAGTGATGATGTACCCAGACTATATGGCTCTGGTCACAAAGCAACGAAGAGATTTCATGGAAGTGAAAAAGGAACTACGAAGCCGTGACCTGAAATATGCCATGCTCTTCCCGGCGAAATTGCGAGTGGAGGCTGAGGGAAAAGCATGGTTCTTTACATCCCCACAGGAGGCCCAGGAGTGGCTTGAGAGATGGAGGAGGACCGCGGGAACCAACCGACGGGGGCACGGAGATAGAAGAGCATCTGGAGGACCAGAGGCAGTAGGGGTACGAAATGCAGCAGCCCCAGTGGACAGAGCGCCCTCAAACATGTCGAGAGACTCAGACCGGGACTAAATCTGCCAAGATGATAGACTTTGACTGGGTTATTATCCAAAGGAGTATGACATGGACGGCTCGCTAGGAATGCTTTGGAGACGGAGAGGATTTGGACCTGACCGACTGAGGCACAGACACTGATACTGTGGTCCAGGCGGCTGATGGGACTAGAAGTTATTACCTACAGTAATGGAAGACGTAATACAATGACTGCCCTTTGGGAGAGACCCGATATTATCGGTCGTAGCTCTCCCCCTTCACGCAAGTACATGGTTTGGGGAACAAAGCACTCTGCTGTGTTGGGGTGGCGGGTAGTTCAACGTCCGCTAGGCAGGGAAGCAGGGAGGTGGGTGGGGGGGTAGGGATCGGTTAAGGGGGTTTGAGTTAAGATTTGTACTGTTGCACACAACACAACTAGATTACACCCGTTCCAAACACAAGATATACAGGGTTCCCGGGCTTACGCCAGGAAGTGCAAGATGGCTACGATTCTACGACAATATGTCCCCATGCTGTCAGAAATGACAACACGTGGACCGTCCACCTCAGAGCCTCTGAAGCATCCTATGTCGCAGGTAACCCCTCTCACTCTGGTAACCTGGAACGTACATGGTTTGGGAGACAAAATAAAACGAGGCCTGGTCTTACATTGTTTAAAAAGGTGTGCTCCGACGGTGACTCTCCTGCAGGAGACGCACCTCACTGGTAATGTCTGCAAAGCTTTGGATCGATGGGGGTTCACAATGATTGCACACTCGGAGTTCACCTCCGGCTCAAGAGGGGTAGGAATTCTAATCAGAAAACAGTCGCAGCTCATAGTACATCATACGAAAACAGATAAATACGGACGATTTGCGGCAATATCTGGTCAATGGGAAGGGAGGCCTATTAATATTGTGTTGGTTCACATTCCTCCAGCCCTCCACGTGATGACGCTCCCAGCGCTTAGTGACTTTCTGCTTGCTCTGCCGGAGGGAGAATTACTGATTGGTGGAGATTTTAATGATGCTATTGATGGGACCTTAGACCGATACCCCACCAGACTGCGTGCAAGTGGTGTCTCCCATACCGGGAGCTTTATAGAGGCGCTGGGGCTTACTGACGTGTGGAGATACCGGCACCCTGACACACGACAGTTCACTTTCCATTCTGGGGTCCATAATAGTCTCTCGAGGATCGATTATTTTTTCACCTCAGCTACGTGTCTGAGAAACGTGGAGTCCGTGGAGATTAGGCCAAGAGGCATTTCAGATCACTCCCCAGTACTCCTAACGTACACAAGCAGCCACAAGATACGGCATCGTACCTATCCTATATATCCTGGCTATCTGCAAATCTTTAAAGTCAAGAAAGCTATCACTACTACCACCCATACTTACTTTCAGGAAAATATATCATCAGTCAGTTCGCCTACCGTGCTTTGGGAAGCCTACAAGACAGTGCTCAGAGGTTGTGCAATCGCCGCTATCACCGATTATAGGCGTAGAAAACAACAGGAACTGAATAAATTGGAGCTTGCGCTGCATGAAGCAGAAGCCCAATGCTCCCGCGACCCTTCCCCGGCTACGACACAACATCTGTCCCTCAAACAACAAGAGCACAGGGGCTACCTCAAAGACATGGTTCGATGACGCATGACAGTAACACAGCACAAGATTTATGACACCGGCGACAAGGCCGGGAGACTTCTGGCATGGCTGGATAAGGGATATGTGGGAAAGAAAAGTATTGCGCGGCTTCGTACGCTTGATGGCCAAGTAGTAACTGACCCACGCAAAATAGTACACACACTGGCGCGACACTTCCGTCAGGTCTACACATCGACATCCGTCATGACCACAGAGGAGGCGCACTCCTATATCAGAGATATCGCCATGCTCAAACTCGCACCAGAGGCGGCCCTTGAGTTCGAGGCTGATCTTATGGTTGCAGAGCTGCAGCAGGCGATCGGGTTACTACAATCAGGGAAGGCAATGGGGCCTAACGGTATACCGGTAGAAATATACAAAAAACACAGCCGAAACACTGGCCCCACACCTGCTAAACATGTATCGTGATAGCCTACAAAACGGTGAGCTCCCATTAGATCAGCGGGTAGTCACTATAGTGGCAATCCCAAAACCTGGAAAACCCCCCGAGGAGTGTACCTTGTACCGTCCCATATCCTTAATCAATGCAGAGGCAAAAATCCTAGCAAAACTCCTCGCGATGCGGCTCACGCCGCACCTGGAGAGACTGATTCATCCGGACCAGTCTGGCTTTATGCCGGGCAGAAATACGGCATTAAACTTGCGGCTCCTGCATGGAGTGATGGCCCGCATACCATATTTGCAAGAGCCAGCAGTTATCCATTCCCTGGACGCTCGAATGGCGTTCGATATGGTGGAGTGGCCCTTCCTTTTTGCAGTACTTACTCATTTGGGCTTTGGCCCCAAATTTTGTGCGTTGATTCGCTTGCTATACACCCACCCGGTGGCACATGTAATGGCTAATGGTCATATATCCGGGGACTTCCCACTCTCACGAGGCACCTGTCAAGGCTGCCCGCTGTCACCACTGCTGTTTGCTCTTGTACTGGAACCGCTGGCGGCATGGATCAGATGGGAGCCAATGATTCGGGGACTTAGGTCGACAGTGGAGTGGGAGGACCGCGTCTCACTGTACGCGGATGATGTGCTATTATATATGGCCTCTCCCGGTCGCTCTATTGAGGCGCTCCTCAATATATGTGAGCTTTTTGGTCGAGCGTCTGGGTACACCATAAATTGGTCAAAATCTGTTCTATTTATATTGTGCGGACCACCGCCTCAGCTCCCCAAGGATTGGCTACTAAAAGTTACAGAGGGCACATTTAAATATCTGGGAATTTATATCACAGCACACTCGGATGAATTCTATAACAGGAATCTCATGCCTCCTCTAGCGCGTCTTAAACAAGATGTGATACACTGAGGAACACTACCGTTGACACTCCTAAGAAAGGCGGCGCTATTTAAAATGATGGCGCTTCCTCGATTCCTGTACGCACTGGCGAACCCACCATTCCTGGTACCCCCAAGCTACTTCAAAGCGATTGAGGCACAGGTCTCCAGCTTACTGTGGGGAAACAAACCAGCACAAATTGCGCAGGGTAAATTGGTAAAGGGGTGGTACGACGGGGGGAATAGCGCTCCCAAACATACAGTTATACTACTGGGCAGCACAATTAAAGATTATCAATCAGTGGATACACGCCCCCCAAACGGATCCCGCCTTTAAAGCCGATAGGCACGAATTAGGGGCAGAGGGTATAATGTCAGCGCTGTACAACGAGAAACGACTCCCTTCTTTGCTTGGACCTACAAAACACACAATCACCTCCCAAACACAAGCACAGGTGCACCACAAATTGAAAGATCGGGAAAGGCAATAATATAATTCATTCCCCACATCAAGGTTGTTCAAAAATAGTTCATTTTTATTCAAAGGTTATAATCATTATCTTGTCTTTTTAAAATACAAAATTGTAAATACAATTTGGTCTTGACAGCACAGCCGACGCGTTTCGTCCTAGAAGCGGACTTCTTCAGGGCATATAAAAGATGCAAGAATTAATCAATCCCATTCGGCATGAATAGATACAGTGCCAGATCCGTAGAATCTGTAGAGAAATCCCCTTTGTTTCTTATGTAGACTGAAATTATATTAAAGCATAATATTCTATAGGATCACCATATTTTCAAAAAGCTGACCAAGTCACGTCATTTCAAATATTTTCTTGTTGTGTAGAGCGAGAGATAACAATCTTCACAGTCAGTATGCAGCTGTGGTGAGCACCCAAGAGATCCGGTAATAACGGCTGGCGGGCAGTAGAAACACACAATCACTCTATGGCATAAGGCACACGCTAAATTAGGCTGGCGGGGTGTCACAACCCAACTTACTCCACTGTGGGATACCAAACGGTTGGGTCGACTCAAGAACAGTAAGGGATTTGCGCAATGGGACGCGATTGGCATCTCCACGGTGGGCGACATGTGGAGCAAAGGGAAAATAATCACATTTGAACGTCTTAAGGAACAATATGACCTGGCACCCTCGGAAATATTCCGCTATTTACAGGTAAAACACGCACTTCAAGCCGTTCTTCCGACGGGTACAGGAGTCCCAGAGGCCACCCCCTTAGAAAATAGATTACTTACTGACCATATGCAAAGGAGAGCCACTTCTTTTACCTACCGTAAGCTAGTCAACAACTTACCAGATCCCACCACAGCACTCAGGGGAAAATGGTCCCGAGACGTGGGGGAACTAGACGATACTGACTGGCAGGACGCAACGGCATCCCCGCGGGAGGTGGGCATATCCTCGAGGCTAAGGTTAGCACAGCTTAAAATATTGCACCGCACTTATTATACTAGAGTAAGCCTCTGTAAAATAGGGAAAGCTTCCCATCCGTATTGCTTGAGACACTGTGGGGACGAAGGGACCTTTTTCCACACATTACGGGAGTGTCCCAGAATAGCAGACTACTGGATTAGAGTTATGAGGACAATATCTTAAGTGGAGGGGGAATCACTTATGCCGGAGCCCAAGAGTTGCCTGTTAAATATTTGGGGACCAAACGATCTCATGCGTCAGGCACAGGAATGGGTTACACTAGGAATAATGGTGGCTAAGCGGAACATGGCGCAAAGATGGGGCTCGGAGGAGCTACCGACGATCAAAGCTTGGTGTAAAGACATGGACATAGAAAAAACAGTATACGCTAATCGTGGGTGCCCGCGTAAATGGAACAAAGTATGGGGGGCATGGAATGCATTTAGGGGATACATCTGCGAGCCCCCTGGGATGCAATCGGAGGAGGTGTCGGGGGCCGAGTCAAACTGGGATGTATTGAATTAAAGTACGTAATGTTATTGTATGCTAAAGTTTGTCTAGCCAAGACTGCACGAAAGGATGTAATGATACTCAATACTGAAATGCACTTCTACTGTATGTCTACGGAACGAATTATGCTAAATTTTGATTGTAACAACTAAAACAATAAAAATGTTTCCCAAAAAAAAACCCAATGAGGATGCAGTCCGTGGAGGCGATGGCGTGGGGTATGACGAGGTCGGCAATAGTAGGGCGGAGGAGGGGTGAGGCCCGGGGGGTCTGTAGATGAGGGTCCCGCGCAGCATGGTTCTGGGGCTGGAATGGATCTGGAAGTGTAGGTGCTCTGTGTTTGACGGTGCTGGAGGTGGAGAGTCATCAGGAGCTCTTGTGTGCAGTGGCGAGTCCTCCTTGTGAGAAGTTGGCCTGATATATGCTGTCCACTAGTTATAGTGGAAACCTTGTATCAGTCCAAACAACCCCTTATTGGTTATAGGCTAAAGACAACCTTTATTGAAAGCTATCCTAGTGGTAGCTATGGAGAGCAGCCTTCAGGCTAAGTCTTGAAGGAATGTAAAGAAGCTTGTTTTACCAGTCTATAATCTCTTGAGTCACTAAATGAAAGAAATCCACACCAGGTATATATATAAAATATATGTATTTATTACTAAACACACCCTCCTAGTCTCTTTATGAGACTAGAGGTCAAAACATATAAGTTACACTTCAATAATCACAGTACAGCAGCACAAATACACGTCAGGCACTAGGGGCGAGCCAAACCATATTCTAAAATAATGGTATAAGAACCACGACTTAACTAGACACAAGGCCTAGAGCCTGTAGAATCGATGGGGCCCCAGGGAACCACCGAAGGTAGTGACACAGGGGACCCACGGGGCCGTGTGCAGTGTGGGAACACAGCTGCGAGCTCTCATTCGCTTCTATGGGGAAAGTCGCGGTTAGATTTGTAAAGATTAGGGACACTTAGAAATGAGTCAGGACCAAACCCTTTTGGACTTAGGAAGGTCTAAGGCTAGCACCCACGGGAGCACCGGAGTACTCGTGTTACCTCACCCAGGGAAGCCGGGTGCATAGGTGTCTTTTGGTGTCGGGTCGCGTAGTCTATTTCACTGGGAACTGATGAAGAAGTGCTGCACCCGGGAAGATGCGAAGTGTCCGAAGAGATCCAAGCCTGGATCAAAGGTGAGAAGAACCTGAAAGCAGAGGGGACAGAGTCTGGGTCACTTGCCAGTGACCAGGAAGGCGATGAGCAGATGCCCACCGATGTCGGGTGATTTCAGGTGAAGGAGATGAAGCTTGACTCTTCAGCCACGAGGACCAGAAGGCGTCGAGGACGACCAGGAGCTGGATTCGAGCTGTCCCACGAAGGATGTCGAGTGCTGCAGCGTCGGTGCCCGGATTGGACACAACAAGCCTTGGAAACAGCAACCCACACAGAAACAAGAAAGATGCTTCGGTGCAGACCAGCAAGGTCTGTGGGACTCACCACTTGGATGGGAGTCAGGGAACGTCTGAAGCAACCAGAAAAGCCCACGGAAATACAAAGTTACCCCCTCAGGGACCCACCAGTCAACGGGCCAGGGATCGCGAAGGGACCTCAAGACGAAACACAAAATGGCGGCCCACAGGTCACTCGGGATGACCAGGCTGACAATCTTCGGTGGATTCAGTGCTCAAGGTGGGGCTACAAGTCCGCCCAAGCACGACTTCAAGGGCCGTCGAGAAGTCAATGCACTTGCGGAAATGCACGGTGACCAGGAGTTCCGGTTCCACGCTACTCACGAGGGCTGCGGGTCTCCGCTTTGCTGGGGACTCAGGTCGGCCTCTGAGATGTCTGGAAATCCTCTTCCTGGGCTGCAAATACTTCGGAGTCCGGCGGGAGCTTCGATGATGCAGACCGGCAAATTGCTTCATTGATGCCTGCCAAGCAGGGGAGTCACTCCTTGACTCCAAGGGAGATTTCTTCAGTCCTCTGATCTTGAGAAGAGCGTCGAAGGTTCAGGATTCAGCTTCAGAGTTTCATCCAGGGTAATCTATAGTCCTAAGGACAGGGGACCCATATTTATACTAAGGTAGGGGGTTGGACATACTCTGGGGACCCACCTATGGGAGGGTTTGGAAAGAGGGGTGGCTACACCCATTTCCTTTGTCCAGTTTCGTGCCAGAGCAGGGGCTGGAAGCCCCTGAACCGGTTTGAGCTGGACTATGCACAGGGACACCAAATGTGCACCCAGTGCAGGACTTCAAAGCACTCAGAGAGTGCTCCCACCCAGCCCCAATACACATAAACCTGTCTGGGAGGTGGTTACACCTCCCTGTGACAGGAAACCAATTGTCCCGGCCTCCTCTGCCGGAGTTTAGGTCAGCAGTAGGAGGCCAGAACCGTGTCTGTGGCTGCAGCATCCATTTTGTGATGCCAGGGCTCTACTAAGTTTCCACCGGGTATACCAGTGCTGTCATGTCTCTCCCTCTAGAAGGGTGGGATCATACTCCCACACCAGTTACTGGTGTGGGGGTGTAGGAGAGTAGGATCTGCACTTATGTTGCCCCTACTTTTTTTCTGATGTATACACTGGTTTCTGGCTATAGTCTGGCTGGGTCCCTGCTAATCAGGGCCCCAGTCTCACTGATCTCTCTAAACAACTTGGTGTGCATATTAGATGCACTGGTGATTGGATACTGTGGTACCTTATGAGCCCCTAGTATATGGCATCTTAGGTACCTAGGGCATTGGTACTTCACAGGCCTACCAGGGGCTGCAGCATGTATTATGCCACCCCTGGGAAGCATTCTCAATCTGACACCACAGGCCTGCTACTGCAGCCTGTGTGAGGTAGTGTTAGCACTCCTCACTGAGGTATAGGTGCCTATATCTCACCGTACACACACATATAAACCTATCAGCCACCCCTCTTGCAGGCCCTAACAATCCTGAGGGCAGGGTGCTTGGTTTACTATGTGAGGGGGTGCTTCTGCATGAGCAGGACCCCTCTGCAGCTGGCAGAGTCTATTCTCTGCTGCTGTTTGTGGATGCGGTTAAACCATATACTCTTAAGTGCATTATAACCTCGCGGTAAATGCTAACTTTGGAATGACTGCATCAAAACATGTCGTGTTTGGTGTCCAACAACTTGGAATCATACCCCCACACCAGTAACTGGTGTGGGAGTATGATCCCACCGTTCTTGAGGGGATGACATGTACCCACTGTACTAAACGGTAGAAATCTCCTAGAGCCCTAGCATCACAAAATGGATGCCACCAGCACAGACACTGGGCTGCCCTCCTGCTTCTGACCGAAACTCGCAGTGGAGGAAGCCCAACAAAAGGTATCCTGTCACAGGGAGGTGTCACCACCTCCCAGACAGGATTTAGTGTATTGGAGCTGGGTGGGTGCACTCTTAGAGTGCTTTGAAGTCCTGCACTGGGGGAGCAGTAGGCTCCTCTGTGCATATGCCAGCTCAAACCGGTTCAGGGGCTACCTGCCCCTGCTCTGGCGCGAAACTGGACAAAGGGAAGTGGGTGTAACCACCCACTACCCTGACCCTCTTAGAGGAGTGGTCATAGAGCTAGTCCCTCCCCTATCTTCACTATAAGATAGCAAGCATTCCCAATGCAATTCAGATTACCCTGGACGACGCTCTACAAAGAAGAATCCTGGCCCTTCGATGTTCCACTATCTCTGGAAGACTGAAGAATCTCCCTTGGAGTCAAGGAGTGACTCCCCTGCTTGGCAGGCACCAATAACTTCAATCAACGGATGCAAACTGCACCGCTCCCGCCGGAGTCCGAAGTCCCTGCGGCCCCAGAAGCGGATTTCCTGACCTCTCGATGGCCATTTTGAGTCCCCAGCGAAGCTGGGGGATCTGGACCCCACGAGTGACGAGGAATGGCAATACCTAGGAACCGTGCACTAATTTTGAGTGCAAACCCTAAACAACGTTGTACGAACTTGTGCTTTGGACCATTTTTGGCCCAAGTCCCTAGCAGGTCTTGTTCCAAAAATCAGTGGCCTACCCCGTCCCAAGTGACCGTGGGCTCCTGTGAAACTTTTCCTGTGAAGGCGTCTTCGCGGTTACTTGCCCGTTGGCTAGTGACTCCCCCGAAGACTTTCTAACCAACTTCAAGGGCTCTCCTGATTGCTCCGGGCCTGCCCTCACTTACCCTCGCTCGGTAAGTCCATCAGACCTTGCTGGTCTGCATCACTGACTATCTTCAGTCCACACGAGACTTGCAGTTGCCAAGGCTTGTTGGCTCCAATCCGGTTGCCGACACCGTCATCAGCTGCAGACGTCGTGGCACACTCCGAATCCAGCTGCTGGTCATCGTCGATCCCTCCTGGACCTCGTGAGCAAAGAGACGAAACACCATCGACGACCTGAAGTGACGCGACATCGGTGGTCATCCATCTTGCTGGCCACCGGTCACTGGCAAGTGACCTTGAACACTGTCCCCTCAATTTTCAGGTCCTCTTCATCTTCAATCCACCTTCGGATTCCAGCGGACACCTCTTCAGTCGTCTCAAGTAGAGGTGGACGGAATTTGCGAAATTTACTTTCGCAAACTATCGCGAAAATGCTGAAAATCTCCGCAAACACGCCGGAAATATCGCGAAGGCGCGGAAGTTTTTTTCCCGCTTGTTCGCGGTATTTTTTGCGTGATCGCGGGTCGCCAACTTACCCATGCGGTTGCTCACGGGCGCGGCCATCTTGTTTTCACTTGTCCCGCCCTCTCGCGATGCTTACTTCCTGTTCCGGGTCGCGCAATGCATGTTCGCGCCCGTTCGCGGTCGATATTTCCTGTTCGCGACCGCTTTTACTTGATCGCGTTGCTTTTTGCTTGCTCGGGAGAAAATATCGCTCGAACTTGCGCACGTGGTCGCAATGGGCGCGGCCATCTTGTTTTTCACTCTATTGCATGGTTCTGGGGCCTGATTTTGAATCCTCCCAAAATCTTTTCAATCCTTTGTTTATAGCCACTTTTTTTGGATCTTTATTACTTATTATTTCTCTAACTATTTTCCTACCTCTATATTTTTGGTTTTTGTCTACTTTTTTTTGGTTTTTTAGCTACTTTTTCTCTTTCTATTGCCTGCTATTTATTTCCTTTACTCCTTTATTTATTTTACCTTTTCTTTCCCGCCCCGTCCCCAGAACCATGTCCAAGGGTAGGGCTGTTCGCCGGCGCAGCCAGAGCCGCGACCGCCTTCCGCAAGGGGTGCAGGCACGGGCCTTATTTGGGGAGGTGGAGTTGGCTGCACTCATTTTCTTTGTGCAGCGCCACCTCCCCTCAACCCTGGCAGCAGGTGGCAGGCCTGGGTCCGGGTACGGCCTCCGGGAGCGTCGGCAGCGGTGGGGGAAGGTGCGCCGGGCAGTGTCACGCTTCTCTGGTGTTTGGTGCACCCAGGCGCAGCTGACGCACCGGTGGTCCGACATCTTGGACCGTGAGCAGGACCTGCTGGACCTGCTGGGAGTGGAGGTCCCGGGGCTTGATGAGTACCTATTTAATTATTACTACTTTGTGTCTGTTCTTCTGCTCTGTGTTATATATTGCGAATATCTTTTTTTTCTTCCAACCAGCTAGAATGTTGCTGCTTACATTCCAGGTTAATTACGTTTAAAAGTCTGTGATTTTTTTGACACAGGTGCTCTTCTGCGCTGCTACTACTAATCTTACTTGTTTGCAGCTTTGCGTTTGCGCTTGCTTAGCGTGATTCTTTACGAGTTTATTTTAGAGAAATTAAGTTACGTAATGCTACAGTGACTCTAGTCCACTCCTTACTTTGTCCTGTCACTAATAGATAGGGGCGGATTGATACTTCGGTTTAGGTACTTTTTATGAGCTTCTAATTTGTTAGTGGTATGCGTGATGCCCCCTCACTCAGTTACGTGACGTGCTGGTAGTACGGCTGTCTTTATTAGAACCTTTTCTAGTTTGTTCAATGAGTGGTGGTAGGCTTAGCAGTTACTTAGCACTAGCAGATCAGCATCAATCAATCAAACCCAAATTTGGTGTATACAAAACATGTAGTCATGTTCATGTGTCCTCCATGATTTGACCATATGCATTGTTGAGGAATACAGTGGAAATGCATACTTAATGTACAATTGGCATGCCTGGAATAGGTGGGCTAGGTTGGGTGGTACGTTGTACTTAGGCTTAGTTGTAACTTGGTATTCTGGAATCAGAATGGAAGACTGGATTACTGTTGATAAATAGTAACTTAAGTAGTCGAACTGCGAATCCCCCGATATTACTTGTTGACCAGATGAGATCGGTCAATTTAGTTATTGCAATTGTTGTTTACATAAGTGTTTTTTGACCGTTGTTGAAAAATATTGTATTTGTTTGACACCATCCATCAATGTTTGTCTCTTTCTTATATCTTTCCTGTTCATCAGCACCCAGGGGCAGACCGACAGGAACTGGGCAGTCGGCGGGACACACAGAACACCACCAGGAGGACACCGCTGAGGGCTCCTCTGCTGGCCCCAGTAAGTCTTCTTGTTTTTAATAATATTTCTTACTCCATAACTTGTACTGCCCCATATTTTTCCCGAACTATTGTTTGTTTCCAAATGCTATTTTTTTACCACCAATTATCCTTCGATCTGTACGGTTTCAAAAATCTTATCCCTGCCTCCGCTATGATGACTCTGAGTACTACTACTACTACATACTGTCAGTCTGTCTGTACTGTAGTAGCTAGTCTTGCCCAGTTGGCCAGTGCCACTCTTTGTGAAAGGTTGTAATATAAAACTCATATTCACCAGTAGCTCGAGCCATTGAGTCCAATCCGTTGGGTCGTTGACTTGTACTACTTTTACTCTTATAGATCTTGAGGGTTTGAAAATTCACAGCAACAGCCCTACCAGATTTATTACTATTTTGATATGATACCCTATAGGACATACTACTGTTGTAGGGATCTTGCACATACACAGACATTTGCACCAGAAAATAGGATGTTGGTGATGGTAGGTTGGACCTTCCTTGCACACCTCAATCAGAAATTCCGCACCCACCACAATTCCACTGCTTGACTTTAGTACTGTCTTGTCATAACTATTAGGTCTCGGAACCCTCCCCCAAGATACCCAACAAGTAGACAACCCAGAACATAACACACCCAACCTCTCAGTCGTGGAAGCAATTCACATGCACACCCTTACTTTAATTTGCTCGTGTAAGTTAGTCCACACCAAATACCACCAAGTCTATGTAAGTTCAAAATGTTTATTTCAATTTGAGAAGGTCTGT
Organism: Triturus cristatus; assembly: GCF_964204655.1. NCBI lineage: Eukaryota > Metazoa > Chordata > Amphibia > Caudata > Salamandridae > Triturus > Triturus cristatus. The sequence continues at coordinate 1,126,571,172 of NC_140579.1, read as the reverse complement.
ACACTGTTTTCTTATAAATGCAGCACCAACCGGAAAATCAATAACATTAAAACAATATACATTGTTACACTTATACAGTTGGGAATTAAATCATGATAACTGAACAGTGGTGGAAGGCAGCACCACCATCCCATAGCAATTTAGTTTATATAAATTCATAAATGAAGATGTGAGTGAAGGGACCCCTCACCTTAGAAGAACCTAGTACTGGTAGTTGTTGCATCATTCAGAAGCTCTGGTTCGTAGAAGGGAATCTCGCGTCTGTAATGCGAAAAATGAAATGGTGTGCGTTAGTATATTGCAACTTGCAAGCATTTCTCAGTCGTGCCAAAAAGTGTAGCATTTATGGATAAGCAATATGGACTAACAGTAACAGTAGTACACCAGTACTTCCTAAAAAAGTGGCTTGTTAATGTTTGTTGACCGCTTGTACACAGCGCGTAGACTAGACAGTAGCAGTGTGAGGCAGGTCATGTGGGCTCAAAGGTGTCTTAAGCTGCAAGGTAAAGGTAACGTCACATGTGCAAAAATAAAAGACACAAAGGTAAAATGGTAGCATGGCTAGGGCTAATTAAGCAAAGGCTACAATGATCATATATAACTATTAGAGTCTACTCTACTACTACCTGATTTGTACTAGTGATGTATGTTAGTATTAACTCATTTTTCAACCTTGCTACTGATCAATAGGGGGGAGGTGTATATGACGCCTAATAAATGTGTAATGTTTTCTAGGCGCACTACCGACCACCATTGCCGGGGCCAGCGAACAAGGCGACGCGGAGGGCGAGGATGCGGCAGTTGCTGCCGATACCGACGGTGGAGCGGTAGGGGGAGTGGCAGCACCAGTGGCAGGCGGTGGTAAGTTAGATTCATAATCCTTAACTATTGTTGAACTTGACAGTACACTCACTGCAAGGGTGTACTGTATGTATATGTATACTGTACAGTTGTGATGACTTAGGGCCCCATTAGGATGGTGGGCGTATTGCCCCGCCGGGCCGGCTGGAATTCACTGCCGACACCGCAGGGGCAAACCTCCCGCCATCCCTGTAGAAAATATTCAGACCCCCCCTGTTAGAATCCGGGGTCTCTGGTTGGCGCAGGTATGCACTTGCGACAAGCAGGGACCCTTTCCTCTAAGTCAGGGCAAAGGATCACCTCTTTAAAAATAACCCCTGCTCACCCTCTAGGTAACGTGGCGCGAGCAGTCAGGCTAGATTTCCAGAGGGCATATAGGTTAAGCGTTCAAGTTGTCCCACACAATAATCACCTCCCCACCACACAAAGACACAAGGCTGTATTTATCAAAAATAGGATTCTTTATATAAAAGGTTTTCTTTCAGGCAGGTTGCATAAATACAGTTCTCTTGGTAAAATAATCCAGTTACTCTCAAAATGCTTTAAGGGCAGTCCACAGGTTTCAAAATGGCACAGTTCTGTTTAAAATAAGTTCTTTAGGTCTTCGGGGCACTTCGTAGCGCCTTTGGGGTGCTCTGGGCAAGGTTTTGAAAGGACCGTGCCGTTTCTCACGCTTCTCGCGTGAGCACGAGTACGCTTGCCGTACCTCACGCTTCTCGCGTGAGCACCGGCAATGGTTTTCTATGCGGGTACGGTTCGGACTGTCAGGGACGCTCCGTACCTGGAGGGAAGCACCGGTACGGTGCGAACACGGCTTCCTCAGTACGGTGCGAACTCAGAGCGGGTCAAAAGGCAGTACAGTACGAACCAAGCTATTATTACAGCGCGAACCAGGATATTGGTACAGTCAGTACGGGGCAAATGTACGAGGCGAACCAGGTGATTCCCGGCGTCAGTACGGTGCGAACTTGCTTCCAGGCAGTAAATACGCTCAAACTTAAAAGGCAGTACGCTTCAAACTAACACTTGGACTCAGCCCTGGGACGATCGGTACGGTCCGTACGAAAGCAAGTACGGGTCGTACTTTTCACGCGCTGGCACAATACCTTGTAGAATTCACGGCGAAGGTGCGTGGCGGCCTCGCGGTCCAGTCCAGGGGTGTCCCACGTCGCGCTGGCGTCCCAAGTGTCCAGGGGACAGCGGAGCTTCGTGGGGCGCTCGGGCAGGATGCAGGTCGCCGCGAAGGGGGGTCAGAAGCAGGAGGGCAGTCTCGGGGGTGATTTCACAGCGCAGCGCGCTGTCAGCTTCGTACACGGCGAACCAGGGCACGGTCCTCACAAGAGCCTCCACAACCCGGCGGGGTCACAGGGGGCTCGGCGCTCAGACGCAGGACTCTCCTCCTTACTTTGCGAGCTACGGCTCGAGGGGGCAGCTGTTCACAGTGCTCGGGCTGTCAGGCCTTTACTTTGTTTGCAGCCACACCAGCAGCAGAAGTCGCGTTGCTCAGTGAGGTCAGGGGATGCTCAGGTTCTCAGGGGTCAGCTGGCAGAATCACTCCTTGGCACTTCTCCTCTTCTTCAGGAAGGTAGCGCCCACTGTTCCTGGGGCGCAGATCAGGGGGCAAGTTCACTAGCAAGCCCTTGGAGATTGTTTTCAGCACAAGTTGATTAAAAGTCTTTTCTGTAGTCTTTTCTTCCTCTCCTTCCAGCAGCAGGCACCCACTGCAGGCCAGTCTCTTAGGCAGAGAGACAGTATTCCTCCTTCAGCTTCTCCAGGTCCTTCTCCTTCAGGCAGAGGTTCGTCTTGGCGTCAACAGGATCTGATTTCTTAGGAGCCAGGCTCCTACTTTTATACACCAATTCTTTTGTTCTTTAGCGCCAGGGGGCCTGGGCCTGGCTCAGTCCAGTTTTTGGAGCACTTTGTTGTGGTGACTCTGCGCTTTCCTTTCAGCAGCAGGGCAGAGACATCAGCCGCTCCACAGGGGGCGGCGCCGGCTTTGTGCTGGCAGAGCACAGGTCTATTCAAGAGTCAGGGTGTACTCCTCCCACCCATCCTGGTGTAATCTCTCTACCCACCACCTGGCAGCCAACCTGTCTCTGGGGTTTCCCCAACCCTGCTCCTTACTGTTGCTAGGCAGAACACACACACACACAGCGCAGAGGCGGACTGAATGGCCAGATCAGTAAATACTAACTTTCTAAAAGTAGTATTTACAAACACAGGATATTAAAATAAACTTTACTAAAAGAAGTATTTTATTATTCTGAGTCCAGGCATACTAAACATGACTTTCTACCATGCTCTATGAGTCCACTGGGGTCACAGCGTGTAGTGACTCCAGCAGCCCATTCTGGCCTATGGAGAGCAGGGAGCCTTCAATAGTGAAAAACGAAAATGGCTGTAATTCACTATTAAGACATGCCACACACATCAGGGCATGTCCTACCTTATGCCTACAATGCACCCTGCCCTTGGGCCTACCAGAGGGGTGACTAATATGTAGTTAAGGGAAGGTTTAGGGACTGGCAAGTGGGGGCACTTGCGCAGTCAGCGCGACAGTACCAGACTGCGCGCAGGTTCTGCAGTGGCAGACCCTAGACATATTTTACTAGGCCGCTTCTGTGGGTGGCACAACCAGTGCTGCAGGCCCACCAGCGGTATTTGTATTTACAAGCCCTGGCACTCCTGGTGCACTTTACTAGGGGCTGACAGTAAACCAAATGACTCAATCATGGACACCAATCAATGTATACATTTTTAAAAGGGAGCACTTGCACTGTGGCACTGATCAGCAGTGTCACAGTGCTCTGAGCAGCCAACACCAACAAAACACAATGAGGCACATCAGCAAAAAGTGGAAGGGAGACTCACGCCAAGGTGCCAGGTCTAACACGTGTCCCCTCCAGCTGAAATGTGGGGAGAACTACCCTACCCCAGGGAGTTCCTCTTCACTAAGGCGGAAAAACCTGGACAGACCGTCAGCATTGGCGTGATCTGTGCCAGGGCGATGTTCCACCGTAAAGTCCATACCCTGTAGGGAGATGGACCACCTCAACAGTTTTGGGTTTTCACCCCTCATTTGCATCAACCATCTGAGGGGCCTGTGGTCGGTCTGAACCCGGAAGTGAGACCCAAACAAGTAGGGTCTTAGCTTCTTCAGCGCCCAGACCACAGCAAACGCTTCTCGCTCTATCGCACTCCACCTTTGTTCCAGTGGAAGTAACCTTCTACTAATAAAGGCTACAGGTTGGTCCCAGCCCTCCTCAGTCATCTGTGAGAGAACAGCCCCTACGCCATGCTCTGATGCGTCTGTCTGCACTAGGAATTCCTTGGAGAAGTCAGGAGCCAAGAGCACGGGCGCCGTGCACATGGCAGTTTTCAGGGTGTCAAAGGCGTTCTGACAGGTGTCAGTCCATATCACTTTTCTGGGCTGCTTCTTCGAAGTCAGCTCTGTCAAGGGGGCAACGATGCTGCAATACCCCTTGACAAACCTCCTGTAGTACCCAGTGAGTCCTAAAAAGGCCCTCACCTCCGTCTGGGTCTTTGGGGGCTCCCAAGCCAGGATGGTTTCTATCTTGGGTTGTAGGGGCGCCACCTGGCCGCTCCCCACCTGGTGTCCCAAGTACACCACGGACCCCTGCCCGATCTGACACTTGCTTGCCTTGATCGTGAGGCCTGCCTTGCGCAGTGCCATCAACACTTCCCAGAGATGTTGCAGGTGTTCTTCCCATGTGCCGCTGAACACTGCGATGTCATCCAGGTATGCTGCGCTGAACTCGGTCAGTCCAGCCAACACCTGGTTGACCAACCTCTGGAAGGTGGCAGGGGCATTCTTCATCCCAAATGGCATGACACGGAACTGGAAATGCCCATCTGGTGTGGAGAATGCAGACCTCTCTTTGGCCCCATCAGTTAAGGCGATCTGCCAGTACCCAGACGTTAGATCAAACGTGCTGAGGTACCGGGCAGCCCCTAACCGATCGATGAGCTCATCAGCTCTGGGGATGGGGTGCGCGTCAGTCTTCGTGACTGAATTGAGTCCTCTGTAGTCCACACAGAACCGGAGTTCGGGTGTGGCACCCGGCGCTGTAGCCTTTGGGACCAAGACCACTGGGCTGGCCCAAGGACTGCTGGAGGACTCAACCACCCCAAGAGCAAGCATCTTTGAGACCTCCTCTTTGATGCAGGCTCTGACCCTGTCAGTCACTCTGTAAGCCTTGTGCTTCACAGGTAAGCTGTCTCCTGTATCCACATCATGGACGCACCAATCTGTGATACCAGGAACCAGGGAGAACAGGTCAGGAAACTGCCCCAGCAGATGGCGGCAGTCATCCTGTTGCTCAGGGGTCAGGGTGGGTGAGAGGTTTACTCCATCCACTGACCCGTCCTGCTCTGAGGCTACCAAGAGGTCAGGAAGAGGTTCTGACTCCTCCTCCGTCCCATCATCGGTGGCCAAGAGCATGCCCACTTCGGACCTCTCCAAGTGGGGCTTGAGGCGATTGACATGTAGGACCCTTAAGGGGTTCCTAGGAGACTGCAAGTTCACCAAGTAGGTGACAGAACTCTTGCGCTCCACAATCTCAAAGGGTCCTGTCCACTTGTCCTGGAGTGCACAAGGCTCCACCGGGGCAAGGACCCATACCTTTTGACCAGGTTGAAGCTCAACCAGAGTGGCATTCTGGTCGTACCACCGCTTCATTTCCTCCTGGCTGGCTTCCAGATTTGCCTCAGCAAGTTGCCTGAAACGCCTAGTCTGGTTCCTGAAGGCCAGCATGTAACTAAATACATTCTGGGGAGGTTTCCTGGGAGATTGCTCCCAGCCTTCCTTGACCAGACTCAGAGGTCCACGTACAGGGTGGCCATACAGAAGCTCAAAGGGACTGAACCCCAGAGACTTCTGTGGCACCTCACGGTACGCAAAGAGAAGGCATGGTAAGAGGACGTCCCACTTACGCCTCATTGGTCCTTCAAGGCCCATGATCATGCCCTTTAGGGTTCGGTTGAATCGCTCAACCAACCCGTTTCCTTGTGGATGGTAAGGGGTGGTGAACTTGTATGTCACACCACATTCTTGCCAAAGGGATTTCATATATTTCGATATGAAATTGGTCCCCCTATCGGACACCACCTCTAGAGGGAATCCTACTCGTGAGAAAATTCCCATCAGTGCTCGTCCCACCACGGGGGCCGTCACTGTCCTCAGAGGGATGGCTTCAGGGTACCGGGTGGCATGGTCCACCAAGACCAGGATAAACCTGTTGCCCATGGCTGTCTTGGGGTCCAGTGGCCCCACAATGTCAATCCCCACTCGCTGGAATGGGGTACTGACTACAGGGAAAGGTTGGAGTGGAGCTTTCAGCTTCCTTCCACTCTTGCCACTTGCCTGGCAAGTCTGGCATGTCCTGCAGTGAGTATCAGAACTCCTGCGCATTTGGGGCCAATAAAAGTGGGTGACAAGCCTTTCAAAGGTCTTGTCCTGCCCCAAATGCCCTGCTAATGGCACGTCGTGAGCCAGCCCCAGTAGGAAGGTTCTGAACTTCTGGGGTACCACCAGCGCACGGGCTGACCCAGGTTCAGCAACCTTAGGCTCTGAGTACAGGAGGTCGTTCTCCCAGTAGATCAAGTGAGTTCCGGACTGATCACCATTGGCCTGGGCTGCAGCCTGCTGCCGCATACCCTCTAGGGAGGGGCACTCTTTCTGCTCCCTGCAGAATTCCTCCCTGGAGGGGCCTCCTTCTTGCTGCCAATGGGTCAGCTCAGGCAGGTCCCCCAGTTCGGCTGTCTGTTCCCCGGTAGGCTCCAGGGCATCCCCCTCAAGGTCTGCTTCCTCCTGGGCCGTGGGAACTTCAGGAGCCGGTTTCCCGTGCCTCCCTTGCCCTCTCTCTAAGGCCGGTTCCTGGGCCTCTCCCTCAGGCTCCAGGGTCCCTTCAACACCCCTACTGGCTGCCATTGACCGGGTGGTCACGCACGCCCAATCAGGTAAACCCACCATCCGCAGATGGGCTGTCTTCTCCACCTTTTCCCAAGGGGAGCTCTCTAAGTCATTCCCTAGGAGACAGTCTACAGGCATGGCAGTTCTCACAGCGACTTGCAGAGTACCAGAGACCCCCCCCCCCCACTCAAAGGGAACTTGAGCCATTGGACAATGACTCTCCGTGTTGTCAGCATTGACAACCCGACAATAGGCATGGGGTACGACCTGCTCTTGAGATACCAGGTGCTGCCGCACTGCAGTCACGCTGGCTCCTGTGTCTCTAAGAGCCTCTACCTTCTTCCCATTGACGGTCACCACTTGCCCATATTTCTTAGTGTTAGAGGGCAAGTTGGCTTGGGGGACCATCTCACTGTCTCCTAGTGAGACTAAGGTCATCTGGACGGGGTCCCACCAACCTTGGACTTCTACCTCCTCCCCAAAGGCTACTGTAGCCACTTGCCTGGGTGGAGCACCAGTGGGTGCGGGTTTCACATATTGGCGACACTTGGGATCACTGGCAAAGTGACCTAGTTCACCACATTTATAACATTGAGGGGGCCCCTTGGGAACAGGTTTACCTGTCGGGGCCCCTGTCTGCTTCGGGGTCGGGGGAGGCTGAGAACCCTTCTGCTGGTTCCCTTGGGGATTACTTTGGGGGCCTTTTTGGAACCCTTTCTGTTTTCCCTTGTCCCCCCCATTCTTCTGCTGGGGACCCTGCCCACCCTTGGCGGAGTCTCCCACGGGACCCTTGTGGACCCTGGTGCTGAGCCAGCGGTCCGCCTCCTCAGCAAGCTTCCTAGGGTTAGTCAGCTTGCTATCTATCAGGTGTTGGCGTAGCTCAGGAAAACAATTAAGCGACAAGTGCTCCCATGCAATTAAATCAAAGAGACCTTGGTAATCATCTACTTTGCTACCCTTCACCCAGCCATCCAGTGCTCTGCAGAAAAAGGTCACATACTCCACATACGTACCCCCCGCAATCTTGGTACACCCCCTGAACCTCTGTCTATACATTTCAGGAGTTAGCCCATATCTGGTCATTAAAGCTTCTTTCATGTGGGGGTAAGAATTCTGCATGTCTAAGGGCAAATCTAAAAGTGTGTCCCGCCCCTCACTGAGGAACCGCCCCCACAACCCCGCTCCCCAGTCTTTCTCAGGGACCCGGTGGGAGGACATGGCTACCTCATAGGCCCGGAACCATTGCCCTATGTCATCATTCCTGTAGAACTCTTTAACTACATCTTTTGGGATGTACACCCTTGACTCTACCTGCACCGGTGTTGCGCTGCCACCAGAGGGAGTGTTCTCCAAACTTTTCTCTTTGATCGCCAGTTCCCTCATTCTGGCGTTGTGCTCCATCAGGATCTTTCTCTCCTCAAGAGCCATTCTCTTTTCTTCTAGATCCAGCTTTTTGCTTTCCAGCTCCAATTGACCATCTATTTTCAGTTTTGCCAAAGTGACTTGTTGCTCTCTTGCGGCCTGTCTGTCTGTCAGCTCCTCTGGTGACAGACCTCTGCCCGCACTGTGGATGCTCTCCGCTGGTTCCACTAGGTCAATCTCCTCAGGTACAACATCCTCAGCTGCACCCCTTGATTCCATCCAGGCTTTCAGCGCCTTGTAGATCTGTGGTTTGAGCTTGCACCCCACATGTGGAACCTTGAACTTCTTGCAGAAGTACTTGAGTTGCCTTCTTGTGTAGTCGTCCAGTTTTGACGCATCCCATTCCCATTCCATCTCAGAGGCTTCAGATGCTGTGCTGTTTGAGCCCGGCATGGCTTCAAACGCAAGGGATCTTCTTTTTCCTTGGCAAGCGAAAATTAAAACTTGAAAAAGTTCTGTGGTTTAAGCTACTGGACTGTGCAATGGTTAGTAATCACTGCGCAGACACCAAGAACGCAAATCCGTAAATCCCACCGCTGCCACCAATGTTAGAATCCGGGGTCTCTGGTTGGCGCAGGTATGCACTTGCGACAAGCAGGGACCCTTTCCTCTAAGTCAGGGCAAAGGATCACCTCTTTAAAAATAACCCCTGCTCACCCTCTAGGTAACGTGGCGCGAGCAGTCAGGCTAGATTTCCAGAGGGCATATAGGTTAAGCGTTCAAGTTGTCCCACACAATAATCACCTCCCCACCACACAAAGACACAAGGCTGTATTTATCAAAAATAGGATTCTTTATATAAAAGGTTTTCTTTCAGGCAGGTTGCATAAATACAGTTCTCTTGGTAAAATAATCCAGTTACTCTCAAAATGCTTTAAGGGCAGTCCACAGGTTTCAAAATGGCACAGTTCTGTTTAAAATAAGTTCTTTAGGTCTTCGGGGCACTTCGTAGCGCCTTTGGGGTGCTCTGGGCAAGGTTTTGAAAGGACCGTGCCGTTTCTCACGCTTCTCGCGTGAGCACGAGTACGCTTGCCGTACCTCACGCTTCTCGCGTGAGCACCGGCAATGGTTTTCTATGCGGGTACGGTTCGGACTGTCAGGGACGCTCCGTACCTGGAGGGAAGCACCGGTACGGTGCGAACACGGCTTCCTCAGTACGGTGCGAACTCAGAGCGGGTCAAAAGGCAGTACAGTACGAACCAAGCTATTATTACAGCGCGAACCAGGATATTGGTACAGTCAGTACGGGGCAAATGTACGAGGCGAACCAGGTGATTCCCGGCGTCAGTACGGTGCGAACTTGCTTCCAGGCAGTAAATACGCTCAAACTTAAAAGGCAGTACGCTTCAAACTAACACTTGGACTCAGCCCTGGGACGATCGGTACGGTCCGTACGAAAGCAAGTACGGGTCGTACTTTTCACGCGCTGGCACAATACCTTGTAGAATTCACGGCGAAGGTGCGTGGCGGCCTCGCGGTCCAGTCCAGGGGTGTCCCACGTCGCGCTGGCGTCCCAAGTGTCCAGGGGACAGCGGAGCTTCGTGGGGCGCTCGGGCAGGATGCAGGTCGCCGCGAAGGGGGGTCAGAAGCAGGAGGGCAGTCTCGGGGGTGATTTCACAGCGCAGCGCGCTGTCAGCTTCGCACGGCGAACCAGGGCACGGTCCTCACAAGAGCCTCCACAACCCGGCGGGGTCACAGGGGGCTCAGCGCTCAGACGCAGGACTCTCCTCCTTACTTTGCGAGCTACGGCTCGAGGGGGCAGCTGTTCACGGTGCTCGGGCTGTCAGGCCTTTACTTTGTTTGCAGCCACACCAGCAGCAGAAGTCGCGTTGCTCAGTGAGGTCAGGGGATGCTCAGGTTCTCAGGGGTCAGCTGGCAGAATCACTCCTTGGCACTTCTCCTCTTCTTCAGGAAGGTAGCGCCCACTGTTCCTGGGGCGCAAATCAGGGGGCAAGTTCACTAGCAAGCCCTTGGAGATTGTTTTCAGCACAAGTTGATTAAAAGTCTTTTCTGTAGTCTTTTCTTCCTCTCCTTCCAGCAGCAGGCACCCACTGCAGGCCAGTCTCTTAGGCAGAGAGACAGTATTCCTCCTTCAGCTTCTCCAGGTCCTTCTCCTTCAGGCAGAGGTTCGTCTTGGCGTCAACAGGATCTGATTTCTTAGGAGCCAGGCTCCTACTTTTATACACCAATTCTTTTGTTCTTTAGCGCCAGGGGGCCTGGGCCTGGCTCAGTCCAGTTTTTGGAGCACTTTGTTGTGGTGACTCTGCGCTTTCCTTTCAGCAGCAGGGCAGAGACATCAGCCGCTCCACAGGGGGCGGCGCCGGCTTTGTGCTGGCAGAGCACAGGTCTATTCAAGAGTCAGGGTGTACTCCTCCCACCCATCCTGGTGTAATCTCTCTACCCACCACCTGGCAGCCAACCTGTCTCTGGGGTTTCCCCAACCCTGCTCCTTACTGTTGCTAGGCAGAACACACACACACACAGCGCAGAGGCGGACTGAATGGCCAGATCAGTAAATACTAACTTTCTAAAAGTAGTATTTACAAACACAGGATATTAAAATAAACTTTACTAAAAGAAGTATTTTATTATTCTGAGTCCAGGCATACTAAACATGATTCTCCAGTATTTGGGGTGTCTTTCATAGATTCACATGCTTGAATATTCCCCGTCGTCGAAGTGGGAGTCCCACGGTATATATAAAAAGCAATAAGTATCATGTATATATACATATACACATACATAACCACATAAGAGTATATACATACCCAAATAAACTTATATATATATAGTTCAAATAACATATCAAGTTAAAATACCATAGGATAGTATTGAGACATAGGAAAGCATTGAGAAAAAGATTCACTTTGCTAACATATCACTGTCATTTTATAGTCCAAACTCCAGCCAATCAGGCGCTAGCACCCTCTAGAACCTTCTCCTCAGAGGCTCAGGCCCTCAGATTTTCTACCGCACGTCGTGTGAAGGGAGTCTCCCTGAGCTCTGCTCAGTTCTTCATCTGGTTTGAGGTTTTTTTTATCTCTCATCATGTCTGCAAGTAAGAAATCTCTTTTCCGTCCTTGTTCATCTTGCGGAAAGTTAAGACTTTTCTCTGAGGATCCCCATGAGAAATGTATTTATTGTCTGTATCCTGATCATAAGGTGGCTAATTGTAAGATCTGCAGAACTTTCTCTCACAAAACTTTGAAAGATAGAGAAGGTCGCCTTTTAATATGGCTTCAAAAACTGAAGGACACAGACAACCCACTTTCTGAGGTGGAAAGTGTAGCCTCTGTCAAAACAGGAGTCTCCTCAAAGCGTGGAAGTGTCCAGGACTTGCCATCTCCTTTTCTGAAAAAGAAGAGACTTCACCTTGAGGAAGTGTCTACAGGCAAAGTCTCTGTTACCACGTCTGCGCCCCCGAGACGTAGCTCTCAGGCGTCTTTGACTCCGTCAGCACATGTTTCCAGTCAGAAACTTTCAAAACCGTCGACGGGCCAGTCGACGGCCCCTCCGTCGACGAGATCGGCTACTTCATCAGCCTCGTCGACGACGGTGACGACGGTATCGAGCAGATATCCTTCGTCGACGACACTGACTTCGTCGACGTCTTCTCCGTCGACGGTAGTATGTGTGTCTCTTAGAACTGTCTCGTCGACGATACCACTCACTTCTTTGTCGACGACTGGGAAGCTGGCGCTTCCGTCGACGTCTACAACTCCGTCGACGATGGATAAAAAGAAGAAGAGGAAATCTTCCTCGTCGACGACAGCCCCGTCGACGACAGCCTCGTCGACGACAGCCACACCGTCGAAAACAGCCACACCGTCGACGACAGCCCCGTCGACGACAGCCACCCCGTCGACGGCAGTCCCGTCGACGGCAGCCTCCTCGTCGACGACAGCTCCGTCGCCGATTGCTTCGTCGACGGTCGCCTCGACGACGACAGGGTCAAATTTTGCGACAATGCCATTGGTGCCAATGTCAACGCCAGCACTGGGGTCTGTGGACAGCTCCTTAATGCTACGTCGTAAGGCCATGCTAGACCCAGTTATGTTACCACGTGGACCACGGCCACCTCGTCAACTATTTCCCTCAGGGGATGAGGACGATTCGGATGAGGGCGATCAGTCTCTTTTTCGGGATGCTCATAGTCCTTCTGAGCTCCATATAAAGTGCCAAGAGTCTGAGGAGGATGAATACTATGAACAGGAAGAAGAGCAAAATCCCTCTGCTCCGGTTCCTATGGTGCAGCTTCCTGTGCAGCTTATTTCCAACCTCCAATATATGTTGGAAGATTATAATCGTCGTTTTCCAGCATCCCCTCAAAATTCTCAACGTGAAGCGCCATCTGAGGTTCCACCTCATCCTATATTGCCAACGATACCCACGCCCTCCATACCTGCACTGCCTTCCAATGTAGAGGAGGATAATATGGACAATCTTGATACGGAAGAGGGTGAGCTCCCAGAGGACGACTCTATGGCGGACTGGGATGACTACCAAATCAATTCGCCCGCATCACCGCCAAGGTCACCAGTCAACTCGCCACCTGTCGACATAACAGGGTTCCATCAGCTGATGGAGAGAGCAGCGCAACGCTTTCACCTTCCCATGGTGGTTAGGGAAGAGGACTGTTTCTTGTACGACTTCAAGTCCCAGCCTCAGAAACAAGTACGAGCTGTGCCAATCATAGACTTCATATGGAATGAAGGCATAAAATTAATGAAGACACCTAATTCTATTCCGGCGGTGCTCCCACGCCTGGAGAAAAAATATAAAGCTCCGGATTCTTCCCCAGCCTGCTTGGTGTCTCAACCTAAGCCGGACTCAGTGATCACACAAGCGGCACAGCGCCGCTCCAAGAATCCATCATCTCCAATGTCATAGGCAAGAAGTTTTCCACCATGGCGTCAACAACGGTCCGGGCTGCGAATTCCTTGGCAATCCTCGGCCGTTATGATAGACAGATGTGGTCGGACATGGCTGCATTGATCAAGCTTATACCGGAGGATTCTAGAGCGGAAGCTCAGAAGATCCTGCAAGAGGGTGAGAGGGCGTCATCCGAGATCATTGACTGCTCTGTTGACATCGCATCCACCGGTTTCCGCCAATTGGCGGGAGCAGCCGTCCTAAGGAGACAGGGCTGGCTTCGATCAACCTCTTTTCGGCAAGAGGTCCAGGCTAAGATTTTGGACATGCCATATGACGGGGAGTCATTATTCGGCCAGCATGTGGAAGATGCCTTGCAAACCATTAAAAAGGACACGGATACGGCTCGTTCCCTCGGCACTCTACAGTTTAAGAAGCAGCCCTTTCGAGGTGCGCGCGGCCGCGGCACCTCCTCATCATCATCCTTTCGTGGCTCCTCGTCCCAATACCGCTCGTACAATCAAGGGCAACAACGGTACTTTTCACAACCGCAGCAGTCCTACAGACAGCAAACTAGCAAGTCATTTAGAGGAAAGTCGAATTACAGAGGAAATTCAACCAAGAAGCAGTGACTCTGTACGGACAAAACTTCCTTTTCCCAGTTGTCCTCTAGTTCTTGTTGGAGGAAAAATCTCCCAATTCTTTTCAACCTGGTCCTCAATCACTTCGGACCGCTGGGTTCTGGATATTATTTCAAGGGGCCACGCCCTAAAGTTTGTGAAGGTTCCTCCACGCACACCTCCATCCGGGCCACCACCCGCCCATCTCAGAGAACTTTTCAAACAAATCCAAATAATGTTAAACAAGGGTGCCATCGAAGTGGTTCCGAAATATCAAAGAGGGTTGGGATTCTATTCCCGTTTTTTCCTCATACTAAAGAAATCAGGGGAATGGCGTCCCATCCTCGATCTCAGATTGCTCAACAAATTTCTCAAGACTCAGTCCTTTCGGATGCTCACATTGAAGGACATCCTCCAATTCTTTTCTCAGGAGGATTACATGACAACGATCGATCTGCAGGACGCATATTTCCATGTGCCCATTCTACCACGTCACAGGAAATACCTACGGTTTCGAGTGGGCCACAGGGATTACCAATTCAAAGTCCTACCCTTCGGACTCTGCTCAGCCCCGCGGGTCTTTACAAAATTCCTGGCCCCGGTGGTGGCTCACTTACGACAAGAGGGTATTCAGATATACCCCTACCTGGACGATTGCCTCATCAAAGCTCAATCCTCCCACCAGGCGGCCCTCGATACCCAGCGCTGTCTCGATCTATTCCAGTCCCTGGGGTTGTCGATCAATGTACAAAAATCTCAACTCACGCCGACTACGTGCAAGACCTTTCTCGGCGCTTGTATCAATACGAGCACAGCCATGGATTTTGCTTCAGCAGAGCGTCAAGAACGGATTCAACAGCTTGCGAGCTCCATCGCAGCAAAGCAGTCAGTTTCAGTCCGCATATTAAAATCCTTTCTGGGAATGGCGTCCTCATACATCGCTTTGATCCCTCTCTGCAGACTAAAGAGTCGCATCATCCAAGAGGAGTTAGACAAGCAGTGGCGCCAGGTTTCCGGTTCCTTCAACGATCAGATCGTGGTGTCACCCCGCATGGCTCAAGCGCTGCATTGGTGGACTCGTCCTGCCAACATCGCAGCAGGAACATCTTTTCTGTCGACAACCCCAGAACTCGTCCTTACCACGGACGCATCCATGGAGGGTTGGGGCGCACATTTTCAAGATCTATCCGTCAAGGGCCAATGGTCAGCGGCTCAGCGTTGCTGGCACATCAACAGACTGGAACTGATGGCCATTTTCTTGGCGTTGAAATCCTTCCGCCTGCAATTCCAAGGGAAGTCAGTCTTCATTCAGACGGACAACACCACGTGCATGCACTACCTGAACAAACAGGGCGGGACAAGATCTCCACCGCTCTCCCGTCTGGCGCAGAGGATTTGGAGTTGGGCCATACTCCATCAGATGACGTTACAAGCAATTCATCTGCCCGGCATTTCCAATACTCTGGCGGATGCACTCAGTCGGTCAGCATCATCAACCCACGAGTGGGAGTTACATCAACCGACGCTGGAATTTGTCTTCAACCTTTGGGGTCACCCGACAATCGACCTCTTCGCAACCCCGCAGAATGCAAAATGCCAGTCCTACGCAAGCTGGTTTCCCCACCAAGGGTCGTGCGGAAATGCCCTTTCGATCAATTGGTACGGGATATTTGCGTACGCTTTTCCGCCGATTCCTTTGATTCCGCGAGTGCTGCGGAAGATGAGACAACAACCGTGCCATGTACTTCTAATAGCTCCACGGTGGCCTCGGCAAGCATGGTTTTCGGAGTTGCTTCTCCTATCCCAACGCGAGCCCATCCTTCTCCACCTGAAGCCGGATCTGCTGACAATGAACGATGGTCGGATATGCCATCCGAATCCCAGCTCTCTCAGCTTGTCGGCTTGGAACCTGAGCACCTTGAATTTGCTCATTTGAACATTCCTCCAGCCTGCAGGGAGGTGTTAGCTAAGGCAAGAGCTCCATCCACAGTGAAAACGTATAAGCTCAAATGGAAGCGATTTTGTCATTGGTGTGCTTCCGCCCACATTCATCCTGTGCACGCTCCCCCAGAACACATTCTGCCATTCTTCCTACAACTAGCGCAGTCTGGATTATCGCACTCTACCCTAAAGGTCTTTCTAGCGGCAATATCTCGCTTCCGACAAGACGGCTCGTCCTCTCTCTATTCATCCAGAGTCATACAACAATTTTTCAAGGGTCTCTTCCGCATGTTCCCGCCCATTCGGCGTCCTCCACCCACGTGGCGCCTGAACATCGTGCTGGCTCAACTCATGAAGGCGCCCTTCGAACCTATCCACTCAGCGGATGTCAAATTTTTAACTTGGAAGGTGGCCCTCCTCCTTGCTCTGACCTCTTCCCGCAGAGTCAGTGACATTCACGCCTTTACAATAAAGCCTCCGTTCCTTCAATTCAGATCGGACTGTGTCATCCTCCGCACTAATCCGGTTTTTATACCTAAAACGAACCGGTGCTTTTAAAGACTTTTTTCCCGCATCCACAAACCCCGGCGGAGCAAAGCTTACACTCTCTGGACTTGAAGAGATGTCTTAAATTCTACATTAGCAGAACTCAATCCTTTCGCAAATCTGATCAGTTGTTTGTGGCCTACGGGCGTGCTTGCAAAGGACAATCGGTCACCAAACCTACGATTGCCCGTTGGGTTTCATCAGCAATCTCTTTTTGCCATCAAAAGGCTGGTAAGCCTCTGTCTTCGGGAGTGAGAGCCCATTCAACGAGGGCTATGTCATCTTCCACTGCCCTGTTCGCTGGTGTGCCCATCCATCAGATATGCCGGGCAGCTACGTGGTCCAGCAGGCACACGTTTACGAAGCACTACTGTCTGGAATCCATTAACGAAGCAGACACGGCTGTGGGACAGGCAGTTCTACGAAGTCTATTTAAATAAGGTGAGCCTCTGCTACTTCCCTCCTCCTGGGGTATTATTAATTGCGTTCTAAATACATTGTCATTGTATTACATGCAATATCAATACGGCTTGGTCAGCCGAATACTGTTTACTGCTTACTATTCTATTCAAGCATGTGAATCTATGAAAGACACCCCAAATACTGGAGAAGAACAAATGTTACTTACCTGTAAACTGTGGTTCTCCAGTATTGGTGTCTTTCATAGATTCACATGCGACCCACCCTCCTCCCCTCAGAGGCTCTCTTCTCCTCTTTCGGCTCTATGGTCACTCTCGTGCTCGAAAATCTGAGGGCCTGAGCCTCTGAGGAGAAGGTTCTAGAGGGTGCTAGCGCCTGATTGGCTGGAGTTTGGACTATAAAATGACAGTGATATGTTAGCAAAGTGAATCTTTTTCTCAATGCTTTCCTATGTCTCAATACTATCCTATGGTATTTTAACTTGATATGTTATTTGAACTATATATATATGTTTATTTGGGTATGTATATACTCTTATGTGGTTATGTATGTGTATATGTATATATACATGATACTTATTGCTTTTTATATATACCGTGGGACTCCCACTTCGACGACGGGGAATATTCAAGCATGTGAATCTATGAAAGACACCAATACTGGAGAACCACAGTTTACAGGTAAGTAACATTTGTTCCTTTCTACCATGCTCTATGAGTCCACTGGGGTCACAGCGTGTAGTGACTCCAGCAGCCCATTCTGGCCTATGGAGAGCAGGGAGCCTTCAATAGTGAAAAACGAAAATGGCTGTAATTCACTATTAAGACATGCCACACACATCAGGGCATGTCCTACCTTATGCCTACAATGCACCCTGCCCTTGGGCCTACCAGAGGGGTGACTAATATGTAGTTAAGGGAAGGTTTAGGGACTGGCAAGTGGGGGCACTTGCGCAGTCAGCGCGACAGTACCAGACTGCGCGCAGGTTCTGCAGTGGCAGACCCTAGACATATTTTACTAGGCCGCTTCTGTGGGTGGCACAACCAGTGCTGCAGGCCCACCAGCGGTATTTGTATTTACAAGCCCTGGCACTCCTGGTGCACTTTACTAGGGGCTGACAGTAAACCAAATGACTCAATCATGGACACCAATCAATGTATACATTTTTAAAAGGGAGCACTTGCACTGTGGCACTGATCAGCAGTGTCACAGTGCTCTGAGCAGCCAACACCAACAAAACACAATGAGGCACATCAGCAAAAAGTGGAAGGGAGACTCACGCCAAGGTGCCAGGTCTAACACCCCCACATGTCGACCAGGTGGAAAAGGGTTCAATATGCCGGTGGTGTCTCTCTGAACACACCGCCAGCCATATAATCTGCATTTTGGAATGCCTTTGCGTGGCGGCATTGCTGTCCGCCACGGAAAGGCATGCAGACATTGCAGAGTATGCTTGGGTGCCCCCATGGAGGGTACCTACCTATGCTATGGTACCCCCCGCCTTTCAAAGCAAAACGTGACAGGCTCCGTGCGGGGCCCGTCATGTTGTGCTTGGAAAAGCAGCACAACATTTTAGCATTGCTTTCAGCAAAGCCAACCAGAATGTAAAAAAAAAAAACAGGATGCGCCTGCCACTGTCCCGGGCGCATCATCCTAATTAATTGTCCCCACGGGACCTCCACCCTTTTTAGCATGAGGATGGTGGGCGGACAAAGTCCGCCCGCTATCCGATGTCGTAAGTAAGTATGAGTTGGGGACGTTTGAAGAGTGAACTAGAAGACTAGAATTCCCTTTAATTGGCATAGGAGCCGGAGTATTGAGTAACCAATGGCCTCATCTATCTGATTTCAACTCAGCTTTGAAAGTTTTATGGAGAAGAGCACCAGGTGCACTGTTCAACTAAAAAGTGAAAGACGGGTGGAAGGAAGAAGGACGGGCGACATTTAAAATGTTATGTACTACTGTGCTTTATTGTGCTACTCTACCATGCCATTATGTGTATAAAAAATTACCTTGTCCTACTGTTTTTCTAAGAGTATATTTTACAATTTTCTTGTTTTTTTCTTTTTGATACACAGCTACTCCTAAACAAAATCGGAAGGAGTTGGCCGCCAAGGCACGGCGCCGGAAGCTGGAAGCAATCCAGCGAGAATACCGGCGGCTGGTGGTCTTAGCCGAGGAGGAGGAGGAGACTGCGGCTGCAATTGTTGAAGCCTCCTCCCGTGGCCCGGGCCCCAGCCACCGCCCTCCAGCGGTACGGCGCCACCGTCTGGCGGCTGCCCCCCGCCACCTTTCCATCTCCGGTGCCCCCCCCCCCCCCCCACTGTGGCTGCAACTGCCGCACCCTTAGACGCCGCGTCGCCCGTTTAGAGGGCGAGATGCGCCAGATGCGTGTCCTCCTGGAGTCCCGCCCCACCACTTAGTCCCTGTTATCCTGTTCTGCCCCTTTTTTAATTCTTGTTTGGGTGGGTGGGTGGGAACTTGTTTGGGCGTTACGGACTTCTATGGACATTGGTTGGGGTTAGGGAGGGGGGTGGATCAGCTTTTGTGGGTTTAGTTTATTTGTTAGAGTAAATTAAATATATTTTTCTATGTTACATGCAATGTTGTTAATGTTTTGTAGGTGGGGTAACTGTTTTACATCACACTGTTTCCTTGCTGGTGCATGGCCGCCCATAGCCTGTGTTTGATTTCAATAATTGGCTGACTGTATAAGACACAGATAGATGCGACACACCTCACTCATTGACTGGTCCTTCTAGTACTTTCAGTCTGTCCTCTAGTCTATGCATTCTTTGTACTGGTGTGTGAAAATGAAATCATTGACAACATGTCCATTATTAATTCTGCCTCCCCCAAACTTGTCTCTTACCGGTGCTTGATGTTTATGTCCAACTGTGGCACAGCACTGGCTGCATGGTGAAGATGGTTTCCTTTTTCATACATGCCATGATTGGGGTGGTGGTGGTGGTGGTAGCAGCATAGTAGTAGTAGTAGACACAGGCAGGGCGGCAGCATTTGCAAAAAAAGAGAAGGAGACAGTCAATCGCCTTTGAGAGACTGTTAGGAGTAGTTGAATGAAGTACAGTACAGAACTTACCGAGCAACAATAATATGCTCAAATATTTGACAAAAAAACAGAATGGTGGTTAGGAGGATAGCCTACTAGACAGAGTTACAAACTATAGTTATGTCGAGTCACTTGACTAGGCCTACAGCCTAACAGTTAGTGCTGTATATGAGGAATGACAAGAAACAAATCCAATCAATGCCGGCAATTCATGCTGAGGTATATGTTCCTTTGTTAAAAAAAATAACCTCCGAAATATCCTACTCATGGGTGGCCAAGCAGAAGAAGATCATCGCTCTGCCTTGAAATTGAAATAGTGTTGCTTTCACCACATCCGCCCCAGCAAGTGTGTGATTAAGTATTGGTGTACATTTAATTTAGTTACACCTCGACAATAAGTCACACAGCCCGGGGGAAGAGGGTTAGGGTTTGTTGAATGGATGGGAAGGGGGTTTTTGGGAAAGGTTTGACATAGAAAACAGTATGCATACATAGACAAACAAACGACAATCATTGAAGACTACCATATCCATATGTTAAGGGAGAAAAAGGCAATGCATGCATGATGATGAGAGACCCGTATTACATACACTTCTGGTTCTTGTTCTGTTGTTCCGGCCTTAATACTTTAACAGATAGCAAATAGAAATTTTAAATATTGGTAGGGAAGAATCGTAAACACAGAGCAAACCTAATGATGATTGATAATAACAACTCCAAGAACACACTGTTGTAAAGATTGTATACAAGATATTAATCAAATTATTTAAAAGAAGATAAAAGTGGATACTGTTACTGTCTTATCCTGGTCAAAAATGTGGACTGGATTTTTGCATCTCGGCATTCCTCTTGCTCCTCTCGTCCATCAATCTTGGGTGTGTCGCCTCGCCACTCGCCACTGCCCGGCTGGAAAAAAAAAGGTGATTGATTGGTAAGGTAATTAATATGCATTGTAATGTTTTACAAAGTTTCGGGCAAGGCCCGGCCTGTAATTGTAGATTGAAAACCAAAGGGGATATTGAGAAAGAAAGTTAAAACAAATGCACAAGTGATGGTGTAGTGCAACAAGAACACTTTCCGAGGTGGCATCTATGCATCATCTCTACTCTAGTCTGTTTCCAGCATTGACCTTCAACAGTAACAGGAGAGAGCAGGCCCACAGTGCTTAGCATTAGCACATCCTACGTTAACACTTAAAATTCTTTTTTTTTCTCTCAAAGAGTTGGACAAACGCAAAGCACATTATCCATTCCAAACATAGCATTTTACAGTTTAAGTTAGTCAAATCAATGCACTGCAGTCATCCCACCGCTACACTCTATTCAACTTCTACACAGACATTTGGGTCTGCTGTGGTTGTTGTTGTTGACGTGTTTACCTTTTGGCTTTTCCGTTTTATGCCACTCATGAAACGTCCTCCTGAGTCCTGACTTAATCATCATCATCTCTGATACTTTTACTGACTGACTGTGAAGATCGGCCTGCAGTTTAAGTAAAATTTTTATGACACAACAAGAGTAGAAATATAAATATTACTGACTTGAGTCATTCTTTATTGTGTACAGAAAGATAGATTACTAGTACACTTTGACATCACTTTGTGCACAACAAACAAACAACGCCAACACAAAGACCAATAGCTTAGAGTCAGGTGTCCAATGCATGCCATTAATTGTCATCATTACCTGTTCCTTCTCATCTTAAGTTAACGGGCCGTCTATTTCGCCATCATCATGATGGACGGTGCTGTTGTGTCAATCATACTCATTGCGCAGATTGAGTGAGTCCCCTTCCTGTATTGAATTAAAAGCAATGGGTCACCAAGCTGCAGGAGAAGTACCAATTTGTTATTTGCAAGAAGGGGGAAATTAGTGTGTTCTGTAGAAAGTTGATTAGTGGCAGTGCACAATTACATAAATTCATGCACAACAAACACAACAAAATCTAAATCATTCAGTCTGCGACTCTGCGTCCAATGCATGGCATCAATCATTACCTGTTCCTTCTCATCTTAAGTTAACGGGCCGTCTATTTCGCCATCATCATGATGGACGGTGCTGTTGTGTCAATCATACTCATTGCGCAGATTGAGTGAGTCCCCTTCCTGTATTGAATTAAAAGCAATGGGTCACCAAGCTGCAGGAGAAGTACCAATTTCTTATTTGCAAGAAGGGGGAAATTAGTGTGTTCTGTAGAAAGTTGATTAGTGGCAGTGCACAATTACATAAATTCATGCACAACAAACACAACAAAATCTAAATCATTCAGTCTGTGACTCTGTGTCCAATGCATGGCATCAATCATTACCTGTTCCTTCTCATCTTAAGTTAACGGGCTGTCTATTTCGCCATCATCATGATGGACGGTGCTGTTGTGTCAATCATACTCATTGCGCAGATTGAGTGAGTCCCCCTTCCTGTATTGAATTAAAAGCAATGGGTCACCAAGCTACAGGAGAAGTACCAATTTCTTATTTGCAAGAAGGGGGAAATTAGTGTGTTCTGTAGAATGTTGATTAGTGGCAGTGCTCAATTACATAAATTCATGCACAACAAACACAACAAAATCGAAATCATTCAGTCTGCGACTCTGCGTCCAATGCATGGCATCAATCATTACCTGTTCCTTCTCATCTTAAGTTAACGGGCCGTCTATTTCGCCATCATCATGATGGACGGTGCTGTTGTGTCAATCATACTCATTGCGCAGATTGAGTGAGTCCCCTTCCTGTATTGAATTAAAAGCAATGGGTCACCAAGCTGCAGGAGAAGTACCAATTTCTTATTTGCAAGAAGGGGGAAATTAGTGTGTTCTGTAGAAAGTTGATTAGTGGCAGTGCACAATTACATAAATTCATGCACAACAAACACAACAAAATCTAAATCATTCAGTCTGCGACTCTGCGTCCAATGCATGGCATCAATCATTACCTGTTCCTTCTCATCTTAAGTTAACGGGCCGTCTATTTCGCCATCATCATGATGGACGGTGCTGTTGTGTCAATCATACTCATTGCGCAGATTGAGTGAGTCCCCTTCCTGTATTGAATTAAAAAGCAATGGGTCACCAAGCTGCAGGAGAAGTACCAATTTCTTATTTGCAAGAAGGGGGAAATTAGTGTGTTCTGTAGAAAGTTGATTAGTGGCAGTGCACAATTACATAAATTCATGCACAACAAACACAACAAAATCTAAATCATTCAGTCTGCGACTCTGCGTCCAATGCATGGCATCAATCATTACCTGTTCCTTCTCATCTTAAGTTAACGGGCCGTCTATTTCGCCATCATCATGATGGACGGTGCTGTTGTGTCAATCATACTCATTGCGCAGATTGAGTGAGTCCCCTTCCTGTATTGAATTAAAAAGCAATGGGTCACCAAGCTGCAGGAGAAGTACCAATTTCTTATTTGCAAGAAGGGGGAAATTTGTGTGTTCTGTAGAAAGTTGATTAGTGGCAGTGCACAATTACATAAATTCATGCACAACAAACACAACAAAATCTAAATCATTCAGTCTGCGACTCTGCGTCCAATGCATGGCATCAATCATTACCTGTTCCATCTTATTTTCAGTTAATGGCCAGTCTCTCTCGGCTCTGAAAGGAGGATAGCTATAGTAGGCATCTGATTTATGGTCCACTTCTTTTGGAAGGACTAGGAAAGTTTGAATTTGTTGTTACCATCATCCAATCATCATTCATGAGGGAAATGGAATTGAGCAGGAGATTCAGTATGATGGAGCGGAGGAGCTGGATTCGGAGGACTGTACTGTCAAATAGCAGACACCTGAAACTTGTATATTAAATTAGAAGAGTAGAAGACGGTGGTAATGGATTTGTTGTGATTCACAAGTTTATAACCGGAACGACAGACACATAAACAAAGGGGGAAAAAAGGGAGGAAGACAGTAAG
This sequence comes from Triturus cristatus, assembly GCF_964204655.1. Lineage (NCBI taxonomy): Eukaryota > Metazoa > Chordata > Amphibia > Caudata > Salamandridae > Triturus > Triturus cristatus. The sequence continues at coordinate 1,126,547,575 of NC_140579.1, read as the reverse complement.
TGCGAGCGTAATTGTCAGGGAAGTATAGCTCGTCCTCAAACTCTGGGGGTTCAGCCAGTAGTAGGTAATCATCTGACACAATACTTCCGTCACCTGAGCCGCTGTCCTCATCTTCCTCCGTTGATTCATGTATTGTGTGATTCGGTGGTATGAAGTGCTGATTCATTTTGATCATTGTTAACATCTCCATGTTTTTTGGAGATAGACTGGGCCTTCTCAATGTTACAATGGAACCAGCAGCACTGAAAACACGTTCGGAAGAGACACTTGCGACAGGGCAAGCCAGATTATCGCCACCCTGCTGAGCTGTGGCCATTCAGACCTTTTCCTATACCAATACTGCAATGGGTTTTGATCAACGTACACCTCTGTTGGGTCGTCCAGATAGGCCTGGACCATCCGCTCAATGTTCAGGGTTGCTGCTGGTAAGCTTTTGTGCTGTTTTTCTGTGCATCAGCACTGTGCTTACAATAGCCCATCTTTACATACCAATCCTGTAATGATAATGATTGTACTCGGCCTAATGATCCAGTTATTGTTTCTGTAGTCGATAGTGATGGTGAGTGTTGTGATTGTGAGCCAACCGCACTGCCCTCAGCCGACGAAGTTGCACTTGATTCTGCATGGCCTGCTTCAGTATCAGTACTTGTTGTGGGTTGATCTTGCGGGCTTTTAATTAGCAGCCATTCGTTTTCCAACTTACTGGCTGCTTCAGCTATACAACTTTTGTAGCGGGCAACATCATTGTCGGAAAAAGCAAGGAATGTCTTCAGTAGTCCCAATTTTGCACGTGGATCCAGAATTGTGGCACAAATGTAATGTTCTTGTGACAAAATTTTATTTTGTAACCTTACATTTTCAGTTAAGCGCCGGGATAAGCTCTCCACCAAGTCATAGGCTTGCCTTCTGTCCTCTACACCTTTGTATGATTCAGACACATTATTCAGCTCATACTCTAGGATTTGCAATAATGGGATAGCTTGGCCCATTGTACAGTCCTCCTTGCTGACTTCACGTGTGAAGACCTCAAAAGGAGAAAGCATCTCAGTCAGGCATTTAATTAGGCTCCATTGCTCCATGTCAAGGTTCATGCTTTTAACAGTAGCACTAGCATCCCCTCTTCTTTTCCAGACATATTCATGGAGTGACATGTGCTGTTCGTACAGACGATCAAGCATGTAATACGTTGAGTTCCAACGTGTTGCCACCTCCTGGATGAGTGCCTTGACTGGCATCCTAAATTCACGTTGGATGATCCTCAGCTGCTTCCGAGCTTTAAAAGAATGGCTGAAATGAGTGCATATTCTTCGGCAGATGGCCAGTAAATTGCTGACTATGGGTTCTTTTTTCAGAAAGTCTTGAACTATCATGTTTATGCAGTGCGCCAAACACGGAACCCTGAAATAGGAACCAAGTTCCATGGCCTTAAGTACATTACTGCCATTGTCTGTGGCAACAAAACCAATACGAAGCCCTCTGGGCCGCAGCCATTCCAAAACCTTGGTGCGAAACTCGTGTAAAATGTTTTCAGCCGTATGAGATTTCTCCATGGCGAACATGGCTACAGTTGCATGTTTCCGAGTACCTTCAAAAATCGCAGCTGTGTCAACAACACCTCGTGCAGATAGTTTATCTTTAACCCCCACAAAAGAGATCCAGTGTGCAGTGATGCACATGTAATCTGTGGCTTGGCAACTGCTCCACATGTCTGTTGTCAGGTGGATATTGTGCACAGCACTCTTCTGCAAAGCTTGTCCAACCAATTCCAGCACATCATGATGTAGTGCCGGAACAGCAATTCTTGCGAAATAGGACCGGCTGGGAACTTTCCATTTCGGGCAGATGGCAGACACAAATTCAAGGAAACTCACCCCTTCCACAAATGAAAAAGGAAGAAGGTCCAGCACTAAAATTTTAGCCAGCTTCGCATTGTACAATCGTGCCGTTGGGTGGTTGCGTTGGAACTGCCCCTCCAACCTAAACATGCTCTCAATGGTAGGCTGGCTTACTTTCCTTAGTGGTGCTGTTTTCATTAACCCACTACGGCTCAACGACACAGATTGTCTCATTGAGGTACTCGCCGGTCGCCTTGGTGTCTCACCTAGACTCTGAGTATGGCTCTTACTGAGGTGCCACTCTGATGTTACTGAGGAGGATGTGGGCGTTACCACCACTGCACTACTGGGGACAGGGCTAGAAATGCCTCCCTCTTCTTCACCTGCCACCGCAATAATATCGCTCTCTGATTCATCCTGACCAACTTCAATGGGTTGACTTTTTCTACTTTCTTTTAACTTAAGTAGGTGATCCTCCCACACGATAGTGTGGTGTATTCTGAGATGACTTGCTTGTCCTCCGGTACCATAATTTGTACCAAGCTTACCACGCCGAACACCTTGCCGATAAATTGAGCATATAGCAACGTTCTCCTCCTTGGCGCTAACAGAAAAGAAGTCCCAAACTGGGGAGGAGAACTTTCTGGCACTGCTGGATGTGCCACTTTCAACACCAGATGAACTTGAGGGGGTGTTTGAAAATGTGTGACCCTGTGCACCTACACTGTGACTTTTACTACCACTACCTACTGAGATGGTTGAGCTGGATGTAGGTCCCTGCCGGGCCTTGGAAAATATGGCAGCTGGAGGTAGTGGTGGTGTAACTTGTGTTGGTGAGATCCGTGCTACATCCCGCTCAGTAGCAGCCTTTCTGGATAGGGTGAGAATGTTGGTCTCCAATCCCTTTGGGGCGGGAGTAATGTGCGTGATGACTGGCTCGTCTTCATCAACATCATCACCCCCCTCTTCTACATCTACCTCCATAACTCTAAGTTTTTCTGTGACCTTCCTTTTCAGAAGCATTGTCTTGTGGCGTATATCACTCTCAGACCGAGCTGGTGGGACCCAAGTGTCATCACGATCATCAGAAGCGGGGCTTGAAGAAGAAGATGATGGACTAAGCCTCCTTTTCCTTGCTGGTGGTCTGGAAGACAATAGATCTTCTGAAACAGTGGTTTGACTTTGCTCCACTTTGTCTGCAGGAAGCTCGATTTCCTGAAATGCCCCTACGTCAGGAGCATCAACTACTATGGTGGGCTGTTGCGGCAGCTGCTGCTGTTCTTGTTGCGGCGGCTGCTGCTGTTCTTGTTGCGGCGGCTGCTGCTGTTCTTGTTGCTTGTTTGAAAAACAAGAGGTCCTTCAAAAACAATGCAGCATGCGATAAATATAGACCAGAATCGGCTCTATATCATTTGTACAATGCCCAGCCGGACATTGAGGTTTTTAATAATCAATAGAAGTAATTTTTGACATACGTTAGGATGTAGAGTGGGACACAGTCCTGTGTCCTTACAAACTAAACAAAAAGTACAGACAATCAAACACAAGAAACATTCATCAGGCTGAAGAGTGAAGCTTGTAGCCAATACGAGATACAAGGGCAAGCTTTCTTAAGGGTACAGTGTCATGCACACTTTTTAACAAATGCGTTTAAAATGCATGTTTGTACATGGGGTCGACGACGTTTCGATCTATTCAAACAATATATAGATCATCATCAGGACTAGAGAGAATGTAAGCCTGAATTTACAATTCCCATTTCGGAGACGAGTGACTCCTTGAATATTTTCAAATTTTACAGGTAAGGAAGTAGTTGCGCGGATCAGCCAGCCAGGACAATACCATGGAAGGCACAGCTGAAAAACAATGGTACGCTGCAGCTTATTGAGGGGATTTAAGGGAATGACCAACTACCCAGCGTCGCGGCTTGAGAATCCAAGGTCCGCCAGCATCAGGGGGAACTGATCGTGCAGTTCCCCCTGATGCTGGCACCAACACACCAGTGACCAGAGACATACAAAAAAAGCATGTCTTTAAGACAACCAACATCAGAAAGGCCACCCCCAAAAAGCACACTTCCCAAACTCAATCCAATGCCATACATGATTAATAAAGCTGTGGCTACCTGCTCTGATCCTAGTGGATGAAAAAGCAGGCCTGTTGGCAGACAAGGCCAGGCAAGCTTGCAGGCCTAGGCTTCAAAATGGCCACCAGCCACATGGCCAGGCCCAACACACATCACAAAGGCCACCCCCAAAAAACACACTTCCCCAACTCAATCCAATGCCATCCATGCCCTAAATGATGTCTAAATTCAACAGATCACACAGAAAACACTTGATTAATAAAGCTGTGGCTACCTGCTCTGATCCTAGTGGATGAAAAAGCAGGCCTGTTGGCAGACAAGGCCAGGCAAGCTTGCAGGCCTAGGCTTCAAAATGGCCACCAGCCACATGGCCAGGCCCAACAACATCACAAAGGCCACCCCCAAAAAACACACTTCCCCAACTCAATCCAATGCCATCCATGCCCTAAATGATGTCTAAATTCAACAGATCACACAGAAAACACTTGATCAATAAAGCTGTGGCTACCTGCTCTGATCCTAGTGGATGAAAAAGCAGGCCTGTTGGCAGACAAGGCCAGGCAAGCTTGCAGGCCTAGGCTTCAAAATGGCCACCAGCCACATGGCAAGGCCCAACAACATCACAAAGGCCACCCCCAAAAAACACACTTCCCCAACTCAATCCAATGCCATCCTGTTGGAAATACTCCACTCCCACACCGGAAAGGGTTGGTGGTAACGAGGTCTTTCCAGGACATACAGTGGTAGCTTGGCTCGAGTGGTCAGGAATCAGGCACCGTGCTAAGCATACGACATACCCATACAATAACCATGCGTGCATCCGTTCCAAAAACGACTCTACACCGTAAAAATTATGAAAATATCTCTGTTTATCTTCTTTTTCTCTTAGTTGCTGATTAAATAAATAATAACACAATCACAATATACAAGGCTTTTTAAATAGTGCAGGACAAATAAATACTGGCTTAATGATTCAATAAATAGGGGTGATCATAAATAATTAAGGCATAAATATAAGTGCAAAACATACAGGCAATTAAATATTCTGAGGCAATAAATAATGTAAACCAATAAATATTGTGCGACAAATACTGTGGAACAATAAATACAGTGAAGCAATAAATAGGTTAAATACAATAAATACAGTGCCCTCAATAAATAATTAAAAGCTGACAGTGACACTTATAGAATCAGATCACATTTGAGATTACTATGGGCTGATTTGGCCCAGGCACAGCTTGTGGTTAGGTGGATGGCTTGAGGGTGTCTATTCCCTGGCTTGGACAAGGCTGAGGCCTAAACTGAGGTAGATCAAGGGGGGAATACTAGAGACCTGGCTCTCTCACTCTACACAACCCCTCTGAATTAGTCTCAGCCCACCCCTGGCACAGTCCAGCTGGTTCCAGCACCTCTCTAACCCCTAGAGTAGTCTCTTAGGATTCCACAGGGCCTTTGGTAATAATAACCACCAAAATAAAAATGTAATGAAAGTGGGGTGGACCATTAAATTATTTGAGCATCTCAGCATCCATGGAGCTGCTGCTGGCAAAGGGGGTGGATGGATGGAAACAGTAAGCCAAATAGCCAATAGGAAAACCATGCAGGCCTATGGCAAAAGCAGGACAAACTCACAGTCCAAACACCAAAAAAGGCCACCACCCACAAATCACAAACAAGCCGGGGGCCTGGGAAACACCAGGAGCTGACAAAAGGCCTATAAAAGCCAGGTAAAGGATGCATGCTAAAGCACACTGCTCTGCCTTTTTAATGCAACAAAATGTAAATGCGAACATTCACAGGCCCCAAAAAGCTCTGCAGGGTGCATGCATTTCACACCAACACACCAGTGACCAGAGACATACAAAAAAGCATGTCTTTAAGACAACCAACATCAGAAAGGCCACCCCCAAAAAGCACACTTCCCAAACTCAATCCAATGCCATCCATGCCCTAAATGATGTCAAAATTCAACAGATCACACAGAAAACACTTGAATAATAAAGCTGTGGCTACCTGCTCTGATCCTAGTGGATGAAAAAGCAGGCCTGTTGGCAGACAAGGCCAGTCAAGCTTGCAGGCCTAGGCTTCAAAATGGCCACCAGCCACATGGCCAGGCCCAACAATATCACAAAGGCCACCCCCAAAAAACACACTTCCCCAACTCAATCCAATGCCATCCATGCCCTAAATGATGTCTAAATTCAACAGATCACACAGAAAACACATGATTAATAAAGCTGTGGCTACCTGCTCTGATCCTAGTGGATGAAAAAGCAGGCCTGTTGGCAGACAAGGCCAGGCAAGCTTGCAGGCCTAGGCTTCAAAATGGCCACCAGCCACATGGCCAGGCCCAACACACATCACAAAGGCCACCCCCAAAAAACACACTTCCCCAACTCAATCCAATGCCATCCATGCCCTAAATGATGTCTAAATTCAACAGATCACACAGAAAACACTTGATTAATAAAGCTGTGGCTACCTGCTCTGATCCTAGTGGATGAAAAAGCAGGCCTGTTGGCAGACAAGGCCAGGCAAGCTTGCAGGCCTAGGCTTCAAAATGGCCACCAGCCACATGGCCAGGCCCAACAACATCACAAAGGCCACCCCCAAAAAACACACTTCCCCAACTCAATCCAATGCCATCCATGCCCTAAATGATGTCTAAATTCAACAGATCACACAGAAAACACTTGATCAATAAAGCTGTGGCTACCTGCTCTGATCCTAGTGGATGAAAAAGCAGGCCTGTTGGCAGACAAGGCCAGGCAAGCTTGCAGGCCTAGGCTTCAAAATGGCCACCAGCCACATGGCCAGGCCCAACAACATCACAAAGGCCACCCCCAAAAAACACACTTCCCCAACTCAATCCAATGCCATCCTGTTGGAAATACTCCACTCCCACACCGGAAAGGGTTGGTGGTAACGAGGTCTTTCCAGGACATACAGTGGTAGCTTGGCTCGAGTGGTCAGGAATCAGGCACCGTGCTAAGCATACGACATACCCATACAATAACCATGCGTGCATCCGTTCCAAAAACGACTCTACACCGTAAAAATTATGAAAATATCTCTGTTTATCTTCTTTTTCTCTTAGTTGCTGATTAAATAAATAATAACACAATCACAATATACAAGGCTTTTTAAATAGTGCAGGACAAATAAATACTGGCTTAATGATTCAATAAATAGGGGTGATCATAAACAATTAAGGCATAAATATAAGTGCAAAACATACAGGCAATTAAATATTCTGAGGCAATAAATACTGTAAACCAATAAATATTGTGCGACAATAAATACTGTGGAACAATAAATACAGTGAAGCAATAAATAGGTTAAATACAATAAATACAGTGCCCTCAATAAATAATTAAAAGCTGACAGTGACACTTATAGAATCAGATCACATTTGAGATTACTGCGGGCTGATTTGGCCCAGGCACAGCTTGTGGTTAGGTGGATGGGTTGAGGGTGTCTATTCCCTGGCTTGGACAAGGCTGAGGCCTAAACTGAGGTAGATCAAGGGGGAATACTAGAGACCTGGCTCTCTCACTCTACACAACCCCTCTGAATTAGTCTCAGCCCACCCCTGGCACAGTCCAGCTGGTTCCAGCACCTCTCTAACCCCTAGAGTAGTCTCTTAGGATTCCACAGGGCCTTTGGCGCCCTCTATTCCACTTACTGCCCTTTTTCTGAAGCTCCGACGCCGCTGGAGTCGTGTCGACGCCGTAAGGCGGTTCCGGTTCGATGTCGGCGGCCTCGGCACAATGTCAGTTCTTGACGACGCCGGCAGGCGGTTCCGGTTCGATGTCGGCGGCCTCGGCTCGATCTCGACCTCCGATTCGATGGCGTCGGGCAGTCTTGGCTCGATGTCGACTTCGGGCGGCTCCGGTCCGATGGCGACCTCAGTTTCGATGACGTCGGCCGGCCTTGGCTCGATGTCGACTTCCGGCGGCTCCGGAGTGCGATCCCCACTCCCGACCTCCGGTGCTCCTCTCCTCAGGTTCCGGCGACTCCGGAGTGCGACCTCCACTCCCGACCTCCGGCACGCTTCTCTCAGGTTCCGGCGACTCCGGAGTGCGATCTCCACTCCCGACCTCCGGCACGCTTCACCTCGGTCTCCGGCGACTCCGGAGGGCGGACTTCACTCCCCCGTCGACGCCGCTCACTCGACCTCGGGTGACTTCCTCCTCGACCTCTGGTACTCTCTACGACCTCCGTCGGCGCCCTCTCTCGACCTCTGGCGGCTCCGGGTACGACGTCTGCTTTTCCAGTCAGCGCCGCTTCTCCACCTCGGGCTCCAGGTCTCCAGGCTACTCGACGTCGGACTCCAAGGAAACCAGTATCCAGGTCAGGATCTTGCTGTTCTTGGATTCTAAGGCCTGTTCCTGCTGTCCAGGTCCTTAAGATGGTTTTTCTTGCTTCTTCCCACACAGGGCTCCAGGCTGGGCTCAGTCAGTAGGGACTAGTATCAAGGGTGGGTTTATGGACCCCAGTCCAGGCACAAGTTTCCACCCCTGCTGCCTCACTCCTTCCTCCTTCAGGTTTCTGCTGCTCTCTCTTCACCAGTCAGGTGCCAACTGCCAGCTCCAACTGCCAACTCTCTGTCTTAGCTTCCCAACATTCTAAACCGCCTCCAACTGTCACAGGGTTCTGGAATGTTCTGGAAGGTGCTAGTAGGTTCCAGTGGGTGCTGGTGATGTCACAGGTGGCCACCATTTTGTGCTCCAAGCCCTCAGACAGAAGTTCCAGGGGTAGATAAAATGGCTCCCTGAATCTGCATCAACACTAAAAAGTCTGGTGGTTCCCAAAAAGGAAAAATTGAAACAGGGTTTGAGGCAAAAGTGGGACAAAATAAATAATGATGAGGAGGGACCACCCAAAGGGCTGACAGGTCTAACACATCCATGCCCTAAATGATGTCTAAATTCAACAGATCACACAGAAAACACTTGATCAATAAAGCTGTGGCTACCTGCTCTGATCCTAGTGGATGAAAAAGCAGGCCTGTTGGCAGACAAGACCAGGCAAGCTTGCAGGCCTAGGCTTCAAAATGGCCACCAGCCACATGGCCAGGCCCAGCAACATCACAAAGGCCACCCCCAAAAAACACACTTCCCCAACTCAATCCAATGCCATCCATGCCCTAAATGATGTCTAAATTCAACAGATGACACAGAAAACACTTGATTAATAAAGCTGTGGCTACCTGCTCTGATCCTAGTGGATGAAAAAGCAGGCCTGTTGGCAGACAAGGCCAGGCAAGCTTGCAGGCCTAGGCTTCAAAATGGCCACCAGCCACATGGCCAGGCCCAACAACATCACAAAGGCCACCCCCAAAAAACACACTTCCTCAACTCAATCCAATGCCATCCATGCCCTAAATGTGCTTGAAAATGAAATACATTAAAAAAACAACAAAAGGAACAGTTGCTTCATCATGCACACACCCATGAGGCCATGCCCATGGCTAGCTCGGGCCTACTACTACTACCCACAAAATAAAAAAAATAAAAAAGGAATGATGATAATTAATTATCAAAAATAAATTGTAGTTACAACAACTGCAATGCCCACAATCAAACAGACACAACAACCACTTACTTGTAAAATATCCTATTCCAAAAATCCTCAAATCCAATTGCAATGATGCAGCAGACAAAAAGAGTGATCTTTCCAGCTCCAAATCCAAAGGCAGAATGAGCAGGAGATGGACAAAGCACTGGGAGGAGCCTGCTGGACAGGAACAGGAAGTTGGAGATTCTGTGTCACTTCCTCCCTCTCTCCACCTTTTAAAAAAAGGACTCCTTGCACAAAAAAGGACAGCCAAATGTCAATGTAAGGAGTTGTTTTCATCCAAAATCAGCATTTGCAGAAGGTTTCATGCTGCTAGAGCTGATATTCCTCTCCAAATTGAAAATTTTACATGTTCGAGTTCTCGAGCTTCACATTACTTCCGGCGGCGTGTCGAAAATTACATGATCGCATTCTCTTTGTCCCTGTCGCGTTGGATATGACGTGTTCGGGGTCTCTTTCTCCTGTTCGCGTTCGATTAGACGTGCCCGCGTCCTCACCCTCTCGCTCGCGATGTACAATGACGTGTTCGAGATCTCAATCTTCTCATACTCACGCGGTGCATGATCGCGAGGAGAAAGACGTGATCGCGCGACAAATGACGTGATCGCGCGACAAATGACGTTAATGCGGCCGCGAACTGTCGCGAGACAGCGCAAAATGGCTACCAACAATCCAACATCTCTTGGAGAACGCGACCGGGTCGGGAAAACTTGTCGGCGAACGCGGGGATTCAGGTAAGGCGATCGCGCGCACGCGAGAATGTATTTTTTTACAGCGCGAGCAAGAAACAAATTATCGCTAAGCTGCGGAATGCGGAAATTTTGACATTTTCGCGCTTTCCGCGTAACGCGAAAATGCCAAAATATCGCAATTTCCGCGAACGGAACGGAATTTTGGCCCAGGCCTAGTCTCAAGCAGCAAGTCTTCATTGGTCTCCATTGAAAACAGCATCGCGACCCGACACCAAAAGACACCTATGCACCCGGCTTCCCTGGGTGAGGTAACTCGTGCACTCCGGCGCCCAAGTGTGTGTTGGCCCTCGAAATACTTACCCTGTAAGTGGCTTGCTTGTTGACTTCTTCGAAGTGCCCTAAAACTTTAAAATACAAACCGCGACTTGCTCCATTGTAACCTATAGGAAACCCGCGGCTGTGTTTAGACACTGCACGCGTCTCCCGTGGGCTTGTTACTTACCTGCTAACACTGCAGTTGTGAAGCCCCAGCGATTCCCAAGGCCCTAGGCTTTGTCATTTTGCAAGTCGACTTTGTTAAACCATTTTCTTAGTATATGGTCTGGTACGCCCCTAGGGCTCCAGCCATATTTGTGCTTAATTTATTGAGAACTGTTGACATTTGACTGTGTATCTGGGTTCTAATCTCATAAAGAGATTAGTAGAGTGTATCTAGAAATAAATACATATATATTTGATATATATACCTGTGTGGTGTCCTTTTCATTAGGTAATTCAAGAGATTATAAGGTAAAACAAGCTGCTTTACATTCCTCAGAGACTTAGCCTGAAGGCTGCTCTCCACAGCTACCACTAGGATAGCTTTTTTTAAAAGGTTGTCTTAAACCTATCTACCATAAGAGTCGAATTGGACTGGTGCAAGGTGGCCACTATAACTAGTGACCAGCATATGCCAGGCCAACTTCTCACAGGGGGTATGATTCCAAGGTGTTTGACATCAAACACAACATGTTTCCGTGCAGCCAGTCCAAAGTTAGCATTTACCGTTTGGTTATAATGCACTAAGAGTATATGGTCAGGCTGCACTCCAAACAGCATCAGAGAAGGGTCTCTGAACGCTGCAGAGGGTCTCTGCTCTTGCAGGGGCACCCTATCACATAAGAACCGAGCACTCTGCCTTCAGGATTGATAAGGTCTGCCATAGGAGTGACGTATAGGTTTATATGTGTGTGTGTGTATATATATATATTCACTTAAAAAACCATAGGTTTCACACATGTTATAGTTAGCTGGGCATTTTCCTCGTGAAAAACCAATGAAATTCCCCCGTTATAGTTAGTGCAGGCAACTATAACTCACGCGACCGTAACCCGCTGCTGATGACGTCAGATATTACATCACTGTATTTACACATTTATATACCCAAGTCTTCTTCCTTTTTTTTTTAGCTATACATATATATATTTTTTTTTTCCAGAAAGACACATATGTCATCAGTGATGTAATATCTGACGTCATCAGCAGCGGGTTACGGTCGCGTGAGTTATAGTTGCCTGCACTAACTATAACGGGGGAATTTCATTGGTTTTTCACGAGGAAAATGCCCAGCTAACTATAACATGTGTGAAACCTATGGTTTTTTAAGTGAATTTGCAAGGTTTTTTAAATGCTAATTCCTAACTATAACGTGTGTGAAACCTATGGTTTTTTTCAGTGAATTTGTACGGTTTTTTAAATGCTAAGTTACTTTACGCCGTTCGTGCCGTGCGCGCACGGTGCACTTAGCGCACGGTGCGTGCACGGTGCGCGCACGGTGGGCACGCGGTGCGCTTTGCGCACCGCGCGCCCACTTCACGCAGTTCGTTCTGTGCGCGCACGGTGAGCACGCGGTGCGCTATGCGCACCGCGCGCCCACTTTACGCAATTAGTGCCGTGCACGCACGGTGCACTTTGCGCACCGCGCGACCACGTTACGCTTAATGGGCCATGTACGCACGGTGCGCTTCGCGCACCGTCCGCACAAGGAGGACTCATGATACGCTTTGTTGTTAAGGGTTTTGGCATAAACTGGTAATAATACATAGGGCATGCACGAACAATGCGCTACGCGCAGCGTGCGCACACGGGGGGACTGACATTGCAATTTTATTTTTAAGCATTTAGAACGTGCGCGCACGCTGCGCGAACCTCGCGGAATTTTTTTCATTTCTATAGTGCGCGCACGCTTCGCGCACTCGGCGAATTACCGAAAAAAATTAAAATGTTTTAATTGCCCTTGGGGGACCTCTTGGGACCCCTTGACCCCTGCTAGGGGGTCAGGAACTGTCCAGCGTGCCCCCTTTACATGTTTTTCTCCTTTGTGTTTCACCCCCCTCTCAGTGCGAGAGACAAAATGGCGGCCGACACTTCCTGGTTTCGACCGATTCGAATGTTTACTAAGATGTAACAACCAATCAGAAGTGCGCTCGCGGACGGCCGAGTGCGCGCACCCTGCGCGCACGCTGCGCGCGTATAGATATATATATTGATTTAAATGCTATTTTCTCAGAAAATACTGAACAGATTTACACCAAACCTGCAAAAGGCACCAAACGGACGTTAGGCCTACCTCTCTGCCAAATTTCACGTAATTCTGTTCAGCCGTTCGGGCTGTAGCTGCGACTAAAGTCCCTATGGAAAAATCCATGGGGAAAACGTGTTTTGGGACCCCCCCTTTTTCTCGGCCCCCGCTTGACGAATCACCCCGAGACTTTCAGGGTAGGAGCGGAGCGGAGCGCCCCATTAGTTTTGAAAATTTCGCGAAGATTCGTCAATCGGCGCCAAAGTTATTCAAAATAGAATTTTGAGATTTCCTATGGAAACTCGGTCCTAACTATAACTATCTACTGGCGACCGCCAGTAGATAATATATATATATATATATATATATATATATATATATATATATATATGTATATATATATATATATATCCTATATCACAGTAAGGGGTGCATGCACCACCTTACCCAGGCTGCAGTAGCAGACCTGTGGTGTCATTTTGGGTGGCTTTCCAGGGGTGGCATAATACATGCTTCAGCCCCTGGTAGGCCTCTGGGGTACCTATGCCCTGGGTACATAGTATACCATATACTAGGGACTTATAAGGGCACCACAGTTCCAATCTGAACAGTACCTAAAGTACATGGAATCATTTTAGAGAGGAAGCAGCTAGGCTGGTGCCCTGATTAGCAGGGTCCCAGCCAGACTAAAGTCGAAAAACAGTGAAACACCAGCAATTGGTGGGGGTAAACATGTGAAGCAGACACCCCCCCCCCCCCTTCCCCAACGCAGGGACATTAAACTAACCATGACCAGTTGAATCTTCATGTTCTAAGTGGCAATATCTGGAGAGTCCATCTGCATTGGCATGGTTTTTCCCAGGTCTATGTTCCACTGTATAGTCCATCCCCTGTAGGGAAATGGACCACCTGAGTAATTTGAGATTTTCACCCTTCATCTGTTTTAGCCATAAGAGGGGCTTATGGTCTGTCTGAGCAAATGAAGTGAGTACCAAATAAGTATGGCCTCAACTTCTTCAGAGCCCAAACCACAGCAAAGGCCTCCCTCTCAATGGCTGACCAACGTTTCTCTCTGGGGGTCAACCTTCTGCTTATGAAAGCTACTGGTTGATCCTGACCTTCATCATTCAACTGTGACACTACAGCCCCTACCCCCAACTCAGATGCATCTGTTTGGACAATGAACATTTTGGAGTAGTCAGGACTTTGCAGAGTGGGAGCAGTGCACATGGCCTGCTTCAGGTCATCAAATGCCTTTTGAAAGCTAGCTGTCCACTGAACCTTTTTGGGCATTTTCTTAGAGTTTAAGTCATTCAGGGGTGTCACTATTGATCCATACCCCTTGACAAATCTTCTATAGTACCCAGTCAGGCCTAAGAAGGCTCTCACCTGAGTCTGGGTAGTGGGAACAACCCAGTCCATTATGGTCTGGATTTTGCTCTGTAATGGTTGAACCTGGCCTCCACCTACAAGGTGGCCCAGGTACACAACCTGACTCTGCCCTATCTGGCACTTAGTAACCTTGATAGTTAGGCCTGCTTTTTGCAGGACCTCCAAAACATTCCTCAGGTGGACCAGGTGATCCTCCCAGGTGGAGCTAAAGACAGCAATATCATCTAGATATGCTGCACTAAAGGCTTCCAGGCCTGTAAGGACTTGATTCACCAACCTTTGGAAAGTGGCAGGTGCATTCTTCAAACGAAAGGGCATTACCACAAATTGATAGTGCCCACTAGGGGTAGAAAATGCTGTCTTTGGATTTGCATCATCAGCTAGTCTGATCTGCCAGTAGCCAGCTGTCAGGTCAAATGTGCTTAGAAACTTGGCTGAGGCCAAAGTATCTATTAGCTCATCTGCCCTGGGGATAGGATGGGCATCAGTCCTAGTGACTGCATTGAGACCCCTGTAGTCTACACAAAACCTAATCTCTCTCTTACCATCTGTGGTGTGAGGTTTAGGTACCAGGACTACTGGACTAGCCCAAGGGCTAACTGAGGGTTCAATGACTCCCAAATCCAACATTTTTTGGACTTCTCTCCTTATACAGTCCCTGACATGGTCAGGTTGCCTGTAGATCTTATTCTTCACAGGCAGACTGTCGCCAGTGTCCACTTCATGAGTGCACCAGGTGGTCTGACTTGGAGTCAGAGAAAACATATGTCTGAACTGGGTGAGAAGTTTTCTGTAGTCAGTTTGCTGCTGGGCAGTGAGGCTGCCTGCCAAGGCTACACCATCAACTGACCCATCATCAGGGTTCTGAGAAAGCAGGTCAGGGAGTGGGTCACTCTCTTTCTCCTGTCCTTCATCAGTAGCCATGAGCAAGTCCATGTCTGCCCTGTCAACATATGGTTTTAGTCTGATGACATGAAGTACCCTGTGGGGACTCCTAGGGGTTTCAAGGTCTACCAAGTAGGTAACCTCCCTTTTCTGCTCAACAATTGTATGGGGGCCACTCCATTTGTCCTGGAGGGCTGCTGGGGCCACAGGCTCCAACAGCCACACTTTCTGTCCTGGCTGGTAGACAATAAGTATAGCCTTTTGGTTATGCCAGGCTTTTTGTAATTCCTGGCTAGCCACAACGCTTTTGGTTGCCTTTTTCATATACTCAGCCATCCTGGAGCGGAGACCAAGTACATAGTCCACTATGTCCTCTTTGGAGGGCTTGAGAGGTAACTCCCATCCTTCCTTAACCAGACACAATGGACCCCTGACAGGGTGACCAAACAAAAGTTTAAAAGGGCTGTAACCAACCCCCTTTTGAGGCACCTCCCTGTATGCAAATAAAAGGCAAGGCAAGAGTATGGCTGTAAGACCTGGGGTCTCCAGGCCCTAAGGGGGTAACGTGACACGAGCGGCTGGGCACCCAAAGGCTTGTGTGTAAAGCGACCATACAACACACGCATCCACTGAAGCAAGGAACGCACACAATAAGGGACGCCACACTGTAGAGATTTAGGCAAATAACTCAAGTTTATACAAGCAGTTCGAGATAAATGCAGTTCATGAGATAACAATGCAATTCATAAGGTACCAATGCACTTCATGAGATATAAATGCAGTTAATGAGATATACGTGAGGTTCATGAGATATACGTGCAGTTCATGAGATGACAATGCAGTTCATATGTTAGCGTTTAATCCGCCAGCCCCATATGCACCAATATGATTCCTGCAGGCTCTAGGCCACCCTTGTATATCTTACTCCCCGTGGTAGGGTTTGGGGATTGTAGTGCCACTCGTAATAACTGAGCCCTGGACTTCTGAGGAGAGCCTACGATCATACGCGCCTCGTAACTTCTAATTAGGGAATCCTTCCGAGCAGAGCATTAGAACATAGCGCCACTCGTAACCAGCACGCAGTGCATACTTCAGAGCAGAGCATTAGAACGTAGCGCCACTCGTAATCAGCACGCAGTGCATACTTCAGAGCAGAGCATTAGAACATAGCGCCACTCGTAACCAGCACGCAGGGAATACCTCCGCACTGAGCATTTAGAACATAACGCTACTCGTAAGCAGTGAATACTCCAGCACTGAGCATTTAGAACATAACGCTACTCGTAATCAGTAAGCAGTGAATACTTCAGCACTGAGCATTTAGAACATAACGCTACTCGTAATCAGTAAGCAGTGAATACTTCAGCACTGAGCAGTTAGAACATAACTCTACTCGTAATCAGTAAGCAGTGAATACTTCAGCACTGAGCAGTTAGAACATAACGCTACTCGTAGTCAGTAAGCAGTGAATACTTCAGAGCAGAGCCAGAGAACATAGCGCTACTCGGCATTGATCAGAAGGGAGCACTCGTGAGCGGAGCTTACAACCACAGTGCCACTCGTATTCCTGTGCAGTTCGTAGGGCACACCGCTACTCGGAGCGAGCAAGCTTCGAGGGCTTCGGTGCAGTTCGGTAGGACGGGGCAATCCCTCGGAGGGGTGTCACAGTCCTGAATAGACAGGGGACTCCCACGGAGGGGAACCAGGGTCTCAGGGTGCGGTGCTGCTCCCGGTCGGTAGGGGGCGCACCGGGGTCCGTCCCAAGCCTCCCGGCTTACCTTGATCTCGACGTCTTGAGGCGTCCAACCCAGCTCCGGACTCCGCAGTCGATCCTTCCACGACGGGGGTAGGCCACGGCCTCACGCACCTCTCTCAGCAGCTGCGACGGCAGCGGCGGGGCCCCGGGCTTCTCCGCGGGCCTCGCCTCGATGAGGGGGCACACTTCAGGCTTCCGGGCCGCGACGGTGAGCGCGCTCTAGCCCCCGCGACAGGGGGGTGGGGTCAAATTAAGCAGAGAGTTCCGCGCTCAACGGGGCTTGCTGCAGGGGATCCCAGGCCAGGACATGAAGCGCAGGGGTCACAGCGCTAATGCCTGGTCGATCCCCAGCAATTCCACAATCAGCTTGGCATCTGGTTTCAGTGTTTAGTCTTGACACAAAGTCACAGCATTCAGTTTCAGTATTCAGTTCTATAAAGTCTTACTGGCGCAGATGTCTCTGGCGCCCTTGGGGTTCTGTTACAGGGGGTGTAGGGGGTGAGTTGGCGACTAGGTCCTTCCTAGTCAGGCTGGGCAGAGGTTCCCTGGGTCCTCCTACTGCTGGGCAAGATCAGTGGGTTTCACAGGATCCCTCACTCACTTAAGAGGCAGCACCTAAATCCTGTCACTCTCAGAGGCATAAGTCCCTGGCTAGGCCCTACCGCCTAAAACTCCTGCGTGGATTCTCCAGCTCTGCTTTATCCCACTGGCCAACTAACTGGAAAAAGTTCCCTCCCTCACTTATGTATCCCTAGGTCAGGTGACCTCTAGCCAAGGCGGCAAAAGTAAAACCACACCTCCCTTCTAGAAGGTTCCAGCACATTCAGGAGCTTCCCCATTCTACCTATGGGACAAAAAAGGCAGGCTGGTGTCGCAACATTGTTGTGGGGTCCCAGCCAGCTCCTGGCAGCTAGGGTGCTACTATGAAAGACCACTCTGCAGTACCAGGGGTCTGTGGCAGCCTTCTTGGGAGAAGGGAGCACCTGCACCTTAACACTGGTGGGCAATGAAAAGGCGCCCGGAGACCTAAGTCCAACATCAAAATGAGGGTGGAAAAAATGAGGCATGATCAAAAATAAATGGGGAGACCACCCTAGGGCTGACAGGTCCAACACGCGTCCCCCCCAGCCGAAAGAGGGGAGAGCTACCCAACCTCTAGGGAGTTCTCATCGCTAAGGCGGAAAAACCTGGAGAGACCGTCAGCATTGGCGTGGTCAACTCCGGGCCGATGTTCCACCCGAAAATCTATCCCCTGTAGGGAAATGGACCACCTCTACAACTTGGGGTTTTCGCCTCTCATCTGCATGAGCCAGCGAAGGGGGCGGTGGTCGGTCTGAATGAGGAAGTGAGTTCCAAAGAGATATGGCCTCAACTTCTTCAGAGCCCAGACCACCGCGAAGGCTTCTCTCTCAATGGTGCTCCATCGCCGTTCCCGAGGGAGGAGTCTTCTGGATATGAAGGCCACTGGTTGATCTTGGCCCTCGGTGTTGAGTTGCGAGAGCACCGCACCTATGCCGTGCTCTGAGGCGTCGGTCTGCACAATAAATTCTTTGCTGAAATCCGGTGTTGCTAGTACTGGAGCGGTACACATCGCATGTTTCAGCGTGTCAAAGGCTTCTTGGCATGCAGCTGTCCATATGACCTTGCGAGGTTGCTTCTTCGAGGTCAATTCCATCAAGGGGGTTACGATGGTACCATATCCCTTGACGAACCGGCGGTAATACCCAGTGAGGCCGAGGAAAGCTCGGACCTCTGTTTGGGTCTTGGGGGGCTCCCAAGCCAAGATGGTCTCTATTTTGGCCTGGAGGGGTTGCACCTTACCTCCGCCCACTAGGTGTCCCAGGTACACGACAGATCCCTGTCCAATCTGGCACTTGCTGGCTTTAATTGTTAGGCCAGCACGTTGCAGCGCCTGCAGTACCTCCTGGAGGTGTTGCAGATGGTCCTCCCAGGTGCCACTGAAGACAGCTATGTCATCCAGGTAGGCCGCTGAGAAGGACTCCAGGCCAGATAGTACCTGATTCACTAACCGCTGGAATGTGGCCGGAGCATTTTTGAGCCCAAAGGGCATCACTCGGAACTGGTAGTGGCCCTCGGGGGTGGAGAACGCTGTCTTCTCCCTTGCTCCTTCGGCCATGGCAATCTGCCAATATCCGGATGTCAGATCAATGGTGCTGAGGTACCGGGCTGCTCCCAGCCGGTCCACCAGCTCGTCTGCACGTGGGATGGGGTGAGCATCTGTCTTCGTGACAGAGTTTAACCCCCGGTAGTCCACACAGAACCGAAGCTCCGGCGTCGTACCCGGTGGGGCCGCTTTCGGCACCAACACCACTGGACTAGCCCACGGGCTGCTGGAAGGTTCTATCACCCCAAGCTCCAGCATCTTTGCCACCTCACGCTGGATGCTATCTTTCACTCGGTCAGAGAGCCGGTAAGACTTGTTCTTCACCGGGGGGCTGTCCCCTGTGTCCACATCATGGGTACACAGATGAGTGATTCCAGGCGTGAGGGAGAACAACGAGGCGAACCGTCCCAGGACATGGCGACAGTCCCTCTGTTGCTCTAGGGTCAAGTATGGGGAGAGGACTACACCTTCCACCGAACCATCCTTCTCTTGTACCGCTAGAAGGTCAGGAAGAGCTTCACTCTCTTCCTCTTCGCTCCCATCCGTCACCATCAGGAGAGCAAGCTCTGATCGCTCATGGTGCGGCTTCAAGCGGTTGACGTGGAGCACCCTGAGGGGCTGTCGGGGGGTCTTCAAATCCACTACGTATGTGGTCTGGCCTCGTCGCTCCACAATGTCGTACGGACCAGTCCACTGGTCCTGGAGGGCACAAAGCTCCCCAGGTTCCATGACCCACACCTTCTGTCCAACGTCCAACTCGACCGTCCGAGCGTTGCGGTCATACCACTCCTTCATCATGGTCTGGCTAGCCTCCAGGTTCTCTGAGGCCGCCTTCCACAGCTTGGCCATCTGGCTGCGGAACGCCAGCATGTAGCTGACAATGTCACGGGGAAGCTTCTGCGAAGTCTTCTCCCACCCCTCTTTCACTAAACTGAGGGGACCCCTAACGGGATGGCCATAGAGCAACTCAAACGGGCTGAACCCGACTCCCTTCTGCGGTACCTCCCGATAGGAGAACAACAAGCAGGGGAGGAGGACGTCCCATTTACGCCTCAAGCCTTCTGGCAGGCTCTGGATCATACCCTTCAATGTCTTATTGAAGCGCTCTACGAGTCCGTTAGTCTGGGGGTGGTAAGGAGTGGAGAACCGGTAGGTCACCCCAAACTCCTTCCACATGGCCTGCATGTAGGCCGACATGAAATTTTTGCCCCTGTCCGACACCACGACCTTGGGGAATCCCACTCGGGTAAAAATCCCCAATAGTGCCCGCGCCACCACCGGTGCAGTGATGGTCCTCAGAGGAATAGCCTCTGGGTACCTTGTGGCGTGGTCTACCAAAACCAGAATGAACCGGTGTCCCGCTGCGGTCGGAGGGTCCAATGGCCCAACAATATCGATACCGACCCTCTCAAAAGGGGTCCCGACCACGGGAAGCGGTTCCAATGGGACTTTCAATTTAGTCCCAGTCTTGCCACTTGCCTGACAAGACTTACAGGTCTTACAAAAGGTGTCTGAGGCAATCCTCATCCTGGGCCAATAAAAATGAGGGACCAACCGTGCAAAGGTTTTGTCCTGACCCAGATGTCCGGCTAAGGGTATCTCGTGCTCTAACTCCAGCAGGAAGGCCCGGTAACATTGGGGGACCACTATGGCCCTTGAAGATCCATGTACCGGCACCCTGGGCTCACTGTATAGGAGACCATCCTCCCAAAACACATGATATCCTCCCATCTCCTGACTGGCCACTTGGGCTTCGGCCTGTCGCCGCATGCCTTCAAGCGTGGGGCACGCCCTTTGTGCCTGACAAAATTCCTCCCGGGTAGGGCCTCCTCCCACATGCCAGTCAGCAAGGGTCGGCAAGTCCTCCACGGGAACGACATCCACCTCCACGGACTCCGGGGAACCTCGGCGGCCTCCCCATCCATCTCACGGGGCGTGTCCTCTACCACCTTCTTCTTTCCTCTTCTGGTGTTGGGTTGGGCCATGATTCCAGGCTCTAACCCAGGGTGAGTTCCATGCTGGGCAGCCATGGACCGCGTGA
This sequence comes from Triturus cristatus, assembly GCF_964204655.1. Taxonomy (NCBI): domain Eukaryota; kingdom Metazoa; phylum Chordata; class Amphibia; order Caudata; family Salamandridae; genus Triturus; species Triturus cristatus. Next base: position 1,126,526,623 of record NC_140579.1, on the reverse strand, counting down.
CTACGCAAGTCCACCCTGGTAATCCCAGCATCTCGGTGTGAGCTCGAAACTCGACATCTTTCCACTTGGTGTGCTCCAGGTCGTTCCCTAGCAGGCAAGGAAGGGCTCACCGCAACTCTTAGTAGGCCTTTGACTCCTCCCCACTCAAATGGAACACGAGCCACTGGATAGTGACTCACACTGCCGTCAGCCAATACGGCCGGATGGAACTCCTCGGGGACTACTTGGTCTGGGGACACCAGCCGCCTCACTACAGTGGTCATGCTGGCACCTGTGTCCCTCAGAGCCTCCACCTCCTCCCCGTTAATTCTCACCCTCTGCTGATATTTAGCAGTGTTCGGGGGCAGGGACACTACGGGGACCACCTCTCTATCCCCGAGTGAAACCAGGGTCAGGCCTGTCCACTCCCCTTCCCTATCTAAGGGCAGCTCCACCCCAAGCGCTATACTACTCACCCCGGGACTTTTCCCGCCCGTTGGGGCTGGGGGTCGCTTGCGACACTTGGGATCTCCCTTGTAGTGTCCAATCTCCCCACATTCGTAGCACCGCACAATCCTTGGCTGCTGTCTCCTGTCAGGGTAAGTGGGTCTTGTGGAATTGGACGGGGGTGGGGTTCCTACTCCCTTCCCAAACTTATTTTGGGAGCCTTTAGAGAACTCCACCTTTTTATCTCCACCCGCTTTCTTCTGGGGGAAACCCTGTCCGCCTTTCGAGCCATCTCCCCCGGGGCCCTTGTGAGACACCCGGGTGCTCACCCAAAAATCTGCCTCCTCCACAAGCTCACGGGGATCCATCAACTTGCGGTCCACCAGATGTTGGCGCAGCTCCGGAAAGCACTTATCCAAGAGGTGCTCCCGTAAAAAAAGATTGTACACCCCTTGGTAGTCCTGCACCTCGCTGCCATGCACCCAACCATCTAGTGCCTTTCTCGCATAATCAAAAAAATCCACCCATGTCTGTGTAGACAGCTTATGGCTGCCACGGAACTTCTGCCTGTACCTCTCGGGGTTAAGACCAAACTTTTTCAGTAAAGCCTCTTTCATGGGGGCATACCTGACCTGATCCGCCTTGGCCAAATATAACAGGGTGTCCCTGACATTGGGAGGTATATACCGATATAAAACACCTCCCCAATTACTCTCGGGTACCCCATGGGCCGTCAAGGCTACCTCGTATGCCTCCAACCATTTAGCAATGTCGTCCCCCACTGTGTAATTGGCAATGACTTCCTTAGGTAGGTAGAATTTTGACTCGTGAGACTCCTTAGGTATGCTGCCACCATTGTCCTTATTGGACGCATTCAATTGGAGGGCGCCCAGCTCCAACTCTTTCAGCTGAAGCTCGTGCGCCAGCTTCTTTTCCTCCATTGCCCATCTCTTGTTCTCTCTTTCTCTTTCTCTTTCATGTTCCAATTTCGCTAGCTCCCACTTTAATTGCCTCTCTTCCCTTCTGTCCTCGTACTCCTCTGGAGACGCGCTCCTCCTAGACCCTGTCCTACTACTGGCCCCAGAACGTCTCCCTGGGGGCACATTTTCAGACACATCTACATTTAGTATGTCTAGTACTTCCTGGGCGCTCTCCTCCTGAGGTGCATCTGGCGCCTCCTGTCCCTCATCCTCTCTCCCATCTGGGTGGGCCTCTACCCATGCCCTTATGGCGGTACGGAGTTCCGGTCCTTTGGCCCTCCGCACCCCAGGCACCCCCCATTCCCTGCCCGAACTCTCTCAGTTGCTTCACCGAGTACCCCTCGAGGTCAGCTAACCGGAATTCCATCTTGACAGGTGGGGACCTAGATACTAAGGAAGAAATTCCTAGGATATGGGTGACAGTTACCAGCTAACCAGGATTCTCTTACACTCTCAGCCTGGACAGTGGAATCAATAAATACAGCAAATAATAGTTGCAGAGCTTTGAAACAACAGGCGTTTAATTGTGGCGCCCTCCGCTTCACGGAAGGGTGCTGTATGGTCACAGGTCCTAATATCCCACCGCTGCCACCAATGTAAGACCTGGGGTCTCCAGGCCCTAAGGGGGTAACGTGACACGAGCGGCTGGGCACCCAAAGGCTTGTGTGTAAAGCGACCATACAACACACGCATCCACTGAAGCAAGGAACGCACACAATAAGGGACGCCACACTGTAGAGATTTAGGCAAATAACTCAAGTTTATCCAAGCAGTTCGAGATAAATGCAGTTCATGAGATAACAATGCAATTCATAAGGTACCAATGCACTTCATGAGATATAAATGCAGTTAATGAGATGTACGTGCAGTTCATGAGATATACGTGCAGTTCATGAGATGACAATGCAATTCATATGTCAGCGTTTAATCCGCCAGCCCCATATGCACCAATATGATTCCTGCAGGCTCTAGGCCACCCGTGTATATCTTACTCCCCGTGGTAGGGTTTGGGGATTGTAGTGCCACTCGTAATAACTGAGCCCTGGACTTCTGAGGAGAGCCTACGATCATACGCTCCTCGTAACTTCTGATTAGGGAAACCTTCAGAGCAGAGCATTAGAACATAGCGCCACTCGTAACCAGCACGCAGTGCATACTTCAGAGCAGAGCATTAGAACGTAGCGCCACTCGTAACCAGCACGCAGTGCATACTTCAGAGCAGAGCATTAGAACATAGCGCCACTCGTAACAAGCACGCAGGGAATACCTCCGCACTGAGCATTTAGAACATAACGCTACTCGTAATCAGTAAGCAGTGAATACTTCAGCACTGAGCATTTAGAACATAACGCTACTCGTAATCAGTAAGCAGTGAATACTTCAGCACTGAGCAGTTAGAAAATAACGCTACTCGTAGTCAGTAAGCAGTGAATACTTCAGCACTGAGCAGTTAGAACATAACGCTACACGTAAGCAGTGAATACTTCAGAGCAGAGCCGGAGAACATAGCGCTACTCGGCATTGATCAGAAGGGAGCACTCGTGAGCGGAGCTTACAACCACAGCGCCACTCGTATTCCTGTGCAGTTCGTAGGGCACATCGCTACTCGGAGCGAGCAAGCTTCAAGGGCTTCGGTGCAGTTCGGTAGGACGGGGCAATCCCTCGGAGGGGTGTCACAGTCCTGAATAGACGGGGTACTCCCACGGAGGGGAACCAGGGTCTCAGGGTGCGGTGCTGCTCCCGGTCGGTAGGATGCGCACCGGGGTCCGTCCCAAGCCTCCCGGCTTACCTTGATCTCGACGTCTTGAGGTGTCCAACCCAGCTCCGGACTCCGCAGTCGATCCTTCCACGACGGGGCAGGCCACGGCCTCACGCACCTCTCTCAGCAGCTGCGACGGCAGCGACGGGGCCCCGGGCTTCTCCGCGGGCCTCGCCTCGATGAGGGGGCACACTTCAGGCTTCCGGGCCGCGACGGTGAGCGCGCTCTAGCCCCCGGGTCAGGGGGGGGGGTCAAATTAAGCAGAGAGTTCCGCGCTCAACGGGGCTTGCTGCGGGGGATCCCAGGCCAGGACATGAAGCGCAGGGGTCACAGCGCTAATGCCTGGTCGATCGCCAGCAATTCCACAATCAGCTTGGCATCTGGTTTCAGTGTTCAGTCTTGACACGAAGTCACAGCATTCAGTTTCAGTATTCAGTTGTTCTATAAAGTCTTACTGGCGCAGATGTCTCTGGCGCCCTTGGGGTTCTGTTACAGGGGGGGTAGGGGGTGAGTTGGCGACTAGGTTCTTCCTAGTCAGGCTGGGCAGAGGTTCCCTGGGTCCTCCTACTGCTGGGCAAGATCAGTGGGTTTCACAGGATCCCTCACTCACTTAAGAGGCAGCACCTAAATCCTGTCACTCTCAGAGGCATAAGTCCCTGGCTAGGCCCTACCGCCTAAAACTCCTGCGTGGATTCTCCAGCTCTGCTTTACCCCACTGGCCAACTAACTGGAAAATGTTCCCTAAACTCACTTATGTATCCCTAGATCAGGTGACCTCTAGCCAAGGCGGCAAAAGTAAAACCACACCTCCCTTCTAGAAGGTTCCAGCACATTCCAGGAGCTTCCCCATTCTACCTATGGGACAAAAAAGGCGTGCTGGTGTCGCAACATTGTTGTGGGGTCCCAGCCAGCTCCTGGCAGCTAGGGTGCTACTATGAAAGACCACTCTGTAGTAGAAGGGGTCTGTGGCAGCCATCTTGGGAGAAGGAAGCACCTGCACCTTAACACTGGTGGGCAATGAAAAGGCACCCGGAGACCTAAGTCCAACATCAAAATGAGGGTGGAAAAAATGAGGCATGATCAAAAATAAATGGGGAGACCACCCTAGGGCTGACAGGTCCAACAATGGCCCATCTTCGCCTAAGCTTTTCTGGAAGTCCTTTAATCATGCCCTTTAAGGTTTTGTTGAACCTTTCAACTAAACCATTGCATTGTGGGTGTGGTGAACATAGCAGTCAAGTAACTAGACATGAAGTTTGCATCCCTGTCAGATACTACCTCCTTAGGAAAACCTACTCTTGAGAATACAATCAAGAGAGCTCTTGCCACCACAGGTGCTGTAGTGGTCCTTATGGGAATTGCTTCTGGGTACCTGGTGGCATGATCCACCACCACCAGTATAAATCTGTGCCCAGATGCTGTTTGAGGATCCATGGGACCAACAATGTCAATCCCAACCCTCTCAAAGGGAACCCCCACCACAGGTAGTGGTATCAGGGGGGCCTTTGTGGTTCCACCTGCCTTGCCACTGGCTTGGCAGGGCACACAGGAGCAACAAAACTGCTCAGTGTCTTCAGACATGTGGGGCCAGTGAAAGTGAGGGACAATTCTGTCCCAAGTCTTGTTCTGGCCCAGGTGTCCTGCTAGGGGAATATCATGGGCTAGTGTCAATAGGAAGCCCCTAAACATCAGAGGTATAACCAACCTCCTGGATGCACCAGGCTTGGGGTCTCCACACTTTGTATAAAGGAGTCCCCCATCCCAATAAACTTTATGGGTGCCACTAGCATTCCCAGCAGCCTCATCAGCAGCTTGCTTTCTGAGGGGTTCAAGAGAGGGGCAGGTTTTCTGCTCCTGGCTCAGATCAGACCTGGAAGGTCCCCCTGTCCCCAAGAACTCAACCTGGTCAGGTTCAAGTTCCTCTGGGACAGGTCCTTCTTCAAGCTCAAGATCATCTACCTGAGGAGACTGATCTGCGTTCTGAGTCAGGTGGGAAGGCACTGCCTTAACCCTACTGCTCCTCCTCTTGGGAGGCACCTGGTCCATTATTCCAGAATCCAGGGCCTGTCCAATTTGAGACATTTTGGCCTGTGACCTAGTCATAGCAAAGACATGAGCAGGGTTCCATAACATTTCTGCATGTGTCCTGAACTCCACTTCAGCCTAGGCTGAAGTTTCTAGATCATTAATACAAAATACAAGAAAAAACGTCTCGCACATTTATCCACGGTGCCATTATGACAGAGTACCTCAGAAGTAATTGTGCACCGATGGGCCTGATAGTTACAAATGCCCCAAGGCTTTTTCTGTCTGATAAAGCTTTTCTTAAAGACTGGTCACTAATCGCATGGCGCTGTACACGCAATTGGTTGATCTTAATCATCAGTACAGCTAAAAGAGTGGCTGATGCCATACTTATTGAAATACAGACTCTGGAAGGACAGATAAAAACGACAATATCAAGTGCTTTATATAAAAGGAATATGGAAGAATCAAACAAATCAAACAAAGAATATAAAGATACAATTCTTCTAACAAACATTGACAAGTTCAAGAAAGATTTAGCACGTTTTTCACTAGAAAAAGTATATCCATACACTAGTGATAAGTATACTCCACCTGAGTTTATGGCTCAAATTATTCTTCATCAGGATCAGACACTTATTCTAGTAATTCAGACCTTTCCGGCCCTACTTTACCACAGAATAGAGGTGGAGGCCAAAATTACCGTTATAATCGGAGACGGGGTGCACAGGGCCATTATCAACAACAAGGTCCTTGGTGGCCCCCAGCTCCCTAGGGCTTTCAACATCCATCATTTCCACAACCCATGTCTCATTTTGCACCACAGCCATCCTTCTTTGGACAGCAGCCTTTTTTAGGGCAGGGTCGAGGACGCAACAGAGACAGGAGAAGAGGACAAGCTCAGGTGCATTGGGAGACAGAACAATCTTTACCCAACACTCGTAGCAGGAGAGGATTACAACCGACAGGGGCGAGCACAGATACAACGATCTATTTGTCAATCTTAGCTCACGAACTCTTACACCAGACGAACAGAAAGTTCTTAACAGAGGTTTAGCCTTTATCCCGACCAATGTAGGTGACCTATTTGAACTCAGATGTGAACTAGCTCAATTCTTTAGAAAAGTACATTTACATTTCTTTTTTAAGTCTAAAGAAACAGAAATTTCTAGTTCATTTGCGGATGGGAACTTTAGAAACACAGGTCTCAAGCCACCTTCAACTTTCAATCCACCTGCCCATTTGATACCAGATCAAGTCGGGGTTTTAGAACAAGCAGTAACCCATGATATCAATGCAATTTGTGCAAAAAAGGAAAACGTCTATCAGAATATATCTAAGGTTGAGAAACAAGCTCTAAGAACTTTTGCGAATGATGATAAGATAATAATCAAACCCGCCGATAAGGGCGAAGGAATTGTTATTTTAGATACAGAGGTATATCGCACGGAGTGTTTGAGACAGCTGAGTGACACCAGGGCATATCGTGCTCTAGGGGAAGACCCTACTCCGAGACTAACCACTGAGATTCAAGGTCTCGTAGATGAGGCAAAAAATGTTGGTTGGATAACATCACAAGAAGCTGATTTTTTAGTAACCAAACACCTTATCATGCCGTATTTTTACATACTTCCTAAAATACACAAGATCACTAGGCCACCCACTGGACGGCCAATCATTTCAGGTATCGGGTCCTTGCTAGAACCTCTATCGACCTTTGTCGATTTTTTTTCCTATGACCTTTGGTCAGAGAAATGCCTACCTATCTTCAGGACATGGATGTCCTGAGATTATTACCTGACATCATTTTTGATATCGAGACCGACTTTTTGGTTAGCTTCAATGTTGAATCTCTTTATACCTGTATCCCACAGGAAGAGACATTGGAAGCCATAAGAGGTCTTTTAGATGCCAGGGACATGGACACCATAACGCCAGTACACTTTATAATGGAGTGCGCCAGATTGGCCATGATGGAGAACTTTTTCAGATTTGAGGAAACTATGTATCTCCAAATCTCAGGAACATCAATGGGCAGTATTTTTGCACCCAGTCTGGCCAATCTCTATGTCCATCTTTTCGAGCAAGACAGTGTACTCAACCACGACAATCCTTTCCGTGATCAGATATTGTTGTGGAAGAGATACATAGACGACATTTTTGTCGTTTGGCATGGAACAGCTGCTACACTTTTAGAGTTCCATGCATGGTTGAACACTAGAAACAGTTTTTTGAGATTCACTGTTGAATATGACAAAAGAAGATTGCCCTTTTTAGACATTGTGATATGTCCTATGCAGGGTAAACTTGGGAGCGAGTTGTATAAAAAAACCTGTGGTAAAAAACTCGTGATTAAACTTTGATAGTCATCATCCGAAGTCTCTCCGTGAGAATTTGCCTGTCGGGCACTTTTTGCGTATACGGAGAAACTGTTCTGACAGAAAAACTTTTGATCATCATGCTAAAATACTATCTTAACAGCTACATGATAGAAGATACCCTAAACATTTGGTAAGACGGTCTTGGAAGAGAGCCTCCAACAATAATCGGGATGCTCTCCTAGAACCCCCTGTACCGAAACCTCCGCTCTCAAGAATCAATCAATCAATCAATCAATCATAGGCATTTATAAAGCGCACTACTCACCCGGAGGGTCTCAAGGCGCAAGACTCTTGTCAACACTTTTAGCACTCTATCCAACAATGTGCAAAAAATTGTGTGCAAACACTGCCGTATTCTCAATGTAGGTAATTCGAACATTCCGACTCCACTCTTCTGATTCAAAAGAGGAACTAGTTTACAGGACAGTCTAGTACACAAGAGACCTAAGACCCGAACAGGAACTACAATGAGTACATTATGAGATCTCCCTCCGGTACAGGGACATTTCCCATGCGGATCTTGTACAGCGTGTCCCCGAACTCAACATACCAAAACAGTGGATATTGGGACGGGCACACCATGGGTCCTTAAAAAGCATACAAATTGCAATACGGAAAGAGTCATCTACCTAATTACATGCCCTTGTTCCCTTCGTTATGTTGGTATGACGACACGAAAAGTCAAAGTTCACATTAACGAACACAAAAGCACCAACAGACGGAATAAACAGGCAACTAGACTCACAAACCATTTCGTGACATTCAAACACAAACCTGAGGACTTAAGATGGATAGTATTAGAACATCCTTTCATTCCATCTCACATCATAGATGTAAAAAAAAATGTGTTCACAAAAGAACAAAAATGGGTGTTTAAACTTCAAAGTGACCATCTTGGACTTAACGACGATATACCTTGGGTGTCATTATAGCAATGTCTCATACCTGTATGATTTAATCACTAAGCATAAGGTTGTCTTTTACATAAACCTCTTCTATGCGTCTTTTAATATCTAGACATTACGTTCTGCATAATGAGAAGAACTCTATATACTAAGTCTTTTCCTTGTACATCAAAGGCATTATAATAAAGTTGAGACGCTTTTTGACATACTACCAATCACTTGCAGGACAAAAGCACCCGTTATTTATTCTTATTTGACTAGTGAGATGATATGATCATTGTTTTCTCACTCATATAGTGGCATATATTGCAGCATTATGCAAAAGAAATTTTTCTACATTTCTATGAGAGTCGCTGTGAAATGCAGAATGCAAGGATTCTAGCGCGTTTGTGAACTACAATTCCCATAACGTGACGCACGATGCGTTCACGTGACATGACGTGATGACGTCATCATACAGGGCCATCGACGTCGGTCGAAGACGTTTCCATACACAACGCGGGCGTTGCGTCTGAAGTGGTAATCAAGGAATGGAGTATTTAAGATCGGCTCCCTCTCCGTCGGACACCTCCCCTTCCAGCTTAGATCCAGAGAGGGGTACCGACGTAGAGGTAAGCAACGTGGCTACTGCTTCCTTATGTTAATTGTTAAAATCGGAATATTCTGGTTCTTCCTCGTGTCCTGTTGACACTGTAGGGAAGTTCTGATAAGTTCGACTTTTGAGGGTGATATGTCTTTATTAAATAAATGGGCTAAGACGCTAGTGCGCTTTTAAATAGTAAAGCACATTTTTCACTCTTACCGATGACGGCCATTGCCTGACAGTTTCTGTAATTCATAGTAACCACCCTTTTTATGCATCTAGACATTTTTGCCCGTCCCCCAAACTAACAGTTGCCTCCATATATTTGCCTTAGTATAGAAGGCATCTATGCAAACATGAGTAAAACTGATGCTCAGTTGACTCTAGTTTCAGTCATGACCAGTACATTAGAGTGTCTTTTTTCAGAGCTATTTCAAGATTGGTACAAGGACTCCTGTGGGTTGTTTCCGCCATAGGTTTTTAACTGTGTGACTCAGATATAAAATATATATATAGTAGATAGTCACCATGATCAGACGAAGTTCATCCTGAATTTGGTTGTTTATATTTTTTCTACACTTTTTATATATAGAGCGGTGCCTCACGTCCTGAGCGGATGCCAGGTGAGGTGAGGTGCGCACCCGCATAAAGCCGGGTAAGTGCATTGACTAATGTTAAACATTTATTTTGAAATACAATAGGTGGTGTTTTGGTACATTTTCAGTATCACATTTTAATTATTCAATCCAATGTTGCAATGACTACAATGAATGTGTCTAGGATTATATACTAGGTCTTATGTGAGTCTTTCTATTTTTATTAGGTATTTTCCCAGTACCTCTGTCTGTACTCTTCCATTTTGGATTCACAGAAATGCGCAGGTTGTATTGTTACCAACCTTTATTTTGTTTTGTTTTGTCTTTTTTACACTGAAGCACTAAACTTTTTGCAGTAGCTATAAAATCAGAGGTCCTGACGAAAGCCGGGATTCTAATATCCATAGGCTGAAACATGTAGACCTATACATCTTACAGTTATTTGTTTAAACTGTATATGCACTGTTTTTATATTGACACCAAGACAGCATCAAATAAAATAGTTTTGTGTCTTGATAGTCAATTTTAAATCACTTCCTTTTTCACATACTGTCACCAGCACTGCAACCATCAACCTGTAAATAGCTATTTTGCTCTCTCATAGATGAGAAGCATTTGCTGCTATTCATCAATTTTTGTTGAACCATAACTCTCAATTCCTTATGGGAGTTAGGTTTACTAAGAGTTCCCAGATGATGAAGCAAGCCACTTCGGTGGATGATGTGATATCATTCCTTTTTCTATAAGACTCCTCTTCACATCTTGTTCAGTCGTTGTTTCTGGGTTATATATAATTCTAGACCTACAGTTTTTTCTTGTATTTTGTATTAGTGTGGGGATTTAAAACTGTTTAGGTCTTTAAAAATTATCCCTTGGACCCTCCTCCTTTTTTTGATGAATTTTGTTATGATGTTTCTAGATCATTGCCAAGCAAGCACTGTACTGGTAGGTCTGCACTTACCAAAACCTTCTTAAGGCCAGTTACCCTCCCCAGGAGAAGTTAACAACTGCCAGCGAATGGTCTGTTCTGACATTGCTAGCATTGGTCACTTGGTACATTTCACAAAGTATAATCTGCCCAGGATCCACAAGATCTTTTGTCACCATTGTGACACTTGCTCCTGTGTCCCTGAATGCCCAAGCCTCTACTCCATTTATTAAAGGCTGTTGTCTGTATTTGCCCAGATTACTGGGACTCACAAAGGGGGACATATCCATTCCCCCATCACAGACTAACACAGCCTGAGTTGGAACTCTGACTAGGCCAGAGTCCATCTCATAACCCAGGGTCAACCCTACTACACCCTTATTCTGGACATTGCCACCACCTATTGTAGCTGTACTAGGGGGAACAGTTGCCTTAGGGGCAAAGGTGGCTGGAGTAGATTCTTTGGAATTGGTGCAGTCACTGGTTCAGTGAGTTTCCTGTTTACAGATTTTGCACCAAGGTCTCTTTTGGCCTTTTCCCTTGTTAGACTGTGAATCCCCACCTGAAGAAGATTTTTGGGGGCCTTGTGAAGACTTCTGGTCTTTACCCTTCTCCCCACCCGTATCAGAGTTTTTAGGATATTGCTTCTTGGGTTCACCACCTTGGTTCTGTACCTTCTGCCTCACCCTGGTTCTGACCCACTTGTCTGCCTTCTTTCCCAATTCTTGGGGAGAAGTCAGATCTGAGTCTACCATGTACTGGTGCAACAGCTCATTCTGACAATTATTAAGGATTTGCTCCCTCATAATCAAATTGTACAATCCTTGATAGTCATGCACTTCACTGCCAAGTAACCAACCTTCCAGAGCCTTAGTAGCACAATCTCCAAAGTCTACCCAGTCCTGAGTCTGTGCCTTTTGGGTATCCCTGAACTTTAACCTGTATTGCTCAGTGGTTAGGCCAAACCCATTAATTAAGGTACTCTTCAGACTGTTATAATCATCTGCCTCCTCCTCTCTAACAGTGAGGAGCTTATATCTACCTTTGTCTGCAAAGGAGAGCCATAAGATTGCTGCCCACTGCTCCTGGGGGACCCTTTGTACTTTACAGGCCCTTTCCAGTGCAGTTATCCATTTGTGGATGTCATCCCCACTCTGGTAGGGAGGGACAATCTTATTCAGGTTTCTATGGTCATGAGACCTTTCCCCATCTCTAGGGATGTTGCTGCCACCATGGGACTCTAGTCCCAACTTATTTCTAGCTCTATAGAGCTCTAGGGCCTCCTTATCTAGGGCTACCTGCTTTCTTCTGATTTCAAGCTGAGCTTCCTCATACTTAAGGAGTCTCTCCCTTCTCTCCTGAGAGGTTTCCCTCCTATGAGAGGAGATTGAGGTCCCTACAGATGAGTTAAAATGGTTAGACTCCACTGAGGGAGATCTTGACCTTCTTGGCTCACCACCAACTCTACCAGGAGGGACAAAGATGGGTCCATGTTGGTCCTCTCCAGCACTGTCTAGGGGAGCTGGATTTTCCAGGTCCACATCATTGCCATCTGCCTGACCAGCCTCATAGGTCAGGTCATTGGGAATTTCAACCCTAGGCCTTTCCTCAGGTGCTGTCCCACCCACTCTGCCTAACCCATCAGATCCTAAAGATATGCTAAGGTCATTCAGCCTGAGTACCTCTATGAGATTCCGGGTGGTTGGACTTTTGCCTGTCTTCAGTTTCCTAGTTGTACACAATGCTCTCAATTCCATGAATGGGAGTCTATCATACTGGGAATCTTGAAGCCCATTGGCTTCTGGCAAGGACCTACTGGTTCCTGGCCTTGAAGACATTACTAGTGTAGTGTGTGGTGTATTGCACTACCTACTCTAGTGTGGCCTACTAAACTCTTGAGTTGTAGAAAGGTTGTGCTATCCCTTAACACACAACTCTAAGTTCAGTAGAACTTACTGTATTCTAAAGCTTGCATTCTTTGTACCTAGGGTACCTTTAGTGGTTTTCAGTTAGTTACTCAATTGAGATTATCTGGTAAAACAATAGCAAACTGGAATCCCACACGCTGCACACCAATGTGAGAAGTTGGCCTGATATATGCTGTCCACTAGTTATAGTGGGCACCTTGTATCAGTCCAAACAACCCCTTATTGGTTATAGGTTAAAGACCACCTTTATTGAAAGCTATCCTAGTGGTAGCTATGGAGAGCAGCCTTCAGGCTAAGTCTTGAAGGAATGTAAAGCAGCTTGTTTTACCAGTCTATGATCTCTTGAGTCACTAAATGAAAGATATCCACACCAGGTATATATATAAAATATATGTATTTATTACTAAACACACCCTCCTAGTCTCTTTATGAGACTAGAGGTCAAAACACATAAGTTACACTTCAATAATCACAGTAAAGTAGCACAAATACACGTCAGGCCCTAGGGGCGAGCCAAACCATATACTAAAATAGTGGTATTAGAACCACAACTTAACTAGACACAAGGCCTAGAGCCTGTAGAATTGCTGGGACCCCAAGACACCACCCAAGGTTGTGACACAGGGGACCCACGGGGGCCATGTGCAGTGTGTGAACACAGGCACGAGCTCCCGTTAGCTTCTATGGGGAAAGTCGCGGTTAGATTTTTAAAGATTAGGGACACTAAGAAATGAGTCGGGACCAAACCCTTTTGGACTTAGGAAGCACCCACGAGAGCACCGGAGTACTCGTGTTACCTCACCCAGGGAAGCCAGGTGTCTTTTGGTGTCGGGTCGCGTCGTCGATTTCACTGGGAGCTGGCGAAGAAGTGCTGCTGCCGTGAAGATGCGAAGTGTCCGAAGAGATCCAAGCCTGGATCGAAGGTGAGAAGAACCTGAAAGCAGAGGGGACAGAGTCTGGGTCACTTGCCAGTGACCAGGAAGGCGATGAGCAGATGCCCACCGATGTCGGGTGATTTCAGGTGAAGGAGGTGAAGCTTGACTCTTCAGCCACGAGGACCAGGAGGCGTCGAGGACGACCAGGAGCTGGATTCGAGCTGTCCCACGAAGGATGTCAAGTGCTGCAGCGTCGGTGCCCGGATTGGACACAAAAGCCTTGGCAACAGCAACCCATGCAGAAACAAGAAAGATGCTTCGGTGCAGACCAGCAAGGTCTGTGGGACTCACCACTTGGATGGGAGTCAGGGCACGTCTGGAGCAACCAGGAAAGCCCACGGAAATACAAAGTTACCCCCTCAGGGACCCACCAGTCAGCGGACCAGGGATCGCGAAAGGACCTCGAGACGAAACACAAAATGGCGGCCCACGGGTCACTCAGAATGACCAGGCCGACAATCTTCGGTGGATTCAGTGTTCGAGGTGGGGGCTACAAGTCAGCCCAAGCACGACTTCAAGGGACGTCGAGAAGTCAATGCACTTGCAGAAATGCACGGTGACCAGATGTTCCGGTTCCACGCTACTCACAAGGGCTGTTGGTCTTAGCTTTGCTGGAGATTTGGGTCGGCCTCGGAGATGTCTGGATATCCTCTTCCTGGGCTGCAAATACTTCGGAGTCCGGCGGGAGCTTCGATGATGCAGACCGGCAAATTGTTTCGTTGGTGCCTGCCAAGCAGGGGAGTCACTCCTTGACCCCAAGGGAGATTTCTTCAGTTCTCTGATCTTGAGCAGAACGTTGAAGGTCCAGGATTCAGCTTCAGAGTTTTGTCCAGGGTAATCTAAAGTCCTAAGGACAGGGGTCCCATACTTATACTAAAGTAGGGGGTTGGACATACTCTGGGGACCCACCTATGGGAGGGTTTGGAAAGAGGGGTGGCTACACCCATTTCCTTTGTCCAGTTTCGTGCCAGAGCAGGGGCTGGAAGCCCCTGAACCGGTTTGAACTGGACTATGCACAGGGACACCAAATGTGCCCCTAGTGCAGGACTTCAAAGCACTCAGAGTGCTCCCACCCAGCCCCAATACACATAAGCCTGTCTGGGAGGTGGTTACACCTCCCTGTGACAGGAAAACTATTGTCAAGGGTTCCCCTTCCGGATTTTCGGTCAGCAGCAGGAGGCCAGACCTGTGTCTGTGGCTGCAGCATCCATTTTGTGATGCCAGGGCTCAACTAAGTTTCTACCGGGTATACCAGTGCTGTCATGTCTCTCCCTCTAGAAGGGTGGGATCATACTCCCACACCAGTTACTGGTATGGGGGTATGATTCCAAGGTGTTTGACACCAAACACGACATGTTTCCGTGCAGCCAGTCCAAAGTTAGCATTTACCGTTTGGTTATAATGCACTTAAGAGTATATGGTCAGGCTGCACTACAAGCAGCATCAGAGAAGGGTCTCCAAACGCTGCAGAGGGGCTCTGCTCATGCAGGGGCACCCTCTCACATACGAACCAAGCACTCTGGCCTCAGGATTGATAAGGGCTGCCATAGGAGTGACTTATAGGTTTATATGTGTGCGTGTATATATATATATATATACACAAAAGAATAATGACGCGGCACTCCTCTCGACGATTAGGATGTTATTTTAATCTCACAAAGTAATCCTCCCTACGCGTTTCGAACCGTAGTTCCTGGTCACGGTAGATTGTTACAATGGTCCTTTTTTCATTTCTTATCTTTATACACATGCTTCATGGTGCCATTTCATTGCATTCTGGGTATCGTAGTTCAGAAAGTATAGACTGTAAGGAATTTGCATCATTCCTTTCAAAATGGCAATACTTTTGAGAAAATACATTTTAAGTAAGACACTTAAATATATGTGCATTATTAATTTCTGAATGCAAGGCACCTGATGCATTTAACCAAAAAATGTGTTCGTGTGTCACAAAATATGGACTGTAACTTAGTGTTAGGCAAAAAATCATGGCTGAGTGCCTGTTAGTATGCAGTTGTACCTGCAAACCTGTGTGTCTGTGTGGATTTAAACAAGCTTTTTCATGATTATATGGAATTCCAAGAGAGGAATGGATCACAAATATGATGAAATGCGAACATATTTACGCAAGTTGTTATCTGATACAGTTATTTCTTAGTTTTTAGGTGCATCAAAGACATGCTGTGTTGTTATATGTCAATTATGTTGGGAATAGAGTGGAGTTACTAACAAATAGTGACAAACTAAATGTGACAAAAGGAACAACTGAAGACAATCAAACACGTCTGATACTTACCTACAGCAAGGAAACTTGCAAGATCAGAAAAATACTGAGTAAATACTGGAGCATATTACAGAAAGATCCTGACATTGGTATGACCATAGGGGACCATCCGCGGATATCTTACAAAAGAGCACCGAATCTTTCGGATCATTTGGTACGAAGTCACTTTGTAGCCACAAAATCTGAATCTTGGCTACAATCAAGATCCAAGGGATTCACCAAATGCATGTCCTGCAAAGCTTGCAAGATTGGCAAAAATCTTAAAAACATAAAGGTCCGACTGGCAAAAGTTTCCAGATAAGAGAGACCATCACGTGTGAATCAACCTTTGTGGTCTACCTACTCCAATGCTTTTGCGGAAAACAGTACATTGGCAGCACAATATGCCCTCTCAAAAAACGCATATTAGAACATGTGCGTGCCATTCAAAATTTGGACATGACATATGTAATCGCCAGACATATGTCACTGCATGTTGGGAAATCGTGGTTGGATATAAAATACTCAGGACTGATGACGGTGCCTCCAAGTGAACGAGGTGGAAACCGTATCCAGAAACTACGCAGGCTGGAGTCGCGCATGATAATGAGGTTCAAAACTAAGCATCCTCTGGGCCTCAATGGGGATGAGGAACTTCATGTGCACCTATAGATATTCCCAACATAATTGACATATAACAACACAGCATGTCTTTGATGCACCTAAAAACTAAGCAATAACTGTATCAGATAACAATTTGCGTAAATATGTTCGCATTTCATCATATTTGTGATCCATTCCTCTCTTGGAATTCCATATAATCATGAAAAAGCTTGTTTAAATCCACACAGACACACAGGTTTGCAGGTACAACTGCATACTAACAGGCACTCAGCCATGATTTTTTGCCTAACACTAAGTTACAGTCCATATTTTGTGACACACGAACACATTTTTTGGTTAAATGCATCAGGTGCCTTGCATTCAGAAATTAATAATGCACATATATTTAAGTATCTTACTTAAAATGTCTTTTCTCAAAAGTATTGCCATTTTGAAAGGAATGATGCAAATTCCTTACAGTCTATACTTTCTGAACTACGATACCCAGAATGCAATGAAATGGCACCATGAAGCATGTGTATAAAGATAAGAAATGAAAAAAGGACCATTGTAACAATCTACCGTGACCAGGAACTACGGTTCGAAACGCGTAGGGAGGATTACTTTGTGAGATTAAAATAACATCCTAATCGTCGAGAGGAGTGCCGCGTCATTATTCTTTTGTGTCTGATATCAAACCGAGATCGCCGTCCTGATCCCGACGTGTGCACCAGCTGTCAAGGTGCTCCTTCCATGCAGGACATTTGTGTACAATATATATATATATATATATTTCCACAATATATATATTCACTTAAAAAAACCATAGGTTTCACACATGTTATAGTTAGGTGGACATTTCACTCGTAAAAAAACAATGAAATTCCCCCGTTATAGTTAGTTGGGATAACTATAACTATAACTCTGCTCATGACGTCACATATTACATCACTCATGACATGGTCAGTGGCATCACTCATGACATCACTGATGATATCATCCTTGTGATAGAGTGGCGGTCGCGCGAGTTATAGTTATCTCAACTAACTATAACGGGGGAATTTCATTGGTTTTTTACGAGTGAAATGTCCACCTAACTATAACGTGTGAAACCTATGGTTTTTTAAGTGAATTTAAAAGGTTTTTCAAATGCTAATTCCTAACTATAACGTGTGTGAAACCTATGGTTTTTTCAGTGAATTTGTACGGTTTTTTAAATGCTAAGTTATGTATTTATTATTATATTTTTTATATATTTATTTTACAATAAACTACGTATGAATTTTTTTTTTTTTATGGTTTTTACCGTGCGCGCACGTTGCGCGCACCCCGCGATTTTTTTTAAAAAAATTTAAATGTTTTTTTCTGCCTTCGGGGTCCTTCAGGGACCCCCTGACAAAGGCTAGGGGGTAAGGAACTCTCTACCCTGCCCCCTTTTCATGTTCGCCACCTTCCTTTTTCACTCTCGCACTCAAAACAAACAAAATGGCAGAAGACACTTCCTGATTTCGACCGATTCGAATGTTGACTGACATGTAACCACCAATCAGAATTACGCTCGTGCACTTTAGGGTGCGTGCACCGTGCGTGCACGGTGCGCGGCTATAGATATTTATGTACTTTAACTGCAATTTTCTCAGGAACTACTGAACAGATTGACTCCATATATGCAAAAGGCACATCCCTAACCTGAGGACTACCTCTGTGCCAAATTTCAAGTAATTCTGTTCAGCCGTTCGGGCTGTACCTTCGACTAAAGGTCCTATGGAAAAATGCATGGGGAAAACGCGTTTTGGGACCCCCCTTTTTTCTCGGCCCCCGCTTGACGAATCACCCCGAGACCTTCAGGGTAGGAGCTGAAGGGAGCGCCCCATTAGTTTTGAAAATTTCGCGAGGATTCGTCAACCGGTGGAAAAGTTATTCAAAATAGAATTTTGAGATTTCCTATGGAAACTCGGTCCTAACTATCACTATCTACTGGCGACCGCCAGTAGATAATATATATTATCTACTGGCGATTATCTACTGGCGGTCGCCAGTAGATAGTTATAGTTAGGACCGAGTTTCCATAGGAAATCTCAAAATTCTATTTTGAATAACATTGGCGCCGGTTGACGAATCCTCGCGAAATTTTGAAAACTAATGGGGCGCTCCGTTCAGCTCCTACCCTGAAAGTCTCGGGGTGATTCGTCAAGCGGGGGCCGAGACAAAAGGGGGGTCCCAAAACGCGTTTTCCTCATGCATTTTTCCATAGGACCTTTAGTCGAAGGTACAGCCCGAACGGCTGAACAGAATTACTTGAAATTTGGCAGAGAGGTAGTCCTGAGGTCAGGGAAGTGCCTTTTGCGGTCTGGTGTCAATCTGTTCAGTAGTTCCTGAGACAATAGCATTTAAAAGCATATAAATATCAATAAGCGCGCACGGAGCACGCACCCTAACGTGCGCAAGCGAAATTCTGATTGGTTGTTACATGTCAGTAAACATTCGAATCGGTCGAAATCAGGAAGTGTCGGCCGCCATTTTGTCTGTCACACTGAAAAGGAAAGGTGGAGAACGTGAAAAGGGGGCAGGGTAGGGAGTTCCTGACCCCCTAGCGTTTGTCAGGGGGTCACAGTGGGACCCTGAAGGGCCCAATTTTTTTTTTTAATTTTGTTAAAAAATTCGCGGGTTGCGCGCACCGTGCGCGCACGGAAATTAAAAAAAAAAAAAGATTTAAAAAAGAAGATTAAGTGTTTAGATATTAGGGGGCTCTAAAAAGAGCCGTTGTGTTTATTGAGTGTTTTTTGGTACCTACAAGTAAGTACCGATGCAGAGTCTAAAGTTCAAGAGGAAGACTCTGTTCCCTTCATCATTGAAATGTACACCGTCTCCTCTATAAATGCCTTGCATGTTGTAACGCAAGTTGTTGTGGTATATAGAACCCATACCATAGTCTCTGAGGAAAGCAGAAACAGACTTATTGACGTGCTTTCTTGCTTTGTCAATCTGCGGACAATGTTGGTTGGACCAGTTCCACTTTTGCCTTTGGCATATATTAGAATATACAAAGGCAGTTTGTGGAAAAAGTGACATCAATTGCACAAAGGTGTCCTTAATAAGCATTTCCAGACCTACCCCAGTTAAAGTGCCTAGGTCATTTCCACCACAGTGCACAATAATAAGGTTAGGCTGTGGGAGATGTAGAAAGGTTTTCACCAAAGGCATTAATTGGTGCCACTTTAACCCTCTCAGACCAATCCATTTAATGTCTACATTTGGCAAAGCAAGATCTTTCACAATACCTCTTTTTTCTGCAAACTTTTCACTCCAGAAGACATAGCTGTGACCTATAATCCACACTGTGAACATCTTCCAAGGAGATCTGGATGCACTCAGAAGGTGTCTTTCAGTAGAATGGCAATATGAAAAGAAAGATAGTTATAAAATGGAGGCTTACATACTTTTTTTTAATAAAAAGAACTCATTGGCTGTTTCAGAGCATTTAACAGTAAAACCTAGGCTGTATGTTTAAATTTTTGAAAGCATGTTTTGTATTGGTTCAGAAAAATGTGTTCCCACAGAACATTAGTTTGGATTTGCTGTTAGGTTTGAAAAGTCAAGCACTCTTGCTATTTGGATTTGAAACATTGTGTGCTGAACTTCTGACCTCTCTGTTCACACCAGTGTTCCATCACCTGTTGCTAGGGTAGCAGGCAGAAGTCATATTGGGGGAAGGGATCATTTGGAAAGGGTTGAAATTTGCAACCAATAGAAATGTGTGATTCCATTTGAAAAAATGTGGGAAACACTGTGATTTGAAGTTAACATGTATATGTGTGAAAAAAGAGAGGGAAACATTGCTATTTACTGGTTCTGCTGAGAGGTGTACAGTTCAGAGATTTTGGCTCTGATAATCTGCTGTGTGAGTGCCACATTTCTTTCTCAACTAACTACTTTTAAAAGGTGAGTTATGAATTTGAGAGGGGATGTATGTGGTGTATTTGGATATAAATAATAGAAATGTGATTCTTCTTTTAAAGTTGTGTTTTACATTTTATGTTTTGGAAGATATTTAACTGCCTTGAACATGTCAGATATTATGGAGTATGTCTTCACCATAAGTTAAGGTGTACTGGTATCAGCCAGAAATACTGTTTTGTGCCTAGAATCACACCATGAGTCTGTGTGCACACAGGAATTCTTCTCAGAGATTTAATTCGTGTTGCTCTTGCTGTGTTAGACTTGCACTCGCAGGAAAGGGGCAGCTTGTTTTCTTGAACTGTGATGGTTAGCATTCTGCAGAAATCACTTTCTCACAAATGAGAGGCAAATGCTAACGCATTTGAAATTAGCATGGTACATTTTCCTTCCACTTTGAAAGTTGTGTTTTACATTTTATGTTAAGGAAGATATTTAACTGCCTTGAACATGTCAGATATTATGGAGTATGTCTTCACCATAAGTTAAGGTGTACTGGTATCACCCAGGAATACTGTTTTGTGCCTAGAATCACACCATGAGTCTGTGTGCACACAGGAATCCTTCTCAGAGATTTAATTTGTGTTGCTCTTGCTCTGTTAGCCTTGCAGTCGCAGGAAAGGGGCAGCTTGTTTTCTTGAACTTTGATGGTTAGCATTCAGCAGAAATCACTTTCTCACAAATGAGAGGCAAATGCTAACACATTTGAAATTAGCATGGTACATTTTCCTTCCACTTTGAAAGTTGTGTTTTACATTTTATGTTAAGGAAGATATTTAACTGCCTTGAACATGTCAGATATTATGGAGTATGTCCTCACCATAAGTTAAGGTGTACTGGTATCACCCAGGAATACTGTTTTGTGCCTAGAATCACACCATGAGTCTGTGTGCACACAGGAATTCTTCTCAGAGATTTAATTTGTGTTGCTCTTGCTCTGTTAGACTTGCACTCGCAGGAAAGGGGCAGCTTGTTTTCTTGAACTGTGATGGTTGGCATTCAGCAGAAATCACTTTCTCACAAATGAGAGGCAAATGCTAACACATTTGAAATTAGCATGGTACATTTTCCTTCCACTTTGAAAGTTGTGTTTTACATTTTATGTTAAGGGAGATATTTAACTGCCTTGAACATGTCAGATATTATGGAGTATGTCTTCACCATAAGTTAAGGTGTACTGGTATCACCCAGGAATACTGTTTTGTGCCTAGAATCACACCATGAGTCTGTGTGCACACAGGAATTCTTCTCAGAGATTTAATTTGTGTTGCTCTTGCTCTGTTAGACTTGCACTCGCAGGAAAGGGGCAGCTTGTTTTCTTGAACTGTGATGGTTAGCATTCTGCAGAAATCACTTTCTCACAAATGAGAGGCAAATGCTAACACATTTGAAATTAGCATGGTACATTTTCCTTCCACTTTGAAAGTTGTGTTTTACATTTTATGTTAAGGAAGATATTTAACTGCCTTGAACATGTCAGATATTATGGAGTATGTCTTCACCATAAGTTAAGGTGTACTGGTATCACCCAGGAATACTGTTTTGTGCCTAGAATCACACCATGAGTCTGTGTGCACACAGGAATCCTTCTCAGAGATTTAATTTGTGTTGCTCTTGCTCTGTTAGCCTTGCAGTCGCAGGAAAGGGGCAGCTTGTTTTCTTGAACTTTGATGGTTAGCATTCAGCAGAAATCACTTTCTCACAAATGAGAGGCAAATGCTAACACATTTGAAATTAGCATGGTACATTTTCCTTCCACTTTCAAAGTTGTGTTTTACATTTTATGTTAAGGAAGATATTTAACTGCCTTGAACATGTCAGATATTATGGGGTATGTCTTCACCATAAGTTAAGGTGTACTGGTATCACCCAGGAATACTGTTTTGTGCCTAGAATCACACCATGAGTCTGAGTGCACACAGGAATCCTTCTCAGAGATTTAATTTGTGTTGCTCTTGCTCTGTTAGCCTTGCAGTCGCAGGAAAGGGGCAGCTTGTTTTCTTGAACTTTGATGGTTAGCATTCAGCAGAAATCACTTTCTCACAAATGAGAGGCAAATGCTAACACATTTGAAATTAGCATGGTACATTTTCCTTCCACTTTCAAAGTTGTGTTTTACATTTTATGTTAAGGAAGATATTTAACTGCCTTGAACATGTCAGATATTATGGAGTATGTCTTCACCATAAGTTAAGGTGTACTGGTATCACCCAGGAATACTGTTTTGTGCCTAGAATCACACCATGAGTCTGTGTGCACACAGGAATTCTTCTCAGAGATTTAATTTGTGTTGCTCTTGCTCTGTTAGACTTGCACTCGCAGGAAAGGGGCAGCTTGTTTTCTTGAACTGTGATGGTTAGCATTCTGCAGAAATCACTTTCTCACAAATGAGAGGCAAATGCTAACACATTTGAAATTAGCATGGTACATTTTCCTTCCACTTTGAAAGTTGTGTTTTACATTTTATGTTAAGGAAGATATTTAACTGCCTTGAACATGTCAGATATTATGGAGTATGTCTTCACCATAAGTTAAGGTGTACTGGTATCACCCAGGAATACTGTTTTGTGCCTAGAATCACACCATGAGTCTGTGTGCACACAGGAATCCTTCTCAGAGATTTAATTTGTGTTGCTCTTGCTCTGTTAGCCTTGCAGTCGCAGGAAAGGGGCAGCTTGTTTTCTTGAACTTTGATGGTTAGCATTCAGCAGAAATCACTTTCTCACAAATGAGAGGCAAATGCTAACACATTTGAAATTAGCATGGTACATTTTCCTTCCACTTTGAAAGTTGTGTTTTACATTTTATGTTAAGGAAGATATTTAACTGCCTTGAACATGTCAGATATTATGGGGTATGTCTTCACCATAAGTTAAGGTGTACTGGTATCACCCAGGAATACTGTTTTGTGCCTAGAATCACACCATGAGTCTGAGTGCACACAGGAATCCTTCTCAGAGATTTAATTTGTGTTGCTCTTGCTCTGTTAGCCTTGCAGTCGCAGGAAAGGGGCAGCTTGTTTTCTTGAACTTTGATGGTTAGCATTCAGCAGAAATCACTTTCTCACAAATGAGAGGCAAATGCTAACACATTTGAAATTAGCATGGTACATTTTCCTTCCACTTTCAAAGTTGTGTTTTACATTTTATGTTAAGGAAGATATTTAACTGCCTTGAACATGTCAGATATTATGGAGTATGTCTTCACCATAAGTTAAGGTGTACTGGTATCACCCAGGAATACTGTTTTGTGCCTAGAATCACACCATGAGTCTGTGTGCACACAGGAATTCTTCTCAGAGATTTAATTTGTGTTGCTCTTGCTCTGTTAGACTTGCACTCGCAGGAAAGGGGCAGCTTGTTTTCTTGAACTGTGATGGTTAGCATTCAGCAGAAATCACTTTCTCACAAATGAGAGGCAAATGCTAACACATTTGAAATTAGCATGGTACATTTTCCTTCCACTTTGAAAGTTGTGTTTTACATTTTATGTTAAGAGAGATATTTAACTGCCTTGAACATGTCAGATATTATGGAGTATGTCTTTACCATAAGTTAAGGTGTACTGGTATCACCCCGGAATACTGTTTTGTGCCTAGAATCACACCATGAGTCTGTGTGCACACAGGAATTCTTCTCAGAGATTTAATTTGTGTTGCTCTTGCTCTGTTAGACTTGCACTCGCAGGAAAGGGGCAGCTTGTTTTCTTGAACTGTGATGGTTAGCATTCTGCAGAAATCACTTTCTCACAAATGAGAGGCAAATGCTAACACATTTGAAATTAGCATGGTACATTTTCCTTCCACTTTGAAAGTTGTGTTTTACATTTTATGTTAAGGGAGATATTTAACTGCCTTGAACATGTCAGATATTATGGAGTATGTCTTCACCATAAGTTAAGGTGTACTGGTATCACCCAGGAATACTGTTTTGTGCCTAGAATCACACCATGAGTCTGTGTGCACACAGTAATTCTTCTCAGAGATTTAATTCATGTTGCTCTTGCTCTGTTAGACTTGCACTCGCAGGAAAGGGGCAGCTTGTTTTCTTGAACTGTGATGGTTAGCATTCTGCAGAAATCACTTTCTCACAAATGAGAGGCAAATGCTAACACATTTGAAATAAGCATGGTACATTTTCCTTCCACTTTGAAAGTTGTGTTTTACATTTTATGTTAAGGAAGATATTTAACTGCCTTGAACATGTCAGATATTATGGAGTATGTCTTCACCATAAGTTAAGGTGTACTGGTATCACCCAGGAATACTGTTTTGTGCCTAGAATCACACCATGAGTCTGTGTGCACACAGGAATTCTTCTCAGAGATTTAATTTGTGTTGCTCTTGCTCTGTTAGACTTGCACTCGCAGGAAAGGGGCAGCTTGTTTTCTTGAACTGTGATGGTTAGCATTCGGCAGAAATCACTTTCTCACAAATGAGAGGCAAATGCTAACACATTTGAAATTAGCATGGTACATTTTCCTTCCACTTTGAAAGTTGTGTTTTACATTTTATGTTAAGGAAGATATTTAACTGCCTTGAACATGTCAGATATTATGGAGTATGTCTTCACCATAAGTTAAGGTGTACTGGTATCACCCAGGAATACTGTTTTGTGCCTAGAATCACACCATGAGTCTGTGTGCACACAGGAATTCTTCTCAGAGATTTAATTTGTGTTGCTCTTGCTCTGTTAGACTTGCACTCGCAGGAAAGGGGCAGCTTGTTTTCTTGAACTGTGATGGTTAGCATTCGGCAGAAATCACTTTCTCACAAATGAGAGGCAAATGCTAACACATTTGAAATTAGCATGGTACATTTTCCTTCCACTTTGAAAGTTGTGTTTTACATGTTATGTTAAGGGAGATATTTAACTGCCTTGAACATGTCAGATATTATGGAGTATGTCTTCACCATAAGTTAAGGTGTACTGGTATCACCCAGGAATACTGTTTTGTGCCTAGAATCACACCATGAGTCTGTGTGCACACAGGAATTCTTCTCAGAGATTTAATTCGTGTTGCTCTTGCTCTGTTAGACTTGCACTTGCAGGAAAGGGGCAGCTTCTTTTATTGAACTGTGATGGTTAGCATTCAGCAGAAATCACTTTCTCACAAATGAGAGGCAAATGCTAACACATTTGAAATTAGCATGGTACATTTTCCTTCCACTCCCGCAATGGGTGAGGTAGATCCTACATGTTCAAAACTCCAATTAACCTTGACCACAGACAGGTGCTTCTCCTGCACTCTCATGCTTACTATTCAGCTCTGTGTGGTATTTCAGATAGCAGTGTGTAATGCTAACACATTCAACGTCACCAAGGCTCATTTCCTTTGCTCTACTCTAATCACTCACCCTGTAACACATGCTGATGGTCTCAAGTACCTGTTAGGACATGTGCTCTTTTCTGCCTCTCTAAAATATAAGGAAAATGTGTCAGGCTGCCATAGTAATTATCTCTTACTCTACCACAGTAGTAAATGTGCTTTGAAAATGCCAAACAAAATATGTTGTGTGCCTAGATTCACACCATGAGTCTGTGTGCACACAGGAATTGATGCTAGAGATTTAATACGTGTTGGTATTGTTCTGTCAGACTTGCAGTTGTAGGAAAGGGACAGCTCATATGATAGGATTTGAAAAGCTCAAATAAAAAATCGTAATGTATTAAAATTACATAAAGGTATTTTTTTTTTAGTTTCTTTCAGGTATTGCTGAACAACACTGAAATTAATTAAAGATGCCTATAAAGTCAAGAAAGAGAAAAGAACAGCAACAACATCTACATTTGAAGAAAACTGGACAAAAAAAATTAGTTGAAGAACCTTATGTTGGAAAAAAGAAAAAGCCTTCTGGTAAGCAGACTAAGGATTTTTTTTAAAATATCTTCAAACAAAGAAAAAATGTTAAAAATATATCCACTGCAAATAGTGTTTCAAGTACAAAAGAACAACAGAGTCGACAGAAAATAATAAAACCTAATGTCGAACAGAAGTAAGAAAGAGTGACTTAACACGAAAAATTGATTTTAAAAACATTCGTCGAAAAATGTTTCAGAGAAGAGTGATGTTAAATTTGCTAAAGGATGTGAAAAAATATAAGAAGAAAACCAAATTGTATAAAAAAAAAGAAATATATTGAAACAATTGTTGCAAAGGCTTTGGAAATAAAAAGAAAACTATTCATTTTAATTTTGAACAGGATGCGTAGATTAGAAAAATTAGTTAAAGCAATGAAGTCACAAAGCAAAAGGAAAAGAGTAGTGAAAAAAAATAACTTTTGTAAAGTGTTCTTAGGAGAATGGAAGCATAGTTCAAGCACTGAACCATTTTTTAATGAAGAGAGTTATCTTCAAAGTAATAGTTTGTTGCATTCAGTTGACACCAATGGTCGAGCTTATGAAGTTAAAGATGGTTGTATAATGGAAAAGGAGAAAATGGTTCCAAGAAATGAGGAAGAAGTGTTAGCTGATCAGGTAATGGGGAGACGTCCTAAAGCCCCAGTGTACACTTGGACTTGTAGTAGTATTTGCACTGTGCGACAGGAATCTTTTGATAAATTACGTGTCTATCTAGGAAAGTTTGCCAAAGTGTTTTTCACCATTTTAGGATGCTGGCTGTTCATCATACTGAAATGAGAAAGTTTGTGAGAACATTGTATTTTGCGAAAAGTCCAGCACTAAAGTTAAATGAGTTGAATAATGCTCTGTTCCGTGGATCTGTATCAGATGTAGTGAAGGTTACTGATGATATTCAGTTTTGTTACTTTGGTCCAGAGCAAGAAAGTGCAGGAAATGACACAGTTATTGAGGAAAATGTGGAAGAGAATGTAGAACTCACTGTTAGTAAAAATTTTGAAGATGAAATAACAAAATTTACTATCATCTCTAATGAAAGTCCAAATATTACTTGTATTTGTTGCCGGAGAAGCCATTACAAAATTCAAACAAGGAATGTTGATCTCTATAAAAAAAAGTGAAAATGAAGATAATTATAAGTGGAAGGAGTTTGCAACATATACATTTCTGGAAAATTGTATTGATTTGGGTGAAGATCAGCGTATTTGTAAATACTGTTATAACAAGTTAGAAGAAAATAGAATGCCAGCTAGAGCTGTACATAATAATTTAGAATTGGTTGATATTCCTGCAGAACTTTCTGATTTAAATACGTATGAGTCTATGCTCATTCAATGTGTCCATCCGTTTCAGACCATAGTGCGTATGGAGCCCAAAACAGGTAAATTATCTCCTTCGGATTTACAAAGAGGTTTAAAAGGAAGAGTTGTCTATTTGCCATTGGATTTGAAAAAAAATATGGAATCAATTGATGCAGATAGATTGGAAACTGAACCATTAGTTATTCTTGTTAATGGAGTACCAACAAAGAATAAGAAAATTTGGCAGGAGCTGGTAGATGTACAAAGAGCAAATTTATATTTGAAAAAAAATAATAAATGGTATGAATCAATTTATATGGATGAAGATGAAGAAGATTTACTAGCAGACTCAGGAATACCAACTGAGCAAATTGAAAAAGTGGATAAGTCAAAAGAAGAAGAAATTTATGAACATTTCAGCATACATCCTCTTCATTCTAAAGCAGTTATGGGAAACACTATTGATCTGTTTCAGATGAAAAAAGCACAAGGAACTCCCGTGAGTGTATGGGAGGAGAGCTTGGAAGCTTGTGTTTTCCCCAGCTGTTTCCTACAGGAAAAGGTGGATGATATGATGAACGTCCAGTACAGATTCCTGCTTCTGAGTATCGGACTACAAGATTATATCCAGAAGATCCGAGATTTCGTCAAAGTATTCCTTATTTGTTTCATCTTTTATTTGAAAGTGACTTGTCTGCACTATCTTATGCAGTAAATCACATTTTGAAAACTGGAGTACATCTACATAATGTGTCTGCAAAGGATTTTATGAACAAAGTGCAACAGCGAGATGATCATTTGGAATCTCAATTGATTAATTTGATGGCTTGTCAGCGTGGGACTAATGAATATTGGTACCGACGCCATGGAGAATTGAAATATATGTTACGGAATTTAGGAACTCCTACATGGTTCCTTACCCTAAGCTGTGCTGAGTACGCTTGGGATGATTTACTGGATTTTCTTCGAGAGGCAAATTCAAATATTGAAAACATCCAATACAAGACAGCAGGAGAATTGTGCTCATTGGATCCGGTTAATGTTTGCAGATATTTCAATCATAGATTTGAGGCTATGATGTCCTTCATCTGCAATAAAAAAAATCCACCTCTTGGAGAAGTTGTGGATTTCTGTTGGAGAAAAGAGTACCAAGCAAGAGGTGCTCCTCATATTCATATGCTGTTATGGATCAAGGATGCCCCTAAATTTGGAACAGATTCTGATGATGCAGTTTTATCTTTCATTGAAGAATATGCAACATGTGCTATACCTAAAAGCACAGAAGAAAAAAACTTAAAAGAGCTAGTTTTACGTTTCCAAAGTCATCGGTGTGGAAAATACTGTCGACGAAAGTACAAGAGTAAAGATAAATTCTACACAAAATGTCGATTTGGATTTCCACGACCTGTTCTTTCAAAAGGAAGAGTAAACAGTTTTATGTCAGCTGTGCGACATACTATTACAAGAAAATCGCCTAAGAATACCTACAATCTAAGAAGAAAAGAAGAGTCAAAATATATAAATGACTACAACCCAGTCATTTTATCCATGTGGAATGCTAACATGGATATACAGTATGTTGCTGACAATTCTATTGCTGTTGCTCGGTATGTCACATCTTACATCACTAAATCTGAGAAAACGGAATTGAAAGAAATGTGGGAAGAGATTTCTCACGAGAAGACTGTCAGTAAAAAGCTATACAGTTTCAGTTTAAAGATGTTATCGCATCGAGAAATTGGATCCTACGAATGCTCAGATAGGTTATCATCTGCAAGTCTGTACTCCAAATCCAGAAGAATAATTTGGGTAAGTTTAGGCCTTGCAGGAATGAGAAATCGGGTACTGAAATCTATTCGAGAAATTGAATATTTAGCAGAGTACGAACCTGAAAGTACAGACATTTTAAGAACAAACATGTTGGACACATATTACCCACAAAGAAGTCATCATCTTGAGAACATGTGTCTCTATGAAGTGCTGCAGAACTACATTTATAAACGGAATGCCACAGAAGACATCAACAATGGAAAATATAAAGTCACTGGTGAGGAAGGATGTTTGGTAAAACAAACAAAAGGAAGTTTGATTAATCATCGGAAGCTGAGTTGCGACACTACTGACAAAAAGGAATTTTACTACTTGGCACTTTTACAGCTTTTTAAACCATGGCGTTCAGAGGACGAACTACTTGGAGATTTTCAGAGCTATGAAGATTCCTTTAATGCTTGCAAAGATAGCATAGAATGCAGTACTTTCACAACTTATGTTCAAATGTTAAATGAAGAAATTGAACAAGAAGCAACAATTGCAGCTGAAGTAGCTAGAGACAGTTCTCAAGACAGTCAAAGTTCTGGGACGTTCAGTCAAGATCCTCTAGGACAACCAATCGTAGAAAATGAAGCTGCAATAGCCATGACTGAAGTGGAAACAGCTATGAATCAAGTTCAGGAAGATTTAATAAACTTACCAAATATGGAACAACAACTGAATGATGAACAACAACAAATTTATGAGGAAGTCAGAAAAAAAATTGATCACGGATTACTACATGAAAATAAAGAGTGCTCATGCACATCTTTTAAACCAATCAGAATGTATGTGAGTGGACAAGCAGGAACTGGAAAAAGTTTCTTAATTAAAGTAATTAGAAGCTACCTACAGAACAAAACGGATTCAACTTTGTCTTGTGTTGTTACTGCTCCAACTGGGTTAGCAGCGTATAACATAAAAGGAGTTACCTTACATCGTTTGCTAATGTTACCAGTAGAGCATGAGAACAAAATACAATACCACAAGCTAACAGGAGAAGCATGTTTTGAAGTTTCAAGAGTATTGAAGAAAATGAAAGTACTCATTATTGATGAGGTAAGCATGGTATCAAACTTAATGCTTGCCTTTGTGCATTTAAGAATGCAGCAAATTCTAAAGACAGACTATGACGTCTTATTCGGAGGAAAACACGTCATAGTGTTTGGGGATCTTTTGCAGCTCACTCCAGTTAAAGGACAACCAGTATTCCATACACTTACACATGAAGACACGAAAAAGTTGGTAGGAAGTATAGGTAATGTGAATATTTGGACATACTTTGAGTATAAAGAACTCATTACCAATATGAGACAAGCCAATGATGAGGATTATGCAAGTATTCTCAAAGATATCAGAATTGGACTACTCACAGAACATGGCAGAAAAGCTTTACAGAGTCGATTGCTATGTAATGTGTTTCAAACAGAACAAATAGTTCCAGAGAAAATATACAAGAAAATTGCTGAAAAAAATACTGTAATCTGCTTAATGCCAACACTACATGAATGCTCTATATTCAATCAAGAACTTTTGAAATTGGAAAATGAAGAGATTATAAAACTGGAAGCTGTGGATAAAATACAGCATGAAGGAATAACTATTATATTGACAAGCAAATTGACAACTAAATTGGATTCGCTAGAGAAAAACATATCGAAAACAGCTGGTTTGGAAAAGAATCTTTATGTATGTATGAACTGTCGAGTAATTTTAAGACGTAATTTGGATGTAGAAAAAGGTTTAGTGAACGGAGCCATGGGTAAAGTTGTGGGTTTTGTTAATTACCAGAAAAAAGTTGGAATTGAATTTTTTTTTTTTTTAAACAAATTTTATTAAATGATTGCATTACAGTTGCTGAGCCCTGACCTCCAGGTACGTCAGCCAGGCAGATGTATCACAATAACAACAGCACAATCCATTTTGTTTTACTGTTAAACGAAGAACATACTACACCTACTTTCAAACCTAAACTATCCCCCCACCCTCCTCTCCCCCTCCCAACCCCCTGCCCCCTCCTCCCGGTTCCCACCCCCCCCATCGCATGGTCACTGTTACAGTCCCCCCTCCCATCCTTCGGCCCCCATCCGTAACATGGCGTGTTCCTGGCCTGCCCTGTCTCCTCAGAATTCCTGCCCTGGGTCTTGGTCCCCTGGCGGCTCCAACCAAATGCCTCTGAAGTCTGCCCACCGCTGCCAGATTTTAAAATGTTTACGCGGGCATCCCCGAGCTACGAAGATCGGTTGCTCCATGCCCATACAAAAATCAAGTCCCCTTTTCCAGGCTAGCACCGAAGGGGGCCGCGGGTTCTTCCAGGCCTGTGCAATGTCTCTCTTGGCCAGGGTAAGACCTAGTAGCAGCAAGTGTCGCTTATGGACATTGCCCCCAATCCCCTCCATGACGTGCAGGAGTCCCAACCTTGGCGTACGAGGGAGCTCCCATCCCAGGACTTCCGACAGGCTATCCCATACCCCTTTCCAGAAGCGAGATAAGGACCCACAGCTCCACACCGTGTGTAGAAGTGTCCCAACTTCCGATCCACATCGAAGACAATCTGGGGAGGCGATCAAACCCGCCCGCCACAGCCGCTGTCTAGTATAGTATGTGCGGTGCAGGTACTTGAATTGAATGAGACGCAGCCGCATTGCAATGGCCGCCTCCCTAGGGGCCGCTAACGCTTCCCTCCAGTCATCCTCGTCTAGATCTCCCACATCCCTTACCCACGCATCCCGTAATTTCTGTAGCGAGGGGGAGCAATGAACAACCAGCGACTGGTAAATGCGTGAAATTTTTTTGGTTTCCAGGTTACCCATAAACACCCTCGCCTCCAAGGGGCTGAACTCCGGCACGGACTCCAGACCCTCCAAGTACGGGGCAATGGCGTGGCGAAACTGCAGGTATCGGAAAAACTGGGTTCGTGGCATGTCATACTCCCGGCTTAATTCCTGGAACGATTTTAGCGTAACTCCCGACAGTACGTCGCCCAGTGATGATATTCCAATGTTATCCCAACCCGTGAATCCCCGGAGAGCCGCCAGCTCCGGCAAGCGTCCATTGCCCCAGAGGGGAGTCTCCCCAGTTAGGGTATTCCACCATCCCATACGACGCAGGGCCTGCCTCCAAATCCGAAAGACCGTCTGCGTCCCGGGGGGAAGCGCCCCTCGTATCGACGCCGCGTAGAGTATCGTATGTAGCGAGTGGGGTTCCATGAGATAGCGCTCCCGGGCATAGGCCGGGTCCCTTCTGTCCCCATACCACCACTCGTTAAGGACCAGAAGATGAGAGGCCTGATAGTAGGATAGTGTTAGACCTGTCAGCCCTTTGGGTGGTCCCTCCTCATCATTATTTATTTTGTCCCACTTTTGCCTCAAACCCTGTTTGAATTTTTCCTTTTTGGGAACCACCAGACTTTTTCGTGTTGCTGCAGATTCAGGGAGCCATTTTAGCTACCCCTGAAACTTCTGTCTGAGGGCCTGGAGCACAAAATGGTGGCCACCTGTGACATCACCAGCATCCACTGGAACCTACCAGCACCTTCCAGAACATTCCAGAACCCTGTGACAGTTGGAGGCGGTTTGGAATGTTGGGGAGTTAAGAGAGAGAGTTGGCAGTTGGAGCTGGCAGTTGGCACCTGACTGGTGAAGAGAGAGGAGCACAACAGTGAAGGAGGAAGGAGTGAAGCAGCAGGGGTGGAAACTTGTGCCTGGAGTGGGGTCCATAAACCCACCCTTGATACTTGTCCCTACTGATGGATCCCAGCCTATAGCCCTGTGTGGGAAGAAGACAGAAGAAACTTATCCTAAGGACCTGGACAGCAGGAACAGGCCTTAGAACCAAGAAAACAGCAAGATTCTGACCTGAGAACTGGTTTCCCTGGAGTCGGGCGTCGAGTAGCCTGAAGACCTGGAGCCCGAGGTGGAGAAGCGGCGCTGACTGAAGTAGCAGACGTCGTACCCGGAGCCGCCTGAGGTCGTGAGAGGGCGCCGACGGAGGTCGTGAGGAATACCAGAGGTCGAGGAGGAAGTGGACCGAGGTAGAGCGAGCGGCGTCATCGGAGGAGTGAAGTCCGCCCTCCGGAGTCGTCGGAGACCGAGGTAGAGGAGCACCGGAGGTCGGGAGTGAGGATCGCACTCCGGAGACGCCCGGAACCTGTGTGGAGGAGCACCGGAGGTCGGGGGTGAGGATCGCACCCCGGAGTCGCCGGAAGTCGACATCGAGGCCAGGCCGGCTGACGTCATCGGAGCCGAGAGCGCCATCGGACCGGAGCCGCCCGAAGTCGACATCGTGGAGAGACTGCCCGACGCCGTCGAACCGGAGGTCGAGATCGAACCGAGGCCACCGACATCGGACCGGAACCGCCTACCGGCGTCGTCAAAGAACTGACATTGTGCCGAGGCCGCCGAGACCGAACCGGAACCGCCTCACGGCGTCGACACGACTCCAGCGGCGTCGGAACATCAGAAAAAGGGCAGTAAGTGGAGTAGAGGGCGCCTAAGGCCCTGTGGAGACCTGAGAGACTGCTCTAAGGGGCTAGGGAGGTGCTGAAACCAACCTGACTGTGCAAGGGGTGAACTGGGACTAACCTAGAGAGGTTGTGTGGAGAGAGAAAGCCAGGGCACTGGTATTCCCCCCTTTGATCTACCTCAGCTTAGGCCTCAGCCTTGTCCCAGCCAGGGAGTAGCCCCCCTCAAGCCTTCCACAACCCTACAAGCTGTGCCTGGGCCAAATCTGCCCTTAAGAATTGAAGTGTCATCTGATTACATGAGTGTTGCTGTATACTTTTAATTATTTATTGGGGGTACTGTATTTATTGAATTTTTACCTATTTATTGCTGCACTATATTTATAGGTCCACAGGACTTGATGGTGTACAATATTTATTGGTACAGTATTTATTGCCTCAAAGTATTTAATTGTCTGTATATATTGCACTTGTATTTATGCCCTGTTATTTATGATCACCCCTATTTATTTCATCAAACAGCCAGTATTTATTTGACCTGCACTATTTAAATTTGTATATTGTGATTGTCTTATTTATTTTTCCAATCAGCAACTAAGAGAAAAAGATAAAGAAGAATATTTTCATAATTTTTACGGTGTAGAGTCGTTTTTGGAACGGATGCACGCATGGTTATTGTATGGGTATAGTGTATGCTTAGCACTGTGCCTGTTTCCTGACCACTCGAGCCAAGCTACCACAGTGTGTTCGGGGAGTCCACCACCACCCTGCGGAGTGGGAGTGGGCTGTTTCCAACATAAATTGGTGTTCAGTGGTGGGATAGAGCTGTGCCTACGCATACTCAACAATAACTGTGGGTAGTCCATAGGCCTACACCGGGAGTTTTCTCAAGAGCGGCCTTCCTAATTGTGGGTTTTTGTTTTTTCCAAATTTACTCTGGTGGTGGGAGGAGGTATTATTAAAGGTACCCCCCTGCATAGTTACTGCACAAAAACCTGTCCTCTAACCTGAGTGGGCAAGATGGAGTTTGTACTAGAAAATCTAGAAACGTACACTGTGGCCCAACTCAGGGAGTTTTGCCAGCGGGAGGGGGTGTACTGTCCCCCAGGAGCAAAGAAGGGTGCACTCCAAACCAGCTTAAGGGCTTGGGGGGAGGCACGCCGAGAAAGCAAGGCTGAGGAGGAAGACAGGGATGGAGAGCCTGACCCCGAGGGGGCTGAGATGTACCAACCTGAGGTGGGGAACCTGTCAGCAGGGCCCAGGACACTTTCTAGGAAGGGCAGCACTGTCTCTAGCGGGGGCTTATCCAGCGTGGAGTTAGCAGATCGGAGAGAGAAAAGACAGCTCACATGGGATTTAGCAAAGCTGGAGAAGGAGAAGGAGGAACAGAGGTTGGCTCATGAGACGG
Source organism: Triturus cristatus (assembly GCF_964204655.1). Classification (NCBI taxonomy): domain Eukaryota; kingdom Metazoa; phylum Chordata; class Amphibia; order Caudata; family Salamandridae; genus Triturus; species Triturus cristatus. The sequence continues at coordinate 1,126,491,516 of NC_140579.1, read as the reverse complement.
AGAAAGAGAGGATGGCTCATGAGATAAGACTGAAAGAGATAGAGCTTCAGATCCTAAGAATTGGGGCACCAACTGTTCCTAATGGTGGCAGCCAAATCCAAGAGTCCACCAGGGAACCCAAACCTTACCTGCCAAAGGACATAGTAGCTAGCTATGGGGTGGGTGATGACATCGCCAAGTGGCTAGCAGCCTATGAGGTCTCGTTGAGGGCCCATGGGGTTCCAGTGAAGTACTGGGGAGGGGGATTGTATAAGTACATGCCTCCAGCTGGTAGGGATGCTTTATTGGCCCTCGAAGAGGATGAGCAGACCCACTACCCCGCCATGAAACTGGCGCTCCTCAGAAAGTTTGGACTAACACCTGAAAAGTACAGACAGAAGTTCAGGGGTAGTCACAAACTGGGCACACAGAATTGGGTGGACTTCCTGGACTATGCAAAGAAGGCACTGGAAGGTTGGATTCAGGGCAGTGAAGTAAGGAACTACGAGGAGCTGTTTGACCTAGTACTGAAGGAACACCTACTCGAGAAATGTTTCCCTGAACTGCGGCAACACCTGGTGGATAGCAAGCTGACCAGCCCCCGGAAGCTTGCTGAGGAGGCGGACATTTGGGCCAGTACCCGGGTGTCCACAAGGGGGACTGGAGGGGATACTCAAAAGGCCGGACAGGGCGCCCCCCAGAAGAAAGAGGGAGGGGAAAAGAAAAAGGAGTTCTCCAAAGGCCCCCAAAATAACTTCCAAGGGAAGGGAACAGGATTCACCTCTAAGGCTAACCCACCCAGAAACCCTAATCCTGGCCAGAGTCAGCAGCCAAGGGTTGTCCATTGCTACGAGTGCGGTGGCGTTGGACACTATAAAGGAGACCCGAAGTGTCAGAAACGATCACCCCCTCCCACTGGAGGAAAGACCCCCGGAGTAGCTAGTGTAGTGCTCGGGGAGGAGATGCCCTTAACTAAGGGAAGGGAGTGGGCGGGTGTCACTTTAGTGTCCCTGGGAGAACGGGAGATGGTTCCCAAGATCCAGGTGCCCGCAAATACCGCAAAGTATGGGCAGTGGATCACCATCAACGGCCAAAGAGGGGAGGCTCTGAGAGACACAGGAGCCAGTATGACTATGGTGCGTAGCCAGCTGGTGTCTCCAGAGCAGGTAATTCCCGATGTACTCCACCCAGCCGCGATGGCTGACGGCAGAACAGGCCACTATCCCGTGGCCGAGGTTCCCTTTGAATGGGGGGGGGTTGCAGGTTCACTTCGAGTTGCCGTAAGCCCTGCCGTGCCAGTCGATTGTCTGCTGGGAAATGACATGGAGCACAACGCTTGGAAGGAGGTGGAATACCGGACTCACACCGAGATGCTGGGTACACCTGACTGGGCCTGTGTTAGCACAAGGTCCGCGACTACCCGAAGAGGGAGTTCATTCCGGCTGGAGCCTGGAACAAAGGCCCAGCCAGCTGCCAGTCAAGGGAAGAACCGAGGACAGGAGGAGCCTGCCTCGGCGTCTCCACCCCGTAGGACGGATAGGCCACCGGAGGTGGTGGACCAGGAGTCTGCGGAGGGGGACGTTACCAACCTGGAGGACCTACCCATCCCGGCCGAGTGGCACGTGGAGGGAGGCCCGTCCAGGGAGGAATTCTGCCAGGGCCAGAGGGAGTGCCCTACCCTTGAGGGGCTGAGGCGACAGGCCGAAGCCCAGGCAGCAGGGAACGTTGAAGGGAACTACAGTGTTTACTGGGAGGATGGCCTCCTCTACAGTGAACCCAAGGCACCCCTACATGGATCGTCACGAGCCTTGGTAGTTCCTCAACGTTATCGAGCCTTCCTTCTGGAGTTGGCTCACGAGATACCATTGGCAGGACACCTGGGGCAAGACAAGACCTTCGCCCGTCTTGTCCCACACTTTTATTGGCCTCAGATGAAAGTGTCGTCCGATACCTACTGCCGGACATGTGTGTCTTGCCAAGCCAGTGGGAAAACAGGGGTGAAGCTGAAAGCTCCCCTGGAACCACTTCCTGTCGTTAGCACCCCCTTTGAAAGGGTGGGCATCGACATTGTGGGTCCATTAGATCCACCAACTACAGCTGGTCACAGGTTTATCCTGGTTCTGGTGGATCATGCCACACGGTACCCAGAGGCAATACCTCTGAGGACCATAACAGCACCTGTTGTGGCTAGGGCCCTGATGGGAATCTTTACCCGAGTGGGTTTTCCCAAGGAAGTTGTGTCCGACAGGGGGACCAACTTCATGTCAGCATATATGCGGGCAATGTGGAAGGAGTGTGGAGTGACCTACCGGTTCACCACTCCTTACCACCCCCAGACAAATGGTCTGGTGGAAAGGTTTAACAAAACCTTGAAGGGCATGATCAGAAGTCTGCCTGAAAGCCTGCGGAGGAAATGGGACGTCCTCCTACCCTGTTTACTTTTTTCCTACAGGGAAGTGCCACAGAAGGGAGTGGGCTTCAGCCCCTTCGAGCTTCTGTATGGGCACCCTGTACGTGGACCTCTTAACCTGGTGAGAGACGGATGGGAAAGAACTCCCAGAAAGCTTCCCCAGGATGTGGTGAGCTACATGCTGGCCTTCCGGAGCCAAATGGCTAAGTTGTGGAAGCAAGCCTCTGACAACTTGGAAGCCAGCCAAGCAGTGATGAAGGCGTGGTATGACCACAACGCTCACCCGGTGGAGTTGGAGCCTGGCCAGAAGGTGTGGGTGATCGAACCAGGAGAGCTTAGTGCCCTCCAGGATCGCTGGTCAGGACCCTTTGAGGTGTTGGAGAAGAAGGGTAAGGCTACCTACTTGGTGGACCTGAAGACCCCTCGTCAGCCCCTGCGGGTGCTGCATGCCAACCGCCTCAAACCCCACCACGAGAGGCCCGAAGTCATCTTGATGATGGTGACTGACGGAGGAGAGGACGTGGAAAGCGAGCCTCTCCCTGACCTGTTTGCGTCTCAAGAGAAGGATGGGTCGGTGGAGGGAGTGATTCTCTCCCCATCTCTAACTCCTGAACAGCAGGAGGACTGTCGCCAGGTCCTGGGGCAGTACTCTTCGTTGTTCTCCCTTGTTCCGGGTAGGACTCACCTGTGCGTCCATGACGTGGACACAGGAGACAGCCCACCTGTGAAGTCCAAGATCTACCGGATGTCAGACAAGGTGAAGGCCAGCATTCACAGTGAAGTCACTAAGATGCTGGAGCTAGGAGTGATCGAACCTTCTAGCAGCCCCTGGTCCAGTCCGGTGGTGTTAGTACCAAAAGCTGCACCACCGGGTGCCCAACCAGAACTGAGGTTCTGTGTGGACTACCGGGGACTGAATTCAGTGACAAAGACTGATGCACATCCGATCCCTAGGGCGGATGAATTAATTGACCGGCTGGGAGCTGCCCAATATCTAAGTACCTTTGACCTTACCTCTGGGTACTGGCAGATCTCTTTGACTGATGGAGCAAGGGAAAGGTCAGCCTTCTCCACGCCCAATGGCCACTACCAGTTCTGTGTGATGCCCTTTGGGCTCAAGAACGCACCTGCCACGTTTCAGCGCCTGGTAAACCAGATCCTCACCGGAATGGAGAGTTTCTCTGCTGCTTATCTGGATGACATAGCCGTCTTCAGTAACAGCTGGGAGGATCACTTGCGTCACCTGCAAGCTGTTCTCCAGGCCCTGAGACAAGCTGGATTGACGATCAAGGCCAGCAAGTGCCAGATCGGGCAGGGGTCGGTAGTGTACCTTGGACACTTGGTGGGTAGGGGAGCGGTGCAACCCCTCCAGGCGAAGATCGAGGCCATCATGGCCTGGGAACCCCCCAAGACACAGACTGAGGTCCGAGCATTTTTGGGCCTCACGGGATACTACCGCCGCTTCGTGAAGGGGTACGGTACCATCGTAGCCCCCCTCACGGAGCTCACGTCCAAGAAACAACCTCGACGGGTAGTCTGGACGGAGGCTTGTCAGCAAGCCTTTGAGAGATTGAAGAAAGCCATGTGCGAGGCCCCGGTCTTACGGGCCCCAGACTTTTCCAAGGAGTTCATTGTCCAGACAGATGCATCAGAACATGGCATTGGGGCAGTGTTATCGCAGCTCAACGAAGAGGGTCTGGATCAACCCGTGGTCTTCCTATCCCGGAGACTACTTCCCAGGGAACAGAAGTGGAGTGCAATAGAGCGTGAAGCCTTTGCAGTGGTATGGGCTCTGAAGAAGTTGCGGCCATACCTGTTCGGCTCGCACTTCCTAGTTCAGACCGACCACAGACCCCTTCGTTGGCTGATGCAAATGAAGGGGGAGAATCCCAAGTTGTTGAGGTGGTCTATTTCCCTACAGGGGATGGACTTTCAGGTGGAACATCGGCCTGGAGTGGACCACGCCAATGCAGACGGTCTCTCAAGGTATTTCCGCCTTAGTGATGAGAACTCCCAAGGGGTTGGGTAGCTCTCCCCACTTTCAGCTGGGGGGGACGCGTGTTAGACCTGTCAGCCCTTTGGGTGGTCCCTCCTCATCATTATTTATTTTGTCCCACTTTTGCCTCAAACCCTGTTTGAATTTTTCCTTTTTGGGAACCACCAGACTTTTTCGTGTTGCTGCAGATTCAGGGAGCCATTTTAGCTACCCCTGAAACTTCTGTCTGAGGGCCTGGAGCACAAAATGGTGGCCACCTGTGACATCACCAGCATCCACTGGAACCTACCAGCACCTTCCAGAACATTCCAGAACCCTGTGACAGTTGGAGGCGGTTTGGAATGTTGGGGAGTTAAGAGAGAGAGTTGGCAGTTGGAGCTGGCAGTTGGCACCTGACTGGTGAAGAGAGAGGAGCACAACAGTGAAGGAGGAAGGAGTGAAGCAGCAGGGGTGGAAACTTGTGCCTGGAGTGGGGTCCATAAACCCACCCTTGATACTTGTCCCTACTGATGGATCCCAGCCTATAGCCCTGTGTGGGAAGAAGACAGAAGAAACTTATCCTAAGGACCTGGACAGCAGGAACAGGCCTTAGAACCAAGAAAACAGCAAGATTCTGACCTGAGAACTGGTTTCCCTGGAGTCGGGCGTCGAGTAGCCTGAAGACCTGGAGCCCGAGGTGGAGAAGCGGCGCTGACTGAAGTAGCAGACGTCGTACCCGGAGCCGCCTGAGGTCGTGAGAGGGCGCCGACGGAGGTCGTGAGGAATACCAGAGGTCGAGGAGGAAGTGGACCGAGGTCGAGCGAGCGGCGTCATCGGAGGAGTGAAGTCCGCCCTCCGGAGTCGTCGGAGACCGAGGTAGAGGAGCACCGGAGGTCGGGAGTGAGGATCGCACTCCGGAGACGCCCGGAACCTGTGTGGAGGAGCACCGGAGGTCGGGGGTGAGGATCGCACCCCGGAGTCGCCGGAAGTCGACATCGAGGCCAGGCCGGCTGACGTCATCGGAGCCGAGAGCGCCATCGGACCGGAGCCGCCCGAAGTCGACATCGTGGAGAGACTGCCCGACGCCGTCGAACCGGAGGTCGAGATCGAACCGAGGCCACCGACATCGGACCGGAACCGCCTACCGGCGTCGTCAAAGAACTGACATTGTGCCGAGGCCGCCGAGACCGAACCGGAACCGCCTCACGGCGTCGACACGACTCCAGCGGCGTCGGAACATCAGAAAAAGGGCAGTAAGTGGAGTAGAGGGCGCCTAAGGCCCTGTGGAGACCTGAGAGACTGCTCTAAGGGGCTAGGGAGGTGCTGAAACCAACCTGACTGTGCAAGGGGTGAACTGGGACTAACCTAGAGAGGTTGTGTGGAGAGAGAAAGCCAGGGCACTGGTATTCCCCCCTTTGATCTACCTCAGCTTAGGCCTCAGCCTTGTCCCAGCCAGGGAGTAGCCCCCCTCAAGCCTTCCACAACCCTACAAGCTGTGCCTGGGCCAAATCTGCCCTTAAGAATTGAAGTGTCATCTGATTACATGAGTGTTGCTGTATACTTTTAATTATTTATTGGGGGTACTGTATTTATTGAATTTTTACCTATTTATTGCTGCACTATATTTATAGGTCCACAGGACTTGATGGTGTACAATATTTATTGGTACAGTATTTATTGCCTCAAAGTATTTAATTGTCTGTATATATTGCACTTGTATTTATGCCCTGTTATTTATGATCACCCCTATTTATTTCATCAAACAGCCAGTATTTATTTGACCTGCACTATTTAAATTTGTATATTGTGATTGTCTTATTTATTTTTCCAATCAGCAACTAAGAGAAAAAGATAAAGAAGAATATTTTCATAATTTTTACGGTGTAGAGTCGTTTTTGGAACGGATGCACGCATGGTTATTGTATGGGTATAGTGTATGCTTAGCACTGTGCCTGTTTCCTGACCACTCGAGCCAAGCTACCACAGTGTGTTCGGGGAGTCCACCACCACCCTGCGGAGTGGGAGTGGGCTGTTTCCAACAGATAGTATATCCGAGGTCGCCAAGCCACCGCAGTAGGTGGACAAGAAACATGTACGGAGCGCCACCCGGACCGTACCGCCGGCCCAAAGGAACCGACCCAATACTGAGTCAACCTGCCGAAACCATGCGGGTGGAATTGGGTAGGGGTGATTCTGCAGTTGATACAGCAGTCTGGGTAGGGCAACCATCTTAAAGATGGCGGACCTGCCAAATATTGTCAGCGGCATACGAGTCTACGTCTGGATATCCGCCTTGACTCGCCTCCAGACCGGCAGCACATTCCGTTCCCACGACAGCTCTGGCGCAATTGACAGGAATACTCCCAGATATTTAATCCCGTCGGCCGCTATCTGCAGATCAGACGCCCAGGTTCCAGGTACCCCGCGCCCCCCCCAACACCCACAGCGTAGACTTGCGCGGGTTTAGATATAGCCCAGAGGTTTCCTCGAAAATTTGCAAGATCCGCCTGATGCGCGGTCCAGACCGATCAAGATCTGTAATAAAGAATAGCACATCATCTGCGTACAGTGCAATTCTATCCGATGGTCCCCCAGGCCATTCAAATCCCCGTAGCTGTGCGTCCACTCGCACCCATGCGGCAAGGGGCTCCATGGCCAGCGCGAACAAGGAATTGAATTTTTAAAAATAAAATTTGATCAGATTGAAGAGGTTAAAGACATTAGTCGTTGTTCAGTTCGTTTCTTGCTTGTGAAAGACTTATATGAACGTAGGAAGCAGTTTCCGTTTTCTCTAGCATATGCTGTAACTATTCACAAATCTCAAGGATTAACTGTAGATAGTGCTTTTGTAAACATTGGATCTAGTGTGTTTAAAGAAGGTATGGCATATGTTGCTTTGTCACGCGTGAAAAAAATATCTGGTTTATTCATGATAGACTTTGATGACTCAAAAGTTAGTGCTGATGCAAACTGTGTAAAGGAGTATAATAGATTAAGAAGTAGCTATGCTCCTCATTTAGGTCAGTATCCTGTTTTTGAAAAACGTGTTGTTTGTCGGAAAAGGAGATTTGACAATATCTGTAATGAGGATGTACAGAAGAGAAAACAAAAAGAGAGTGATGTGACTGCAAGCAAAAAGAAAAAGGACAGTGTTGAAGAGGTTGTTGGTTGTCATTTTGAAAATAGCTCTGGTGTCAACTGCTACGCAAATGTAGTGCTGAATGTTGTATTTTATCTTGAAATTTTGCAAGAGCAGATAATACTAAATCATGAAAAAAGATTCTGTTCTCTCCTTTATGAGAAGCTGAGTAATGATAAAACTAAAATAGAAAGTGCTTCTGATGTTAGAAATCTTTTAGATGTATGTTCAGGATGTACACAGTTTACTCAAAATGTCCAGCAAGATGCACAGGAACTCTTAATGTATATGCTTATGGTACTGGAAGATGAATGGGTAGAAATAGAAAACATATTTGGTGTCTCATATAAATGGGAACATTGTTGTGAAAACTGTATGAACACATGCAGCAGTAATGTTGATTCTGAAAGGTTTATATATTTAACATTACCAGAGAGTAAATCAGTGACTTTTAGTAAATTAGTTAAAGATGCTAATCACAATATGGAATGTTCTCAATGTAAAACAGACATGTTATCAACGTTATTTTTTAAGAAATATGGACAGTATGTAATTTTTATGATACAACGTTGTAGAGCAGATGGAACTAAATTGCAAACTTTACTAAAGAAGTTTGTAGGAAATCAATTATCAATATCAGGTAAAACTTTTGTTGCAGTTGCAATAATTTTCCATTATGGACCTTCTATAACTTCTGGTCATTACACAGTTTATCTGAAATGTGAAAAAGGATGGACACTGTGTAATGATTCTCAATTGATTTTCAAGCAACGTTTGCCTTATGATTTACCAAATTGTTACTTAATTTTTCTGAAACCAAAATTTTAGATACAAATTCCAGCATCTAAAGAAACCATTATTTCAATTTTATAGGATTAACATTGGATATTTCACTTAAAAAGGATTTTAAAATTACCATTTGGCCTCATGGAAAGGTAAAGGTAACAATTGTGGACTTCTTTGACAGATATTATTTTGGTGTACGTGCTTAAGCAGCAAGATTTACAGACGTTATTTATTGCAAATAGTTATTGTTCTTAGAAGGTATTTTTAATATATTTGTGACATTTCTATCAAGGTCTGTTTTAGTGAGGATACATTCAGGGCATTTTTAAACAATCTTTCATATTGTTTTTTTTTTTGCCCGCTGTTAAATGATGAATAGAATTGATTTCACAATTTGTAGTGAAATTCAAAACATTCTGAAAACAGCAAAAAAAGGGCAAAAAATTGCTTTGTTAAATATGAAAAAACATGTACTGTTTAAGAAAATGTATTGTTGAATATTAATACTTTTTTTCTTTTTTTCAGATCTTGAAAGAAAATTTAGGAAATATAATCCATTTTACTTGCAATTAAAATAAACCATTTATTTCTAATTAATTTATTTTGTTGGTCAGGTAAGTTTTAAATATCTGTATTTCTCACACCTTCCCTTTCATGCTCCCTTTTCTTCACCTCTCCTCACTCTGCTTTTCTCATTCCTCTTCCCTCTCTCTTCTTGCTTTACTACTCTTTCGTAACTCCCTCACTCCTTCTCTACTACTCCCCTAGGTTTACTGCCTCCATCACTATTTTTTCAACCATGTTTGTCAACCTGTCTCCATATGTCTCAGTCATTCTAACTGCCTTACTGCTTCTCGGTCCCTTCCTCTCACTCTCTGTTTCTGTTTCTCTCGCTATGTGTGTCTTACCCTTAATTTCCTTAACATCTCTGGGGCAGTTTTACAAGCCCCCTGCGCCATCACTACGTTACTTTTCAAGATGTACTGGTGGCGCAGGGGGATCATGCATATTTACAAGGAGAGGAAAGGCCACCCTGCATGACTTTTCCTCTCCTCATAAATAGAGCCACTTCACATGCAGCACTGTGCGTTGAAGAGGTATTCTGTGGGTGTTGTTGTGGGTGTTCCCACGCAACACACAAAGAACTAGACACATCTCCAGGTTTACGAAAAATCATAAGTCTGAGGTTGTGTGTGAATGCTACGCCACCCTAGAGGTGGCGTAGTGAGGCACAATAAGGAGAAATGTTTTCATTTCTCTTCATTTTTTCCTCTTTCAGTGCGTGCTGCATGCTACAGCACGCATTGAAAGAGGAAAAAGCCTCCTGTGATTGTATTTGTGCAGGAAGGTGTCCTTTCCTGCACAAGAACAATCTCCCCACCAAGCAGGCATCCTTGTACCATGGTGTTAGGGAGCTTGCGTCGGCACATGGCTGCAGTTTGTACGCCTGCACAGGGGAAGCATAGAGATGCGACAAATTCTTGTAAATATGTTGCATCTCTGTGCTTTGAAACTAACGCAGCATGGCGCAGCAAAATTACTTGCTGCACCGTGGTGCGTTAGTTTGTTATAAATCTGCCCCTCTGCTTCTACCACTCTTCGTCTCTCCATCACTCATTTTCAATCTATGTTAATTTTTTAACTTTCTCTGTCGTTCTCCTTCCCTCATGTTCTGTAACTGTCACTATCCTTTACTCATAGTCACTTCTATTGTCCTACTTCACTTCCTCCTGTCTGTATCTCACACCCCTTCTCCTTTTTGCATTCTTTCCTTCAATCTCCCTCACTCTGCTTTGCTCATTGACATCGTGACTCCCTTTCTGTCACTCCAGTTTCCTAAATCCCTCCATCTCCTCACTCTCCATTTCTCACTTTCCCTTACCACCTTTTCTAATCCTCATGCCCGTAAAAAAAAAAAAGAATTAAAACAAAGGTGGAGAACATGGAAAGGGGGCAGGGTAGAGACTTCCTGACCCCCTAGTCTTTGTCAGGGAGTCCCTGAAGGATCCCAAAGGGTGAAAAAAACGATTAATTTAAAAAAAAAAAAAACGTGCGCGCCCGGTAAAAAAGAATCGAAAAATAGTTTTTAAAAACAAGTTTTTGTGTTTAGATTTTAGGTGGCTCTAAAAAGAGCCCTTGTATTAATGTAGGGACAGAGGAACAGAAAAAGTAAAAAATGAAAAAAACTATGGCCGGGTGCATGAGTGCTGCTCTATCTTCCTCTCAATGAGATCAATACTGGTTTCACCAAGAGAAATAAGAGCATGACAGTCAATGCACCGTGAATACAGCCTCCGAAAAGCAGGGCGTATATCAAGAGGTACAGAAGTAGGTGAAGGCGCCACCGCAGAAGAAGTGCTCGGCTGAGCTGCCAATGATGTGCTCGGCTGAGCTGCTGCGGATGTGCTCGGCTGAGCTGCTGGAGAGTTTTCACTAGCAGCTCGAGCAAAAGCCACATGATGTACTCCTTCAACGTGCCTTAACATCGTGTGAATACTAAAAGAGTATTTCTTATTAGCATTTCCACGTGATAAGGTCCGTTGACAAATAATGCAGGTGACTTTGGGAGCATTTACCTTCTTCTGCCCCTCAGGAAAAGTGAAAAACTGCCATATGAAAGACACTTTCTGCTTCCTCTGCCTCTGTGGCACAAGAGTCTCGTGATCACTACTAGAAGATGGCTGCTGCTCTGCCATTGTATCACAAAAACAGATCAGCTCCTTCTCCCAGGGAATCAGAAGTAATAATGAGGGGAGTGAGTGTGGTATTGGAAGAATCTGGAACTGAAAGTACTATGAACCAATGAAAAGTGTTGTTTCCTAATCACATGACTTGCCTGGGTGTGGTGTTGGAAGAATCTGGAAGTGAAAGTACTATGAACCAATGAAAAGTGTTCTTTCTTAATCACATAACTTGCCTGGGTGTGTTATTGGAAGAATCTGAAAGTGAAAGTACTATGAACCAATGAAAAGTGTTCTTTCTTAATCACATGACTTGCCGTGCGCGCGGAGCACAAGCGCATGCGCGGAGCACGCGCACGTACGTGAACTCGTAGCACGTGCGCATGCGCGAATGAACCGCGCATGCGCGAACATAGTGCGCTGTAATACGCGCGCATGTGCGAACGTAACGCGCGGAGCACGCACGACGTACGCATGCGCACACGAAGAACGTACGCATGCGTACGTAGTGCGCGCTCCGAGCGCGTTAAAAGCCCGCGCGCATGCGCGAATTCCGAGAACGTAGCGCGCGGAGCACTCGCGACGTACGCATGCGTACGTGGAGAACGTACGCATGCGTACACAAAGAACGTACGCATGCGTACGTAGTGCGTGCACCGAGCGCGTACGGAGCACGCGCGCATGCTCGAACGTACCGTGCGGAGTACGCACGACGTACGCATGCGTACGTGGAGAACGTACGTACGCACACAGCACCGAGCGCGTACGATGACGTAGCAATCACGGTAAAAATCCTTTAAAAAAAAAGAAAAAAAAGAATTAAAGTGTTTATAAGTTAATAGAAGATATTAACTATGCTGTTCAACTTTATCCAATTTTTTAAAAAAACAGTTAAGCCATTCCAAATTAAAGAATACAGGTAATCTATAACTATATACATATGTAACTTTTTGTAAAAGAAATATATAAAAAATAAAATAAAACATTCATAAATTTGCATTTAAAAAACCTTTGAAATTCACTGAAAAAACCATAGGTTTCACACACGTTATAGTTAGGAATTAGCATTTAAAAAACCTTGCAAATTCACTGAAAAAACCATAGGTTTCACACACGTTATAGTTAGCTGGAAATTTCACTCGTACAAAACCATTGAAATTCCACCGTTATAGTTAGTTCAGCTAACTATAACTCGTGCGCTCGCAATCCACTGCTGATGACATCACATATTACATCACTCATGACATGGTCAGTGACATCACTCATGACATCTCAAATGACATCACTGATGACATCACTGATGACGTCATCCATGTGATAAATTACCACATCTTCTCACAACCTAATATAACCTTTGATAAACCGACTCAAAATTTAAGAGTTCCATTCTCAAAACCATACATACTGCAATACCAATAACTACATACCCACTTATTAACTCTTAGGTTTACATACACCTCCACTCATTCACCTGTACAGTCACTCATACTTACAGTCACTCCATACAAGACTATCATATGCATTTATACACCTATATAGACACTCACACACCACCAATCATCCATAGAGGTACTCTCACACCTAGTTAGTCATGCAAATAATCACACTCCCATTTACTCACCTATGTGGTTATACACACTCAAGTTCACTTACTCATAAAAATATTACCACAATCTTACGCTCTTATAGAATCATTGATACAAGCGCACACTCATCCATACAGTCACTCTCACAATCACACACTCTCACATCTACCCACTTATATACTCTTACACGCATATATACTGTCTTTCAAATATGTAGTTAGTCACAAATGTACCACTGAGATATATATTCACTCACTAACACACCCATACATACACTCACTCAACCATACAGTCCATCAGAGATGCACTCTTAAAACCATGCACCCATAGAATCACCCACTCACACATCTAGTCACAGAGTAACACACACCCTACCCACACAAACACTCAGGAACCCATACAGATACTGAGACAAGCAATCAATAACTCTTTTAGACACTCGTATAGCTATTCACAAAACCATGTAGCAACTTATACACCAACATACAGACACATACAGACATTTACACAGTTTAGTCACTAGTCTGCAGTAAGATACATTTAATGACTCACTTAAAGAGTCAGTTATGCACCACTGAAAATCATCCATTTACACACTTGTACACCCACTCATTCTTCAACAGGCCTTTCCCTATATATATTAAACATATTAAAATTGTTCAGAAACACATACTCAATGGATGACGTCATCAGTGATGTCATCAGTGATGTCATTTGAGATGTCATCAGTGATGTCATGAGTGATGTCACTGACCATGTCATGAGTGATGTAATATGTGACGTCATCAGCAGTGGATTGCGAGCGCGTTATAGTTATAGTTAGCTGAACTAATTATAACGGTGGAGTTTCAATGGTTTTGTACGAGTGAAATTTCCAGCTAACTATAATGTGTGTGAAACCTATGGTTTTTTCAGTGAATTTGCAAGGTTTTTTAAATGCTAATTCCTAACTATAACGTGTGTGAAACCTATGTTTTTTTCAGTGAATATATATATATATATATATATATATATATATATATATATATATATATATATATATATATATATATATATATATATATAGTGATATAGGTAACCTATATCACAGTAAGGGGTGCATGCACCACCTTACCCAGGATGCAGTAGCAGACCTGTGGTGTCATTTTGGGTGGCATAATACATGCTTCAGCCCCTGGTAGGTCTCTGGGGTACCTATGCCCTGGGTACATAGTATACCATATACTAGGGGCTTACAAGGGCACCTCAGTTCCAATCTGAACTGTACCTAAAGTACATGGAATCATTTTAGAGAGGACGCAGCTAGGCTGGGGCCCTGATTAGCAGGGTCCCAGCTAGACTAAAGTCGAAAAACAGTGAAACACCAGCAAAAATTGGGGGTAAACATGTGAAGCAGATCCTACTCTCCTACACTCCTCCTGGGCGGTGGGGGTGGTCCTTTCTTTGGATCTTGTATCCGTTGGGTATGGAGGTGGCGATGTCAGGGGCGGAGGTGGCGTTGGTCCATGTTTCTGTGAAGAAGGCGACGTCTGGCGAGAGTGTGTTGAGCAGGCGGAGTTGTAGGGGTCATAAATCCAGGGTTCCTAGCACTGGCCGCGGTCTGGTAGCAGACAGGCTTGCCTTTGGTGCGCCATCGGTGCAACCGTGCAGCGGCCGCCATGAAGTAGGGGAGGGGGGACGAGGTGCTGGGAGACGAGAACAGGGGCTGTCCGGGGGGAGGGGCCGCAGGGGGAGGGGCTGCAGGGGCAGCAGCCGCAGGAAAACCAGCCGAAATGCGATGAAAAATTAAAAATAAAATAAACTAGGTGAAAGCAAGAGACACCAAGCGGGGCAGAGAATTACAGTATCGCCAGGCAGGCAAAGGCTGGCGCACCGCAGAGGCAGGAATCTGGCAGCAAGCCGGAACCCTCACCAGGAGGAAGTCTCGCTACTGTGGCGTGGCGACGGCCCTGCGGAGCTGCTGTGGAGAGAGTTGGCCCAGACCGGAGGTCAAGATTTTACTTGCGCTCCCCCGCAGCGAAAGGCATTAAATAGGGGAGGGGGGTCGAGGTGCTGGGAGGCGGGAGCGGGGGCTGTCCAAGTGGTAGTGTTGCGGGAATTCTGCTCATGCACAGAACTATGCACAGGAAACCAGGACTTCAGTGAATTGTGGTGTATCAAAAAACTCACCTCAGTACCCAGAACCCCTATCCGACTAGCATCAGTGTCTCATTCATTGTCCGTACTACAGCGAAGCTACCAATGATTAGACAACCCAGAACAAGCGACTTAGGGTACTCTCAGGAATGGTGGGAATCATCAACACTCTTTAGTTTCTATTCTCATACCAGTCCACAACATGAGTAATCAGAGACACGAAAAAGTTTAAAATGTTTATTTTTAACTACGTGCTCTAAGATGCAGCATTTTGGCTAACATAAGCAGGCAAATTATTGAAGATAAGACAATCAGCATTGTTACAATTCCATAAAACACAAAGGGAGAAATCATGTTATAATGACAGTGGAAACAGGTTGTATAGCACCTTGTGTACCACCCTCCACTGGCTAGGAGCTAGGTTTTATAATAATAGAAGGTCTCTAGGTTTGAATGGGGAACCCCATACCTCCAAGATCAGTTGAGATGAATCACATCACAGGATCAGCAACGCTCTCTGTAGTTGAAAAGGTTTTTCTCCGAGTGCCAGAATTGCAATGCAATATTAAAGGCACCCGAGATTCAGATATTTTGTAGCTGTGTGCGTGTTGTGTCTAGAGCATGGGCCGATCAACCTGAATCAACAGCATACATTGTTATTTGACCTTGAAGACTTCTGCACCCAGTGTACAGACTAAGGTTGCGGTGTAAGTCTAGGGATGTGAGAAACAGACCGTTCTCATGCGAAGAAAAGCAAGCAGTTTAACTTACAATAACAGTTACATGTAGTGTTGTGTGCAAAAGCGGCCAAGTGGCAAAATGGTGTTTAAACTTCTAATACGCTTATGCTAACAAAGCAGTGTGTGCAAGCCGAACCCTGTCTTCACTACAGTAGGGGCAGTAGGGGCGGGAAAACCGGCCGAAATACGATTTAAAATTAAAATAAACTAGGTGAAAGCAAGAGTCACCAGGCGGGGCAGAGAATTACAGTATCGCCAGGCAGGTGAAGGCTGGAGCAGCACAGAGGCAGGAATATGGCTGCAGGCGCGAACCCTCACCGGGAGGAGGTCTCGCTACTGTGGCGCGGCGACAGCACTGCGGAGCTGCTGGGGAAAGAGTTGTCACAGACCGGAGGTCAAGGTCATACTCACTCACAAATATCTAAGGCTCACATTAGTGCTGGCCTGCTGCAGGGTGGCTGTCACTTTGATGAGTCAACGCAACCCATCAGAAGGACACTGGCATGAAGATGTAGCAGAGTGGACTCTAGTGGAGGAAATTCACATATTAAACATCAGAAAAGACGCCAAGTTAGGGGATGACTCGGCCACATGAAGGGACCTTGGAGAACATTTTGTAGCTCCTGATGATGCATTCTTGACCGGGGTTGACACTGATACTGAAAACTAGGCTGCATGTGACAGTGGTGGGCGGGATAGGGGGAGGGAGGTGGTGGCTGGTGGGGAGGGGAGTTGATGGCTGTGGTCTGCCTGGCGAGCTCCACTGCCTTGAGGTTGGATGATTGACCCCTGTATGCTTATAACTACTATATTCAGATTGGGATTGTTACCTCAGCTGCACATTCTGTACTGCAACTGTTGGTTCTTGATGCTGCATTGTTAATTCAATTGAAACCGATAAAGAAATCTTTATAAAAAATAAAAAACTTTGGTTGCAATCACTTTTTTGGAACAAAAAACGCAAAAGACCTTTTTATGTTACCAATTCTCATTCCAGTGACAACAGAAAACGCAAAACAGCCATATAATTATTAACGACTTTAGAAGAGGGGGAGGAGCATGGCAGTTCCAGTAGGTGAGAGAATGTGGCCTAACGGCTAGGGCGGTCGACTTCGGAGCTGGGGAGCTGTAGGAGAGTAGGATCTGCACTTATGTTGCCCCCACTTTTTTTCTGATGTATACACTGGTTTCTGACTATAGTCTGGCTGGGTCCCTGCTAATCAGGGCCCCAGTCTCACTGATCTCTCTAAAACAACTTGGTGTGCATATTATATGCACTAGTGATTGGATACTGTGGTACCTTATGAGCCCCTAGTGTATGGTACCTTAGGTACCTAGGGCATTGGTACTTCACAGGCCTACCAGGGGCTGCAGCATGTATTATGCCACCCCTGGGAAGCATTCACAATCTGACACCACAGGCCTGCTACTGCAGCCTGTGTGAGGTAGTGTTAGCACTCCTCACTGAGGTATAGGTTCCTATATCTCACCATACACACACATATAAACCTATCAGTCACCCCTCTTGCAGGCCCTAACAATCCTGAGGGCAGGGTGCTTGGTTTACTATGTGAGGGGGTGCTTCTGCATGAGCAGGACCCCTCTGCAGCTGGCAGAGTCTATTCTCTGCTGCTGTTTGTGGATGCGGTTAAACCATATACTCTTAAGTGCATTATAACCTCGCGGTAAATGCTAACTTTGGAATGACTGCATCAAAACATGTCGTGTTTGGTGTCAAACAACTTGGAATCATACCCCCACACCAGTAACTGGTGTGGGAGTATGATCCCACCCTTCTAGAGGGGACGACATGTACCCACTGTACTAAATGGTAGAAATCTTCTAGAGCCCTGGCATCACAAAATGGATGCCACCAGCACAGACACTGGGCTGCCCTCCTGCTGCTGACCGAAACTCGCAGTGGAGGAAGCCCAACAAAGGGTATCCTGTCACAGGGAGGTGTCCCCACCTCCCAGACAGGATTTGGTGTATTGGAGTTGGGTGGGTGCACTCTTAGAGTGCTTTGAAGTCCTGCACTGGGGGAGCAGTAGGCTCCTCTGTGCATATGCCAGCTCAAACCGGTTCAGGGGCTACCTGCCCCTGCTCTGGCACGAAACTGGACAAAGGGAAGTGGGTGTAACCACCCACTACCCTGACCCTCCTAGAGGAGTGGTCATAGAGCTAGTCCCTCCCCTATCTTCACTATAAGATACCAAGCATTGCCAATGCAATTCAGATTAACCCTGGACGACGCTCTACAAAGAAGAATCCTGGCCCTTCGACGTTCCACTATCTCTGGAAGACTGAAGAATCTCCCTTGGAGTCAAGGAGTGACTCCCCTGCTTGGCAGGCACCAGTAACTTTGATCAACGGTTGAAAACTTCACCGCTCCCGCCGGAGTCCGAAGTCCCTGCGTCCCCTGAAGCGGATTTCCTGACCTCTCGGTGGCCATTTTGAGTCCCCAGCGAAGCTGTGGCATCTGAACCCCACGAGTGACGAGGAACAGCAATACCAGGGAACCATGCACTGATTTCCAGTGCAAACCCTAAACAACGTTCTACGAACTTGTGCTTTGGACCATCTGTAGTCCAAGTCCCTAGCAGGTCTGGTTCTGAAAATCAGCGGCCTACCCCGTCCTGAGTGACCGTGGGCTCCTGTGGAACTTTTCCTGCAAAGGCGTTTTTGCGGTTGCTTGCCCGTTGGCTAGTGACTCACCCGAAGAGTTTCTCATCAACTTCAAGGGCTCTCCTGGTTGCTCCAGGCCTGCCCTCACTTACCTTCGCTGGCTAAGTCCATCAGACCTTGCTGGTCTGCATCACCGTCAATCTTCATTCCATACGAGACTTGCAGTTGCCAAGGCTTGTTGGCTCCAATCCGGTTGCCGACACCGTCATCAGCTGCAGACGTCGTGGGACCCTCAGAATCCAGCTGCTGGTCATCGTCGATCTCTCCTGGACCTCGTGAGCGAAGAGACAACTCCCCATCGACGACCTGAAACGACGCAACATCAGTGGTCATCCATCCTGCTGGCTACCGGTCACTGGCAAGTGACTTTGAACACTGTCCCCTCAATTTTCAGGTCCTCTTCAACTCCAATCCATCTTCCGATTCCAGCGGACACCTCTCCAGTCGTCACAAGCAGCAAGTCTTCAGTGATCTCCATTGAAAACAGCATCGCGACCCGACACCAAAAGACACCTATGCACCCGGCTTCCGTGGGTGAGGTAACTCATGCACTCCGGTGCCCAAGTGTGTGTTGGCCCTCGAAATACTTACCCTGTAAGTGGCTTGGTTGTTGACTTCTTCGAAGTGCCCTAAAACTTTAAATTACAAACCGCGACTTGTGCCATTGAAACCAATAGGAAACCTGCGGCTGTGTTTAGACACTGCACGCGTCTCCCGTGGGCGGATTACTTACCTGCTAACACTGCAGATGTGAAGCCCCAGCGATTCCCAAGGCCCTAGGCCTTTTCATTTTGCAAGTCGAGTTTGTTAAACCATTTTCTTAGTATATGGTCTGGTACGCCCCTAGGGCTACAGCCATATTTGTGCTTAATTTATTGAGAAGTGTTGACATTTGAATGTGTATCTGGGTTCTAATCTCATAAAGAAATTAGTAGAGTGTATCTAAGAATATCTAAGAATAAATACATATATATTTGATATATATACCTGTGTGGTGTCCTTTTCATTTGGTAATTGAAGAGATTATAAGGTAAAACAAGCTGCTTTACATTCCTCAGACACTTAGCCTGAAGGCTGCTCTCCACAGCTACCACTAGGATAGCTTTCTTTAAAAGGTTGTCTTAAACCTATCTACCATAAGAGTCGAATTGGACTGGTGCAAGGTGGCCACTATAACTAGTGACCAGCATATGCCAGGCCAACTTCTCACAGGAGCCTGGTTCAAGTCTCGGCAGGGACGCTAAACATTCTGTCAATTTGGGCAACTCACTTTATCTCCCCCTGCCTGACAAAAATGAATGTGTCCACCTGTAACGTAACTGGGGCCCATGTAAAGCGCTCTGATACCTGTGGGTCTAGTTTACGCTATATAAAACTCCACAAAAAAAATATAGGTTAGGATTTTGTGTAGTGAAAATGTTATAGCGAACTCCACAAACACCCCCCCCCCCAAAAAAAAAGCAAAGCATAAGCAGGAGTAATGCAAGTTTCGCAAACACACAATAGCCTAAAAGCCCATTTTAGTGGCCAATAGTATTCATTGAAGACCTGCTCCTTTGTTATACGTCCTTGTCGAACAGTGGAGAGGGCCTTCAAAGGCCAGTATAGCCCACTACAGTGGGCCACAAAGCTTTATTGATTGCAATAAAAGTAAATCTGCAAATCCTTAAAATGCAATATTCTCAGCAGCTAGAATTGCCTGGAATGAGTTCCTTATCATATTAGTCGTATATGTTCAAGCAGGAATGAACACATGGAAAAGACGTGGGTTGCAATAATAGCTACCAAGTGTAAGATTTTGAGAGTTTCACTTTGTTTCCGTCAGGTACTTTAAGAGGAATGAAGTTTTGATATTCTTTTTTAATATATAGCAGATGTAAAGATATACTTGCTACTTACTTTCATATCCTTTCCTAAATTCTGCTGCTCCAAAATGTGCCTGCAGGCAATGCATACACGTAATAATTTTTTGTAACAAGACACGAGGCAAACATATATTGCAGCGTTACTGGACCCAAAATGTTCTCTTTCATATCCTCTATCTGATCATGAGAATCTAATCATTTGTAGCCTTATCCTAATCTTTACTTGGTCCTCCGATGGATCTTGCTTTGTGCCTAGAGGGGTTGGATATAGGAATCCAATCCAGTCATTAAATGAGGACCAGGAATTAGATGACCGGCCTACAACGCAGTAATTAGATTCATGTATATCACTTTTAAAACTAAACTATACAAATAGAGAATTATCAGTGCTAGACCAAATCGCATGAAGAAATTCAGGGCCATATTCACAAGGATCTATCGCCGACTTAACAGCTTTTTATCGCAGCCAAAGTTGCGATAAACTTATCGCCCCAATCACAAGCTTGTGTTAACATCCCACAGAACCAGTTTACCCGCGATAGCAGCCGCAAAAAACATCGCAACAGATGACCCCCGCAACTATCGCTAATGAGATGCAGAGTAGGCGTTCCCGTGCCAAAAGCCGCAACAATACCACTCCACAACATTCACAACGAACAGCCAGAACTGCGATAAGAACACAAAACAGGCGATAAGGCGTGTTAGCAGCAGGAAAATAACACCTGCTCCGATCTGGTGCTAAGTCGGACCACAGCCTGCACCACACAAGGGAGATCAGCTCAGAGCCACACCGGAAGAACAACAGATGCACCCGGGCAACTGAACATGCAGCCCGGAGGGCCGAAAGGGAAACAACACCTGCCGCAACCACCCCCAGGATCCCCCCTCCCCAAGCACCCCCCCCCCCCCCCCCCCCCCGGCCAAAGACATGTCACATCAGCTACACCCAAGCACATACAAAGTAATACTCCTGATGTCGCAGAATCACAACTGGTGACATGCATGTGTCGTCACAAAAATGACCGTCACACATTCATTTCCGAGGCAAAAAATCAAACTTTATTAAAATAAACACTGAAATGAAATGAATACACATGGCGGCTCCCCTCGGG
The DNA here is from genome assembly GCF_964204655.1 of Triturus cristatus. Taxonomy (NCBI): domain Eukaryota; kingdom Metazoa; phylum Chordata; class Amphibia; order Caudata; family Salamandridae; genus Triturus; species Triturus cristatus. The sequence goes on along the minus strand of NC_140579.1, from coordinate 1,126,470,422 downwards.
ACAATCCGTAGGTCACAGCCTGCAAGACAAAAATCATGATGAGAAGGTGTGTCCTGCGCACATCAAAGGACAGAGAGAGAGCGAAGGGGCGAGAGAGGAAGAGAGGGAGAGGGAGAGAGAGAGAGAAGAAGAGTGGGGGAGGGAGAGAGAGAAGAGTGGGGAGAGAGAGAGAGAAGAAGAGGGGGGAGAGAGAGAGAGAAGAAGAGAGGGGTAGAGAGAGAAGAAGAGAGGGGGAGAGAGAGAAGAAGAAGAGAGGGAGAGAGAGAGAAGAAGAAGAGGGGGAGATGGAGAGAAGAAGAGAGGGGGAGAGATAGAAGAAGGGAGGGGGAGAGAGAAGAAGAGAGGGTGGAGAGAGTAGAAGAGAGGGGGAGAGAGAGGGAAGAAGAGAGGGGAGAGAGAAGAAGAGAGGGGAGAGAGAGAGAAGAAGAGAGGAGAGAGAGAGAAGAAGAGAGGGGGAGAGAGAAGAAGAGAGGGGGAGAGAGAGAGGGGGAGAGAGAGAGAGAGAAGAAGAGGGGGGAGAGAGAGAAGAGTGGGGAGAGAGAGGAAGAGAGGGGGAGAGAGAGAGAAGAAGAGAGGGGGAGAGAGAGAAGAAGAGAGGGGGAGAGAGAGAGAGAGAAGAAGAGAGGGGGAGAGAGAGAGAGAGAAGAAGAGAGGGGGAGAGAGAGAGAGAGAAGAAGAGAGGGGGAGAGAGCGAGAGAAGAAGAGGGGGAAGAGAGAGAGAGAAGAAGAGGGGGAGAGAGAGAGAAGAAGAGGGGGAGAGAGAAGAAGAGGGGGGAGAGAGAGAAGAAGAGGGGGAGAGAGAGAGAAGAAGAGGGAGAGAGAGAGAGAGAGAGAAGAAGAGGGGGAGAGAAAGAGAGAAGAAGAAGAGGGGGGAGAGAGAGAGAGAAGGAGGGGGAGAGAGAGAGAGAGAAGAAGAGGGGGAGAGAGAGAGAGAAGAAGAGGGAGAGAGAGAGAGAGAAGAAGCAGGGGAGAGAGAGAGAGAGATAAGAAGAGAGGGAGAGAGAAGAGAGGGGGAGAGTGAGAGAGTGCCGCCCCTGCACACCAGGCCACACTGCTCACCTGCTGCCACCGGTATATCTCCAACCACTTGCCGGTATGTAGTGCAGTTCATTAGGTCACACATCTGAGACAGACCCGTCATCTGAAACAGAGTACAGATACATGATTGGCACAGTACACATCATTGCACAAGACAACATCGCCTGCCTGCTCATGCACACCCAGACAGAAGCACCCGAGCCCCTCCCGCCACCCTTCGGAGCATGCTCGCCCATGCACTCCCACGCCGCACTGCTCACCTTACGCCACCGGCATGCAGACATGTGGTCCCACCACGTGCCGCTGCAAGCCACAAGTCAGCGGCCTGCGGACATGGCACACTCCACACCATGCAGCCCGCTCCCCAGGCCACCAGGTCTCACGTTTGGTGCTGGGTCTTGATTACTCCATGGCAGAGGACATACCAGTGCACAGGGCATCATCGCAGGCTGCACACCCACTCAGCCCAATAGGTGCCACTAACTCTGTTACCCGCGAGGCACGCCACATGGCGGTAGGCCCGCGCTGCCCACTGGCTCTGGCCTACACTGCGGTCCAGCAGGGCACACAAAACCTGAGCTGTCCGGACCACCGGGACGGGGCATCATTGCAGGCTGCATACCCGCTCAGCAGCTCAAGGTGCCCCTAACTCACTGCACCCAAAGTCACCGTCCCGTGGCGGGGTGCCTGTGCTGGCCGCAATGCTCCAGGTGCCACTAACCCTGTGCAACCCCAGTCAGTGCCACGTGGTGGTAGGCCCATGACGGCGGCAAGGCCTCGGGTGCCACTAGCCCTGTGCGCAACAACTGATGGGCCCTTTATGATTGAGAACCGTGGAGCGTCCGTCATCCAGTCACCACCGGCAGAGGGGAATGTGACGTCGTCGGCCCCTTATGTTGGCGGAGTCACATGGCCTGTGACGCCTGGGCCGGATGGGTGAGGTGTGCATGCAAACCTGCCCTCAGGGAGTGGCTGTGACATGCTGACAACTAGACCAGTGACCTGCACACCACCAGCGAGTACACCTGCGATGGGTAGCAATGAGAACCCCCCCCTCGGAGCATAAGCGGAGTGGTCTGGCCTGCCGTACGCCGGACCAGCGCAGGGCTTGCAATGTTGACTCGTGGGATCTGGGCGTGGTTCAGTCCATGTCCGGACATGGAAGTGACTGATGCATGTGTCCCTGTTGTAGTGTTCACGGGACCCGGTACACAATATGCAATGTAGCACCCTCTGACTGGCATCCCACAGGATAAGCATCATTGACGCACGGGACATCACTGTCCCTACATTCACCCACACATTCATACATGAATGGTGAAAGACATAACACAGCAGTGCGTCACTGGATGTTTATTGCACATCCAGTGCAGTTCTGCAGCTGGAGCAGTACAGGGCAATGCCGAGCAAACTACACAATATGGGCCCGTGGAGGGTCAGCCAGAGTCCATCCGGGGATGACAAGTACTGCGGAAGAGGAAGGGTACAGTCCGCAGTCAGGTCGCCGTGTCATTGGTCATCAAACAGGATATGGCAGTCCATGTCGCTGTCCAAGGTGAGTGCATCGGAGTGTATCGGGGGTAAGTGGAAGGTCATGGGGCTATGTGCGGCACCAAGCAGGAACAGGCCAGGTGGCGGAAATGAAACTAGTGCCTCCTGATCACAAACCCATTCATGTCCTCGTCCCCGGATGTGTGCTCTGCCCCACCTGTGGGTGTTGCAGTACCGGCTGGGGCACTGTGTGCCACTGACACATCAGGGGCCGGAGGAGGGTTGTCGGCCGCACTGTGTTGCAGTGACACATCATGTGCCGGAGTGGATACGCCTGCCGCACTGTGGGGCACTGACACACCAGGGGGCAGAGATGTGGCTGGTGTGGGGTCAGCAGCATTCATATGCGCCACCCCTTGTGGCAGCAATGCCATGATGATGATCTGCAGGGCATGGTAGATCCCAGCTACATTTCGCTGGTGTGCAGCGGTGGCTGCCATCCTTTCCGCCTCCATCCGCACCATGTCCTTCATGAGCCTCCGCATGTGTGCCAGCTCACGGCTGATATCGCTGGAGCCACTCTGAGCGGACAGGTGTTCTTCTCTCCACGTCAGGACTCCAGCGATGTCAGTCAGGGCTCGTTGGAGGCCATGGAGAGGGTCTAGACACCCATGGATGGTGTCTAGTTTGGTAGCCATGAGGTCGAACCCCACCCGCACCTGCTCAGCCGTCTCCCTCTGGGCCTCCAGCGCACGGCGTTGGAAGGCTATGTGTTGTTTCTGGGGGTCTTGGGAGACTAGCGGGACGTGGGTGCCTCCTGCTGGGTGGTTTGGGTGGTGGGTGGGGTCTCCTCAATGCAGTTGGTCAGCCCTGATCCTGGAGGTGAGTCGCGGATGATGTCAATGATGTCTAGGAGGGCTTGGGTGTCAATGCTGGGGTTGTCCTCCTTGTTATCAGTGAAGAGTGGCTGGGACTGCTCTGCAGGGGGTGTTGACGCTTTCCCTGCAATGTGAAGGGGAGATGGTATATTGTAATGTGTCCACATGTATGTAGCCGCATGGGACATGTTGACATTCAGACAACATGGCATTGTACATTGTGACAGTCTATGAATCTGGGCGATGACCCAGAGTCATTGAGGGTCTGCACTGTTATCCGCTTGATTGTGCATGTGTGCCATCATGGCCATCTCCACCCGTCCCCCCAGTACCTGGTGGTCACTCACCCTGTTCCGGTTGTGTTGTGTCCTGTCGAGCAGTGTCCGGACCCCTGACTCCGGCCACAATATCCACACTGATGACTGTCGACACCAGCTCCTCCATGTCATCCAGTTCGAGCTGTGGCGCTGGGCCCCCACCTCCAGTCTGCATTGCTGCCTTCTGGTTGGCTGCGAGTTTCTCCTTGCTCTTCCGCTTGATGTCATTCCATCGCCTCTTGACCTCGTCCATTGTCCTCTTGTGCTCTCCGACGGCATTCACCTTGTCCACGATGTCCCGCCATATTCCAGTTTTGGTGCCCAATGACACGTTGGAGGTGACAAACAGTTGTTGATGGTGTTCCATCACCTCCGTGATTATGATCCTGTTCGCCTGCGGACTGAACTTCGTCTTCCTCTTCTTCTTGTCCTTGCCCTTCCCTGTCCCCAAGGTCCCGGGCTGGTCGTCCGGGGTGCTTGTGGGGTTGCGCTCGTCCTCTGTGCCTGCTCCGGTTGCCTCCATGGTGCTTGGTTGTTGGTCAGTTTGTGTTTGGGTGATTTTTCTACTTTTATAGTGATTTTTCCCACCGGCCAGGTGTGTGTTGCAGGCCTGGCGCTGCTTATTGCTGATTTCCACATCGCGCTTTGGCCCATCGCAGGTTTTTTGGTGTTGTGTTTTTATCTCCATCGAGGCGGTTGTATCGCGGACATTGTCTGTCGATTTCGGCAGACTATCTCATGGTACCGCCTTTTTGTGAATTCCACATTGACACAGGGTTATTTTCCCACGTACGCTGCGATGTGTAAAGTTGCGCTGACATTTTTGGTGATGTTTAGCACACTTTCTTGTGAATATACCCCTCAGTCTGGCCAAAAGAATGCAAACGAATAATTCTGTTAAGGCAATGCAAAACAATAACATTAGTACTTGCTATTCTGAGTTCTCTTTATCTCTATCCCTCCTAATCAATAATAAATCGTTCAAATGCACTATCAACAGATGGAGTAAATCATGCGCCAGACAAGAGCAGGATTTAGTTAAGATTAGATTTTATCAACCTTATTAGCAAGTACATTAATATTTGGCATTCGTTCCAAGAGCATAAAACAGTCTAACTTGATTGGGGTTGCCATAAAATGACCGAATCTCTAGAAAGTTCAAAAAGGGACATGAGCCATGACAGCTCAGCTCATAGGCAGTCTCCCATGAGGGAAAGTCCAGGTACAGCACACACAGCGTATGCGTCAGCCCGAGAGAGAAGTCAATAGAGTCTGCAAAAGCCCACTCTAGATCAGGAAACAGATCAGCAAATTTGCAAGGAAGTCCTCAGAATATTTTGGTAGAGCATCTGTCAAAAGGGAAAAAGTTGGTCTATTGGCCCTCATAACCCCTTGAGTCCGCCAAATCCATGCATAATATAATCCTCAAGTTCCAGGGTGACACCCCCTTGGTCACCTTATTTGATCAGATCACTCAGTTTATTGGTCAGTACATATAGGATGATTGTCCTGAGGCATAAAGAAGGCACATTATAGTAGTATAGGTGGTGGCAAATACGTAAGTTGTCAGTCCATCCAGTAGGTGTTACAACTAAAACAAGCATCAGGGGTAAAAGGGACATTAACGCTGACACAAAGCAAAACATCTCCGTAATAGTAGATTTACCAGTAGAGATTACTGGAGAACAGAAGTTACTGTCATTATTTCATGAGCTCACAAGATGGTGGAGTTTATGAGAGAATTCACAGGGTATCACAGAAGCAGGACTTTGAATGGAGAATGTTAGAACAACACGTCCCATAAATCATTGTGGAGGTCAGTTGCTCTATAACCTTTTGTAATTAATGACTCACAATAACCTGGAAGAGCTATAAAAAGTGGTTCTGGTTGAGAATCGAGTCAGATTATTCCATCTTTGGATCCTGTCTGTTACTTCTGCTGTTTTTACTTGAAACTCCTTGTACTTGTGAGGTGGTAAAGATTTATCTACGGAGTGCTTTCAAATCTGTATTTCTTTATATTCAGTTGACACAGTGTTTTCTTTAACATTTCCAAGTTCCTCAGTTTGAAATCAGACAAATCTATAATTGATGTGAAGGTCACCATAAAAAGTCATAAATCTTGTAGGAGTAAATTATTTGCTGGCTTGCTTAAACTGTGAGGACAAGGAAGTTGCTTCTTAATTATATGAAGAGATGAACACTTTCCTTTTGCTTTCTACAAGCTCTGTCTTGAAATAACATTGCTTTGTCTACAAGAGGTCATGTTGGAACAATATGGAGAAATAGCTATTTCTTATGTTCATTCATGTATTATGAAATATACGTGGATTGTTTACCAGAAGTAATTCATTTTTTTGGAAAAAGAGCTGTGCTCTCGTGAAGATTTTCACATTTTGTTTCTTTTGTTTTGTTGTTTTACTAAAATTAACAGGGGGTCAATTGCAGTTCAGGAAGTTTGGTTTTTCCCCTGTGAGACACAGTTTCTATTTGTTTTTGGTGGGTATATGTTACCTCATTTAGAGGTACTATGCGTTTGAGAGAGAATAGTATAAAAACATGACATCTACTTCCTATTTTTTAGCTTGATCATTAGACAGGCATTAGGATGCACATACTACTTTTGAAACAGCCTCTTTTTCATCTTAGAATTACAACAGACATATTCTTTTGTTTTGTTACAGGTAAAGCTTAAGGTATAGGGAACATATTTATTATGTTAAACAATGTGTGGAGTGATTAATGTATGTTGTGCTTATTCCAGGTTTCCTTCCCAGCTGTTCCCTTCCCTTTCCTTCCCTCACTTGATCACCTCAAACTTCTGTGCTATAATAGCAGACTGAATTGAGGCTATCAAGAGGTGGACCCTATTGTGCATTGAACCGATCCTGAGGGCGTTGATCGTCATTGTTACAGTAGGTGTATATTCTTAAACAAAGATCCCTTAGCAAAGGTACATAAGTGAGTCTGAAAGAACAGTTTCTCATAATGAATGTCTCCACTGTAACCGAATTTGTATCAAATAGTCCTTGTATGTGAGCGAGGACTCTCAGAATAAAACATAGTTTCATTCCACTGGCAATCGTAGGACATTTTTTACATGAGAACAAAGTCGAACAAATCAAGGAAAATGTGTGTAAGCAGTAAGGCCTGCATTGAATTTAAATTAATATAGCAAAGAATATGAATTATTGAAATATAAATTTTCATTGAAAAATGTGAGAGTCAAACATTGTTTCCAGCTTATTTGCACTTAGAAAACAGGTTAATTTCATTGTAAATTGCATGTCTAACAATAACATATTACTGCATTTTCACAGTGTAAATTTTTTTCACATTTCTAATCACGAAAGACGTTTCAGATGATTTATATTAGTATATATAGGAAGAATATTCTCTGAAAGTTTGAGGCTATTCACATTATTTATGAATACATGGCACCATTTTCTCTTTTTTCACTTAGTGCACTCTTTTCTTATATACAAAAGATGGCTTTTATAATGAATCTCCCCATTAGCACAAACAATATCCCCTCAACTACTTTAGTTTTAATTAATTCTTCACATATATCATTATTAAATGAGGATGGTTAATGAAACCTCCGTAAAACGCGAGTCATCACTTTCACATTTTTTATTACACGTTAAAAGAATACACCAATGCAGTTTAGTGAAACATGAACCTATGTTAATCAAATGAATATTTCCATCTAATCTACACTCCTCTGAATGCTTCTACGATGTAGTAACTAAGTTTTCTTGAACTTTTTCATTTTTCTCTTCAATGTGTGTTCTGTGCATGTTATACCATGTTTTTCTCTCAAATATGTCAAATTCTGTTTCTGTCTAATTTGAAATGTTTAGCATTTTTTCAACTGCATCAGTCCCCCCTTTGATGGCGAATAAAGCCATCACACCATTATCTTATCTGATGTCATACATTACAGCTCTTTGGTCTTCATGATTTTTAACCTATATCTCTCTATAGCCTTTCCTTTCATCATAGTATCCACTTTGTCTTCAAATTCTATTTCATCTCTTTTTCTCTTCATTCCTCTTGCTTCTTTCTTTGTTCTCATATGTATATAAATTGTGAAGGTGATAATTAAGATTAGTATACAAATAGCTATTGTCAAGTTGGGGTTCAAGGTTTTTCCCACCAATCCACTTCCAAGATTTGCAAAATGATCTACCTATAGAGGAAAATCCTTTCCCAATTGATTGCCATGCACCATCAACTTTTAAATCACTCAGGTCTTTTTCTAGGTGTGTAATGTTCCTGATGTATCATTTCAGGTCTTTGCTCTTGTCAGGAATGTGGGTGCAACAATGTTGCACTTGTAACATCCGGCAGACACTGCCATCTGTTGTGAGAATGAAGTCTAAAGCAAGTCTGTTTTGAAGAATCATAGATCGCATAGCAATCATTTTAGTGTCTATTGTCCACCAGTAGTGTCAGTAGACAGCTTTTCCACTATAGTAGAAAGTCTTAGGGGCATTTATCAAGCAAATGTTCGCCAGTTTAGCTGCGCTTTTCTGCGATGAAGCGGCAATTTTTTTATCGCACTATTTACAAGGACTCGCTAACATGCTTTAGCGCTTGTTTTCTTGAGATAGCAGCCGTTTTGCATGTCAGCGATATTTATCGCTAATGACATGCAAAGTAGGCATGCCTTACTAAAACTACATGGAAACAGTCGCAAACACAACTTCCCTCTGTTATCAATGCAGCCCGGACCCGCAAAGCGATAAAAAAAGTCACGCTAACCGCGGTTATCGCTGGAATTTAACACCTGATAAAAACTTGACTTAACCATCTTGTCACTGGGAGGTGGATTGTTAGGTTAAGTCCACACTTGCCTATTAGCAAACTTTTCATTAGCGCAGTAAAATTATCGCAGGATTTCTCACTCTATTGCTGGTTTTCACCGCTATCGCTGGATTTTACATCGTCTCTGAGCAAAGCATTGCTAATACGCTGCTGACACGGCGATGTAATCCAGCGATAGACGGCGATAAGAAAATACGCGCTATGCACGATTTGCGATATTTATCGCACGGTATTGATAATATGCCCCTTAGTATTTTCTGGGAATTCAGGATTACTCCAACAGATGATATTATAGCTTCAGACATATGTCCCACTATTACACCTACACTTGCACCTCTTTTAAGCCTTTCGTGGGTAGCTTTGTTTGTTTCATCAGATTGACCCACCTGATAAATTGATGGCAAAACAATTCCCATGTGGCAGGAACCATACCACTTTTTAGGCAGCCTATATTAGGTATTTTTCTCACAGATGTAATATCTTCCTGGGAACACAGGGTCCACACGTCACAGAAATAATTCCCAATTTCCCATTACTTGAAATGTGTGGGCACATTTGCTGGAACCAACAAAGTTTGCATTAACTTCAGTTCTACAATGCAATTTGCTTAGCTTTCACTATGTTGCCTTTCTAAATCAATAGCAGCTTGTTTTACCACCATTTTTAAATCTGGTTCTTTAAGTGCCCAGGGGTGGTATCTTTGTGTGATTTTCAGCTTTAGCCATGATATCTCTTAGTCTATCCTCTATTGATTCTACAAATTCCTTTTCTACTCTGTGTAAAAGATTACTGGCACATTGGCGTGAGTCTCCCTTCCATTTTTCGCTGTTGCCTCATACGTTTTAGCTTGTGTTAGTTACTCAGGGCACTGTGCCACTGCTGTCCAGTGCCACAGTGCAAGTGCTCCCTATTGTAAATTGATTTATAATTAGTGATTCCATGATTGGTTGGTTTGGTTTACTTGTCAGACCCTAGTACAGTGCACCAGGAGTGCCCAGGGCTTGTAATCCAAATACTGCTGGTGGGCTTGCAGCACTGGTTGTGCCACCCACAGAAGCAGCTTGTAAAAATGTGTCTAAGGTCTGCCATTGCAGAGCCTGCGTGCACTCTGGTACTGTCATGCTGACTGAGCAAGTGCACCCACTTGCCAGTCCCTAAACCTTCCCTTTTCTTCATATCAGACACCCCTATAGTAGGCCCAAGGGCAGGGTGCATTGTATGTATAAGGTAGAACATGCCCTGGTGTGTGTGGCATGTTCTAATAGTGAATTACAGCCATTTTCGTTTTTCACTATTGCAAGGCTACCTGTTATCCATAGGCCAGAATGGGCAGTTTGGTTATTATATCTTATAATCCTAACTGACTCAGAGAACATGGTAGAAATTCGAATTTAGTATGCCTGAACTCAGGATGATAAAATACATCTTTTAGTGAAGTTGGTTTTAACATTTTGTGTTTGAAAATACCACTTTTAGAAAGTAGGCATTTTCTTGTCTAACCATTCAAACCTGCCTCTGCTAGGCTGTGTGTATTCCTTTGTCTGAAGTTTGAGTGACAGGGCTGGGGAATTCCAGGAGACAGGGTGAGGTGCCCCAGTGGTGAATAGAGAGATCTGCATCTAGATGGGTGGGAGGAGTTGCACCTGGGACCTGACTAGGGCTGTGCCTGCCTTCCACAATGCTGGCTCCACCCCCTGGGGAGCGGCTGATGTCTCTGCCCTGCACAGTGAATGAAGAGAAGGAATCGTGTCAACAAAGTGCTCCAGGGCTGTACTTGCCTTCCACAATGCTGGCTCCACCTCCTGTGGGGCGTCTAATGTTTCTGCCCTGCACTGGGAAAGGAATGGAGAAGTCTGGTAAACAGAGTGCTTAGGAACTGGTTTGGACTGGGCAAAGGCCCCTCTGCTTTCAGAGGACAAAGGATTTCGGGGTATAAATATTGGGACCCTGATCCCAAGAATTTAGATCACTTTGGGAAAACAAGAAGAACCTCTGCTGAGGGAGGAACCAGAAGAAGCTGAGGAGGAAACTATCCCTGAACCTGGGGGATTGGCCTGCAGTGGTTGCCTTACTGCCAAAGAGTGGAGAAAGGAACTTTGTGTGTACTTTTGCTCAACTTGTGAAGGATCTCCAAGGGCTTGGAAAAGAGCTTGCCTCCTGCTGAAGACTCAGGAACAACAGACTTCACCCCCCAGCTCCCCATAGTTCTTTGGAAGTGCCTGCTGCTGTTGTTGGGCCTTCTGAGGGACTGCGTGTCGCAAGGAGCTGGAAGCGCGACTCAAGAAGGAGAAGCGTGCCGCCATCGGAGCTGTTGTCATCGCATCTCGTAAAGTGTGTCGCCGCTGCAGCATTGCATCGACGCTGAAGCATCTCCCATCCTCCAGGAAGTGTCTCGCAACGCCGAAGAAGCGTGTCGCCATCGCTGTCATCGTAGCTGAGGCATTGCACCGCATCAAGAGAAGAGTCTTGCATCGAGGAAGAAGCGTGTCACCATCGCAGCCATCGTAGTTGTCGCATTGCACCACATCAAGAAAAGCGCCTCGCATCCACGGAGAAGCGTGCCGCCGTCGGAGCGGTTGTCGTCGCATCGCGTAAAGGGTTGTCGCCGCTGCAGCATCGCATCGAGCGGAAGCATCTTGCAATGTCGGAGAAGAGTGTCGCTGCCAAGGCCGCTGTCGTCGCATCGCGTAAAGGTTGACGCCGCTGCAGCTGAAGCGTCGAGTCTTCTCGCAACATCGGAGAAGCGCGCTGCATCTGGAAGATCTTCACGTCTTTATTTCTTTGCACCAAAAACTTCATCGCATCAACATCGTTGCAACACTTACGTCGCCCTGCGTGTTGCATCTAAAAGGTACATTGACTTAAAGTGTCGAATTTAAGAACTTAAGAGAACTAAGCAACATTCTACTATCTAAAGTAACAGTATTGTGTGTTTTTGTCGTTTAATGGTCTTGTGGTAAATCTATATAAAGAATACTTATTTTTGATATAAAGCCTGTGTGGTGTCCATTTGTAGTGTTGTCACTTGGTTACTGTATGTGTTCACAAATGCTTTACACACTGCCTCTGAGATAAGCCTGTCTGCTTGTGCCAAGCTACCAAGGGGGTGAGCAGGGGTTATTTTAGGAGTCTACCCCCTTACCCTGACTAGAGGCGAGGGTCCCTATTTGTCACAAGTGCATACCTGTGCCAACTAGAGACCCCCAAGTCTAACAAATAGCAATACTAAAAATGTCCCTTGCCATTGAATAAGCTTGTTAAAACACTGCAAGAAATTCCATAGGTCACAAGCAGGTGGTGCTAGGTCACCCCCTCAGAAACTGATGTAGGCAGCTGTAAGCACACATAACAATCTTGAGCATCCATTGTTTCGACATATATTCATACAAAAGTTTTTTGTAAATACATTCCTTGAAAAGTCTCCTGTAGACAAATCGCTATGTAGCATCTTATCATCTTAAAAGCTTAGTCCATTTTGATTTGCTAAAGGAGTTTTAGGCATAGAAGTAGGTTTAGCTTTTGCCATATATACATGATGGGGCAAATTCAAAATTACAAGGAATACTACTAACATTATAGAAAACACAGCAAGTATACATGCTCATACGTGTTTACTTTTCAATTATACCACATTTTGAGCTATTGCCTCTTTAAAATCAGACCTCACGACCTATAAGTAAAATGTGGATGAAATGTTAATAGCATTGCAGCAGAAGTAAGACTTGCGCGTTTTTGCAAGGCTCCAACTACTTTTTTTTTAACACCTTACACGCTCCTTTATAGCCTTGTAAATACAGCCTCTCAGCGAATGCACAGTTCTTTTGATTTATCATAGAGATTCTCCAACACAACTTGACTATGTTCTTTTCTTTTGGAAATTGATTTTCAAAATTCAATTGGAACACAATTCTTCCTCAAGGTGGCTCATGCATACTTGGATTATTGTAGCAAAATGCGTGCTATGCTTTTTCCCAGTCATTCAAGGGCAAGTAAGTCCATTCAGGTGCAGCATATTTTTGACTTTTGCCCCTTCTCAATGACGGTCCTTCACCATCACTGTCACTTTGCTCAGACTGACTCGAAACTGCTGCAATTGTCTGCAGTACTTTTACCTCTGTTAGAATGTGTCTCGTTCTTACTTGTCTTCTGGGCCAACGGTCTCCGGGTACCACTCGCATTTCAGGTGCACTGATCCCTTTGTTTAGGTCGTAATCTCGCCTAGTCAGCCCTTTCTCTTGTTACCCTTTGGTACCCACAAGAGCTGACTCTCTCAAACCCTCCTTAGGACCAGTACATGAAGTCTCAGTAGCTTGGGCATGCTCAACAGTTTGGCTAACTTGTGTCCGCTGTCTCACTGTAACTGCCAACACATTTAAAACAGGCTCTGTATCATCAAGAAGACATGGGAGGGACTCTACGAGTATGAGAAGCGTGTACCCAATTGGGAAGACCACCACATTTGACAGCAATTGTGGATACCAGATTCACCTGAAACGGCCCATGCCAACAAGGTTCCAAACACGATTTTTGTACTTGTTTCTCCACCAAGACCCAGTCGCCAGGACTGAGGTCAAGGCACTGCTCCTGGCTAGGTTGCAGCTTCGCCAACCTGCTGGGACACAGAACGTACCACGTCAGCCAGTTCTTTACAGTAATCAAGCACCATATCAGTAATGTTCATCAACTTATTAGCTGGAACTGCAGGCTGTCTCATTGCCCTCCCTATAATTACTACGTGAGGGGACAGTCCCATCCTCCTGTCTGGGGTGCTTCTCAAACTCATCAACACAAGAGGCAAAGTATCAGGTCATTTCAGAGAAGTCGAAGCACACATCTTTGCCAATCTGGATTTCAGTGTTTCATTTATCTGTTTCACGATTCCAGAAACTTCTGAGCAATAGGCACTTTGGAGCTTCTGGTCAATTTGTAATGCTGCACATAACATCTTTAAGGCCTCATATTAAAGTGTGTCCCTCGGTCTGACTCCAAAGCAGCTGGAATTACACAACATGGTATGAGCTCCATCAACAATAGCGTGGCTACAGTTAACTGCCATTTTGTCATGTAGAATAGGCTTCCACTCAACGAGCGACTATACAAACAATTACAAGAATAAACATCAAACCGTAACATATGGGCATCTCGAAGAAATCGAGCTGCATTCTTTTGAAAGGACTTCCTGATCTCCGTACATGACTCATTGTGTCTGGTGTTTTCCTCTCTGTGTTCTGTTGTTGACACATCAAGCACCTGTGACATAACGCCTCTGCTACTGCCCTGGACATTGGATTGAACCATGTCTGTCAAAAGAGATGCATCATGGCATCCCTCCCAACATGAGCAGAACCATGATATTATTGTGCCATTGGTGGCAAAAAACTATCAGGCAACACAGGTCTCTCATCGGTGTACACCCATACTTCATCTTACTGTCTCCTGGTACAACCTGCTTTGATTAACCCTTGTTTTTCAGTGTCTGGCACCTCATCTTGTAGCACTTTTACTTCCTCCCAAGTGTCTATAGTACACAACAACAGTCTACAATTTGTGACATCAATGTTATCTCCCATGGGATCTACACTGAAGGTGTAAGAATTTAGAGCAAAATAGCATACAGTCTTGTCCGCATACCGGATATCAACTGTGACATAATCATTGCCCTGGCGCTGGGCAGCACACTTCACCACGGCAATTTGTGCAGGCAGTAGTAATTACCACAAAAGGTTCCTCACACTTTCTCTATTGCGAATGGTGGATCCAGATGAAGTCATGAACTCTTGCTGTGACCACAACTTCCCAAAGTCATGTATGACGCTAAATCCGTACTGACTATCGGTGAAGATGGTGACTCTCAATTGATCAGAAATGTTACAAGCTCTTGACAAGGCAACCAACTTAGCGACTTGAGTAGCAAACACACCTTGCAACCATGAGGCTTCAACCACACCTATACCCGTACAGATAGCATGCGCAGATTTCAGATTTCCTTCTACATCTTGCAAACCTGATCTGTCTATAAACCGCACATGATCTGAGTTAATGGCATGTCAAGGATATCCGGCCTAGGCTTAGTGCACAACTCAGTCATATTCAGGCAATCATGATCAGCTTCATCAGCCACAATCTCATTTCCAGGAAGGGGCATCAAGGTTGCAGGATTCAGCCTTGTGCATCTCAACAAAGTTGCATTCTCAGCTCCCAAAATAATCTGCTCAACTGAGTCTGGTACATATACCTTTAATGGATGTCCCATCACAATAATCTCATTCTTACACCAAACTCACACAAATGGCAGCAACAGCTTTAAGACATCCAGGCAATGCGGTGGCAACAGGATCAAGAGTAGCTGAAAAAAATGCAACAGTCTGCATGCAGTGCCATGCATTTGAGCTTGCACTGACAATGTGCAACCTTCACGCTCATAGAAAAACAGAGTGAAGCTTTTGTTATACTAGGGCATTCCCAATGCTGGAGCTTGGCAAAGACTCTTTCGCAGTTCAGTAAAAGAGTGCATGCAATCATCATTCCAAGGTACCGGATCTGACCCATCCTTGTGTGACAGCCTCTGAATAGGCTTGGCTGTCATGTAGAAATTGGGAATCCATTGTCGACAATAGCCAACCATTCCCAAAAACATGCAGACTTCCTTTTGTGTACTGGGCAGACTCATGTTCAGTATCTCTGTGATTCTGTCTTGGGATACTTCCCTAGTTCCGTTGGCAATGTGAGGGGGTGCCTCTGCCTGGGCAGGGCCCCTCTGCAGCTGGCAGGGTCTATTCCCTGTGGCTGTTTGTGGATGCGGTTAAACCATATACTCTTTTAAGTGCATTATAACCTCCCGGTTAATGCTAACTTTAGAATGACTGCATCAAAACATGTCGTGTTTGCTGTCAAACATCTTGGAATCATACCCCCACACCAGTAACTGGTGTGGGAGTATGATCCCACCCTTCTAGAGGGGATGGCATGTACCCACTGTGGAAACACGGAAAAAATCTGAAAGAGCCCTGGCATCACAAAATGGATACCACCAGCACAGACACTGGGCTGCCTTCCTGCTGCTGACTGAAAATCGCAGTGGAGGAGGCCCAACAATAGGCATCCTGTCACAGGGAGGTGTCACCACCTTCCAGACAGGATTTAGTGTATTGGAGCTGGGTGAGTGCACTCTTAGAGTGCTTTGAAGTCCTGCACTGGGGGAGCAGTAGGCTCCTCTGTGCATATGCCAGCTCAAACCGGTTCAGGGGCTACCAGCCCCTGCTATGGCGCGAAACTGGACAAAGGGAAGTGGGTGTAACCACCCACCCCCCTGACCCTCCTAGAGGAGTGGTCATAGAGCTAGTCCCTCCCTTTCTGTTACTATAAGATAGGAACACCTTGCCATTGCAAGTTAGATAAACCTGGACGGCGCTTTACAAGAAGAATCCTGGCCCTTCGACGTTCCACTACCTTTGAAAGACGGAAGAATCTCCCTTGGAGTCAAGGAGTGACTCCCCTGCTTGGCAGGCACCTGAAACTCTAATCAACGGTCGCAAACTTTCCCGCCGGAGTCCGAAGTCCCTGCAGCCCCGGAATTGGATTTCCTGACTTCTCGACAACCATTGTGAGTCCCCAGCAGAGCTGAGGCGAGTGGACCCCACGAGTGACGAGGAACCGCAATACCTGGGAACCGTGCACTATTGTCGAGTGCAACCCCTTCACGACGTTCTACGAACTTGTGCTTTAGGCCATTTGTGGCCCAAGCCTCCAGCAGGCTTTGCAGCAAAAATCAGCGGCCTACCCCGTCCCGAGTGACCGTGGGCTCCTGTGAAGCATTTCCTCCAGAGGCGTCTTCGCGATCCTTTGCCCGTTGGCTTGTGGGTCCCCCGAAGACTTTCTTATCGACTCAAAGGGCTCCCCTGGTTGCTCCAGGCCTGCCCTCACTCACCCTCGCTGGGTGAGTCCCTCAGACTTTGCTGGTCTGCACCATCGACTTTCTTCACTCCACACGAGACTTGCTGTTGCCAAGGCTTGTTGGCTCCAATCCGGTTGCCGACACCGCAGTCAGCTGCAGACGTCGTGGGACACTTCGAATCCAGCTGCTGGTCATCGTCGATCCCCCCTGGACCTCATGAGCGAAGAGTCAAAACATCCTTGATCACCTGAAATCACCCAACATCCGTGGGCATCCATCTTCCTGGCCCCGGGTCACTGGGAAGTGACTGTGAACACTGTCCCTTCAATTTTCAGGTCTTCTACATCTTGAATCCAGCCTTGGATTTCACCGGACACTTCTTCAGTTGCCGCAAGCAGCAAGTCTTCTTTGGTCTCCATAGAAAACAGCGACGCGACCCGACACCAAAAGACACTTATGCACCCGGCTTCCCTGGGTAAGGTAACTCGTGCACTCCAGTGCCCTAGTGTGTGTTGGCCCTCGAATTACTTACCTTGTAAGTGGCTTGCTTGTAGACTTCCTCGAAGTACCTTAAAACTTTAAAAATTAAACCACGCCTTGCTCCATTGTAATCAATAGGGAACCCGCGGCTGTGTTCTCACACTGCATGCGTCTCCCGTGGGTCTGTTACTTACCTGCTATCACTGCATTCGTGAAGCCCCAGCGGTTCTACAGGGCCCTAGACCTTGTCATTCTGCAAGTCGACTTTCCTAAACCTTTTTTTTAGTATATGGTCTAGTACGCCCCTAGGGCCCCAGCCATATTTGTGCTTAACTTATTGTGAAACGTTGATATTTGAATGTATTCCTGGCTTCTAATCTCATAAAGAGATTAGTAGAGTGTGTCTAGAAATAAATACATATATATTTGATATATATACCTGTGTGGTGTCCTTTCATTTGGTAATTCAAGAGATTATAAGGTAAAACAAGCTGCTTTACATTCCTCTGAGACTCAGCCTGAAGGCTGCTCTCCACAGCTACCACTAGGATAGCTTTCTTTAAAAGGTTGTCTTAAACCTATCTACCATAAGAGTCGAATTGGACTGGTGCAAGGTGGCCACTATAACTAGTGACCAGCATATGTCAGGCCAACATTTCACAAATATCAAGTGATACCTACTGTGAATATAAAGGTCAGTTCGGGATATCATATCGGTTTTTAATCTTTACTTCAGGTATAGGCCCGCTCTCCAACAAACCGGATTTTTGGAGAGCATGGAGAGTCCTATGATGAAGCATGACACCTGGTGGTGTATGAAGACATCACATCATAATTTTGTGCATCTCTAGAAGTAGATTGTTATAAGGTGGAGTGTCATCAGATATATAAGAAAAAAATGAATGTCTGGTGTCTTTGTTGTGTTAAAAGATACTGTGACTGGAGGCCAGCTCACCCTTGAGGCCCCATAGCCTCTAGTTCCCTACCTTGGATAGCATCCAGGGTTTGTTTTTTTGGAAACTAAAGCATGTTGCCTTTTAGTGAGTGTATTCAGTAATGTGTTGTTGGATGTTCAGTGCATTAATGCATGTGTGGCAGGATTCTTTCATTGCATCACTGAAGAGGGTGATGTCTACAAGGAACATGGGAGGGGTGTGCTGGCTGACACAGAGCAGAGAGGATGAAGTCTGAGGTTTCTTTCGTGAAGTTCTTGTTGGGTATGGGACATTTGTAGATTGCCTTGAACAAGGCCGTTTGAGATGCAGAGTGTCAAGTAAAGAGTTTAAATGACTTGGTTACAAAGGGATCATTTAGGGCTCATGACCAGGCCCATTTGGATGTCCTCTTCCTGTCTTGTGAATACATCTGTACATTGGCTCTTATAGCATGTGGGGATGAAATCTAAAGAATATCTCAGCTGTTAGGGAAGAGCAGTGTCTGTGTGATGAAAAGAACATCTAAGTAATGTTGTGTGATGATGTCAGCAAAGTCTTGATTGTGTGTGACTTTAGTGTGTGTTGAAGAGCTTGAGTTTGTGAGTTTGTAACATCGGAAGTGTGAGTGTAGTGTTGAGAGGGATGTGGATGAGGTACTTCAATTTTACAGGGCTACTGTAATGAGTCTGGCTGTGAGTGTAGCTATGGTGCAGTGTGTCTGTGTGTGTGTGTAAGGCTTATGGTGGAATTGGCCTTTATGAGTAATATGAGTTCTGGTCTAGGCCCTACTCTCCATGATCATCCCCCAGAGAGATTTGGTCCTTGTCTGGGCCATTCCTTAGTTATGGACACTCGGGCAGTGAGACTTCCTGCTACTTTGTGAAAAATATGGAGCAAAGGCCTTGTGAGCGGCGAATAGCTGAGTTTTGGAGTGTGGTGTGACAGGAAAGCAAGGCTGGATCCTGGTTGGCTTTTATGATGTTGATGAGCTCTGAGGCATCACTGGTTGGGTCGCAGTGGCGTCCAGGGCTGCAAACCTAATGAAGCGATTTCATATACCCCGAAACATTGTGTGGGTGTTTTGCAGGGTCCTGGTATTGGCTTTAGTGGTAAAAATGAACATTTGTGATTGATTACATTCACTAAACAATTTTCTTTACCAACTAAACAGAATCATGCTTGTTAAAGTTCATCTAACTCGCCAATGGGGGATATAATGGCTTTTCACTATTATGCCACTACTAATGGAGTCTAAAATGTCTGGATGCTAGTTATTGAGGAAAACCACAACGGTATGGGTAGTCAGGGTTGGGCATTTGCACCCTGCACTTACACTGTGAAAGAACATCAATCTGGACCGGTAGGTACCTGCTGCTCCACCCTGTGCTTGCCTACCTTTTACATACTGTGGTTTCTGCTCCATAACGACCAGCATGACAGGTCAATGCTCACCAGCACGGTGATAAGATGCTGCTGATTGAGGTGGAGAAGTGTTGATAATCACACACAAAAATCACATTCTTTGTTTCTGAGTGAGTAATCGCCATGGAATCTGTTTGGTGATGTCTTCCTGGTTGATGGTAGTGTATCAAACTTTGGGGGCTAGACATTTTTATTTATCCATCGAGGCGAGACATGTTGTGTAAAATCCAGTCAGTTCCTTATAACATGGCATTCCACCCAAAAAACACTATAACGAATGATTGAAATTCTTGCGCGAGAGACAACTGGAAGAAGTTGCAGTAGCTCACTACCAGAAGGCCTTCCATGTGCACATTGTGCTTTCACTTCTAAAGCACTACTTGGCCTATTCCTGTCCAAATAAGGAGTTGTTTTTTAGATGGTTGAGAGCTAGCTGGAATATACAAACCTTCGCCAAGCATTCTTTCCAGAAGTTAGGGCATGAAGAAAGCCATGAAAAAGTCTTTCCTAAGTGCCCTGAAAATGTAAAATTTTGACTGTATTCCACTTTGATTGGAAGCTGGAGCAATGCCTAGTTTTCCTGAACACTGTAAGTAATAGACATTTCCAACCAGCACTTTGAATTCACTAGAAAAGATCCAATGAGGCTTTGCAGAGCATTGACGCATCATAGTTCCCGTTTCATCTACCGGCTCAGGTTAAGTACGTGGAAGTTATTCTCTTGGACTTTGACAGTCTGAGCTACATGCCGTCCTTTGGAGTAGCCCAATGACACCAAACTATAGTCCAGCTGTCATGTCCAGTAACACAGTTAAATGGCATTTAAAATTAGACAGAAAACAGCCTTTACAACGCTTTTACCGCACAGCCTTTACCACACAGCCTTAATAGTATTTAATCCCTGGGGAAAATTAAAAGCAAATTATATGGTGAGAGCCTCAGGGTTCGACGCAATTGTAGCGAATAGCTGAAGAAAACACGGCTTTAAAAGACCTAAGTACCCGATTTATGACCAGGGGTTATACACGCACGTGCGTAGAGCAGGCCAAAACTAAAGTAAGATCTAGACCCAGGGATCAAATTCTATTTAACAAAAGGGACACCAAAAAACACACTAAACTGGGCTCTCATTTTAGGCTTATCGCAACCTATAATAAGCAAGAAGCTGCAGTACAGTCCATAATCCAGAAATACTGCCATTTAATCAGAAATGTTTCCATATTGGGCATTGTGGTGGCGTGGCACTCTGAGGAATTGCAGTAACTGGTTTGAATTATTATGTGATGGACGCAATTGCCCTCAATATTCAAAGAGGGGACAGAGAAACAATTGAGACAACTTGAGTCCAGGTCCATAATAGAAATTAATACTAACATCCCAGGGGGAGGGGGGGGGGGGGTGGAATATGGAGGGAGATCTGAACTCGCACCTGTAAAAAAATGTTTTTAAAAACTGCAATTAATTCCTCCTCCATCTACAGTAATTTTATAGTTTTGATTTTCAAGTTTGATTGCACAATATCCCATATATTGCCATAACTGCACATTATTTCTCTTAAGGGAGTGATATTCAAAGACAGCTGTTTGGGTGCCAAGCATAACACAAGAAAGCTTAAAATGTAACAGAAATAACGTATGCCAGATGTTAACAACTGTAGTCTCTGCCCACCATGGGCTAGATTATATAACAATGTGCAGTATATGTCCTATAATACGAGCATGCAAAGCCTACTGAGGTGTTAATTTAATAATAATGTAGGCGTAAGATTGATCATACCTATGCGCACGTGATACTGAAGGATTTTTCCGACAGCAAAACAGCAAGTGTATGGTGAAATTGTAATGAATTGTATTGGCAAGCAGGAAGTTACTGTAGCTAAATCACACACTATCTATTAATGCTCTGCTTGAACAAGTCTAACTGAGCCAAATTTGGTTGTACATATTAATGTCACGTTTTATTGGGAACATCAAAATACAAGTGAATACTGCACACTGAGACTAGCTGACAATGAGTAACAACATAGCAGCAAAAACCACGACAGTTAATTGCTAAACATTTTTTAACCACCACAATAAACTCAACTCTACATTAATTGTTTCGGTGTATCATATTTCAAAATGTAGAATGTATATCCTTTAATAATAATAATAATAATAATTCTTTATTCGGTTTGTCACGAAGAAAACCATAAAAGAGAACAATCATGTACAGTAAGAAAGAAGAAACAACTGTCATTTGTTTAAGAAGAAGAGGAATTTTTTGCTTCTGGGAATCAATTTTTTTTCCTAATGCAGTTTGTTAAAGGTTTTTTCTATGGTTCATAATACATTTTAAAAAGTTTAGGACCAGGTAACAGACTTCTTCAGACTCTAAGGTTTGCAGTCTAAGGAAGGCCGGTCGATATTGTCTTAGGCCCCATCGCCTGCATAGCGGAAGTATCCAAAATTTTCTGTGGGGTTGGTAAAATTTACAAAAGATAATGACGTGGATATTTGATTGAGTTGATATCGCATCACAGGGACACGGAGGCAGATTTGAGTCCCAGGCCTTATTTAGAGGAAAAGCAACCAGTCTGAAAAAGAGGTTCAGTCTGAGCCTGGTGAGCAGCATCCTCTCATATGTTTTGGTATGCAGAGTAAGGTATGGTTGAATGCCAAAAGTTAGCTGGACTGTGTTCGCGTGAACCACTGAGGGTTTTGCAGCCTCAGTTGGCAGTCTTAGTGTTTCCAGATGCCGTAGTGTAAGTTCCTTGAGCTCCTTTTTTGGGAGGGCAACAATCGATTCTGGGTGGAGATAGTATTTTTCAAGGCCCATATCTGTAAAAAAGTTTCTGATGTAGCGGAGCCATTTTAATCTAGAGGCGTGATCGAGTGACATTGTGTCAGCCACTATCGACTGTGATAGCGTATTAGCATCCGAAGTCCATATACGCCTCCACAAAAGCAATGGCTGGATTTTAAGGAGATCCTGCAAGTACGGAATTCCCAGTTCCATGTGGGAGGCGTAGGTTGGTGAGCCTTTTGGGGTAGCAAGAAGGAATCTTATAAATTGATTTTCAATTTTTTGTAAGGCTCCAACATCTATATGGCCCCAGACCCCTGCTCCATAGAGAGCAATCGCTTGGCACTTGGCGTTGTAAATTTTTAGCAGTTCTGCTGGCCGCCTCCTTCCCAATTTCCTCGAGAAGGACTGCAGGGCTGCTATTGAGCGCTTAAAAAGGTGGCATCTCGCTTCCACTGCTGGTTTCCAGGTTAGCTTATCATCAATCATGATCCCGAGGTATGGGTATTGTGTGGCGACCTCCAATGGTTGGCTATCGAGAAAGATACTTTTTTTTCCTTTCTTCGCCCCCCCGTGATCATGACGAACGTTTTTTTAACATTAACCTTTAGATCCAAGGCGTTCATGAAGGTGGTATATCTATCTAGTGAGAGCTGGAGTTCGCGCGGCGTTCGGGCCAGGATGACAGCGTCATCCGCGTAGAGGAGCGCTGGAATCGGTCTCTGTTTCATTTTTGGGAGGTCCTGAGCCCCCCTCAGCATCTCCTCCTCCAGGCCATTTGTGTAGAGCGAGAAAAGGAAGGGGGCCAGAACACAGCCCTGCCTAACTCCTCGCTCCACGCCAAATGATGCCGTCAGCTCACCGTTCTTTCCGAACCGAACTCTAGCCGAGGCCCCGGAGTAGAGCTCTCTAAGAAGATCCAGCAGTGAGGGGTCCACGTTCATTGCTCTTAGGACTGTCCATAATTTGGAGTGTGCGACGCAGTCAAAAGCGGCAGACAGGTCCACATAGACCATGTATACCGTCGATTTCTTTGCATGCGTGTATTTGGCCATTATAAGGCTAAGGTTAAGTGCCTGCTCTACTGTCCCAAGGCCTTCTCTAAAGCCGAATTGTAGGTCCGAGATGATACCCTTTTCCTCACTCCACTGATGTAGTCTCTCCAGAATGACCCTCCCCACCAGTTTGCCAAGGGAGTCCAGGAGGGATATGGGACGATAGCATTTTGGGTCCTGTCGGTCCCCTTTCTTAAAGATGGGGACCATGATTGATCTGGTCCAGGAGTCCAAAATGCCCTCACTGGCTGCTGCTGTGCATACTCTCGTCAAGATAGGTGCCCAGAGCTCCTGGTTAGATTTAAAAAGGTCCACAGGGACGCCATCAGGCCCCGGGGCTTTCCCTGTTTTACTTTTTTCCAAAGCCGCCAGGATTTCGGAGATGTCAAAAGAAATTTGGATTGGATATTGTACTTCATTATGGAAGTGAGATGGATGGTCTGTGGTTCCTTGGTCTTTGAATATATTTTCAAAGTGGGCAATCCAAGTTCCCTCGTCTGTAGCGACCTCTATCTTGGGAGAGTTGTTGTCCGAGAGGAATGGGGATCTAATCGTTCTCCAGAAATCCTTGCTGTTTTTTGATTGGGAGCTCTTGTCTAGGTCATTCCAGAGTTTCTCTTTCATTTGTTGTAGTTTTAGTTTGCGTTCCAGTTTGTATTTTCTTCTTAGAGATTGAATAAGGCCCACGTCTCTTGGTTTTTTGTGGAGGGCAGATTTTAGATCAGTTAGGGCTCTCGTACAGTTGTGGTTAAACCAACCTTTCCTTTCTGTATGTTTGTTGGTTGTATTCCCCGTGAGTAGTCTCTTGGCTACTGTCAGAATTTCTGCGAAGTTCAGTAGGACTTCCGTATGATTTAGGGCTAGGTCCAAACAATTAAGAATATGTGGGTACGCCTGGTTAACTAATTTTTTTGTGAGATTTTGTGGGTCGATCTTTTCCCATTTTATGGAATAACCATTATGTTTACGCAGTTGCAGGCTGTCTTGAGCGAGGGCAGTTGCTATATCAGTGACCTTAGATTTGTATTCAGATGGATGGAATTCAATCTTTAGTGCGTAGTGATCACTTAGTGTGTTGCCAATTACTTGGTGATCTGTGACTTTTGTAGCGAGACCGTGGGACAGCAGGATGTAGTCCACTGTTGTCTGGTGGCCTCTAGCCACGTAAGTTGGATTGAACTGATTTTTCTCCGCCTTCAGGGAATTAGCGATAAATAAGTCAAACTCTGACAGTGTGTTATTCAGAGCGTTGCCAGATTTATTGTGGACGAAATGGGCTAGTGGAACGTCGTTGTCGTCTGCAAATCCGCAACATTGGGTATCTGCCATTTGGCAGGGATGAATATTGAAATCACCTCCCCAAATAAGATGGATCATTTTAGAGTTGTCCTCCTTGTGTTGAAAGGATGTTAGTCTCTCCTGCATATCTTGGACAAAAGTCAGGAAATCGTTTTCCATTAGGTTGTTATATGAGTTGACAAGGGTAATAGTGTCTTCATTTGCAAAGGAGAGGGAGAATATCTGGCAGTTAGAATCGGTGGAAAGATTGGTCACTTTTAAATGTGATAGGGTGTTGGCGATGTAGATTGTTAGGCCTCCTTTGGGTCTACCTATTGCGCTTTGAGTAGCAAATGAGGAGTAAGTTTTGTACCCCAATAAATGGAGCTCTGAGGTTGCCCAGGTCTCTTGAAGGCAAATTATTTTGCCTTGTTCTAAGAAATTAACGGCAACGGGGTCTTCGATCTTTGTTCGTAAGCCCACCACATTCCAAAATAAAAAAGGTATTGTGTGGGGATTCACTTTCGGGACTAAAATTGGTGGGGTCGTGACAATGTTGTTACTTAAGGAAGGGGAGTGTGGCAGGTTTGGGGTAATATATTCTAGGTCCCTTGATGGTCAATCCACCATTTCTAGAGGACTATATCTATTTGTTGTTGGAATGTTGTACCAGGGATCCCATCTGGGCGGTTCTCTGCGAGTCATCCTCTGCTGTTGGTATCCCCATTCTCCCCAGTTTACTCCCTGATGACGTGGATTGACTATTTGCCAAGGGTTTTCCTGCTCCCGGAAGCGAGAGGCGCCATATTGTCTGTTGTCATAGAAAGTTGGTTGGCGCTGAGGTGGTTCCACCCAAGGGAAAGCGGGGTCCTCAGAGAAGTTATTGTTTGAGGTTTGAATGAAAGGATAGAAAAATGAGAGGGGTTTAATTCTAATGCTTCCATTTAAATTCAGTTGTTCCCAAGAGGTGACATAGTCTGCCACCCATGGGTCCTCAAAGGTAATGATGATGCAGTCCCCTGGATATTGTTTGGTGCCTTTCCCCACCCACGGGGTCCTACAAAGAGAGGAAATCCTACCATGGCAATTTGGTGGCATGGGGCGATTTGTCTGCAACCAATGGTGTACTTTGTTTTTTAGGGACCATGGCGGTTCCGCCGTGTTTGGAGGTAGTTCAGTTACTCCAATCATAACTGCTACGTAAGGGGCGGCCTCAGGAGGAAGCTCAGTATGGGCTCTAGCTTCTCCCCTCCCTCTTTGGGTGTTTCTTTGGGTTGGTTGGGAAGAGAGGTTGTATACCGGGGTCTTTAAAGGAACAGTTTTTCTTGGAGCTGGTTGTGGCCGAGTGGTTGTGGGTGGTCTATTTTTGCTTTGTTTTGAGGTGGTTGAACCTACAGTAGTAGTATTTGATGTGCTTTGGGTCGTGGTAACTGGGGGTGTTGGGATAGGAAGCGGTACGTAGGTACTACTGTCTGAGGCATGACTGTTTGGGGAATGGAAAATTTTGCGCTAACACCCAGAGAGTTTGAGAGGGCGTTATGAGGAGGATTTGCGCTCCCTTTCTTCTTTGGGGGAGGCCCCTGGATGTGTTGTGGGGGCAGGATAAGCTTCGAAATCTGTATTTCTATCTTTGTCAGCTTTTGTTCTACGGGTCTTAAGAGTTGTTTGAAGATTTCTGTTATCTTATTTATGAAAATGAGATTCTCGTAATCTTCCGGGGCCTTTTTCGTGGGTGGTTGGGTTGGTGAGTCCAATAGGATAGGAGTAGTACCTTCCAGTTGGCCGTGAAGAACAATTGCAGTAGCAAGTTCTAGGTGTGGTGGTGGTGAAGAAATTGGTAGGAGAATTGGTGGAGCCTCAGAAGTATTCGGAGGGGGAGCAGTTTTAGGTATAGTTGGGATTTTTCGGGTAAGCTTATTTTTGCTAATTGCTCCTTCTCTCCTTCCTCTAGCTTGGATATCTTCCGAGGGTGATATCTGGGTGGGGGATCGAGGGGGTAGCTCAGGGGTTTTTTCTAGTTCTGAAGATGAGGGTGAATCTGCAAGGTCAGATACGGATAGATCTACATTATTTGGGAGGCTGCGTCTACCTTCGTTCACAGCTCCTGGTGCTTTTTTATTTGCCAGGACGGGGGTTCTAGCTTCTGCGAGGTTTCCCAGGGAAGATCGTTTGGCAAAGTCTAAGTCCAATGAAACTCTTTTTTCCATAAGGGTAATACTTTGGTCGATGAGGGAGTTTGCTTTTGCAAGGAAGTCGTCCATAGGACCCAGTAACTTCCTAACGCTTCCTGGAGCTAGTGTTTTTGTCCCTCTTGTAACTACCATCTTGTGATGTTATAAGACGATGTAGTAAGTGATATTTCCCGTAGCTAGAATAAGTATTAGTTGGATAGTAGATATACGGAAAGGGTGAGTAATAACTTACAAAGGGTGGGGCCCAGTCCAGTCTCTCGGTCTCTCCGGGCCTCGAACGGCCTCAAACGGCCCGCTCTTTGCCCGGTCTTCGCCCCGGAATGCGCCCCGCGCGCGTCCCGCGATGCGCGTTACAGGGGTCGCCTTTACGCTGTGATTGGTTGTAGGGGCGTGGCACTGGGAGGGGGCGCGGCTCACGCGGGAAGAGGACCAGCTGGAGCTGTTGTGTGCTGGTCCTCGCAGTCCCGGGGCCAGCGCCTCTCCCTCCTCTGCGGCCACGAGGTGTGCTGGGGCTTCCTAGCCGGTCAGCAACGCTGGTAGGTGTTGAAGGGCTACTCCTGTAGCTAAAACAACTCCGGTCAGTCTGGGAACAAACACAGTCTGTTTGCGAGTGGCACCCGCGAAGCGGGTGCCGCGAGAAGTTATCGCGCTCGGTTGGGGGCGTGGCACTGGGAGGGGGCGCGGCTCACGCGGGAAGAGGACCAGCTGGAGCTGTTGTGTGCTGGTCCTCGCAGTCCCGGGGCCAGCGCCTCTCCCTCCTCTGCGGCCACGAGGTGTGCTGGGGCTTCCTAGCCGGTCAGCAACGCTGGTAGGTGTTGAAGGGCTACTCCTGTAGCTAAAACAACTCCGGTCAGGCTGGGAACAAACACAGTCTGTTTGCGAGTATATCCTTTAATGAATTAGGTGTAAATATTACAAAACTTCAAGATAATGTAGAACGTCTTGGCAATCACTCTGATGAATTTATAATCTGCTTTCACTGTCATGTCATGCATTAAACACTGCAAATACTAGTGTAAAATGGCGCCTCTCCATCGGTGAACAAAGCTGCAGGGCAGTCAAAAGGCGTTTGATCGTACAGCATTAAAAGCACTTCAAAGCTTTCATAGAGGCGTCGTCATCCTAACATTTTACGAGGGGTTTTATGAGAGATTCCAGACTGTTGCTAAATCCAGCAAGACAATGCACCCTTTGATCTGTAATGCAGTGGCTACCAGTATATCTATATATATATATATATATATATATATATATATATTGCCGGCGTGGAGAGTGCACCACCCACGGATTTCCAGAGGGGCCATGGACGCATCATTTCAATGCTGTCAGTAAGGGGGAAACTGCTCCATGGATTGCGGGCTTTAGCAGCGCCTCACGGCTTATCCAAAGCTGAAGTATAAACTTACCTGATCCCACCGGGGCAAGAGGCAAGCTGTTGGACACTTCAAATCCCAGAATGCATCTAGTTCTGGTTAACGAAGCCCATTGGAGGGTGAATGTTTAAATAAAGATCCAATAGTGTTGCAAGAGATTGTAGAGTCCCGCCTATGATTAAGGGAATGGCCCGAAACGCGTCAGGCATGACTTGCATGGTTGAAGCACTGCGCATTGCCTGCTGGTTGATTTGAGTTTCCCGAGCGCGCTCTTATGTGCTGAGCACCTGTACCTTGATGTTAATCACGCCGGCTCAGGGCGTGGAGAGTGCACCACCCACGGATTTCCAGAGGGGCCATGGACGCATCATTTCAATGCTGTCAGTAAGGGGGAAACTGCTTCATGGATTGCGGGCTTTAGCAGCGCCTCACGGCTTATCCAAAGCTGAAGTAGAAACTTACCTGATCCCACCGGGGCAAGAGGCAAGCTGTTGGACACTTCAAATCCCAGAATGCATCTAGTTCTGGTTAACGAAGCCCATTGGAGGGTGAATGTTTAAATAAAGATCCAATAGTGTTGCAAGAGATTGTAGAGTCCCGCCTATGATTAAGGGAATGGCCCGAAACGCGTCAGGCATGACTCGCATGGTTGAAGCACTGCGCATTGCCTGCTGGTTGATTTGAGTTTCCCAAGTGTGCTCTTATGTGCTGAGCACCTGTACCTTGATGTTAATCACGCCGGCTCCGGGCGTGGAGAGTGCACCACCCGCGGATTTCCAGAGGGGCCATGGATGCATCATTTCAATGCTGTCAGTAAGGGGGAAACTGCTCCATGGATTGCGGGCTTTAGCAGCGCTTCACGGCTTATCCAAAGCTGAAGTATAAACTTACCTGATCCCACCGGGGCAAGAGGCAAGCTGTTGGACACTTCAAATCCCAGAATGCATCTAGTTCTGGTTAACGAAGCCCATTGGAGGGTGAATGTTTAAATAAAGATCCAATAGTGTTGCAAGAGATTGTAGAGTCCCGCCTATGATTAAGGGAATGGCCCGAAACGCTTCAGGCATGACTCGCATGGTTGAAGCACTGCGCATTGCCTGCTGGTTGATTTGAGTTTCCCGAGTGCGCTCTTATGTGCTGAGCACCTGTACCTTGATGTTAATCACGCCAGCTCCGGGCGTGGAGAGTGCACCACCCGCAGATTTCCAGAGGGCCATGGACGCATCATTTCAATGCTGTCAGTAAGGGGGAAACTGCTCCATGGATTGCGGGCTTTAGCAGCGCCTCACGGCTTATCCAAAGCTGAAGTATAAACTTACCTGATCCCACCGGGGCAAGAGGCAAGCTGTTGGACACTTCAAATCCCAGAATGCATCTAGTTCTGGTTAACGAAGCCCATTGGAGGGTGAATGTTTAAATAAAGATCCAATAGTGTTGCAAGAGATTGTAGAGTCCCGCCTATGATTAAGGGAATGGCCCGAAACGCGTCAGGCATGACTCGCATGGTTGAAACACTGCGCATTGCCTGCTGGTTGATTTGAGTTTCCCGAGTGTGCTCTTATGTGCTGAGCACCTGTACCTTGATGTTAATCACGCCGGCTCCGGGCGTGGAGAGTGCACCACCCGCGGATTTCCAGAGGGGCCATGGATGCATCATTTCAATGCTGTCAGTAAGGGGGAAACTGCTCCATGGATTGCGGGCTTTAGCAGCGCTTCACGGCTTATCCAAAGCTGAAGTATAAACTTACCTGATCCCACCGGGGCTAGAGGCAAGCTGTTGGACACTTCAAATCCCAGAATGCATCTAGTTCTGGTTAACGAAGCCCATTGGAGGGTGAATGTTTAAATAAAGATCCAATAGTGTTGCAAGAGATTGTAGAGTCCCGCCTATGATTAAGGGAATGGCCCGAAACGCTTCAGGCATGACTCGCATGGTTGAAGCACTGCGCATTGCCTGCTGGTTGATTTGAGTATCCCGAGTGCGCTCTTATGTGCTGAGCACCTGTACCTTGATGTTAATCACGCCGGCTCCGGGCGTGGAGAGTGCACCACCCGCAGATTTCCAGAGGGCCATGGACGCATCATTTCAATGCTGTCAGTAAGGGGGAAACTGCTCCATGGATTGCGGGCTTTAGCAGTGCTTCACGGCTTATCCAAAGCTGAAGTATAAACTTACCTGATCCCACCGGGGCAAGAGGCAAGCTGTTGGACACTTCAAATCCCAGAATGCATCTAGTTCTGGTTAACGAAGCCCATTGGAGGGTGAATGTTTAAATAAAGATCCAATAGTGTTGCAAGAGATTGTAGAGTCCCGCCTATGATTAAGGGAATGGCCCGAAACGCGTCAGGCATGACTCGCATGGTTGAAGCACTGAGCATTGCCTGCTGGTTGATTTGAGTTTCCCGAGTGCGCTCTTATGTGCTGAGCACCTGTACCTTGATGTTAATCACGCCGGCTCCGGGCGTGGAGAGTGCACCACCCACGGATTTCCAGAGGGGCCATGGCGCATCATTTCAATGCTGTCCGTAAGGGGGAAACTGCTCCATGGATTGCGGGCTTTAGCAGCGCTTCACGGCTTATCCAAAGCTGAAGTATAAACTTACCTGATCCCACCGGGGCAAGAGGCAAGCTGTTGGACACTTCAAATCCCAGAATGCATCTAGTTCTAGTTAACGAAGCCCATTGGAGGGTGAATGTTTAAATAAAGATCCAATAGTGTTGCAAGAGATTGTAGAGTCCCGCCTATGATTAAGGGAATGGCCCGAAACGCGTCAGGCATGACTCGCATCGTTGAAGCACTGCGCATTGCCTGCTGGTTGATTTGAGTTTCCCGAGTGCGCTCTTATGTGCTGAGCACCTGTACCTTGATGTTAATCACGCCGGCTCCGGGCGTGGAGAGTGCACCACCCGCGGATTTCCAGAGGGGCCATGGACGCATCATTTCAATGCTGTCAGTAAGGGGGAAACTGCTCCATGGATTGCGGGCTTTAGCAGCGCTTCACGGCTTATCCAAAGCTGAAGTATAAACTTACCTGATCCCACCGGGGCAAGAGGCAAGCTGTTGGACACTTCAAATCCCAGAATGCATCTAGTTCTGGTTAACGAAGCCCATTGGAGGGTGAATGTTTAAATAAAGATCCAATAGTATTGCAAGAGATTGTAGAGTCCCGCCTATGATTAAGGGAATGGCCCGAAACGCGTCAGGCATGACTCGCATGGTTGAAGCACTGCGCATTGCCTGCTGGTTGATTTGAGTTTCCCGAGTGCGCTCTTATGTGCTGAGCACCTGTACCTTGATATATATATATATATATTACCTACTGGCGGTCACCAGTAGGTAGTTATAGTTAGGACCTAGTTTCCCTAGGAAAAGCATTTTTTCTTTCCCCAATAACTTTTGTCCCGGTTGACGAATCTTTGTGAAATTTTCAAAACTAGTGGCCTGCTCCGGTCAGCTCCTGTCTTGAAAGTTTCCGAGTGATTCGACAAGCGGGGGCCGAGAAAAAAGGGGGTCCCAAAACGCATTTTCCCCATGTTAATTTCCATAGTAAACTTTAGACAAAGCTACAGCCCGAACTGCTGAACGGAATCACACCAAATTTAGCAAAAAGGTAGGTCTTGGTTCAGAAAGGGTCCTTTTTTTTAAATGGTGTAAATCCGTTCAGTAGTTTTTAAGATACTAAAGGAAAAAATATATATATATATGTGGGCAGAGCCTACCCCCCCCCCCCCCCCCCCAGCACGAGCATGGCCCTAATTGGCTGCCAACACTTCAAATCAGGAAGTGTTGGCAGCCATCTTGTGCCTCGCATCCATCGAGTGATATATATATTTTCACTAAAAAACCACAGGTTTCAGGGACGTTATAGTTAGTTGGACATTTCAGTCGTACAAAACCAGAGAAATTCAGCCGTTATAGTTAGTTCAGCTAACTATAACTCGCGCCCCCGCAATGCACTGCTGATGACGTCACATATTATATCATTTATGACATGGTCTGTGACATGCAAACACAGTTGGGTATCAGTTCCTAAGAAAGACAAAAAGAAAAAAAGTAGTGATCCCAGTATGATCTGCTACAAGAAAGTAAGGAGTCTTGAGGATAAGTTCTAAAGTGTAGGTGAGGTGAAGACCAGATACTCCTCGGTGGGTGCTGGACGTGCCCTCACACACCCTTGCGGGTGCAAAGCATCATCATAGGGCAAAGCTCCTCGTGGGGGTGGCGCTGCAGTACCACACAGACACTCGGGGAGGGCACTCTGTCGGAGATCTTTTATAGGAGTAGCCGCAGTTGTGCGTGCAGGTGTGTGGGGATAATGTGGGAGGTGGTGAAGCTAAAAAGACCCTTCGGTACCCCAAAAGTTTTATTCGTGAGTCCTTGAGGTCTGGTTAAAATATAACGGGGAATGGTGCGTCAGAAACGCTGGAATGAGTCAGGAAAAAAGGTTATATGTAATCCCGCTGCTCTCAACCCGTATGTGGAAATTAAGGTGAGAGAGAAGGTGAATCGTGGGTGGTCAACATGTTTCGCGCTACCCGTGGTCCCTAATGGATCCTTTAGCGCTTCGTCAGGACCTTGAGATAAAGAGTGGAGGGATTCAGGGAGGGAAGCACCCTATAATCCGTACTAAAATAATGAGTCACGTCTTATTCGTGTCCCATGCGTAGAACCTAATAGAGACAAAAGAAAAAGAAAACAAAAGAGCCAGTATAAGATAAGCAAGAATATCCAGGGTTAAGGAATTAGAAACCAAGGTGGAGGTTAGTTAGTCAGATATGGGGCCCACTGGAGTCATGCTGAGAGATATGGGGCCCACTGGAGTCATGCTGGCCAGGTGGTCAAGGAAGGTGAGTAAGGAAGCCACCGTATGTATGTTAGGTGAACGAAGTGCAAAAGCAAGGTGCAAGGTGGCTCAGAAATCCAGAGCCTATGTGGGATGCTGGAAGGAAGCGGCAATGGTCGTGATGGCCAGGGGGATGAGAGACCAAATTGCCCCGGGACTGCTCACCTTGAAGGTAAACAACCGGCTGGACGTAGTGTAAACGCAAGATACATGGAAGCTCAGGTGTAAATAATCCCCAAATTACACTGGTTGTGCAATTAAAAGGTGATAAGGTAGCGTCACCTCGTGTGAATACACCGAAGGACGCGGCGGTGTTCGGGGTAGCCACGGACAAGTATGCCTGCGTGGGCCCGGAACAGATAAGCAAACTAAGTAAAAACCACGGGGATGTAAAATCGAGTCTATGTCCTCCAGTGGAGTGAGTGTGCCAGATAGTCTAAGAGGTGGGAGGGCAGTGCTGTGAAAGGTGCAAGTGATGCTGATAAAACCCTTCGTGGATAGGGAGGTGGCCAAAAAGAAGGTAAGCGCTAAAAACTACGGGCTAAAAAGCAGTCCTACCCGCAAAGGTATAGAGCCGGGCCGTACCGGAAAAGATCTTCTGGGGAGGGAGGCAAAGCTGGGATGGAGCAATATGATGAAGACAGTAGGAGGCGCGTTAGACAGAGGAAAAAACATGTAGTTTAGAGTAACAATCCTGTGAACAAACGATGATTACACATAATGTTACCGTGGTTAGCAGTAGCGGGATACTCAGACTTACGTGTACCCCGGGCGTTCCGAACTGGAAACCTAGTCTTCCTCCAGAGTCGCCGGTAGCCAAACATCGGGGACGGGCAGTATATAAGCAGCATTTGGTGGGTGGTTGTCCCGGAAGTGGAGGGGAGAGGGGTTGCAGTAAGAAGGGAAAAGGGGACTTAGGCCGTGCATGTTAAGTGGCGGCCATTTTGAATTGGGATCGGGAGACAGTCGAAGCAAAAGGCGCAGGAGTTGCTAACAATTAGATAGTTGGATGCCGTTTTCATTGAGGGTGACACCAAATCCTTTAGAGGCGGCTGCAAAAAGATGTAGTTTCTAGTCTCTAAGTGAAGCCTGCAGCAGGAGGGGTAAAGGGAGGATTGGCAATGTCAGGTGTAAAAACGGGACACACGGAGGGCAGGGGAACCCTGTGTGGGTTGACACATAAAGCAAGAGAACTGGGATCTAACCAGGGGAGTTGTCAGTAGGCATCTATCTTGTCAATGGGCATATGTCATGGTTATGGATATATAATAAGCACTAGACGTAAGGGCAACATGTAAGGAGGTGCGGAACCCTGCAAGACCGTGTCTAAAAGTTTGTGGTACACAACAGAGCATGTCAGTATATGGGCGTGAGTGCTACACACATAATGTAGCCAGTGTGCAGGGATCGCTCTGGAGAATGCAGGATAGTAGCCAGTTCAAAACTATACACTATATCCATAGGGGTGTAGGAAAATCTACACAGGGCTAGTGAAGTAGAACTGGGAAGGGGGACTCAGTGCCAGATCTCAAGAGGGGAGGGCACTCCAAGGTATATCATCATTCAGGCCAACATCATTAGTTCCAAGTCTGAAGACCCAGCGTTGTTCAGTCTTGAACAAGGCCGCAGGTGTCCATACTGGATTATGATCAATCACAGTCTATTGAAGACTGTCAGGGGGATGATTGTGTTCCAAAAAGTGATTCTGCAACCGGGTTTGAGTTTTTTTGCAACGTATCGTACTTTTGTGTTCTCCGATGCGAGTATTTACCGGTCTTGCAGTCATTCCTATGTATCGGAGTCCACACGGGCATGTGAGTAAGTATATACAATTCTTGGAGTTACAATTTGTGTGGCGTCTCAATTGCCAAGGTCTTGGTAGTCCTAAATCTAACTCCTTCATAGGTTTTGTTTGAGGACAGGAGGTACATGATCCACATGGAAAATGGCCTGTTACTGGAGGTAAAGTCCAAAGTGTTTGTGGTGGTTTATTGGTATTTTTAGGACGTGTATGTACCAGAATGTCTCTGAAATTTTCAGTGCGTTTGAACGCAAAGAGGGGGAGAGGACCAGGGTCAAATGAGCCAGTCTTCAGTATTTGCCAATGTTTCTTGACTATTTTTTGAATTTTGTTTGAATGAGGGGTGAAGGAAGTCACGCACGTGAGAGCTGTAGTCCCTGGTCTGTCTCTGGTTTCCAGCAAGGCATCCCGACGATTATTCCTGGCCCTTTTGTGAGCTGTTTTTATAATGTTAGCGGGGTATTCTCTGGCAGTTAAGTTCTTCTTGAGGATAGCAGCTTGGACCTCAAACTCAGAGTATTGCAATTTCTTCTGAGGCGCAAGAACTGTCCTACAGGGAGATTATCCCTCAGTGCTTTGGGGTGATGGCTCTGGTAAAGTAAGAGACTATTCCTGACTGTGGGTTTTTTGTAATTCGTTGTTAACAAAATGCCATCTTTGAGGGAGATCGAGAGGTCCAGAAAGGGAATAGACTCTTGTGACTTGGTGCCTGTGAATTTCAGAAATGGATTCATCGTATTGATCCAATTAAAAAAGGACAGACATTCTTCTGTGCTTCCTTTCCAAAAAATTAAGATGTCGTCAATGTATCGGCGCCAAAGTAAGATGTTCTCAAGGAAAGGGTTGGTTGGTTTTCTGATATGTTCTTCCTCAAAACTGGCCATGTAAAGACATGCC
Source organism: Triturus cristatus (assembly GCF_964204655.1). Lineage (NCBI taxonomy): Eukaryota > Metazoa > Chordata > Amphibia > Caudata > Salamandridae > Triturus > Triturus cristatus. The sequence continues at coordinate 1,126,434,912 of NC_140579.1, read as the reverse complement.
AGGCTCGGCGCGAAGGTACTCCCCATACTCGTACCTTGTATTTGATGGTATAGCTTATTGTCAAAAGCAAAGAAGTTCTCTTTGAGTGCAAGGTTGGCACATTCACAGATGAAGGATACAGGGGTGACATGCGGCCAAGGATCAAGACTGTGTAGAGCCTGTTCCAGGACGATGAGGGTGGCGTCCTGGGGTATGTTAGTATATATAGTGTGTAAAAATTCCATACTCAAACCACTCAGTCAGTTCTGTGATTTTTTCCTACGACCCCTGGTTACCAGTACCCCCACCTATTTAATTTGATACAGAAGTTCGAATCACCTGAGACCATTGACCTGCTTGTCACCCTAGATGTAGAAGCATTATATACTAACATACCCCAGGACGCCACCCTCATCTTCCTGGAACAGGCTCTACACAGTCTTGATCCTTGGCCGCATGTCACCCCTGTATCCTTCATCTGTGAATGTGCCAACCTTGCACTCAAAGAGAACTTCTTTGCTTTTTACAATAAGCTATGCCATCAAATACAAGGTACGAGTATAGGGTGTACCTTCGCGCCGAGCCTGCCATGTTTTTACATGGGCAGTTTTGAGGAAGAACATATCAGAAGACCAACCAACCCTTTCCTTGAGAACATCTTACTTTGGCGCCGATACATTGACGACATCTTAATTTTTTGGAAAGGAAGCGCAGAAGAATGTCTGTCCTTTTTTAATTGGATCAATACGATGAATCCATTTCTGAAATTCACAGGCACCAAGTCACAAGAGTCTATTCCCTTTCTGGACCTCTCGATCTCCCTCAAAGATGGCATTTTGTTAACCACGAATTACAAAAAACCCACAGACAGGAATAGTCTCTTACTTTACCAGCGCCATCACCCCAAAGCACTGAGGGATAATCTCCCTGTAGGACAGTTCTTGCTCCTCAGAAGAAATTGCAATACTCTGACTGAGTTTGAAGTCCAAGCTGCTATCCTCAAGAAGAACTTAACTGCCAGAGAATATCCCGCTAACATTATAAAAACAGCTCACAAAGGGGCCAGGAAAAATCATCGGGCTGCCTTGCTGGAAACCAGAGACAGACCAGAGACTACAGCTCTCACGTGCGTGACTTCCTTCACCCCTCATTCAAACAAAATTCAAAAAATAGTTAAGAAACATTGGCAAATACTGAAGACTGGCTCATTTGACCCTGGTCCTCTCCCCCTCTTTGCGTTCAAACGCACTGAAAATTTCAGAGACATTCTGGTACATACACGTCCTAAAAATACCAATAAACCACCACAAACACTTTGGACTTTACCTCCAGTAACAGGCCATTTTCCATGTGGATCATGTACCTCCTGTCCTCAAACAAAACCTATGAAGGAGTTAGATTTAGGACTACTAAGACCTTGGCAATTGAGACGCCACACAAATTGTAACTCCAAGAATTGTATATACTTACTCACATGCCCGTGAGGACTCCGATACATAGGAATGACTGCAAGACCGGTAAAAACTCGCATCGGAGAACACAAAAGTACGATACGTTGTAAAAAAACTCAAACCCGGTTGCAGAATCACTTTTTGGAACACAATCATCCCCCTGACAGTCTTCAATGGACTGTGATTGATCATAATCCAGTATGGACACCCGCGGCCTTGTTCAAGACTGAACAACGCTGGGTCTTCAGACTTAGAACTAATGACGTTGGCCTGAATGATGATTGTAGGAGAGTAGGGTCTGCTTTCTATGTTCACCCCCACTTTTTGCTTTTGCTTTACTGGTTTTCGACTTAGATGTGGCTGTGGGCCTGCTAATCAGACCCACAGCCCTGCTGTTCTCTCTCTAAATTAATACTATGTACTTTAGGTGCATAACCCATTGGGATAGGATCACCTTATTGGCCCCTGTACAGTGTACCTTAGGTACCCAGGGCATAGGTGTACCCTAGGCCTACCAGGGGCTGCAGCATGTATTATGCCACCCCTGGCCTGGCCTTCCATTGTGACACAACTGGCTGATCACTCAGCTGGGGCAAGGTCGTGTAATCACCCCTTGCTTAGGTGTAGTATTCCTATACCTATCTTATATATAGACACATGTGTACCTATCAGCCACTCATATGGCAGGCCTTAACAATCCTGGAGGCAGAGTGCTTGGTAACATGTGCGATGGTGCTCTAGCATGAGCTGAGCCTGTCTGCAGCTTTCGGAACCATGTCCTTACAGCTGTTCTATGATATAGCCTACCATATACTCTTAAAGTGCCTTATAATCTTAAACGGTTATGGTAACTATCGTTTGGCTTTATCAAAACATGTCGTGTAAGGTGTCTAACACTTTGGAATAATACCCCCATCCCGTTTCTGGGGATGAGGATATTATCCCTCCCTTCTAGAGGGAGAAGACATGTTGAAACCTACTTACCCGGTTAAAGTTAACCAGAGCCCAAGCATCACAAAATGGATGCTGCTGCCACGACACAAGTCTGACCTCCTGCTGCTGGGAGTGATCCCGGCAAGGGAGGCTTGGACAATAGGTTTCCTGCCTTGGGAGGTGTGAGCACCACCCCAGACAGGCCTTAGTGTATTGGGGCAGGGAGGGATGAATGAAACGAGACACTGCCTGGGGCACACAAGGTGTCCCATGCATAGTCCAGTTCAAACCGGTGCTGGGGCACACCAGCCCCAGTCCTGGCGCGAAACTGGACAAAGGGAAGGGGGTGTAACCACCCCCCTCCCAGGTCCCACCCATAAGGCGTGACCTAACAGGCAACCCAGCCCCCCAGATTAGTATAAGAGTGGTAGCTGGGCCCCAGGAGATTAGATTATCCTGAACCTGCAACTTGAACAGAAACTCTGGACCTTCGACATTCGACGAAAGAAGAAGACCGAAGAATCTCCCTTGTGGCCAAGGAGTGGTCACCCTGTGCGAACAGGCACCATCAAGAGACTTACCCTTTGCTGAAGTTCTACGAGGGACCAACTGCAGAGCCTTGACTTCCAGACTTCTCCGACCCTGATCCACATCCACAGCCGAGCTGAGATCCGTGTAGGCGACGAGAGACGTGGGACCGGCTACCTGGGAAAAGTGGCGAGTATCTTCCAGCGCAGCTTCTGAGGTACCCTCGAAGTTGTGCACCGGGGATTGAGAAGCCCCAACCCCAAGCACCATCTGCACCGAAGATCAGCCCCCCACACTCCACGAGTCCTGCGTGGGGCCCTTCTGCATTTTCCTGCTTGCCGCGTCTGTCCGGTTGCTTGCCCGTTGGCTAGCGGCCTTTGCGACGACACACCTTTAAATCTTCACTGCTGGTTTGGCTCCTCCAGACTGGCTCCTGCTTCTTTGTAAAAGAGAAGCACCCCAGACCTTCCTGGTCTGCACCAGAAGCAAGTTCTTCGTTCTTCGTGGGTTCCGCTTGCCAAGGCTTGGTGAGTCCTAGTTCAACTTCGACGCCGCCGACAGCAAGAGCCTTCGTGAGACAGCTCGCCTCCTGGTCCTGGTCGTCCTCGACGTCTCCTGGCACCCGTGGCTGCTGCGACAAGCTTCACCCTTCACCTGCAATCTTCACGACATCGCCTGGTTCCTTCCTGGTTCCACGTGGTCACTGGCTAGTGACCTTGACTCTGTCCCTTCTGCTTGCAGGTACCCTTCCTTCTCGATCCCGGCCTTGGGATCCACCGGACACTCTGCACTGACTGCCTGTCAGCAACTTTCCTTCAGGCATCCATAGAAGTCCACGACGAAACCCGACGCAAGTTCACACCTATGCACCCGCAGCCTGTGGGCTAGGTAACTTGGGTACTTCGGTGCTCACAAGGGTAGTGACTATCCTAGGGTCTAGTTTCCGAGTCTCGACTTTCTAGCCTTACCAGAAGTGTCCTAAAACTGCTTATTTCAGAACTGTACTATTTCTATCGATTATACGCATTACGTGTGAGTGTTTCCACTCTGCACCTGAATCCCGTGGGCCTCCCACTTCCTAACTGTTGGTAGTGTAGTGTAGCCCCAGCGATTCCCTAGGCCTAGGCCTATCCTATTTCTGTGACAGTGGTCCTTATACCACTTCTTTAGTATATGGTTTGCGTGGCCCCTAGGGCCTAACTGTATTACTTACCTGTGTGACTTATTGTATGCTTAAATAAGACTGTGTTGTACTTACCTCGAATCTCATAAAGAGTGCTGAGGGTTTGACTAGAATAAATACACTTTATTTTATATATATATCTGTTGTGGTGTCCTTTCATTTGGTATTCAAGGGATTATATATGGTATCACAGCTGGCTTCACATGCCATTCAGAGTTTAGCCTAAGACTGCTCTTGTCCATGCTACCACTAGGATAGCTGGTCTATAAGGTTGACTTTACAACCAATCACCATAAGGGTTGTTTGCACTGATATAAGGTGTACTCTAGAACTAGTGACATCATACATCAGGCCAACTTCTCACAATGATATACCTTGGAGTGCCCTCCCCTCTTGAGATCTGGCACTGAGTCCCCCTTTCCAGTTCTACTTCACTAGCCCTGTGTAGATTTTCCTACACCCCTATGGATATAGTGTATAGTTTTGAACTGGCTACTATCCTGCATTCTCCAGAGCGATCACTGCACACTGGCTACATTATGTGTGTAGCACTCACGCCCATATACTGACATGCTCTGTTGTGTACCACAAACTTTTAGACACTGTCTTTCAGGGTTCCGCACCTCCTTACATGTTGCCCTTACGTCTAGTGCTTATTATATATCCATAACCATGACATATGCCCATTGACAAGATAGATGCCTACTGACAACTCCCCTGGTTAGATCCCAGTTCTCTTGTTTTATGTGTCAACCCACACAGGGTTCCCCTGCCCTCGGTGTGTCCCGTTATTACACCTGACATTGCCAATCCTCCCTTTACCCCTCCTTCTGCAGGCTTCACTTAGAGACTAGAAACTACATCTTTTTGCAGCCGCCTCTAAAGGATTTGGTGTCACCCTCAATGAAAACGGCATCCAACTATCTAATTGTTAGCGACTCCTGCGTCTTTTGCTAAGACTGTCTCCCGATCCCAATTCAAAATGGCCGCCACTTAACATGCACGGCCTAAGTCCCCTTTTCCCTTCTTACTGCGACGCCTCTCCCCTCCACTTCCGAGACAACCACCCGCGAAATGCTGCTTATATACTGCCCGTCCCCGATGTTTTGCTTACTGGCGACTCTGGAGGAAGACTAGGTTTCCAGTTCGGAACGCCCGGGGTACACGTAAGTCTGAGTATCCCGCTGCTGCTAACCACGGTAACATTATGTGTAATCATCGTTTGTTCGCAGGATTGTTACTCTAAACTACGTGTTTTTTCCTCTGTCTAACGCGCCTCCTGCTGTCTTCATCATATTGCTCCACCCCAGCTGTGGCTCCCTCCCCAGAAGGTCTTTTCCGGTACGGCCCGGCTCTATACGGCTCTGCTTTTTAGCGCGTAGTTTTTAGCGCTTACCTTCTTTTTGGCCACCTCCCTATCCACAAAGGGTTTTATCAGCATCACTTGCATCCGCTGATGCACTTTTCACAGCACTGCCCTCCCACCTCTTAGACTATCTGGCACACTCACTCCACTGGAGGACATAGACTCGATTTTACATCCCCGTGGTTTTTACTTAGTTTGCTTATCTGTTCCGGGCCCACGCAGGCATACTTGTCCGTGGCTACCCCGAACACCGCCGCGTCCTTCGGTGTATTCACACGAGGTGACGCTACCTTATCACCTTTTAATTGCACGACCAGTGTAATTTGGGGATTATTTACACCTGAGCTTCCATGTATCTTGCGTTTACACTACGTCCAGCCGGTTGTTTACCTTCAAGGTGAGCAGTCCCGGGGCAATTTGGTCTCTCATCCCCCTGGCCATCACGACCATTGCAGCTTCCTTCCAGCATCCCACATAGGCTCTGGTTTTCTGAGCCACCTTGCACCTTGCTTTTGCACTTCGTTCACCTAACATACATACGGTGGCTTCCTTACTCACCTTCCTTGACCACCTGGCCAGCATGACTCCAGTGGGCCCCATATCTCCCAGCATGACTCCAGTGGGCCCCATATCTGACTAACTATTTTTTTTTTTTGCAAAAACAATTTTTATTGCATATTTTCAGTTACAATTACCTTTCATTAATTACCCTCATGCTGATGGACATATCCAACTTCCGGAAATCAATGTGTTATATGATCTAATTCGCTGTCATCCAGATATTCTGTACCCATCAGCACTCCTATATGCATATTCACCCTCCCCCCCCCATGTCAGTGTGCCATAATACAAGGTATAAGGATGATTCTCTCTTTTTAAGTTGCTGTGTTGTTGGTTGTGGACTACTCCCCACTTCAATAGTCAGGCTCAATTCTGTAAGTAAAAGTGGTGTACTCGTTCCATCGCTTGTGTTCTACCTGGTACGTCTCTATTACTGCGCTTCCGCAGGCTGCTCCACTGTATCATCGTCCCCTACTTCATTCGTTACCCACCCTTGGAGCTCAACCACTAGTGCCTCCCATGCACGTGCCATGTCCAGCGCCTTTTCATCGTTCCCCCGCAGTGCTAACTGTAGCCTGAACGTGCACTCACTACATGCCCATTTGGTGAAAGTCGCTCTCCATCTCGCAAAGCTGGGACCAACTCTCGATTTCCAGTGCAGGGTGATTTCTCTTTTGGCCATAACTAGCCCTAAATCGCAAAACTTGTTCGTAATTTTTGTACGCGGAGTGTGGGGAAACCATAGCAGCAAACAAACTCCCAGTTCCACCTCCAGGTCCCGCCCTGTCACCTGGTTTAAGCAATCAATAACCTCGTCCCAGTAGCGACTTAGCGACCCACAGGACCAGAACATGTGTTTGAAGTCAGCCCCCTCCTTCCCACACCGAGGGCATTGCGGTGTAGGGCCCCCGAAATACTGAAATAATTTAGCTGGCGTCAAGTATGCCCTATGCAAGGTGAAGTACTGCACCAATTGAAACCGGGCATTACGTGTGCTCTTCCAGGCCCGTCTCTGTAGCTTGGGCCACGTCAGTGCAGGGATAGGTTTCCCAATATCCATTTCCCATCTGTCCTTTAGAGCGTTCAAAGGGGCTAGGTGTTCTGTCGTCAGTCTCCGGTATAGGCACGTAATGGCCTTAATTGTGCCCGCTGCCATGACCACATATTGACATCCTGCAGCCGTCTGGGGTTCCGATAGTCCCGCGTTCCAGTGCTTCTGGAGACCTGCCACCAGGGCTGCGTGGAGTAGATAGTCTCCCCTCGGGATCCCAAAGGAGTCCCGTAGCCCCTGGAATGGCTGAAGCACTCCATTTAGGTACAGGTCCCCCTCCATCTGTACCCCGAGGGCCCCATATCTGACTAACTAACCTCCACCTTGGTTTCTAAGTCCTTAACCCTGGATATTCTTGCTTATCTTATACTGGCTCTTTTGTTTTCTTTTTCTTTTGTCTCTATTAGGTTCTACGCATGGGACACGAATAAGACGTGACTCATTATTTTAGTACGGATTATAGGGTGCTTCCCTCCCTGAATCCCTCGACTCTTTATCTCAAGGTCCTGACGAAGCGCTAAAGGATCCATTAGGGACCATGGGTAGCGCGAAACATGTTGACCACCCATGATTCACCTTCTCTCTCACCTTAATTTCCACATACGGGTTGAGAGCAGCGGGATTACATATAACCTTTTTTCCCTGACTCATTCCAGCGTTTCTGACGCACCATTCCCCGTTATATGCTGTTCACTAGTTAAAGTGGCCACCTTGCACCAGTCCAATTCGACTCATGGTAGATAGGTTTAAGACAACCTTTTAAAGAAAGCTATCCTAGTGGTAGCTGTGGAGAGCAGCCTTCAGGCTAAGTCTTAGAGGAATGTAAAGCAGCTTCTTTTACCACATAATCTCTTGAATCACCAAATGAAAGGACCCCACACAGGTATATATATATATCAAATATATATGTATTTATTACTAACAACTCTCTACTCTTTATGAGATTAGAAGTCAGGAACATATGCACAAATCAACGTTTCACAATAAATTAAGCACAAATATGGCTGGGGACCATATACTAAAAAAGAAACTTTAGAACAATGACTTGCAAAGGGACAAGGCCTAGGGCCTTTAGAAGTGTTGGGGCCTTCACGAAACCACCCAAGACAGGTAAGTAAAGGACCCACGGGGGACGCGTGCAGTGTGTGAATACAGGCGCAAATCGCCGTAGACTTCAATGGGGTAAGTCGCGGTTAGAAATTAAGAGTTTATGGGCACTTTGGGAGAGTCTACAAGCTAATCACTTACAGGGTAAGTAGTTCTTGGGCCAACATCCAAAGGTGCACCGTAGTGCTGGAGTTACCTCACCCAGGGAAGCCGGGTGCATAGGTGTCTTTTGGTGTCGGGTCACGGCGTCGTTTTCAATGGGAGCCAATGAAGACTTGCTGCTTGTGAAGAAAGAAGAAGTGTCCGGTGGAATCCAAGCCTGGATTCAGAAGAAGGAAGACCTGAAAGCAGAGGGGACAATGTTCAAAGTGATTTGGCAGTGACCCAGGGCAAGGGAGAGGGATGCCCACAGTCGTCGGGTGTTTTCAGGTAGTTCACGGGTGTCTTGACTCTTCAGCCACGAGGTCCAGGAGGCGTCGACGACAACCAGGAGCTGGATTCTGCGGGACCCATGAAGTCTGCAGCTTACTGCGGTGTCGGTGACCAGATTGGAGCCAACAAGCCTTGGTAACAGCAAGTCAGGGCAGGCCTGGAGCAACCAGGGGAGCCCTTTGGAATTGTAGGAAAGTCTTCAGGGGACCCACAAGCCAGCCGGCAAGGGATCGCGAAGACGCCCAGGGAGGATCCACTCAACAGGGGCCCTTGGTCATTCGGGATGGGGTAGGCCTCTGATCTTTGGAGAGATTCCTGCTAGAGGCTTGGACCACACGCGGCCCAAAGCACAGGTTTGTAGAACGGCGTGAAGGGGTTGCACTCGAAAATAGTGCACGGTGCCCAGGGATTGCGGTTACTCATCACTCGTGGGGTCCACTTGCCTCAGCGTCGCTGGTGAATCATGATGGCCTTAGAGACGTCAGGAAATCCTCTTCCTGGGTGGCAGGTGTAGGAGAGTAGGGTCTGCTTTCTATGTTCACCCCCACTTTTTGCTTTTGCTTCACTGGTTTTCGACTTAGATGTGGCTGTGGGCCTGCTAATCAGACCCACAGCACAGCTGTTCTCTCTCTAAATTCATACTATGTACTTTAGGTACATAACCCAATTGGTAAGGATCACCTTCTAGGGCCCTGTACAGTGTACCTTAGGTACCCAGGGCATAGGTGTACACTAGGCCTACCAGGGGCTGCAGCATGTATTATGCCACCCCTGGCTGGCCTTCCATTATGACACAACTGGCTGATCACTCAGCTGGGGCAAGGTCGTGTAATCACCCCTTGCTTAGGTGTAGTATTCCTATACCTACCTTATATATAGACACATGGGTAACCTATCAGTCACTTCTATGGCAGGCCTTAACAATCCTGAAGGCAGGGTGCTTGGTAACATGTGAGATGGTGCTCTAGCATGAGCTGAGCCTGTCTCCAGCTTTCGAAACCATGTCCTTATAGCTGTTCTATGATATCGCCTACCATATACTCTTAAAGTGCCTTATAATCCTCGCGGTTATGGTAACTATGGTTTGGCTTTATCAAACCATGTCGTGTAAGGTGTCTAACACTTTGGAATACTACCCCCACCCGATTTCTGGCGGTGAGGATAGTATTCCTCCCTTCTAGAGGGAGAAGACATGTTGAAGACCTACTACCCGGTTAAAGTTAACCAGAGCCCCAGCATCACAAAATGGATGCTGATGCCACAGACACGAGTCTGACCTCCTGCTGCTGGGAGTCCTTCCAGCGAGGGAGGCTTGGACAATAGGTTTCCTGCCTTGGGAGGTGCTAGCACCACCCTTGACAGGCCTTAGTGTATTGGGGCAGGGAGGGATGAATGAAACGAGACCCTGCCTGGGGCACACAAGGTGTCCCATGCATAGTCCAGTTCAAACCGGTGCTGGGGCACTCCAGCCCCAGTCCTGGCGCGAAACTGGACAAAGGGAAGGGGGTGTAACCACCCCCCTCCCTGGTCCCACCCATAGGAGGGACCTAGCAGGTAACCCAGCCCCCCAGATTAGTATAAGAGTGGGAGCTGAGTCCCTAGGACTTTGGATTATCCTGATAACTGAACTTGAACAGAAACTCTGGACCTTCGACATTCGACTACGGAAGAAGACTGAAGAATCTCCCTTGTGGCCAAGGAGTGGCCACCCTGTGCAAACAGGCACCATCAAGCGACCTGCCGTTTGCTTTGCTCAACGTTCTACGAGGAACCGACTGCAGAGCCCGACCAGCGGCTTGACTTCCAGACTTCTCCGACCCTGATCCATATCCACAGCAAAGCTGAGATCCGTGGAGGCGACGAGAGACGTGGGACTGGCTACCTGGGAAAATTGGCTAATTGCTTCCAGCGCAGCTTCTGAGGCATCCTCGAAGTTGTGCTCTGGGGATTGAGAAGCCCCAACCCCGAGCACCATCTGCACCGAAGATAAGCCCTCCACACTCCACGAGTTCTGCGTGGGGCCCTTCTGCATTTTCCTGCTCGACACGTCTGTCCGGTTGCTTGCCCATTGGCTAGTAGCCTTTGTGACGACGAACCTGTAACTTTCCACTGCTGGTTTGGCTCCTCCAGACTGGCCCTTGCTTCCCTGTGAAAGAGAAGCACCTCAGGCCTTCCTGGTCTGCAACAGAAGCGAATCCTTCATTCTGCGTGGGTTGCGCTTGCCAAGGCTTGTTGTGTCCCAACTCGACATCGCCGCCGACAGCAAGAGCCCTCGTGGGACAGCTCGCTTCCTGGTTCTAGTCGTCCTCGACGCCTCCTGGTACCCGTGGCTGCTGCGACAAGCTTCACCTCTTCACCTGCATCTTCACGACATCGCCTGGTTCCTTCCCGGCTCCTGGCTGGTGACCTAGACTCTGTCCCCTCTGCTTGCAGGTATCCTCCTTCTTGATTCCATCCTTGGAATCCACCGGACACTCTTCACTGACTGCCTGTCAGCATCTTTTCTTCAGGCATCCATAGGAGTCGACGACGAAACCCGACGCAAGTTCACACCTATGCACCCGCAGCCCGTGGGCTAGGTAACTTGAGTACTCCGGTGCTCACAAGGGTATTGACTATCCTAGTGTCTAGTTTCCAAGTCTCTAACTCCTAGTTCCTTCCGAAGTGTCCTAAAACTCTTAGTTTCTAAATACTACTATTTCTATCGACTTTAACGCATTACGCGTGAGTGTTTCCACTCTGCACCTGAATCCCGTGGGCCTCCCACTGCCTAGCAACTGATAGGATAGTGTAGCCCCAGCGATTCCCTAGGCCTAGGCCTAACCTGTGTTCGTGACAGTGGTTCTTATACCACTTACTTAGTATATGGTTTGCGTGGCCCCTAGGGCCTAACTGTATTACTTACCTGTGTGACTTATGTATGCTTAAATAAGACTGTGTTGTACTTACCTCGAATCTCATAAAGAGTGCTGAGGGTATTTTGACTAGAATAAATACATTCTATTTTTATAATATATCTGTTGTGGTGTCCTTTCATTTGGTATTCAAGGGGTTGCAAATGGTATAACAGCTGGCTTCACATGCCATACAGAGTTTAGCCTAAGACTTTTCTTGTCCATGCTACCACTAGGATAGCTGGTCTATAAGGTTGACTTTACAACCAATCACCATAAGGGTTGTTTGGACTGATACAAGGTGTACACTAGAACTAGTGACATCATATATCAGGCCAACTTCTCACAGCAGGGACTTCGGGCTCCGGCGGGAGCGGTGGAGTTTGCGACCGCTGTTGCAAGTTTTTGGTGCCTGCCAAGCAGCGGAGTCACTCCTTGACTCCAAGGGAAATTCTTCAGTCTTCCAGAGGTAGTGGAACGTCGGTGGTCCGGAATTCTTCTTCAGAGCGTCATCCAGGGATATCTAAACTGCATTGGCAAGGGTTCCCTAACTTATGCTTGAAGGAAGGGAGGGACTAGCTCTATGACCCCACCTATGGGAGGGTCAGGTGAGTGGGTGGCTACACCCACTTCCCTTTGTCCAGTTTCATACCAGAGCAGGGGCAGGTAGCCCATGTGCCGGTTTGAACTGCTGTATGCACAGAGGAGCCTACTGCTCCCCCAGTGCAGGACTTCAAAGCACTCTAACAGTACACCCACCCAGCCCTAATACACTAAACCCTGTCTGGGAGGTGGTCACACCTCTCTGTGACAGGATACCTATTGTTGGGCTTCCTCCACTGCGAGTTTCGATCATCAGCAGGAGGGCAGCCCAGTGTCTGTGACTGGTGGCATCCATTTTGTGATGCCAGGGCTCTTCAGGATTCCACCGCATTTCCACAGTAGGTACATGTCTATCACTCTAGAAGGGTGGGATCATACTCCCACACCAGTTACTGGCGTTTTTCACCAAACACGACATGTTTCGATGCAGCCATTCCAAACTTAGCATTTACCGCGAGGTTATAATGCACTTAAGAGTATATGATTTGACCGCATTCACAAACAGCCCCAGAGAATGGACTCTGAGAGCTGCAGAGGGGCCCTGCTCAGGCAGAGGCACCCCCTCACATGGAAACCAAGCACCCTGCTCTCAGGATTGATAGGGCCTGCCTTAGGGGTGACTGATAGGGTTAAAAGTGTGTGCAGGAGAGATATAGTGAACCTATATCTCAGTGAGGAGTGCTAGCACCACCTCACCCAGGCTGCAGTAGCAGGCCTGTGGTGTCAGATGTAGTCTGCTTCCCAGGGGTGGCATAATACATGCTTCAGCCCCTAGTAGGCCTGTGAAGTACCTATGCGCTTGGTACCTAAGGTACCATATACTAGGGACTCATAATGCACCACAGTATCCAATCACTAGTGCACCTAATATGCACTCCATGTCGTTTAGAGAGAACAGAGAGGCTGGGGCCCTGAGTAGCAGGGTCCCAGCCAGACTATAGCCAGAAACCAGTGTAAACATCAGAAAAAAAGTGGGGGCAACATAAGAGGCAGATCCTACTCTCCTACAATGACTGATACAGACATTCACACAGTTTAGTTTGTCAGTTGGTATGTAAGCGGTTGCATGGGTTGTATGGGTGTGTGGGTGGATGGGTGTGTGACTGTGCATAGATGTGTGAGTGGGTGAATCACTGGTGTATGGGTTTGAGAGTGCATCTGTGAAGGGCTGTATGGGTGGGTGAGTATGTATGGGTGTGTTGGTGAGTGAATGGATGCCTCAGTGGTACATGTGCGAGTAACTTGATATGTGAAAGGCAGTAGATGTGAGTGTTGGAGTATATAAATGACTATATGTGAGAGTGAGTGATTGTGAGAGTGGCTGTATGGATGAGTGTGTGCTTGTATTAGTTATTGTATAAGAGTGTAAGTATGTGTTAGTATATGTTTGAATAACTGAGGTGGAGTGTGTATAACTGTATAGGTGAGTAAATGGGAGTGTGATTGATTCTTTGCATGACTGACTAGGTGTGCGAGTAACTATGGATGAGTGGCGGTGTGTGAGTATCTGTATAGATATGTGAGTGCATATGATAGTGCTGTATTGATGGTTGACTGCATGTATGAGTGACTGTATGGGTGAATGAGTGGATGTGTGTATAGACCTAGGAATTAGTGAGTGGGTATGTACTAACTGGTATTGGTATGTCTATGGTTTAGAAAATGGTAGTCTTTATTTTAGAGTGGGTGTATCAAAGGTTATATTAGGGTATGAGAAGGTGCATCAGATTATCACGTGGATGATTTCATCAGTGATATCATCAGTGATGTCATTTGAGATGTCATCAGTGATGTCACTGACCATATCATGAATGATGTAATATGTGACGTCATCAGCAGTGCATTGTGTGGGCGCGAGTTATAGTTAGCTGAACTAACTATAACGGCCGAATTTCTCTGGTTTTGTACGAGTGAAATGTCCAACTAACTATAACGTCCCTGAAACCTGTGGTTTTTTCAGTGAATTTCAAAGGTTTTTTAAATGCTAATTTCTAACTATAACGTCCCTGAAACCTATGGTTTTTTCAGTGAATTTTAAAGGAATTTGAAATGCTAATTTCTAACTATAACATCCCTGAAACCTATGTTTTTTTCAGTGAATTTCAAAGGTTTTTTTAAATGATAATTTCTAACTATAACGTCCCTGAAACATATGTTTTTTTTGTGTGAATTTCTAAGGTTTTTTTAATGCTAATTTCAAACTATTCCTACAGAGGTAGGACATGTGCAGAAAGATGAAGAAAGGTGCAGAAAGAAGCAAGAGATATGCAGAAAAAACCAACAGAGGTGCAGAAAGAGGCCTTGTTGCAAAGTCATCCTGTGCCCCCAACATTTTGCTGACTGGTACTGATGGTAACTGACTCTGACTAACCAGGCCCGGAGCCAGTGCTATGCTGATAGACACTTAGAATACAGTGAAAATACCTACATACACTAGGGCACACTGTGGGTTGGGGTACCCCTGTGATTGGCTTAACCTTCCCTGTAAGACCCTAGTACATAATAGTGCAGGGGGATTAAAACGACCTCTTAAGTCAGAAGTGCAGAAAGAGGAAATAGAAGTGCAGAAAGAAGCAACAGAGGTTCCGAAAGAGGCAAAAGAGGTGCAGAAAGAAGCAAGTGAAGTGCAGAAAGAAGCAACAGAGGTGCAAAGAGAGGCAAGAGGGGTGCAGAAAGAGGTAGGAGAGGTGCACAAAGAGGCAAGAGAGGTACAGAAAGAGGCAGGAGGGGTACAGAAAGAAGGAAGAGAAGTGCAGGAAGAAGCAACAGATGTGCTGAAAGAGGTGAATGGTGCAGAAAGAGCAAGAGAATACAGAAAGAAGCAACAGAGGTACAGAGAGAGGCAAGAGAGGTGCAGAAACTGGTAGGAAAGGTGTAGAAACAGAACAAGGGTGCAAAAAGAGGCAAGAGGGCTGCAGAAAGAGGGAAGAGGGGTGCTGAAAGAAGCAAGTTAGCTGCAAAAAGAGGCAAGAGAGGTGCTGAAAGAGGCGTGAAGGGTACAGAAAGAGCAAGAGAAGTACAGAAAGAAGCAAAAGAGGTATAGAAAGAGGCAAGAAAGGTGCAGAAAGAGGGAACAGGTGTACAGAAAGGCGCAGGAGAGGTATAGAAAGAAGTAAGAGATGTAGAAAGAAGCAAGAGAAGTGCAGAAAGAAGCAAGAGAGGTGCAGAAAGAGGGAAGACGAGTGAAGAAAGAGATAACAGGGGTGCAGAAAGAGACAACAGGGTTGCAGAAAGAAGCAAGAGGTACAGTAAGAGAAAAAAGGGGTGCAAAAATAGGCAATAGGGGAACAGAAAGAGGCAAGTGAGGTGCAGAAAGAAAAAGGGGTGCAAAAACAGGCAAGAGGGGTGCAGAAAAATGCAAATGAAGTGCAGAAAGAGGCAACAGAGGTGCAGAAAGAGGCAACAGAGGTGCAGAAAGAGGCAACAGAGGTGCAGAAAGAGGCAACAGAGGTACAGAAAGACACCAGAGAGGTGTAGAAACAAGCAAGAGAAGTGCAGAAAGAGGCAAGAGAATTGCAGAAAGAAGCAACAGAGCTGTGGAAAAAAGCAAGAGAAGTGCAGAAAGAGGCAAGTGAGGTGCAGAAAGAGGCAAGAGAGATGCAGAAAATGGCATTATAACAGCAGAAAGAGGCAAGAGGGGTGCAAAAAAGGGAAGAAGGGTGTAAAAAGAAGCAAGAGAGGTGTAGAAAGAGGGAAGACTAGTGAAGAAAGAGACAGCAGGGGTGCAGAAAAAGACAACAGGTTTGCAGAAAGAAGCGAGAGGTGCAGAAAGAGAAAGAAGGGGTGCAAAAATAGGCAATAGGGGAGCAGAAAGAAGCAAGTGAGGTGCAGAAAGAGGCAAGAGAAGTGCAGAAACATGCAAGAGAAGTGCAGAAAGAGGAAAGAAAATTGCTGAAAGAACCAACAGGGGTGCAAAAAGAGGCAAGAGAGGTGCAGAAATAAGTAGTAGAGGTGTACAAAGAGGCAAGACTAGTACCGAAAACGGCATGAGGGGTGCAGAAAGAAGGAAGAGAAGTGCAGAAAGAAGCAACAGAGGTGCTGAAAGAGACGTGAAGAGTGCAGAAAAAGCAAGAGCAGTACAGAAAGAAGCAAAAGAGGTACGCAAGAGAGGTGCACAAACAGGCAAGAAAGGTGCAGAAAGAGGCAAGAGAGGTGCAGAAGCAGGCAGGGTAGGTGCAGAAAGAGGGAACGGGATGCAGAAAGATGCAAGAGAGGTGCAGAAAGAGTAAAAAGGGGTGCAAAATAGGCAAGATTGATGCAGAAAGAAGCAAGTGAGGTGTAGAAACAAGCAAGAGAAGTGCAGAAAGAGCCAAGAGAATTGCTGAAAGAAGCAACAGAGGTGTGGAAAGAAGCTAGAGAAGTGCAGAAAGAGGCAAGTGAGGTGCAGAAAATGGCAAGAGAACAGCAGAAAGAGGCAAGACTGATGCAAAAAAGGGAAGAACAGTACAGAAAGAAGCAAGGGTGGTGCAGAGAGAAGCAAGAGAAGGGCAGAAAGAAGCAAGAGAGGTTCAGAAAGAAGCAAGAGAGGTGCAGAAAGAAGCAAGAGAGGTACAGAAAGAGACAAGAGAGGTGCAGAAAGAAGCAAGTGAGGTGCAAAAAGAGGGAACGGGGTGCAGAAAGACGCAAGAGAAGTACAGAAACAGGCAGGAAAGGTGCAGAAAGAGGGAACGGGGTGCAGAAAGATGCAAGAGAGGTGCAGAAAATAAAAAGGGGTGCAAAATAGGCAAGAACGGTGCAGAAAGAAGCAAGTGAGGTGGAGAAAGAATGAATGAAAGTAACATTTATAAAGCGCGTGCTCACCCGAAGGCATCCCAGCGCTATTAGCAGCACTTCCCACTTAGAACAATCCTCAAGGGAAAAGATGGGTCTTTAATTCCTTCCGGAAGGATAAATGATCGTCCTCTAAGCGGACATGAAGAGGCAGAAGGTTCCAAAGCTTTGCTATGTTATACGAGAAGAGTCGCCCCCCACTACGAACTCTTCTGATTTTTGGGACCATAAGTAAGTGTTTGTTTCCAGACCTCAGCATTCTATTAGGAGAGTAGGGCTGAATGAGAGAACGCATCAAAGGAGATCCTTTGCCAGAACGCTCGCAGAGCCAGAACTGAAGAGGTGCTGCCGCTAGCTGTTGTAACTGACCTACCATTTTTATCATTCAGGAACTACCCCATATAGGGCTGCTTTTAACTCTTTTATCTCGTTTTATTCATTGTGCTGCTAAATTGTAATTTTGTGTGACTTGCTCATTTGCACCTTGACTCACCACCTGCACGGAGTGCTCCTAAGCCCCGGTCCGACTTGGCTTGTGCCATTGAGCGGAGGGCTGGCCGGAGACACTCCTTAGGCTGGTTACTTCCGGTTCGAAAGTCAGCCAATCAGCGCTTTACGCTCGCGCTAACCCGGTACTTATCTGGATGCACTCCCAGTCGCGCAGCGGACGCGCGCAGCGGGCGCGCCAAAGTCAAGCCCGTCTGCGCCCGTCCGCGACCGGCTGGGACCAGGGGCCATAACCCCTGCCGGTGGCAATTTCACTATCCGTTTCAGCGGCCATTGTCTTAAAGCTCTAAGGGGCTCAATACCCGTTAAGTGCGATCACTCCATTAATCCTGCCATACAGTCCACCTGTCCCTCCTGTCATTTCTCACTGCTATCCATTCTCAAAAAACCCCATATGTCCACACCACCTCTCATGCTACTTTTGCTAAATTGTCGCTCCTTGCCCAGACATTCCACAGAACTTCACCTTCTTCTAGAAGATCGTCAACCTGACGTCCTATTTTTAACTGAAACCTGGCTACACAACAACTCTGCACCTGATATTGTCCAGACACTTCCCCTGGACTATCGTATTTGCAGGATGGACCGGAAAACCGCCAAAGGCGGAGGTGTAGCCATAATATATAAATCATATATAAGCTGCCGCCATTCCCCCTCAGACGGCCTTCCCGACTGCGAAAGTATGCAGTTCGCCATGGAATTCTCCCCTACCTGTAACTTTTCCGGCCTTCTGATCTACCGACCTCCCGGTTCCATTGGTCAATTTCTCACGTCCCTTCCGTCATTTGTGGCAGAACGAGCTGTAAATCTTTCAAACTTTACCGTGCTCGGTGACCTAAATATTCATCTGGACGACGCCTCTAACTCGACTGCTATAGAGCTAGCTACTGGCCTTTCTGCCCTACAAATTATTCAAAAGAGTCTGTGTCCAACCCACGATAAAGGCCACCTACTTGACCCTGTTTTCAGTAACGCACATAATCTTTCTGTGGCCACTCCCATCCCACTCCCGTGGTCTGACCACTTCCTAGTGCCTATGGTCTGGGAGACCGCGAACTCTACCCCCCTCCAGCTACCGATAAACACATTGCAGAGAAAATGGGCTAAGCTCTCTGCCACTACTTGGTCTATTAAACTAGCCATTAGCAAACCTACCCATGACCCCAATCCTGAGCTGGCGAACAATAACTTTAACTCATGGATCTGTAATTCGCTAGACTCATTCCTGCCTAAGGTACCAGCCCAAAAACAAGTCAGGGAGAAATCGGCGCCCTGGTACACCCCTAGTCTGAGGAAAATCAAGCAATCATGTAGACGCCTAGAAAGAAGTTGGAGACAGAACTATGAGGCTGACAGGAAACACGATTATAAAGAAGTATTAAAGTATTATAAATCAGAGATCAAATCCACCCAAACACGCTTCTATGCGGATAAGATCAATGCCGCCGCTTCTGCCCCCAGGGAAATTTTCTAAATTGCCAAATCCCTCTCAGCCGTTCCCACGGAACCTCCCAAAATCAAGGACCTCTCCCTCCACTGCAACAAGTTGGCAGAATACTTTAACCAAAAAATTCAGTTTATTCGTCAGTCATTCTCGCCTTACGTGCCCGACCCTTCAGACTCCAGTCCTAGTTTAAAATCGACAAAATCCCTGAAGAACTTTCCCTTGCTTGACGCTAAAGCTCTGGACACTCTCTGTTCCAGTGTTACTTCCGGATCCCCTATTGACCCTGCCCCCCCCCAGCAATTATCCCTGGTTCTACACATGGTAGGCCCGGTTATTTTGAATATACTTAACTCTTCTATCATTTCTGGTAGAGTTCCCCGGGCGTGGAAATGCGCGCAGGTCAGAGCGCTCATAAAAAAAACTAATCTGGATCACTCTAACCTGGCCAATTATCGGCCCATTTCCCTTCTTCCTTGGCTGAGTAAATTGATCGAACGCCACATCAATTCCACTCTAGTTAACTACCTCGAATCAAATAACTTACTGCATATCTCCCAAACAGGCTTCCGTCCTCAGCTAGGTACTGAAACTGCGCTGCTGGCTGTTACGGAAGAAGCCAGGAAACTTCTAGACCAGGGCGGATCAGCAGCTATTATTCTGCTCGACCTCAGTGCCGCCTTCGACACTGTTAACCACAACATTCTTCTTGATCGGCTGACCAACCTGGGGATTGGTAAAACTGCACATACCTGGTTTCAATCCTTCTTAGAGGACCGCTGTTATCAGGTATTTGAGGGGACAACCACCTCCAAGCAATGGCCTCTTAATTGCGGGGTCCCCCAGGGCTCCTCTCTTAGTCCCACCCTTTTTAATTCTTATATGGCCCCTCTAGCTGAGGTAGTACTTCCCTTCGGCATCAAAATAATCACCTACGCCGATGATACCCAGCTAGTGGTGGCACTTAACCACCCTGAGGGTTCATCGGACACTCTTGGCCTCTGTATAGAGGCAGTCGCCCATTGGATGCACCATTCGCACCTCAAATTAAATGGGGAAAAATCTGAACTCATGTTCCTAGGAAAGTCACCCTCGCCCTTCTCCCCCATCACCTGGCCTCCTTGCATGGGACCTCTGCCATCTCCAAAGCACCAAATTAAAAGTCTAGGCATTTGGCTCGATAATGCCCTCTGTTTCAACTATCAGACCACGAAGCTTTCGGCCATATGTTTCGGTCTTTTACGTCTGATCAGAAAAATCCTTCCCCTACTTCCCTTCCAAGCCAGGAGAATCATGGTCCAAGCATTAATCTTATCCCGCCTAGACTACAGGAACGCACTCTATCTTGGCGCTCCCCAATCAACCTTAAATAAACTACAGGTGATTCAAAACTGTGCGGCACGTCATTTGGCACAGATCCCCCGTAGACAGTCAGCCAAACCCGCTTTGATGTCTTTACACTGGCTGCCCATCCGCGCCAGG
Source organism: Triturus cristatus (assembly GCF_964204655.1). Taxonomy (NCBI): domain Eukaryota; kingdom Metazoa; phylum Chordata; class Amphibia; order Caudata; family Salamandridae; genus Triturus; species Triturus cristatus. Next base: position 1,126,414,621 of record NC_140579.1, on the reverse strand, counting down.
ATCCAGTTCAAAGCCATGTGCCTGGCACACAAAGCTTTCTGGAAACACGGCCCCCAAATTCTTCAATCTTTGATCGTGCCTTATCAACCGACCAGGTCTCTCCGGTCCAGTAACACCTTCCTTACCGCGCCCCCAAAAGTCCGTAGAGCAAAATGGGGCGGACGGTCTTTCATTCTGAATGCCTCCAATCTCTGGAACACCCTCCCACTCATGCTCCGTAGCGAACCCAATATTGCTCTCTTCCGCAAACACCTTAAGACCTACCTTTTTCTTTCAGCTTTCCAGTAACCCTTTCTTTTTTTTCTGCTCTTTGCCGTCCATAAGCGCTAGGAGGCCTCCGGGTAGCTACGCGCTATATAAATATAATTTCATTCATTCATTCATTTCATTCATTCAAATTGCCTTATGGGCAATACATAGAGCCTTAAACTGGACCCGTTCATTGATGGGGAGCCAATGAAGGGCAGCAAGGGCCGGTTTTGCAGAGAACCGCCGAGGGGTATTCATCAACAGGCGTGCTGCGCATTTCTGGACAATCTGAAGACGTCTAATCGAGGAAGACGGGGCTCCCAAATATAAAGCGTTGGAATAGTCTAACCGAGAAAGAATCAGTGCCTGAACCAAACACCTGTTAGCACCAAAAGGTAGAAGAGGCAAGATCTTTCTAAGCAGCCTCAACAGTCCATAGCAGGTGGCAGCAACCTTGCAGGCTTGTTCTTTAAAATCTAACTTACGGTCCAGCCACACCCCAAGGCTCTTAATATGATCTTTGGGGGTAGGAGCAGGGCCCAGACAGCTGGGCCAAAGTTGATCAATATTAGATGGGGCCGAATTACCCAATAACATAAGCTCTGTCTTGATCCCATTAAGCTTTAAATATGATGCATCCATCCTCTTAGAGACGGCTGCCAGACAGGAGGACAAACCAGCCAAAGAACTGTCTTGTTGTTGATGGAAACCACCAACTGGGTGTCATCGGCGTAAGTAATTATTTGAACCCCAAAAGGCAGTACTATTTCCGCCAACGGGCTCAAATAAATATTGAACAACGTGGGGCTCAGGGAAGACCCCTGAGGAACCCCACAGTTCAATGGCAACAAATTTGACATGGTGTCATCTTCTCGGACTGCGAAGGATCTGTCTTCAAGAAAAGACTGGAGCCATTTTAACACTCCCACCTTACAAAGTCGTTGAATCAGTAGCTGATGGTTCACCGTATCGAAGGCTGCGCTGAGATCTAGGAGAATAAGGGCAGCGCAGCCTCCACCATCAAGGATACGTTTTATTTCTTCCATCACACTGATCAACGCAGTTTCCGTACCCTGCTGCTCTCTAAATCCTGTCTGAGTAGGATGGAAGCAATTGTTGGTTTCCAAAAAAGGAGAAAGGATGGAATTAACATACCTCTCAGCTATTTTACCAACCCCCGGTAACAAGGACATAGGGCGATAGTTTGCCAACTCCTCTGAGTGCAAGTTAGGTTTCTTTAGGAGGGGTTTAACCATCGCTAATTTCCATGCAGGGGGGACGATTCCCGTCCTCAATGAAGCTTTAATTAATTCCAGCATCACTAGGGATATCACCATTTTAACTTGTTTTAATATGGAAGGTGGGGCAGGATCTAATGGGGAACCTGATTTTAAACGCTCCAAAATCCTGTGGAAGGACTGCATGTCCAAAGGAGGGAATTCTTCCAGATGACCTAAGTGGCTAGAGGAAGTAAGGCCCATCGTGGAGTCCATTTGAGGGATTAAATTCTCTGGAAAAGATTTATAGATCACTTGTATTTTATTTAAAAAGAAATCAGCTAATTGATTACAACGAAATTGAGTATCCGCTATGATATTAGGGGCGGTGTGAGGGGTAACCAGAGTTTTAGCAATCCGAAATTCTTCACGGGGGGAATTTACAGCAGAAACAATTCTATCTTGGTAATAAAGCGATTGAGCGCTTTTTATTTCCAGTTTGTAGAGTTTAATTGCTGTTCTATATTCGATTTTTTTGGAGACCGAATAGTCTTTCCTCCAACTCCTTTCGAGCCTCTTACAGGCCTGTTTAAGCTGCCGGAGTTTCGGCGAATACCATACATTTTTATTATGAATAAGTGATTTCGGGAGGACAGAGTTAAGAGATGACTCAAGCCAAATATTAAAATTATCATTCGCTATAGCAGGATCCGACTCTGGCAAGGGCACACTATCTTCAAGGGTAGCCACCCATGAACTCAAGGGAAGTTTGGACCAGGGTCGGGTACGTTTTTTTGATGTTACAGCAGGAGTAATGGAATCTTGTAAAGGCCAAGAGAACCAAATAAGCAGGTGGTCTGTCCAACGTATGGGAACAGGCTCACCCACCTGCATGCTGTCAATATTCGAAAATATCGGATCCAGTAGATGACCTTTAGAATGAGTGGCCCCATTCACTTTTTGATTCAGTTGAAAGGTCCGCAAACCCTCAGCCAAATCTAAAGTGGGTGAGGGAGATAGCAGATCAAAATGAAGGTTAAGGTCTCCTAATAATGTAAAATTTGGGAGGGGGGCTGCGAGACTAACAACGATGTCCAAGAGATTCTGGCAGATAGACCCCAGCGGGCCAGGTGGGCGATATTTTAAGGTGCCTGAAAAGGTGTTTACAGGAGAGACATAAATGGTAAAGAACATGCTTTCACAGTCAGATAGAGGGTTAGAGGTGACCCGACATTTAAAGTCCGACTTATGTACAATCGCAATCCCCCCTCCACGTCCCAAACCACAGTCCAGTCTCTGTATAACATAACCAGGTGGAAGCGCCTGGACGATATCGGGGTTAGAATCCTCATTAAGCCAGGTCTCAGTTAAAATTAGTACATCAGGATTTTCTAATTCTAAAAAAAGACGAATTTCAAAAGCATGTTTGGGAAGAGAGCGACAATTAAGCAGATACATGTTAAAAGCCTTACTGCTTGAGGGACCCACAGGACCCGGGAGGAACTTGTATGGACATGCAGAACAATAAATCGTGGGGCCATCCGGAGACAAAGAATGAAGACACTTGCCTCTAACCAGGGTCCTATACTCATTCAGTGATTTAGCGCTGAATACACATCTGTCTTTAGTAGTTTTCACAGGGGAACCAGCCCCCGGCCGCGCGCAGACGGGCTTGCCTTAGGCGCGCCCGCTGCGCGGCCGCGTCATCGGCTCCTTATGGGGCCGGGCGGGCGCGAAGTCGAAAAGACTAGAGCGCTAACAATCGTGTACACTAAGGTCCTCACTTCTGGAAATCGGAGGAAGTCGGACCAGCCCCCCCTGGAGCTTAAAACAGCTCCTGAACTAATAATCAGAAAAGCTCCAAGGTAAAGAGAAGTTTCAAATCAGTGTTAACGAAGTTCTTTTATTGTAGCAGCACCTCAAATAATTCTAAAACGTAATTTCAAATTTTAGCAGCACAGGACAATGACAATATACAGTTCTAGTCCCTATAAAATTGTTCTAAAATATCTCGTTTTTATAGACAGATGTAGCAGCAGATAGCATTTAACAATAGGAATCACCAAAGTGTTTCAAACACAGCAACTAAGTAAAAAGCGCGTGTAGGAGAGTAGGATCTGCACTTATGTTGCCTCCACTTTTTTTCTGATGTATACACTGGTTTCTGGATATAGTCTGGCTGGGTCCCTGCTAATCAGGGCCCCAGTCTCACTGATCTCTCTAAACAACTTGGTGTGCATATTAGATGCACTAGTGATTGGATACTGTGGTACCTTATGAGCCCCTAGTATATGGTACCTTAGGTACCTAGGGCATTGGTACTTCACAGGCCTACCAGGGGCTGCAGCATGTATTACGCCACCCCTGGGAAGCATTCTCAATCTGACACCACAGGCCTGCTACTGCAGCCTGTGTGAGATAGTGTTAGCACTCCTCACTGAGGTATAGGTTCCTATATCTCACCATACACACACATATAAACCTATCAGCCACCCCTATTGCAGGCCCTAACAATCCTGAGGGCAGGGTGCTTGGTTTACTATGTGAGGGGGTGCTTCTGCATGAGCAGGACCCCTCTGCAGCTGGCAGAGTCTATTCTCTGCTGCTGTTTGTGGATGTGGTTAAACCATATACTTTTAAGTGCATTATAACCTCGCGGTAAATGCTAACTTTGGAATGACTGCATCAAAACATGTCGTGTTTGGTGTCAAACAACTTGGAATCATACCCCCACACCAGTAACTGGTGTGGGAGTATGATCCCACCCTTCTAGAGGGGATGACATGTACCCACTGTACTAAACAGCAGAAATCTCCTAGAGCCCTGGCATCACAAAATGGATGCCACCAGCACAGAGACTGGGCTGCCCTCCTGCTGCTGACCGAAACTCGCAGTGGAGGAAGCCCAACAAAAGGCATCCTGTCACAGGGAGGTGTCAACACCTCCCAGACAGGATTTAGTGTATTGCAGCTGGGTGGGTGCACTCCTAGAGTGCTTTGAAGTCCTGCACTGGGGGAGCAGTAGGCTCCTCTGTGCATATGCCAGCTCAAACCGGTTCAGGGGCTACCTGCCCCTGCTCTGGCGCGAAACTGGACAAAGGGAAGTGGGTGTAACCACCCACTACCCTGACCCTCCTAGAGGAGTGGTCATAGAGCTAGTCCCTCCCCTATCTTCACTATAAGATAGCAAGCATTGCCAATGCAATTCAGATTACCCTGGACGACGCTCTACAAAGGAGAATCCTGGCCCTTCGACGTTCCACTATCTCTGGAAGACTGAAGAATCTCCCTTGGAGTCAAGGAGTGACTCCCCAGCTTGGCAGGCACCTATAACTTCAATCAACGGTTGCAAACTTCACAGCTCCCGCCGGAGTCCGAAGTCCCTGCGTCCCCTGAAGCGGATTTCCTGACCTCTCGACTGCCATTTTGAGTCCCCGCGAAGCTGTGGCATCTGGACCCCACGAGTGACGAGGAACAGCAATACCAGGGAACCGTGCACTGATTTCGAGTGCAAACCCTAAACAACATTTACGAACTTGTGCTTTGGACCATTTGTAGTCCAAGTCCCTAGCAGGTCTTGTCCCAAAAATCAGCAGCCTACCCCGTCCCGAGTGACCGTGGGTACCTGTGAAACTTTTCCGGTGAAGGCATCTTCGCGGTTACTTGCCCGTTGGCTAGTGACTCCCCTGTAGAGTTTCTAACCAACTTCAAGGGCTCTCCTGGTTGCTCCGGGCCTGCCCTCACTTACCCTCGCTGGGTAAGTCCATCAGACCTTGCTGGTCTGCACCATCGAGTATCTTCAGTCCACACAAGATTTGCAGTTGCCAAGACTTGTTGGCTCCAATCCAGTTGCCGACACCGTCATCAGCTGCAGACGTTGTGGGACACTCCGAATCCAGCTGCTGGTCATCGTCGATCCCTCCTGGACCTCGTGAGCGAAGAGACAAATCACCATCGACGACCTGAAACGACGCGACATCTGTGGTCATCCATCCTGCTGGCCACCGGTCACTGGCAAGTGACTTTGAACACTGTCCCCTCAATTTTCAGGTCCTCTTCATCTTCAATCCACCTTCGGATTCCAGCGGACACCTCTTCAGTCGTCTCAAGCAACAAGTCTTCATTGGTCTCCATTGAAAACAGCATCGCGACCCGACACCAAAAGACACCTATGCACCCGGCTTCCCTGGGTGAGGTAACTCGTGCACTCCGGTGCCCAAGTGTGTGTTGGCCCTCGAAATACTTAACCTGTAAGTGGCTTGCTTGTTGACTTCTTCGAAGTGCCCTAAAACTTTAAAATACAAACCGCGACTTGCTCCATTGTAACCTATAGGAAACCCGCGGCTGTGTTTAGACACTGCACGCGTCTCCCGTGGGCTTGTTACTTACCTGCTAACACTGCAGTAGTGAAGCCCCAGCGATTCCCAAGGCCCTAGGCTTTGTCATTTTGCAAGTCGACTTTGTTAAACCATTTTCTTAGTATATGGTCTGGTACGCCCCTAGGGCTACAGCCATATTTGTGCTTAATTTATTGAGAACTGTTGACATTTGAATGTGTATCTGGGTTCTAATCTCATAAAGAGATTAGTAGAGTGTATCTAGAAATAAATACATATATATTTGATATATATACCTGTGTGGTGTCCTTTTCATTTGGTAATTCAAGAGATTATAAGGTAAAACAAGCTGCTTTACATTCCTTAGAGACTTAGCCTGAAGGCTGCTCTCAACAGCTACCACTAGGATAGCTTTCTTTAAAAGGTTGTTTTAAACCTATCTACCATAAGAGTCGAATTGGACTGGTGCAAGGTGGCCACTATAACTAGTGACCAGCATATGCCAGGACAACTTCTCACAGCGCGCCGCTGCGCGGTCGCGTCATAGGCTCCTTATGGGGCCAGGCGGGTGCGAAGTCGAAAAGACTAGAGCGCTAACAATTGTGTACACTAAGGTCCTCACTTCCGGAAATCGGAGGAAGTCGGACCAGCCCCCCCTGGAGCTTAAAACAGCTCCTGAACTAATAATCAGAAAAGCCCCAAGGTAAAGAGAAGTTTTAAATCAGTGTTAACGAAGTTCTTTTAAGAAAAAATGATTGTAGCAGCACATCAAATAATTCTAAAACGTAATTTAAAATTTTTGCAGCACAGGACAATGACAGTATACAGTTCTAGTCCCTATAAAATCGTTCTAAAATATCTTGTTTTTATAGACAGATGTAGCAGCACATAGCATTTGACAATAGGAATCACCAAAGCGTTTCACACACAGCAACTAAGTAAAAAGCGCGCCGCAAGAGAGGTGTAGAAACAAGCAAGAGAGGTGTAGAAACAAGCAAGAGAAGTGCACAACGAGGCAAGAGAAGTGCAGAAAGAGGCAAGTGAGGTGCAGAAAATGGCAAGAGAACAGCAGAAAGAGGGATGCAAAAAAGGGAAGAACAGTACAGAAAGAAGCAAGGGTGGTGCAGAGACAAGCAAGAGAAGGGCAGAAAGAAGCAAGAGAGGTGCAGAAAGAGGCAAGAGAGGTGCAGAAAGAAGTAAGTGAGGTGCAAAAAGACGCAAGAGAAGTACAGAAACAGGCAGGAAAGGTGCAGAAAGAGGCAAGAGAGGTGCAGAAACAGGCAGGGTAGGTGCAGAAAGAGGGAACGGGGTGCAGAAAGATGCAAGAGAGGTGCAGAAAGTAAAAAGGGGTGCAAAATAGGCAAGAACAGTGCAGAAAGAAGCAAGTGAGGTGAAGAAAGAGGCAACAGAGGTGCAGAAAGATGCAAGAGAGGTGTAGAAACAAGCAAGAGAGGTGTAGAAACAAGCAAGAGAAGTGCAGAAAGAGACAAGAGAATTGCTGAAAGAAGCAACAGAGGTGTGGAATGAGGCAAGAGAAGTACAGAAAGAGGCAAATGAGCTGCAGAAAATGGCAAGAGAACAGCAGAAAGAGGGAAGACGAGTGCGGAAAGAGACAACAGAGGGCAGAAAGAGACAACAGGGGTGCAGAAAGAGGCAATAGAAATACAAAAAGAGGCAATTGAGGTGCAGAAGGAGGCAAGAGAACTGCATAAAGAAGCAAGAAAGTTACAGAAAAAGGCAAAAGGAGTGCAGAAAGAGGAAACCGGTGTGCAGACAGAGGCAAGAGAGGTACAGAAAGAGGGAATTGGAGTACAGAAAGAGGCAAGAGGGATGCAGAAATATGCGAAAGAGGTGTATAAAGAAGCAAGAGCAGTGCAGAAAGAACCAACAGATGTGCAAAAAGAGGTAAGAAAGGTGCAGTAATAAATAGGAAAGGTGCACAAAGAGGCAAGACAAGTACAGAAAGACGCAGGAGGGGTGCAGAAAGAAACAACAGAGGTGCTGAAAGAGGCAAGAAGGGTGCAGAAAGAGCAAGAGAAGTACAGAAAAAAACAACAGAGATACAGAAAGAGGCAAGAGAGTTGCAGAGACAGGCAGGAAAGGTGGAGAAAGAGGGAACAGGCATGCAGAAAGATGCAAGAGAGGTGCAGAAAGACAAAAAGGGGTGCAAAAAGAGGCACAAGGGGTGCAGAAAGAAGCAAGTGAGTTGCAGAAAGAGGCAACAGGTGCAGAAAGACGCAAGGGAGGTGCAGAAACAAGCAAGAGAAGTGCAAAAAGAGGCAAGAGAATTGCTGAAAGAAGCAACCGGTGTGGAAAGAAGCAAGCGAAGTGTAGAAAGAGGCAAGTGAAGTGCAGAAAGAGGCAAGAGAGGTGCAGAAAATGGCAAGAAAAGAGCAGAAAGAGGCAAGATGGATGCAAAAAAGGGAAGAAGGGTGCAGATAGAAGCAAGAGAGGTGCAGAAAGAAGCAAGAGAGGTGCAGAAAGAGAGAAGATGAGTGCAGAAAGAGATAACAGGGGTGCAGAAAGAGACAACAGGGGTGCAGGAAGAAGCAAGAGAGGTGCAGAAATAGGCAATAGAAGTTCAGAAAGAGGCAAGTGAGGTGCAGGAGGCGGCAAGAGAACTGCAGAAAGAGGCAATAGAGTTGGAGAAGCAGGCAAAAAGGGTGCAGAAAGAGGGAAAAGAGATGCAGAAATTTGCAAAAGAGGAGCATAAAGAAGCAAGAGCAGTGCAGAAAGAACTTACAGAGGTCCAAAAAGAGGCGAGACGTGCAGAGATAAGTAGGAGAGGTGCACAAAGAGGCAAGACAAGTACAAAGAGGCAGGAGGGGTGCAGAAAGAAGTAAGAGCAGTGCAGAAAGAAGCAACAGAGGTGCTGAAAGAGGCATGAAGGGTGCAGAAAGAGCAAGAGAAGTACGGAAAGAAGCAACAGAGTTGCAGAAAGAGGCAAGAGAGGTGCAGAAACGGGTATGAAAGGTGCCGAAAGGGAACACAGGTGCAAAAAGAGGCTAGTGAGGTGCAGAAGGAAGCAAGAGAATTGCAGAAAGAGGCAAGAGAGTTGCAGAAACCGGCAAAAGGGGTACAGAAAGAGGGAACAGGTGTGCAGAGAGGGACAAGAGAGGTGCAGAAAGAGGGAAGGGGGTACAGAAAGAAGAGAGTGAGGTTCAGAAAGAGGCAAGAGAGGTGCACAAACGGGCAATAGAAGTGCAGAAAGAGGCTAATGAGGTGCAGAAGGAGGCAAGAGAACTACAGAAAGAGGCAAGAGATTTGCAGAAACAGGCAAAAGGGGTGTAGGAGAGTACGATCTGCACTTATGTTGCCCCCACTTTTTTTCTGAGGTTTACACTGGTTTCTGGCTATAGTCTGGCTGGGTCCCTGCTAATCAGGGCCCCAGCCTCTCTGTTCTCTAAACAACTTGGAGTGCATATTAGATGCACTAGTGATTGGTTATACTAGTGGCTCATAAGGCACCACAGTATGGTACCTTGGGTACCAAGGGCATAGGTACTTCACAGGCCTACCAGGGGCTGAAGCATGTATTATGCCACCCCTGGGAAGCAGAATAGATCTGACACCTCAGGCCTGCTACTGCAGCCTGGGTGAGGTAGTGTTAGCACTCCTCACTGAGGTATAGGTTCACTATAGCGCTCCTTACACACACATATAAACCTATCAGTCACCCTAAAGGCAGGCCCTATCAATCCTGAGGGCAGGGTGCTTGGTTTCCATGTGAGGGGGTGCCTCTGCCTGAGTAAGGCCCCTCTGCAGCTCTCAGAGTCCATTCTCTGTAGCTGTTTGTAGATGCGGTTAAACCATATACTCTTAAGTGCATTATAACCTAGCAGTAAATGCTAACTTTGGGATGGCTGCATCAAAACCTGTCGTGTTTTGTGGGGAGTATGATCCCACCCTTCTAGAGGGATAGACATGTACCCACTGTGGAAACACGGTAGAATCCTGAAGAGCCCTGGCATCACAAAATGGATGCCACCAGCACAGACACTGGGCTGCCCTCCTGCTGCTGACTGAAACTCGCAGTAGAGGAGGCCCAACAAAAGGCATCCTGTCACAGGGAGGTGTCACCACCTTCCAGACAGGATTTAGTGTATTGGAGCTGGGTGGGTGCACTCCTAGAGGGCTTTGAAGTCCTGCACTGGGGTAGCAGTAGGCTCCTCTGTGCATATGCCAGCTCAAACTGGTTCAGGGGCTACCTGCCCCTGCTCTGACGCGAAACTGGACAAAGGGAAGTGGGTGTAACCACCCCCTCCCCTGACCCTCCTAGAGGAGTGGTCATAGAGCTAGTCCCTCCCCTATCTTCACTATAAGATAGCAAGCATTGCCTTTACAAATCAGATAACCCTGGAAGACGCTCTACAATCCTGGCCCTTCGACGTTCCACTACCTTTGGAAGACAGAAGAATCTCCCTTGGAGTCAAGAAGTGACTCCCCTGCTTGGCAGGCACCAAAAACCTTAATCAATGGTTGCAAACTTTCCCGCTCCTGCCGAAGTTCGAAGTCCCTGCTGCCCCGGAAGTGGATTTCCTGACTTCGACGGCCATTGTGAGTCCCCAGCGAAGCTGTGGCGAGTGGACCCCACGAGCGACGAGGAACAGCAATACCCGGGGACCGTGCACTATTGTCGAGTGCAAATCCTAAACAACGTTCTACGAACTTGTGCATTGGACCATTTGTGGCCCAAGCCTCCAGCAGGTCTTGCACCAAAAATCAGCAGCCTACCCCGTCCCGAGTGACAGTGGGCTCCTGTAAAGCATTTCCTGAGGAGGCGTCTTTGCGATCACTTGCCCGTTGGCTAGTGGGTCACCCGAAGACTTTCTCATCGACTCAAATGGCTCCTCTGGTTGCTCCAGGCCTGCCCTCACTTACCCTTGCTGGGTGAGTTCCTCAGACCTTGCTGGTCTGCACCATTGACTTTCTTCAGTCTACACGAGACTTGCAGTTGCCAAGGCTTGTTTGCTCCAATCCGGTTGCCGACACCGCCATCAGCTGCAGACGTCATGGGACACTCCAAATCCAGCCGCTGGTCATCATCGATCTCTCCTGGACCTCGTGAGCGAAGAGTCAAGACACCATCGACGACCTGAAATCACCCGACATCCGTGGTCATCCATCTTCCTGGCCACCGGTCACTGGCAAGTGACTTTGAACACTGTCCCTTCAATTTTCAGGTCTTCTCCATCTTGAATCCAGGCTTGGATTCCACCGGACACTTCTTCAGTCGACGCAAGCAGCAAGTCTTCTTTGGTCTCCATAGAAAACAGCGACGCGACCCAACACCAAAAGACACCTATGCACCCGGCTTCCCTGGGTGAGGTAACTCGTGCACTCGGGTGCCCAAGTGTGTGTTGGCCCTCGAAGTACTTACCTTGTAAGTGGTTTGCTTGTAGTCTTCCTCGAAGTACCCTAGAACTTTAAAAATCTAACTGCGACTTGCACCATTATAATCAATAGGGAACCCGCGGCTGTGTTCACACACTGCACGCATCTCCCGTGGGCCTGTTACTTACCTGCTAACACTGCAGTAGTGAGGCCCCAGCGATTCCCCAGGCCCTAGGCTTTGTTATTTTGCAAGTCGACATCCTTATACCACTTTCTTAGTATATGGTCTGGTACGCCCCTAGGGCTCCTCCATATTTGTGCTTAATTTATTGTGAACTGTTGACATTTGAATGTGTACTTGGTTTCTAATCTCATAAAGAGATTAGTAGAGTGTGTCTAGTAATAAATACATATATATTTGATATATATACCTGTGTTACCTGTGTGGTGTCCTTTCATTTGGTAATTCAAGAGATTATAAGGTAAAACAAGCTGCTTTACATTCCTCTGAGACTTAGCCTGAAGGCTGCTCTACCACTAGGATAGCTTTCTTTAAAAGGTTGTCTTAAACCTATCTACCATAAGAGTCGAATTGGACTGGTACAAGGTGGCCACTATAACTAGTGACCAGCATATGCCAGGCCAACTTCTCACAGATCCGCAGCTGTGTTCTCACACTGCATGCGTCTCCCGTGGGTCCTTTACTTAACTGCCTTGGGTGGATTAGTGAGGCCCCAGTGCTTCTACAGGCCCTTAGGCCTTGTCCCCTCGCAAGTCGATCTTCCTAAGTCTCTTTTTTAGTATATGGTCTGGTACGCCCCTAGTGCCCCAGCCATATTTGTGCTTAACTTGTTGTGAACTGTTGATTTTTGCATATGTCCTTGACTTCTAATCTCATAAAGAGATTAGTAGAGTGTGTTAGAAATAAATACATATATATTTGATATATATACCTGTGTGGTGTCCTTTCATTTAGTAATTCAAGAGATTATAAGGTAAAACAAGCTGCTTTACATTCCTCTGAGACCTTAGCCTTAAGGCTGCTCTCCACAGCTACCACTAGGATAGCTTTCTTAAAAAGGTTGTCTTAAACCTATCTACCATAAGAGTCGAATTGTACTGGTGCAAGGTGGCCACTTTAACTAGTGACCAGCATATGCCAGGCCAACTTCTCACAAATGGTTAAAGACAACCTTATGTGAAAGCTATCCTAGTGGTAGCTATGGAGAGCAGCCTTCAGGCTAAGTCTTCAAGGAATGTAAAGCAGCTTGTTTTACCAGTATATAATCTCTTGAATGATCAAATGAAAAGACAACCACACCAGGTATATATTCAAAATATATGTGTTTAAGGTCAAACACACCCCTCTAGTCTCTTTATGAGACTGGAGTTCGAACTACTTTAGTTACAAGTGATTAAGTATCAGTAAAAGCACAAATACACGTTTGAGCCCTAGGGGCGTACCAAACCATATAGTAAAAAAGTGGTATAAAACTACGACTGTAATAGGCACTAGGCCTATTGCCTCTAGAATCGCTGGGACCCCAAGGAACCACCCAAGGTAGGAACACAGGGGACCCACGGGAACTGTATGCAGTGTGGAAACACAACCGCAGGCTCCTATTACTTTCTATGGGGAATGTCGCGGTTGGAATTTTAAAGATTAGGGACACTTCTAATCGAGTCAGGACCAATCCCTCTTGGACTTAGGAAGTTCTAGGGCTAGCACCCACGAGAGTACCGGAGTACTCGAGTTACCTCACCCAGAGAAGCCGGGTGCATAGGTGTCTTTTGGTGTCAGGTCGCGTCCTCTATTTCAATGGAAGCCTGCAAAGAACTGCTGCTGCCGTGAAGAGAAGTGTCCGGAGAGATCCAAGCCTGGATCTAGGATGTAAGGAACCTAAAAGCAGTGGGGACAGAGTCTGGGTCACTTGCCACTGACCTAGGGCAGGATGGACCAATGCCCACAGATGTCGGGTGCTTCAGGTGAGTTGATGGGTGTCTTGACTCTTCAGCCACGAGGTCCAGGAGGCGTCTACGAAGTTCACGAGCTGGATTCGAGCTGTCCCGCGAAGTTTGTCGAGTGCTGCGATATCGGCGACCAGGAAGGGCCCAACAAGCCCTGGCAACGGCAATTCTCAGGAAATCAGAGAAAGGACTGCGGTGCAGACCAGCAAGGTCTGATGGACTCACCCAGCGAGGGTAAGTACGAGCAAGTCTGGAGCAACCAGAAAAGCCCCAACAGAAGTGGAGTTGCCTTCGTGGGGACCTGCTAGCCAACGGGCTAGTGATTGCAAAGGATCCTCGAGCGGTCGCACTGGAAGCTGGCCCACGGGTCACTCATGGAGTGGAGGCCAACAATCTTCGGTGCAGGATGTGCTCAAGGCTGGGGCTACTCGAAGCCCAAAGCACAACTTCGAGGATGACCAGGAAGGTGTTGTTGCTGCAATAGTACACGGTGTCCAGGGGTCACGGTTCCACGTTACCCACGATAGCCATGGGCCTCAGCTTTGCTGTGGACTCAGGGTAGCCTCCGGAAAGTCTGGAAATCCACCTCTGGGGATGCAGAGACTTCGGCGTCCAGCGGGAGCTTCACCAATGCACACCAGTCAGTTGCTTCTTTGGTGCCTGCCAAGCAGGGGAGTCACTCCTTGACCCCAAGGGAGATTTCTTCCGTCTTCTAGTCGTGATAGAAAGTCGAAGGTCCAGGATATATGTTTCAGAGGTTCGTCCAGGGTAATCTAAAGTCCTAGGGACTGGATTCCTATACTTATACTAAGTTTAAAGGATGGACTAACTCTAAGGCTCCACCTATGGGTGGGCCTGGGGTGGGGGTGGTTACACCCCTTCCCCTTTGTCCAGTTTCACACCAGAGCAGGGGCTGAGTGCCCCTGCAACCGGTTTGAACTGGGCTATGCACAGGAACAACTTGTGTGCCCCAGGCAGTGTCTCAAAAGCATTCTCTGAATGCACCCACCCTGCCCCAATACACATCTGCCTGTCTGGGGAGGTGGTTACACCTCCCTGTGACAGGAAACCTATTGTCCAGGCCTCCCCTGCCAGAGTTTCCCCCAGCAGCAGGAGGCCAGACCCGTGTCTGTGGCAGTGGCATCCATATTGTGATGCCAGGGCTTTGAAAGGATTTAACCGGTTTAGCCAGTGTGAACATGTCTCTCCCTCTAGAAGGGTGGAATGCTACCCCCGCCGCCAGAACTGGTGGAGGGGGGGGGGGGTAGTATTCCAAAGCGTTTGACACCAAACACGACATGTTTTGATGCAGCCATCCCAAAGTTAGCATATACCGCAAGGTTATAATGCACTTAAGAGTATATGGTATGGCTGTATCACAGAACAGCCATAAGGAAGTATTTCCGAATGCTGCAGAGGGGCTCAGCTCATGCTTGGGCACCTTCTCACATAAAACCAAGCACTCTGCCTTCAGGATTGTCAAGGCCTGCCATAGGAGTGGCTTATAGGTTTATATGTGTCTGTATAAGGAAGTGATATAGGTAGCCTATACCACAGTAAGGGGTGCAAGCACACCCTTACCCAGGTTGCAGTAGCAGACCTGTGGTGTCATTTTGGAGTGCTTCCCAGGGGTGCCATAATACATGCTGCAGCCCCTGGTAGGCCTCTGAGGCACCTATGCCCTAGGTACATAGTATACCATATACTAGGGGCTTATAAAGCACTCCAGAATCCAATTAGATATGTACCTAATGTACATGGAAACCATTTTAGAGAGGAAGCAGCTAGGTTGTGGGCCTGATTAGCAGGGCCACAGCCAGACTAAGGTCGAAAAACAGTGAAACACAAGCAAAAAGTGGGGGTACCCATGTGAAGCAGATCCTACTCTCCTACAGTTGGCATTAGACGGAGAAGCCTTTGAGCTCAGGAGAGCTTCTCGAAGAGAGGGGTTAGAAACCCCTGGTGGCAGCAACAGTGTCCCTAGAGTTAGAGAATATATTCCAGATCATAGGAACCTGTCCAAGGTTGTTCCTCCCTACCAGAGTGGGGATGATATCCATAAATGGATAACTGCTAACGAAAGGGCCTGTAGAGTACAACAGGACCCCCAAAAGCAGTGGGCAGCAATCTTGTGGCTCTCCTTTTCAGGTAAAGGCAGAGACAAGCTCCTCACTGTTAGTGAAGAGGATGCTGATGATTATGAAGTCCTGAAGAGTGCATTGATAGATGGGTTTGGCTTAAGCACTGAGCAGTACAGGTTGAAGTTCAGAGACATACAGAAAGCACAGACTCAGGACTGGACTGACTTTGTAGATTGTGCAACCAAGGCTCTGGAGGGTTGGCTGGTTGGTAGTAGAGTTACTGATTTTAAGGGATTGTACAATCTTATGATGAGAGAACAGATCCTTAATAATTGCCAGAACCAGTTGTTGCATCAGAACCTGGTGGACTCTGAACTGACCTCTCCCCAAGAATTGGGAAAGAAGGCAGACAAATGGGTCAGAACCAGGGTGAGGCAGAAAATCCAGAAGCAAGGGGGTGACACTAAGAAGCAGGATTCTAAGGGCTCTGAGAAAGTTGGGGATAAGTCAAAAGACCAGAAGTCTTCACATGGGCCCCAAAAATCTGCATCTGGTGGGGATTCACAGTCCAACAAAGGGAAAGGCCAAAAGAAGGACTGGTGCAAATTCTGTAAACAGAAAGGGCACTGGACGTTTAATTGTACCAAGTCCAAAGACCAAACCACCACTGTGAGAAGTTGGCCTGGCATATGCTGGTCACCAGTTATAGTGGCCACCTTGCACCAGTCCAATTCGACTATTATGGTAGATAGGTTTAAGACAACCTTTTAAAGAAAGCTATCCTAGTGGTAGCTGTGGAGAGCAGCCTTCAGGCTAAGTCTCAGAGGAATGTAAAGCAGCTTGTTTTACCTTATAATCTCTTGAATTACCAAATGAAAGGACACCACACAGGTATATATATCAAATATATATGTATTTATTTCTAGACACACTCTACTAATCTCTTTATGAGATTAGAAGTCAGGAACATATGCAAATATCAACGCTTCACAATAAGTTAAGCACAAATATAGCTGGGGCCCTAGGGGCGTACCAGACCATATACTAAACAAGCATTTACAATGCAATGGTCTCGGCATTCTTAAAGTGAGAGCTATTGGCATTGCTCATGACATTATTTTTGTTTATGTTTTTGTTTTTAAAACATTTAACCCCTTGGCTGCGGCGGGAATTCCGCCGCAGCGCTGGGGGGGGGGGGGGTTTGGGGGCAGCACGGTGGCGCTGTGCTCATGACGGAGCCACTCCGTCATGAGCCATGGTTGAGCTGTGCTCATGACGGAGTGGTTCCGTCATGACTCCGCCCACTGCGCTAATCACCCGCACAGGCGGGGAATCAGCGCAGCGTGGGAGGAGCGGCGGCCAACGGCCGCAGCATGACGGAACCACTCCGTCATGAGCACACGGCACCCGTGGCTCATGACGGAGTGGTTCCGTCATGAGCGCTGAAGGGGTTAAAGAAACTGCATTGTTATTTACAATGTCAATGGCTTAATCACTCTCAAATGCGAGACCTATTGCATTTGCACCCACACACAGAGCCACACACACAAAGCCACCCACACTCACAGAGCCACCCACACAGAGCCACTCACCTAGAGCAACCCACACACAAATAGAGCCACCCACAGAGCCACCTACACACACACACACGCAGTAGCCCACTGACCTATTTACATTATGTGCACTTTGTGATCTGCATGGTACATGTTCTTTGCTGCAGGCACATTAACCCTATGTGCTACCTTTCCAGGAGTCAAAACTTCCACTAGACAAAACTCCGATCTCTCTCTAGGAAGAACATTAAACACCAGAGTCATCATGACATTTTTATTGTTGCCGAAAATTGCTGGAGGCCAGGAAGGAGGCAGCAAGCGCTTTTAAAACCTTAATTTACTTGCAAACAGATCTCATCTCCTCCTTGCGTACCGCTCCGTTGGCTCGTGGCTGAATAACTCACGTGCCTTTATTCAGTTGTCCGTCATACATGTCAATCAAAGCAACATATTGTTATGAGCGCTTAGTGACCCCGTCATGGCACTGAAACGCTGCCTGAATGTTGCAATGTAATACAACACATCGACATACACAACTATAGGTTATTTTACGCACATGTATTTACTGCGCTGCAGTTTTCATTGTTAAAACGTCTGGGAGCAATGCAAGCACTTCTATGCGCTATTCCAGTATTTGTAAAGAAAGGTATAGGATTTCGCTCAGACGTTATTTATGACGTCTTTCTAAAAACTGCATAAACAGTACGTGTACATATTGTTTACATTCCATATCATCATTGTCTTGCTTACAATATTATTTCCTCAGGAGCTATAGGTCACGTTTTAGTAAGTTATGTTGATAGCTCAGTGAGTTATTGCACATATTGCAGAGCGTTGCGTTTAAACTGGAGGACAAAGGATGAAAACCGGTGTCTCCCAGAGGGGACCGTTATTACAATTTAAAGCAGCGCGACGCACACTGGAGAGAGAATTGTGCAATATTGCTATCCATTTGAACTCGGTGATCACGAGCACTGGGCCTTTCAGCCCCTCCTGGGGTTAGGAGGGGTTGGCTGTGTGCAACACTTTGAAAAAGTCTTATGTTCCTGGAACGAACACCGGTAATCTCTCTGCCAACATGACTGTCCTGATGAACCACGCTTGCCTTACTGGCAGCAAAAGACACACAGGTGATGGACGGAATGCAGAGCAAATCAAACATTCACTCCCAGTCAAGAGATCTGGGTTATATCCATCGTTCTTTTGCTCACCATGACATCCCAGTGCTTTGAAGGGTATGCCCAGATGTGGGTCCCGTGCTTTCCAGAAGGGTAAGCCTAGACGTGGGTCCCCTGCTTTCCACCACGAGTGGGAAGGGTATACCCATACGTGGGTCCTGTGCTCTCCATCTAAACTGGAATGGCATAGGGAGCAAAAAAAACGATGGATTTAGGCCTAGATCTCTGTACTGGGGTGAATATATGACATTGTTCAGCATTCTCTCCATCAATTGTTTTTTTTGCTTTTGCCTTACTGGCACAGCAAATTATGCGGACTTGCTTCCTATTTGCAGCCCTTGCGTACTGCAGGATCGGTTGCTGATTCATGAAGGAACAATGTAACAGATAGTGCCTAAAGTTTATTTACCCTTTAAATCGATTTAGCTGTGATCAGCCCCTTTAAACCTAACATGGCACGTTCGATAAATCCCAGTACATCCAACTGTCCACACCATTTTCTTCCTTCTCTGCATAAACCACATGTTACCACCTAATTAAACTCCCCATTCCCATTCATCCAGCTTCTTGCAGCCATGAACTGGGAAAAGCTGCATGTGCCAGCAGCAAGCGCTCACCTCTATTTCAATGAACGTTCACTCTTCTTAAAACCGGTAGGTGCTGAGCGCTTCGCTCCCCAGTCAATGCTAGACCGTTTTCCTGCTTTCTTGCACGTCTGCTGAATTTCACCCTTGCACACTTGTGGGTTATTTGCACGACACCAATAAATAATTAACGTCATATTTCACCCATTAGAAGGTGGTAAAAATGGTACTGAAACAGTGTGGTTGTCCTTTGATGCACGTTTGCTCGTTTGATAGATGTGTTTCTTGAAATGACTCCGTCATTAAACACAAATAAACACACAAACACACTTAATCCCCATCTATTTTAAGAAATGAGCATTGCCAAAGCCAATAGTTCTGACTCCTATTTTGAGCTTTGATCAAAATATAAAAAGGCCTGCTGCTGAAAAACATAAACCAAATGAAGACTGGGTACTATATGCAATGCATCTGTGAGCTAAAGAAATTATTATGTCATGATTCAGTATACCCCTGAGATATAAACCAGCTCTTTGTGCATTGAAATGGAAGCACTCTATAGGATGCAGAATAATACACCAAATAACCATTAGCAAGAAAAGAAAGAAATACTCCTCTTGTGGAGCCAAAACTCACTTTATGTATATTTTATAGAATCTGTATGTAACAAAAAGTATTGCAGCTAGAGAGGTGTGGTGCAGCGGCCAGGGCAGCTGCCTTCGGAGCACGGGGTTCATGGTTCGATCCCTGGCTCCAGTGGCAGCTCAGCTCAGCACCATGTGACTCTGGGCAATAGCTCACTTAAATTCCACGACGGCCCCCAGCGCCTTGAGTAGTTGTGATTTACATGTACGGGCAGTTTTTCTGTCAAGCTAGATCAAATAAAAAATAGCACCAAAGGCAGGGAGGGGTGGTTGAAAAACATAAGCAGATTCTTCACTATTTCCAAGGAGGGAATCCTCTTGAATGGACACCAATGTTTTCCCTGCACCACATGTCCCCAATGACACTCACAGCTTTTTGCCAGCACCTTCAGTTTGCCATCAGCCACGACAAACTAGTTCAATGTGCAGTCATGGATGCCTCAGCACTAGCAACGCCCATGATCATTGCATGTCACACTTCTCACGAAGTATGCAGTGATTTAACTCAATTAATAAAATACAGGGCTCGAAAAATCTGAAAAATGGTACTAGTCCTGCAGGACTAGTACCTTGAAAAATCTCCTCGCCCTAACAGTGCCCTACTTGACCTCCGTCTCTGAAAGCGGAGCAAAAGTGACAAGATAACAAGATTTAAAGGCATTTTTATTGCTCATTTGCTTTGTGAGCAATAAAAAGGCCTTTAAATCTTGTTATCTTGTCACATTTGCTCCGTTTTCAAAGACGGAGGAAAAAAGTTAGTATGTTTTCCTACTCGCCAGATGAAACCCCATGAAAGAGTATCGACTTATGCGCAATAAGCGCATCTGTGATTGTGGACATTTTGAGCGGACTGGCTGGTTGACAAAAGGTGATGTGACCAATAAATATAAGTTTTCTGTGTTTTTCATTCACTGCAATTGTATAGTGTCTGTCTTTGCAATTATACGGTAAAATCCCAAAAGGAGAGCAGTCAGTGGAGGGTGGCACAAAACTGTGGCATCTGCGCGAGCCGTCGGGCGGGGCTAAAACACCATCGCCCGTGGGCCTGACAGCTTCATCTACATGATTGGTATAGGATGTGTTCTCGCCACAGTGCATCAGTGTTTGTACGGACTCAAAGCCTGGGAGCGGCGGAAGCTCATAATCACCATGATGTTTTTGTCAATTACAATTTAAGAGCACTTGCGTAGGGAGCCGGGCAGACGATATGTAGTTCAAAGTCCTGTTAAACTGCAGTCGCAGGGCCTCCTCGCCTCGGTTTTAAACTCTCACCGCATCCTCGCAGATTTCTCATCATTTGTGGGGTGTGCGCGCCGCGCGTCCACGTGATCAGTCAGTGTCTGCTAGTAGTCATCGGTCTTCGATAGAGGGCTTTGAGGGGCAAAGAGATGCAGGGGGCTTCAGCGCATACTTCTATGCCCGCAGTGACAACGAATCCGCTGGCAGGGAAGCTTAGGTCTGAAGCTCATCGGCTAGATGCAGACCCCCTTGTGCCCCCCCCCCCAACCCCGCACCACCTTCCCCCGCAACAACTTAAAAGCACACCGCTGCCTTTCTCCTAGGTGAAAGCAGAAATGCCTCGGAGAAAGGCAGCGGCATTTTCGGATTCGGGGGCGTGTTTTCAGATTCGGGGGCGTTTAAACACGCCCATCGAAAAGTAACGAAAAACACACCCCCGAATCCGAAAAGGGCGGGGCCTGTTCGAAGTGACAAAGCCTCTTCTCCAATGGCTGGCCAGCATTGAAGAGGCCAGCCAATGGAGAAGAGGGGAGAAGAGGGGCGGGTTCAGGCCCCTCTTCTCCAAAACATTAAATCTCCGACTTCCGGTTCTGCCTTCGGCAGACCGGACGGTCCTCGACCTAAAAAGAGGTTTAGGAAAGTCGACTTGCAAGGGGACAAGGCCTAGGGCCTGTAGAATCGCTGGGGCTTCACTAATCCACCCAAGGCAGGTAAGTAAAAGACCCACGAGAGACGCGTGCAGTGTGAGAACACAGCTGCGGGTTCCCTATTGGTTTCAATGGAGCAAGTCGCGGTTGGATTTTTAAAGTTTAAGGGTACTTCTAGGAAGTCTACAAGCAAGTCACTCACAAGGTATGCAGTTCGAGGGCCAACACCCACAGGAGCCCCGGAGTACACGAGTTACCTCACCCAGGGAAGCCGGGTGCATAGGCGTCTTTTGGTGTCGGGTTGCGTAGTCGTTTTTTTAGGAAGCCGAAGAAGTTTTGCTGCTTGCGAAGACTGAAGAAGTGTCCGGTGGAATCCAAGGCTGGATTCAAGATGAAGAAGACCTGAAAGCAGAAGGGACAGTGTTCACAGTCACTTGCCAGTGACCCGGGGCCAGGAAGATGGATGCCCACGGAAGTTGGGTGATTTCAGGTGATCAAGGGTGTTTTGACTCTTCAGCCACGAGGTCCAGGAGGTGTCGACTACGACCAGGAGATGGATTCGGAGTGTCCCACGAAGTCTGCAGCTTACTGAGGTGTCGGCAACAGGATTAGAGCCAACAAGCCTTGGCAACAGCAAGTCTTGTGGAAATTGAAGAAAGTCAGCGGTGCAGACCAACAAGGTCTGAGAGACTCACTAAGCATGGTAAGTCAGGGCAGGCCTGGAGCAACCAGGGGAGCCCTTTGGTTCGATGAAGAAGTCTTCAGAGGACCCACAAGCCAGCCGTCAAGGGATCGCAAAGACGCCTCGTGAGGATTCGCTTCACAGGAGCCCACGGTCACTCGGGATGAGGTAGGCCTCTGATTTTCAAGGGAAATCCTGCTGGAGGCTTTGAACACACGTGGTCCAATGCACAAGTTCGTAGAACGTCATGAAGGGGTTGCACTCGACAATAGTGCACGGTACCCGGGTATTGCTGTTCCTCGTGGGGTCCACTCGCGTCAGCTCTGCTGGGGACTCACAATGGCCGTCGAGAAGTCAGGAAATCCACTTCTGGGGCTGCAGGGACTTCGGACTCCGGCGGGAGTGGGAAAGTTTGCGACCGTTGATTCAAGTATTTGGTGCCAGCCAAGCAGGGGAGTCACTCCTTGACTCCAAGGGAGATTCTTCCGTCTTCCAAAGGTAGTGGAACGTCGAAGGGCTAGGATTCTTCTTGTAGAGCGTCGTCCAGAGATATCTGATTTGCAATGGCAAGGTTTCCCTAACTTAAAATAAAAGAAAGGGAGGGACTAGCTCTATGACCACTCCTCTAGGAGGGTCAGGGGAGGGGGTGGTTACACCCACTTCCCTTTGTCCAGTTTCGCGTCAGAGCAGGGGCAGGTAGCCCCTGAACCGGTTTGAGCTGGGATATGCACAGAGGAGCCTACTGCTCCCCCAGTGCAGGACATCAAAGAACTCTAGGAATGCAGCCACCCAGCCCCAATACACTAAATCCTGTCTGGAAGGTGGTGACACCTCCCTGTGACAGGATGCCTATTGTTGGGCCTCCTCCACTGTGAGTTTCAGTCAGCAGCAGGAGGGCAGCCCAGTGTCTGTGCTGGTGGCATCCATTTTGTGATGCCAGGGCTCTAGGAGATTTCTACCATTTAGTACAGTGGGTACATGTCATCCCCTCTAGAAGGGTGGGATCATACTCCCACACCAGTTACTGGTGTGGGGGTATGATTCCAAGTTGGTTGACACCAAACACGACATGTTTTGATGCAGTCATTCCAAAGTTAGCATTTACCGGTAGGTTATAATGCACTTAAGAGTATATGGTTTAACCGCATCCACAAACAGCCACAGAGAATAGACTCTGCCAGCTGCAGAGGGGCCCTGCTCAGGCAGAGGCACCCCTTCACATTGTAAACCAAGCACCCTGCCCTTAGGATTGATAGGGCCTGCCTTAGGGGTGACTGATAGGTTTATATGTGTGTGTATGGTGAGATATAGGAACCTATACCTCTGTGAGGAGTGCTAACATTACCTCACCCAGGCTGCAGTAGCAGGCCTGTGGTGTCAGATTTAGCCTGCTTCCCAGGGGTGGCATAATACATGATTCAGCCCCTGGTAGGCCTGTGAAGTACCTATGCCCTTGGTACCTAAGGTTCCATATACTAGGGGCTCATAAGGTACCACAGTATCCAATCACTAGTGCATCTAATATGCACTCCAAGTTGTTTAGAGATAACAGAGAGACTGGGGCCCTGATTAGCAGGGACCCAGCCAGACTATAGCTAGAAACCAGTGTTAACATCAGAAAAATAGTGGGGGCAACATAAGTCCAGATCCTACTCTCCTACACAACCCCCCCAAACGCAGGGACACTAAACTAACCTTTACCAGTTGAGTCTTCGTGTTCTAAGTGGAAATACCTTGAGAGTCCATCTGCATTGGCATGTTGGGTCCCCGGTCTATGTTCCACTGTATAGTCCATCCCCTGTAGGGAGATGGACCACCTTAGCAGTTTAGGATTTTCACCTTTCATCTGTTTGAGCGATAGGTAGGGCTTGTGGTCAGTCTGAACTATGAAGTGAGTGCCAAACAAGTATAGCCTCAGCTTCTTCAGGGCCCACACCACAGCAAAGGCCTCCCTCTCTATAGCTGACCAACGTTTCTCTGGAGGGCTCAGCCTTCTGTTTATAAAAGCTACTGGCTGGTCTTGACCTTCATCATTCAGTTGAGACAGTACAGATCCCACACCCAGCTCAGAAGCATCTGTTTGGACAATTAACTTTTTGTGTAGTCTAGACTCTGTAAGATGGGGCAGTGCACATGGCCTGCTTCAGGTCATCAAATGCCTTTTGACAGCTAGCTGTCCACTGAACCTTCTTTGGCATTTTCTTTGAGGTAAGATCATTTAAAGGGGTCACTATAGATCAATATCCCTTAACAAACCTCCTATAGTACCCAGTCAGGCCTAAAAAGGCTCTCACCTGTGTGTGGGTGGTTGGAGCTACCCATTCCATGATGGTTTGGATTTTGCTCTGCAAAGGTTGAACCTGGCCTCCACCTACAAGGTGGCCCAGGTACACAACCTGACTCTGCCCTATCTGGCACTTAGTGGCCTTCATAGTGAGGCCTGCTTTTTGCAGGGCCTCCAAAACATTTCTGAGGTGGACCAGGTGATCCTGCCAGGTGGAACTAAAGACAGCATTATCATCTAGATAAGCTGAGCAATAAGTTTCCATACCAGTCAGAACTTTATTCACCAACCTCTGAAAAGTGGCAGGTGCATTTTTCAAACCAAAGGGCATCACCACAAAGTGGTAGTGCCCACCAGGGGTTGAAAATGCTGTTTTGGCCTTGGCATCATCAGCTAACTTGATTTGCCAGTAGCCAGCTGTTAGGTCAAATGTACTCAGATACTTGGCTGAGGCCAAAGTATCAATGAGCTCATCTGCCCTGGGAATTGGATAGGCATTGGTCCTGGTGACTGCATTGAGGCCTCTGTAGTCTACACAAAACCTAATTTCTTTTTTACCACCCTGGGTATGAGGTTTAGGCACAAGGACTACTGGACTAGCCCAAGGGCTATCTGAAGGCTTAATCACACCTAGTTCCAACATTTTCTGGACTTCAGTCCTGATACAGTCCCTGACATGGTCAGGTTACCTGTAGAGTTTACTCTTGACAGGCAGACTGTCTCCAGTGTCCACCTCATGGGTGCACCAGGAAGTCTGACTAGGGGTCAGGCTAAACATATGTCTAAACTGTTGCAGAACTTGTCTGCATTCAGTTTGCTGATGATCAGTGAGGCTGCTTGCCAAAGCAACACCATCTACTGACCCATCATCAGGGTTCTGTGAGAGCAGGTCAGGGAGAGGGTCACTCTCCTCCTCCTGTTCCTCATCAGTTGCCATGAGCAAGCCCATGTCAGCCCTGTCAACATATGGTTTCAATCTGTTGACATGGAGCACCCTAAAGGGACTCCTGGGAGTTCCAAGATTCACCAAGTAGGTGACTTCTCCCTTTTGCTCAACAATTGTATGGGGGCCACTCCACTTGTCTTGGAGAGCTGCTGGGGCCACAGGCTCCAACACCCACACATTCTGTCCTGGCTGGTATACAGTCCGCACAGCCTTTTGGTCATGCCACGTTTTTTGTAGTTCTTGGCTTGCCTCCAGGTTTTTGGTTGTCTTCTTCATGTATTCAGCCATCCTGGAGCGGAGACCAAGTACATAGTCCATCACATACCTGTTTGGGAGGTTTGAGAGGTAGCTCCCAGCCCTCCTTTACCAAACATAATGGACCTCTTACAGGGTGCCCAAGCAGAAGTTCAAAATGGCTGTAGCCAACCCCTTTCTGTGGAACCTCCCTGTATGCAAACAGAAGGCAGGGAAGTAAAAGGTCCCATTTTCGCCTAAGCTTTTCTGGGAGGCCTTTAATCATTCCCTTTAGGGTTTTGTTGAATCTCTCAACTAACCCATTGCATTGTGGGTGATAGGGAGTAGTGAATTTGTAGTTTACACCACACTCCTTCCACATTGCTTTCAGATATCCTGACATAAAGTTTGTACCTCTGTCAGATATAACCTCCTTAGGGAAACCCACTCTGGAGAAATCTCCAATGAGGGCTCTTGCCACCACAGGGGCTGTGGTGGTCCTGAAGGGAATTGCTTCTGGGTACCTGGTGGCATGATCCACTACCACCAGGATAAACCTGTGCCCAGATGCTGTTGGAGGGTCAAGGGGACCAACAATGTCAATCCCTACCCTTTCAAAGGGTACCCCCACCACAGGTAGTGGTATCAGGGGGGCCTTTGTTGTGCCACCTGACTTGCCACTGGCTTGGCAAGTGACACAGGAGCGACAAAACTCCTTTGTGTCCTCTGACATGTGTGGCCAATGAAAATGTGGGACAAGAATGTCCCAGGTCTTGTTTTGACCCAAGTGTCCTGCTAGAGGGATGTCATGTGCTATGGTCAAGAGGAACCCCCTAAACGTCTGAGGTATTACCAACATCCTGGTGGCTCCAGGGGTAGGATCTCTAGCCTCAGAGTGTAGGAGTCCCTCATCCCAATAAACTTTAAGGGACCCACTAGCACTCCCAGCAGCCTCAGCAGCAGCCTGCTGTCTGAGGGGTTCAAGAGAGGGGCAGCACTGTTGCTCCTTACTCAAATCTTCCCTGGAAGGTCCCCCTGCCCCGAAGAACTCAACCTGACCAGGCTCAAGTCCCTCTGGGGCAGTTCCTCCTTCAGGATCTCCTTCTCCTCCCTCAGGAGGGGATTTTGAGATCTGAGACAGAGGGGAAGGCACTGCCTTAACCCTACAGCTCCTCCTCTTGGGTAGCATCTGGTCCATATTTTCAGGATCCAGAGCTGGTTCAGCTTTATGCATTTTGGCCTGTGACCTGGTCACAGCAAATAACTCTGCAGGTATGCCCAACATCTCAGCATGAGTCCATAACTCTACTTCAGACCAGGCTGAAGTCTCTAGATCATTGCCCAATAGACATTCGAAAGGGAGGTCTGCACTGACTACTACCTTCTTGAGGCCAGTTACCCCTCCCCCGGAGAAATTCACAACTGCCAGACTATGGTTGGTCCTGACATTGCTTGCATTGGTAACCTGGTACATTTCACCCAGGATGATCTGCTCAGGGTCCACCAGATCCTCTGCCACCATGGTGACACTAGCACCTGTGTCCCTGAATGCCAAAGCCTGTTTGCCATTTATTGCAGGCTGCTGTTTGTATTTGCGCAGATTACTGGGGCTCACTAGGAAGGACATATCAATGTCTCCCTCACAAACCAGCAATGCCTGAGTGGGTACTCTGACTAGGCCAGAGTCCACTTCAGAACCCAGGGTCAACCCTAGTACACCCTAATTCTGATTACCACCTCCACCAGTAGCTGCACTAGGGGGGAACAGTTGCCTTAGGGGCAGGAGTGGTGGTGGTTTGGTCTTTGGACTTGGTACAATCAGAAGTCCAGTGCCCTTTCTGTTTACAGAATTTGCACCAGGGCTTCTTTTGGCCTTTTCCCTTTGTAGACTGCGAATCCCCACCAGATGCAGATTTTTGGGGCCCTTGTAAAGACTTCTGGTCTTTTAACTTATCCCCACCTTTCTCTGATCCTTTAGGATCTTGCTTCTTGGTGTCACCCCCTTGGTTCTGGGTTTTCTGCCTCACCCTGGTTCTGACCCATTTGTCTGCCTTCTTTCACAATTCTTGGGAAGAAGTCAGATCAGAGTCTACTAAGTATTGATGCAACAACTGGTTTTGGCAATTATTAAAGATCTGTTCTCTCATCATAAGATTATACAATCCCTTAAAATCAGTAACTCTACTAGCAACCAGCCAACCCTCCAGAGCCTTGGTTGCACAATCAACAAAGTCAGTCCAGTCCTGAGTCTGTGCTTTCTGGGTGTCTCTGTACTTCAACCTGTACTGTTCAGTGGTTAAGCCAAACTCATCTATTAATGCATTCTTCAGGACTTCATAATCATCAGCATCCTCTTCTCTAACAGTGAGGAGCTTTTCTCTACCTTTATCAGAAAAGGAGAGCCACAAGATTGCTGCCCACTGCTTCTGGGGGACCTGTTGTACTCTACAGGCTCTTTCCGTAGCAGTTATCCATTTGTGGATATCATCCCCACTCTGGTAGGGAGGAACAACCTTGGACAGGTTCCTATGGTCTGGAATATATTCTCTACCTCTAGGGACACTGTTGCTGCCACCAGGGGGTTCTAACCCCTCTCTTCTAGAAGCTCT
The DNA here is from genome assembly GCF_964204655.1 of Triturus cristatus. Classification (NCBI taxonomy): domain Eukaryota; kingdom Metazoa; phylum Chordata; class Amphibia; order Caudata; family Salamandridae; genus Triturus; species Triturus cristatus. Next base: position 1,126,386,836 of record NC_140579.1, on the reverse strand, counting down.
CTGGAGCTCAAATGCTTCTTTGTCTAATGCCAACTGCTTGACCTTGAGGGTTACTCTGGCTTCCTCATACTGCAGCAGTTTGTACATCCTGTCAGAGGAGGTCTCTCTTCTATTAGCGTATGAGTTCCTCTGGTGGACAGATTCTCTGTCAGAGTGATATGAGTGGTTAGATTCCCTTGAAGGGGACCTAGGCCTCTCTTCCACTCTGTCAGCTCTCTTAGGGAGAATACCTCTGTCCTTTGCAGACCCTTGTGGGTCTGGCCCTTCAATCACAGACTCCAGGTCATCTTGATTTTCATCATCTGACCCAGAGACTATGGCTGACCCACCCCCGATCCAGATCCACTAGCTCCTAGAGCTAGTCTAAGATCATCTGCTGTTAGCAAATTTATCAGGTGTTGTGTGGAGGGACTCTGTCCTAACCCCAGGTGTCTTGCAACACACATGGCCTTCAAGTCAAAGAAAGTCATGTCCTTATGCTGAGGTTGGGTGGACCCACTGGCTCCATCCCTTGAGGACATTCTAGTGTTATGCAGTGTTGTACTACCTACACTAGTTTGTGGCTTACTGATCCTAGCTTGAGCTGTAGCAAGGGTTTGCTATTCCTTCACAACCAGCTCTAAGTTCAGTAGAACTTAGTGATACTGAGCTTGACTTTATATATACCTTGAGTACCTTATGTGGTTTTCAGTTAGTAATTCAAATAGAGATTTTCAGGTAAAACAATGGCAAGCTGGAATCCCACACGCTGCCCACCAATGTGAGAAGTTGGCCTGGCATATGCTGGTCACTAGCTATAGTGGCCACCTTGCACCAGTCCAATTCGACTCTTATGGTAGATATGTTTAAGACAACCTTTTAAAGAAAGCTATCCTAGTGGTAGCTGTGGAGAGCAGCCTTCAGGCTAAGTCTCAGAGGAATGTAAAGCAGCTTGTTTTACCTTATAATATCTTGAATTACCAAATGAAAGGACACCACACAGGTATATATATCAAATATATATGTATTTATTTCTAGACACCCTCTACTAATCTCTTTATGAGATTAGAAGCCAGGAACACATTCAAATATCAACGTTTCACAATAGATTAAGCACCAATATGGCTGGGGCCCTTGGGGCGTACCAGACCATATACTAAAAAAGAGGTTTAGCAAACTCGACTTGCAAGGGGACAAGGCCTAGGGCCTTTAGAATCGCTGGGGCTTCACTAATCCACCCAAGGCAGGTAAGTAAAAGACCCACGGGAGACCCGTGCAGTGTGAGAACACAGCCACGGGTTCCCTATTGATTACAATGGAGCAAGTCGCAGTTGGATTTTTAAAGTTTTAGGGTACTTCGAGGAAGTCTACAAGCAAGCCACTTACAAGGTAAGTAATTCGAGGGCCAACACACACTAGGGCACCGGAGTGCACGAGTTACCTCACCCAGGGAAGCCGGGTGCATAGGTGTCTTTTGGTGTCGGGTCGCGTCACTCTTTTCTATGGAAGCCAAAGAAGATTTGCTGCTTGCGAAGACTGAAAAAGTGTCCGGTGGAATCCAAGGCTGGATTCAAGATGAAGAAGACCTGAAAGCAGAAGGGACAGTGTTCACAGTCACTTGCCAATGACCCGGGGCTAGGAAGATGGATGTCCACGGATGTTGGGTGATTTCAGGTGCTTGACGGTATTTTGACTCTTCGCCCACGAGGTCCAGGAGAGATCGACGATGACCAGCAGCTGGATTCAGGTTGTCCCACGACGTCTGCAGCTGACTGCCGTGTCGGCAACCGGATTGGAGCTAACAAGCCTTGGCAACAGCAAGTCTCTTGGAAAGTGAATAAAGTCAATGGTGCAGACCAGCAAGGTCTGAGGGACTCACCCAGCGAAGGTGAGTGAGGGCAGGCCTGGAACAACCAGGGGAGCCCTTTGGTTTGGTAAGAAAGTCTTCAGGAGACCCACAAGCCAACGGGTAAGGGATCGCAAAGATGCCTCGTGAGGAAATGCATTTCAGGAGCCCACAGTCACTCGGGACGAGGTAGGCCTCTGATTCTTGGTGCACAACCTGCTGAAGGCTTGAGCCACAAAGCGTCCAAAGCACAAGTTTGTAGAACGTCGTGAAGGGGTTGCACTCGACAATAGTGCACGGTTCCCAGGTATTGCAGTTCCTCGTCACTCGTGGGGTCCACTCGCCTCAGCTCTGCTGGGGACTCAAAATGGCCATCGAGAAGTCAGGAAATCCACTTCCAGGGCTGCAGGGACTTCGGACTCCGGCGGGAGCGGGAAAGTTTGCGACCGTTGATTCAAAGTTTTGGTGCCTGCCAAGCAGGGGAGTCACTCCTTGACTCCAAGGGAGATTCTTCCGTCTTCCAAAGGTAGTGGAACGTCGAAGGACCAGGATTCTTCTTGTAAAGCGTCGCCAGGGTTATCTAACTTGAAATGGCAAGGGGTACCTATCTTATAGTAAAAGAAAGGGAGGGACTAGCTCTATGACCACTCCAGGGGGGTGGGTGTTTACACCCACTTCCCTTTGTCCAGTTTCGCGCCAGAGCAGGGGCTGGTAGCCCCTGAACCGGTTTGAGCTGGGATATGCACAGAGGATCCTACTGTTCCCCCAGTGCAGGACTTCAAAGCACTCTAGGAGTGCACCCACCCAGCCCCAATACGCTAAATCCTGTCTGGAAGGTGGTGACACCTCCCTGTGACAGGAAACCCTTTGTTGAGCTCCCTTCACTGCGAGTTTCGGTCAGCAGCAGGAGGGCAGCCTGGTGTCTGTGCTGGTGGCATCCATTTTGTGATGCCAGGGCTCTAGATGATTTCTACCGTGTAGTACAGTGTGTACATGTCGTCCCCTCTAGAAGGGTGGGATCCTACTCCCACACCAGTTACTGGTGTGGGGGTAGGATTCCAAGTTGTTTGACACCAAACACGACATGTTTTGATGCAGTCATTCCAAAGTTAGCATTTACCGCGAGGTTATAATGCACTTAAGAGTATATGGTTTAACCGCATCCACAAACAGCAGCAGAGAATAGACTCTGCCAGCTGCAGAGGGGTCCTGCTCAGGCAGAAGCACCCCCTCACATAGTAAACCATGCACCCTGCCCTTGGGATTGATAGGGCCTACCATAGGGGTGACTGATAGGTTTATATGTGTGTGTATGGTGAGATATAGGAACCTATACCTCAGTGAGGAGTGCTAACACTACCTCACACAGGCTGCAGTAGCAGGCCTGTGGTGTCAGATTGTGAGTGCTTCCCAGGGGTGGCATAATACATGCTGCAGCCCCTGGTAGGCCTGTGAAGTACCAATGCCCTAGGTACCTAAGGTACCATATACTAGGGGCTCATAAGGTACCACAGTATCCAATCACTAGTGCATCTAATATGCACACCAAGTTGTTTAGAGAGATCAGTTAGACTGGGGCCCTGATTAGCAGGGACCCCGCCAGACTATAGCCAGAAACCAGTGTATACATCAGAAAAAAAGTGGGGGCAACACAAGTGCAGATCCTACTCTCCTACAGTCCCTTAAGGTTTATTGGGATGAGGGACTCCTACACTCTGAGGCTAGAGATCCTACCCCTGGAGCCACCAGGAGGTTGGTAATACCTCAGACGTTTAGGGGGTTCCTCTTGACCATAGCACATGACATCCCTCTAGCAGGACACTTGGGCCAAAACAAGACCTGGGATAGGCTTGTTCTACATTTTTCATTGGCCACACATGTCAGAGGACACCAAGGAGTTTTGTCGCTCCTGTGTCACTTGCCAAGCCAGTGGCAAGCCATGTGACACAACAAAGGCCCCCCCGATACCACTACCTGTGGTGGGGGTACCCTTTGAAAGGGTAGGGATTGACATTGTTGGTCCCCTTGACCCTCCAACACCATCTGGGGACAGGTTTATCCTGGTGGTAGTGGATCATGCCACCAGGTACCCAGAGGCAATTCCCCTGAGGACCTCCACAGCCCCTCTGGTGGCAAGAGCCCTCATTGGAGTTTTCTTCAGAGTGGGTTTCCCAAAGGAGGTTATATCTGACAGAGGTACCAACTTCATGTCAGGATATCTTAAAGCAATGTGGAAGGAGTGTGGTGTAAATTACAAATTCACTACTCCCTATCACCCACAATGCAATGGGTTGGATGAACGTTTCAACAAAACCCTATAGGGAATGATTAAAGGCCTCCCAGAAAAGCTTAGGCGAAAATGAGACCTTTTACTTCCCTGCCTTCTGTTTGCATACAGAGAGAATCCACAGAAGGGGGTTGGTTAGAGCCAATTTGAACTTCTGTTTGGGCATCCTGTAAGAGGTCCATTATGTTTGGTGAAGGAGGGCTGGCAGTTACCTCTCAAACCCCCTAAACAGGATGTGATGGACTATGTACTTGGTCTCCGCTCCAGGATGGCCGAATACATGAAGAAGGCAACCAGAAACCTGGAGGCCAGCCAAGAACTACAAAAAACTTGGCATGACCAAAAGGCTGTGCTGACTGTGTACCAGCCAGGACATAAAGTTTTGGTGTTGGAGCCTGTGGCCCCAGCAGCTCTCCAAGACAAGTGGAGTGGCCCCCATACAATTGTCGAGCAAGCTTGAGAAGTCACCTACCTGGTGAATCTTGGAACTCCCAGGAGCCCCCTGAGGGTGCTCCATGTCAACAGATTGAACCCATATGTTGACAGGGCTGACATGGGCTTGCTCATGGCAACTGATGAGGAACAGGAGGAGGAGAGTGACCCTCTCCCTGACCTGCTCTCACAGAACCCTGATGATGGGTCTGTAGATGGTGTTGCTTTGGCAAGCAGCCTCACTGACCATCAGCAAACTGAATGCAGACAAGTTCTGCAGCAGTATATATATGTTTAGCCTGACCCCTAGTCAGACTTCCTGGTGCACCCATGAGGTGGACACTGGAGACAGTCTGCCTGTCAAGAGTAAAATCTACAGGCAACCTGACCATGTCAGGGACTGTATCAGGACTGAAGTCCAGAAAATGTTGGAGTTAGGTGTGATTGAGCCTTCAGATAGCCCTTGGGCTAGTCCAGTAGTCCTAGTACCCAAACCTCATACCCAGGGTGTTAAGAAAGAAATGAGGTTTCGTGTAGACTACAGAGGCCTCAATGCAGTCACCAGGACTGATGCCAACCCAATTCCAATGGCAGTTAAACTGATTGATACTTTGGCCTCAGCCAAGTATCTGAGTACATTTGACCTAACAGCTGGCTACTGGCAAATCAGGTTAGCTGAGGATGCCAAAGCCAAAACAGCATTTTCAACCCCTGGTGGGCACTACCACTTTGTAGTGATGCCCTTTGGTTTGAAGAATGCACCTGCCACTTTTCAGAGGTTGGTGAACAAAGTTCTGGCAGGGATGAAAACTTATTGCTCAGCTTATCTAGGTGATATTGCTGTCTTTAGTTCCTCCTGGCAGGATCACCTGGTCCACTTCAGAAATGTTTTGGAGGCCCTGCAAAAAGCAGGCCTCACTATCAAGGCCACTAAGTGCCTGATAGAGCAGAGTCAGGTTGTGTACCTGGGCCATCTTGTAGGTGGGGGCCAGGTTCAGCCTTTACAGAGCAAGATCAAACCATCATGGAATGGGTTGCTCCAACCTCCCAGACACAGGTAAGAGCCTTCTTAGGCCTGATTGGGTACTATAGGAGGTTTGTTAAGGGATATGGATCTATAGTGACCCCCTTAAATGATCTTACCTAAAAGAAAATGTCAAAAAAGGTTCAATTGACAGCTAGCTGTCAGAAGGCATTTGAAGACCTAAAGCAGGCCATGTGCACTGCCCCCATCTTACAGAGTCCAGACTACACCAAAAAGTTCATTGTTCAAACAGATACTTCTGAGCTGGGTGTGGGAGCTGTACTGTCTCAACTGAATGATGAAGGACAGGACCAGCCAGTAGCTTTTATAAGCAGAAGGCTGACCTCTAGAGAGAAACGTTGGTCAGCTATAGAGAGGGAGGCCTTTGCTGTAGTGTGGGCTCTGAAGAAGCTGAGGCCATACTTGTTTGGCACTCACTTCATAGTTCAGACTGACCACAATCCCCTACTATGGCTCAAACAGATGAAAGATGAAAATCCAAAACTTTTAAGGTGGTCCATTTCCCTACAGGGGCTGGACTATACAATGGAACATAGACCTGGGACCCAACATGCCAATGCAGATGGACTCTCAAGGTATTTCCACTTAGAACACGAAGACTCAACTGGTCAAGGTTAGTTTAGTGTCCCTGCGTTTGGGGTGGGGGGGTTGTGTAGGAGAGTAGGATCTGCACTTATGTTGCCCCCACTTTTTTTCTGATGTTAACACTGGTTTCTGGCTATAGTCTGGCTGGGTCCCTGCTAATCAGGGCCCCAGCCTCTCTGTTCTCTCTAAACAACTTGGAGTGCATATTAGATGCACTAGTGATTGGATACTGTGGTACCTTAGGTACCAAGGGCAAAGGTACTTCACAGGCCTACCAGGGGCTGAAGCATGGATTATGCCACCCCTGGGAAGCACACTAAATCTGACACCACAGGCCTGCTACTGCAGCCTGGGTGAGGTAGTGTTAGCACTCCTCACTGAGGTATAGGTTCACTATATCTCTCCTTACACACACATATACACCTATCAGTCACCCCTTAGGCAGGCCCTATCAATCCTGAGGGCAGGGTGCTTGGTTTCCATGTGAGGGGGTGCCTCTGCCTGAGCAGGGCCCCCTCTGCAGCTCTCAGAGTCCATTCTCTGTAGCTGTTTGTAGATGCGGTTAAACCATATAGTGTTACGTGCATTATAACCTAGCGGTAAATGCTAACTTTGGGATGGCTGCATCAAAACATGTCGTGTTTGGTGTCAAACGCTTTGGAATCATACCCCCACACCAGTAACTGGTGTGGGAGTATGATCCCACCCTTCTAGAGGGATAGACATGTACCCACTGTGGAAACACGGTAGAATCCTGAAGAGCCCTGGCATCACAAAATGGATTCCACCAGCACAGACACTGGGCTGCCCTCCTGCTGCTGACCGAAACTCGCAGTGGAGGAGGCCCAACAAGAGGCATCCTGTCAGAGGGAGGTGTAAACACCTTCCAGACAGGGTTAGTGTATTGGGGCTGGGTGGGTGCACTCTTAGAGTGCTTTGAAGTCCTGCACTGGGGGAGCAGTAGGCTCCTCTGTGCATATGCCAGCTCAAACCGGTTCAGGGGCTACCAGCCCCTGCTCTGGCGTGAAACTGGACAAAGGGAAGTGGGTGTAGCCACTGCCTCCCCTGACCCTCCCATAGGAGTGGTCATAGAGCTAGTCCCTCTATTCCTGGTAGTATAAGTTAGGGAACCCTTGCCATTGCAAACTAGATATCCCTGGACGATGCTCTGAAGAAGAATCCTTCGACGTTCCACTGCCTTTGGAAGACTGAAGAATCTCCCTTGGAGTCAAGGAGTGACTCCCCTGCTTGGCAGGCACCAAAACTTTGCATCAACGGTCGCAAACTTTCCCGCTCCCACCGGAGTCCGAAGTCCCTGCAGCCCCGGAAGTGGATTTCCTGACTTCTCCAAGGCCATCGTGAGTCCCCAATGACGCTGAGGCAAGTGGACCCCACGATTGTCGAGGAACAACAATACCCAGGTACCGTGCACTATTGTCGAGTGCAACCCCTTCACAACGTTCTACGAACTTGAGCATTGGACCACGTTTGGTCCAAGCATCCAGCAGGATTTCCTCCAAAGATCAGAGGCCTACCTCATCCCGAGTGACCGTGGGCTCCTGGTGAGTGAATCCTCCCGAGGCGTCTTCGCAATCCCTTGCCGGTTGCTTGTGGGTCCCCAGAAGACGTTTCTACAGAACCAAAGGGCACCCCTGGTTGCTCCAGGCCTGCCCTGACTTACCCTCGCTAGGTGAGTCCCTCAGACCTTGCTGGTCTGCACCGCTGACTTTTTCCACTTTCCACAAGACTTGCTGTTGCCAAGGCTTGTTGGCTCCAATCCGGTTGCCGATACCTCAGTAAGCTGCAGACTTTGTGGGACACGCAGAATCCAGCTCCTGGTCGTCGTCGACGCCACCTGGACCTCGTGGCTGAAGAGTCAAGACACCTGCGATCACCTGAAATCACCCGACGACTGTGGGCATCCAGCTTCCTTGCCCCGGGTCACTGCCAAGTGACTTTGAATACTGTCCCTTCTGCTTTCAGGTCTTCTTTCTTCTGAATCCAACCTTGGATTCCACCGGACACTTTTCCCTTCTTCTCAAGCAGCAAGTCTTCTTTGGCTCCCATTGAAAACAACGCCGCGACCCGACACCTATGCACCCGGCTTCCCTGGGTGGGGTAACTTCAGCACTACGGTGCTCCTGTGGGTGTTGGCTCTAGAACTACTTACCCTGTAAGTGACTTGCTTGTAGACTCTCCCGAAGTATCCTAAAACTTTAAAATTCCAACCGCGACTTGCTCCTTCGAAGTCTATTGGGATCGCAGCTGTGTTCTCACACTGCATGCGTCTCCCGTGGGTCCTTTACTTACCTGCCTTGGGTGGATTAGTGAGGCCCCAGTGCTTCTACAGGCCCTAGGCCTTGTCCCCTCGCAAGTCGATCTTCCTAAGTCTCGTTTTTAGTATATGGTCTGGTACGCCCCTAGGGCCCCAGCCATATTTGTGCTTAACTTGGTGTGAAATGTTGATTTGTGCACATGTCCTTAACTTCTAATCTCATAAAGAGATTAGTAGAGTGTGTTAGAAATAAATACATATATATTATATATATATATACCTGTGTAGTGTCCTTTCATTTAGTAATTCAAGAGATCATAAGATAAAACAAGCTGCTTTACATTCCTCTAAAGACATAGCCTGAAGGCTGCTCTCCACAGCTACCACTAGGACGGCTTTCTTAAAAAGGTTGTCTTAAACCTATCTACCATAAGAGTCGAATTGTACTGGTGCAAGGTGGCCACTTTAACTAGTGACCAGCATATACCAGGCCAACTTCTCACAAGGGGTGCATAAAGAACCAAGAGGGGTGCAGAAAGGAGCAAGAGAAATGCAGAAAGAGGCAAGTGATATGCAGAAAGAAGCCAGTGAGGTGCAGGAAGAGGAAGAAAGGTACAGAAAGATGGAAGAGAATGCAGAAAGAGGCCAGACACGCAAAGAAAGAAGAGAGGTTTGTGCACCATTGATACCAATTTAACACCTACATTTAGCAATAAGTAACATGTGACAATTCCAGCTTTGCAAAGGGCCTTCCACCACGCTGTAACACATGAAGGTGCAATTTTTGGAAACATTTGAGTCATTTGAGCTAGAAACAATGCTTTTTATGTTCAAATCTGCAGATTATGCAGCAGATGATGGAATATTTCGCAAATGCGGAAAATGTTTAATTATGTGACAATTGGTGCAGCCAAACAGTCACATAAATCCAATGCCCGGCTCATACCTCCGAATAGGTCCAGAAGTGCTCCTCAGTGGTTACTTCTTTTTTTGTGTCTTATTGAGTTTATATTTTAGCTTCTATGGAAATGAGGAAAACTAAACCTGAGGTTACCACTCCACAACACAGACTACAATACCACATAATTACTCTCCATAACACATATTCCCACTCTACATAATTCCTATACACTAAATACCACATACTTTCTATCCACATAATTTCGCTGCACAACATACCACATAATTCCACTACACACAGCATACATCCACTTTACACCAAAAAACATTAGTTACAAACTTTTACATTTACAACACCAATAGCTCTAACTCTCGCAAATGCAAAACCTATTATATTGCAAATGCTTCTTTCACTAGCAGTCACTTTTGCAGAGTGGTGGAGAAAGGGGGCTGGGCCTCCGACCAGCCCAAAGGAATTCAGCTACGTAGAACTTACACGAGGTACCAGGAGGGCTTCTTGGCCCCCAAAGTCCCTTAGGAGCAAAGTGGACTTCATCCCCCATCCCGTAGTCTGCCCGGAGGTGCGTTTGCAGAGTGGTGAAGAAAGGGGGTGTGGCCTCTGAGGATGTCTTAGCAATCCTACTGTGTGGTACTTACTGGAGGTAATAGGAGGGGTAGTTGGGCCCCCAAGGACATCCTTGGGGGCCAACTACCCCTCCTATTACCTCCAGTAAGTACCACACAGCAGGATTGTTAAGTTCGCATAACAGGCCATGCCCCCTTTGCCCACTACTCTGCAAACGCACCTCCAGGCAGACTACGGGACCTCAGGACACAAGTGCACTTCATCCCCCGAGCAGCAGTGCGCCAGGAGGTGCATTTACAGAGCCCCCCCCCCCACACTTTAATTTTGAATATAGTCCTGGGGAGGTGGCGGTCCCCGGGGCTGCATGGGGGGCCACGTAGCCCCCCGCATTCAAATCAGGTAGCACTGGGGAGGTGATTGGTACCATAGTGTGGTGTGTAAAGAGACCTAATCAGGCCAAAATGCCAAAATGAAGAATGTGTCCGTAGGTGGTAGAGTTGTAATGTCACGTAACCAATCAGTGTGCAAATAGAGCTGTATAGGCCAAAAAATAAAGCCAACAGATGTTCCCATATTCTGTATAATTAGACAGTAGGCGTGGAAATAGGTTCTTTTTCCAGGCAGTAACTCTGGAGTAAGAAAGGTAGTTCCCCACGGCCAAGTAAGGCCTTTTAAAAGCCGGTCCGACGTTCCGAGGGCCCTGATTGTTTACGTACCAATCATCCCACTGCCAAACCTTTTACTTGTAGCCCTATATCTGTTTCGTGAGAGCTATTGCCCCTACGAGCCCTGATGAAGTTCAATATGAGAGAACGAAACGCGTTGGCTGAGTTTTAAAGTGTGTATACCTTAAAAGAATTGAAAATAAAGGCTTTTTGGAAATATTATATTATTTTCTGGACTTTGTTACCCTGCGCACGCCCATCGCTTGCTTCATAAAGGATCTGTATTACAGAGGCTGTGAGAAGTTGGCCTGATATATGCTGTCCACTAGTTCTAGTGGGCACCTTGTATCAGTCCAAACAACCCCTTATTGTTTATAGGTTAAAGACAACCTTTAATGAAAGTTATCCTAGTGGTAGCTATGGAGAGTAGCCTTCAGGCTAAGTCTTTAAGGAATGTAAAGCAGCTTGTTTTACCAGTCTATAATCTCTTGAGTCACTAAATGAAAGATATCCACACCAGCTATATATATAAAATATATGCATTTATTACTAAACACACCCTCCTAGTCTCTTTAAGAGACTAGAGGTCAAAACACATAAGTTACACTTCAATAATCACAGTAAAATAGCACAAATACTCGTAAGGCCCTAGGGGCGAGCCAAACCATATACTAAAATAGTGGTATAAGAACCGCAACTTAACTAGACACAAGGCTTCGAGCCTGTAGAATTGCTGGCATCCCAAGGAACCACCCAAGATAGTGACACAGGGTCCCATGGGGGCCGTGTGCAGTGTGTGAACACAGCCGCGAGCTCCCGTTAGCTTCTATGGGGAAAGTCGCGGTTAGATTTGTAAAGATTAGGGACACTTAGAAATGAGTCAGGACCAAACCCTTTTGGACTTGGTAAGTTCTAGGGCTAGCACCCACAGGAGCACCAGAGTACTCGTGTTACCTCACCCAGGGAAGCCGGGTGCATAGGTGTCTTTTGGCGTCGGGTCGCGTCGTCGATTTCAATGGGAGCTGGCGAAGAAGTGCTGCTGCCGTGAAGATGCGAAGTGTCCGAAGAGATCCAAGCCTGGATCGAAGATGAGAAGAACCTGAAAGAAGTGGGGACAGAGTCTGGGTCACTTGCCAGTGACCAGGAAGGCGATGAGCAGATGCCCACCGATGTCGGGTGATTTCAGGTGAAGGAGGTGAAGCTTGACTCTTCAGCCAAGAGGTCCAGGAGGCGTCGAGGACAACCAGGAGCTGGATTCGAGCTGTTCCATGAAGGATGTCGAGTGCTGCAGCGTCGGTGCCCGGATTGGACACAACAAGCCTTGGCAACAGCAACCCACGCAGAAACGAGAAAGATGCTTCGGTGCAGACCAGCAAGGTCTGTGGGACTCACCACTTGAATGGGAGTCAGGGCACGTCTGGAGCAACCAGGAAAGCCCAAAGAAATGCAAAGTTACCCCCTCAGGGACCCACCAGTCAACGGACCAGGGATTGCGAAGGAACCTCGAGATGAAACACAAAATGGTGGCCCACGGGCCACTCGGAATGACCAGGCCAACAATCTTCGGTGGATTCAATGCTCGAGGTGGGGGCTACAAGTCAGCCCAAGCACGACTTCAAGACACGTCGAGAAGTCAATGCACTTGCAGAAATGCACGGTGACCAGGAGTTCCGGTTCCACGCTACTCACGAGGGCTGCGGGTCTCAGCTTTACTGGGGACTGAGGTCGGCCTCTGAGATGTCTGGAAATCCTCTTCCTGGGCTGCAAATACTTCGAAGTCCGGTGGGAGCTTCGATGATGCAGACCGGCAAATTGCTTCATTGGTGCCTGCCAAGCAGGGGAGTCACTCCTTGACCCCAAGGGAGATTTCTTCAGTCCTCTGGTCTTGATCAGAGCGTCGAAGGTCCAGGATTCAGCGTCAGAGTTTCATCCAGGGTGATCTAAAGTACTAAGGACAGGGGTCCCATACTTATACTAAGATAGGGAGTTGGACCTACTCTGGGGACCCACCTATGGGAGGGTTTGGAAAGAGGGATGGCTACACCCATTTCCTTTGTCCAGTTTCGCGCCAGAGCAGGGGCTGGAAGCCCCTGAACCGGTTTGAGCTGGACTATGCACAGGGACACCAAATGGGCCCCCAGTGCAGGACTTTAAAGCACTCAGAGAGTACTCCCACCCAGCTCCAATACACATAAACCTGTCTGGGAGGTGGTTACACCACCCTGTGACAGGAAACCTATTTTCCAGGCCTCCCCTGCCGGAGTTTCGGTCAGCAGCAGGAGGCCAGACCCGTGTCTGTGGCTGCAGCATCCATTTTGTGATGCCAGGGCTCTATTAAGTTTCTAATGGGTATACCAGTGCTGTAATGTCTCTCCCTCTAGAAGGGTGGGATCATACTCCCACTCCAGTTACTGGTATGGGGGTATGATTCCAAGGTGTTTGACACCAAACACGACATTTTTCCGTGCAGCCAGTTCAAAGTTAGCATTTACCGTTTGGTTATAATACACTTAAGAGTATATGGTCAGGCTGCACTACCAACAGCATCAGAGAAGGGTCTCCGAACGCTGCAGAGGGGCTCTGCTCATGCAGGGGCACCCTCTCACATAGGAACCAAGCACTCTGCCTTCAAGATTGATAAGGCCTGCCATAGGAGTGACTTATAGGTTTATATGTGGGTATATGGTGAGATATAGTGCACCTATATCTCAGTAAGGGGTGCATGCGCCACCTTACCCAGGCTGCAGTAGCAGACCTGTGGTGTCATTTTGGGTGGCTTTCCAGGGGTGGCATAATACATGCTTCAGCCCCTGGTAGGCCTCTGGGGTACCTATGCCCTGGGTACATAGTATACCATATACTAGGGGCTTACAAGGGCACCTCAGTTCCAATCTGAACTGTACCTAAAGTACATGGAATCGTTTTAGAGAGGAAGCAGCTAGGCTGGGGCCCTGAATAGCAGGGCCCCAGCCAGGCTAAAGTCGAAAAACAGTGAAACACCAGCAAAAAGTGGGGGTAAACATGTGAAGCAGATCCTACTCTCCTACAGAGGCGTCACTGGACAGTTGATGCCAGGGCTTGTTGCACAGGAACTTTATACAATTGGAAACTTGCATGAGGTGCAGAAGTAGTCCATCGTCCTTTTTTTTTTTTAAACTTGTGGGGGGAGTTGTGGGTCTGTCTGAGGGGCCCTGAGGTATCGGAAGGACAGGGAGGTACGAACACAAACACGCATCTGCAAAACAATCACAGGGCACAATGCACCTCATAAACAGCGGTGGGAGGGGAAATAAAAGTGTGATGGTAGGGAGGACTTACTCCACGCACCACCCCTACGTAAATGTTTTGGAGCCTACCTTCTCCGTGCCATGCCCTAAATGGCCGGGAGACACACCTCCCCCACTTTGCAGTCAAGCCACAGAGAGGGGTCGAGACACGAGTGTGTTTTTTAGAAGTTTTGTTTTTGCTTAAATCATTAACCATCCCCCAGCCGTCAGAAAAAAGGCCGGGGTCGGCGCCTAATTAGGAGGGGTTTGTTAGAGACTGGGGGGAGTGTATTCCTCTTTTTAACGTCAGCTGCTAATGAACTCTAAGAAGAAACCGTGGGAGTGGAGAGGGCCTGAGAGTGGAGGGAGGAGAAAGAGGCGTTTACACTAATAACCCCCCCCCCAAAGAAAATGCAAGGTGTGCCACGGAAAATTGGCTTTCGCAAAGCAGACGTGTGTGTGTGGGGGGGGGGGGGGGCAGTGCTTGGTTTGGTATTATGTGAGCATGTGGAGTGTGTGGGGGGGCATAGGAGGGACAGAGTTTCACAGAGCTCCGGACAGGCGCTCCGGCCTTTCCTGCCTCTGCCCACTCCAGGTACCACTGCCCTGCCTGCTACAGCAGACCTCTCAGTCCCAGCGTCCTTCTGGCTCAGTATGTAGCAGTTCTATCTGTATCCCCTCACTGCCCTACTATAGACTCAGTCCCCTCTCAGCCTTGCTCTGTCCTGAGTCAGCCTCACTTAACAACCCGCAGGAGACGCAGCTCCCAGCACTGTCCTGCTATTGACCCAGCTCCTCTCACTGTCCCACTACTGACTCAGCTGCCCACACTGTCCCGCTACTGACTCTGCTCCCCGCACTGTCCCGCTACTAACTCAGCTCCCCGCACTGTGACGCTACTGACTCAGCTCCCCGCACTGCCCCGCTATTGACTTAGCTCCCACACTGTCCCGCTTTTGACTCAGCTCCCGCACTGTCCCGCTACTGACCCAGCTCCTCTCACTGTCCCGCTACTGACCCAGCTCTCCTCACTGTCCCGCTACCGACCCAGCTCCTCTCACTGTCCCCCTACCGACCCAGCTCCTCTCACTGTCCCGCTACCGACCCAGCTCCTCTCACAGTCCCACTATTGACCCAGCTCCTCTCACAGTCCCACTATCGACCCAGCTCCTCTCACAGTCCCACTATCGACCCAGCTCCCTCACTGTCCTGCTACCGACCCAGCTCTCCTCACTGTCCCGCTAACGACCCAGCTCTCCTCACTGTCCTGCTACCGACCCAGCTCCTCTCACTGTCCCGCTACTGATCCAGCTTCCCTCACTGCCCCGCTACTGACTCCGCTCCCCTCACTGTCCCGCTACTGACTCAGCTCCCCTCACTGTCCCTGTGAGAAGTTGGCCTGGTATATGCTGTTCACTAGTTAAAGTGACCACCTTGTACCATGCCAAGCAACCCTTATGGTGTGGTTGTAAGTCAACCTTTTCGGACTAGCTGCCCTAGTGGTAGCGTAGGCTAAGCAGTCTTTGAGGCTAAACTCGTTAAAGCGTGTTAAGCAGGCTGTTTTACCAAATGTAACCCCCCTTTATACCAATGAAAGGACACCACACAGATATATATTCAAAATATATATGTATTTATTTCTCAAAGTATCCCCTAGACTCTTTATGAGCACAGGAGCACAAATCGTTAAACAAGACAACGTTATAATATACAGAAGTTGCACTTTATATGGATGGGCCCTGGTGGCCACTCAAACCATATACTAAAATAGTGGTATAAGTACCACTAACAGGAAAGGGAAAAGGCCTAGGGCCTCTAGAATCGCTGGGCCTACAAGGAGCTAACTTCAGTTAGTGACCAGGAGGTCCACGGGTCGCGTGTGCAGTGAGGAAAGTTACACGCGGGCTCCCATAGGTTTTCAATGGCTGCGTAAAAGTTTAAAAGTTACTGCAGAAAGGGTCTTCTGGATGGACTACGATCTTAAGATTCAAAACACAGACACTAGAGATGTTTCTCTACACTTGGGCACCAGAGTGCCAGCTTTACCTCACCCACAGGAAGCGGGTGCATAGGTCTCGAAGTGCGTCGGGTTTCTTCTATCGATTCAATGGAGCCTGATGACAAGGATGCTGCAGGCGGTCGGTCCAGAAGAGATGCGGTGGATCCAAGAGTGGATCGGAGTTGTAGAAGACCTGAAAGCAGAGGGAACAGTGTTCACAGTCACTAGCCAGTGACCGGCGTGGCACCAGGTAGGTACCAGGCGATGTCGGGTGCAAACAGGTGGTTAGGTGTAGCTTGTCTCCGCAGCCACGTGGTCCCTGAAGGTCGACGACGTCCAGGAGTCGAGTCACGAGCTGTCCCACGCAGGCTCTCGCTGTCGGCGGTGTCGGCGACTCGAAAGAAGCAAACAAGCCTTGGCAAAGGCAGGAGTCGTGGAAGGAGAGGAAAGCTGATTGTTCTGACCATCAAGGTCAGAGGGGCTGCTCTTTTGGAGAGCAGCTAGGGCCAGTCTGGAGCAACCAGACCAGCATCGTTGATTTCAAAATAGGTCGCCAAAATGGCCACTAGCCAACGGGCCAGGGACCGGGCAGGCGCGTCGAGATGCAAAGTGCAGAGGGGCCCCACGCAGATCGTGGAGATGCTGGAGGGCTCACCTTTGGTGCAGATGCTGCTCAGTGGTTGGGCTTCTCAGGACCCAAAGCACAACTTGGACGGAGCCTCTGTCGTTGCACTTGCAGCTTGTCGTCGGTCTTCCAAGATGGCTGGCTCCACGTGTCTCGGTGCCTCCACGGGTTCCTTCTTTGCAGGGACTGTGGATCGGGCTGTGAGAGGTCTGGAGGTCCAGGTCTTGTCGGGCTCTGGGTTCGGGCTCCGGCGGGAGGCGGCGGCAAAGCAGACGTTGAACAGCTGGTTGGTGCTTGCGTTAGCAAGATGGTCACTCCCTGACCATAGGGGAGATTTCCTTCAGTCCTCTGTGCAGCAGAGCGTCGAAGTTCTCGTCTTCTTCTTGTGGTTAAGTTGATTCCAGGATGTCTGAAGTCTTAGGACACAGCTCCTACCTTCAAGCGGATTCTAGGGGCCGGACTACCTGCTAGGTCCCTCCCTAAGGGTGGGACCAGGAAGGGGGGTGGTTACACCCCCAATCCTTTGTCCAGCTCGCCCCAGGTCCGGGGCTGGTGTGCCCCAGGACCGGTTTGAACTGGCATATGCACCGAGGCTCCTTGTGAGCCTCAGGCATGTCTGATTCCTTTCAAGCCCTACCTGACCAATACACAAAATCCTGTCTGGGGTGGTGCTCGCACCTCCCCTGGCAGGAAACCCTTTGTCCACGTCTCCCAAGCTGGAAGGACTCCCAGCAGCAGGAGGGCAGACTTGTGTCTGTGGTGGCAGCATCCATTTTGTGGAGCTGAGGCTATGTCTGATTTTACCCGGGTTTCAGGTACTGTACATGTCGTGTCCCTCTAGAAGGGTGGAATGCTAACCCCGTCGCCAGAATTGGCGAGGGGTTAGTATTCCAATTCGTATGACACCTTACTCGACATGTTTTGATAAAGCCAAACCAAAGATAGCATTTAACCGCGAGGTTCATAATGCACTTAAGAGTATATGGTATGACGATATCTGGAAACGGTAGAAGGAGGTTGTTCCGACCACTGCAGACAGGCTCAGCTCATGCCAGAGCACCATCTCACATGGAACCAAGCACTCTGCCTTCAGAATTGTTAAGGCCTGCCATAGGAGTGACTTATAGGTTAACATGTGTCCCATTTAAGGTTAGGTATAGGTATACTACACCTAAGTAAGAGGTGGTTACACCAACTTACCCCAGCTGAGTGATCATCCAGTTGTGTCAAATTTGTTAGGCTAGGCCAGGGGTGGCACAATACATGCTTCAGCCCCTGGTAGGCCTTAGATCCACCAATGCCCTGGGTACCTAGTGTACACTGGTACAGGGGCTCACAGGGTGATCCAATTCCAATTGGTTATGCACCTAGGGTGCATAGTGTCAATTTAGTTAGAGAGAACAGCAGGCTGGGGGTCTGATTAGCAGGCCCACAGCCTCAATATGTCAAAAACCAGTGAAGCAAAAAGCAAAAAATTTGGGGTGACCATAGGATAGCAGACCATACTCTCCTACACACCCCCCCCCCAAACGCAGGGACATTAAACTAGCCTTGACCAGTCTCGTCTTCATGTCCTAAGTGGAAGTACCTGGAGAGACCATCTGCATTCCCATGGTCTGTACCTGGCCGGTGCTCCACTGTAAAGTCCATCCCCTGTAGGGAAATGGACCACCTAAGCAGTTTGGGGTTTTCACCCTTCATCTGATTTAGCCACAAGAGGGGCTTATGGTCGGTCTGAATCTTGAAGTGAGTGCCAAACAAGTATGGCCTCAGCTTCTTCAGGGCCCACACCACAGCAAAGGCCTCCCTCTCAATAGCTGACCAATTCTTCTCTCTGGGGGTCAACCTTCTGCTAATAAAAGCAATGGGTTGGTCTTGACCATCTACATTAAGTTGTGACAGCACAGCTCCCACACCCAACTCAGAAGCATCTGTTTGGACAATAAACTCTTTGGCGTAGTCAGGACTTTTCAGGATAGGTGCAGAGCACATGGCCTTCTTCAGGTCATCAAATGCCTTTTGACAGCTTACTGTCCACTGAACCTTTTTGGGCATCTTCTTGGATGTCAGATCATTAAGAGGAGTCACAATGGACCCATAGTTCTTAACAAACTTCCTGTAGTACCCAGTCAAGCCCAAGAAAGCTCGAACTTGAGTCTGGGTGGTTGGAGGGGACCAGTCCTTGATGGATTGTATCTTACTCTCCAGTGGTTGAACTTGGCCTCCACCTACAAGGTGGCCCAAATACACAACCTTACTCTGCCCTATCTGGCACTTAGTAGCCTTGATAGTGAGGCCTGCCTTTTGCAGAGCCTCAAGTACCTTCTTCAGGTGGATCAGGTGATCCTCCCAGGTGGAGCTAAAGACAGCAATGTCATCAAGATATGCTGCTCAAAAGTCATCCAACCCAGTAAGGACTTGATTCACCAACCTTTGGAAGGTGGCAGGTGCATTCTTCAGACCAAAGGGCATTACCAAAAATTGATAATGCCCACCTGGGGTTGAGAATGCTGTTTTGGCCTTAGACTCCTCAGCTAATCTGATTTGCCAATAGCCAGCTGTCAAGTCAAATGTGCTCAAAAACTTAGGAGAAGCTAGTTTATCTATGAGCTCATCTGCCCTTGGAATAGGATGTGCATCTGTCCTAGTGACAGCATTGAGTCCTCTGTAATCCACACAGAACCTCATCTCTCTCTTGCCATCGTTGGTGTGAGGTTTGGGGACCAGAACCACTGGGCTAGCCCAGGGGCTCTCTGAGGGTTCAATGACACCCAACTCCAGCATTTTGTGTATCTCAGCCTTTATACAGTCCCTGACATGGTCAGGTTGTCTGTAAAGTTTGTTCTTCACAGGCAGACTGTCACCAGTGTCCACCACATGGGTACACCAGTCAGTTTGACTAGGTATCAATGAAAACATGTGTTGAAATGATTGTAGAACTTGTCTACATTCAATCTGCTGATGATCAGTGAGGTTGCCTCCAAGGGTCACTCCTTCAACTGAGCCATCTTCAGGGTTCTGAGACAACAGGTCTGGGAGAGGGTCACTCTCTTCCTCCTGTCCCTCATCTGTAGCCATGAGCAAGCCCATGTCTGCCCTGTCAACATATGCTTTTAACCTGTTAACATGGAGTACCCTGTGGGGACTCCTGGGAGTTCCTAGGTCCACCAAGTAGGTAACCTCTCCCTTCTTTTCCAGGATTGTATGGGGTCCAGACCATTTGTCTTGGAGTGCTGCTGGGGCCACTGGCTCCAACACCCATACCTTCTGTCCTGGCTGAAACTCAACCAAGACAGCCTTTTGGCCATGCCAAGCTTTCTGTAAGGCCTGGCTTGCCTCAAGGTTTTTGGATGCCTTCTCCATATACTCAGCCATCCTGGAGCGGAGACCAAGTACATAGTCCACTATGTCTTGTTTAGGCTTTTTGAGAGGTAACTCCCATCCTTCCTTCACTAAACACAGTGGGCCTCTTACAGGGTGCCCAAACAACAATTCAAAGGGGCAGTAGCCAACTCCTTTTTGTGGGACCTCTCTGTAAGCAAACAGAAGGCAGGGTAGAAGGATGTCCCATCTTCGCCTGAGCTTTTCAGGTAATCCTTTGATCATACCCTTTAGGGTCTTGTTGAATCTCTCAACAAGCCCATTGCATTGTGGGTGATAATGAGTGGTGAACTTGTAGTTGACACCACATTCCTTCCACATAGCTGTCAAGTATCCTGACATGAAGTTGGTACCTCTGTCAGAAACCACCTCCTTAGGAAACCCCACTCTGGAGAATACTCCCAGCAGGGCCCTGGCCACAACAGGAGCTGTAGTGGTCCTAAGGGGAATTGCCTCTGGATACCTGGTGGCATGATCCACTACCACCAGTATAAATCTTTGCCCAGATGCAGTGGGAGGATCCATGGGACCCACTATATCTATTCCCACTCTTTCAAAGGGGACCCCCACCACAGGTAGTGGTATTAGGGGGGCCTTTGTTGTGCCACCTGATTTGCCACTGGCTTGGCAGGTTACACAGGAGCGACAAAACTCCTTGGTATCTTCATTCATGTGAGGCCAGTGAAAGTGAGGGACAAGCCTGTCCCAAGTCTTGTTCTGGCCTAAGTGTCCTGCTAGAGGAATATCATGGGCCAAGGAAGAAGGAAGCCCCTAAATTGCAGAGGTATAACCAACCTCCTGGTTGCACCAGGTTTTGGGTCTCTAGCCTCTGAATAAAGGAGCCCATCATCCCAATACACTTTATGGGTACCTTGAGCATTCCCAGCAGCCTCAGCAGCAGCCAGCTGTCTGAGGGGTTCAAGAGATGGACAGGTTAACTGAGCCTGCCCCAAGTCAGCCCTGGAAGGTCCCCCTGTCCCCAGAAACTCAACCTGATCAGGTTCAAGCTCTTCAGGGACAGTTCCTTCAGGGTTCTCTAGATCATCTTCCTGGGAAGGCTGATCATCACTTGGAGGCAGGGGGGAAGGCACAGCCTTACCCCTCCTGTTCTTCTTCTTGGTAGGTGCTTGGTCCATTGTTCCAGGATCCAAGACCTGTGGTTCAGTAAGGCACTTTTTGGCCTGTGACCTGGTCACAGCAAGGACATGTGGTGATATACCTAACATCTCTGCATGTGTCCTGTACTCCACTTCTGACCATAGAGAACTCTCTAGGTCATTGCCCAACAAACATTCTACTGGGAGGTCTGCACTAACCACAACCCTTTTGAGGCCAGTTACCCCTCCCCATGAGAAGTTAACAACTGCCACACTATGTGAAGTAGTGGCATTGCTGGCATTGGTCACCAGGTAGTTCTCACCTGGTATGTACTGTCCAGGGTCCACAAAGCCTGGTGTCACCATAGTGACACTGGCACATGTGTCCCTGTAGGCTTGAGCCACTTTTTCATTTATTAAAGGAGTCTGTCTGTACTTGCCCAGGTTACTGGGGCTCACAGTCAGGGACAAATCCATGTCCCCATCACAGATCAAGACTGTCTGTGTCAGGGTTCTGTCTAAGTCAGAATCTCCTTCAGTTCCCATAGTGATTCCCACTACACCCTTTGTCTGGGGACCAACACTGCTAACAGTAGTACTGGGAGCAGGTGCCTTAGGGGCAACAGTGTTGGGGGCTCCACCCTTCTTACAATCACTAGTCCAGTGAGTTGTATTCTTGCAAGATTTGCACCAGGGTTTCTTTGGACCTTCTTTCTTCTTCCCTTTAGACTGGGACCCCCCCCTCGTTAGTACTAGTTTGGGGCCCTGTTGAAGACTTCTGGTCTTTAGATTTCTGATCTCCACCCTTTTGGTCTGTTTTCTTCTGATCACCCCCTTGGCCCTGGTTCTGGTTCTTTTGCTTAACCCTGGTTCTGACCCATTTGTCTGCCTTCTTTCCCAATTCTTGGGGAGAGGTCAGATCTGAGTCAACCAAGTGTTGATGCAGTTGCTGGTTCTGACAGTTATTTAAAATCTGTTCTCTCATCATCAAATTGTACAATCCTGTATAATCAGATACCTTACTTCCCAGCAACCAACCCTCCAAAGCCTTAGTGGCACGTTCAATGTATTCAGACCAGTACTGAGTCTGTGTCTTCTGGGTGTCTCTGAACATTAACCTGTACTGTTCAGTGGTTAAGCCTAACCCATCAACTAGGACACTCTTCAGGGCTCTGTAGTTTCTGACATCCTCCTCTCTAACAGTGAGGAGTCTATCTCTGCCTCTTCCTTCAAAGGAGAGCTATAAGATTGCTACCCACTGGTCTTCAGGAACCTGCTGCACTTTGCAGGCTCTCTCAAGAGCAGTCATCCATTTGTGGATGTCATCCCCACTTTTGTAGGGGGGCACAACCTTGGACAGGTTCCTATTGTCAAAGACCCTATCTTTGTCCTTAGGGACAATGCTGCCACCAGTGGGTATAGACCCACTCTCTTTAGGTTGCCTAGCCTTACTCAGTTTCTCTTCCATCAGAGCTACTTCTAGCTCCTGTCTCCTGATTTTCAACTGAGCTTCCTGCATTCTGGCCTCATGCTCCCTCCTCTGAGGGGTGGTCATCCTTCTTCTGGACTGACCTTGAGAGCCTCTAGAGGCATGAGAAGCATTAGACTCACCTGAGTGATTCCTCTGCCTCCCAAGCCCCTGGTTAAGTCCACTAGGGAGATCCAATGGGGTGACCCCATTGTCAGTTCCCAGTAGCCTTAGGTTAGCTGGGCCATGTATAACACTTGGCACTGGGCTAGTTCTCCCTTCATCCCCACTACCTTCTGTCTCAGTACCCTTATCACTTTCATCCTCTGTAGTATGATTCTCATCTAAGGGGTGACTATTGGAAAGGGGTACCTCAGTAGCATCTTCAGAAGGGGGGCCTCCTGTTCCAGTCCCTAAGGGGCCTAACTGGGAGGCTTTCTTGAGAGCTTTCTGATCTTCATCAGCTTGTAAAAGCTCCCTGAGTTTTGCAGAGGTAGGGTTCTTGGGCTGTTTAGGGCCCCTGATATTTGCCAACTGCCTGAGCTCATTTTGGTTTAGGGTAGCAAAGATGGATGGTGCCCTCTGGGGGTCACTCTCAACAGAGATGGGTACATTGGACCCCTCTGCCCCAGCCATTGCTTTTAAGTGTGGGTGGATGTGTTGCAATCTACCTACACTTGGGTTTACCTACTAAACCTATCTAGTAGTTGTAGTCAGGGTGTGCTACTCCCTTTGCTCTACAACAACTAAGTTCAGTAGAACTTAAGTATATCTAATCTTGTTTTATATGTACCTACAGGTACCTATGTGATCTTTCAATTGGTAACCAAGAGATTACAATGGTAAAACACAGCAAGCTCAAATCCAACCGCTGCTCACCAATGTGAGAAGTTGGCCTGGTATATGCTGTTCACTAGTTAAAGTGACCACCTTGTACCATGCCAAGCAACCCTTATGGTGTGGTTGTAAGTCAACCTTTTCGGACTAGCTGCCCTAGTGGTAGCGTAGGCTAAGCAGTCTTTGAGGCTAAACTCGTTAAAGCGTGTTAAGCAGGCTGTTTTACCAAATGTAACCCCCCTTTATACCAATGAAAGGACACCACACAGATATATATTCAAAATATATATGTATTTATTTCTCAAAGTATCCCCTAGACTCTTTATGAGCACAGGAGCACAAATCGTTAAACAAGACAACATTATAATATACAGAAGTTGCACTTTATATGGATGGACCCTGGTGGCCACTCAAACCATATACTAAAATAGTGGTATAAGTACCACGAACAGGAAAGGGAAAAGGCCTAGGGCCTCTAGAATCACTGGGCCTACAAGGAGCTAACTTCAGTTAGTGACCAGGAGGTCCACGGGTCGCGTGTGCAGTGAGGAAAGTTACACGCGGGCTCCCATAGGTTTTCAATGGGTGCGTAAAAGTTTAAAAGTTACTGCAGAAAGAGTCTTCTGGATGGACTACGATCTTAAGATTCAAAACACAGACACTAGAGATGTTTCTCTACACTTGGGCACCGGAGTGCCAGCTTTACCTCACCCACAGGAAGCGGGTGCATAGGTCTCGAAGTGCGTCGGGTTTCTTCTATCGATTCAATGGAGCCTGATGACAAGGATGCTGCAGGCGGTCGGTCCAGAAGAGATGCGGTGGATCCAAGAGTGGATCGGAGTTGTAGAAGACCTGAAAGCAGAGGGGACAGCGTTCACAGTCACTAGCCAGTGACCGGCGTGGCACCAGGTAGGTACCAGGCGATGTCGGGTGCAAACAGGTGGTTAGGTGTAGCTTGTCTCCGCAGCCATGTGGTCCCTGAAGGTCGACGACGTCCAGGAGTCGAGTCACGAGCTGTCCCACGCAGGCTCTCGCTGGGTGACTCGAAAGAAGCAAACAAGCCTTGGCAAAGGCAGGAGTCGTGGAAGGAGAGGAAAGCTGATTGTTCTGACCAGCAAGGTCAGAGGGGCTGCTCTTTTGGAGAGCAGCTAGGGCCAGTCTGGAGCAACCAGACCAGCGTCGTTGAATTCAAAATAGGTCGCCAAAATGGCCACTAGCCAACGGGCCAGGGACCGGGCAGGCGCGTCGAGATGCAAAGTGCAGAGGGGCCCCACGCAGATCATGGAGATGCTGGAGGGCTCACCTTTGGTGCAGATGGTGCAGATGCTGCTCGGTGGTTGGGCTTCTCAGGACCCAAAGCACAACTTGGAGGGAGCCTCTGTCGTTGCACTTGCAGCTTGTCGTCGGTCTTCCAAGATGGCTGGCTCCACGTGTCTCGGTGCCTCCACGGGTTCCTTCTTTGTAGGGACTGTGTATCGGGCTGTGAGAGGTCTGGAGGTCCAGGTCTTGTCAGGCTCTGGGCTCGGGCTCCGGCGGGAGGCGGCGGCAAAGCAGATGTTAAACAGCTGGTTGGTGCTTGCGTTAGCAAGAGGGTCACTCCCTGACCATAGGGGAGATTTCCTTCAGTCCTCTGTGCAGCAGAGCGTGGAAGTTCCCGTCTTCTTCTTGTGGTTAAGTTGATTCCAGGATGTCTGAAGTCTTAGGACACAGCTCCTACCTTTAAGCGGATTCTAGGGGCTGGACTACCTGCTAGGTCCCTCCCTAAGGGTGGGACCAGGAAGGGGGGTGGTTACACCCCCAATCCTTTGTCCAGCTCGCCCCAGGTCCGGGGCTGGTGTGCCCCAGGACCGGTTTGAACTGGCATATGCACCGAGGCTCCTTGTGAGCCTCAGGCATGTCTGATTCCTTTCAAGCCCTACCTGACCAACACACAAAATCCTGTCTGGGGTGGTGCTCGCACCTCCCCTAGCAGGAAACCCTTTGTCCACGTCTCCCAAGCTGGAAGGACTCCCAGCAGCAGGAGGGCAGACTTGTGTCTGTGGTGGCAGCATCCATTTTGTGGAGCTGAGGCTATGTCTGATTTTACCCGGGTTTCAGGTACTGTACATGTCGTGTCCCTCTAGAAGGGTGGAATGCTAACCCCGTCGCCAGAATTGGCGAGGGGTTAGTATTCCAATTCGTATGACACCTTACTCGACATGTTTTGATAAAGCCAAACCAAAGATAGCATTTAACCGCGAGGTTCATAATGCACTTAAGAGTATATGGTATGACGATATCTGGAAACGGTAGAAGGAGGTTGTTCCGACCACTGCAGACAGGCTCAGCTCATGCCAGAGCACCATCTCACATGGAACCAAGCACTCTGCCTTCAGGATTGTTAAGGCCTGCCATAGGAGTGACTTATAGGTTAACATGTGTCCCATTTAAGGTTAGGTATAGGTATACTACACCTAAGTAAGAGGTGGTTACACCAACTTACCCCAGCTGAGTGATCAGCCAGTTGTGTCAAATATGTTAGGCCAGGCCAGGGGTGGCACAATACATGCTTCAGCCCCTGGTAGGCCTTAGATCCACCAATGCCCTGGGTACCTAGTGTACACTGGTACAGGGGCTCACAGGGTGATCCAATTCCCAAAAATTCCAAAAAAGTTGGGGTGACCATAGGATAGCAGACCCTACTCTCCTACAGTCCCGCTACTGACTCAGCTCCCCGCACTGCCCCTTTACTGACTCAACTCCCTGCACTGTCCCGCTACTGACCCAGCTCCTCTCACTGTCCTGCTACTGATTCAGCTCCCCTCACTGTCCCGCTGCTGACTCAGCTCCCCGCACTGCCCCGCTACTGACTCAGCTCCCCTCACTGTCCCACTACTGACTCAGCTCCCCACACTGCCCCGCTACTGACTCAGCTCCCCTCACTGTCCCGCTACTGATTCAGCTCCCCACACTGTCCTCCTACTGACCCAGCTATTCTCACTGTCCCGCTACTGACCCAGCTCCCCTCACAGCCTGCTACTGACCCAGCTCCCTTGCACTGTCCCGCTACTGACTCAGCTCCCCGCACTG
Organism: Triturus cristatus; assembly: GCF_964204655.1. Taxonomy (NCBI): domain Eukaryota; kingdom Metazoa; phylum Chordata; class Amphibia; order Caudata; family Salamandridae; genus Triturus; species Triturus cristatus. The sequence goes on along the minus strand of NC_140579.1, from coordinate 1,126,360,494 downwards.
TCCCGCTACTGACTCAGCTCCCCGCACTGTCCTGCTACTGACACAGCTCCCCGCACTGTCCCGCTACTGTGAGAAGTTGGCCTGGCATATGCTGGTCACTAGTTATAGTGGCCACCTTGCACCAGTCCAATTCGACTCTTATGGTAGATAGGTTTAAGACAACCTTTTAAAGAAAGCTATCCTAGTGGTAGCTGTGGAGAGCAGCCTTCAGGCTAAGTCTCTGAGGAATGTAAAGCAGCTTGTTTTACCTTATAATCTCTTGAATTACCAAATGAAAAGGACACCACACAGGTATATGTATCAAATATATATGTATTTATTTCTAGATACACTCTACTAATCTCTTTATGAGATTAGAACCCAGATACACATTCAAATGTCAACAGTTCTCAATAAATTAAGCACAAATATGGCTGTAGCCCTAGGGGCGTACCAGACCATATACTAAGAAAATGGTTTAACAAAGTCGACTTGCAAAATGACAAAGCCTAGGGCCTTGGGAATCGCTGGGGCTTCACTACTGCAGTGTTAGCAGGTAAGTAACAAGCCCACGGGAGACGCGTGCAGTGTCTAAACACAGCCGCGGGTTTCCTATAGGTTACAATGGAGCAAGTCGCGGTTTGTATTTTAAAGTTTTAGTTTCTGCACCTCTCTTGCCTCTTTCTGCACCTTTCCTGCCTGTTTCTGTACTTCTCTTGCGTCTTTTTGCACCTCACTTACTTCTTTCTGCACCTCTCTTGCCTCTTTCTGCACCTCTCTTGCTTCTTTCTGCCCTTCTCTTGCTTGTCTCTGCACCACCCTTGCTTCTTTCTGTACTGTTCTTCCCTTTTTTGCATCCCTCTTTCTGCTGTTCTCTTGCCATTTTCTGCACCTCACTTGCCTCTTTCTGCACTTCTCTTGCCTCGTTGTGCACTTCTCTTGCTTGTTTCTACACCTCTCTTGCTTGTTTCTACACCTCTCTTGCGGCGCGCTTTTTACTTAGTTGCTGTGTGTGAAACGCTTTGGTGATTCCTATTGTCAAATGCTATGTGCTGCTACATCTGTCTATAAAAACAAGATATTTTAGAACGATTTTATAGGGACTAGAACTGTATACTGTCATTGTCCTGTGCTGCAAAAATTTTAAATTACGTTTTAGAATTATTTGATGTGCTGCTACAATCATTTTTTCTTAAAAGAACTTCGTTAACACTGATTTAAAACTTCTCTTTACCTTGGGGCTTTTCTGATTATTAGTTCAGGAGCTGTTTTAAGCTCCAGGGGGGGCTGGTCCGACTTCCTCCGATTTCCGGAAGTGAGGACCTTAGTGTACACGATTGTTAGCGCTCTAGTCTTTTCGACTTCGCACCCGCCTGGCCCCATAAGGAGCCTATGACGCGACCGCGCAGCGGCGCGCTGTGAGAAGTTGTCCTGGCATATGCTGGTCACTAGTTATAGTGGCCACCTTGCACCAGTCCAATTCGACTCTTATGGTAGATAGGTTTAAAACAACCTTTTAAAGAAAGCTATCCTAGTGGTAGCTGTGGAGAGCAGCCTTCAGGCTAAGTCTCTAAGGAATGTAAAGCATCTTGTTTTACCTTATAATCTCTTGAATTACCAAATGAAAAGGACACCACACAGGTATATATATCAAATATATATGTATTTATTTCTAGATACACTCTACTAATCTCTTTATGAGATTAGAACCCAGATACACATTCAAATGTCAACAGTTCTCAATAAATTAAGCACAAATATGGCTGTAGCCCTAGGGGCGTACCAGACCATATACTAAGAAAATGGTTTAACAAAGTCGACTTGCAAAATGACAAAGCCTAGGGCCTTGGGAATCGCTGGGGCTTCAGTACTGCAGTGTTAGCAGGTAAGTAACAAGCCCACGGGAGACGCGTGCAGTGTCTAAACACAGCCGCCGGTTTCCTATAGGTTACGATGGAGCAAGTCACGGTTTGTATTTTAAAGTTTTAGGGCACTTCGAAGAGGTCAACAAGCAAGCCACTTACAAGGTAAGTATTTCGAGGGCCAACACACACTCGGGCACCGGAGTGCACGGGTTACCTCACCCACGGAAGCCGGGTGCATAGGTGTCTTTTGGTGTCGGGCCGCGATGCTGTTTTCAATGGAGACCAATGAAGACTTGCTGCTTGAGACGACTGAAGAGGTGTCCGCTGGAATCCAAAGGTGGATTGAAGATGAAGAGGACCTGAAAATTGAGGGAACAGTGTTCAAAGTCACTTGCCAGTGACCAGTGGCCAGCAGGATGGATGACCACTGATGTTGCGTCGTTTCAGGTCGTCGATGGTGATTTGTGTCTTCGCTCACGAGGTCCAGGAGGGATCGACGATGACCAGCAGCTGGATTCGAAGTGTCCCACGACGTCTGCAGCTGATGACGGTGTCGGCAATCGGATTGGCGCCAACAAGCCTTGGCAACTGCAAGTCTCGTGTGGACTGAAGATTGGCGATGATGCAGACCAGCAAGGTCTGATGGACTTACCCAGCGAGGGTAAGTGAGGGCAGGCCCGGTGCAACCAGGAGAGCTCTTGAAGTCGATGAGAAAGTCTTCGGGTGAGTCACTAGCCAACGGGCAAATAACCGCGAAGACGCCTTTGCAGGAAAAGTTCCACAGGAGTCCACGGTCACTCGGGACGGGGTAGGCTGCTGATTTTCGGTACCAGACCTGCTAGGGACTTGGACTACAGATGGTCCAAAGCACAAGTTCGTAGAACGTTGTTTAGTGTTTGCACTCGAAATCAGTGCACGGTTCCCTGGTATTGCTGTTCCTCGTCACTCGTGGGGTCCAGATGCCACAGCTTCGCTGGGGACTCAAAATGGCAGTCGAGAGGTCAGGAAATCCGCTTCAGGGGACGCAGGGACTTCCGCGGGAGCGGTGAAGTTTGCAACCGTCGATTAAAGTTACTGGTGCCTGCCAAGCAGGGGAGTCACTCCTTGACTCCAAGGGAGATTCTTCAGTCTTCCAGAGATAGTGGAACGTCGAAGGGCCAGAATTCTTATTTGTAGAGCGTCGTCCAGGGTAATCTGAATTGCATTGGCAATGCTTGGTATCTTATAGTGAAGATAGGGGAGGGACTAGCTCTATGACCACTTGTAGGAGAGTAGGGTCTGCTATCCTATGGTCACCCCAATGTTTTGCTTTTTGCTTCACTGGTTTTTGACATATTGAGGCTGTGGGCCTGCTAATCAGACCCCCAGCCTGCTGTTCTCTCTAACTAAATTGACACTATGCACCCTAGGTGCATAACCAATTGGAAGTGGATCACCCTGTGAGCCCCTGTACCAGTGTACACTAGGTACCCAGGGCATTGGTGTATCTAAGGCCTGCCAGGGGCTGAAGCATGTATTATGCCACCCCAGGCTTGGCCTAACAAATTTGACACAACTGGCTGATCACTCAGCTGGGGTAAGTTGGTGTAACCACCTCTTACTTAGGTGTAGTATACCTATACCTAACCTTAAATGGGACACATGTTAACCTATAAGTCACTCCTATGGCAGGCCTTAATAATCCTGGAGGCAGAGTGCTTGGTTCCATGTGAGATGGTGCTCTGGCATGAGCTGAGCAGTGTTTGGCGTGCAGCAGTGTTTCATGTAGCAGTGTGAGGCGTGCAGCAGTGTTTCGTGTAGCAGTGTGAGGCGTGCAGCAGTGTGAGGCGTGCAGCAGTGTGCGGCGTGCAGCAGTGTGCGGCGTGCAGCAGTGTGCGGCGTGCAGCAGTGTGTCGTGCAGCAGTGTTTGGCGTGCAGCAGTGTTTCATGTAGCAGTGTGAGGCGTGCAGCAGTGTTTCGTGTAGCAGTGTGAGGCGTGCAGCAGTGTGAGGCGTGCAGCAGTGTGCGGCGTGCAGCAGTGTGCAGCGTGCAGCAGTGTGAGGCGTGCAGCAGTGTGAGGCGTGCAGCAGTGTGTGGCATGCAGCAGTGTGTGGTGTGGTTTGTAAACAACAAGGAAAGCGGACATCAAAGGAAGGGTGGGAGGAACGTGCAGCAGTGTGTGGCGTGCAGCAGTGTGTGGAGTGCTGCAGTGTGTGGTGTGCTGCAGTGTGTGGCGTGCAGCAGTGTTTCGTGTAGCAGTGTGAGGCATGCAGCACTGTGTGTTGTGCAGCGGCGTGCAGCAGTGTGCAGCAGTGTGCTGCGTGCAGCAGTGTTGTGCAGCATGCAGCAGTGAGTAATGCAGCAGTGTGCGGCGTGCAGTAGTGTGTGCCGTGCAGCAGTGTGTGCCGTGCAGCAGTGTGTGGCGTGCAGCAGTGTTTCGTGTAGCATTGTGCGGCGTGCAGCAGTGTGTGGCGTGCAGCAGTGTGTGGCATGCAGCAGTGTTTCGTGTAGCAGTGTGCGGCGTGCAGCAGTGTGTGGCGTGCAGCAGTGTGAGGCATGCAGCAGTGTGCGGCATGCAGCAGTGTGTGGCGTGCAGCTGCGTGCAGCAGTGTGAGGCGTGCAGCAGTGTGAGGCATGCAGCAGTGTGAGGCGTGCAGCAGTGTGCGGCGTGCAGCAGTGTGCGGCGTGCAGCAGTGTGAGGCGTGCAGCAGTGTGAGGCGTGCAGCAGTGTGTGGCGTGCAGCAGTGTTTCGTGTAGCAGTCTGAGGCGTGCAGCAGTGTGAGGCGTGCAGCAGTGTGTGGTGTGCAGCAGTGTGTGGCGTGCAGCAGTGTGAGGCGTGCAGCAGTGTTTCGTGTAGCAGTCTGAGGTGTGCAGCAGTGTGTGGCGTGCAGCAGTGTTTCGTGTAGCAGTCTGAGGCGTGCAGCAGTGTGAGGCATGCAGCAGTGTGAGGCGTGCAGCAGTGTGCGGCGTGCAGCAGTGTGCGGCGTGCAGCAGTGTGAGGCGTGCAGCAGTGTGAGGCGTGCAGCAGTGTGAGGCGTGCAGCAGTGTGTGGCGTGCAGCAGTGTTTCGTGTAGCAGTGTGAGGCGTGCAGCAGTGTTTCGTGTAGCAGTGTGAGGCGTGCAGCAGTGTGTGGCGTGCAGCAGTGTTTCGTGTAGCAGTCTGAGGCGTGCAGCAGTGTGAGGCATGCAGCAGTGTGAGGCGTGCAGCAGTGTGCGGCGTGCAGCAGTGTGCGGCGTGCAGCAGTGTGAGGCGTGCAGCAGTGTGAGGCGTGCAGCAGTGTGAGGCGTGCAGCAGTGTTTAATGTAGCAGTGTGAGGCGTGCAGCAGTGTTTCGTGTAGCAGTGTGAGGCATGCAGCAGTGTGAGGCGTGCAGCAGTGTGCGGCGTGCAGCAGTGTGCGGCGTGCAGCAGTGTGTGGCATGCAGCAGTGTGAGGCGTGCAGCAGTGTGAAGCGTGCAGCAGTGTGTGGCGTGCAGCAGTGTTTCGTGTAGCAGTGTGAGGCGTGCAGCAGTGTTTCGTGTAGCAGTGTGAGGCGTGCAGCAGTGTGCGGCGTGCAGCAGTGTGCGGCGTGCAGCAGTGTGCGGCGTGCAGCAGTGTGAGGCATGCAGCAGTGTGTGGCGTGCAGCAGTGTGTGGCGTGCAGCAGTGTGTGGTGTGGTTTGTAAACAACAAGAAAAGCGGACATCAAAGGAAGAGTGGGAGGAACGTGCAGCAGTGTGTGGTGTGCAGCAGTGTGTGGTGTGCAGCAGTGTGTGGTGTGCTGCAGTGTGTGGCATGCAGCAGTGTTTCGTGTAGCATTGTGAGGGATGCAGCACTGTGTGGTGTGCAGCGGCGTGCAGCAGTGTGCTGTGTGCAGCAGTGTGCTGCGTGCAGCAGTGTTGTGCAGCATGCAGCATGCAGCAGTGAGTAATGCAGCAGTGTGCGGCATGCAGCAGTGTGTGCCATGCAGCAGTGTGTGCTGTGCAGCAGTGTGTGGCGTGCAGAAGTGTTTCGTGTAGCATTGTGCGGCGTGCAGCAGTGTGTGGCGTGCAGCAGTGTGTGGCATGCAGCAGTGTTTCGTGCAGCAGTGTGCGGCGTGCAGCAGTGTGTGGCGTGCAGCGGCGTGCAGCAGTGTGAGGCGTGCAGCAGTGTGAGGCGTGCAGCAGTGTGAGGCGTGCAGCAGTGTGCGGCATGCAGCAGTGTGAGGCGTGCAGCAGTGTGAGGCGTGCAGCAGTGTGAGGCGTGCAGCAGTGTGTGGCGTGCAGCAGTGTTTCATGCAGCAGTGTGAGGCGTGCAGCAGTGTGTGGCGTGCAGCAGTGTGTGGCGTGCAGCAGTGTGTGGTGTGCAGCAGTGTGTGGCATGTGTGTGGCGTGCAGCAGTGTGTGGCGTGCAGCAGTGTGTGGCATGCAGCAGTGTGTGGCATGCAGCAGTGCGTGGCATGCAGCAGTGTGTGGCGTGCAGCAGTGTGTGGCGTGCAGCAGTGTGAGGCGTGCAGCACTGTGTGGCGTGCAGCGGCGTGCAGCAGTGTGCTGCGTGCAGCAGTGTTGTGCAGCATGCAGCAGTGAGTAATGCAGCAGTGTGCAGCAGTGTGTGGCATGCAGCAGTGTGTGCTGTGCAGCAGTGTTTCGTGTAGCATTGTGCGGCGTGCAGCATTGTGCGGCGTGCAGCAGTGTGTGGCATGCAGCGGCATGTAGCAGTGTGTGGCGTGCAGCAGTGTGTGGCGTGCAGCAGTGTGTGGCGTGTAGTAGTGTGCGGCGTGCAGCAGTGTGCAGTGTGCGGCGTGCAGCAGTGTGGCATGCAGCGGCATGCAGGAGTGTGTGGAGTGCAGCAGTGTGTGGCGCGCAGCAGTGTGCGGCGTGCAGCAGTGTGCGCCGTGCAGCAGTGTGAGGCGTGCAGCAGTGTGAGGCGTGCAGCAGTGTGTGGCGTGCAGCAGTGTGTGGCGTGCAGCAGTGTGAGGCGTGCAGCATTGTGAGGCGTGCAGCAGTGTGAGGCGTGCAGCAGTGTTTAATGTAGCAATGTGAGGCGTGCAGCAGTGTTTCGTGTAGCAGTGTGAGGCATGCAGCAGTGTGAGGCGTGCAGCAGTGTGCGGCGTGCAGCAGTGTGCGGCGTGCAGCAGTGTGTGGCATGCAGCAGTGTGAGGCGTGCAGCAGTGTGAAGCGTGCAGCAGTGTGTGGCGTGCAGCAGTGTTTCGTGTAGCAGTGTGAGGCGTGCAGCAGTGTTTCGTGTAGCAGTGTGAGGCGTGCAGCAGTGTGCGGCGTGCAGCAGTGTGCGGCGTGCAGCAGTGTGCGGCGTGCAGCAGTGTGAGGCATGCAGCAGTGTGTGGCGTGCAGCAGTGTGTGGCGTGCAGCAGTGTGTGGTGTGGTTTGTAAACAACAAGAAAAGCGGACATCAAAGGAAGGGTGGGAGGAACGTGCAGCAATGTGTGGTGTGCAGCAGTGTGTGGCATGCAGCAGTGTGTGGTGTGCTGCAGTGTGTGGTGTGCTGCAGTGTGTGGCATGCAGCAGTGTTTCGTGTAGCAGTGTGAGGGATGCAGCACTGTGTGGTGTGCAGCGGCGTGCAGCAGTGTGCTGTGTGCAGCAGTGTGCAGTGTGCAGCAGTGTTGTGCAGCATGCAGCAGTGAGTAATGCAGCAGTTTGCGGCGTGCAGCAGTGTGTGCCGTGCAGCAGTGTGTGGCGTGCAGAAGTGTTTCGTGTAGCATTGTGCGGCATGCAGCAGTGTGTGGCGTGCAGCAGTGTGTGGCATGCAGCAGTGTTTCGTGCAGCAGTGTGCGGCGTGCAGCAGTGTGTGGCATGCAGCAGTGTGTGGCGTGCAGCGGCGTGCAGCAGTGTGAGGCGTGCAGCAGTGTGAGGCGTGCAGCAGTGTGCGGCATGCAGCAGTGTGCGGCATGCAGCAGTGTGAGGCGTGCAGCAGTGTGAGGCGTGCAGCAGTGTGAGGCGTGCAGCAGTGTGTGGCGTGCAGCAGTGTTTCGTGCAGCAGTCTGAGGCGTGCAGCAGTGTGTGGTGTGCAGCAGTGTCTGGCGTGCAGCAGTGTGAGGCGTGCAGCAGTGTGTGGCATGCAGCAGTGTGTGGCGTGCAGCAGTGTGAGGCGTGCAGCAGTGTGAGGCTTGTAGCAGTTTGAGGCGTGCAGCAGTGTGCGGCTTGCAGCAGTGAGCGGCTTGCAGCAGTGTGTAATGCAGCAGTGTGTGCAGCAGTGTGTGGCGTGTAGCAGTGTGCGGCGTGCAGCAGTGTGCGGCGTGCAGCAGTGTGTGGCGTGCAGCAGTGTGCGGCTTGCAGCAGTGTACGGCTTGCAGCAGTGTGTGCAGCAGTGTGTGGCGTGTAGCAGTGTGCGGCGTGCAGCAGTGTGCGGCATGCAGCAGTGTGCGGCGTGCAGCAGTGTGTGGCGTGCAGCAGTGTGTGGCGTGTAGCAGTGTGTGGCGTGCAGCAGTGTGAGGCGTGCAGCATTGTGAGGCGTGCAGCAGTGTGAGGCGTGCAGCAGTGTTTAATGTAGCAGTGTGAGGCGTGCAGCAGTGTTTCGTGTAGCAGTGTGAGGCATGCAGCAGTGTGAGGCGTGCAGCAGTGCGGCGTGCAGCAGTGTGCGGCGTGCAGCAGTGTGTGGCATGCAGCAGTGTGAGGCGTGCAGCAGTGTGAAGCGTGCAGCAGTGTGTGGCGTGCAGCAGTGTTTCGTGTAGCAGTGTGAGGCGTGCAGCAGTGTTTCGTGTAGCAGTGTGAGGCGTGCAGCAGTGTGCGGCGTGCAGCAGTGTGTGGCGTGCAGCAGTGTGCGGCGTGCAGCAGTGTGAGGCATGCATCAGTGTGTGGCGTGCAGCAGTGTGTGGCGTGCAGCAGTGTGTGGTGTGGTTTGTAAACAACAAGAAAAGCGGACATCAAAGGAAGGGTGGGAGGAACGTGCAGCAGTGTGTGGTGTGCAGCAGTGTGTGGCATGCAGCAGTGTGTGGTGTGCTGCAGTGTGTGGCATGCAGCAGTGTTTCGTGTAGCAGTGTGAGGGATGCAGCACTGTGTGGTGTGCAGCGGCGTGCAGCAGTGTGCTGTGTGCAGCAGTGTGCAGTGTGCAGCAGTGTGCTGCGTGCAGCAGTGTTGTGCAGCATGCAGCAGTGAGTAATGCAGCAGTGTGCGGCGTGCAGCAGTGTGTGCCGTGCAGCAGTGTGTGGCGTGCAGAAGTGTTTCGTGTAGCATTGTGCGGCATGCAGCAGTGTGTGGCGTGCAGCAGTGTGTGGCATGCAGCAGTGTTTCGTGCAGCAGTGTGCGGCGTGCAGCAGTGTGTGGCGTGCAGCAGTGTGTGGCGTGCAGCGGCGTGCAGCAGTGTGAGGCGTGCAGCAGTGTGAGGCGTGCAGCAGTGTGCGGCATGCAGCAGTGTGCGGCATGCAGCAGTGTGAGGCGTGCAGCAGTGTGAGGCGTGCAGCAGTGTGAGGCGTGCAGCAGTGTGTGGCGTGCAGCAGTGTTTCGTGCAGCAGTCTGAGGCGTGCAGCAGTGTGTGGCGTGCAGCAGTGTGAGGCGTGCAGCAGTGTGTGGCATGCAGCAGTGTGTGGCGTGCAGCAGTGTGAGGCGTGCAGCAGTGTGAGGCTTGTAGCAGTGTGAGGCATGCAGCAGTGTGCGGCTTGCAGCAGTGAGCGGCTTGCAGCAGTGTGTAATGCAGCAGTGTGTGCAGCAGTGTGTGGCGTGTAGCAGTGTGCGGCGTGCAGCAGTGTGCGGCGTGCAGCAGTGTGTGGCGTGCAGCAGTGTGCGGCTTGCAGCAGTGTACGGCTTGCAGCAGTGTGTAATGCAGCAGTGTGTGCAGCAGTGTGTGGCGTGTAGCAGTGTGCGGCGTGCAGCAGTGTGCGGCGTGCAGCAGTGTGCGGCGTGCAGCAGTGTGTGGCGTGCAGCAGTGTGTGGCGTGTAGCAGTGTGCGGCGTGCAGCAGTGTGCGGCGTGCAGCAGTGTGCGACGTGCAGCAGTGTGAGGCGTGCAGCAGTGTTTCGTGTAGCAGTCTGAGGTGTGCAGCAGTATGAGGCGTGCAGCAGTGTGTGGCGTGCAGCAGTGTGTGGCGTGCAGCAGTGTGTGGTTTGCAGCAGTGTGTGGCATGTGTGTGGCGTGCAGCAGTGTGTGGCATGCAGCAGTGTGTGGCATGCAGCAGTGTGTGGCATGCAGCAGTGTGTGGCGTGCAGCAGTGTGAGGCGTGCAGCACTGTGTGGCGTGCAGCGGCGTGCAGCAGTGTGCTGCGTGCAGCAGTGTCGTGCAGCATGCAGCAGTGAGTAATGCAGCAGTGTGCAGCAGTGTGTGGCATGCAGCAGTGTGTGCCGTGCAGCAGTGTTTCGTGTAGCATTGTGCGGCGTGCAGCATTGTGCGGTGTGCAGCAGTGTGTGGCATGCAGCGGCATGCAGCAGTGTGTGGCGTGCAGCAGTGTGTGGCGTGCAGCAGTGTGTGGCGTGTAGCAGTGTGAGGCGTGCAGCAGTGTTTCGTGTAGCAGTGTTTCGTGTAGCAGTGTGAGGCGTGCAGCAGTGTGCGGCGTGCAGCAGTGTGCGGCGTGCAGCAGTGTGTGGCATGCAGCAGTGTGAGGCGTGCAGCAGTGTGAAGCGTGCAGCAGTGTGTGGCGTGCAGCAGTGTTTCGTGTAGCAGTGTGAGGCGTGCAGCAGTGTTTCGTGTAGCAGTGTGAGGCATGCAGCAGTGTGAGGCGTGCAGCAGTGTGCGGCGTGCAGCAGTGTGCGGCGTGCAGCAGTGTGTGGCATGCAGCAGTGTGAGGCGTGCAGCAGTGTGAAGCGTGCAGCAGTGTGTGGCGTGCAGCAGTGTTTCGTGTAGCAGTGTGAGGCGTGCAGCAGTGTTTCGTGTAGCAGTGTGAGGCGTGCAGCAGTGTGCGGCGTGCAGCAGTGTGCGGCGTGCAGCAGTGTGCGGCATGCAGCAGTGTGAGGCATGCAGCAGTGTGTGGCGTGCAGCAGTGTGTGGCGTGCAGCAGTGTGTGGTGTGGTTTGTAAACAACAAGAAAAGCGGACATCAAAGGAAGGGTGGGAGGAACGTGCAGCAGTGTGTGGCGTGCAGCAGTGTGTGGTGTGCTGCAGTGTGTGGTGTGCTGCAGTGTGTGGCATGCAGCAGTGTTTCGTGTAGCAGTGTGAGGCATGCAGCACTGTGTGGTGTGCAGCGGCGTGCAGCAGTGTGCTGTGTGCAGCAGTGTGCAGTGTGCAGCAGTGTGCTGCGTGCAGCAGTGTTGTGCAGCATGCAGCAGTGAGTAATGCAGCAGTGTGCGGCGTGCAGCAGTGTGTGCCGTGCAGCAGTGTGTGCCGTGCAGCAGTGTGTGGCGTGCAGAAGTGTTTCGTGTAGCATTGTGCGGCGTGCAGCAGTGTGTGGCATGCAGCAGTGTTTCGTGCAGCAGTGTGCGGCGTGCAGCAGTGTGTGGCGTGCAGCAGTGTGTGGCGTGCAGCAGTGTGTGGCGTGCAGCAATGTGAGGCATGCAGCAGTGTGAGGCGTGCAGCAGTGTGAGGCGTGCAGCAGTGTGCGGCATGCAGCAGTGTGAGGCGTGCAGCAGTGTGAGGCGTGCAGCAGTGTGAGGCGTGCAGCAGTGTGTGGCGTGCAGCAGTGTTTCGTGCAGCAGTCTGAGGCGTGCAGCAGTGTGTGGTGTGCAGCAGTGTGTGGCGTGCAGCAGTGAGAGGCGTGCAGCAGTGTTTCGTGTAGCAGTGTGTGGCGTGCAGCAGTGTGTGGCGTGCAGCAGTGTGTGGCGTGCAGCAGTGTGTGGCGTGCAGCAGTGTGAGGCTTGTAGCAGTGTGAGGCGTGCAGCAGTGTGCGGCTTGCAGCAGTGTGCGGCTTGCAGCAGTGTGTAATGCAGCAGTGTGTGCAGCAGTGTGTGGCGTGTAGCAGTGTGCGGCGTGCAGCAGTGTGCGGCGTGCAGCAGTGTGTGGCGTGCAGCAGTGTGCGGCTTACAGCAGTGTGCGGCTTGCAGCAGTGTGTAATGCAGCAGTGTGTGCAGCAGTGTGTGGCGTGTAGCAGTGTGCGGCGTGCAGCAGTGTGCGGCGTGCAGCAGTGTGAGGCGTGCAGCAGTGTGTGGCGTGCAGCAGTGTGTGGCGTGCATGTGAGAAGTTGGCCTGGTATATGATGCTCACTAGTTAAAGTGATCACCTTGTACCATGCCAAGCAACCCTTATGGTGTGGTTGTAAGTCAACCTTTTCGGACTAGCTGCCCTAGTGGTAGCGTAGGCTAAGCAGTCTTTGAGGCTAAACTCGTGAAGCGTGTTAAGCCAGCTGTTTTACCAAATGTAACCCCCTTTTATACCAATGAAAGGACACCACACAGATATATATTCAAAATATATATGTATTTATTTCTCAAAGTAACCCCTAGTCTCTTTATGAGCACAGGAGCACAAATCGTCAAACAAGATTACAGTAGAATACACAGAAGTTGCACTTTATATGGATAGGCCCTGGTGGCCACTCGAACCATATACTAAAATAGTGGTATAAGTACCACGAACAGAAAAGGGAAAAGGCCTAGGGCCTCTAGAATCGCTTGGCCTACAAGGAGCTAACTTCAGTTAGTGACCAGGAGGTCCACGGGTGGCGTGTGCAGAGCAAATAGTCACACGCGTGCTCCCATAGGTTTCAATGGGTGCGTAAAAAGTACAAAGTTACTGCAAAGAGGATCTTCCGGATGGACTAGGAACTCAAGATTTGGAACACAGGCACTAGAGATGTAATACTACACTTGGGCACAGGTGTGCCAGCTTTACCTCACCCACAGGAAGCGGGTGCATAGGCCTCGAAGTGCGTCGGGTTTCTTCTATCTGTTCCGTGGAGCTTGAAGACAAAGATGCTGCAGGCGGTCGGTCCGGGAGAGATGCAGTGGATCCAAGAGTGGATCGGAGATGTGAAGACCTGTAAGCAGAGGGGACAGTGTTCACAGTCACTAGCCAGTGACCAGCGTGGCACCAGGTGGGTACCAGGCAATGTCGGGTGCAAACAGGAAGAAAGGTGTAGCTTGTCTCTGCAGCCACGTGGTCCCTGGAGGTCGACGACGTCTAGGAGTCGGTTCACGAGCTGTCCCACGCAGGCTCTCGCTGTCGGCGGTGTCGGCGACTTGATCGAAGCAAACAAGCCTTGGCAAAAGCAATTGTTGTAGGAAATGAAATAAGCTGATGGTTCTGACCAGCAAGGTCAGAAGGACTGCTCCTTTGGAGGGGAGCAAGGGCCAGTCTGGAGCAACCAGACCAGCGGTGTATTTCATGAAGTTCGTCGCCAAGATGGCCACTAGCCAGCGGGCCAGCAACCGGTTAGGCGCGTCGAGTGGCAAAATGCAGAAGGGCCCCACGCAGATCGTGGAGATGCTGGAGGGCTCACCTTTGGTGCAGATGCTGCTCGAGGGTTGGGCTTCTCAGATCCCAAAGCACAACTCGGAGGGAGCCTCGGTTGTTGCACTTGTCAGCTTGTCGTGGTCGTTTCAAGATGGCTGGCTCCACGTGTCTCGGTGCCTCCACGGGTCTCCTCTTTTCAGGGACTGTGGATCGGGCGGTAAGAGGTCTGGAGGTCCACGTCTTGTCAGGCTCTGGGCTCGGGCTCCGGCGGGAGGCGGCGGCAAAGCAGACGTTGATTCGCTGGATGGTGCTTGCGTTAGCAAGGTGGTCACTCCCTGACCACAGGGGAGATTTCCTTCAGTCTTCTGTGCAGCAGAATGTCGAAGTTCCCGTCTTCTTCTTAGTTTCAAGTTGATTCCAGGATGTCTGAAGTCTTAGGACACAGCTCCTACCTTTAAGCGGATTCTAGGGGCCGGACTACCTGCTAGGTCCCTCCCTATGGGTGGGACCAGGAAGGGGGGTGGTTACACCCCCAATCCTTTGTCCAGTTCGCCCCAGGCCCGGGACTGGTGTGCCCCAGGACCGGTTTGAACTGGCATATGCACTGAGGCTCCTTGTGAGCCACAGGCATGTCTGGTTTCTTTCAAGCCCTACCTGACCAATACACAAAATCCTGTCTGGGGTGGTGCATGCACCTCCCCTGGCAGGAAACCCTTTGTCCACACCTCCCAAGCTGGAAGGACTCCCTGCAGCAGGAGGGCAGACTTGTGTCTGGGGTGGCAGCATCCATTTTGTGGAGCTGAGGCTATGTCTGATTTTACCCGGGTTTCAGGTACTGTACATGTCGTGTCCCTCTAGAAGGGTGGAATGCTAACCCCGTCGCCAGAATTGGCGAGGGGTTAGTATTCCAATTCGTATGACACCTTACTCGACATGTTTTGATAAAGCCAAACCAAAGTTAGCATTTAACCGCGAGGTTCATAATGCACTTAAGAGTATATGGTATGACGATATCTGGAAACAGTAGAAGGAAGTTGTTCCGACCACTGCAGACAGGCTCAGCTCATGCCAGAGCACCATCTCACAAGGAACCAAGCACTCTGCCTTCAGGATTGTTAAGGCCTGCCATAGGAGTGACTTATAGGTTACCAGGTGTCCCATTTAAGGTTAGGTATAGGTATACTACACCTTAGTAAGAGGTGATTACACCAACTTACCCCAGCGAGTGATCAGCCAGTTGTGTCAAATTGTTAGGCCAAGCCTGGGGTGGCATAATACATGCTTCAGCCCCTGGCAGGCCTTGGGTACACCAATGCCCTGGGTACCTAGTGTACACTGGTACAGGGGCTGACAGGGTGATCCAACCAATTGGGTATGTACCTAGGGTACATGGAGTCCATTTTAAAGAGAGAACAGCCAGGCTGAGATCCTGAATAGCAGGATCTCAGGCCAACTAAGTCGAAAAACCAGCTAGACACTAGGCAAAAATTTGGGGGTAACCATAGTCAGATATCCACCTTCCTACACAACCCCCCCCCCCAAACGAAGGGAGATAAGGCTGACCTTGACCAGGTAAGCCTATATTGCCCAAGTGGCCATATAAGGAGTGTTGGACAGGCCACATGAAGGGCTTGCTCCCTCCCCGCATGACAGGGCCCAAGCCCCGGCCCTCCAGGTGTTACCCACAAGAACAACCCGCACCCCGTCTCCCGACGGAACTCCTGCCCCCGGACATCCATGTATCATGGGGCCGAACCACTACCGGCTCCCCCGGCCGGACCAGCCGCCATCTTGGACACTGCACCACGAGGCCGCGTGGCCTCAGCCCGACCCTAACCCTGGGCCTGGCCAGGCCCCGACATCCCGGCACCACCATCCACCCAGGAGGTGAACGGACCACTTGGCAGGTCAATGGGAGAAAGAAGTGTCGATGGCTCTCCCCCGCCAGGTGCCAATCGCCCTCCAGCTCCCCCGGGCGCTGGCTCCACCCCCCTGCTGGGTGTCTGGACTCCCTCATCCCGGACCTTCCGACCTCCAAGTGCGAGGGTCCGGACATCAAAGGGCGCCAGACCTATAACTAGGGCAGCTCCAGAGCAGGGAGGCAGTTGTATCCTGGAGTCGAGAGACACCGAGAAGAACTCAGCCTTGAAGGACTACCGGCGCTGCCGTAGCCCTGCCTTGTGAACTATCGTCCTGCCTGCTGGCGCTGCCGCGGCCTTCTGCATCCTCCATCCTCGTCGGGACCTGCTGGCGCTGCCGCGGACCGTTGTAACGACCACCTTCATCGGGACCTGCTGGCGCTGCCGCGGACCGTGTAACGACCACCTTCATCGGGATCTGCTGGCGCTGCCGCGGACCGTGTAACGACCACCTTCACCGGGACCTGCTGGCGCTGCCGCGGCCCGTCCAAAGCTAGAACATCGAGCTCGAGGATTGTGAGCTATCCATCACACCATCTCAGCTACCAGATTGGTAACCAGACTGTCCCGCTACCCCCTTTCCCAAACCAAGAGACTGAAATCGAGGGGACCCCTGAGTCCAGACCTCCTTGTACCATTCCATCGTACCTTAAGAAATCGCTTATAAAGAACGTTAAATCCTATCCTTGTGTGGTGTATATCTGTGGGGGGAAAGTTACTCATCTGTACGATCGCTGGAGACAGCTCTCCCCGGAGACCTCTCCCCTTGTCCTCGGCCGACCCTCCCGGTCCGTCTAACATTGGTGGCCAGCGGCGCGATCCGAATCAACGCGTAATCGTACAGAGAGTAGCTCACCCCACGACAAAACCACAATGTCAACCAAAGAGAGCGGATCCACCGAGAAATTCCAGATGGATAAATTGGAAGAGTACAGCCATCGTGAATTGAAACAATTCTGCATGGAACTAGGCATTGCTACCACCGGCCTGAGTACCAAAGACGATTTTAAGCACGCCATTGAGTCGTGGGCAGAAACCGGGGTCGCCAGATCCCCAGACCGAAACGGTGCAGCATCAGAGAGGAACGCCACGGCTCCCGAGGAGCGAGGAACGGGCCTCTCGCAGGAAGAGATCCAAGAAAGAGAAAAAAACAGACTACATGAGTTAGAAATGGCACGGCTCAAAATGGACGGTGAACTAAAATTAGCCGAGCAAAAACTGAACCTAGAACATCTGCGGCTCCGAGAAGAACGGGAAGAAAAACAGAGGCAGAGAGAGCTCGAAGAAAAAAGATTAGCATACGAACACGAGCGCAAACTGGCAGAAATAGAACTACGGAAGCAGAACAAAGAACCGGAGGTGCCCGAGCGACCGCGCACCCCGGGAGCGACAGACAAGAAAGTCCACATCCCCAAGGATGTCGTCCGAGAGTATGTCCGAGAGGACGACATACAACAGTGGTTCAAGGCCTACGAGATCGCCATGACCTCCCACCGGATCGATCGAAGTGACTGGGGAGCCGGCCTATGGGGGAGGTTCGTCAACGAAGGCCGCGATGCCCTGCTACAGCTCCCAGACCATCAGATGTCATCCTATGACCACATGAAGGCTGCCCTCCTCACCCGATATGGGCTCACACCCGAAATGTACCGCCAGAGGTTTCGGGACTGCACCCGGATCCCGGGTACAACTTGGGTGGAATATGTCAACTATTTCAGCCGAGCCTTCGAGGGTTGGATCAAGGGAAGCCACGTAACGACCTACGAGCAACTTTTTAATCTCAGGGTGTGGGAGCACCTCTCTAACAACTGCTTCGTCGAGCTCAGGCAGCACCTCCTCGACAGTAAATTGACTGACCCACGGCAACTCGCCGCCGAAGCTGACCGGTGGGAAAGCACCCGAGTGGGCCGGAGAGGGCCACACGAGCAGAACCGGAACAACCAAGGTCAGCACCGTCCCCGAGGAGGAGGCCAGGGGCGAGGGAGAGACACCGTCCCGGCCGCTCCCGCTGCCAGCACCCCGCCCCCGGCCAGCCGGGGGAACCCCCCGATGCGCCCGGGGTTCCGGGCCAACGTCACGTGTCACCGATGCCAGCGAGTCGGCCACTACGCCAATGACCCGAACTGTCCACAGAACCAAACTCCAAAACCCCGCCAGGTAGCTGCCGCCGCCCTGGGGGGAGAACAAATCTCCGAAGAACAAGAAGAATACGAGCAGGCACAAGAAGAGTGGGAACCGGCCGCCATGGTTCTAGCGTGCCTAGGGGGAAAAGACATGGTCCCGCGGGCCCCCCTACCCGCCAACACCAGAAAATATAGCCAGTGGGTGAACATTAATGGGCGCCGGGCCGAAGCCCTACGTGACACAGGGGCCAGTGTGACGGCCGTCCGCTGTCACCTGGTAAAGCCAGAGCAGATCCTGCCGAACATTCTCTAACCCGTCCGCTCAGCCGACAATTCGGAGAGTCTATGTCGGATGGCCTGCGTCCCCTTCGAATGGGGAGGGGTCTCCGGCATGTTGAAGGTGACGGTCCGGGATGATGCCCCCGTGGACTGTCTCCTGGGGAATGATCTTGAGAGTTCCCCGTGGGCCGCCGTCGAAAGAAGAGAGCACCTGGGGATGCTGGGCCTCCCGGACTGGGCGTGCGTAACCACCCGGTCCATGGCCGCCCGTGCCATCCCCCGACCAGAAGAACCAGAATGGCCTGCACCTCCTCCCCCGATCGCTCCAGTAGAGGACACCGACTATACCGACCCCCCAGAGCAAACCCCCGAAGGGGTCGCCCAGCCCCAGGACCTTCCCGACCTGGCTCAGTGGCGTCAAGAAGGGGGGCCCACCCAGGAACAGTTCCGTCAAGAGCAGAAGACCTGTCCCTCCCTCGAGGGACTCCGCCAGCAAGCCATCGCCCAGAGCGCAGGGGACACCACCAAAGCCCATTGGGTCTATTGGGATAACGACCTGTTATACAGTGAGCAGAGAATCGCGGAGTTAGGGGCCAGTCGAGTGCTGGTGGTGCCCCTCCGTTTCAGAGACTTCCTGTTAAATTTGGCCCACGATGTCCCTCTGGCTGGACACCTGGGCCAGGACAAAACCTACAGTCGCCTGGTGACCCACTTTTTCTGGCCGAAGATGCGAAACGACGTCCTCAACCACTGCCGGTCCTGCCCCACGTGCCAGGCCAGCGGGAAGAGCGGCCGCAAACTCAAAGCACCTCTGCAACCCTTCCCAGTTGTCACCACCCCGTTCGAGAGGGTGGGAATAGACATTGTGGGGCCCCTGGACCCCCGCACAGCACAAGGACATCGGTTCATCCTGGTACTGGTGGACCACGCCACCCGCTACCCCGAGGCTGTGCCCCTGCGAACTGTAACAGCTCCGGTGGTCGGCCGGGCCTTAATGGGGATCTTCTCCCGGGTGGGCTTCCCCCGAGAAGTCGTCAGCGACCGA
Source organism: Triturus cristatus (assembly GCF_964204655.1). Lineage (NCBI taxonomy): Eukaryota > Metazoa > Chordata > Amphibia > Caudata > Salamandridae > Triturus > Triturus cristatus. The sequence goes on along the minus strand of NC_140579.1, from coordinate 1,126,342,082 downwards.
GGCACAAACTTTATTTCGAAATATATGAAGTCCCTCTGGCAACAGTGCGGGGTCACCTACCGATTCACGACCCCCTATCATCCTCAAGGAAACGGACTAGTTGAGCGATTCAACCGCACGCTCAAGGGAATGATTGGGGGATTGGAAGAGCCCCTCCGTCGCCAGTGGGATGTACTACTTCCGTGCCTCCTCTTCGCCTATCGAGAAGTTCCCCAGAAGTCCCTCGGTTTTAGCCCTTTCGAACTCTTGTACGGGCACCCTGTGCGAGGGCCCCTCAGCCTAGTCAAAGAAGGTTGGGAGATGGCCCCCCTAAAGACCCCTCCAGACGTCTTCAAGTACCTCCTGACACTACGCAATCAGACCCGGCGATTCAGGGAAATGGCAAAAGCGAATCTTGAGGCCAGTCAGGAGGACATGAAAAAATGGTACGATCAAAATGCCTCCTCTGTCGAATTCGAACCTGGTCAGCAAGTGTGGGTGATGTCCCCCACCGAACCATGTGCCTTGCAGGACAAGTGGACGGGGCCCTTCAAAGTGGTCGAACGCAAGAGCCCAGTCACCTATCTCATCGATATGGAGTCTCCCCGGAACCCCCTCCGGGTCCTCCACACCAACAGACTCAAACCCCACTTTGTGCGCTCGGAACTCAGCCTCCTGATGGCTACAGACAGTGGGGCGGAAGAAGACTCCGAGCCTCTCCCTGATCTCCTGAAGACTCAGGAGAAAGATGGCTCCGTGGACGGGGTCCGGCTCTCCGAGGCCCTCACCCCAGAGCAGCGCCAAGGCTGCCGGGACCTCCTGCTGCAGTTTGCTACTTTGTTTTCCCTCACCCCAGGGGTCACCCCCTGGTGCTTGCACGACGTAGACACTGGGGACAGTCCCCCTATCAGACACCGGGCCTACCGCGTACCAGATCGGGTGCGGGCCTGCATCCAAGAGGAAATATCCAAGATGCTCACGCTCTGGGTCATCGAGCCCTCGGACAGCCCCTGGGCCAGCCCGGTCGTGCTGGTCCCCAAAGCTGCTGCCCCCGGCACCACTCCTGAACTCCGATTCTGCGTCGACTATCGGGGCTTGAATGCTGTCACCAGGACCGACGCTCATGCCATCCCCCGAGCGGATGAATTGATCGACCGCATGGGGGCTGCCCGCTACCTCAGCATCTTCGATCTGACAGCGGGCTACTGGCAGATCGGTCTCACACCCCGGGCCCAAGAACGGTCCGCCTTTTCTACCCCCGATGGCCACTACCACTTCAAGGTCATGCCCTTCGGCATGAGGAATGCCCCAGCTACCTTTCAGCGACTAGTGAACCAGGTCTTGGCGGGGCTCGAGGAGTTCAGCGCCGCCTACCTGGACGATATCGCTGTGTACAGCCGCCACTGGTCCGACCACCTCCACCACCTCCGAGAGGTCCTGCAGGCCCTCCAGCGGGCCGGCCTCACAATCAAGGCCGGCAAGTGCCAAATTGGTCAGGGATCCGTGACCTACCTCGGACACCAGGTGGGAAGCGGTCTGGTGGCCCCTCTGCAACTCAAAATCGCTGCCATCCAGTCCTGGCAGCCCCCAGTCACGCAGACCGAGGTCCGAGCCTTCTTGGGGCTCACCGGCTACTACCGGCGGTTCGTGAGGGACTATGGCAGCATTGTGGGGCCCCTCACGGGTCTCACGTCCAAAAACCACCCGAAGAAGATTAACTGGACCCCCGACTGTCAAGCGGCCTTCGAGAAGCTGAAAGCCGCCCTGTGCACTGCCCCTGTGCTCCAGGCCCCCGATTACAGTCGGGAATTCATTGTGCAAACGGACGCCTCCGACCACGGCATCGGGGCGGTTCTCTCCCAGCTGAACCCCGAGGGTCTTGACCAGCCGGTGGCCTTCATCAGCAGACGCCTCCTGGCCCGAGAACAGCGCTGGAGCACAATCGAGAGGGAGGCCTTCGCAGTGGTGTGGGCCCTCAAAAAGCTCCGGCCCTATCTCTTCGGTACCCACTTCCGGGTGCAAACAGATCATCGACCCTCTGCAGTGGCTAATGCAGATGCGGGGGGAAAACCCCAAACTATTGCGCTGGTCCATCTCCCTGCAGGGGATGGACTTCACTGTGGAACATCGACCGGGCCAAGACCACGCCAACGCAGATGGCCTGTCACGCTTTTTCCGCCTCGACGAGGAGAGTCCCCAAGAGGATGGGTGACTCTCCCCGCCTTCAGCTGGGGGGGACGCATGTTGGACAGGCCACATGAAGGGCTTGCTCCCTCCCCGCATGACAGGGCCCAAGCCCCGGCCCTCCAGGTGTTACCCACAAGAACAACCCGCACCCCGTCTCCCGACGGAACTCCTGCCCCCGGACATCCATGTATCATGGGGCCGAACCACTACCGGCTCCCCCGGCCGGACCAGCCGCCATCTTGGACACTGCACCACGAGGCCGCGTGGCCTCAGCCCGACCCTAACCCTGGGCCTGGCCAGGCCCCGACATCCCGGCACCACCATCCACCCAGGAGGTGAACGGACCACTTGGCAGGTCAATGGGAGAAAGAAGTGTCGATGGCTCTCCCCCGCCAGGTGCCGATCGCCCTCCAGCTCCCCCGGGCGCTGGCTCCACCCCCCTGCTGGGTGTCTGGACTCCCTCATCCCGGACCTTCCGACCTCCAAGTGCGAGGGTCCGGACATCAAAGGGCGCCAGACCTATAACTAGGGCAGCTCCAGAGCAGGGAGGCAGTTGTATCCTGGAGTCGAGAGACACCGAGAAGAACTCAGCCTTGACGGACTACCGGCGCTGCCGTAGCCCTGCCTTGTGAACTATCGTCCTGCCTGCTGGCGCTGCCGCGGCCTTCTGCATCCTCCATCCTCGTCGGGACCTGCTGGCGCTGCCGCGGACCGTTGTAACGACCACCTTCATCGGGACCTGCTGGCGCTGCCGCGGACCGTGTAACGACCACCTTCATCGGGACCTGCTGGCGCTGCCGCGGACCGTGTAACGACCACCTTCACCGGGACCTGCTGGCGCTGCCGCGGCCCGTCCAAAGCTAGAACATCGAGCTCGAGGATTGTGAGCTATCCATCACACCATCTCAGCTACCAGATTGGTAACCAGACTGTCCCGCTACCCCCTTTCCCAAACCAAGAGACTGAAATCGAGGGGACCCCTGAGTCCAGACCTCCTTGTACCATTCCATCGTACCTTAAGAAATCGCTTATAAAGAACGTTAAATCCTATCCTTGTGTGGTGTATATCTGTGGGGGGGAAGTTACTCATCTGTACGATCGCTGGAGACGGCTCTCCCCGGAGACCTCTCCCCTTGTCCTCGGCCGACCCTCCCGGTCCGTCTAACAAGGAGGAACCAGCACTGGCATGGTTACCCCCTGTCTCATGGTCCACTAAGCAATCCCTCACCCTAAGGGTATCAGAGGGTCTCCACCATAGGGAATCTCTACCTTTGGTGTGTCTTGGCAAAGTAAAAGGCTGGTGTTGAGATGGAGTACTGAAGTGAGTGTCCTCAAAGTGAGGCCTCACCTTCCTCCAATCCCTCTCCACCATGGATGCCTTTCTTTCCTTAACTGAGTTGCACTGTGCTCTCAGGGTCAGCCTCTGGCTACCTAAAGCTGGAGGCTGGGTCCCTTTTGTGGGCTTACTGGAGGGACAGGTCAGGTCTGGGGCCCTAAGGTCCCATGTTTGCCTGTACCCAACAGAATCCCTCTGGGGGAGGTCCCTAACTACCTGTAAAGGAGATCCCTCAGGAATGTTTTTATCCATCACCTGACTAGGGCTACTAGCCAGGCAATCCTCATTCTTTTGATGGGGGGGTTCTGGTGGACAGGGGCCCTCTTGGGGTCCACTGGCCTCCCTGACCTCTGCAGCCCTGGGCTGACTGAGGCAGGGTAGAGAGAGGCAGGCTACCTGCACCAGACTGGGTCCCACCTTGGAAGGGGCCACTGACATCAGAGGCTCTCCCAGGCCAGGCCTGGCTACCTCTGGGGCAGTTCCTTCACAAGGGGTGAGGTCAGCTCCCTGAGGAGGCTGACTTTTTCCTAATGTCTGGGGAGAGGGAGACTTTTCTTCCTCCCCACTACTCTCTGTTTGTGTGGAGTGATCCATAGTTTCAGGCTTCACTACACCTATGTCAGTCTGAGTATAGGCTGAGACCATTACAGCCTTGCCAACCTTTTCAGGGGGGCACTCAGTTTGTGTTTGAGCTGTGACTGTCACAGCTCTGCCAGTCTCTACAGGGAAGTCTGTCTGTGCCTGGGCTGTGGCTACCACTGCCCTTCCAACCTTTCCAGGGAGGAAATCTATTTGGACAGGGGTTGTGAATGGCACAACCCCACTACCCTTGTGTGAAAGGCCTACCATTTTAGAATGGGTGTCTTATTCAACTCCAGCCCAAGCTGAGAGTTCTAAGTCATTCCCCAGTAAGCAGTCTACAGGCAAGGTTGGGGACACTGCCACCCTTTTAGGGCCAGTGACACCTCCCCAGCTGAGGCATACCTCTGCCATGGGATGACTGTTCTGTTTGCCATCAATGTTGGTCACCTGGTAGGAGAAACCAGGCAAAAGCTGCTCAGAGGGAACTAGCCAATGGGCCACCATTGTGATGCTAGCTCCAGTGTCTCTGTAGGCCTCAGCTTTTGTACCATTGATGTAGGGCTCCTGTCTGTACCTACCCAAAGTGTTGGGACAGGCAGTGAAGTTGGCAAACCCCATGCCACCATCACAGACAAGAGTATCTGCTGCAGGGGAATTGGCTAAGCCAGGGTCCCCCTGTGTTCCCCAAGTAAACCCACCCAAATTTTTGGGGGCACTCCCACCACCTGGGGGATTACTGCTGACAGTAATAGGTGGTGTGACAGGAGTAATTGGAGGGACAGTTTTGTTTGTAGCCCTTGGGCGACTGCTGTCAGTTTTCCAATGCCCAGGAGTTTTACACTCATGGCAGTAAGGCTTTTTACCTGTGGTAGAGGAGGGAGCTTGGGACCCACCACCCTGTGTGGAGTTTTGGGGCCCTGAGGAAGATTTCTCTTTTGCCTTATCCCCTCCCTTCTCTTGAGGTTTGGTGGTATCTTTCTTTTGGTCACCACTCTGATTCTTAGGCCTGATCCTGGTCCTGACCCATTTATCTGCCCTCTTTCCCAATTCTTGGGGAGAGGTCAAATCTGAGTCTACCAGGTGTTGATGGAGGAGCTGGTTTTGACAGTTACTTAAAATCTGTTCTCTCATCATCAAATTGTACAATCCTGTATAATCAGATACCTTACTTCCCAGCAACCAACCCTCCAAAGCCTTAGTGGCACATTCAACATATTCAGACCAGTCCTGAGTCTGTGTCTTTTGGGTGTCTCTGAACATTAACCTGTACTGTTCAGTGGTTAAGCCTAACCCATCAACCAGAACACTCTTCAGGACTCTGTAGTTTCTGACATCCTCTTCTCTAACACTGAGGAGTCTGTCTCTGCCTCTTCCTTCAAAGGAGAGCCAGAGGATTGCTGCCCACTGGTCTTCAGGAACCTGCTGTACTTTGCAGGCTCTCTCAAGAGCAGTTATCCATTTGTGGATGTCATCCCCACTTTTGTAGGGGGGCACAACCTTAGACAGGTTCCTATTATCAAAGACCCTATCTTTGTCCTTAGGGACAATGCTGCCACCAGTGGGTATAGACCCACTCTCTCTAGGTTGCCTAGCCTTCCTCAGTTTTTCTTCCATCAGGGCTACTTCTAGCTCCTGCTTCCTGATCCTCAGCTGGGCTTCCTGCATTCTGGCCTCATGTTCCCTCCTCTGAGGGGTGGTCATCCTTTTCCTGGAGTGACCTTGAGAGCCTCTAGAGCCATGAGAAGCATTGGAGTCACCTGAGCGATTCCTTTGCCTCCCAAGCCCTGTGTTAAGTCCACTGGGGAGATCCAATGGGGTAAACCCACTGTCAGTCCCCAATAGCCTTAGTTTAGCTGGGCCAAGTATAACACTTGGCACTGGGCTAGTTCTCCCTTCCTCATCACTACTTTCTGTATCAGCCCCTTTATCACTCTCATCCTCTGTGGTATTATTGCCATCTAAGGGGTGACTATTGGAACTGGGTACCTCTGTAGCATCTTCAGAAGGGGGGCCTTCTGTTCCTGTCCCTAAGGGGGCTAACTGGGAAGCTTTCTTGAGCTCTCTCTGATTCTCATCATTTTGCAAGAGTTCTCTGAGCTCAGCAGAGGTAGGGTTCTTGGGCTGTTTAAGGCCTCTAAGAGTTGCCAAATGCCTGAGCTCATTCTGATTAAGGGTAGCAAAGATGGATGGTGCCCTCTGGGGGTCACTCTCAACAGAGATGGGTACAGTGGACCCCTCTGCCCCAGCCATTGCTCTTAAGTGTGGGTGGATGTGTTGCAATCTACCTACACTTGGGTTTACCTACTAAACCTATCTAGTAGTTGTAGTCAGGGTGTGCTACTCCCTTTGCTCTACAACAACTAAGTTCAGTAGAACTTATGTATATCTAATCTTGTTTTATATGTACCTACAGGTACCTATGTGATCTTTCAATTGGTAACCAAGAGATTACAATGGTAAAACACAGCAAGCTCAAATCCCACCGCTGCTCACCAATGTGAGAAGTTGGCCTGGTATATGATGCTCACTAGTTAAAGTGATCACCTTGTACCATGCCAAGCAACCCTTATGGTGTGGTTGTAAGTCAACCTTTTCGGACTAGCTGCCCTAGTGGTAGCGTAGGCTAAGCAGTCTTTGAGGCTAAACTCGTGAAGCGTGTTAAGCCAGCTGTTTTACCAAATGTAACCCCCTTTTATACCAATGAAAGGACACCACACAGATATATATTCAAAATATATATGTATTTATTTCTCAAAGTAACCCCTAGTCTCTTTATGAGCACAGGAGCACAAATCGTCAAACAAGATTACAGTAGAATACACAGAAGTTGCACTTTATATGGATAGGCCCTGGTGGCCACTCGAACCATATACTAAAATAGTGGTATAAGTACCACGAACAGAAAAGGGAAAAGGCCTAGGGCCTCTAGAATCGCTGGGCCTACAAGGAGCTAACTTCAGTTAGTGACCAGGAGGTCCACGGGTGGCGTGTGCAGAGCAAATAGTCACACGCGTGCTCCCATAGGTTTCAATGGGTGCGTAAAAAGTACAAAGTTACTGCAAAGAGGATCTTCCGGATGGACTAGGAACTCAAGATTTGGAACACAGGCACTAGTGATGTAATACTACACTTGGGCACAGGTGTGCCAGCTTTACCTCACCCACAGGAAGCGGGTGCATAGGCCTCGAAGTGCGTCGGGTTTCTTCTATCTGTTCCGTGGAGCTTGAAGACAAAGATGCTGCAGGCGGTCGGTCCGGGAGAGATGCAGTGGATCCAAGAGTGGATCGGAGATGTTGAAGACCTGTAAGCAGAGGGGACAGTGTTCACAGTCACTAGCCAGTGACCAGCGTGGCACCAGGTGGGTACCAGGCAATGTCGGGTGCAAACAGGAAGAAAGGTGTAGCTTGTCTCTGCAGCCACGTGGTCCCTGGAGGTCGACGACGTCCAGGAGTCGGTTCACGAGCTGTCCCACGCAGGCTCTCGCTGTCGGCGGTGTCGGCGACTTGATCGAAGCAAACAAGCCTTGGCAAAAGCAATTGTTGTAGGAAATGAAATAAGCTGATGGTTCTGACCAGCAAGGTCAGAAGGACTGCTCCTTTGGAGGGGAGCAAGGGCCAGTCTGGAGCAACCAGACCAGCGGTGTATTTCGTGAAGTTCGTCACCAAGATGGCCACTAGCCAGCGGGCCAGCAACCGGTTAGGCGCGTCGAGTGGCAAAATGCAGAAGGGCCCCACGCAGATCGTGGAGATGCTGGAGGGCTCACCTTTGGTGCAGATGCTGCTCGAGGGTTGGGCTTCTCAGATCCCAAAGCACAACTCGGAGGGAGCCTCGGTTGTTGCACTTGTCAGCTTGTCGTGGTCGTTTCAAGATGGCTGACTCCACGTGTCTCGGTGCCTCCACGGGTCTCCTCTTTTCAGGGACTGTGGATCGGGCGGTAAGAGGTCTGGAGGTCCAGGTCTTGTCAGTCTCTGGGCTCGGGCTCCGGCGGGAGGCGGCGGCAAAGCAGACGTTGATTCGCTGGATGGTGCTTGCGTTAGCAAGGTGGTCACTCCCTGACCACAGGGGAGATTTCCTTCAGTCTTCTGTGCAGCAGAATGTCGAAGTTCCCGTCTTCTTCTTAGTTTCCAGTTGATTCCAGGATGTCTGAAGTCTTAGGACACAGCTCCTACCTTTAAGCGGATTCTAGGGGCCGGACTACCTGCTAGGTCCCTCCCTATGGGTGGGACCAGGAAGGGGGGTGGTTACACCCCCAATCCTTTGTCCAGTTCGCCCCAGGCCCGGGATTGGTGTGCCCCAGGACCGGTTTGAACTGGCATATGCACCGAGGCTCCTTGTGAGCCACAGGCATGTCTGGTTTCTTTCAAGCCCTACCTGACTGTGGTAAATAATTTAATTACCGGTACTTAATTTGATGCGGAAAATTAATAAGAATAGCTCAGTAAAATAAGAGGCAGAATCCGTGGTATTAGAGATTCGGAACGGGCTTTATTCCAATAACAATGGAACATAATTCGAATTATGGGCCTTCTATTCCATCACCACGAAAGTTCAGGAAGGAAGGAACAATACATTATTGACAGGTAATCATTTTTATAGAAGAGGCATTACAGTGAAACAGATGCAGGAGGCGTAACAGTTGATAACAGAGATAAAGACATACATGCGTAACTAAAATGGGTGTAACTAGGCGTAACTAAAGAACGTCATTAGGTATGATGTCACAAATGGGTGGTTCCATGAAAGAATTTCGCAATGTCAGCAAAAATACTTGGCAGAGATGTGCGCGCAGCAGCATGACGTGTGATTTGACGTGCAACTAGGGGGAGAAAGGGACTTGACATTTAGCTCTACATGTGGAGACAGAAGTCTGGGGTTATGTCAACCTAATCCCAAATCATATCTAATATCCTATGTTTAAAGAACTGTGTTATCCAAAAAGAGAGATCTCTTAGGATAGAATCTTATTCTATACTGACTATACTGACTGTTAGTGCGTGTACAAGCGTCTAAGTGTCTACACTAGATGCGAGGGGGTAGGAATATTCCATGGTAACAGGGTTTATGAATTACTTGCATGAGGACAGCGAGGCCTGGCCCCTTTGCACGGTAGCTGGAGGAATGTTTACCTAAACTGCTAGACAGGAATGCATCGGATGAGGGGCGGAGGAGATAATCTTGAAGGTGAAATACAGTTTTCTGGCAGGCTACGGGCTGGATCAGGCACCGTTAGCCGCACAGGGAGTAGGACAAAGTTCATGGTCACAGATGCAGGCTCAGACTGGAGCTTTCAGAGGCAGAAGGCAGGAAAAGGCTTGAAGACAGAATTCGGGCCTACTCGCCTGAATCTGTAGAAATGGGATAAATGAACCATATAAAGCCGGTGGCCTTTCATACTTAGGAATAGAATATCCGGCCCATTCATGGCGGATCTGAAAGAGGACATGTTGACGGTGGACGCACATGTATTTGCGTCTTCATAACTGGAACTGGAGGGAACATACATGTACTTGTGACTTATACATGAAACCGTTGGGGTCCAAGATAGGGGACATAACCGACCATAAAAATCCATATTTCCACATTCCCTCCTTGTCCCCTACTGGCCCTTAGGAGATATCAATCTTCATCAATCCATCGATCTGTTCATATAACATCATTTGTTCTTCTTTCTTCTTCCGGGATCTCGAACGAAAACTTGGATGTGGGATACACGAGGTGGCACACAGACCACAAATCGCTGGCCCACATTGTAGACATAAGCAGCAACTGAATAGGATGAGAAAGCCAATACCTAGGAAGGAGAGCATTCGCCATCCCCAGGCTGACAACACGCCCCAGAACCAACCGGACCAAGTCCAGGTGCCTGGACTCTGGTGTATCTGGCTTACAATCTTATGAAGGCGGGTTATGGCTTTATATACTGACGGCGAATTTTCTGGTATGAAAATGCAACAACTTGATCCGATGACCCTACAAGCTCCGCCCCTATCGGCCAGGATGACGTCAAGGACAAGACGATTTTGAAGCACAACAATCCGCATAGCAGACTGTTCTTCTGTTAAATTGCCTAAGGCGGAAATAGTTTCGTTCACTACTGCTTCAAGGGTTCTGGTTAATCTACGTATCAACTTACTATTAGTGACTGTACCTATATAGGGGAAGAAACCTTTATTGAAATCTGTGTATTTTTCCCATGCTGTTTCAGTGTAATCGACGATTGGGAGATCTCTCTGCTGTCTATTGTGTACTAAATGAGTATTTCTATGATAATCAGGAGGAGCTAGGAAAACAGGTGGTAGAAGGAATGCTATGTAACAGGTACCATCCCAATCTAAAGGTAGGCGTATATATGCGGTCTGGCCACATATAAAGTAGGAATGACGAGAAGCTCTAAATGTAGACTTGCCTTGATCACTGAATTTTATCACAGTGGTGCATTTACTATGGCCCATGTGTATGGAGCCATTCTTTCTTATACATAGTTCCCCTTTTACTGGGAATACGGACATGGCGGACAAGATTGGTGTAGCTTCAGATTCAACGTTCAGGATCATGAGGTTAAGTGTAAAATTACCTAATCCATATACTTCATTTTCTAGATCAGTTCCTGTTCTTTTGGGAAGTCCCTCCTTGTTAGGGTAGCAGACTTTAAGCAAAACTAAGTTCAGGTTTCCCCATACCCAGTTGTCTTGATAAACTGCGGAATTCGAATCTAGGGAATTGATCAAACTAAACCATGCTCCACAGGAGCCATTGTGTGTGAACGGATAGGGAAAGAGGGGCAAAACTCCCTTATAGTTCTGATAGGGAGGGAGTCGGCCACATATCCAACAATTTGTAGCATTGCTAGTCTGATGGGAATGATGTAACATACTAATAAAAGTGTTATTGCGCAGCGCAAATCTATAGGACAACTCATGCGGGGGTAATTCACTAAAAGAATGTTCAGCAGTAACATTGTAAACATGTTTAGAAATAGGATAATATATGTGCAACAATATACTTGCAGCGATTATTAAAAGATTTAAGAAAAACAAAATTAATAACGTCACTGTGCAATGACTACGCAGTGATTTACAGTACGCATGTCTTTTCAACTGCATCTTTCGGTTTCTTTCTCTATTCAGGTCTAGGGGATACATGTCAGAGACAAATTCGACCGATTCACCTTGGAGAGGACTTAAACAATCAAATTGTCTGACTTATTAGACCGTAATTTTAGTTTGTATAGTTCCTTATCGTTTTGTTCAACCAAAGGAAGCTTTGAGTCAATCGGTGAAGACACGCGAGGTGTAACGTTTACATCAGACGGTAGTCCATGAAATTTCTTGATATGACTTGAATGTAACCATCCTTTGCGACCCTCGATCTTCACGGCTGTCCTCGTGGTGAGTAGTACAAGTTGAGGCGATTTCCACCTAGGATCCAGCTGAGTCTTCCGGTCAAAATTCCGCACTAACACCAGGTCCCCGGGAACTACGTCATGGGGTTTCACCTCGGTGTTGTCGGGAAAGGCTGCAGCTACCTGTGAACGACAAGATTGTAGTGCAGACATCAAGGAAGCCAGGTAATCTGTCAGCATATTACAGTCAACATCAGTTATTTTGCGTGGTATAGGCGTCCCCCACATATTTGGTGGTCTGCCAAAGATCACCTCATAAGGGGATAGCCCTGTTCGAGAGTGCGCCACCATTCTCATGTAAAAGAGTGCAACTGGTAAGGCTATTACCCAATCGACACCTTTCTCTCTACATATTTTGGACAATCTAATTTTCAGAGTTTGATTATGTCGTTCCACGAGACCTGCTGCCTCGGGGTGTCGGACACAGTGAAATCTCCATTGATAGCCTAACAAAAGTGAAACGTGTTTCATTAGTTCGGATGAGAACGGCTGGCCGTTATCTGAGTAGACAACACGTGGTAAACCGTACCGTGGGAAGAATTCTCGAACTAACTGTTTGGCAGTAGTCGGGGCAGTGTAATCTGAAACCGGGTATGCTTCTGTCCAACGGGAAAGAGCACAGACAACTACGAGAACATATTTGAATCCTCGACATCGTTCCATCTGGATATAATCCATCTGGAGGACTTCAAAAGGGTGATCAGGAGGCTGAAATCCACCCTGTTCTACGGGAATGCTTTTACCTGGGTTAAACTGACAACAGATCATACAGGTACGAACTTTTTGTTTAGCTGCTGCTCGTAAATGTTTGTTGAACCAAATGTGTTGAATGCTGTCTAGCATAGCCTTTTCTCCTAGGTGCGCTGGACTATGTATTGTATTAATGATGACTTGGACCATTGAGTCGGGAAGAAACCATACAGATTTTTCCTTCGTCATCCATCCTTGATTCGTTTGGATCCCTCCTAATTCAGTCCATTTCTTTATTTCGTCTGGTGTAGCATGTGTCTGTATGTCAATTACGTCAAGAGCGGGATCCTTAACCGTCATGCAATGTGTTGGTGTCAGAACTATTGTCTTTGTCATGTCAGACATGTGAGTTTGAGCAGTCTGTTTAGCTGTTCTGTCAGCTAGATCATTGCCTTGGGAAATGATATCAGTAACTTTCGTATGAGCTTTACATTTCATAATTGATATTGCAGTAGGTAGATGTATTGCATCTAATAAGGCATGAATGAGGGGTCCGTGCTGAATGTGGGCACCGTGAGAAGTTAAATAACCTCTCTCTCGCCACAGCACGCCGAAGTCATGTACAACTCCGAATGCATAACGTGAATCAGTGTATATGTTGACTTTCTTATTTGTGGCTTGAATACAGGCTTGTGTCAGAGCGATGAGCTCTGCTGCTTGAGCTGACAAGGTGTTTATGCAATTTGTTTCAATGACTTCAGTGTCTGTTGTGACTGCATACGCGGCCACTAGCTCTCCTGTACTTGTTCTCATACATGAACCATCTACATACAACGTCAGGTCTGGATTTGACAATGGGACGTCTGTCAAATCTTGTCTGGGTTTCGTCGTGATAGTAATAACTTCAATACAATCATGTGCTAGTGGGTCTGTTCCGTTTACTGGCAAAAGTGTGGCAGGATTCAATGTACTACAACGTCTGATTTCTATGTGTGGCTGAAACAATGTCAATTCGTAACCGGTAAGTCTTGCTATAGTCAAGTGTTGTGTTTGCGTTCGGTTCACAAGAACCTCTACTGCGTGTGGTACTTGTACTGTCAATGGATGTCCTAATACTATGGCATCGCTTTGTCTGATTGCTAAAGCTGTCGCTGCCACTGATTTCAGGCATGCAGGCAGAGCCTGAGCTACGGGATCTAATGTACTAGAAAAATAAGCACATGGTTTGTGTGATCCTGCTTGTTCCTGTGTGAGTACTGACAAGGCAGTACCTTCGCGTTCTGTAACAAAGAGCGTAAAATGTTTATTGTAACATGGTGTTGCTAAAACAGGTGCTTGACATAAAGCTTTCTTTAGGCTTTCAAAAGCTTGTGTATGTTCCTGAGTCCAAGGGAGGACAGTCGATGTGGCCGCCTCCTGTGTTGTCAACTGAATGAGTGGTTTTGCTAGAAATGCATACTGGGGAATCCACTGCCTACAATATGAAGTGAGGCCTATAAAAGCCCGTACCTCCTTTTGTGTCTTGGGTATTGGCATGTTAGCAATTAACTGGATGCGATCTGACGTAAGCTGCCTTCCCTCCTTGGACAGCGAGTGCCCAAGGTAAACAACTCGCTGGACACAGAATTGCAGCTTAGAAGGGGACACCTTGTGCCCCTTTTCGGCCAAAAATTGTAAAACCGTCAGTGAAGCTTTTTCACATTCAGTTTCGCTTCTAGCGGTGATCAGCAGATCATCGACATATTGAAGCAGGGCAGTGTTGACTGGCATGTGGATACTGTCAAGTTCTCGTTTCAGTGCTTGGCTATAGATGCTGGGGCTTTCTGTGAATCCTTGAGGTGCGCGTGTGAATTTAAAGCTTCGTCCATTTAAACTAAATCCGAACAAGTATTGGCTTTCCGGATCTATTGGGACGCTGAAAAAGGCATTCTTGAGATCAATTACAGTAAAGAATGTTGCTTCGGAATCAATGGCTGTCAGTAATGAAGAAATGTCTGGAACTACGGGGTATTGTGGTACAATACATTTATTTAATTCGCGCAGATCAATAACCAATCGATATACTGGCGGGGCTTTTGGATCAGTTCGTTTAAGAATCGGAATTATCGGGGAATTACATACATTGGAGTCGGTTTCCACAACCACTCCTTGGGTAATAAGCTCGTCAACGATTTGCAGTAAAGCCACTACAGCATCTGGGGGTAACTTGTATTGTCGCATTCGTGGTAGTACCACTCCTGTCTTTAGTGTAACTCGATATGGTGTAATGTTCATGCAACCAACATCTGTAGGGCCTTGTGCCCATAAATGTGTGGGTAAAGTCTGCAGTCGGTGATCCATGTCTCGGGACACATAGTGCCCTTTGAAATCACATAAAAACAATCTTACTCCTTCCGGAGAACAACATATTATAGCTCCTAGAGCTTTCAATGTTTTTATACCTAACAGGTTTTCTGGACATGATTTAGTAAGTAATAAATCTGTAGTTCGTGTCAAGGGACCAATCGTAAGTGGAAGAGGCTGTGATACTTCGTTGATGATGGGTTTTCCTGAAAAACCAAGGGAAATATTCTGTGAGCCTGAGAGGGGTGCCCCTGGAACTTCACTACGTTTTATGGTTGTTCGGCTTGCCCCTGTATCAAGTAAAAATTTTCTATCTTGGCCTAATAGTTCACTGTGTACATAAGGTCCTTCTTGATCTACAGGGACCTCGATAAGGGGTAAGCCAACTTCCCTCTCTAGGCTGTTTCATGAGTATCGTTGATAATCAGGATAGTCATACTGTGCGGTCTGGTACATCTGTCGTGTCGTTGTTGGTGTGGCAGCAATAGGCTGCGGTGGTGGAGCTGGCATAGACTGTTGCGGAGCTGGCATGGCCTGTGCATGCTGCGGGGCTCCTTGTTGGTTCTGATCCTGTCTAAGTGGCCGTGGTCTTTCTTTTGTATTACCTATGGCGATATTATGTTTTAAAACTGGACAATCGTGTACATAATGACCTGGCTGTTTACAATAGTTGCATGTCCCTTTTACAGAACCTGCTGAAACACTGGACTGTGTCATACCCTTTTTATGACCGTCAGCTGGAACTGTCTGGGAAACTAGCATTTTCATTTTCGTGTCTTTCATGCGTCTTTGTTCATGTTCTTGTTCCTCTCTAATTCTATTGTGATGGTACTGTAGCATTTGTAACATTTGTGACGGAGTGTTACCTTGCCAGGTACTCTCGAATTTCAATACTCTATTCTTAACTTGGGGCAAGGCATTTTCAACTAATTTTGTCACAAACAGATGTGGATACGATTCGCTACTTGCTTTTATTCCACTATTTATACCAAAACATTTTTCGAATCGGGCATAAAAATCACTAGTGTCTTCATCTTGCTTTTGTTTACAGGCTGATATTGCACCCCAGTCTTCCTTTTTCGTAGTTAATAAACGTGGCAGTACCTGTACTAATAAACCTGGTAGTATTTTGGTCTTTTCCCCAAGCCCTAAACCTGGACCTCGAGCTGTTTCTTCGTTTTCTAATGCTGTCCAATCTATCTTTTGGTCTCCCACCTCCCAATCCTTTTCTTTGAGTTTTTCATAAATGCCCGCAGGCATTAATACCTTTAATATTTTCATAATGTCGGGATAGGTATACTCTCCCATGAGCAACATGTCTTTAATTTCACGGTGGAAACCCGCTGGGTCTTTGTCATGACTGGGTACCACTTTCTTCATTTCTAATAGTTCTATTTTAGATATGGGTGTGTATACAAACACACGTTTAAACTGATTGTCATCACCTTTTATCGGGTGCACTTCGCGTAAGGGATTCTGTCTATCCATATAATACGTCGTTCTTTCCTTGATGGGCAGTGAGACATGTTCGGGGCATACAAAAAGAATGTACTGCTTTCTGGATTTTAGTATTTCTCTAATTAACTCAGTACCTGAACCTCTCCATTTATTCGTGAGTAATTCAGTCAATATATCAGGTAAGGGACTAGGATCGGAGTGTTGGCTTTTATATAATATAAGGAGTTGTTGAATCATGTAGATACCAGCTAAACGCTGTTCATCTGGGGTGAGGTTCAAAAACGTGTGCGCTAGTGTATCATCACTATATTTTCCGGGACTGTCAACCCAGTGAACGGCTGACCTGGCTAATTCTTGTTCGTCCATAGAATCTAGTATATGATAACCCCTTCGTTCTCGAAGTAATTTGTCAGCGGCTTGGAACGAATGTTCGGGGGACCTTATATTTATTATAGGGTTTTGGAAATTTCTGTTATTATCTGGACGTATCGGACGTATCGGATCAGTAAAGCATCTAGTATTATTACAAGATCTTCCTCTACCTACATAGGCCATGGTTTCTAACTGTCCTGTGGGCAGTTCCAATTCTTCCTCCTCCTCGTTTTGTTCAGGCTGGTCTACCGCTAATCTCTCTTCATGTATTCGTTCTACTTCTTTGCAGATCTTTCGGCACATAGCTACTATACTTAGTAGTTTATCATGTCTCCCCTCTGATATATTCCGACTCCATGTGGTAAGAATTCGCATTTCTTCCGGATTTACCCCTGGTCGGTCTTGATTTCTGATCACACAATTTATGAGGAAACGTAACAGTTCCCCCTGTATCTCCACTTTCTGGTACTCCATGGGTCTATTAATACTTTCAGAATCTCGCCCTGACTGGACAAAGTGATATATATTTTCTAAATGTGTAGTCATTCCTGGTAGCCTCCCTAAATATATTGCAGCTCGTCGGATACGTAATGATGCCAGCAGCATTTCGTCCTCTTTGCCGGGCACAGGGTCATATCTACAATCTACTAGAAGTTCCTTAAGCATGTCGGGAGTTACTAGTTTGGGCGTACGTTGGTGGGCTAATTCTTGAAAGGAAAGTTTATTTACTCTGGGTGGCGTGGAAAAAATGTTTGTCGTACCTCCTGTAGCACCGCCTGGGGTGCTGGATGTGAAAGGATTCGTTGAACGTGATATAGCAACCATAGGTGTGGGTACAGCTGTAGAAACAGATGTGCTTGCCGGAACTTGTGTCGGAGTTTGTTGTTGCGGAGGTACAGACGGAGGGTCTTGGCGTTGAACCCCCTCGGCAGACGGTCTATGTGGTGCAGTATTAGCATACTCGGGAGCTGCGTCGTCTAAATAAGAGGAAAGGAAAACATCTTCTGCGGTTCTGGGATGCCCTTTGGGATGTGCTTTTATCGGAAACAATGGAGGTGGCAAGTCTTTTGGTATCTCCTGAGTAGCCTTAGGTAACCCTTCGGCCAGAAGAGGATACATACCATTCATAAGGGCATTTCTTTGTCTGTCTACTTGTTCTGATTTTGCTCGGGTACCCTCTTCAATTAATATATTTTCTCGGACTTTATTTGAATTCTCCTTACTTTTCTCTTCCTGTCTGAGTGCTTTTTCTGTACGTCTATATGATTCTTTACGCCATAATTCAATGGCATCTTTCTGTGATTGTCTAGCTTTCTTTTTCCATAATTCTTCCTCTACTTTCATGATGCAATCTGCATCCCAGGTCCCAGCCGCGGGCCACCTCTGACTTTCTGGTAATTCCTTGGTGTAGTCTACCCATAAATCAAGAAATAATATGGCGTCTAGGCCATGTTTATGATACATGAAGTACCCCGGAGTGTCCCTAGGAGGAATGGGAACAGCTTCTTCGAGTACCCCTTTTCTAGTTTTGATCTGTCTTAATTTCGAAAAGAGCGGCATATTGAGAACTGATCTGATACCTAATTTTGAACACGTTTAATACAACAAAACACAATAATGAACAGTAATTCACACCACAATATGCAGAACGTATTTAAAACATCTAACATTTAACATAATAATGAACAACAATGATGGCCATTTAGGGAACTAGTCACTAAGCATAATACTCGGCACTTAACTAGGTAATTCTGAATTATATACTAGACATACTAGATATACTGCTAAACAGTACAGATACACTGCTGAAACAGTGCAGACCGGATTTGTGTACCCAAACCCGTCTTGACCGGCACAACCTATGTGCACGTCAGAACGCCTCCCCGGCAATGGTACTCACCGGGTAGCTCGGAACGGAAGTCCTCGGAACTGAACTGAACTGGACTTGGACCGGACTGGACTCGACTCGAAACTTCGGAACTTCGGAACCTGGTGGGCCTCTGTATACCTCGGATCTTGCTCTCTCAGCTAGGCTCTGGTCGGGATACTTCGCACTTCTCACCGCCTCGTCTGGGTGTTGATCGCAGCCTCAGTTACCCCCGCTCGGCAGGAGGGAGATACAGGAAATCCTGTGGGTACGCGTTGTTGTCCGTCCAGCTGTGGCAGGAGACCGGGCCTGCAACGCACCTCCGGCGCGTGAGATGAGAAAGTGTCCCTGTTCGGGCGCCATATATGTGGTAAATAATTTAATTACCGGTACTTAATTTGATGCGGAAAATTAATAAGAATAGCTCAGTAAAATAAGAGGCAGAATCCGTGGTATTAGAGATTCGGAACGGGCTTTATTCCAATAACAATGGAACATAATTCGAATTATGGGCCTTCTATTCCATCACCACGAAAGTTCAGGAAGGAAGGAACAATACATTATTGACAGGTAATCATTTTTATAGAAGAGGCATTACAGTGAAACAGATGCAGGAGGCGTAACAGTTGATAACAGAGATAAAGACATACATGCGTAACTAAAATGGGTGTAACTAGGCGTAACTAAAGAACGTCATTAGGTATGATGTCACAAATGGGTGGTTCCATGAAAGAATTTCGCAATGTCAGCAAAAATACTTGGCAGAGATGTGCGCGCAGCAGCATGACGTGTGATTTGACGTGCAACTAGGGGGAGAAAGGGACTTGACATTTAGCTCTACATGTGGAGACAGAAGTCTGGGGTTATGTCAACCTAATCCCAAATCATATCTAATATCCTATGTTTAAAGAACTGTGTTATCCAAAAAGAGAGATCTCTTAGGATAGAATCTTATTCTATACTGACTATACTGACTGTTAGTGCGTGTACAAGCGTCTAAGTGTCTACACTAGATGCGAGGGGGTAGGAATATTCCATGGTAACAGGGTTTATGAATTACTTGCATGAGGACAGCGAGGCCTGGCCCCTTTGCACGGTAGCTGGAGGAATGTTTACCTAAACTGCTAGACAGGAATGCATCGGATGAGGGGCGGAGGAGATAATCTTGAAGGTGAAATACAGTTTTCTGGCAGGCTACGGGCTGGATCAGGCACCGTTAGCCGCACAGGGAGTAGGACAAAGTTCATGGTCACAGATGCAGGCTCAGACTGGAGCTTTCAGAGGCAGAAGGCAGGAAAAGGCTTGAAGACAGAATTCGGGCCTACTCGCCTGAATCTGTAGAAATGGGATAAATGAACCATATAAAGCCGGTGGCCTTTCATACTTAGGAATAGAATATCCGGCCCATTCATGGCGGATCTGAAAGAGGACATGTTGACGGTGGACGCACATGTATTTGCGTCTTCATAACTGGAACTGGAGGGAACATACATGTACTTGTGACTTATACATGAAACCGTTGGGGTCCAAGATAGGGGACATAACCGACCATAAAAATCCATATTTCCACATGACCAATACACAAAATCCTGTCTGGGGTGGTGCATGCACCTCCCCTGGCAGGAAACCCTTTGTCCACACCTCCCAAGCTGGAAGGACTCCCAGCAGCAGGAGGGCAGACTTGTGTCTGGGGTGGCAGCATCCATTTTGTGGAGCTGAGGCTATGTCTGATTTTACCCGGGTTTCAGGTACTGTATATGTCGTGTCCCTCTAGAAGGGTGGAATGCTAACCCCGTCGCCAGAATTGGCGAGGGGTTAGTATTCCAATTCGTATGACACCTTACTCGACATGTTTTGATAAAGCCAAACCAAAGTTAGCATTTAACCGCGAGGTTCATAATGCACTTAAGAGTATATGGTATGACGATATCTGGAAACAGTAGAAGGAAGTTGTTCCGACCACTGCAGACAGGCTCAGCTCATGCCAGAGCACCATCTCACATGGAACCAAGCACTCTGCCTTCAGGATTGTTAAGGCCTGCCATAGGAGTGACTTATAGGTTACCAGGTGTCCCATTTAAGGTTAGGTATAGGTATACTACACCTTAGTAAGAGGTGATTACACCAACTTACCCCAGCTGAGTGATCAGCCAGTTGTGTCAAATTGTTAGGCCAAGCCTGGGGTGGCATAATACATGCTTCAGCCCCTGGCAGGCCTTGGGTACACCAATGCCCTGGGTACCTAGTGTACACTGGTACAGGGGCTGACAGGGTGATCCAACCAATTGGGTATGTACCTAGGGTACATGGAGTCCATTTTAAAGAGAGAACAGCCAGGCTGAGATCCTGAATAGCAGGATCTCAGGCCAACTAAGTCGAAAAACCAGCTAGACACTAGGCAAAAATTTGGGGGTAACCATAGTCAGATATCCACCTTCCCACAGTGCAGCAGTGTGTGGCGTGCAGCAGTGTGTGGCGTGCAGCAGTGTGTGGCGTGCCTCAGTGTGTGGCGTGCAGCAGTGTGTGGCGTGCAGCAGTGTGAGGCGTGCAGCAGTGTGAGGCGTGCAGCAGTGTTTCATGTAGCAGTGTGAGGCATGCAGCAGTGTTTCGTGTAGCAGTGTGAGGCGTGCAGCAGTGTGCGGCGTGCAGCAGTGGTTGGCGTGCAGCAGTGTTTCATGTAGCAGTGTGAGGCGTGCAGCAGTGTTTCGTGTAGCAGTGTGAGGCGTGCAGCAGTGTGCGGCGTGCAGCAGTGTGTGGCGTGTAGCAGTGTGCGGCGTGCAGCAGTGTGCGGCGTGCAGCAGTGTGCGGCGTGCAGCAGTGTGAGGCGTGCAGCAGTGTGTGGCGTGCAGCAGTGTGTGGCGTGCAGCAGTGTGTGGCATGCAGCAGTGTGTGGCGTGCAGCAGTGTGAGGCGTGCAGCAGTGGTTGGCGTGCAGCAGTGTTTCATGTAGCAGTGTGAGGCGTGCAGCAGTGTTTCGTGTAGCAGTGTGAGGCGTGCAGCAGTGTGCGGCGTGCAGCAGTGTGCGGCGTGCAGCAGTGTGCGGCGTGCAGCAGTGTGGGGCGTGCAGCAGTGTGAGGTGTGCAGCAGTGTGTGGCATGCAGCAGTGTGTGGCGTGCAGCAGTGTGTGGCGTGCAGCAGTTTTTCATGTAGCAGTGTGAGGCGTGCAGCAGTGTTTCGTGTAGCAGTGTGAGGCGTGCAGCAGTGTGAGGCGTGCAGCAGTGTGCGGCGTGCAGCAGTGTGCGGCGTGCAGCAGTGTGAGGCGTGCAGCAGTGTGTGGCGTGCAGCAGTGTGTGGTGTGGTTTGTAAACAACAAGAAAAGCGGACATCAAAGGAAGGGTGGGAGGAACGTGCAGCAGTGTGTGGTGTGCAGCAGTGTGTGGTGTGCTGCAGTGTGTGGTGCTGCAGTGTGTGGTGTGCAGCAGTGTTTCGTGTAGCAGTGTGAGGCATGCAGCACTGTGTGGTGTGCAGCGGCGTGCAGCAGTGTGCAGCAGTGTGCTGCGTGCAGCAGTGTTGTGCAGCATGCAGCAGTGAGTAATGCAGCAGTGTGCGGCGTGCAGCAGTGTGTGCCGTGCAGCAGTGTGTGGCGTGCAGCAGTGTGTGGCGTGCAGCAGTGTTTCGTGTAGCATTGTGCGGCGTGCAGCAGTGTGTGGCGTGCAGCAGTGTGTGGCATGCAGCAGTGTGTGGCGTGCAGCAGTGTGCGGCATGCAGCAGTGTGCGGCGTGCAGCAGTGTGTGGCGTGCAGCGGCGTGCAGCAGTGTGAGGCGTGCAGCAGTGTGCAGCAGTGTGAGGCGTGCAGCAGTGTGTGGCGTGCAGCAGTGTGAAGCGTGCAGCAGTGTGAGGCGTGCAGCAGTGTGCGGCATGCAGCAGTGTGCGGCGTGCAGCAGTGTGAGGCGTGCAGCAGTGTGAGGCGTGCAGCAGTGTTTTGTGTAGCAGTCTGAGGCGTGCAGCAGTGTGAGGCGTGCAGCAGTGTGTGGCGTGCAGCAGTGTGAGGCGTGCAGCAGTGTTTCGTGTAGCAGTCTGAGGTGTGCAGCAGTGTGTGGCGTGCAGCAGTGTTTCGTGTAGCAGTCTGAGGCGTGCAGCAGTGTGAGACATGCAGCAGAGTGAGGCGTGCAGCAGTGTGCGGCGTGCAGCAGTGTGAGGCGTGCAGCAGTGTGAGGCGTGCAGCAGTGTGTGGCGTGCAGCAGTGTTTCGTGTAGCAGTCTGAGGCGTGCAGCAGTGTGAGGCGTGCAGCAGTGTGTGGCGTGCAGCAGTGTGTGGCGTGCAGCAGTGTGAGGCGTGCAGCAGTGTTTCGTGTAGCAGTCTGAGGTGTGCAGCAGTGTGAGGCGTGCAGCAGTGTTTCGTGTAGCAGTCTGAGGTGTGCAGCAGTGTGAGGTGTGCAGAAGTGTGGCGTGCAGCAGTGTGAGGCGTGCAGCAGTGTGAGGCGTGCAGCAGTGTGTGGCGTGCAGCAGTGTGAGGCGTGCAGCAGTGGTTGGCGTGCAGCAGTGGTTGGCGTGCAGCAGTGTTTCATGTAGCAGTGTGAGGCGTGCAGCAGTGTTTCGTGTAGCAGTGTGAGGCATGCAGCAGTGTGTGGCGTGCAGCAGTGTGTGGCGTGTAGCAGTGTGCAGCGTGCAGCAGTGTGCGGCGTGCAGCAGTGTGCGGCGTGCAGCAGTGTGTGGCGTGCAGCAGTGTGTGGCGTGTAGCAGTGTGCGGCGTGCAGCAGTGTGCGGCGTGCAGCAGTGTTTCGTGTAGCAGTCTGAGGTGTGCAGCAGTGTGAGGTGTGCAGCAGTGTGTGGCGTGCAGCAGTGTGTGGCGTGCAGCAGTGTGTGGCGTGCAGCAGTGTGTGGCATGTGTGTGGCGTGCAGCAGTGTGTGGCATGCAGCAGTGTGTGGCATGCAGCAGTGTGTGGCGTGCAGCAGTGTGTGGCGTGCAGCAGTGTGTGGCGTGCAGCAGTGTGAGGCGTGCAGCACTGTGTGTCGTGCAGCGGCGTGCAGCAGTGTGCTGCGTGCAGCAGTGTCGTGCAGCATGCAGCAGTGAGTAATGCAGCAGTGTGCAGCAGTGTGTGGCATGCAGCAGTGTGTGCCGTGCAGCAGTGTTTCGTGTAGCATTGTGCGGCGTGCAGCATTGTGCGGCGTGCAGCAGTGTGTGGCATGCAGCAGTGTGTGGCGTGCAGCAGTGTGTGGCGTGTAGTAGTGTGCGGCGTGCAGCAGTGTGCAGTGTGTGGCGTGCAGCAGTGTGGCATGCAGCGGCATGCAGCAGTGTGTGGAGTGCAGCAGTGTGCGGCGTGCAGCAGTGTGCGGCGTGCAGCAGTGTGAGGCGTGCAGCAGTGTGAGGCGTGCAGCAGTGTGTGGCGTGCAGCAGTGTGTGGCGTGCAGCAGTGTGAGGCGTGCAGCAGTGTGAGGCGTGCAGCAGTGTTTCGTGTAGCAGTGTGAGGCATGCAGCAGTGTGAGGCGTGCAGCAGTGTGCGGCGTGCAGCAGTGTGCGGCGTGCAGCAGTGTGTGGCATGCAGCAGTGTGAAGCGTGCAGCAGTGTGTGGCGTGCAGCAGTGTTTCGTGTAGCAGTGTGAGGCGTGCAGCAGTGTTTCGTGTAGCAGTGTGAGGCGTGCAGCAGTGTGCGGCGTGCAGCAGTGTGAGGCATGCAGCAGTGTGTGGCGTGCAGCAGTGTGTGGCGTGCAGCAGTGTGTGGTGTGGTTTGTAAACAAGAAAAGCGGACATCAAAGGAAGGGTGGGAGGAACGTGGAGCAGTGTGTGGTGTGCAGCAGTGTGTGGCGTGCAGCAGTGTGTGGTGTGCTGCAGTGTGTGGCATGCAGCAGTGTTTCGTGTAGCAGTGTGAGGGATGCAGCACTGTGTGGTGTGCAGCGGCGTGCAGCAGTGTGCTGTGTGCAGCAGTGTGCAGCAGTGTGCTGCGTGCAGCAGTGTTGTGCAGCATGCAGCAGTGAGTAATGCAGCAGTGTGCGGCGTGCAGCAGTGTGTGCCGTGCAGCAGTGTGTGCCGTGCAGCAGTGTGTGGCGTGCAGAAGTGTTTCGTGTAGCATTGTGCGGCGTGCAGCAGTGTGTGGCGTGCAGCAGTGTGTGGCATGCAGCAGTGTTTCGTGCAGCAGTGTGCGGCGTGCAGCAGTGTGTGGCGTGCAGCAGTGTGTGGCGTGCAGCAGTGTGTGGTGTGCAGCGGCGTGCAGCAGTGTGAGGCGTGCAGCAGTGTGAGGCGTGCAGCAGTGTGAGGCGTGCAGCAGTGTGCGGCATGCAGCAGTGTGAGGCGTGCAGCAGTGTGAGGCGTGCAGCAGTGTGAGGCGTGCAGCAGTGTGTGGCGTGCAGCAGTGTGAGGCGTGCAGCAGTGTGAGGCGTGCAGCAGTGTGTGGTGTGCAGCAGTGTGTGGCATGCAGCAGTGTGTGGTGTGCAGCAGTGTGTGGCATGTGTGTGGCGTGCAGCAGTGTGTGGCATGCAGCAGTGTGTGGCATGCAGCAGTGTGTGGCGTGCAGCAGTGTGTGGCGTGCAGCAGTGTGTGGCGTGCAGCAGTGTGAGGCGTGCAGCACTGTGTGGCGTGCAGCGGCGTGCAGCAGTGTGCTGCGTGCAGCAGTGTCGTGCAGCATGCAGCAGTGAGTAATGCAGCAGTGTGCAGCAGTGTGTGGCATGCAGCAGTGTGTGCCGTGCAGCAGTGTTTCGTGTAGCATTGTGCGGCGTGCAGCATTGTGCGGCGTGCAGCAGTGTGTGGCATGCAGCGGCATGCAGCAGTGTGTGGCGTGCAGCAGTGTGTGGCGTGCAGCAGTGTGTGGCGTGTAGTAGTGTGCGGCGTGCAGCAGTGTGCAGTGTGCGGCGTGCAGCAGTGTGGCATGCAGCGGCATGCAGCAGTGTGTGGAGTGCAGCAGTGTGCGGCGTGCAGCAGTGTGCGGCGTGCAGCCGTGTGAGGCGTGCAGCAGTGTGAGGCGTGCAGCAGTGTGTGGCGTGCAGCAGTGTGTGGCGTGCAGCAGTGTGAGGCATGCAGCAGTGTGAGGCGTGCAGCAGTGTTTAATGTAGCAGTGTGAGGCGTGCAGCAGTGTTTCGTGTAGCAGTGTTTCGTGTAGCAGTGTGAGGCATGCAGCAGTGTGCAGCATGCAGCAGTGTGCGGCGTGCAGCAGTGTGCGGCGTGCAGCAGTGTGAAGCGTGCAGCAGTGTGTGGCGTGCAGCAGTGTTTCGTGTAGCAGTGTGAGGTGTGCAGCAGTGTTTCGTGTAGCAGTGTGAAGCGTGCAGCAGTGTGTGGCGTGCAGCAGTGTTTCGTGTAGCAGTGTGAGGCGTGCAGCAGTGTTTCGTGTAGCAGTGTGAGGCGTGCAGCAGTGTGCGGCGTGCAGCAGTGTGCGGCGTGCAGCAGTGTGTGGCGTGCAGCAGTGTGTGGCGTGCAGCAGTGTGTGGCGTGCAGCAGTGTGTGGTGTGGTTTGTAAACAACAAGAAAAGCGGCCATCAAAGGAAGGGTGGGAGGAACGTGCAGCAGTGTGTGGTGTGCTGCAGTGTGTGGTGTGCTGCAGTGTGTGGTGTGCTGCAGTGTGTGGTGTGCTGCAGTGTGTGGCATGGAGCAGTGTTTCGTGTAGCAGTGTGAGGGATGCAGCACTGTGTGGTGTGCAGCGGCGTGCAGCAGTGTGCAGTGTGCAGCAGTGTGCTGCGTGCAGCAGTGTTGTGCAGCATGCAGCAGTGAGTAATGCAGCAGTGTGTGGCGTGCAGCAGTGTGTGCCGTGCAGCAGTGTGTGCCGTGCAGCAGTGTGTGGCGTGCAGAAGTGTTTCGTGTAGCATTGTGCGGCGTGCAGCAGTGTGTGGCGTGCAGCAGTGTGTGGCATGCAGCAGTGTTTCGTGTAGCAGTCTGAGGTGTGCAGCAGTGTGTGGCGTGCAGCAGTGTTTGGTGCAGCAGTCTGAGGCGTGCAGCAGTGTGTGGTGTGCAGCAGTGTGTGGCGTGCAGCAGTGTGAGGCGTGCAGCAGTGTTTCGTGTAGCAGTGTGTGGCGTGCAGCAGTGTGTGGCGTGCAGCAGTGTGTGGCGTGCAGCAGTGTGTGGCGTGCAGCAGTGTGAGGCGTGCAGCAGTGTGAGGCTTGTAGCAGTGTGAGGCGTGCAGCAGTGTGCGGCTTGCAGCAGTGTGCGGCTTGCAGCAGTGTGTAATGCAGCAGTGTGTGCAGCAGTGTGTGGCGTGTAGCAGTGTGCGGCATGCAGCAGTGTGCGGCGTGCAGCAGTGTGTGGCGTGCAGCAGTGTGCGGCTTGCAGCAGTGTGTAATGCAGCAGTGTGTGCAGCAGTGTGTGGCGTGTAGCCGTGTGCGGCGTGCAGCAGTGTGCGGCGTGCAGCAGTGTGCGGCGTGCAGCAGTGTGTGGCGTTTAGCAGTGTGCGGCGTGCAGCAGTGTGCGACGTGCAGCAGTGTGAGGCGTGCAGCAGTGTTTCGTGTAGCAGTCTGAGGTGTGCAGCAGTGTGAGGCGTGCAGCAGTGTGTGGCGTGCAGCAGTGTGTGGCGTGCAGCAGTGTGTGGTGTGCAGCAGTGTGTGGCATGTGTGTGGCGTGCAGCAGTGTGTGGCATGCAGCAGTGTGTGGCATGCAGCAGTGTGTGGCATGCAGCAGTGTGTGGCGTGCAGCAGTGTGAGGCGTGCAGCACTGTGTGGCGTGCAGCGGCGTGCAGCAGTGTGCTGCGTGCAGCAGTGTCGTGCAGCATGCAGCAGTGAGTAATGCAGCAGTGTGCAGCAGTGTGTGGCATGCAGAAGTGTGTGCCGTGCAGCAGTGTTTCGTGTAGCATTGTGCGGCGTGCAGCATTGTGCGGCATGCAGCAGTGTGTGGCATGCAGCGGCATGCAGCAGTGTGTGGCGTGCAGCAGTGTGTGGCGTGCAGCAGTGTGTGGCGTGTAGTAGTGTGCGGCGTGCAGCAGTGTGAGGCGTGCAGCAGTGTGAGGCGTGCAGCAGTGTGTGGCGTGCAGCAGTGTGTGGCGTGCAGCAGTGTGAGGCGTGCAGCAGTGTTTAATGTAGCAGTGTGAGGCGTGCAGCAGTGTTTCGTGTAGCAGTGTGAGGCATGCAGCAGTGTGCGGCATGCAGCAGTGTGTGGCATGCAGCAGTGTGAGGCGTGCAGCAGTGTGAGGCGTGCAGCAGTGTGTGGCGTGCAGCAGTGTGTGGCGTGCAGCAGTGTTTCGTGTAGCAGTGTGAGGCGTGCAGCAGTGTTTCGTGTAGCAGTGTGAGGCGTGCAGCTGTGTGCGGCGTGCAGCAGTGTGCGGCGTGCAGCAGTGTGCGGCGTGCAGCAGTGTGTGGCGTGCAGCAGTGTGTGGCGTGCAGCAGTGTGTGGCGTGCAGAAGTGTTTCGTGTAGCATTGTGCGGCGTGCAGCAGTGTGTGGCGTGCAGCAGTGTGTGGCATGCAGCAGTGTTTCGTGCAGCAGTGTGCGGCGTGCAGCAGTGTGTGGCATGCAGCAGTGTGTGGCGTGCAGCAGTGTGTGGTGTGCAGCGGCGTGCAGCAGTGTGAGGCATGCAGCAGTGTGAGGCGTGCAGCAGTGTGAGGCGTGCAGCAGTGTGCGGCGTGCAGCGGCGTGCAGCAGTGTGCTGCGTGCAGCAGTGTCGTGCAGCATGCAGCAGTGAGTAATGCAGCAGTGTGCAGCAGTGTGTGGCATGCAGCAGTGTGTGCCGTGCAGCAGTGTTTCGTGTAGCATTGTGCGGCGTGCAGCATTGTGCGGCGTGCAGCAGTGTGTGGCATGCAGCGGCATGCAGCAGTGTGTGGCGTGCAGCAGTGTGTGGCGTGCAGCAGTGTAAGGCGTGCAGCAGTGTGAGGCGTGCAGCAGTGTGAGGCGTGCAGCAGTGTGTGGCGTGCAGCAGTGTGAGGCGTGCAGCATTGTGAGGCATGCAGCAGTGTGAGGCGTGCAGCAGTGTTTAATGTAGCAGTGTGAGGCGTGCAGCAGTGTTTCGTGTAGCAGTGTGAGGCATGCAGCAGTGTGAGGCGTGCAGCAGTGTGCGGCGTGCAGCAGTGTGTGGCGTGCAGCAGTGTTTCGTGTAGCAGTGTGAGGCGTGCAGCAGTGTTTCGTGTAGCAGTGTGAGGCGTGCAGCAGTGTGCGGCGTGCAGCAGTGTGCGGCGTGCAGCAGTGTGTGGCGTGCAGCAGTGTGTGGCGTGCAGCAGTGTGTGGTGTGGTACAACAAGAAAAGCGGACATCAAAGGAAGGGTGGGAGGAACGTGCAGCAGTGTGTGGTGTGCAGCAGTGTGTGGCGTGCAGCAGTGTGTGGTGTGCTGCAGTGTGTGGTGTGCTGCAGTGTGTGGCATGCAGCAGTGTTTCGTGTAGCAGTGTGAGGCATGCAGCACTGTGTGGTGTGCAGCGGCGTGCAGCAGTGTGCTGTGTGCAGCAGTGTGCAGTGTGCAGCAGTGTGCTGCGTGCAGCAGTGTTGTGCAGCATGCAGCAGTGAGTAATGCAGCAGTGTGCGGCGTGCAGCAGTGTGTGCCGTGCAGCAGTGTGTGCCGTGCAGCAGTGTGTGGCGTGCAGAAGTGTTTCGTGTAGCATTGTGCGGCGTGCAGCAGTGTGTGGCGTGCAGCAGTGTGTGGCATGCAGCAGTGTTTCGTGCAGCAGTGTGCGGCGTGCAGCAGTGTGTGGCGTGCAGCAGTGTGTGGCGTGCAGCAGTGTGTGGCGTGCAGCGGCGTGCAGCAGTGTGAGGCATGCAGCAGTGTGAGGCGTGCAGCAGTGTGAGGCGTGCAGCAGTGTGCTGCGTGCAGCAGTGTCGTGCAGCATGCAGCAGTGAGTAATGCAGCAGTGTGCAGCAGTGTGTGGCATGCAGCAGTGTGTGCCGTGCAGCAGTGTTTCGTGTAGCATTGTGCGGCGTGCAGCATTGTGCGGCGTGCAGCAGTGTGTGGCATGCAGCGGCATGCAGCAGTGTGTGGCGTGCAGCAGTGTGTGGCGTGCAGCAGTGTGAGGCGTGCAGCAGTGTGAGGCGTGCAGCAGTGTGTGGCGTGCAGCAGTGTGTGGCGTGCAGCAGTGTGAGGCGTGCAGCATTGTGAGGCATGCAGCAGTGTGAGGCGTGCAGCAGTGTTTAATGTAGCAGTGTGAGGCGTGCAGCAGTGTTTCGTGTAGCAGTGTGAGGCATGCAGCAGTGTGAGGCGTGCAGCAGTGTGCGGCGTGCAGCAGTGTGTGGCGTGCAGCAGTGTTTCGTGTAGCAGTGTGAGGCGTGCAGCAGTGTTTCGTGTAGCAGTGTGAGGCGTGCAGCAGTGTGCGGCGTGCAGCAGTGTGCGGCGTGCAGCAGTGTGAGGCATGCAGCAGTGTGTGGCGTGCAGCAGTGTGTGGCGTGCAGCAGTGTGTGGTGTGGTTTGTAAACAACAAGAAAAGCGGACATCAAAGGAAGGGTGGGAGGAACGTGCAGCAGTGTGTGGTGTGCAGCAGTGTGTGGCGTGCAGCAGTGTGTGGTGTGCTGCAGTGTGTGGTGTGCTGCAGTGTGTGGCATGCAGCAGTGTTTCGTGTAGCAGTGTGAGGCATGCAGCACTGTGTGGTGTGCAGCGGCGTGCAGCAGTGTGCTGTGTGCAGCAGTGTGCAGTGTGCAGCAGTGTGCTGCGTGCAGCAGTGTTGTGCAGCATGCAGCAGTGAGTAATGCAGCAGTGTGCGGCGTGCAGCAGTGTGTGCCGTGCAGCAGTGTGTGCCGTGCAGCAGTGTGTGGCGTGCAGAAGTGTTTCGTGTAGCATTGTGCGGCGTGCAGCAGTGTGTGGCGTGCAGCAGTGTGTGGCATGCAGCAGTGTTTCGTGCAGCAGTGTGTGGCATGCAGCAGTGTGTGGCGTGCAGCGGCGTGCAGCAGTGTGAGGCATGCAGCAGTGTGAGGCGTGCAGCAGTGTGAGGCGTGCAGCAGTGTGCGGCATGCAGCAGTGTGAGGCGTGCAGCAGTGTGAGGCGTGCAGCAGTGTGAGGCGTGCAGCAGTGTGTGGCGTGCAGCAGTGTTTCGTGCAGCAGTCTGAGGCATGCAGCAGTGTGTGGTGTGCAGCAGTGTGTGACGTGCAGCAGTGTGAGGCGTGCAGCAGTGTTTCGTGTAGCAGTGTGTGGCGTGCAGCAGTGTGTGGCGTGCAGCAGTGTGCGGCGTGCAGCAGTGTGTGGCGTGCAGCAGTGTGTGGCGTGCAGCAGTGTGTGGCGTGCAGCAGTGTGAGGCGTGCAGCAGTGTGCGGCTTGCAGCAGTGTGTAATGCAGCAGTGTGTGCAGCAGTGTGTGGCGTGTAGCAGTGTGCGGCGTGCAGCAGTGTGCGGCGTGCAGCAGTGTGTGGCATGCAGCAGTGTGCGGCTTGCAGCAGTGTGCGGCTTGCAGCAGTGTGTAATGCAGCAGTGTGTGCAGCAGTGTGTGGCGTGTAGCAGTGTGCGGCGTGCAGCAGTGTGTGGCGTGCAGCAGTGTGTGGCGTGCAGCAGTGTGTGGCGTGCAGCAGTGTGTGGCGTGCAGCAGTGTGAGGCGTGCAGCAGTGTTTCATGTAGCAGTGTGAGGCATGCAGCAGTGTTTCGTGTAGCAGTGTGAGGCGTGCAGCAGTGTGCGGCGTGCAGCAGTGGTTGGCGTGCAGCAGTGTTTCATGTAGCAGTGTGAGGCGTGCAGCAGTGTTTCGTGTAGCAGTGTGAGGCGTGCAGCAGTGTGCGGCGTGCAGCAGTGTGTGGCGTGTAGCAGTGTGCGGCGTGCAGCAGTGTGCGGCGTGCAGCAGTGTGCGGCGTGCAGCAGTGTGAGGCGTGCAGCAGTGTGTGGCGTGCAGCAGTGTGTGGCGTGCAGCAGTGTGTGGCGTGCAGCAGTGTGAGGCGTGCAGCAGTGTTTCATGTAGCAGTGTGAGGCGTGCAGCAGTGTTTCGTGTAGCAGTGTGCGGCGTGCAGCAGTGTGCGGCGTGCAGCAGTGTGCGGCGTGCAGCAGTGTGGGGCGTGCAGCAGTGTGAGGTGTGCAGCAGTGTGTGGCGTGCAGCAGTGTGTGGCGTGCAGCAGTGTGTGGCGTGCAGCAGTGTTTCATGTAGCAGTGTGAGGCGTGCAGCAGTGTTTCGTGTAGCAGTGTGAGGCGTGCAGCAGTGTGAGGCGTGCAGCAGTGTGCGGCGTGCAGCAGTGTGCAGCGTGCAGCAGTGTGAGGCGTGCAGCAGTGTGTGGCGTGCAGCAGTGTGTGGTGTGGTTTGTAAACAACAAGAAAAGCGGACATCAAAGGAAGGGTGGGAGGAACGTGCAGCAGTGTGTGGTGTGCAGCAGTGTGTGGTGTGCTGCAGTGTGTGGTGCTGCAGTGTGTGGTGTGCAGCAGTGTTTCGTGTAGCAGTGTGAGGCATGCAGCACTGTGTGGTGTGCAGCGGCGTGCAGCAGTGTGCAGCAGTGTGCTGCGTGCAGCAGTGTTGTGCAGCATGCAGCAGTGAGTAATGCAGCAGTGTGCGGCGTGCAGCAGTGTGTGCCGTGCAGCAGTGTGTGGCATGCAGCAGTGTTTCGTGCAGCAGTGTGCGGCGTGCAGCAGTGTGAGGCGTGCAGCAGTGTGCAGCAGTGTGAGGCATGCAGCAGTGTGTGGCGTGCAGCAGTGTGAGGCGTGCAGCAGTGTGAGGCGTGCAGCAGTGTGCGGCATGCAGCAGTGCGGCGTGCAGCAGTGTGAGGCGTGCAGCAGTGTGAGGCGTGCAGCAGTGTTTCGTGTAGCATTGTGAGGCGTGCAGCAGTGTGAGGCGTGCAGCAGTGTGCGGCATGCAGCAGTGCGGCATGCAGCAGTGTGAGGCGTGCAGCAGTGTGAGGCATGCAGCAGTGTTTCGTGTAGCAGTCTGAGGCGTGCAGCAGTGTGAGCCGTGCAGCAGTGTGTGGCGTGCAGCAGTGTGTGGCGTGCAGCAGTGTGAGGCGTGCAGCAGTGTTTCGTGTAGCAGTCTGAGGTGTGCAGCAGTGTGTGGCGTGCAGCAGTGTTTCGTGTAGCAGTCTGAGGCGTGCAGCAGTGTGAGGCATGCAGCAGTGTGAGGCGTGCAGCAGTGTGCGGCGTGCAGCAGTGTGAGGCGTGCAGCAGTGTGAGGAGTGCAGCAGTGTGTGGCGTGCAGCAGTGTTTCGTGTAGCAGTCTGAGGCGTGCAGCAGTGTGAGGCGTGCAGCAGTGTGTGGCGTGCAGCAGTGTGAGGCGTGCAGCAGTGTTTCGTGTAGCAGTCTGAGGTGTGCAGCAGTGTTTCGTGTAGCAGTCTGAGGTGTGCAGCAGTGTGAGGCGTGCAGCAGTGTGTGGCGTGCAGCAGTGTGAGGCGTGCAGCAGTGTGAGGCGTGCAGCAGTGTGTGGTGTGCAGCAGTGTGAGGCGTGCAGCAGTGTGCGGCGTGCAGCAGTGTGAGGCGTGCAGCAGTGTGAGGAGTGCAGCAGTGTGTGGCGTGCAGCAGTGTTTCGTGTAGCAGTCTGAGGCGTGCAGCAGTGTGTGGCGTGCAGCAGTGTGAGGCGTGCAGCAGTGTTTCGTGTAGCAGTCTGAGGTGTGCAGCAGTGTGAGGCGTGCAGCAGTGTGAGGCGTGCAGCAGTCTGAGGTGTGCAGCAGTGTGAGGCGTGCAGCAGTGTGTGGCGTGCAGCAGTGTGTGGCGTGCAGCAGTGTGTGGCGTGCAGCAGTGTGAGGCGTGCAGCAGTGTGAGGCGTGCAGCAGTGTGTGGCGTGCAGCAGTGTGAGGCGTGCAGCAGTGTGTAGCGTGCAGCAGTGTGCGGCGTGCAGCAGTGTGCGGCTTGCAGCAGTGTGTAATGCAGCAAGTGTGCGCAGCAGTGTGGCGTGTAGCAGTGTGCGGCGTGCAGCAGTGTGTGGCGTGCAGCAGTGTTTCGTATAGCAGTGTGAGGCATGCAGCACTGTGTGGCATGCAGCGGCGTGCAGCAGTGTCATGCAGCATGCAGCAGTGAGTAGTGCAGCAGTGTGTGGCGGGCAGCAGTGTGTGGCGTGCAGCAGTGTTTCGTGTAGAATTGTGCGGCGGACAGCAGTGTGTGGCGTGCAGCAGTGTTTTGTGTAGCAGTGTGCGGCGTGCAGCAGTGTGCGGCGTGCAGCAGTATGTGGCATGCAGCAGTGTGGGGCGTGCAGCAGTGTGGGGCGTGCAGCAGTGTTTCGTGTAGCAGTGTGTGGCGTGCAGCAGTGTGAGGCGTGCAGCAGTGTGAGGCGTGCGGCAGTGTGAGGCGTGCGGCAGTGTGCGGCGTACGGCAGTGTGCAGCAGTGTGCGGTGTGCAGCAGTGTGAGGCGTGCAGCAGTGTGCAGCGTGCAACAGTGTGAGGCGTGCAGCAGTGTGCGGTGTGCAGCAGTGTGCGGCGTGCAGCAGTGTGTAATGCAGCAGTGTGTAATGCAGTGTGTGGTGTGCAGCAGTGTGTAATGCAGCAGTGTGCGGCGTGCAGCAGTGTGTGGCGTGCAGCAGTGTGTGGCGTGCAGCAGTGTGTGGCGTGGTTTGTAAACAACAAGAAAAGCGGACATCAACGGAAGGGTGGGAGGAACGTGCAGCAGTGTGCGGCGTGCAGCAGTGTGCAGCGTGCAACAGTGTGAGGCGTGCAGCAGTGTGCGGCGTGCAGCAGTGTGAGGCATGCAGCAGTGTGTGGCATGCAGCAGTGTGTGGCATGCAGCAGCGTGTGGCGTGCAGCAGTGTGTGGCATGCAGCAGTGTGAGGCATGCAGCACTGTGTGGCGTGCAGCAGTGTGCGGCGTGCAGCAGTGTGCGGCATGCAGCATGCAGCAGTGAGTAATGCAGCAGTGTGCGGCGTGCAGCAGTGTGCGGCGTGCAGCAGTTTGTGGCATGCAGCAGTGTGTGGCGTGCAGCAGTGTGTGGCGTGCAGCAGTGTGCGGCATGCAGCAGTGTGAGGCGTGCAGCAGTGTGTGGCGTGGTTTGTAAACAACATGAAAAGCGGACATCAAAGGAAAGGTGGGAGGAACGTGCAGCAGTGTGTGGCGTGCAGCAGTGTGTGGCGTGCAGCAGTGTGAGGCGTGCAGCAGTGTGTGGCGTGCAGCAGTGTTTCGTGTAGCAGTGTGAGGCATGCAGCACTGTGTGGCGTGCAGCAGTGTGCTGCGTGCAGCAGTGTTGTGCAGCATGCAGCAGTGAGTAATGCAGCAGTGTGTGGCGTGCAGCAGTGTGTGGTGTGCAGCAGTGTGTGGCGTGTAGCAGTGTGTGGCGTGCAGTAGTGTGGGGCGTGCAGCAGTGTGTGGCATGCAGCTGTGTTTCGTGTAGCAGTGTGCGGCGTGCAGCAGTGTTTCGTGTAGCATTGTGCGGTGTGCAGCAGTGTGTGGCATGCAGCAGTGTTTCGTGTAGCAGTGTGCGGCGTGCAGCAGTTTGTGGTGTGCAGCAGTGTGTGGCATGCAGCAGTATTTCGTGTAGCAGTGTGAGGCATACAGCACTGTGTGGCGTGCAGCGGCGTGCAGCAGTGTGCGGCGTGCAGCAGTGTGCTGCGTGCAGCAGTGTGGGGCGTGCAGCAGTGTTTCGTGTAGCAGTGTGTGGTGTGCAGCAGTGTGAGGCGTGCAGCAGTGTGAGGCGTGCAGCAGTGTGTGGCGTGCAGCAGTGTGTGGCGTGCAGCAGTGTGTGGCATGCAGCAGTGTTTCATGTAGCAGTGTGAGGCATGCAGCAGTGTGCGGCGTGCAGCAGTGTTGTGCAGCATGCAGCAGTGAGTAATGCAGCAGTGTGCGGCGTGCAGCAGTGTGTGGCGTGCAGCAGTGTGTGGCATGCAGCAGTGTGTGGCGTGCAGCAGTGTGTGGCATGCAGCAGTGTGTGGCGTGCAGTGTGCAGCAGTGGGCGGCATGCAGCAGTGTGCGGCGTGCAGCAGTGTGAGGCATGCAGCAGTGTGAGGCGTGCAGCAGTGTGTGGCGTGCAGCAGTGTGTGGTGTGGTTTGTAAACAAGAAAAGCGGACATCAAAGGAAGGGTGGGAGGAACGTGCAGCAGTGTGTGGCGTGCAGCAGTGTGTGGCGTGCAGCAGTGTGAGGCGTGCAGCAGTGTGTGGTGTGCAGCAGTGTGTGGCGTGCAGCAGTGTTTTGTGTAGCAGTGTGAGGCATGCAGCACTGTGTGGCGTGCAGCGGTGTGCAGCAGTGTGCCGCAGTGTGCTGCGTGCAGCAGTGTTGTGCAGCATGCAGCAGTGAGTAATGCAGCAGTGTGTGGCGTGCAGCAGTGTGTGGCATGCAGCAGTGTTTCGTGTAGCAGTGTGCGGCGTGCAGCAGTGTGTGGCGTGCAGCAGTGTTTCGTGAAGCATTGTGCGGCGTGCAGCAGTGTGCGGCGTGCAGCAGTGTGTGGCATGCAGCAGTGTTTCGTGTAGCAGTGTGCGGCGTGCAGCAGTGTGTGGCGTGCAGCGGCATGCAGCAGTGTGCGGCGTGCAGCAGTGTGCGGCGTGCAGCAGTGTGAGGCGTGCAGGAGAGTGTGGCGTGCAGCAGTGTGTGGCGTGCAGCAGTGTGTGGCGTGCAGCAGTGTGTGGCGTGCAGCAGTGTTTCGTGTGCGGCGTGCAGCAGTGTGTGGCGTGCAGCAGTGTGAGGTGTGCAGCAGTGTTTCGTGCAGCAGTGTGAGGCGTGCAGCAGTGTGTGGCGTGCAGCAGTGTGTGGCGTGCAGCAGTGTTTGGCGTGCAGCAGTGTGTGGCGTGTAGCAGTGTGAGGTGTGCAGCAGTGTTTCGTGTAGCAGTGTGCGGCGTGCAGCAGTGTGCGGCTTGCAGCAGTGTGCGGCGTGCAGCAGTGTGTAATGCAGCAGTGTGTGGCGTGTAGCAGTGTGCGGCGTGCAGCAGTGTGCGGCGTGCAGCAGTTTGCGGCGTGCAGCAGTGTGAGGCGTGCAGCAGTTTGCGGCGTGCAGCAGTGTGTGGCATGCAGCAGTGCGAGGTGTGTAGCAGTGTGTGGCGTGCAGCAGTGTGACAAAATAAAAAGACATATTTATTTGCGTCTTTTAATATTTGAAAGACATCCTGTTGTGGATAAAAAGTGCTTCGCGGTTTTATTTATCTGATCAGATCTTGCATTACGTGAAAAGACTTAAAGTAGCGTTAGATAGTTCGAACTACTTACTGAATGTGAATATTCGATATGGCGTGGGCTATGATATGCCCCTACAAGTAAGGAAATAAGAAATGCGTTAAGAACACTCTATGCGGAATAAAAAATATTTCGAGGCAGGCTAAAACATTATAACAACGTTGCCGCATGACACTTACTATATTTAAAGTAGAACGTTGTCTGAAGCAGGGGCGGTCCTGGTATTTTTTATTTATTTATTTATTTAATGCGTTTTTATATAGCGCTTCACAATAGCAGCAGTAATGATACATACGGAGCAAAAATACAAGTGAGCATGTTACAAAATCAAATGGTACGTTACATGAGGCAATAGTGACAATTGTGCAAATATCAAGGGCAAACAAAATACAAGAGATAGCAAACGATACGTTACAAACGGAAAAAGTGCCGTGTGCAGGTTACAAGAGCACACAAAGTACACGTAGAGGTAAAAAGAAAAAAAATTGCAATAAATGGCCGACACTCAGAACACTAAAACAAAAGTTACATTACATGAGGCAGTGGTGGCCGTAGTGCATGTATCAAAAGCAAACAAAATACAAGAGGTAGCATACGATATGTTACAAAAGGAGAAAGTGACATGTGTGCAAGTTACAAAAGCGATCAAAATACAAGTAAAAGAATAATACTGCAATATATGGCAGACACTCAAAACACACTGAGAAGGCACTTCTATAGGCATGGAGAACAGAATTTCCTATAATGGAAGGACTTCCTTCAGAAAATATAGGGCGTTAATTAAATTTGGAAGTGTCTTTGAAGGAGGAGAGATTTGAGGTCAGTTTTGAAGGCCTGGGAAGAGGTGGTGGTCCGGAGCTGAGGCGGAAGTGAGTTCCAAATTCTCACCGCGTTGCCTGAAAAGGATTGGGCCATCGATCTTTCCTTCTTGAAAGTGGGAGGTTCAAGCAATACATTTTCTGCATTCCGTGATGGTCTGGAGCCACCAGAGAGTTTCAGTTTATCCGCCAGGTAGCGAGGGGAGGATGAGTGCAAGGCTTTGTGGGTGATACAGGCAGTCTTGTAGATAGATCTTGCCTCTATGGGAAGCCAACGGAGGGTGGATAAAATGGGTGTGATGTGGTCGCTTCTTTTGGCCCCATATATGAAGCGAGCTGCTGAATGGAGAACAGACTTCAGGGGGGACAGGTGGGATTTGGGGAGGCCAGTAAGAAGAGAATTGCAGTAGTCCAATCTGGAGAGAACCAGCGATTGGACCAGGGTTTTAAGGTCGTGCTCCAGGAAGAAGCGACGAATCCCCCAAAGAAGGCGCAGTTGGTATCGAGCAGACTTTGCAATGGAATCAATGTGGGAGAGTAGATTGAGTTTTTTGTCGAGTATGACGCCAAGGGATTTTGCGCTCTCGACAATGATGGGTTTATTGTTCAGTAGATTAATCTGATCCATCCATGATTGCACTGGGGGAGGAGAGAGTGAGGAGGAGAGGAGGAGGAATTCAGTTTTGGAGGGATTCAGGACCAGTTGATGAGTTAACATCCAGTTTTGAATGGAGTCGAGAGTAGAGCTTAGGAGGGAGAGATCGTGAGTGGAGGCCACCTTGAGGTAGATTTGAGTGTCATCCGCATATAGATGATAGTGGATCCCGGATTTACTCAGGAGATTTCCCAACGGTTCTAAATAGAGATTGAACAGTGTGGGTGCAAGTATAGAGCCTTGAGGGACACCTTGACCGACCGCTAAAGGAGATGAAAGACTGTTCGCTATTTTGATCATTTGGGATCTATCAGAGAGGAAGGAGGCAAACCATTTGAGCACAGTGCCCTCCATGCCCATTCTCTGTTGCAGAGTGTTAAGGAGAGTATTGTGATTGACAGTGTCAAAGGCTGCAGAAAGGTCAAGAAGAATTAGAAGACAAGACTCCCCTGAATCGAGTATCCGCAGTGCGTCATCAATCACTAGCAGCAGGGCTGTTTCAGTGCTGCAGTTTTGAATGAAGCCGGACTGGAAGTTGTCCAGAAGATCATTGTCCTTGATATGGCGAGAGAGTTGTTTCGCTACACATTTTTCTGTGATTTTCGCAAGAAAGGGTAGGTTAATGATGGGACGGTAGTTGATAGGGTCGTTCGCATCAGCGGTGGGTTTTTTAAGCAGAGGGGTGACCTGCCCAGTTTTGAAGGAAACAGGAAGGGAGCCTTGACTGAGGGAGAGGTTGACCAGAGTGGTCCAATAGGAGAGAGAATGGGCATAGAAGTCAATGGCAATGGCACTAGGGATGGGGTCAATAGAATGGTTAGAGGGCTTTGTATTGAGGATGCATTTAAGGAGGGCATCATCAGAGATGGGGTCAAAGTTTTGCCAAATGGTTAAGGATTTGCGCTCCTCTGTAGGGGTAGGATGAATGACCTGATCTACAAGTGATTTCACCTTTTCATCAAAGAATATAGCGAATTCCGCTGCTTTCTTTGTGGAATCCTTGAATTTGGAGGTTGGGGGAGAGCTGTTTGGGTTCTTGATGAGGTCGAATAGCTTTTTGGGTCTATTTTTGGCTGAGTCAAGGAGGGATTTGAAGTGCGACGCTTTTCCAAGGAAGATGTGCTTGTGGTACTTGGATCTTGCTGAACGAAGCGTGGCCAGAGTTTCGATGGAGGGCGCTTGTCTCCATTGTTTCTCAAGGACTCTTAGCAGTGTGCGGCGTGCAGCAGTGTGCAGCGTGCAGCAGTGTGAGGCGTGCAGCAGTGTGTGGCGTGCAGCAGTGTGTGGTGTGGTTTGTAAACAACAAGAAAAGCGGACATCAAAGGAAGGGTGGGAGGAACGTGCAGCAGTGTGTGGTGTGCAGCAGTGTGTGGTGTGCTGCAGTGTGTGGTGCTGCAGTGTGTGGTGTGCAGCAGTGTTTCGTGTAGCAGTGTGAGGCATGCAGCACTGTGTGGTGTGCAGCGGCGTGCAGCAGTGTGCAGCAGTGTGCTGCGTGCAGCAGTGTTGTGCAGCATGCAGCAGTGAGTAATGCAGCAGTGTGCGGCGTGCAGCAGTGTGTGCCGTGCAGCAGTGTGTGGCATGCAGCAGTGTTTCGTGCAGCAGTGTGCGGCGTGCAGCAGTGTGAGGCGTGCAGCAGTGTGCAGCAGTGTGAGGCATGCAGCAGTGTGT
Organism: Triturus cristatus; assembly: GCF_964204655.1. Lineage (NCBI taxonomy): Eukaryota > Metazoa > Chordata > Amphibia > Caudata > Salamandridae > Triturus > Triturus cristatus. The sequence goes on along the minus strand of NC_140579.1, from coordinate 1,126,302,921 downwards.
GGCGTGCAGCAGTGTGAGGCGTGCAGCAGTGTGAGGCGTGCAGCAGTGTGCGGCATGCAGCAGTGCGGCGTGCAGCAGTGTGAGGCGTGCAGCAGTGTGAGGCGTGCAGCAGTGTTTCGTGTAGCATTGTGAGGCGTGCAGCAGTGTGAGGCGTGCAGCAGTGTGCGGCATGCAGCAGTGCGGCATGCAGCAGTGTGAGGCGTGCAGAAGTGTGAGGCGTGCAGCAGTGTTTCGTGTAGCAGTCTGAGGCGTGCAGCAGTGTGAGCCGTGCAGCAGTGTGTGGCGTGCAGCAGTGTGTGGCGTGCAGCAGTGTGAGGCGTGCAGCAGTGTTTCGTGTAGCAGTCTGAGGTGTGCAGCAGTGTGTGGCGTGCAGCAGTGTTTCGTGTAGCAGTCTGAGGCGTGCAGCAGTGTGAGGCATGCAGCAGTGTGAGGCGTGCAGCAGTGTGCGGCGTGCAGCAGTGTGAGGCGTGCAGCAGTGTGAGGAGTGCAGCAGTGTGTGGCGTGCAGCAGTGTTTCGTGTAGCAGTCTGAGGCGTGCAGCAGTGTGAGGCGTGCAGCAGTGTGTGGCGTGCAGCAGTGTGAGGCGTGCAGCAGTGTTTCGTGTAGCAGTCTGAGGTGTGCAGCAGTGTTTCGTGTAGCAGTCTGAGGTGTGCAGCAGTGTGAGGCGTGCAGCAGTGTGTGGCGTGCAGCAGTGTGAGGCGTGCAGCAGTGTGAGGCGTGCAGCAGTGTGTGGTGTGCAGCAGTGTGAGGCGTGCAGCAGTGTGCGGCGTGCAGCAGTGTGAGGCGTGCAGCAGTGTGAGGAGTGCAGCAGTGTGTGGCGTGCAGCAGTGTTTCGTGTAGCAGTCTGAGGCGTGCAGCAGTGTGTGGCGTGCAGCAGTGTGAGGCGTGCAGCAGTGTTTCGTGTAGCAGTCTGAGGTGTGCAGCAGTGTGAGGCGTGCAGCAGTGTGAGGCGTGCAGCAGTCTGAGGTGTGCAGCAGTGTGAGGCGTGCAGCAGTGTGTGGCGTGCAGCAGTGTGTGGCGTGCAGCAGTGTGTGGCGTGCAGCAGTGTGAGGCGTGCAGCAGTGTGAGGCGTGCAGCAGTGTGTGGCGTGCAGCAGTGTGAGGCGTGCAGCAGTGTGTAGCGTGCAGCAGTGTGCGGCGTGCAGCAGTGTGCGGCTTGCAGCAGTGTGTAATGCAGCAAGTGTGCGCAGCAGTGTGGCGTGTAGCAGTGTGCGGCGTGCAGCAGTGTGTGGCGTGCAGCAGTGTTTCGTATAGCAGTGTGAGGCATGCAGCACTGTGTGGCATGCAGCGGCGTGCAGCAGTGTCATGCAGCATGCAGCAGTGAGTAGTGCAGCAGTGTGTGGCGGGCAGCAGTGTGTGGCGTGCAGCAGTGTTTCGTGTAGAATTGTGCGGCGGACAGCAGTGTGTGGCGTGCAGCAGTGTTTTGTGTAGCAGTGTGCGGCGTGCAGCAGTGTGCGGCGTGCAGCAGTATGTGGCATGCAGCAGTGTGGGGCGTGCAGCAGTGTGGGGCGTGCAGCAGTGTTTCGTGTAGCAGTGTGTGGCGTGCAGCAGTGTGAGGCGTGCAGCAGTGTGAGGCGTGCGGCAGTGTGAGGCGTGCGGCAGTGTGCGGCGTACGGCAGTGTGCAGCAGTGTGCGGTGTGCAGCAGTGTGAGGCGTGCAGCAGTGTGCAGCGTGCAACAGTGTGAGGCGTGCAGCAGTGTGCGGTGTGCAGCAGTGTGCGGCGTGCAGCAGTGTGTAATGCAGCAGTGTGTAATGCAGTGTGTGGTGTGCAGCAGTGTGTAATGCAGCAGTGTGCGGCGTGCAGCAGTGTGTGGCGTGCAGCAGTGTGTGGCGTGCAGCAGTGTGTGGCGTGGTTTGTAAACAACAAGAAAAGCGGACATCAACGGAAGGGTGGGAGGAACGTGCAGCAGTGTGCGGCGTGCAGCAGTGTGCAGCGTGCAACAGTGTGAGGCGTGCAGCAGTGTGCGGCGTGCAGCAGTGTGAGGCATGCAGCAGTGTGTGGCATGCAGCAGTGTGTGGCATGCAGCAGCGTGTGGCGTGCAGCAGTGTGTGGCATGCAGCAGTGTGAGGCATGCAGCACTGTGTGGCGTGCAGCAGTGTGCGGCGTGCAGCAGTGTGCGGCATGCAGCATGCAGCAGTGAGTAATGCAGCAGTGTGCGGCGTGCAGCAGTGTGCGGCGTGCAGCAGTTTGTGGCATGCAGCAGTGTGTGGCGTGCAGCAGTGTGTGGCGTGCAGCAGTGTGCGGCATGCAGCAGTGTGAGGCGTGCAGCAGTGTGTGGCGTGGTTTGTAAACAACATGAAAAGCGGACATCAAAGGAAAGGTGGGAGGAACGTGCAGCAGTGTGTGGCGTGCAGCAGTGTGTGGCGTGCAGCAGTGTGAGGCGTGCAGCAGTGTGTGGCGTGCAGCAGTGTTTCGTGTAGCAGTGTGAGGCATGCAGCACTGTGTGGCGTGCAGCAGTGTGCTGCGTGCAGCAGTGTTGTGCAGCATGCAGCAGTGAGTAATGCAGCAGTGTGTGGCGTGCAGCAGTGTGTGGTGTGCAGCAGTGTGTGGCGTGTAGCAGTGTGTGGCGTGCAGTAGTGTGGGGCGTGCAGCAGTGTGTGGCATGCAGCTGTGTTTCGTGTAGCAGTGTGCGGCGTGCAGCAGTGTTTCGTGTAGCATTGTGCGGTGTGCAGCAGTGTGTGGCATGCAGCAGTGTTTCGTGTAGCAGTGTGCGGCGTGCAGCAGTTTGTGGTGTGCAGCAGTGTGTGGCATGCAGCAGTATTTCGTGTAGCAGTGTGAGGCATACAGCACTGTGTGGCGTGCAGCGGCGTGCAGCAGTGTGCGGCGTGCAGCAGTGTGCTGCGTGCAGCAGTGGCAGGCAGCATGCAGCAGTGAGTAATGCAGCACTGTGCAGCAGTGTGTGGCGTGCAGCAGTGTGTGGCATGCAGCAGTGTTTCGTGTAGAATTGTGTGGCGTGCAGCAGTGTGTGGCGTGCAGCAGTGTTTTGTGTAGCAGTGTGCGGCGTGCAGCAGTGTGTGGCATGCAGGGGCATGCAGCAGTGTGTGGTGTGCACCAGTGTGTGGCGTGCAGCAGTGTGGGGCGTGCAGCAGTGTTTCGTGTAGCAGTGTGTGGTGTGCAGCAGTGTGAGGCGTGCAGCAGTGTGAGGCGTGCAGCAGTGTGTGGCGTGCAGCAGTGTGTGGCGTGCAGCAGTGTGTGGCATGCAGCAGTGTTTCATGTAGCAGTGTGAGGCATGCAGCAGTGTGCGGCGTGCAGCAGTGTTGTGCAGCATGCAGCAGTGAGTAATGCAGCAGTGTGCGGCGTGCAGCAGTGTGTGGCGTGCAGCAGTGTGTGGCATGCAGCAGTGTGTGGCGTGCAGCAGTGTGTGGCATGCAGCAGTGTGTGGCGTGCAGTGTGCAGCAGTGGGCGGCATGCAGCAGTGTGCGGCGTGCAGCAGTGTGAGGCATGCAGCAGTGTGAGGCGTGCAGCAGTGTGTGGCGTGCAGCAGTGTGTGGTGTGGTTTGTAAACAAGAAAAGCGGACATCAAAGGAAGGGTGGGAGGAACGTGCAGCAGTGTGTGGCGTGCAGCAGTGTGTGGCGTGCAGCAGTGTGAGGCGTGCAGCAGTGTGTGGTGTGCAGCAGTGTGTGGCGTGCAGCAGTGTTTTGTGTAGCAGTGTGAGGCATGCAGCACTGTGTGGCGTGCAGCGGTGTGCAGCAGTGTGCCGCAGTGTGCTGCGTGCAGCAGTGTTGTGCAGCATGCAGCAGTGAGTAATGCAGCAGTGTGTGGCGTGCAGCAGTGTGTGGCATGCAGCAGTGTTTCGTGTAGCAGTGTGCGGCGTGCAGCAGTGTGTGGCGTGCAGCAGTGTTTCGTGAAGCATTGTGCGGCGTGCAGCAGTGTGCGGCGTGCAGCAGTGTGTGGCATGCAGCAGTGTTTCGTGTAGCAGTGTGCGGCGTGCAGCAGTGTGTGGCGTGCAGCGGCATGCAGCAGTGTGCGGCGTGCAGCAGTGTGCGGCGTGCAGCAGTGTGAGGCGTGCAGGAGAGTGTGGCGTGCAGCAGTGTGTGGCGTGCAGCAGTGTGTGGCGTGCAGCAGTGTGTGGCGTGCAGCAGTGTTTCGTGTGCGGCGTGCAGCAGTGTGTGGCGTGCAGCAGTGTGAGGTGTGCAGCAGTGTTTCGTGCAGCAGTGTGAGGCGTGCAGCAGTGTGTGGCGTGCAGCAGTGTGTGGCGTGCAGCAGTGTTTGGCGTGCAGCAGTGTGTGGCGTGTAGCAGTGTGAGGTGTGCAGCAGTGTTTCGTGTAGCAGTGTGCGGCGTGCAGCAGTGTGCGGCTTGCAGCAGTGTGCGGCGTGCAGCAGTGTGTAATGCAGCAGTGTGTGGCGTGTAGCAGTGTGCGGCGTGCAGCAGTGTGCGGCGTGCAGCAGTTTGCGGCGTGCAGCAGTGTGAGGCGTGCAGCAGTTTGCGGCGTGCAGCAGTGTGTGGCATGCAGCAGTGTGAGGTGTGTAGCAGTGTGTGGCGTGCAGCAGTGTGACAAAATAAAAAGACATATTTATTTGCGTCTTTTAATATTTGAAAGACATCCTGTTGTGGATAAAAAGTGCTTCGCGGTTTTATTTATCTGATCAGATCTTGCATTACGTGAAAAGACTTAAAGTAGCGTTAGATAGTTCGAACTACTTACTGAATGTGAATATTCGATATGGCGTGGGCTATGATATGCCCCTACAAGTAAGGAAATAAGAAATGCGTTAAGAACACTCTATGCGGAATAAAAAATATTTCGAGGCAGGCTAAAACATTATAACAACGTTGCCGCATGACACTTACTATATTTAAAGTAGAACGTTGTCTGAAGCAGGGGCGGTCCTGGTATTTTTTATTTATTTATTTATTTAATGCGTTTTTATATAGCGCTTCACAATAGCAGCAGTAATGATACATACGGAGCAAAAATACAAGTGAGCATGTTACAAAATCAAATGGTACGTTACATGAGGCAATAGTGACAATTGTGCAAATATCAAGGGCAAACAAAATACAAGAGATAGCAAACGATACGTTACAAACGGAAAAAGTGCCGTGTGCAGGTTACAAGAGCACACAAAGTACACGTAGAGGTAAAAAGAAAAAAAATTGCAATAAATGGCCGACACTCAGAACACTAAAACAAAAGTTACATTACATGAGGCAGTGGTGGCCGTAGTGCATGTATCAAAAGCAAACAAAATACAAGAGGTAGCATACGATATGTTACAAAAGGAGAAAGTGACATGTGTGCAAGTTACAAAAGCGATCAAAATACAAGTAAAAGAATAATACTGCAATATATGGCAGACACTCAAAACACACTGAGAAGGCACTTCTATAGGCATGGAGAACAGAATTTCCTATAATGGAAGGACTTCCTTCAGAAAATATAGGGCGTTAATTAAATTTGGAAGTGTCTTTGAAGGAGGAGAGATTTGAGGTCAGTTTTGAAGGCCTGGGAAGAGGTGGTGGTCCGGAGCTGAGGCGGAAGTGAGTTCCAAATTCTCACCGCGTTGCCTGAAAAGGATTGGGCCATCGATCTTTCCTTCTTGAAAGTGGGAGGTTCAAGCAATACATTTTCTGCATTCCGTGATGGTCTGGAGCCACCAGAGAGTTTCAGTTTATCCGCCAGGTAGCGAGGGGAGGATGAGTGCAAGGCTTTGTGGGTGATACAGGCAGTCTTGTAGATAGATCTTGCCTCTATGGGAAGCCAACGGAGGGTGGATAAAATGGGTGTGATGTGGTCGCTTCTTTTGGCCCCATATATGAAGCGAGCTGCTGAATGGAGAACAGACTTCAGGGGGGACAGGTGGGATTTGGGGAGGCCAGTAAGAAGAGAATTGCAGTAGTCCAATCTGGAGAGAACCAGCGATTGGACCAGGGTTTTAAGGTCGTGCTCCAGGAAGAAGCGACGAATCCCCCAAAGAAGGCGCAGTTGGTATCGAGCAGACTTTGCAATGGAATCAATGTGGGAGAGTAGATTGAGTTTTTTGTCGAGTATGACGCCAAGGGATTTTGCGCTCTCGACAATGATGGGTTTATTGTTCAGTAGATTAATCTGATCCATCCATGATTGCACTGGGGGAGGAGAGAGTGAGGAGGAGAGGAGGAGGAATTCAGTTTTGGAGGGATTCAGGACCAGTTGATGAGTTAACATCCAGTTTTGAATGGAGTCGAGAGTAGAGCTTAGGAGGGAGAGATCGTGAGTGGAGGCCACCTTGAGGTAGATTTGAGTGTCATCCGCATATAGATGATAGTGGATCCCGGATTTACTCAGGAGATTTCCCAACGGTTCTAAATAGAGATTGAACAGTGTGGGTGCAAGTATAGAGCCTTGAGGGACACCTTGACCGACCGCTAAAGGAGATGAAAGACTGTTCGCTATTTTGATCATTTGGGATCTATCAGAGAGGAAGGAGGCAAACCATTTGAGCACAGTGCCCTCCATGCCCATTCTCTGTTGCAGAGTGTTAAGGAGAGTATTGTGATTGACAGTGTCAAAGGCTGCAGAAAGGTCAAGAAGAATTAGAAGACAAGACTCCCCTGAATCGAGTATCCGCAGTGCGTCATCAATCACTAGCAGCAGGGCTGTTTCAGTGCTGCAGTTTTGAATGAAGCCGGACTGGAAGTTGTCCAGAAGATCATTGTCCTTGATATGGCGAGAGAGTTGTTTCGCTACACATTTTTCTGTGATTTTCGCAAGAAAGGGTAGGTTAATGATGGGACGGTAGTTGATAGGGTCGTTCGCATCAGCGGTGGGTTTTTTAAGCAGAGGGGTGACCTGCCCAGTTTTGAAGGAAACAGGAAGGGAGCCTTGACTGAGGGAGAGGTTGACCAGAGTGGTCCAATAGGAGAGAGAATGGGCATAGAAGTCAATGGCAATGGCACTAGGGATGGGGTCAATAGAATGGTTAGAGGGCTTTGTATTGAGGATGCATTTAAGGAGGGCATCATCAGAGATGGGGTCAAAGTTTTGCCAAATGGTTAAGGATTTGCGCTCCTCTGTAGGGGTAGGATGAATGACCTGATCTACAAGTGATTTCACCTTTTCATCAAAGAATATAGCGAATTCCGCTGCTTTCTTTGTGGAATCCTTGAATTTGGAGGTTGGGGGAGAGCTGTTTGGGTTCTTGATGAGGTCGAATAGCTTTTTGGGTCTATTTTTGGCTGAGTCAAGGAGGGATTTGAAGTGCGACGCTTTTCCAAGGAAGATGTGCTTGTGGTACTTGGATCTTGCTGAACGAAGCGTGGCCAGAGTTTCGATGGAGGGCGCTTGTCTCCATTGTTTCTCAAGGACTCTTAGGTACTTCCTTTCTTCATAGAGGGATTTGTTGAACCAAGGTGCTGAGGGAGTGGGCCTTTTCTTTTTGCTTTGGAGAGGAGCGACATTATTGATTTCGACTGCAAGGTCTGTGAGGCATTGGGAGGTGAGTTCGTTAACATCTAGGTCCGGGTCTAGCCTTGGAAGTGATAGCAAAGCAGAATCACAGAGGGTACTGAGGTCAATGTTTTTAGTGTCACGGAACCAGGAAGTAGCCCTCTTAGGCTGGCCGAGAGTTATAGAGTGTGATAGCTGAAGAGAGAATGGGATGAGGAGGTGGTCAGACCAGTCTACATGAATAGGGGTAGCGATGGTCAGCAAGCCTGCTTTAGAAATGACAAGGTCCAGGGTTGAGCCCTTAGAGTGTGTTGTTTCAGTGCAGTGTTGGATAAGATCGTTTGCAGAGAGGAAGGTGGCCAGTAAGCTCGCATAGTTGTCTTGAGGCGAGCCCCAGTGGACATTGAAGTCACCCACGAAGATCTGATTGTCACTTTGCGAGTATTGGTCGCTGATGCAGTCCGTGAGTTCCTCCATAAACAAAGGGCTGCTTCCAGGCGGGTGGTAGATAACATGGAATCTGAGAGGAGAGCGGTGGTGCAATTGAAGCTCAAGAGATAGGCATTCAAAAGTGTGGAAGGAGCTGTTAGGAAGAGCCTTAAGTTGAAGGGAGTTTCTAAAGATGACTGCAACACCTCCCCCAACTTTGTCAATTCTGTCATTTCTAAGTATAGAATAGCCTGTGGGTACAAGGAGATCAAACATAGAGTGAGAGGTATCGTTGAACCAGGTCTCTGTGAGGAAGAGCATGTCAATATTTTGCAAGTTGATGGTATTGGATATTTCAAGTCTGTGTTTTATTGCAGATCTGCAGTTGTGGAGCATACAGCGCAGCTCTGTCGCGACTGTTTTGGTGACGGGGGCACTTGGGCTATGAGGGGTGATGGGGATATTGTACCTGTATGAGGGTGCTCTGGAGGGTTTAGGTGGACGAGTGGTTCTGACAGAGGAGATGGTCGGAATGGTGTAGATAGCAGGGTTACTGGTAAGTGAAAGTGGAAGAAGGGTGGCATTCGAGTGCTTCTGAGAATTTGCAGATGACAGGCTATGCTTAGCTATTATGGGGTGTGGGGGCGAGGTGCATCTCGTGGGAGGGCGAGTGTTTTCCAAAGGAATTGAGGTGTATGGAAAAGTTGAGATCTTGGAGCTTAAAGCTAAAATGGTAGCTTCAAGTTGGGAGATGGAGGTGATTAGAGAGCCTAGCTTATTTTCCAGTGAGAGTAAGGCAGAGCACGGCATGTTGGGTGACTCGATGGAGACTGGAGGAGGTGCACTTGGCGGTTGAAGGCAGGGAGAGGTGGGGGAGCAGGAGGGGAGTAGGGGTATAGGGTTCAGAGGTGGGGAAGGGTGTTGGATGAGAGCAGGAGTTGGTGCACCAGGGGTGGAAGGGGAGTTGTCTTTGTTGGCGTTGCGAGACGGATAGGAATTAAGGACAAAATTAGGGGGCGATAGAAGAGGAGCGGGGCGGTGGGGCGGAGGGAGAGGGGAGGGGTGTGGGGAGTCATAGGGATGAAGGAGGTTTGGGAGGAAGAGAGGGAAGGGGGTTGGAGAGGTCCTGGCAGCTAGGTGAGGTGGTGGCTGTGAGGATGCGGGTATCTGGCAGAGTGGAGAGGGTTGGGAGATAGGGAAGTTGAAGAAAGGAAGTGGATCAGCTCGGCCCGAGAGAAGGAAAGGATTACCAGGGGGGGATGGGGGGTAGCACAGCGTTGCTGGAGGAGTGTGGGGAAGGGGAGAAAATGAATGTATTTGTGGGGACATTGGGGTACATAGTGAGGGGAGGGGGAGGAAAAGAGAGGAGGAGGGAATAAGGGGAACGTAAGGCAAGTTAACTAGGGGAGAAGGCTGGAGGAGAGGTGGTCTAAGGAAGGGGGTGGCAGAAAGGGATAGGGGGGAGGGGATGAGAATGGAGTGCCGGGATGGTGCAGAATGGACGAGGAGCGTGTTAGCTAGAGGTAAGGCTGAAGTGAAGGGGGGGTGGGGGGCATACTGTGAGGGGGGAAGAGTGGGAGGGGAGGGCAGAGGGGCGACCTGTGTCTCCCAAGGGTGCAGCCTATTAGAGAGTGGGGAAGTCAGGGGAGGAGATAGGGAGTAATTGGTGGAGCTAGATGAAGAGTCAAGGGATAACCCGGTCGCAGGGGGGGGGATAAGGGAAGGGAAGAGGTGGTCAAAGAGAGAGAGACAGGTGTCTTTGGCTTGGATCATGACCGTACCGTTGTTATAGAGTGAAATAGTGAGGGAGCCATTGAAACACGCAGAGGGGGAAATTTTTAGCTGTTTCCCATGAGGGATAGAGGAGGAGGATGTGACGTTAAGGGAATTGTAAAAACTGGTGGACCAAGAGGGGATGTCGTATGTGAAAAAAATGAGGTCGTTTTTGAGCCTCCCATAACGACCATTGTAAAACTGATCAACAAAAAGGGAATCAGGGAAACATTCAATGGTGTTATGCTTAAAACGTTTTGCTGCAGCTTTAGTCAGGTTAGAAGGGTAAATGATTTTGTAGCAATTAATTCCAGACTTAATTCGAGTGGTGGATATGTTGGGAAATTGTGGAGGAGGAGGGTGGTGGGGATATGAGAAGGGTGTTAAGGGATCTGAGCTATTGTGGAGTCAGGAAGGTAAGGCGATTAGGAACAGGTTGTTACATCAGAACAGGACTGATTCAACAAGATAGGGCTATAGATGGAGTGGTGTAGGAGGAAAATCGCTGTACTTAGCATCATCCTGTGACATAAACCACATTATGCATAATATCACAATAGGTGCCAAACGCAATCTACACTCAAGATAACAACAGTCTAATATTAGACACATACCTCCTAAGTATCTCCAACATTAGGGGCAAAAAGCACAGGGTGGAACATAATCTGACTAGCATAAACCAAAGTATGCAAGACAACCTCCAAATCATAAAGAAAAACACAGTTAGAGGTAGCCAGAGCAGGGTCTGAGAATCATATTACATGAAATACATTTCCTAGCACCACAAATACACATTAGGGCCTGGCGCCCTACAGATCTCCCGGTCCCCCTGGTCAACTGGCCATCTCAAAGAGGTTCGAATGCCCTGTGTCCAGAATGTCTGGGCTGCTGCCAATGCAGCGAAAGACCAGGGTGCGTGCTTGCGCAAATCTAAACGTTGCAGCTGGCAGTAAGTGCTGCGCAGCTGTGAAGAAATGGGGCAGGGGGTGCATCTCACTTCAAACTCAGACAGACTTACCCCCCAAACTAAGAGACAGGAGGAGGACAACTTTAGTCGTTTCACCTGTTGGGAGAGGATTTATCTCCCCTTAATGTCCCTTCAGGGCCCCAGTCTTGTGGTTGCTCCTTGCACGCCGTCTCTGTCACCTACGCCCCTCTTTCTTGCTAATGCAGGGTGGCTGACAAGTGTTGATCCTCAGCGTTAGTTTTTGAGCTCTATTCTCCTCCGTTGGCTACTGGATCTTGGGTAGATTAAGGGTGCTGACCGGTTGAGGATTTGCCGCGCTCCTCTTTATACTGAGGGGTCTGACGCACTAAGGGTCTTGGCGGCTTTCACTACCTCGTGTGTTTATCATCTTTTGGTTTGCGGCTTTTATGTAAACTCTTCGTTACCTCTGCTCCCAGCTGAACCGACCCTACATTAGTTTGCAGTGGATGGTTGTGCTTGTCAATTTTATTTCCCGGTCCCTGCAATTTTTCTCTTTATTCTTTCTGGCCATCTGGTTCACAGCTCCTCACAACTGGTACAGATGGAAGCGTTCTGCTTCCTCGTGCTTGCCTATGTGTGAGCCATCTGTCTTGTCAGGTCGTCATACTCTTGATCAAACTGTGGGACTCTTAAGTGGTTGGTGTTTACGCTTCCTCGGAGAAGAACTACCTGGTCTCCTAAACACCTCGCACCTTACGCCGACTCAATTGCCGCTCACTGTATTTAAAAAAATAAGTGAAGCATCAGAGTGCCGGGTTGTGGCATGTGTCACCAGCTCACCAGTTCCCTGGTATAGCCGGCAGTGCTTCTAACTATATCTTCTCCCGTTCGGGGCGACCTTTTGGAGTGTGCCTTGTGTATGGCAGATTTATTTTTCTCGTCTTTATTTTGGGTACCCTAATGGGTACCTCACCCTAGGAACCACGCTGTTGGGGCCTGATCCTGTCTGAATCCCCCGCAGGCCACGCGTTCAGCTGCTACACCCCAGGAACCACGGTATCGTGGGGTGGCTACCCGGTGGGCTGCTCAACTTTCCGGTCAGTGTAATTCCCAGGCGCCGAATCCCCGCGCCGCCCCACAAGCCCCCAGGCTGTCTAATCGTTCACTGCTGCGGCCCGGGGCCTCCTGCGTGCATGACTTTGGTGGTGAGTAACCTCCCCTGGTATTTGAGGTCGGGCCCGGGGGAACGTTCTGGTCGATGTGGGGATGAGCTTGATTTCCTCTGGGTGTTGCAGTCACTGGGAGCGCCCACCTCCGGGGAGAAGCTTTATTCGGCATTTCCAACGGTTTATGTACCGAAGAGATCATGGAAATAAAAAGTGGGCTGTGCTTACTTGAACGACACTTCCGGGCAAATCGCATGGTCCATGGAAAATGGACAAAGGACTGAGGTTTGAGCAGTGGTCGAAGTGGGGAAAAAAAAGTAGGGGAACTGTGGGCGGAGACTCAGGGGGCGGGAATAACCCAAGGATTGGATTAGTGGGCGGAGTCGGAGGTGTGGCTAGAAATAGCAAAACATACCAATTTTTGAACGTTTGGCATTTCACTGACCAGTTACAGCTTATAACGTTATTTAATTCAAAGAATCAATAAACAAGTTTATTTGAGGTTTAATATACAAGTTGTTTATATTTAATTCATTTACAATGTGGGACATGTTTCCAATCACAGAATATTCCAAATACGCTTATAAGTGGAATCATAAGCCATTTGTCTCCGAGCCATGCAGTTTCATCTGCACTTCTCCTCCCTTTTTCTAACCATTTCTGAACATAAAATTCAGGTTTAAATTCTATGACAGGTGGCCCCACGATATTTATGAGCATTGTAGAAGACAGACGATTGATTGATATTCTGTTCCGCAGTGGTGTGAGCACATCATTCATTACACTAAAGCCCCGTTCACATTCAGCAGTTGAGGTACAAAAGGTGTTTATAATGTGCATTAATGGTTTTAGGCTTTCAGAGATGCAATTTTTATTTTGTTTGTACTCTCTGAAACCAAGGATGTACTGCCTGGTATCAAATACATGCAACCTGCTACAAAGGTTTTGTAATTCTCCCTCACCGTATAAGATGTCTACTGGATCTGGCCAATAAACTGGTTGTAGGAGTTTCATTCTATGTACTAACTCTTTGTATTCTATTTCATCATTGTTTGTGGTTGTGCATCTAGAAACATTTGATGCATTAGACATTGTCATCCTTTTTCGCAGGTTATTTGCTAAGCTCCTAAAGAACTGTGCCCTATTGATGCTAACACAGCCTTTGTTCTGTTGCAGTCCTACACCAGCAAACTGCATCCGTTCAGCAGCATCTAATGCAGTTGTAGCAAACAAAGGGCCCAGGTGCATCAGCCATTGATTCAAACACTAAAATCTGCATCTGTATTGAACAATCGGCCTCATATATGGTCATATCACGCCGCTGCAGCCTTCTGGATAGGTCACCCAATTCTGTGAGAGCATCATATAAAATGCCCATATTTTCAACAAACACCAGGGAGGTTAATAAACGGTTTAAACCAGCATATTTCCTCTGCTCAATGTCACTCCTCGTTGAGTCTTCGGAAGATTCCATGAAATGTTTAATAAGTCCTTTGTAGTTATTCCAAACAGCTCTCACAGATCTTTCACTTGAGGACACCCAACGTACATCTAGCACCTTTCCAATTGCCAGAAGTCTTACTTCTACCTCCAGAGCACATTCCCCAAGCTCTCTCTGATTTTTCGGAGAGGCATGGTAGGTGGTATATAGTTTATCCCCAAAAAATTTGAGCTGATTAATGCCTGCGACTTCTTTAAAAACATCACCCACAGCAAGCTCCAGCTTGTGGTTAGCACAGTGCCATACACTCAACTGTGGATATTTCAGTTTAAGAAGAGTTGCCACACCGGATTTCCTACCTATCATATTGGAAGCACCATCTGTTACAAGCTGAACCAAATGACTTTTTAAATACTCATCAGTAAAACCGTGTCTCTCTAAGCATGCAAGTAAGGTATCTAAGATTAGATCTGCTGCTGTGCTTGGCAACTCAACAAGGTCCAAGAAAAAGGTCAGTGGCTCATTGTGTTTATCAATACATGCTCTTACACAGATAATTAGTGTGGTCAATTTACTATTTGTGAGCTTAGGGACATATATATGGGAATGGTGGTGTAGGGCAGCACAGCAAGTTACTTTGCTGCGCTGCCCTGCATCACAGGGAAAGGGCGGGAATGTGCCGTATTTATCCAATATGGTGCATTCCGGTCTTTTCCTCCTGCACTGGCGCCATTTCGACAGCCTAGCTTCAACGCAGGCACACTTGCCCCATGGTGCAAGGGTGCCGCCTTTGCATGCAGGATTGTTTTTGTGCAGGAAGGGGCACCTTCCTGTACAAAAACAATCTTGAGAGGCTTTTTCATCCTTCTATGTGGGCTGCAGAATAAAGCACAGTTTGAAAGAGGAAAAAGCAAGGAGAAATAGATATTTCTCCTAGTTATGCCTCCTCTGGGGCAGCGCAAGATTTTGATGCCTTCCCAGGATTACAAGTCCTTGTAAATCTATGAATGCGTCAAAAACCGTGGGGGTTGTGTGGGAGACTTTTATTATTGCAGGAAAACTACTGCGTGACAAAGCCACTGCTGCTCTAGGGTGTGCTGCTTTGTAGACCTGCCCGCAAGACTGGTGGTGAACCTGGGTATGAATTGTGGTGGACAGGGCTTCAAGTTTACCCAACTGGCCACTAGTAGGGTTCACCTGCTGGTGCTAAGAGACCAGGGCTTCTACGGTCTAGTGGGGCCTTCTAAAGTCTATCATGGGTGCTCCCTCAGGAGTGGTCTGATGGACAAGGCATGAAGGCTGAACCAGGTTCCCCAGTTCCAAATTTGGTAGCTCTGGCCATAATGCCACATCCTATCCCCACCGAACACCCTTCTGCCCCACTGAGTGAAACTCGCACTGTCTTCACCTACAACCCAATTCTGCCCCATTATAAGCACCTGGATGTGACTCATTTCAAATTATGCAGTGCCTGAAAAAAGTAACAACATTCTGGGAAAAGCAAATACTCATAGGGAATGCAGGATTATGTACAGCATGCAAAATATAAGCAGGAACGACATGTTACCTTAACGCTTTTACTCTCGTTCAGAAATCAATGAGTATTTTTTGTCTCAAACATTGAGGACATGAATATAGGGCTCCTCCTGTACACATGTGTTAAGCAGGGCTCAGAGACAAAGGAACTCTTCAAGAGAATCTGATCTGACTCACGGAAACCCACAAGGGCTCCTTCTTATCCACAAATTGTGCACTCTTGATTGTCAGCGCCAGGATGCCTGTTAGGTGAGAGTGCGCTTTACAAGTGAGATAAATAAATAAATAATTCTTATTCATGTCAGCCAGCTAGCTGCTCAAACATAGTATAGCACATATGTATTCAAGTGTCCTGCAAAGAAGAATGAGTGCGAGTAAGTAAATGTCGGTGTGAATGATTGAGTGCCTGAATGTAACTGAGCATGAGTGAAAGAGTGTATGTCGATGAAAGTGAGAGAAAGTGAGTGAGAAGGAGTCACGTAGAGTAAGTGAAACTGTAAGTTAGAATGAGGTAATCAGAGTAGGAAAAAGTGGTGAGACTGAGTGAGTGAGAATGTGATACCGAATGTTGAAGAGTGAGTGCAAGTGAGCAATTTTGAGTAAAAGGGAAAGTGAATGAGAATGAATAATGGGGGTAGTGAGCCTGAGTGAGATAACATGTGAGCAAGCAGGACAAAACACAGGCCTTGGCAAAGTGGAGGTAAATATTTACTTATGGGAGGAACATATTGTGCATCTTGAAAAAAAATGTGGTCAACTCCTGGGGATGTGGTCTTGGCACAGTAATGGCTTTTGAGAGCATTTGTGTAAACATTGGGTGTTGAAAATAAAATGCAGTATTTGACCCTATAGTTTTTTTTTCAAAATTATCTTGGGAGTAGCAACACCCAGACTGCAAATCCTCCGGGCCCTCCTTTATCTCTTTTTAGTCTTACAAGGCCCAGTAAATCGCACTCTTTTCCAAATCTCTTTCTAAATATTATCACTCTCAAAAACTGTTTTTTCTATGTAATTTTCCTTTGATGGGAAGAGGAGGTATCTGAGGTGGTAGTATCAGGCAAGTGACACTACTTGGGCTCCCTCTGTTCGAGCCTTCATGGAGGATCCCTCTTCATTGCTACCTCCACCTGACCCCAGACTCCGCAACGCACTCCCTTACAGGCTTGATTATCCACTACTCCTCTCCAGTGCACCTTATCTCACAGCTGACCTTGGGCCCCAGCCCCATATCAGGCACCATCGGGCTCCACTTTCATTTTTCCTGGTAAAAACATTAGTAAAATCACCTTCAAACTTAAAACATTGAATATAGCAGTAAATATAATTAGCACGCACTTTAATGTTCCACAGTAGCCCATATGACCCGACTGCTAATTAAATAAACAAAAACAGAAAGGCCATGACAAGGCCGGCTTTAGCGCTGATGCGAAAGTCTTTTTTGGCGCAACACCAATAATCACTGCCATACGCCACAAGTGCTCCTCATCTCCCCATAGCCCCTCCCCCTCATGACCTCCTCCTCGGATTCCCTCACTGCCACCCTCCACCAGTGCCCCTCATTTCGCTGTAGCCCCTCCCCCTCATGACCTTCTCCTCAAAATCCCTCACTACCATCCTCCAGCAGTGCCCCTCATCTTTCCCTCGCTCCCGACTCCACCCCATGACCTCTTCCTCGGATTCCCTCACTGCCACCCTCCAACAGTGCCCCTCATTGCTCCATAGCCCCACCTCCTATTGACCTCCTCGGATTCCCTCACTGCCACCCCCAACAGTGCCCCTCATCTTTACGTAGCCCCTCTCTCATATGCATTTCATTTGTTGTACAGCCCTACTCATATCAGTGTAGTGTGTGTCAGTACTTTACACCACGCACACATTATACAGAGACAACGAATCATACAAGTATGTAAATCAGCCTACAGGGAATGTCACATAAGCCAATGAGGATTACAAGGTGTATGAATCACATGTCATCCATACTGGTGGGCAGTTATTTTAAGAGGGTTTGGTCTGGAGAAGCACAAACTCAGGATTTAAAGAGTACTCCAGTGGTTAGGGGTTGGCTTTACTGATAAAAATGTATATCTGCCCAAAGATACTCATTTTAGCAACATTAGAATAATGAAAGACTGGGGAAGTTCTAACTATATCACAAAACAAAAAACGCGAAGTTCTAACTATATCATTCAGGTTTGTGTACAGCTCTTTGATGACAGTTCATTGGTCACTGTCCTATGTTAGGATTGTAACTTCTGAACTGCAAGTAACACAAGGATCTCTGTCACAATGACAGTAACCCACTGAGCTTCCACATAAAATACAGTTCATCTGCACTTAACTACTAACAGAGAAATTATTGCTCTCCAGCAGGATCATTAATCCCCAGCGTTATCTGGGCATCTTTTATTGTCCTATTGTTGTCCTGCATCAGCCATGATAATGATAAAAACGGATTAAATGAAGCACACACAAAGTGTACATGTCCTGCTGCGCCTGTGCAGAATTTAAAAAGAAAAACAAATAGTGACACATTCTCCTACCTACTCCATTAGTCAATCTTAGTGTCGCAGCCTGAAGTGATAAGCAGCTGCAGGGGTTGGGAAAGGTGAATCAAAATAAACAAACTTCTTTTCTCCTGCGCTGCATAGAAAAAGAATATCCACGCAGCAGGACAGTAGGCAAAGGTTACCGCGGCCAAAGAAAGGATTTGTCGCCTTTCGCCGTGCCCCTGGTGGAGATGAAGGGGTGAAAAAATAAACAAAGCCTCGTTAACATGTAAATGGTCTTTTAAAGACCTGTGAAGTACTCAGGTACGGCTGCGATAATCTCTGAAACTGTCTGTGTGTGCGCGCCCGGGCTTTGAAGCACTTTGAGCCCCATGGCGTTTCGCGCCTGCCTTCAAGCCCTTACTAGAACCGGGCCTGAATTAAGGCAGTCCCGGGACGCTTTTTTTAAATCAAGAAGTAGGGGAACGGACTAGCATCATTTTTAAAAGTAGGGGCACGCCGTGCCCTTCCGTTCCCCCCCACTT
Organism: Triturus cristatus; assembly: GCF_964204655.1. NCBI lineage: Eukaryota > Metazoa > Chordata > Amphibia > Caudata > Salamandridae > Triturus > Triturus cristatus. Next base: position 1,126,285,247 of record NC_140579.1, on the reverse strand, counting down.
CTAACACTGGGTTTGAGACAAATTTCTCAAGCCATCAGCCATATTGATGGTATTCACGTCTTGTTCGTATCCGTGAGAAAAACCTATGGGCGAAAAAAAAAACGGCCATTTATAACTCCATAAAATGGTCTGAAGGAATGAATGGAAGAAAAAGTATGTCATTTAAATTAATACTAAAGGGAATGACTTCCTTTTGTTTTATACTCCCGTCATAAAATGTCGAAAGAATAACGAAGTAGAAATAGAAGAAATACACCAAGTGAAAAGAGTGAAACAATGTGAATAATAATATCCAAGAGAAAGTTGCAATCTTCAAATGGCTTCACAAAGAGTCAGATTTAAAATCTTCTATGATTTAGTATGGCTTTTTATCATCATGCAATTGAAATTGAAATTCGTATGTGATTTCAAAAACACTCTGTATAAGTAAAATTGTAAAATTAATATACAACATATAATATGCCATTTAACATTGGGAAGGTCTAGATGGTGACCAGCTGAATAATTCTTACAATTCAAGAACAAACAGATATGTAACATATCAAAGACCAACAATGCCAACTGAATTTCTACCTACCAGTACAAAACGCGGCATGCATTGTTGTTGTTAATATCGTACAATACAAGTACCAAAACTTTGTTGCCTTTCAGTGTAATGTCTATAGTAACATATAGTTATTAACAGCATATATAATTGTTAAGGAGTCTCCTAATGTGCAGGAGTTTTTACACGGGGTCAAAATTGAATCACATGGTTACATTGGAACATCAAAGCATACCCTAAACATAGTGTAGTGATGGAATATAATAAGATATACTGAGATCTCGACATGTCTAAGTACAGGCATTTGAACACCAGATGTAAGTGGTAACAGTCTAGTTGTTTAGAAACACATGTAATTCTTTATCAAAATTGAAGCCCAGCTCTACCTCCCGAAGGCGTATAATCCATTGTGCCTCCATTTTCCTAAAAGCGGAGGTTCTATCACCCCCCCTTGGGTCATTGCAGGCCTGAGCTATTCTATGAAATCTAATATTCGTTATAGACATGTTGGGATGGACTTTGTTGAAATGAGCTGCCATAGGGTAACTGGTATCATTATTGCGTATTGCCCTTATGTGTTCCTGGATCCTTTCTTCAAGTGTTCATATGGTGCTCCCAACATAGATTAGATTGCAGGAGCACCAAATACAATATACCACAAATTTGGAGTCACAGTTCATGAATCCCTTGATGTAGTGCGTTGTTGATGTATTGTAACTGAATTCTTTAATTCCATTGTGAGCAAGTTGACACATATTGCAATGAGCACATTTGAAAAAGCCCTTTGGTTTGTTTGGTTGTAGATCTCACCGGTAGATAGCTGGTGCAGAGAATATCTCTTAGAGTTCTACCCCTCCTGGGTACTATCCTAGGTCGTTTTGTGAGGTATCCAATCAATGATTTGTCTAATTTTCAGTTATAACTGCACAAACCTCTAATTCACTTTCTGACCCAAATAGGCCTATTGCATTTTCTATTTTTCCCACCCAAGTGGATACTTCGACGTGAAAGCTAGGAGTCAATAATTAAAGCCCCTACCAAGAGCATTTCACGTGTCATATACCCAAACCCAGTTACTTCAAATCCACTTTAAGCTGACTGGCTTGATTTAATCCAACCCCCCCCCCCCTCCCAAAAAACATAATTCATTCATGCGCTTGCTTCAAAACCCATGTTCCCTTTCCTTGGTGGGGATCAGACACCGTTTAAAACATGCTCAGAGTACACAATTGATGCTTCAATAGAAAATTACTTTTCCAAATGAAAGCGCCCAGAATCTGCACTGATTCACGATTCAGTACACAAAAGCACTGCAAATACCTGTTGGTTCTGCGTGGGGTAGGCACTGCATACTGTTATCTAGTACCCTTAACACAAAGATGTTAAGGGGGCTATTTATTATTATTATTCAAGAAGAACTGCCGCACCCTCGAAAAAGCCTGGCGCCACGATCAGACCTCAGACAACATGACCGCCCTCAAGCACGCCACCCGCAAGCACCACCAGCTGATCCGCACCACCAAGAAGACAGCAGTCATTTGCGGCGTACCACAAGGATCATCACTCAGCCCAACCCTCTTCAACGTCTACATGAGCCCCCTCGCAGCCATCGCACGCCAACACAACCTCAACATCATCTCCTACGCCGACGATACCCAGCTGATCCTCACCCTCACCAACGACCCCGCCACCGCCAGAACCAGCCTACACGAAGGGATGAAAGACGTCGCCGAGTGGATGAAGAACAGCCGCCTGAAACTCTCAGACAAAACGGAAGTCCTCATCCTGGGATCATCACCCTCCGCCTGGGACGACTCTTGGTGGCCCCCCGCCCTGGGCACCACTCCCAAGCCATCGGACCACGCACGCAACCTGGGCTTCATCCTGGACTCCTCTCTCTCGATGACCAGACAAGTCAACGCCGTCTCCTCATCGTGCTTCAACACCCTGCGTATGCTCCGTAAGATCTTCCGTTGGATCCCCACTGAAACCAGGAAGACCGTCACCCAGGCACTCGTCACCAGCCGACTGGACTACGGGAACACCCTCTACGCCGGAACCACAGCCAAACTGCAGAAAAGACTCCAACGCATCCAGAACGCCTCCGCACGACTCGTCCTGGACATCCCCCGACACAGCCACATCTCCGGCCACCTGAGAGACCTGCACTGGCTCCCCGTCAGCAAGAGGATCACGTTCAGGCTCCTCACCCACGCACACAAGTCTCTCCACGACCTGGGCCCCAAGTACCTCAACGACCGCCTGACCTTCTACGCGCCCACCCGCCAGCTACGATCGACCAGCCTCGTCCTCGCCGCCGTACCACGCATCCGCAGAGCCACCACCGGAGGAAGATCCTTCTCCTACCTGGCAGCCAAGACTTGGAACTCCCTCCCCATCAATCTTCGGTTGACCCAGGACCATCTTTCCTTCAGGAAGCAACTCAAGACCTGGCTGTTTGTGCAGTAACTTATCCCCCTCCCCCAGCGCCTTGAGACCCTTCCGGGTGAGTAGCGCGCTATACAAATGCTTGATTGATTGATGAAGGTGGAACATGGGCAAAACTTCATGAGGAAACACGAGCACAGCTAATGAAAAGTGCACGATATTCATAAACGGTTAAACTCCATTCCCGTCAAGAGCACGGGCATAAAGGTAACGCCATAACAACGGGAAACATCGTAAACAACGAAGTCTATATCACGACTTACATGAACAACGAAGTCAGAACAACAAGGAATCCCGAACACCGAAGTCCTGAACCACGACACTCCGAAACCACGTAGGAAGGTAAAACTATTAGAGAAGGAGCCGCAGCAGATTCATTACATGCAGTTGAATGAAATTACGCTTTGTTCTTTGATCGTCAGCTCAGCATCTGGCCAGCTTCAAGTAGGGAGGGAATTTCAGTCCAAAAAAGCCCATACGGCTTGTAGTGTATATTTATCTATCAAAATATGGAAGCCTAAAATATACTGTACAAGCACTTAAAAAATGGTGTCATATGTATTAAGAAGCCTCTTTCAAAGAAATGAGAATTGTGCTTCCATGAACATTGCATCTTATGTAAAGCATTTGTCTTCCAACTCGAGCGTGCCATTACTCCTCCCTGAAATGAGATTGATTCTTTCACAAAAAGTATTCCGTTTTCTGGAAAGAAACTCTACTTCCGATTAAATGTGTTTTTCACTCCAAATGAAATGAAGAGAAAATAAGTTAAAAAAGAGCCCTGTCACCTCACAATAATAAAGATGAGATGTTGAAAAAATGGATGTAATACTATATATTGATAGTAATTTCCCGTGAAGAAGAGAAGCGGGAGCAATCGCAGAAAGGTAAGATTAAAAAACGTTTTAAATAATTCTGTGGGAAGTGTTAAAAAAAAGCGGATTGATACGAACATAATAGTATAAATGTGTAAAGAGAAATATGGTGATTTTCGTGGTTCGGGAACTCGTAGGTAAACAAGCATTGGCATAGCCAATAGGTCTCGCTTTTGGGACCTTATAAGTATTTAGTTATGCAGCACAATATCCTTGGTGCAACAACATCAACTGTTGCATGGCTAAACACTTCTAAGGTCCCAAAGGCGAGACCTATTGGCTATGCCAATGCTTGTTATGCAAAGGCATGATGTTTAAAGCACGCTGTACCTGACTAAATCACAATTGTAACCGTGTTTTTGTGACACTGTCCGGGACCTTTTTTGTTGTGTTTGACAATGGTTCAGTCCCCGTCCTAACACTCAAGTTAGCCCGCTCATTCTTGTACGCCTTTGTTGCTCCTGTAAAAGCAACTGTGAATGTTTATAAAAGCTGAAGTTTGAGTCTCAGATTCCAGCGGAAAAATACGATTACACATGGTGTCCCGGACAGAAAAATTTAGGAGCTGAGCTGAATCGCTTCCATCTTTTTACAGTTGCCTTTACAGAAGCTCAAGGACACAGTAATGTGACTGCAACAACCAGTGGTGACCGCGGATACCAGCAGGACCTTGGAGTGAAAGTAAAACTTTTAAGGCTGCTCACATTTGGAGTTTACAGAAGGAAAAGGAAATACAGAAATATGCACCCAAGACCATGCGGTGTCTGCAGCGCTTTCAAGCAACATATCATAGCATAGGAAGTGGGGAGCGGTAAGCAGCTAGGACGGTGCGGCAAGCAACATCATGTATTCTTATGGAGTGCTATAAAATGCAAATATTGGAAAAGAACTGCAGAAAGTGTCTAGCCAGTTACAGTTTGGGGGAGCCGTGGGGAAATGAACACATCGGGTATCCTCTAGTATTGGGATCTGAGAATCAAACTGCAGTTTTTCTAAACACTTACAGTTGCTTTTACGGGGGCACACTATTACACATGGTGTCAGGGTCACAATAATATAGGAGTCTAGCTGAATAGTTTCCATATTTTACAGTTGCCTTTACATAAGCTCAAGGAGCAACACAAACGTGCCCAAGATAACAAGGGGCAGCCGTGGTTCCCAGCAGGACTTTGGAGTAAAAGTACATTTGTTGAGGCTGCTCACATTATGATTAACGATAGCACAAGGAAACATGGGAATATGTCTGCAGCACTTTCAAACAACAGCATGTGGGAGGCTGAGGATGGGAGGGACATAGTGGCAAGCAACTACAGGTTATGCATCTTAATCTCAAAGGTAGCCTTACACTTAGGAAGCCTCAATGCTCACATAAACTTGCCAACGACAATGAGAGAGGGCTGAGCGTGCAAAGCCTTCCCTATGGGCTGCTGTAAAATTGGCGGCCATATCAGCAGGGAAGACGTAAGTGGCATAAACAAAGTTAGATACTCACTTTGAGCTGGTGAAGTACTGGGTTTTTAAAGCCCAGCGGTGCAGGGGAACACACCCTAAGACTTCGAGTTCTTCCTGTTTCAGACCCACAGAAACACAGAGTCTTCTAGGTGAAGTCAAAGATCAATTTATTGGCTGCAGACCAATTACAGGTATCCGAGAAGTACAACACAATGTATGTTCTCAGGAGACTGCTTAAACTTACAGAAACGGCCTTCTCCTTATATACAAAATATCATGCTTCAGGCACACATTCCTTGTTTTACGATATGGTCATTCACATGTATTCATTACAAACGAAAAGGCAGAGTCATGATGACCATCCCACATTCCAGTTAAGCCAGCCCACAATTATTTACCCAGCGAGGCTCATATCCCACATCAGATATCAACAGACCCCAATAAACACGGGCATCTCCTGTTTAGAAAACAAGCCATAAAGCAGGAAGAGTCAGGTGTGAAAGAGATTAGCCGGAGGCTTGTGTGGGATGAAAAGGCTTTATGGTGTGTCAAACCCTGATGCTAATCACAGGTGGCTGTAGGACGGGGAGCTCGTGAGACCGGACTGACCTGGGGCAGTGGAGCCAAGCTGCACAGGTCACAGAGAAGTCAAACAGAAAGTACATGTGTTCTAAAGGCCCGTACTTGTTCGTAATGTGTAGCCTATGTGAGGGCAACCATAAGATGGCCACCGCTCCAAGATGGAACCTACGAAGTCAATGTAAAATATCGTATACAAAGTGCATTTATCGATGAAACGTCATGCAAAGCACTTGTATATACTGCATTGGCCATTCGCGGTTCGCTAATACCAGAATAGGCAGGGGTAGGGCCCTGTCTCCTACGCGGTCCCAAATTTTAAAGTACCACACTGGGCACAACATGGCACCTCCGTAGTTAGCCTGAAATAGGAAGCTGGGAAACCAATGCTGCACAGACAATGCTGAGAGATTCTCCACAAAACACAGCAAAGTCCGGGGCTAGATCCATTCAGCAGTGGTCTTGGCGAGATATTCCACTGTCCCCACACCCCCACGGAGCATGCATGAGGACGGCAGACTGTAAACACTAACAGACAACATGCACTCACTTTGTTAAACGCGCAATGTGAGACAAGTCTTAAAGCGGCCGCGAGACGCGCTCTGTGGTGGTGCACGCGCTTGCGAGAAGCAGACCGAAGTGGATGCCTGCTTGTGCCCCAGGGGGACTCCTGAGTGCGAGTGGTGCACGCGCACTTGCGAGATCGCGGGCTGTAAGGTTGCCTGTCTCTTCTGACAGAGTTTCGAAAGCTGAAGGAAAGGGAACCAACTGTGAGCCAGACACTGTTCTCAAAAACTCTTCAGCGCCAGGAAGTCTGGGTTAAAGAGAAAAATACGATAGACTCGGGAGCACTGCCCTTTAAAGCCCAGCTCCTCTGCATACAGAGCCCCTACAGTGCCAAAGCTACAGCTACACTCTCTTAGTAAATATGCCAAAAATATCATAAAATAAACAGTTTAAAGGAAAAAAAAAAAGTAAAAAGTAACATTTCGACGTGACACGGAAATGTAGAAAGATCACTTGTAAAATAAACACATACTAATGCACACTTCAGAAATAAATAAATTAGTTTACCATCCAACTTAATTTAGTTCCACCCTGTTGAAGAGAGTCAGTCTCGTGAGTGCGCTATGGATGTGACTGAAAGCGGATGGTCTGGGATCAAAGTTCACACAGAACATAAAGGGGCGGGGTAGGAACATGATTACTATTGATTCTGATGTTGAAGACTACCATTGCGCCCCTTCTTGGTTTGAGCAATGAAAGGTAAGAAGGGATGGGGGCTCGAGTCCGGCCCTTTCACTCTGGGTGCTATGCGTGTTTCCCCGACACAAAAAAAGAAACCCATCCTCTGTTTATTGCCACAGCTGTTTCAGTCAATGGAGGGGGCAGGAACAAAGGCAACATGAACAATGGGCAGCGTTTGGAGCAGAGCTCCGAAGACAAGCAGCAGGAAGCGAAGCAAATGAGCCGCGGCAAAAGAAAACAAGCTTGCATGCTGCTGCTTTAATAATTTAGATTTTCAATAAAGAAATGGTTTGGCGAGCCTCGCTATAAGTAAAACAAGACAAGCCCGGCGCGCACGCTTGGCGGGGGAGCGCATTCCAGGCGGGGGAGCGGACCCTTTGAAGTGCGATGCCAAACGGATTGCATGGCGGCACGATGCGCGTGATTGTGCGCGTGCTCGCCATGCAATCTGCTTTTGGGAGCACTTTTGGGAGCCCCTTACAATAGTCTCGCTTGCGATCGCTTACGCGATAGCAAGGCGAGACCTAAAAATGTAGTTGTTTGGGTTTGGTCGTTGTTTAGACTTCGTGGTTGGGGAATTCGTGATTTAGGTAGTAGTTGTACAGTCATACAACCCATAACAACACGTCTCACCAATTATGTACCGAAAAAGCATGTCGACCTCTGCCACGAACCCATTTGCCACAGATTTGATCAAATTCTAGGGGTTTGACATATGTTGATGTCGGATTCACGCACACAAACTGCATAGGAATAAAACTGTTTCTCAGTAGGTGAGGGCCATCCCCACATCCTCTCAGTTCCGTTTTGAAATGACACATTAGGGCTTTTACATCTGTTCAATGCAAATCATGTCCATAAACACACTCTTGTTTCACCCAAGCACACTACAGCTAAATTCCATGGTAAGCATCACATGTGAAACATGAAGTCAAAAATGGGAGTAAAATCCAAAACCTTCACCTTAGTGAGGGCAAAAAATCCTGTACCAAAAAAAACAGCGGAAGCACACCAAGAGCAAAACAATGCACGACTCGGAGACAATCCCAAACTCCAAACATTTCACAGAACAAACAATGGCAGGAAAGGCAGTGTATCCCACGCTCCTGTCCGTTTGCAGCGGTTTGCTAAAAGCCAATCTGACATCCAGGTCATTACATTGTACATTTCTAACAGAGCTACAATGGGAATAAGACAATATTATATCTAATAGGATTTAATACCCACAAACTAGGAAGGGCAAATTGTCGGCCTGGTTACAATGTCTGGGGTTTACAATGAAAATTATAATCTGGGATTGCACTGGTATGATGTCTGCAGCACAGGGAATTTATACGGTAATGAAACAACTGTAAATCGTAATGAACAGCTCAAGAATGCTCTGGATAAAAACAAAAACACAATTCAGATTTAAATTGACCGAGTGCGTTGCATCTCTGTAAACATAAGGTAGCCCTTGCCTAAATGTAAATGTAGGCTGTAAGGGGCCGAATTTTTAATCTAGAGGTCTGATGGCATAAAGGTGCGTTCTGTTTAGTCGGCCATCAATATACAGATCCAGTAAGGGCATTATTTCACCACATTGTGCCTCGATGAGCACAGCAAGTCTAGAAGCAGCTAAACTACCCATGCAGAAATCTACGGGCATTGTCGAAATTGGTTCCTTGCTGGAAGGAAAAAACATATATAAAATTTGTGAGAAGGTGGCCTGATCTATGCTGTCCACTAGTTCTAGTGGGCACCTTGTATCAGTCCAAACAACCCCTTATGGTGAATTGGTTAAAGACAACCTTTATTAAAAGCTATCCTAGTGGTAGCTATGGAGAGCAGCCTTCAGGCTAAGTCTTGAAGGAATGTAAAGCAGCTTGTTTTACCAGTCTATAATCTCTTGAATGATCAAATGAAAGGACAACCACACCAGGTATATATTTAAAATATATGTATTTAGGATAAAACACACCCCTCTAGTCTCTTTATGAGACTGGAGTTTGAAGTACTTAATTTACAAGTTAGCAATCAACAGTAATAGCACAAATACACATTTGGGCCCTAGGGGCGTACCAAACCATATACCAATAAAGTGGTATAAGAACCACGACTGAACTAGACACAAGGACTAGAGCCTGTAGAATCGCTGGGACCCCAAGGAACCACCCAAGGTAGTGACACAGGGGGACCCATGGGGGCCCTGTGCAGTGTGTAAACACAACCACGGGTTCCCGTTATCTTCTATGGGCAATGTCGCGGTTGGAAATTTAAGGATTAGGGACACTTAGAATTAAGTCAGGACCAAACCCTTTTGGACTTAAGCAGTTCTAGGGCTAGCATCCACGGGAGCACCGGAGTACTCGTGTTACCTCACCCAGGGAAGCCGGGTGCATAGGTGTCTTTTGGTGTCAGGTCGCGTCGTCGATTACAGTGGAAGCTGGTGAAGAAGTGCTGCTGCCGTGAAGAGGAGAAGTGTCCGAAGAGATCCAAGCCTGGATCTAGGATGGAAAGAGCCTGGAAGAAGAGGGGACAGAGTCTGGATCACTAGCCAGTGACCGAGGGCAGGATGGACCAATGCCCACAGATGTTGGGTGCTTCAGGTGAGTTGACGGGTGTCTTGATTCTTCAGCCACGAGGTCCAGGAGGCGTCGACGAAGTCCATGAGCTGGATTCGTGCTGTCCCACGAAGTCTGTCGAGTGCTGCGGTGTTGGCGACCAGATTGGACCCAACAAGCCTTGGCAACGGCAAGTCTCGTGGAAAGAGAAGGACGTCGGTGCAGACCAGCAAGGTCTGAGGGACTCACCCAGTGAGGGTAAGTCAGGGCACGTCTGGAGCAACCAGGAAAGCCCAAGGAGAAGAGGAGTTGCCTTCGAGGGGACCCACTAGCCAACAGGCTAGCGATCGCGAAGGAGCCTCGAGTGGTCGCACTGGAACCTGGCCCACGGGTCACTCGTGGAGTGAAGGCCAGAGATCTTTGGTGCAGTCTGTGCTCAAGGCTGGGGCTACTCGGAGCCCAAAGCAGAACTTCAGGAATTTAAAAGAAGTCGCTGTACCAGCAAAGTACGCGGTGTCCAGGGGTCACGGTTCCTCGTCACCCACGATAGCCACGGGCCTCAGCTTTGCTGTGGACTCAGGGTAGCTTCAGCGAAGTCAGGAAATCCACCTCTGGTGATGCAGAGACTTCGGCATCCAACGGGAGCTTCGGAATTGCAGACCGGACAGTTGTTTTTTTGGTGCTTGCCAAGCAGGGGAGTCACTCCTTGACTCCAAGGGAGATTTCTTCCGTCTTGTAGTCGAAATAGAAAGTCGAAGGTCCAGGATATATATTGCAGAGTTTCGTCCAGGGTAATCTAAAGTCGCAAGGACTGGGTTCCCATACTTGTACTAAGTTTGGGGGTTGGACATACTCTAGGGACCCACCTATGGGAGGGTTTGGAAAGAGGGGTGGTTACACCCATTTCCTTTGTCCAGTTTCGTGCCAGAGCAGGGGCAGGTAGCCCCTGCAACCAGTTTGAACTGGACTATGCACGAGGGACACCAAATGTGTCCCCTGTGCAGGACTTCAAAGCACCAGAGAGTGCTCCCGCCCAGCCCCAATACACATCTGCCGATCTGAGGAGGTGGTTACACCTCCCTTCGACAGGAAACCTACTGTCCAGGCCTCCCCTGCCGGAGTTTTGGTCCGCAGCAGGAGGCCAGACCCTTGTCTGTGGCAGAGGCATCCATTTTGTGATGCCAGGGCTCAAGAAAGTCCTACTGGGTTAGACCAGTGTGAACATGTCTCTCCCTCTAGAAGGGTGGAATACTACCCCCCGCCGCCAGAACTGGCGGGGGGTAGTATTCCAAAGCGTTTGACACCAAACACAACATGTTTTGATGCAGCCATACCAAAGTTAGCATTTACCGCGAAGTTATAATGCACTTAAGAGTATATGGTCAGGCTGCACCACAAACAGCATCAGAGGAGGTACTCCGAACGCTGCAGAGGGGCTCTGCTCATGCAGGGGCACCCGCTCACATAAAAACCAAGCACTCTGCCTTCAGAATTGTTAAGGCCTGCCATAGGATTGACTTATAGGTTTTATATGTGTGTGCAATGGTAGTGATATAGGTAGCCTATACCACTGTAAGGGGTGCAAGCACACTCTTACCCATGCTGCAGTAGCAGACCTGTGGTGCCATTTTGGAGTGCTTCCCAGGGGTGGCATAATACATGCTTCAGCCCCTGGTAGGCTTCTGAGGTACCTATGCCCTAGGTACATAGTATACCATATACTAGGGGCTTATAATGCACTCCAGAATCCAATTAGCTATGTACCTAATGTACATGGAAACCATTTTAGAGAGGAAGCAGCTAGGCTGGGGTCCTGATTAGCAGGGCCACAGCCAGACTAAGGTCGAAAAACAGTGAAACACCAGCAAAAAGTAGGGGTACCCATGTGAAGCAGATCCTACTCTCCTACATCACTTCAGATCATTTGGACAAGACTACAACTGAATAGTATAAGATGCAAGTAGCCTCTTGCACTTTATCAGAAACATGTCATGCTGTTTATCAACAATGGCAGTGGAGACAAGAGTAAACGATACATCTAACAGATGGCTTTTACATGACAAAATCCAACGGTCGAATAAGGGTCTGTAGAGCTATAAGAGGCTACGAATGAAGTTGTTTACTTGATTGGGAGGTACATTAGGCCCACAAGACGATGACTTGGAAGCGTGGCAGCACTCGGACCCTCCACTGGAAGACCGAGCTTCGCATTCGCACCCCCGGGTCTAAAGCATGAGAAAAATGACGTGTACATGCTGCTAGAGAAAACCTGACGTCTGTGGTGGATCTCGGTTTACCGGTGTGCCTCCAGCCCTCGATATTTGTTTGAGGTTTATTAGACTTCCATGGGAAGGGCAACATTGTGATGAACTGCAATTTAACTATCTGACAAAATCGAATTAATACCGCCGTGCTCGACTGCAAGCTGCCTGTAGCCAAAACTTCTGAGGCTGTAAATCACTTTTTGCAAACTTGTTGGGTCGTCTGAGAGAATCGGAATGTGGCTACAGAGGCAGCTGGGACCCTCCCCCTCGAGCGCTCAAAGGCCCGGTATGTGTGTCTGTCTATGCCTTGGTGGAGGAAGCAGGAGAAGCCCCCGACATGCCAGTGCCAGGGGAGCCTCGGGCAAGGGCTGGATGTCCAGCAATGTGGCTACAGAGGCAGCCGGGACCCCTCCCCCTCGAGCGCTCACAGCCTTGCTGTAACTTGCTTTATCTGATTTCTCATTCTAAGAGTGAGTGCCCCTGGTTTCTCGCTGCGCGTGCCCTTCTCTAGTGCCACTGATCACCTTCACATGACTATTTGTGATTGCCTACAACTTATTTGATATCTTATTTTGCCTCCGCGTCATAAATATTATTTTTTTAAGAGCTTATTTTTCTTTTCTTTACTCTTTGTAGCAACCACCTGATCCCAGACGGTACTCTGTCCACACATGTCCAGTTTCACTTCTTTCCTGCTGTTGTTAGAGGAAAATATATCTATTAAAGAAACACCAAGAATGACAAGTTAACAATAGAATATGTGTTTATTACAATACTGTAGTGAGGATCAGTCACTACAGGAGAGATCAGTTCACCTCAAGGGAGATACAACTCTATGTCTCTGCCCCAGCTTAGAATCAGCTGTATTTATTCCTCCAAACCACAAGAGAAAAAAGTTACAAGCATAGGATGTACGTCACAAATGAGTAGATTAAAATCGCAGAAACAACAATTTCCTGAAAACAAAGCACATATAGATATGGGCCACATGGCCCTCGCATCTCATATTGGCGGAAACCCTCAGTGGTTTTCCTGTTGTCAGACTTAAAACGTTATTAACAACTTTTTACACACATCTGTTTTCCTGTGAAGCAAGTGATTATATTTTTGCCTAACGCTTTTTAGCCACGCTTATCTGACCTCTGACCTGTGGTTTCATCCATCATGCCTAGCATCGTGTAAGTGTGACATGTGGTTTTCAACTGAAGTGACTTATGAGCAGGGGCAAAACTTGCACCTGGGCCAGTCCATCCTGTGTGCGTGCTTAATCTAAGTGTGCATGCATTAGTAACACGATTGCTAAAGACATGATTGACACCTTCCAGCTCAGTCTCTCTAGCAGATAGACTTGTGGTTTGTGGTTTTGTAGTTCCAACGTTTAAAACACTACTGGTTTCCCGAGTCTTGAAGAAGATATGATCTACGCTTCATGCAGTAGCTTATCTTTGTGACTGCAGGCCATTTCCTGACCTGGCAGGTTATTTTCTGACACTTCAGTGAACTGTGTGACCTGCTAAGTTCAGCTAAACTCAATGTCCTTTGTAACATGCATTTTTCTGACCTATTTCTCGTGCAGAGGCCTGGGCCTGTATTTCTAATGAGGCCTAAAGCTGCTTTTAACTTGAAACTTCTGCATAGAAGTTGCAGGCTTTAACTTTGTGTGTGTTTGCACAAAATGTATCCTATTTTTTCCTATATCACTGTCACAGCCTCTAGCTATCTCTGACTTTTAATGTTCCCCCGTGTTGGTTATTGCATTTCACAACACTAGCAATTCTTACCGTGTAGCATGGGTGTTCGGGAGCTGGGTATGCTTTATTTATGATTTATCTACGTGGGACTTTAAAATCTTTAGAGTGAACGGAGGTGGAGGGAAGTAGAGAAAGATCACCCCCCTCCTTCCCAGGTTTGCAAACTAGGTTCTCCTCTGTGCATCATTGTGAGAAGTTGGCCTGGCATATGCTGGTCACTAGTTACAGTGGCCACCTTGCACCAGTCCAATTCGACTCTTATAGTAGGTAGGTTTAAGACAACCTTTTAAAGAAAGCTATCCTAGTGGTAGCTGTGGAGAGCAGCCTTCAGGCTAAGTCTCAGAGGACTGTAAAGCAGCTTGTTTTACCTTATAATCTCTTGAATTACCAAATGAAAGGACACCACACAGGTATATATATCAAATATATATGTATTTATTTCTAGACACACACTACTAATCTCTTTATATCAGAAGCCAGGAACACATTCAAATATCAACGTTTCACAATAAGTTAAGCACAAATATGGCTGGGGGCCCTAGGGGCGTACCAGACCATATACTAAAGAGGTTTAGGAAAGTCGACTTGCAGAATGACAAGGCCTAGGGCCTGTAGAATCGCTTGGGCATCACGACTGCAGTGATAACAGGTAAGTAACAGACCCACGGGAGACGCGTGCAGTGTGAGAACACAGACGCGGGTTCCCTATTTATTACAATGGAGCAAGTCGCGGTTTGATTTTTAAAGTTTTAGGGTACTTCGAGGAAGTCTACAAGCAAGCCACTTACAAGGTAAGTAATTCGAGGGCCAACACCTCACCCAGGGAAGCCGGGTGCATAGGTGTCTTTTGGTGTCGGGTCGCGTAGCTGTTTTCTATGGAGACCAAAGAAGACTTGCTGCTTGCGGCGACTGAAGAAGTGTCCGGTGGAATCCAAGGCTGGATTCAAGATGTAGAAGACCTGAAAATTGAAGGGACAGTGTTCACAGTCACTTACCAGTGACCCGGGGCCAGGAAGATGGATGCCCAAAGATGTCGGGTGATTTCAGGTCGTCGATGGTGTTTTGACTCTTCGCTCACGAGGTCCAGGAGAGATCGATGATGACCAGCAGCTGGATTCGGAGTGTCCCACGACGTTTGCAGCTGATGGCCGTGTCGGCAACCGGATTGGAGCCAACAAGCCTTGGCAAAAGCAAGTCTCGTGTAGAGTGAAGAAAGTTGATTGTGCAGACCAGCAAGGTCTGAGGGACTCACCCAGCGAGGGTGAGTGAGGGCAGGCCTGGAGCAACCAGGGGAGCCCTTTTAGTCGATCAGAAAGTCTTCGGGGGACCCACAAGCCAACGGGCAAGGGATCGCGAATACGCCTCTTGAGGAAATGCTTCACAGGAGCCCACGGTCACTCGGGACGTGTTAGGCCTCTGATTTTTGCTGCAAAACCTGCTGGAGGCTTGGGCCCTAAATGGTCCAAAGCACAAGTTCGTAGAACGTCGTGAAGGGGTTGCACTTGGCAATAGTGCCCGGTTCCCAGGTATTGCAGTTCCTCGTCACTCGTGGGGTACAGACGCCACAGCTTCGCTGGGGACTCAAAATGGCCAACGAGAGGTCAGGAAATCCACTTCTGGGGTTGCAGGGACTTTGGACTCCGGCGCGAGCGGGAAAGTTTGCGACCGTTGTTTCAGGTTTTGGTGCCTGCCAAGCAGGGGAGTCACTCCTTGACTCCAAGGGAGATTCTTCTGTCTTCCAAAGGTAGTGGAACGTCGAGGGGCCAGGATTCTTCTTGTAAAGCGTCGTCCAGGGGTTATCTAACTTGCAATGACAAGGTGTACCTATCTTATAGTGAAAGAAAGGGAGGGACTAGCTCTAGGACCACTCCTCTAGGAGGGTCAGGGGGGTGGATGGTTACACCCACTACCCTTTGTCCAGTTTCGCGCCAGAGCAGGGGCTGGTAGCTCCTTAACCGGTTTGAGCTAGCATATGCACAGAGGAGCCTACTGCTCCCCCAGTGCAGGACTTCAAAGCACTCTAGGAGTGCACCCACCCAGCTCCAATACACTAAGTCCTGTCTGGAAGGTGGTGACACCGCCCTGTGACAGGATGCCTATTGTTGGGCTTCCTCCACTGTGAGTTTCGGTCAGCAGTAGGATGGCAGCCCAGTGTCTGTGCTGGTGGCATCCATTTTGTGATGCCAGGGCTCTTTCAGATTTCTACCGTGTTACCACAGTAGGCACATGTTGTCCCCTCTAGAAGGGTGGGATCATGCTCTCACATCATGGACTGATGTGGGGGTATGATTCCAAGTTGTTTGACACCAAACACGACATGTTTTGATGCAGTCATTCCAAAGTTAGCATTAACCGGGAGGTTATAATGCACTTCAGAGTATATGGTTTAACCGCATCCACAAACAGCCACAGGGAATAGACCCTGCCAGCTGCAGAGGGGCCCTGCTCAGCCAGAGGCCCCCCCTCACATTGTAAACCAAGCACCCTGCCCTCCGGATTGATAGGGCCTGCCATAGGGGTGGCTGATAGGTTTATATGTGTGTTTATGGTGAGATATAGGAACCTATACCTCTGTGAGGAGTGCTAACACTACCTCACCCAGGCTGCAGTAGCAGGCCTGAGGTGTCCGATTTAGTCTGCTTCCCAGGGGTGGCATAATACATGCTTCAGCCCCTGGTAAGCCTGTAAAGTACCTATGCCCTTGGTACCTAAGGTACCATATACTAGGGGCTCGTAAGGCACCACAGTAACCAATCGCTAGTGCATCTAATATGCACTCCAAGTCGTTTAGAGAGAACAGAGAGACTGGGGCCCTGATTAGCAGGGACCCAGCCTGACTATAGCCAGAAACCAGTGTATACATCAGAAAAAAAGTGGGAGCAACATAAGTGCAGATCCTACTCTCCTACAATTATCGACTCCTTTGTTCACGCTTTTCCAGCATCCCTACTGTTTCCTCCATATGGGTGATAGGCTCTTGGTATTGGTGAGAGACCCCCGCACCCCCCCCCCCCCCAACACCCTCAGCTAAATGCGTTAACGGACAGTGCCTCAAAACAATGCAGGCAAGGCAGCAGCCTCATTCTTTAACACGGAAATCATGAGATAACATGTTAGCTTGTCTCATTTCCTCCGTCTGCTTTGTGTTATCTGGGTTGTGGAATTTTAGGGTGCAGTGTTTTCCTTCTCTATAAAAGCACGGGCCTCAAAAACCCCGTCTCGCCTCCTGCGGACCCGCTGTGTGTTTACGGCTGCGCAGGGAAGCCAGGCCATCGGAAATGGCCATTTTTGTTTTCCAAACAAGGCACCCTTCCTCTTGCAGGGATCAGGGGCTACTAAGCTGGCTAGAGGAGGCGACGGCCCCTGGACAAAAAGGAAGATCATCCTGGAGTCATTCTAAAGCCATCTGGTGACTTCAGCTGAGCTATTCCTGTAATTATCTGGGGACGTCATCCCAAACCATCCTGAAGTATGCCTATAGGGGCTAATATTTAAATGGGATGACTCTTACTGTAATCACAAAACCTACTCTAGGATGGTGTTCTGATGACTTCCACTAGCAGAGTGATTACCTTTTACAACTCCACGAATACTAATTGACAACTTTGGGATGAGTGTGAATTACTCCAGGATGGGCTACAGACAATTTAAGGATGATTGTGAATTATTCCTGAATGATCCTAGTACCGCTTTAGGATGGAAGTTGATTACCTGGAATGATCCCATGATAATTTCAGGATGAGTGTGGATTACTCCAGGATGATTTAATGATAGAATTATTTGCAATGCCATGATTCCTAAAGTAAGACCTAGATTTACAAAAGTGTCACTTAACGCAGTGCAACACACAAATTTGCTGCGTTGCATCACAGGGTGAGAGCAGGAAAGTGCCATGTCTACCCCTTTCTCGAGCACCATGCACACACATTTGCACTATGGTGCAAAGGTGTCTGCGAGAGTCTAGCTTAGGTTTTGTACTGGAAGGGCCCCCTTGCAGTACAAAAAATACTATGCCTAGAAAAACCTGAAAACGTTTCCCATTGTGGATGAGTGTTGTAACAAATACCAATTTGCCCTGGTTTATAAATCCAGAATTTTTTTTGCGTCAAGTCCGCATTATAAAACTTAAGCAAACCAAAAACAAATCTTCCATAAATCTGGTCCCAATTATAAGATCAATATTCTCCTACTCTGGAAAGATTACCTTTTAAACTCTACAGTGAGATGCGGGCACTGTACAAAATAAATCTCAGAAACATTCCTTTTGGCTAGCTTTGTGCTGTAGAAATACCATATGCATACAAAAGTAGTGGCTTCAACAATGTTATACTTTGCATTCAGATAAGATTAACAACTTGTGCAGCTACTCTCATACTCCTTATTCACTAGGATTTGCCTTACCTTGAGGTACAGAGCATTATCTGAAGCTGTTTAATGTGGTGAACAGTGGCAAAAGACTGAAAAAGTAATGGTTAAATGAAAAAGCATCAAAGGGGATGTGTTAACATGTAATTTTATTGATCTAAAACACACCTTTGGCCCCATAGGAGCCAGGATACTGAACAAGAGAACATAAACAAAGTCCAGGACACTGTTCAAGAGGGGAAAAAATGCCAGGATACTACAAAAAGAACAAAAGGCTTAATGAAAGCCAGCAACTTCAATGTTTGTTTTTAGATTCAGAGTTTTCTTTAGTTCTCTTCCAGTATTGCAAATCTTTATAGCCAGCTTCCTTCTCATTCGTTGTGTTGTCCAGTGATGGCCAGCCTTCATCCCTGCACATAGACTTCATAGAGTCTGGAGGAAAAAGAAATTAACATACATCAGTATCATGTTAACACCACTATTTTAGGTTTTTAATAGGACTGGGCTGCCTTTAAAATGTTTCAATCCTTTTATTTCGTATAGTGTGCCCGATGAGATATGGTTACAAGGGTTCATAAGTTTAACATGAAGGTTACTGGGTCAAAGAGATAATGGTGAGTGTAAGGCATTGATGAAGAGGTGGGCAGGAGGTAAACAAAGAAGACTCACCGTCCAAGTGAAGAAACCACCGCTGTTCACCAAATGCTGTCACGCTTCCTCTGCAAACAGAATGCAATTAATACCAGATTTCATTTACAAAACCATCATGGAGGCAGCCATGTTGAGCTTGAACTCTACTTAGAGTATTCTTATTTGGAAAACAGTCTAAAAAATTACCATACTGAACAGAAATCCAAATAGGAGCTTACAACCAAATGTTAGGAACAGGGCAACTGATCTAATTATTGGGATAGCTGAAATTAAATCCCAACTCAAGGCTATGCACCAGATTTGCATGTCAATTGTAGCCCAAATTCTCAATGAGTTACAACCCCTCCCCCATTGCTCTTTTGCAGACGGCTGTTAGTTAAGTGTGAGGGAATCCATGTACAATAATATGATCCAGGACCACATATGCAAACATATTTTAACACTGTATGTATATTCATGTATTTTCATAGTCCTAAATCAATCAGAGTGGAAATTGTGCCAGTAGTGGCTGGGTGTGGTTCTGCTTGGGCAACAGAATCCTCCAATACCAGTTGACAGGTGCAAACAGAGCAATGAGGCCATGCTTAGTAAGAGCAAAGCAAGGCAAGTTTGCCCCATGGCACTGTTCACCGCCATGCGGAATGGGGCACTGACCACATAACTTAAATAACTTAATTACAAGGAACAGGGCACAACTCTGAGTTCCAGACCATGGACAATGGATATATAATGTCAGGTCACCAGTTGCTATTTATTTTTTCAGGTTGTAAGTTGCTTAGTCTTACTGGCTGAGAAAAACTAGGGGTTCACTATATATTAGCACATGGACATAGTTTAATATTTTTGCCAAGGTAGCATGAGAAAGGTAATATCGCTGCAAGGGTTCAAACATTTTTCTAAGACTGAATCTCATTGCACAGCCACGGTTGCAGTGGCTTTCACATGGCCAAGTGATGGTGCAGGTCAGAAATAGATGTCCAAGACATCCAGAGTCAGGAGAGAGATATCCGGTGTGTTCTTTTCCAGCTTGGGGAAGTGACAAGTTCGGCATTTAACAGTTGACTGATTCAATGTTGTCCCTGTACAGTTGCATGACTGTGGCACCAAGCCCCTTCACCACTCATTCAAACAAATATGCCTCTGGAAATACTATCAGGGCAGTGTGATAGCTTTCCAGGATACCAGTGATCTATCTGTTCCATAACTATCGAAGCATTTCAAATTCGTTGAACAAGGATCCATTCTACATCCTACTTTCAGCATCTAAAAAAGGTAATACTGAAGATGGCCATAATCTGACACAAAAGCTGGTTCACAAAAGAAAAGGCCTTAAACACCCAGCATTAGACAGAACAAGGCTCAAGGAGAGCAGGGTGCGGGCATTGTCAGTCACGCCCGCTCCTATTGCAGACAGGGAGCTGGGTGGGGTCAAGTGTGGATAAATTGGTCAGTCCGTGACAAGAACATGGTTCACGTTCAGTCACAGATCTGCCTAGCATTTCCCGCATTGGACGTCTCTGACATGTTACGGCTCCTTCAAGCGGGTCTTCCTCTTACAGGTCGTTGATATCTTCTTTCGGGTTCCTGTCCGCATCCATGTTCCCTCGCCGGAGGTACCCGCTTGTGTAGCTCTGTTTCTTCATGCCGGAGTTTCTTCAGCCTCTCGTCCTGTACAGAATACAATGAGAGAAGATGTATTTAACCAAAGAATCCTCGTCTATCAGGTATATGGTAGGATGATGTTATATATGGTTAGAAGGACATAGTTACTTATCTG
This sequence comes from Triturus cristatus, assembly GCF_964204655.1. Taxonomy (NCBI): domain Eukaryota; kingdom Metazoa; phylum Chordata; class Amphibia; order Caudata; family Salamandridae; genus Triturus; species Triturus cristatus. The sequence continues at coordinate 1,126,264,750 of NC_140579.1, read as the reverse complement.
ATTTATCTGATCCACGGAGAGTGGAAAAACGGTTATTCTTTTGCTTCCCTTATTTAACACGGGCTGGATATAAAGAGAAAATAGATGTACGTTAGTTTCCTGATTTCTTAAGGAGACGCTATATTCTTATCTGACCCAGCACCTTTTTGTGTAGATTTTTCATATTACATCCTATCTAGGAAAATATGTTTTTTGCCTAGTATTAACTAGGATGTATATTTTGGGGGTCTAATTGAGTGCTACAGTGGCATTTGTTAAGGTTAGTCCCTCTCATTGTTTTTTGCAATTATACATATAACTACTTTTACCATAAGGTGAATAACTAAGCTCACAAAAAAGGGCCACTGCCCATTCCGCAGAACCAGGCAAACAAAGTTGTGGGCTCTCAGCCATGCTTCATAACCAGGCTAAGAAAAAGCAGGGCCCTGGTCGAAGGTACATAACATAGGCTCAAAGCCACTGTGGTACCACTAAAACATTAAAAAATAAAATACAAAACCCCACGGCCAATCACCACTTAGCACATACGAAAGACGGGCACCATCATATCATGGAAGCCAACAACAGGACAGGAATTACTACCATTATACCCAACCCAGCATTTTACCAGAGGTAGCCAACATACCATGCGTGCTCACATATGGCCAAGAATGACCATTTTTGTGACTGGGCCAAAATTTTCCAAAGGTTGGGTATCATGCAATGGTTGCCTAGTTGCCAAGGAAAACCATTATGTGTGGGTCAGCATATCACCAGTGTTGGCAATGGGAGCAACACTACTCCCTCAGGCACTCACAGAGCCTTAAATGTTTCTCTAGTTTACCTTTTGCGGCTGTCACGACGCCAAATGGTGCTCCAGGCTGCCTTGCTTTTCCCCTCACGTAGACAGCAGTAGTTCCCTGATTAGTACTTCTGGGAGTAGTGGACGCGAGTCCTTTGGGTAGACTGCAGGAGACAACTGGGAGAGAATGACACAGCCTGGGGGAGGGTTTTAAACAGGAGAGCATGAGAGCAGCAAGCAGGAGCGGGAGTGCATGCATAACTGGACACTGCAGTGGTGAGAGATCTTGTTACGTGAAAACTGTAGGTGAGAATGAAAGCATGAGTGACTCCACACCTGTGTAAACTATTACAATCTTTCTGATAGGACCATCAGGGAGAATTAAGTAAATGAGAATGCTAGCAGCTCAGGGACAGTATGAGTTAGCATACACATCTTTTATTGGTTCATCTATTTAAACTCGATAATATTTGATGTTAGAACTTTCTATGTAGAAGCCTCTACTCCAGTGGTGGCTGCTTTCAATAGAAAGTGGTAGGGTGGCGGATATTTGAAAAAAGGACTTACCTGCCGCTGTCCAGCTTCTTCCACGAGCGCAGTCCAGCTACCAGACTGCACACCCAATCGAGAAGCTGCTCTCATGCTATTACCCAGCATGACAGCATCCCCAGGATTGGCTGGAGCGGACTGGTTTAACGCTCACTAAGGCATATGAGTCTGTCTTTTCTCTACCTGGAAATACAACACAGCTGGGTTAGAGAAATGTAAGTGTGCATGTTGGTCTGGCTGTCCTAGGTTGGCCGGTCAAACCACCAAGCGAACTAACAGTGCCCACCACTCCTCCTCCCGGCTATTGTCCCTAGAGGATGGCCCGGCCGTAGACTCGGGCCACTTGGCCTAGCCAAGGAAAAATAAAATGATAAATTGTTTTATTATCATTTATTGTTCATCTGCTGGCTTTTAGCAGTGGGGGCGACGCTCCTTTGCCACTACGAAGGAGCCGTCGCTGCTCTACTCTCTACCCTCCCAACCCAACCACCTTCAAACCTTACCAGGAGAAAAGACAGAGGTGAAGACTAGGTAGTGTCTGAGAGATAGAGGAAGCTGGAAAGACTGGGAGTCTGGGTGTTTGTCAGGTTTCGTTGGCCTTGAATATTTATGTAGTTGTGCCTCTATATATGATCGAACCTTAGGGTAAGAGCAGATAAAGATCTGGTGGCATAGGATGCAAGTGGAGGAGGGATAGAAAATGGGAGAGAGAAGAACTATGAAAACAGAGGTCTAGATGGATGTTTCTTTGGGCATGCAGTCTCCGCCTGACATCCTGAGGTTCCCCTCTGACGGCTGTAATCAAAATACCCCAAGGGGATTGCACTCCTCTTTGAGCCCATCGGAAGAGAAGCAGAAAAGTAATCCCTTCAATGACGGCAGAGGTAGGCTCGGCTTCACAGTTGGGATAACAAAGTTGGTTTCCGACAGCCAATCCATGTCGGCCTTTCTGACCTGGATTGGCTGTCGGAAACTGACTTTGGGGCACCTAGCAGGGCCCCCTGGCCCCTCCTCATTTGGGCATAGGTGCCTTCCATCAACATCCCTGCACCGTGTGGCAGGCACTGTGAGGATAAGGGAACTTTGTAAACATCCCTGAACCTCACAGACCTTGCCACATGGTGGAGGGATGTTTACAAACTTCCATTTTTCAATGGTAGCTTGTACTGCAGGCGTTTTCAGCCTGCCACACAAGCTCCAATTGAAAAATGGGTGTTTCCGACTGTACTATATGCGGTCGTATCCAAATTAGGGTGTCGGAACCGTCAACCTATGGTCCAGGGCGGCTCCTTCCCCGACATCGTAATGAGGGCCTAGGTGATTTGCTTAGGATCACAGGCTGTTGAGCCAACTCTGGACTCGAACCTGGTGCACCAGGTCCAACGCCAGCAGCTCTGACCGGAACGCCATATAGATCACTTTAGAAGCACAATGAAAATACCTTCCCTGCAGCAGACCGAAATAAAGTTGTTCAATATGTTTATAAAAAAGCAAGAGAAAAAAGTATTGTTTATGCATTCTTTTTATCGTCCCAGTGCATTTTATATAAAGTCAACTATTTTATATCAGAGCCCTTTCGGCTGGAAATAATGTGAGCAACAGGAATCGCAATCGGCAAGAACACAATCATAGCTACCAAGGTTTCCGATTGCTTCTGTGTGACATTTTCATAATTTCAGTGTAATTATGAATGACATTCCAACGACTGAGTGACACTTTTTTGCAAGCAAAATCAAGTAATGAAGACGAAGGAACCATATAAGCCCTCAGGAGAGTGAGGATGAGGCACACATTGGATTACAGCCAGGCTGTATTATTTCAAAAAGACTTCAGCTTGCTCAACCCTATAAAAATCATACATATTCAGTCATCGTATACCGAAGTCAGCTGTACGTTCTTTTTGTAAAAAACAAAACAGTTTAAAAAAAATATCTTACAAACCTTGGGAATATAATAAACAATAGATTTTAATCTGAGTTTCTGAACTTTTAACATTTAGGCCTTGGTTTCGATTAAATCGTTATTTTGCGATCCCTGCGCAAACCCATGTTTGTAGACATTGCAATTTGTAGTGAATAAGCCACGTTTGTGGTCTGACACCCTATGATGACCCTCAACCACCACCATATTGTACTGACTTAAGTGTGTTATGTTACCCGAGCCTTAATGTAGGATGGGTTTGCATATGCCTGCTTCTCTTCTGTCCTGTATTCTTGCTGTCTTTAATAGTCTTGCCAAGAATAGAAGGTATGGGATGATGAGGTGCAGTGTTGTGGTTGGTAGTGCACACATGTGCTCAATGTTGTATACTGAGGGATAAAGTCTATAGTGTTATTTGGGTTATGTAAATTATGTGTTGAACTATTGCCTTTGACATGGCTTCATGTCATTCTGATTTCTGACTTTACCTTGCTTTATGGCAGTGCTGACTATTGCCTTTGACCTGGTTTCATGTCATCCTTGCTTTTCTGATTCCATCTTGCTTTGGGCCTTTGTGTGAGTGGCTTAACTAACTCCATTTTCATGACTGAAGCTATTTTCTGTGCCTGCACGAAGCTGCAGAGGTGGGGAGGGCATGTTTTGCTCTTCTACTGTTTTTCGCACTTTACTGACTAGAGAGAACTGGTTCTTATCAGAGGAATGTACATGGTCTGTCTCGGAGCCATAGCAAAGGCCTGATCAACCGATGCAGTGGCCTTGGAGCAGGCTGGTACGGGCTCTCATGAGAATGAGGGGGCGAGGCTAGCTAGAAGCTTTGTTGTGTTTGAATTTGTATTAAAAAGGGGAGCCTACACTGGCCGGGTGGAAGTTCACGCCGTGGAGCAGACGTGTTGCCACGGAAGAGTAGAGGCTGGTGTCACCTCTGAGCTTTCGCCCGGTTCAAGCAATGGACTCCCCTTGAGCGAAGTGGGGTGAAATGATGGAGCGGTAGGTGAGGTGTCTCTGCTGCTAACTGTCTCTTGATTCTTTTATGAATTCTTTCCTTTCCTTCTAATTTTCTGATTCTTATATCCATACATATTTCTACATATATATTTGCTTTGATTGTGTATTTCAATCGGTTATTGATATGTTAGAGTCTGCTATGATAGGTGCATTTGGCTTACCGTGTGGTGCTATTTACTAATAAATATATCCCAGATATACCAATTCGTCTTTTCCTTGTAGCAGGAGGTGTGGACTCTTCTTGGCCAAGTATTCAGTTGTAGAAGGATGGGTGAATTCCATTCTAGCAGGTAATTGTGTTATAGGAAGTTGTTCTACTCCTGGCAAGTGATGTGCAAAGTATATTGTTTTCTTGCCATGCCTTTGGGGGGAGTGTTGAAAGTTTGCTCACCTTAGGAAGTGCTGTGTATAGGTTATATTCCATAAGTTTGGAACTGATATTCTCTCCCTGAGAAAGTGACGGTGCATACCTTGGTCCAGGGGAGATCTGAGACCTTTCATTACACAATTACAAGAAATCTGCAACTCGGAGTTTGCCCTCCATTATATTTCAAAAAATGAGATGTGCACCCCTGAGGAATAATGAAGAACCTTCTAGTTTACAGGCTCATAATGGCATTAATCACTTGATGTGAAGGACTCTGTTTACAACACAAAATCGCATCCACTGTGGTAGTTTACAAGGCCAAAGGGTTTAGACTAGCACATCTGGTGGCTGAGTCATACTCTTACAACCTCTTCCAATATTTCCCCTGCCCCGCGAGATGCCCATACTGAGGGGTACTGCAACTCCATAGATGAGAGGAATTACCAGCCGTATCGCAGAAGCAGACAGCGCAGACATTTTAATTTGTTTGAAAGTGAAGCATTTAACTTCAGCTTTATAGAGCGTGGACTTGACCCGATTGGCCTCATAGCGCTTTACACGAGATCGAGATATGTTAAGAGGCAGAGGTTGCACTTTTGTATTCACATGGAGGTTAAGTTATTTACAAAATCAGGGAATGCCGAGGTCTCCAAGAAACCGCACAATTGTTTCAAAACATCACTTGTAATTGAATTGAATTAATAAAACAGCCACGCGTATTAAACAGATACAGGTTATTCTGAGAGCCATTGGAATTATGGAATATTGGAAAACCTAACACTGGTAACGTTGACTAAATTACGTGGCAAGAAAACGAATATGATGCTGCATTATATGGCACACTCTTTGACATATATATATATATTTCTTTTTTTTGGGGGAGGGGTTTATATAGGGAGAACTAGACCCCAAGGAATCAGAGCCCTTTACTTGAGCACCGCATGTGCGTTACAGACTAACACATTAATTTTTTGTTAGACTCCGGGAGATTAAGTGATTTGCCCAGAATCACAGCACAGGCACTATTCGCACACCCCCAATTCGGAGTATCACTTTTTTTTTTTTAAACTCCCAGCAAGCTCTGGGTTCACCACACTATCTCATCCAGAGTCGATTCCCATGTGACCCCACATTATCCTCAGTTCCATCACCTTTGTGTCCTCCAGCAAGAACAACATCCTCTCATCACCAGAACTAGTGTTCCTGAGATGTTTTTGTGCTGGTTTGTTCAAGGCGGGACTGGCCTTAACCACATTGGGGGATTCCCCGGGAGGTTGGAGGGGTGAGAGCCGGTTCTGCAAGGGTGGATGCCGGTTATGTTACCGGGGGCCTGGATTACAGCAACTCTCTTGCAATGTTATTATCTGTAGGTCCGAGATGGAGGTTATGCTTCTATCACAGCAAATCAGCCAGCTTGGATCACTATGATGTAGTTCCAAAATGGCTGTCATGTTGCATCAATATGTGGAGGTATACAAAAAACACTAGTGGCTATTTGCTAATGCTTCTAAAAAAAAGTCTACAAGCATTGGCAAAGCCAAATGGACTGTTGAAGGTGTCAGGTGGCAGACAGTGGGCATTGTGTCATTAGAGGGCAAAAAGTGGGTGAGGTAGAGAGCAACATAAATCACCAGCAGTGATGCCCACTCTAAGTAAACGTTAAGTATTGTTTACAATGCTGTCTGTGACAGACTGCTAAATCTGTATGTAGAGACACTGCAAAAAGAGATCCAGTTTAATATATAAAAGGTGAGTGAAGCAATATGCAGCTAGCGAACAAGGCACGTTCACTGGTAACATTTTGTGCTGGAAAGTCTGACCCTTAAACATGGGAGGGAGGGAGTGAGTAAGGAAAAGGGATGGAAGAGAGAGAGAGGAAGGAAGGAGGGAGGGAGCAGGGAAGGAAAGAAGAAACAGGGAAGGGGTGAGGAAGGAAGGAAGAAAAGAAAGAACGTTAATTTGCATACAGAGGAGTGGAAACGAGGTAGCGCATTGATAACGGAATAACAAGTAACAAGGTAAAGTTGTGTTGGAGAAACGACAATGGAGAGAAGGAATGAGGAAAATAAAGCAAGCGTGTGAAGGACGTATAAAGGTAGAGAGGCAGACAGAAAACAAATGAGAAAAGAATATGGCTTGCTAGACATACTGAAAAAGCTTTAAAAACTCACTGTACTTCCTTTGTTGACAAGTTGCAAAACAACAATCTTTCTTTAGATTTCCGTAAAAAAACACCATACTGGCGTAAGAAAGAAGGGGCAGATTTACAATAACTGGCGCATCCCTGCATATCAGCAGGGATGCGCCAGTTACTGTGCGTCACGGCTCTGCCACCATGGATGCGCCGCATTTACAATGCGGCACACCATGGGGCAAAAAAACAGACAGATGCGTGACGCATCTGTGCCGTAAAGGCAGCGCATTGCTGGAGTTGCTTCACAAGCGCGACGCAGCTCCAGCAATGCTCTGGGGGCCCTATCTTGCTAATGCTGCGTCAATCCTTACGTCTGCTTCAAGCAGGCACAGGGTTTTGACGCAGCATGGGCTCAAAAGTGACTGAGTGAAATCTTGTAGATTCCACTCAGCCACTTTTAGGAGGCGTTCCTGCGACGGAACGCCCCCCCTGCGCAGGAACGCCTACTTCTGGCGCAGGGCTTTACAACGTGACGCAGCTCCCAGATGCGTCACGTTGTAAATACCCCGCAGCATGGCGCTGGTTTTGCGCTGCCGCTGCGTCACGAAAGTGACGCAACAGCAGCGTAAAAGAGGCGCAAGGGGCTTGTAAATCTGCCCCGAAGTGTCTTCTGAGTCCTGATGGATGTTAGTGAAGCTCTGCAGAGCAGAGAAAGATTACAATTTAGACGTTCATTTTACAACAAACGTGATATAATACGCAGCAAATTTTTTTGTTTACACATTTATAGGTATTATTTCAGAGTACAAATGTCAAGGAGTTAAACAAAATCTGACAAGTAAAATGATTCGACCACGACAGTTCCTATGAAATATCTGATTTTAACCCCTGCCTGTATTGCCTTTGTCACTGAGCTCCCCCCCCACCAACCTCCGATAGTGAAATGATCATAACAGTTTCACAAGAAGCATTTTTCACTGAAGGCATGGTTGGTTTACTTAATAAGGCAATGTGATAGGACACCTTCCCAACCGCTGAGAACACCCTTATATTCCTCAATGTTTTACCGGCGTCGCAGAGAGTGTAACAATGTCTGCCAGGAACAACTTCACAATTTAGCATTCTAGTGAAGTCACGCTAAACCCAGGATCCCAAAGAAACGCAACCTTGGAGTTTCTAATTGAAATGGGAACTGGCAGCGCGCGTTTAACGACTTTCCACACATACCAAACAAGCAGCGTGAGGTTCGTTCACCACCCACAATACATACAGGTAACCACATTTTTCTAAAAATAAAACCATGCTTCAACAATTAAATTCCTAGACCGATTTTGCACCAAATAGATAAGTACGGGGCATATCAGCAACACCCGGTGATAATTATCGCTCAGCGCTCTTAGCGCGAGGATAATTATCGCCGGGTAACATGGATTTTTATCGCTGAGATAGCGTGCTATTAGCAACGCTTATCTCCTCAGCGATAAAAATCCTCACGCTAACTGCCTAACGTGAGATTATCGCTGGAAACACGGCGATAATCTCACGCAATGTGGCGTTAGCTTGCTGATAGGGACTCACAAACTTAGCCATGATATCCACCTTCCATAGGATATCATGGCTAAGTCATTCCTGAAGCAGGCGTAAGGAAAGTAACGATAACAGGGGTTATTGCTACTTTTCCTGCCGCTATGCTTCATAGCGTGGGGCTTGATGATAGGAGAAATGTCGCTTAGCGACATTTCTCCTGTCATGTTAGGTCAGGAACGCCCACTTTGCATCTCATTAAAGATGCAAACCTGGGCGTTAGGAATCCCCACGCTAAAGCAAGGTTTCACGTGTTAGCGTGGCCTTGCTAATTAGGCGATAAAATTATCGCCGCTTTTCGTCAGAAAAAGCAGCGATAATTTTTTATCGCCAGCTTGTAAATATGCCCCTACATTCTTTGGCTGCATTTAAAAGTCAGGCTCCCGCCTTTCAAATAAAGCGCAGCACTTACAGAGAACCCGAAATGGAGATAGGGCGGCAGGGGCCTGCAATATGCCCCTAGAAGTAAGGGGAAATCTAGATAACGAGTTGAAAACGAGTGAAGGAGATAGTATAAACCGTATAGAGAGGTAGAGCTAAAAGTAGAAATCGTCATCTTAAAGAGGGGATGGGAAAGGGAAACAGGTTGACACAGGTCTTTGACCGTATGTGCGTGGCACCAACAAACAGAAAATTACTTTTACGTCACTGGTCAGAAGTTCACGACCGGCTTTAATGTTTGTGTAGGTCTCTGTAAAGGTTTACACAGAATGCTTGCATCTTAGTTATATTGGCTACTGCTCTATAAATATTTACCCATTGGGGAGGGAGCCAGCGCAGTATCTCCAGGAAACGGAGAGATATACAGCTCCGAGTCACATAACCTCATGTCTATCCGAAAGCTAAACTCGACCGCCTCGCTGCCCGTGTTTATGCCATTAATAACCTCTTTGAAATGGCGGCCAGCATCGTCCCCACGCCACAGTCCTCAAATGGTTTCATTCAGCCGAGCTCTTATACCAGGTACATCTGGCAGGAAGTGTTTAGTGTTTACGACGTGCTCGTGACAGTGCACTTCACTCTCGTGACGACCCTGAGAAACACAACATAACCAAATGAGCAGCTCCAGGCAAATGAAATGGCAACCTTCTGAAGAGGCAATTAAAACCGCCTCACTTTTCGCCTCTTCCCCGTCCACACCCCAAATACAGATTGAATCTTTCCCCTTTTTAACAAACTTTGCACCAAGTCCACGCTGTTCCCGTATCGCAGAAGCAACTCTTTCGCCTTCCCCTCGCCATCGGGCACTCTGTAACCGAACTTCCGATTCCGTTCCTATACAACAGCAATCCATGCCCAAGGGGGAAACAAAAGAGGGACTAAATTCACAGTGCATTCTTTAACTTTGTGGCCATCAAGCATTGGCAATGACAAACCAGTGTTCGTTCTTATAGAATGTTACCAACGACCTGCCTGCAGACGTGCACACAATCCGTAGAAGACGTTATTTTTTTTATTTGAACTAACTATTGTAAAACCAGAAAATACACTGCACGCATTTTAATATGTTTTGAACATGTAACATTTAAGTATATTTTTTTAAGCGCAAACGTGCCATAAAGGCATCACATATATTATTAGAGCCAGTGGAATTATGCGATAATGGAAAAAAAAACTTTGGCAAGGTTGATTTAATTACGTGGCAACAAAAGACAATTTATTCTGCACATTCTTTGGCATTATTTTGTTAGTTTGTTATTTTAACACACTTTGCTAGAGATATCCAAACACATAAAAAAAATACAAAGTTTTCTTAACGGTGAAAACTATAAACATCGTATTCAGCAGGCCCTACATTTTTTTTTATTATAAATATTGTTTTTGTCATGCATTGAAGTACAGAAGAACCAATGTATTAAGACAGGGGCTACTTTGCTAAAATCGTGGTAGTTACGGTTGTTTGCCCCTGTTAGCCTGGGGAGCGTCCCTCTGAAAACGTGCACCCTTGACTGTCAGGGCCATTAAGGGGTCCGACATAGGCATATCATATTAATTTTTTTATTCTATTATTTTATATTACTATTATATAATACTATATAGATAGATAGATAGATACACACACATTTGTGCTAGGCGGTAGGTGGAATTAATACATAAAAGAAAACTTTAAACAACATATAGGACTAATTTAAAAGAAATATCTTTCCAGTTGCAAAATAAAGGCACTCCAGTTGTAACAAACTACAATATAAATGTACTCCCAATGAAATTACCTAAATTTAATGACCCCCCATCTAGTCTATTGCTTACTAATAACTGATATTCTTATTTGCCCACATTAGGAAACTTGGGTAATCAGGTACTCCTCAAATCATCAGTTACGCTCTTGTTTTGTGAAGTAATCAGAAAGTCATTTTCAGATCATCCTCAAGTCTTCAGGAACAATCCCACCGTTTGAAGTAATCAGGTAGTCATTTTCAAGTCATCCTCAAATCATCAGGCCTAGTTTCTAAAGGTTGCTGATGACTTCAGGAGCTCGATGATGTCTGATGACATGAAGATGACTTCTGATGTAGTTGGATGATCATTCCAGGACTCTGGGATGGCTTCTAAAGTAATCCTGTTAGACCTGGGGCATTCACATGAAGAGAAATGCTAAAAGTAAACATGCAGCAAAGGCAGCCGGTAAACAGGGGGTCAGTGGAATGACTGGGTGACGGCCGGAACCGTACATACTGGATGGTGCTGTACTCGGAGTGCGAAAGAGGAACCATTTTGTCAGTCACTGGCCACTGACGAGCAAGATAGGTTGTCTTTCCACGGGACAGGCGGCGAGACCTGCAACCCCTGTAAGAAATGGTTCTAAGCATGAGCCTAGACTCTACATAATTCAGTGTCGGTGTTTAATTGCTTCACTTAAAATGCATTTTTGCCCAGTTGTGACCGGTGTCCCATAATAATGACCCGTGTCACATTCTGGAAAACTTGTCGGTGGAGGGAGAGTTCACCCGCCCCTACTAGGCCTCAGCTCCGGCCTGCCCCTCTCTACCTTCTGTTTCTCTTGCCGCTGGGCGGGGCTCTGGGGAGATACAAAACTTTATGGAATGTGGAAAAACATGCTGCTCCTGGGAGCGTCTGCTACACTTTCTCGGACCTTGAGCTGGACACTAAGGGGCGGCCGACAGCCCTGTGTGAGCTCCCAGCTGTCTTTACACCTCAGCCCACGAAGCCTGCAAAGAAGCCCACAAATCTGCAACTTATTTTCTTGTATGTCCTCGCCCTCCCAGTGCTTTGCCATCTGGGAAAAGAGCTTGGTCTTTCGTTGTGTCCGAGTGCTGCCACGCTTCCAAGTCGTCGTCTTGTGGGCCAAATGTACCTCCCAATCAAGTAAACAACTTCATTCGTAGCCTCTTATAGCTCTACAGACCCTTATTCGACCGATTTTTGTCATGTAAAAGCCATCTGTTAGATGTATCGTTTACTCTTGTCTCCACTGCCATTGTTGATAAACAGCATGACATGTTTCTGATAAAGTGCAAGAGGCTACTTGCATCTTATACTATTCAGTTGTAGTCTTGTCCAAATGATCTGAAGTGAATTTTATATACGTTTTTTACTTCCAGCAAGGAACCAATTACGACAATGCCCGTAGATTTCTGCATGGGTAGTTTAGCTGCTTCTAGACTTGCTGTGCTCATCGAGGCACAATGTGGTGAAATAATGCCCTTACTGGATGTGTATATTGATGGTCGACTAAACAGAACGCATCTTTATGCCACCAGACCTCTAAATTAAAAATTCGGCCCCTTACAGCCTACATTTACATTTAGGCAAGGGCTACCTTACGTTTACAGAGATGCAACGCACTCGGTCAATTTAAATCTGAATTGTGTTTTTGTTTGTTATCCAGAGCATTCTTGAGCTGTTCATTACGATTTACAGTTGTTTCATTACCGTATACATTCCCTGTGCTGCAGGCATCATACCAGTGAAATCCCAGATTATAATTTTCATTGTAAACCCCAGACATTGTAACCAGGCCGACAATTTGCCCTTCCTAGTTTGTGGGTATTAAATCCTATTAGATATAATATTGTCTTATTCCCATTGTAGCTCTGTTAGAAATGTACAATGTAATGACCTGGATGTCAGATTGGCTTTTAGCAAACCGCTGCAAACGGACAGCAGCGTGGGATACACTGCCTTTCCTGCCATTGTTTGTTCTGTGAAATGTTTGGAGTTTGGGATTGTCTCCGAGTCGTGCATTGTTTTGCTCTTGGTGTGCTTCCGCTGTTTTTTTTGGTAGAGGATTTTTTGCCCTCCCTAAGGTGAAAGTTTTGGATTTTACTCCCATTTGTGACTTCATGTTTCACATGTGATGCTTACCATGGAATTTAGCTGTAGTGTGCTTGGGTGAAACAAGAGTGTGTTTATGGACATGATTTGCATTGAGCAGATGTAAAAGCCCTAATGTGTCATTTCAAAACGGAATTGAGAGGATGTGGGGATGGCCCTCACCCACTGAGAAACACAGTTTTATTCTTATGCAGTTTGTGTGCGTGAATCCGACATCAACATATGTCAAACCCCTAGAATTTGATCAAATCTGTGGCAAATGGGTTCGTGGCAGACGTCGACATGCTTTTTCGGTACATAATTGGTGAGACGTGTTGTTATGGCATTACCTTTATGCCCGTGCTCTTCATGGGAATGGAGTTTAACCGTTTATGCATATCGTGCACTTTTCATTAGCTATGCGGCGTAGCTAGAGCTTGTGGCGCCCGGGGCTATCCCTCAGATTGCCGCCCCTGGGGGGGGGGGGGGTTTGCTGGGGAAAAAGGATGGCAAGCACTTGAAAGAGGACCGAGAGACACGTAGTATCGCCGCTAATAATTACCTCGATCATGCAAGTTACATGCACATACATGACACGGTCTAAGGCTACACAGTTGAATACACCAGTGACTGGCAGTACAAAAGAGAACACACAGACTGCATGATCTATCTGGGGACTCAGAAAAAACGCATGTGACATCCATCAGAGAGCTGCGTGAACAATTACCTGGTAATCCCCTCAGCACAATGCAAACATGCACATACATGACACTGTTCAGGGATCCATCATCTATAGCTGACATTTAATGACCATTCATCATGGTCCCCCCATTAAAGCAGTGCACTTTGTGATCTGCATGGTACATGTTCTTTGCAGCAGGGACATTGACCCTCCGTGCTACCTTTCCAGGAGTCAACCCTTCCACTAGACAAAACTCGGATCTCTCTCTAGGAAGAACATTAATCACCGAAGTTATCATGACATTTTTATTGTTTCTGAAAATTGCTGGAGGCCAGGAAGGAGGCAGCAAGTTTTTTTTTAAACCATAATATACTTGCAAACACTATGCATCCACCCGAAATAGGTACCCTGTGCGGTCACACCGTTCTCACCGCCCTAACCTGCTCAAGGTTCATGTGACCTCAGTGACAGAGTCACAGTGACTGGATCACTGTTGCTCTAGGGTGTGCTGCTTCGTAGGCCTGCCCGCAAGACTGGAGATTAACTTCAGTATGGATTGTGGTGGACAGGCCTTCAAGGTTAACTCACAATTGACACCACTAGGGTACACCTGCTTGTGCTAAGACATCAAGCCTTCTAAGGTCTAGTGGGGCCTTGTAAGGTCTAGCATGGGAATATGCTCCCTCAGTAGAGTGGTCTGGTGGACTGGTCATGAAGGCTGAACCCAGTTCCCCAGTTCCAAATTCGACAGCTCTGGCCATAGTGCCACATCCTCTCCCCCACTGAACACCATAGTGCCCCACTGAGAGAAACTCGCACTGCCTTCAGCTACAACCTAATTGTGCCCGCTATAAACACTTGGATGTGGGTGGCTCAATTCAAATTATGCACTTGATAAGAGTAATATGCTACCTAAAAAAAAAAAGTAAAAGCAACCACTCATAGGGAATGCAAGATTAAGTAAAGCATGTGAAATGTAAGCAGAAACAACATGGTTACCTTAACGATCTCTCACTCACTATTCAGAAATCAGCGAGTGGTTTTACCTGAAAAGTTAAGGACATGACTACAGGGCCCTGAAGGGAACCGTTTCATTGTCCATTGCTTATATACTTACAAAACGTAAGCAGCATGGTTTAAAAAGACCACATCCATAAACAGAGCCATGGTACACATTTTGTTTTCCAATCCACCCATCAACCAGGTAATGCAGTACCTCCAGGAATGGTACATTTCCCCACCTGGGGACAACAATGCTGTTCAAAGAAAGACGAGAAAACAAAAGTAGCGCTTCACTGGCAAACTCTGTTAAGTGAGGCTGATGTGTTTAGATGTGAATAAAACCAATGTGGCCACTTTGCAACCACTCTGTCTTGCTTTATTTAGTTATGTATTTATTTTCCATATTTAAAACCTTCTGTTTCTCTCCATCCCGCTGCACTTTAGAATAGAAAAATGTCAGAAAAAGGGCATGTCCCGCAAGAGTGTTTTTCTTTTTTGGATCCATTTCACAGGGAAGCAACTAAATGAAAGAAGGTCTCTGTAATTACCAGGCATTTTGCGCCGAAATTGACCTGGAGAAAATGGAGGGGTGTCGGGTGTGATATTTGTTGTACCTGGTAAGTGGTAACTACACTACACCGTGCAGAGAACTTTGCAGGAGGAATTAGAATTACAAGAAGTGTGAATAGGCAATAGGCCACAGGCCACTGACTCACCTGCTGAGTTGGTGGCAGACAGGGGGGGACTACGTCGGTCGGCGGCTATCCTTAAACCAGGCTCCTGTCCTTGGAATAAAATTAAATTATAGCGTCGGTCAAATCTGAGACGAGACCTCCTCCTCGTCCCTCGGGATGCCGCTACACCTGCCTTTTATTTGAAATGTCAAATTTTTTCTCAGAAGTGTAGCGCTATGGAAATACAGTTTAACAGGCACGCTGAGCGCGATATTTACGGCCTTCATAAACGTGGCTTAACAAGAATTACTGACTCCATCCGACTGAACTTATCTCGTGGTGAAAGGGCGCGCTGCATCTTCGGAGTGGCACCACGGCAGCAGAAATCGGTTAAAGTTTCAGGCGAACTCCAGGGGTCCCTAAACATTAATCCACAAAGAGCAGCCGCCGCCACGATTTGTCTTGTTCATGAGACACTCAACACCGCTTTAAAAACCCTTAACTCGCGCACCGAAGGGATGGGAGCCGCGAACAGCCGCAGTGAGGAGTTAATCACAAGAAACTCATTGTGAATTTGCTTTCCGAATTAACTGATTAAATTGAGCGCTTTGCTATGCGCTAGTCCATAGAAGGGAATTATGGAATACTGTCACTATCACTTAAGAAACCTACTTCGTCATAGAGGTCAACGAAGGGTAGCCACTGCTACCCCCGGCTTGCCATCCAGCCAACTTGGCTACCCCTGGCCTCAGAAGCCATGGCAGCAGCCGCAGGGACATTGGTCAACAAGCTTTTACATTTACTTTCTGCATTTTTGTGCCCTTGCCCCACCCAAGCATTCACACACAGGAGGCTACAGGGGGGCGGAGAGTGGGGGTTAACTCTGTGACGTCATTTGCATCAAAAAGTTCTTGCGATAACTTTTGCTACAGAGGCATTTGGTAGATCCAGGTACTTGTTTTAAGTTTAGTAACATTTCCAAAAATAACAATCAGAAGTATTTTGTGTATAAAGTTGGAAACAGATCTTTGGTCCATGTTAAAAAGGGGGCTAAACTGCCACTCACAAAAGATTATTTCCTCCCCTCATATCTCTTACCGCCCTCAGGCTCCAGTACAGGGTCTGTACCGTAGGGGTGATTGGTTCTGCTGCACCCTGCAGCAAATCGCCCAGCCACTGCCCCAACTCGACTCCTCACGTCACGAGAGCGCGCCGGGTGGAGGTGGAACACGTGATGCGTCATTGCTTCGTTACTTTCCAGCGCGAGGGCTGGCAAAACATTATGCCCAGGGCCGTCATTGGCAGCGCTTTCACACGCTTCAAGATTGACGGCCCTGGGGCGGGACCCACAACCGCGGTACGTCGCGCACCCACCACTATGTGATGCGGTGCGCTGCAGGCAGCATTTACAAGCGCATGTGCGCTTACACTTAACACGGGGGCCGCGCGGCACTGGCGGCCCATTGCGGCGCAGCGGCAGCCTTTATTATTTATTTGGGGACACTACTGTAGTGACTGACAGTAGTGTCAGTGAGTGTCCAAATAAATTATAAAGGCCGCCGCCACGGGCCACCAGTGCCACGCGGCCGCCGCCCACAAAATAGCGCCGCCTGGGGCGGACCGCCCCCACCGCCCCCCCTAGCTACGCCGCTGATTATGTACGTTTTGCCCATGTTTCACCTTCATAAATAATAAATAGCCCCCTTAACATCTTTGTGTTAAGGGTACTAGATAACAGTATGCAGTGCCTACCCCACGCAGAACCAACTGGTATTTGCAGTGCTTTTGTGTACTGAATCGTGAATCAGTGCAGATTCTGGGCGCTTTCATTTGGAAAAGTAATTTTCTATTGAAGTATCAATTGTGTACTCTGAGCATGTTTTAAACGGTGACTGATCCCCACCAAGGAAAGGGAACATGGGTTTTGAAGGGAGTGCATGAATGAATTATGATTTTTTTTTGGGGGGGGGGGTGGGGGTTTGGATTAAATCAAGCCAGTCAGCTTAAAGTGGATTTGAAGTAACTGCGTTTGGGTATATGACACGTGAAATGCTCTTGGTAGGGACTTTAATTATTGCCTCCCAGCTTTCACGTTGAAGTATCCACTTGGGTGGGCAAAATAGAAAATGCAATAGGCCTATTTGGGTCAGAAAGTGAATTAGAGGTTTGTGCAGTTATAACTGGAAAGGGCATGGCACGGCCAAAGTATAGAACTCTGATGTATTTTATGGCATTTCTGGACATATTGCACACAATAGGTTGGTGCCCAACAGGTTCCAGTTCGTTTTTTAGGTCGAGGACTACCGGTCTGCCGAAAGGCAGAACCGGAAGTCGGAGATTTAATGATTTGGAGAAGAGGGGCTTGAACCAGCCCCTCTTCTCCCCTGTTCTCCATTGGCTGGCCTCGTAAATGCTGGCCAGCCACTGGAGAAGAGGTCAGTCACTCTGATTAGGCCCCGTCCTTTTCGGATCGGGGGGCGTGTTTTTTGCGAGAAGTCTCAAGGAGGAGACAACAGCAAAACACGCCCCCGAATCCGAAAAGGACGCTGCGTTTCTCCGAGGCATTTCTGCTCTGCCTCGGAGAAAGGCGGTGGTGTCTTCCGGTGCCCTCGGCTTGTTTCCACATGTACGCGCGCTGATCAGCTGTAAATTTTGCGCTGATCAGATCCGAGCAAGTGTCTGCGCCGGCAATTTGCGCACATGTAAATGATACGAGTGCCGCCATTGGATGTTGAGCGCTAGCCGGGCACCTGCCTATTAAAGCATGAATGATATCTCCTCTGCACCTATAGCGCTTCTTTCTAAAGCATCGCCCCTTCTCCTCGACCCCAGCCCACGCACCCCCTTTCCCCACTGGCTGCTGAGGGTCCATGTCAGGGAAAGGCTCCACCCGTGTTCTTACCCTTTGCCAGACGCCACTAATGACCCTACTACCTCCTTCCCGACAGTTTTCAAACCCAATCTTGCGACAGACATTGTGGCATGACTGCACGGGATACTTGGAGAGTTGGAATGAATCCCCGTGCTCCTTCTCTGCCCCCCCGCCCGCGCCTTGGGGCCACCCCACCAAATAAAAAAACACAAGAATGCTACGTTCTTCAGTATTCTTAACACCACCCGGCCGCATCGACACCCCCTGGACTGAGTGGAAATAAACTACCAGGTGCACGAAACGCAACTACGCACGACGCACCCATGCAGGGAACGCGCGTCCTAAGCATCTGAAGAATCAGATTCTTTCCATTTCTACACCCAGCCCTCCACAGCGCCCTGAGTTTAAAGCATGCCCTTCGATGTGCCTCCTTTGGCGTGAAATCGCCCTTTACTAAAGCAGCGCGCTGATGGCAAGGCGCGCAGTTACAGGCGCTATACCTGATGTATACCTGAAGTTTCCTTTAGGAGCACCGAGTGCGTGAGGTGTCCGTAGAGGGCTGCGCGGCTCTCTCAGCCGTCTCCGACTGATAAGATGGGCTAAGAGCCCTCACCGACCCATAGCCGCGAGCGGTAACCCCCTGCCTGCTACTGCTAGTGTATACACGGTCCGGAGTGTGTGGGCGGCCTTGGACCTCAACAAGACAGGCTCAACGATGTACAGATTATGGGTGCTTAAATTAGCAGGTCCTTGACGTTGTTTTTGTTGCCGAGAGATGGGTCGCATTTAATGCTACACGTAGACTGTTGCATTTTACTCCCACACCATTTGTGTGATTGTATTGTGGACCCCGAGATACTCATCGTTTTGTGTATCTCCAAATTAGGCAGACAAGTCAGTTTATTTCATACAAGAATCTTCATTTTCACTCCCTCCACCGCCGTGTTTGTTTGGCAGGTGTCTACTACGTTAGATGCTCAGTTTACCTCTTGATTTTAGGTTTAGTCAGTCGGGGTGTGGAGTGAGATTGGTGCAAGCACACGGTTGCATTTTTCTCCGTGGTTGATAAAAGCGTGTGCTTTTTGTTTTGCTTCGCAGTGGGCTGGCTGGCTCGCCAGACGTGGTTTGCAGGCCAGCAGTGCGTCGTGTTTATTGATCGCCCCACCCCCAGTGTTCAGTGAAGGGGGCTCTGCAGACCAGGTCTGCAGCTTGCTACCTGAATTTTTGGTAATTGTGCTTGGGGAGGGAGTGGGGGCGCACATATATCCCCCGGGGTGTGGCGTTTCTCGCCCGTGCCCTTTTATTCTGTGTATTTGCTGTTACGAATGCAGCGAAATCGAGGAGCACCCTGATCTAACGTTTTGTATAAACGATGATGCGGGCATCTGGGAGCCAGTGTTTTCTCTCCCAGACCGACAGTTCAGGTGCACGCTGGAGTGCTGGCCATAAATGCCGTAGTGTCCCGAGCAGTGGGACGCCAGACAGGGCGTGAGCAATGCCAATAGCTCTAACTTTAACAATGCCGAGACCGTTGCATTGTAAATGCTTGTTTTTCTTATTTGCTCTATTGTCTATGCAATACAAATGATGGTAGGATTATGAACTTTTTGACAAACTTCTGCCTGCTGTTGATACTAATAGTTAATGAATGTGGTTCGCAGTTGAATGCCATTTTGCTAGTAGTGGTACAGCAAGTTTCCATTTGCACCACTACCAAACTCACTTTTGAGTATGCCTTCAGTCTCCTTAATCTATGCTGTAGTTGTGAGAGCAATCAAGTGTGCCCTTGTGGAAATGGCTAGTGTTTTCGGAGTTTTATTCAGACGTTCTGCATAGATTTGTCCCACAGCACTAGTTTTGGCAAGTGGTGGCTATGTAGCTCCTGCAGCTGATATAATAGAGCCTGGTGGCCTTAGTAGAAGTTATTGCTAGCCTCTTCATAGCAACCTGTGCTTTTCCTCGTGTTCAAATGGAATTCCCATTACGGTATTGCAAAATCTCCCTAAGGTTCTGTGGTTTCCGCTTAAAGCTAGAGAAGTGTAAATGGAGTCTGACGTCTTTTGTTTGGATAGTACCTCGGTATGTGGTAATCTAGACTTGCCCTCAATCCATTCCTTCTTTATGTTCATAGTTTGAACTGGTTTAGCTTTACATCATAATATATCCAGCATTTTGAAGTCGTCTAGAAGGCACTTGGGCATGTCAGCGTCTGTGCACACCAGGAAACACCATTTAAAGACTGCTGTCACTATTTCTGTAGAAATGTCATTCCTGAAAAACGGTCTGTATAATAACCAGAGACATCTTATCAAAGGGGTTGAACATGGGCCAAATCGTCCTTTCGGACAGTGACAGACGTGTCCTGGCTTGTTGACTCTGTCTAGCTAAATCTTTAGTGTCTTGTGTTTCTACTATGCTGCTGTTTGAGGGACAGTTCTTTCCTGATGTCTTAATCCCAGTAGCTAGTGATTACAAGACCATGTATTTATTCCATTGTGTATAGTTTTTCAGAGGTAGCTGCTCAGAAGCATTGCGAAGTGATGCTTTATCTGCCTGTAAAGGTGCTTTAGGCGAAAAACAATACATTCTTGCAGCTTAACGTTCCAACCACAAAAAAAACATTACTCCAGTTGGAAATATATTTCATCCAGTACTTAGGAACTGTATTGTCTGTTTTTTTTCCTAGTCGTGTCCCAATTCTAAATTAGACTTTATGTTCTGGAGTTTTTGTGATGCAGCACTTTATCAAATCTATGGCCTTCCAAATGTGTGAGGTGTAAGCAAACTGGGACTTAAAGTTCAGAGAGGTTTTCCTGGCTGCTCTACTTGTCTACGAAAGATTCTAGATGGGCTTCGAAGGGGACAGTTTGCAATGTGCAAACATAAATATGGACATTTGGGTATTTTTGTAAGCTTCAGCAAAAACTTAATTTTGCAGTGTTCTCGCTGCATCAACTGCTGATTAGGTACGTTGAAAATCTTCTTGAGTGCAGATTAGAAACTTGTACAGTACCATCTGATCAGATTCACATAAAGTTTGGTTGTCAGGGAGATTGCCGTGGAGTACAACTACTTGGAAAAGGTAAGTGTGATCCTTTCACATTGTGGAGTGAAGAGTGGGAGAGCATGTGGAGTGCTGTAGAGCCCTGCTGCACAGTAAATCGCTTCTAGGCACTTCCATGGCTCATTTTGGGTTAGCGGCCAGACTGAATACCACCATCGATACCTTCAGCTTCTTTCAGTGCCGAGTCCCATGGCCTGGTGTGCTTCTATTCCTCAGGGTTTTGTCATGGGTTTGTACTCTGTAGCTTGCTTTCCTCCCTGTTTATTATATGACAAATCCTTTTTCTTCTTTATGAATTCCTTGTGTGTGTGTGTATGAATGTAGAATGATTTGGGATATATGCAGATGAGATTGTGGAATGACATATAGTTGTTTTTTTGATTTATCTTAGCCTGTTCTAGGGAGTACTGTTTGATGTTAATCGAGATGATGCATTATCACTGTAATGAAGATAGTCAGTGACTGTTAAATATATTTAAAAAAAAAAGGAAATGCAGAACAGAATAATTTTTGATAACGAAAAAGAAATGCATTGAATCTGTATTTTCAAGAAAAGCTTAAAAAAAAGGAATAAATCGATGAAATAATATAAAATGAAAAAGTAAAAATTACCATTTTTTGTGTAATGTATCACTGTTTTTAGGCCTTCTTTTCCCTGATCACAATTAATTTGTACTATAAGAAATAAAGGTCGTGAGGGAATTTTCAATATAGGATCGTTTTCATTTCCCCTTCTTTTCCCTGACCTTAAGTAATTTTTAAGGGGGTCCCATATTTTTTGCTGTGCTGTCACAGGGAGGTGTCACCACCTCCCAGACAGGATTTAGTGTATTGGAGCTGGGTGGGTGCACTCTTAGAGTGCTTTGAAGTCCTGCACTGGGGGAGCAGTAGGCTCCTCTGTGCATATGCCAGCTCAAACCGGTTCAGGGGCTACCTGCCCCTGCTCTGGCGCGAAACTGGACAAAGGGAAGTGGGTGTAACCACCCACTACCCTGACCCTCCTAGAGGAGTGGTCATAGAGCTAGTCCCTCCCATCTTTTCACTATAAGATACCACACATTGCCAATGCAATTTAGATTACACCTGGACGACGCTCTACGAAGAAGAATCCTGGCCCTTCACCTTTCTACTATCTCTAGAAGACCGAAGGATCTCCCTTGGAGTCAAGGAGTGACTCCCCTGCTTGGCAGGCACCAAAACTACTGAACTACGGTTGCAAACTTTACCGCTCCCGCCGGAGCCCAAAGTCCCTGCGTCCCCTGAAGTGGATTTCCTGACCTCTTGACGGCCATTTTGAGTCCCCAGCGAAGCTGTGGCATCTGGACCCCACGAGTGATGAGGAACGGCAATACCAGGGAACCGTGCACTGATTTCAAGTGCAAGCCCTAAACTACGTCCAACGAAGTTGTGCTTTGGACCACTTGTTGTCCAAGTCCCGAGCAGGTCTAGTACCGAAGATCAGCAGCCTACCTCGTCCCGAGTGACCGTGGGCTGTTGGTAAACTTTTCCTGCAAAGGCGTCTTCGCGGTTGCTTGCCCGTTGGCTAGTGACTCTCCAGAAGACTTCCACATTACCTTTAAGGGCTCGCCTGGTTGCTCTGGGCCTGCCCTCACTTACCCTCGCTGGGTAAGTCCATCAGACCTTGCTGGTCTGCTCCATCGACAATCTTCCATCCACACGAGACTTGCAGTTGCCAAGGCTTGTTGGCTCCAAACCGAGTGCCGACACCGTCAACAGCTGCAGACGTTGTGGGACCCTCCGAATCCAGCTGCTGGTCTTCATCGATCCCTCCTGGTCCTCGTGAGCGAAGAGACAAAATGACATCAGCGACCTGAAGAGACACGACAGCTGTGGTCATCCATCTTGCTGGCCACGGGTCACTGGCAAGTGACTTTGAACTCTGTCCCCTCAATTTCTAGGTCTTCTGCAACTCCAATCCATCTTCGGATTCCAGCGGACACTTCTCTCGACGACACAAGCAGCAAGTCTTCAGTGATCTCCATTGAAAACAGCATCGCGACCCGACACCAAAGGACACGTATGCACCCGGCTTCCCTGGGTGAGGTAACTCTTGCATTACGGTGCCCAAGTGTGCATTGGCTCTCGAAGTACTTATCCTGTAAGTTGTTTACTTGTTGTCCACTCCGAAGTGCCCTAGAACTGTAAAATACAAACCGCGACATTTGCCATTGAAACGCATTGAAAACCCGCGTGTGTGTTTAGACACTGCACGCGTCTCCTGTGGGCTGATTACTTACCTGCTAACACTGCAGAAGTGAAGCCCCAGCGATTCCCAAGGCCCTAGGCCTCTTCATTTTGCAAGTCGAGTTTGTTAACCCATTATTTTAGTATATGGTCTGGTACGCCACTAGGGCTACAGCCATATTTGTGCTTAATTTATTGAGAACTGTTGATCTTTTGAATGTTTACCTGGCTCTAATCTCATAAAGAGATTAGTAGAGTATATTTAGAAATAAATACATATATATGTGATATATATACCTGTGTGGTGTCTTTTCATTTGGTAATTCAAGAGATTATAAGGTAAAACAAGCTGCTTAACATTCCTGAGAGACTTAGCCTGAAGGCTGCTCTCCACAGCTACCACTAGGATAGCTTTCTTTAAAAGGTTGTCTTTAAACCTATCTACCAAGAGTCGAATTGGACTGGTGCAAGGTGGCCACTATAACTAGTGACCAGCATATGCCAGGCCAACTTCTCACACCAGGTCAGCAGAGCTGCTTTAGAGCCAGAGAACCAGGTCAGCAGAGCTGCTGTAGAGCCAGAGAACCAGGTCCGCAGAGCTGCTGTAGAGCCAGAGAACCAGAGCAGCAGAGCTGCTTTAGAGCCAGTGAACCAGGTCAACGGAGCCGCTGTAGAGCCTGAGAATCAGGTCAGCAGAGCTGCTGTAGAGCCAGAGAACCAGGTCAGAAGAGCCGCTGTAGAGCCAAAGAACCAGGTCAGCAGAACAACTTTAAAGCCAGAGACCAAGTCAGCAGAGCTGCTCCAGAGCCTGAGAATCAGGTCAGCAGAGCCGTTGTAGAGCCAGAGAACCAGGTCAGAAGAGCTGCTGTAGAGCCACAGATCCAGGTCAGCAGAGCTGCTTCAGAGCCACAGAACCAGGTTAGCAGAGCTGCTTCAGAGCCAGGTCAGCAGAGCTGTTGTAGAGTCAGGGAACCAGGTCAGCAGAGCTGCTTTAGAGCCAGAGAACCAGGTCAGCATAGTAGAGCCTCTGTACAGCCAGAGAACCATGTCAGCTGAGCTGCTGTACAGCCAGAGAACAAGGTCAGCAGAGCTGCTCTACAGCCAAAAAACCAGGTCGGCAGAGCCGTTGTATAGCCTGAGAACCAGGTCAGCAAAGCTGCTTTAGAGACAGAGAACCAGGTCAGCAGAGCTGATTTAGAACCAGAGAAACAGGTCAGCAGAGCTGCTCCTGAGCCAGGGAACCAGGTCAGCAGAATTGTTCCTGAGCCAGGGAACCAGGTCAGCACAGCTGCTTTAGAGCCAGAGAACCAGGTCAGCAGATCTGCTGTAGAGCCAGAGAACCAGGTCAGCAGAGCTGCTTTAGAGCCAGAGAACCAGGTCAGCAGAGCTGCTCCTGAGCAAGAGAATGAGGTCAGCAGAGCTGCTTTAGAGCCAGAGAACCAGGTCAGCAGAGCTGCTGTAGAGCCAGGGAACCAGGTCAGCATAGCTGCTGTAGAGCCAGAGAACTAGGTCAGCATAGCTGCTGTAGAGCCAGAGAACCAGGTCAGCAGAGCTGCTACAGAGCCAGAGAATCAGGTCAGCAGAGCTGCATTAGAGCCAGAGAACCAGGTCAACAGAGCTGATGTAGAGCCACAGAACCAGCTCAGCAGAGCTGCTGTAGAGCCAGAGAATCAGGTCAGCAGAGCTGTATTAGAGCCACAGAACCAGCTCAGCAGAGCCGCTGTAGAGCCATAGAAACAGGTCAGCAGAGCCGCTCTAGAGCCAGAGAACCAGGGCAGCAGTGCTGCTTTAGAGCCACAGAACCATGCCAGCAGAGCCGTTGTAGAGCCAGAGAACCAGGTCAACAGAGCCGCTGTAGAGCCAGAGAACCAAGTCAGCAGAGCTGCTGTAGAGCCAGAGAACCAGGTCAGAAGAGCCACTGTAGAGCCAGAGAACCAGGTCAGCAGAGCTGCTCCAGAGTCTGAGAACTAGGTCAACAGAGCCGTTGTAGAGCCAGAGAACCAGGTCAGCAGAGCTGCTGTAGAGCCACAGAACCAGGTCAGCAGAGATGCTTCAGAGCCACAGAACCAGGTCAGCAGAGCTGATTCAGAGCCAGGTCAGCAGAGCTGTTGTACAGCCAGAGAACAAGGTCAGCAGAGCTGCTCTACAGCCAAAGAACCAGGTCAGCAGAGCCGTTGTGCAGCCTGAGAACCAGGTCAGCAAAGCTGCTCTAGAGCCAGAGAAACAGGTCAGCAGAGCTGCTTTAGAGCTATAGAACCAGGTCAGCAGAGCTGCTTTAGAGCCGGAGAACCAGGTCAGGAGAACCGTTGTAGATCCAGAAAACCAGGTCAGCAGAGCTGCTTTAGAGCCAGAGAACCGGGTCAGCGGAGCCGCTGTAGAGCCAGAGAACCAGGTCAGCAGAGCTGCTCTAGAGGCAGAGAACCAGGACAGAAGAGCTGCTTTAGAGCCGGAGAACCAGGTCAGCAGAACCGTTGTAGAGCCAGAGAACCCGGTCAGTAGAGCTGCTGTAGAGCCAGAGAACCAGGTGAGCAAAGCCATTGTAGAGCCAGAGAACCAGGTCAGCAGAGCTGCTCTAGAGCCAGAAAACCAGGTCAGCAGAGCCGCTCTAGAGCCAGAGAACCAGGTCAGCAGAGCCGTTGTAGAGCCAGAGAACCAGGGAAGCAGAGTTGCTGTAGAGCCAAAGAACCGGGTCAGCAGAGCTGCTTTAGAGCCACAGAACCAGGTCAGCAGAGTTGCTTTAGAGCCACAGAACCAGGTCAGCAGAGCTGCTGTAAAGCCAGAGAACCAGGTCAGCAGAGCTGCTTTAGAGCCAGAGAACCAGGTCAGCAGAGCTGCTGTACAGCCAGAGAACCAGGTCAGCAGAGTCGCTGTAGAGCCAGAGAACCAGGTCAGCAGAGCCGCTGTAGAGCCAGTGAACCAGGTCAGCAGAGCTGCTTTAGAGCCAGAGAACCAGGTCAGCAGAGCTGCTTTAGAGCCAGAGAACCATGTCAGCAGAGCCATTGTAGAGCCAGAGACCCAGGTCAGCAGAGCTGCTGTAGAGCCAGAGAACCAGGTCAGCAAACCCATTGTAGAGCCAGAGAACCAGGTCAGCAGAGCTGCTCTAGAGCCAAAGAACTAGGTCAGCAGAGCTGCTGTAGAGCCAGAGAATCAGGTCAGCAGAGCCGATCTAGAGCCAGAGAACCAGGTCAGCAGAGGCGTTGTACAGCCTGCGAGCCAGATCAGCAAAGCTGCTCTAGTGCCAGAGAACCAGGTCAGCAGAGCTGCTTTAGAGCTGGAGAACCAGGTCAGCAGAACTGTTGTAGAGCCAGAGAACCAGGTCAGTAGAGCTGCTTTAGAGCCAGAGAACCAGGTCAAAAGAGCCGCTGTAGAACCAGAAAACCAGGTCAGCAGAGCTACTGTAGAGCTAGAGAAACCAGGTCAGCAGAGCTGCTTTAGAGGGAGAGAACCAGTTCAGCAGAGCCGTTGTAGAGCCAGAGAACCAGGTCAGCAGAGCTGCTGTAGAGCCAAAGAACGAGGTCAGCAGAGCTGCGCTAGAGCCAGAGAACCAGGTCAGCAGAGCCGCTCTAGAGCCAGAGAACTGGGTCACCAGAGCTGCTTTAGAGCCAGAGAACCAGGTCAGCAGAACCGCTGTAGAGCCAGAGAACCAGGTCAGGAGAGCTGCTCCAGAGACTGAGAACCAGGTCAATAGAGCCGTTGTAGAGCCAGAGAGCCAGGTTAGCAGAGCCGTTGTAGAGCCAGAGAACCTGGTCAGCAGAGCTGCTGTAGAGCCACAGAACCAGGTCAGTAGAGCTGTTTTAGAGCCACAGAAACAGGTCAGAAGAGCTGCTGTAGAGCCAGAGAACCAGGTGAGCAGAGCTGCTTTAGAGCCAGAGAACCAGGTCAGCAGAGTCGCTGTAGAGCCAGAGAACCAGGTCAGCAGAGTTGCTGTAGAGCCAGAGAACCAGGTCAGCAGAGCCGTTGTAGAGCCAGTGAACCAGGTCAGCAGAGCTGCTTTAGAGCCAGAAAAACAGGTCAGCAGAGCAGCTCCTGAGCCAGGGAACCAGGTCAGCAGAGCCGTTGTAGAGCCAGAGAACCAGGTCAGCAGAGCTGCTTTAGAGCCAGAGAACCAGGGAAGCAGAGTTGCTGTAGAGCCGGAGAACCAGGTCAGCAGAGCTGCTTTATAGCCAGAGAACCAGGTCAGCAGAGCCGTTGTAGATACGAAGAACCAGGTCAGCAGAGCTGCTTTATAGCCAGAGAACCAGGTCAACAGAGCCGCTGTAGAGCCAGAGAACCAGGTCTGCAGAGCTACTGTAGAGCCGGATAAACCAGGTCAGCGGAGCTGCTTTAGAGACAGAGAACCAGGTCAGCAGAGCCGTTGTAGAGCCAGAGAACCAGGTCAGCAGAGCTGCTCTAGAGGCAGAGAACCAGGACAGAAGAGCTGCTTTAGGGCCGGAGAACCAGGTCAGCAGAACCGTTGTAGAGCCAGAGAATCAGGTCAGTAGAGCTGCTGTAGAGCCAGAGAGCCAGGTGAGCAAAGCCATTGTAGAGCCAGAGAACCAGGTCAGCAGAGCTGCTCTAGAGCCAAATAACTAGGTCAACAGAGCAGCTCTAGAGCCAGAAAACCAGGTCAGCAGAGCCGCTCTAGAGCCAGAGAACCAGGTCAGCAGAGCCGTTGTAGAGCCAGAGAACCAGGGAAGCAGAGTTGCTGTAGAGCCAAAGAACCGGGTCAGCAGAGCTGCTTTAGAGCCACAGAACCAGGTCAGCAGAGCTGCTTTAGAGCCACAGAACCAGGTCAGCAGAGCTGCTGTAGAGCCAGAGAACCAGGTCAGCAGAGCTGCTTTAGAGCCAGAGAACCAGGTCAGCAGAGCTGCTGTACAGCCAGAGAACCAGGTCAGCAGAGTCGCTGTAGAGCCAGAGAACCAGGTCAGCAGAGCCGCTGTAGAGCCAGTGAACCAGGTCAGCAGAGCTGCTTTAGAGCCAGAGAACCAGGTCAGCAGAGCTGCTTTAGAGCCAGAGAACCATGTCAGCAGAGCCATTGTAGAGCCAGAGACCCAGGTCAGCAGAGCTGCTGTAGAGCCAGAGAACCAGGTCAGAAAACCCATTGTAGAGCCAGAGAACCAGGTCAGCAGAGCTGCTCTAGAGCCAAAGAACTAGGTCAGCAGAGCTGCTGTAGAGCCAGAGAATCAGGTCAGCAGAGCCGATCTAGAGCCAGAGAACCAGGTCAGCAGAGGCGTTGTACAGCCTGAGAGCCAGATCAGCAAAGCTGCTCTAGTGCCAGAGAACCAGGTCAGCAGAGCTGCTTTAGAGCTGGAGAACCAGGTCAGCAGAACTGTTGTAGAGCCAGAGAACCAGGTCAGTAGAGCTGCTTTAGAGCCAGAGAACCAGGTCAAAAGAGCCGCTGTAGATCCAGAAAACCAGGTCAGCAGAGCTACTGTAGAGCTAGAGAAACCAGGTCAGCAGAGCTGCTTTAGAGGGAGAGAACCAGTTCAGCAGAGCCGTTGTAGAGCCAGAGAACCAGGTCAGCAGAGCTGCTGTAGAGCCAAAGAACTAGGTCAGCAGAGCTGCATTAGAGCCAGAGAACCGGGTCAGCAGAGCCGCTCTAGAGCCAGAGAACTGGGTCACCAGAGCTGCTTTAGAGCCAGAGAACCAGGTCAGCAGAACCGCTGTAGAGCCATAGAACCAGGTCAGGAGAGCTACTTTAGAGCCAGAGAACCAGGTCAGCAGAGCTGCTCCAGAGACTGAGAACCAGGTCAATAGAGCCGTTGTAGAGCCAGAGAGCCAGGTTAGCAGAGCCGTTGTAGAGCCAGAGAACCTGGTCAGCAGAGCTGCTGTAGAGCCACAGAACCAGGTCAGTAGAGCTGTTTTAGAGCCACAGAAACAGGTCAGAAGAGCTGCTGTAGAGCCAGAGAACCAGGTGAGCAGAGCTGCTTTAGAGCCAGAGAACCAGGTCAGCAGAGTCGCTGTAGAGCCAGAGAACCAGGTCAGCAGAGTTGCTGTAGAGCCAGAGAACCAGGTCAGCAGAGCCGCTGTAGAGCCAGTGAACCAGGTCAGCAGAGCTGCTTTAGAGCCAGAGAAACAGGTCAGTAGAGCAGCTCCTGAGCCAGGGAACCAGGTCAGCAGAGCCGTTGTAGAGCCAGAGAACCAGGTCAGCAGAGCTGCTTTAGAGCCAGAGAACCAGGGAAGCAGAGTTGCTGTAGAGCCAAAGAACCGGGTCAGTAGAGCTGCTTTAGAGCCACAGAACCAGGTCAGCAGAGTTGCTTTAGAGCCACAGAACCAGGTCAGCAGATCTGCTGTAGAGCCAGAGAACCAGGTCAGCAGAGCTGCTTTAGAGCCAGAGAACCAGGTCAGCAGAGCTGCTGTACAGCCAGAGAACCAGGTCAGCAGAGTCGCTGTACAGCCACAGAACAAGGTCAGCAGAGCTGCTCTACAGCCAAAGAACCAGGTCAGCAGAGCCGTTGTAGAGCCAGAGAACCAGGTCAGCAGATCTGCTGTAGAGCCAAAGAACCAGGTCAGCAGAGCTGCTTCAGAGCCACAGAACCAGGTCAGCAGAGCTGCTTCAGAGCCAGGTCAGCAGAGCTGTTGTAGAGTCAGAGAACCAGGTCAGCAGAGCTGCTTTAGAGCCAGAGAACCAGGTCAGCAAAGTAGAGCCGCTGTAGAGCCAGAGAACCAGGTCAGCCGAGCTGCTGTACTGCCAGAGAACAAGGTCAGCAGAGCTGCTCTACAGCCAAAAAACCAGGTCAGCAGAGCCGTTGTACAGCATGAGAACCAGATCAGCAAAGCTGCTTTAGAGCCAAAGAACCAGGTCAGCAGAGCTGCTTCAGAGCCACAGAACCAGGTCAGCAGAGCTGCTTCAGAGCCAGGTCAGCAGAGCTGTTGTAGAGTCAGAGAACCAGGTCAGCAGAGCTGCTTTAGAGCCAGAGAACCAGGTCAGCAAAGTAGAGCCGCTGTAGAGCCAGAGAACCAGGTCAGCCGAGCTGCTGTACTGCCAGAGAACAAGGTCAGCAGAGCTGCTCTACAGCCAAAAAACCAGGTCAGCAGAGCCGTTGTACAGCATGAGAACCAGATCAGCAAAGCTGCTTTAGAGCCAGAGAACCAGGTCAGCAGAGCTGATCTAGAGCCAGAGAACGGGTCAGCAGAGCTGCTCCTGAGCCAGGGAACCAGGTCAGCAGAGCTGCTTTAGAGCCAGAGAAACAGGTCAGCAGAGGTGCTCCTGAGCCAGGGAACCAGGTCAGCACAGCTGCTTTAGAGCCGGAGAACCAGGTCAGCAGAGCTGCTGTAGAGCCGGAGAACCAGGTCAGCAGAGCTGCTTTAGAGCCAGAGAACCAGGTCAGCAGAGCTGCTGTAGAGCCGGAGAACCAGGTCAGCAGAGCTGCTTTATAGCCGGAGAACCAGGTCAACAGAGCCGCTGTAGAGCCAGAGAACCAGGTCAGCAGAGCTACTGTAGAGCCAGATAAACCAGTTCAGCAGAGCTGCTATAGAGACAGAGAACCAGGTCAGCAGAGCCGTTGTAGATACGGAGAACCAGGTCAGCAGAGCTGCTTTATAGCCAGAGAACCAGGTCAACAGAGCCGCTGTAGAGCCAGAGAACCAGGTCAGCAGAGCTACTGTAGAGCCAGATAAACCAGGTCAGCGGAGCTGCTTTAGAGACAGAGAACCAGGTCAGCAGAGCCGTTGTAGAGCCAGAGAACCAGGTCAGCAGAGCTGCTCTAGAGGCAGAGAACCAGGACAGAAGAGCTGCTTTAGGGCCGGAGAACCAGGTCAGCAGAACCGTTGTAGAGCCAGAGAACCAGGTCAGTAGAGCTGCTGTAGAGCCAGAGAACCAGGTGAGGAAAGCCATTGTAGAGCCAGAGAACCGGGCCAGCAGAGCTGCTCTAGAGCCAAATAACTAGGTCAACAGAGCAGCTCTAGAGCCAGAAAACCAGGTCAGCAGAGCCGCTCTAGAGCCAGAAAACCAGGTCAGCAGAGCCGTTGTAGAGCCAGAGAACCAGGGAAGCAGAGTTGCTGTAGAGCCAAAGAACCGGGTCAGCAGAGCTGCTTTAGAGCCACAGAACCAGGTCAGCAGAGCTGCTGTAGAGCCAGAGAACCAGGTCAGCAGAGCTGCTTTAGAGCCAGAGAACCAGGTCAGCAGAGCTGCTGTACAGCCAGAGAACCAGGTCAGCAGAGTCGCTGTAGAGCCAGAGAACCAGGTCAGCACAGCCGTTGTAGAGCCAGAGAACCAGGTCAGCAGATCTGCTGTAGAGCCAAAGAACCAGGTCAGCAGAGCTGCTTCAGAGCCACAGAACCAGGTCAGCAGAGCTGCTTCAGAGCCAGGTCAGTAGAGCTGTTGTAGAGTCAGAGAACCAGGTCAGCAGAGCTGCTTTAGAGCCAAAGAACCAGGTCAGCAGAGCTGCTTCAGAGCCACAGAACCAGGTCAGCAGAGCTGCTTCAGAGCCAGGTCAGTAGAGCTGTTGTAGAGCCAGAGAACCAGGTCAGCAAAGTAGAGCCGCTGTAGAGCCAGAGAACCAGGTCAGCCGAGCTGCTGTACAGCCAGAGAACAAGGTCAGCAGAGCTGCTCTACAGCCCAAAAACCAGGTCAGCAGAGCCGTTGTACAGCATGAGAACCAGATCAGCAAAGCTGCTTTAGAGCCAGAGAACCAGGTCAGCAGAGCTGATCTAGAGCCAGAGAATGGGTCAGCAGAGCTGCTCCTGAGCCAGGGAACCAGGTCAGCAGAGCTGCTTTAGAGCCAGAGAAACAGGTCAGCAGAGGTGCTCCTGAGCCAGGGAACCAGGTCAGCACAGCTGCTTTAGAGCCGGAGAACCAGGTCAGCAGAGCTGCTGTAGAGCCGGAGAACCAGGTCAGCAGAGCTGCTTTAGAGCCAGAGAACCAGGTCAGCAGAGCTGCTGTAGAGCCGGAGAACCAGGTCAGCAGAGCTGCTTTATAGCCGGAGAACCAGGTCAACAGAGCCGCTGTAGAGCCAGAGAACCAGGTCAGCAGAGCTACTGTAGAGCCAGATAAACCAGTTCAGCAGAGCTGCTATAGAGACAGAGAACCAGGTCAGCAGAGCCGTTGTAGATACGGAGAACCAGGTCAGCAGAGCTGCTTTATAGCCAGAGAACCAGGTCAACAGAGCCGCTGTAGAGCCAGAGAACCAGGTCAGCAGAGCTACTGTAGAGCCAGATAAACCAGGTCAGCGGAGCTGCTTTAGAGACAGAGAACCAGGTAAGCAGAGCCGTTGTAGAGCCAGAGAACCAGGTCAGCAGAGCTGCTCTAGAGGCAGAGAACCAGGACAGAAGAGCTGCTTTAGGGCCGGAGAACCAGGTCAGCAGAACCATTGTAGAGCCAGAGAACCAGGTCTGTAGAGCTGCTGTAGAGCCAGAGAACCAGGTGAGCAAAGCCATTGTAGAGCCAGAGAACCGGGCCAGCAGAGCTGCTCTAGAGCCAAATAACTAGGTCAACAGAGCAGCTCTATAGCCAGAAAACCAGGTCAGCAGAGCCGCTCTAGAGCCAGAGAACCAGGTCAGCAGAGCCGTTGTAGAGCCAGAGAACCAGGGAAGCAGAGTTGCTGTAGAGCCAAAGAACCGGGTCAGCAGAGCTGCTTTAGAGCCACAGAACCAGGTCAGCAGAGCTGCTGTAGAGCCAGAGAACCAGGTCAGCAGAGCTGCTTTAGAGCCAGAGAACCAGGTCAGCAGAGCTGCTGTACAGCCAGAGAACCAGGTCAGCAGAGTAGCTGTAGAGCCAGAGAACCAGGTCAGCAGAGCCGCTGTAGAGCCAGTGAACCAGGTCAGCAGAGCTGCTTTAGAGCCAGAGAACCAGGTCAGCAGAGCTGCTTTAGAGCCAGAGAACCATGTCAGCAGAGCCATTGTAGAGCCAGAGACCCAGGTCAGCAGAGCTGCTGTAGAGCCAGAGAACCACGTCAGCAATCCCATTGTAGAGCCAGAGAACCAGGTCAGCAGAGCTGCTCTAGAGCCAAAGAACTAGGTCAGCAGAGCTGCTGTAGAGCCAGAGAATCAGGTCAGCAGAGCCGCTCTAGAGCCAGAGAACCAGGTCAGCAGAGGCGTTGTACAGCCTGAGAGCCAGATCAGCAAAGCTGCTCTAGTGCCAGAGAACCAGGTCAGCAGAGCTGCTTTAGAGCTGGAGAACCAGGTCAGCAGAACTGTTGTAGAGCCAGAGAACCAGGTCAGTAGAGCTGCTTTAGAGCCAGAGAACCAGGTCAAAAGAGCCGCTGTAGATCCAGAAAACCAGGTCAGCAGAGCTACTGTAGAGCTAGAGAAACCAGGTCAGCAGAGCTGCTTTAGAGGGAGAGAACCAGTTCAGCAGAGCCGTTGTAGAGCCAGAGAACCAGGTCAGCAGAGCTGCTGTAGAGCCAAAGAACTAAGTCAGCAGAGCTGCGTTAGAGCCAGAGAACCAGGTCAGCAGAGCCGCTCTAGAGCCAGAGAACCGGGTCAGCAGAGCTGCTTTAGAGCCAGAGAACCAGGTCAGCAGAACCGCTGTAGAGCCAGAGAACCAGGTCAAGAGAGCTACTTTAGAGCCAGAGAACCAGGTCAGCAGAGCTGCGCCAGAGACTGAGAACCAGGTCAATAGAGCCGTTGTAGAGCCAGAGAGCCAGGTTAGCAGAGCCGTTGTAGAGCCAGAGAACCTGGTCAGCAGAGCTGCTGTAGAGCCACAGAACCAGGTCAGCAGAGCTGTTTTAGAGCCACAGAAACAGGTCAGAAGAGCTGCTGTAGAGCCAGAGAACCAGGTGAGCAGAGCTGCTTTAGAGCCAGAGAACCAGGTCAGCAGAGTCGCTGTAGAGCCAGAGAACCAGGTCAGCAGAGTCGCTGTAGAGCCAGAGAACCAGGTCAGCAGAGCCGCTGTAGAGCCAGTGAACCAGGTCAGCAGAGCTGCTTTAGAGCCAGAGAAACAGGTCAGCAGAGCAGCTCCTGAGCCAGGGAACCAGGTCAGCAGAGCCGTTGTAGAGCCAGAGAACCAGGTCAGCAGAGCTGCTTTAGAGCCAGAGAACCAGGGAAGCAGAGTTGCTGTAGAGCCAAAGAACCGGGTCAGCAGAGCTGCTTTAGAGCCACAGAACCAGGTCAGCAGAGTTGCTTTAGAGCCACAGAACCAGGTCGGCAGATCTGCTGTAGAGCCAGAGAACCAGGTCAGCCGAGCTGCTGTACAGCCAGAGAACAAGGTCAGCAGAGCTGCTCTCCAGCCAAAAAACCAGGTCAGCAGAGCCGTTGTACAGCCTGAGAACCAGATCAGCAAAGCTGCTTTAGAGCCAGAGAACCAGGTCAGCAGAGCTGCTGTACAGCCAGAGAACCAGGTCAGCAGAGTCGCTGTAGAGCCAGAGAACCAGGTCAGCAGAGCCGCTGTAGAGCCAGTGAACCAGGTCAGCAGAGCTACTTTAGAGCCAGAGAATCAGGTCAGCAGAGCCGCTCTAAAGCCAGAGAACCAGGTCAGCAGAGGCGTTGTACAGCCTGAGAGCCAGATCAGCAAAGCTGCTCTAGTGCCAGAGAACCAGGTCAGCAGAGCTGCTTTAGAGCGGGAGAACCAGGTCAGCAGAACCGTTGTAGAGCCAGAGAACCAGGTCAGTAGAGCTGCTTTAGAGCCAGAGAACCAGGTCAAAAGAGCCGCTGTAGATCCAGAAAACCAGGTCAGCAGAGCTACTGTAGAGCTAGAGAAACCAGGTCAGCAGAGCTGCTTTAGAGGGAGAGAACCAGTTCAGCAGAGCCGTTGTAGAGCCAGAGAACCAGGTCAGTAGAGCTGCTGTAGAGCCAGAGAACCAGGTCAGCAGAGCCGCTCTAGAGCCAGAGAACCGGGTCAGCAGAGCTGCTTTAGAGCCAGAGAACCAGGTCAGCAGAACCGCTGTAGAGCCAGAGAACCAGGTCAGGAGAGCTACTTTAGAGCCAGAGAACCAGGTCAGCAGAGCTGCTCCAGAGACTGAGAACCAGGTCAATAGAGCCGTTGTAGAGCCAGAGAGCCAGGTTAGCAGAGCCGTTGTAGAGCCAGAGAACCTGGTCAGCAGAGCTGCTGTAGAGCCACAGAACCAGGTCAGCAGAGCTTTTTTAGAGCCACAGAAACAGGTCAGAAGAGCTGCTGTAGAGCCAGAGAACCAGGTGAGCAGAGCTGCTTTAGAGCCAGAGAACCAGGTCAGCAGAGTCGCTGTAGAGCCAGAGAACCAGGTCAGCAAAGTCGCTGTAGAGCCAGAGAACCAGGTCAGCAGAGCCGCGGTAGAGCCAGTGAACCAGGTCAGCAGAGCTGCTTTAGAGCCAGATAAACAGGTCAGCAGAGCAGCTCCTGAGCCAGGGAACCAGGTCAGCAGAGCCGTTGTAGAGCCAGAGAACCAGGTGAGCATAGCTGCTTTAGAGCCAGAGATCCTGGTCAACAGAGCCGCTGAAGAGCCAGAGAACCAGGTCAGCAGAGCTGCTGTAGAGCCAGAGAACCAGGTCAGCAGAGCTGCTTTAGAGCCAGAGAACCATGTCAGCGGAGCCATTGTAGAGCCAGTGACCCAGGTCAGCAGAGCTGCTGTAGAGCCAGAGAAGCAGGTCAGCAAACCCATTGTAGAGCCAGAGAACCAGGTTAGCAGAGCTGCTCTAGAGCCAAACAACCAGGTCAGCAGAGCCGCTCTAGAGCATGAGAACCAGGTCAGCAGAGCTGCTTTAGAGCCAGAGAACCAGGTCAGCAGAGCCGCTGTTGAGGCAGAGAACCAGGTTAGCAGAGCTACTCCAGAGACTGAGAACCAGGTCAACAGAGCCGTTGTAGAGCCAGAAAACCAGGTCAGCAGAGCCGTTGTAAAGCCAGAGAACCAGGTCAGCAGAGCTGCTCCAGAGACTGAGAACCAGGTCAACAGAGCCGTTGTAGAGCCAGAGAACGAGGTCAACAGAGCTGATGTAGAGCCACTGAACCAGATCAGCAGAGCTGCTGTAGAGCCAGAGAACAAGGTCAGCAGAGCTGCTTCAGAGCCAGAGAACCAGGTCAGCAGAGCCGCTCTAGAGCCAGAGAACCAGGTTAGCAGAGCTGCTACAGAGCCAGGGAACCAGGTCAGCAGAGCCGCTGTACAGCCAGAGAACAAGGTCAGCAGAGCTGCTCTACAGCCAAAGAACCAGGTCAGCAGAGCCATGGTGAAGCCTGAGAACCAGGTCAGCAAAGCTGCTCTAGAGCCAGAGAACCAGGTCAGCAGAGCTGCTTTAGAGCCAGAGAACCAGGTGTAGGAGAGTAGGATCTGCACTTGTGTTGCCCCCACTTTTTTTCTGATGTATACACTGGTTTCTGACTATAGTCTGGCTGGGTCCCTGCTAACCAGGGCCCCAGTCTAACTGATCTCTCTAAACAACTTGGTGTGCATATTAGATGCACTAGTGATTGGATACTGTGGTACCTTATGAGCCCCTAGTATATGGTACCTTAGGTACCTAGGGCATTGGTACTTCACAGGCCTACCAGGGGCTGCAGCATGTATTATGCCACCCCTGGGAAGCACTCACAATCTGACACCACAGGCCTGCTACTGCAGCCTGTGTGAGGTAGTGTTAGCACTCCTCACTGAGGTATAGGTTCCTATATCTCAACATACACACACATATAAACCTATCAGTCACCCCTATGGTAGGCCCTATCAATCCCAAGGGCAGGGTGCATGGTTTACTATGTGAGGGGGTGCTTCTGCCTGAGCAGGACCACTCTGCAGCTGGCAGAGTCTATTCTCTGCTGCTGTTTGTGGATGCGGTTAAACCATATACTCTTAAGTGCATTATAACCTCGCGGTAAATGCTAACTTTGGAATGACTGCATCAAAACATGTCGTGTTTGGTGTCAAACAACTTGGAATCCTACCCCCACACCAGTAACTGGTGTGGGAGTAGGATCCCACCCTTCTAGAGGGGACGACATGTACCCACTGTACTACACGGTAGAAGTCTTTCAGAGCCCTGGCATCACAAAATGGATGCCACCAGCACAGACACTGGGCTGCCCTCCTGCTGCTGACCGAACGTCGCAGTGGAGGGAGCCCAACAAAGGGTTTCCTGTCACAGGGAGGTGTCACCACCTCCCAGACAGGATTTGGTGTATTGGAGCTGGGTGGGTGCACTCTTAGAGTGCTTTGAAGTCCTGCACTGGGGGAGCAGTAGGCTCCTCTGTGCATATGCCAGCTCAAACCGGTTCAGGGGCTACCTGCCCCTGCTCTGGCGCGAAACTGGACAAAGGGAAGTGGGTGTAACCACCCACTACCCTGACCCTCCTAGAGGAGTGGTCATAGAGCTAGTCCCTCCCATCTTTTCACTATAAGATACCACACATTGCCAATGCAATTTAGATTACACCTGGACGACGCTCTACGAAGAAGAATCCTGGCCCTTCAACTTTCTACAATCTCTAGAAGACCGAAGGATCTCCCTTGGAGTTAAGGAGTGACTCCCCTGCTTGGCAGGCACCAAAACTACTGAACTACGGTTGCAAACTTTACCGCTCCCACCGGAGCCCGAAGTCCCTGCGTCCCCTGAAGCAGATTTCCTGACCTCTCGACGGCTATTTTGAGTCCCCAGCGAAGCTGTGGCATCTGGACCCCACGAGTGACGAGGAACGGCAATACCAGGGAACCGTGCACTGATGTCGAGTGCAAGCCCTAAACTACGTCCAACGAAGTTGTGCTTTGGACCACTTGTTGTCCAAGTCCCGAGCAGGTCTAGTACCGAAGATCAGTGGCCTACCTCATCCCGAGTGACCGTGGGCTGTTGGTGAACTTTTCCTGCAAAGGCGTCTTCGCAGTTACTTGCCCGTTGGCTAGTGACTCTCCAGAAGACTTCCACATCACCTTCAAGGGCTCGCCTGGTTGCTCTGTGCCTGCCCTCACTTACCCTTGCTGGGTAAGTCCATCAGACCTTACTGGTCTGCTCCATCGACAATCTTCCATCCACACAAGAATTGCAGTTGCCAAGGCTTGTTGGCCCCAAACCGAGTGCCGACACCGTCAACAGCTGCAGACGTCGTGGGACCCTCCGAATCCAGCTACTGGTCTTCATCGATCCCTCCTGGTCCTCGTGAGCGAAGGGACAAAACGACATCAGCGACCTGAAGAGACGTGACAGCTGTGGTCATCCATCTTGCTGGCCACCGGTCACTGGCAAGTGACTTTGAACTCTGTCCCCTCAATTTCTAGGTCTTCTGCAACTCCAATCCATCTTCGGATTCCAGCGGACACTTCTCTCGACGACACAAGCAGCAAGTCTTCAGCGATCTCCATTGAAAACAGCATCGCGACCCGACACAAAAGGACACGTATGCACCCAGCTTCCCTGGGTGAGGTAACTCTTTTTATTACTTAGGATGCTGTTTCTACTATGTCACTCTGTCGGTGTTTCGATTAGATTATATATATATTTTTTGGGTTGCTTTCCTGCGTTTGGTTTCCCTTTTTCTTGAGTCACTCTTAATGGACTTATATCACAGTAACACACCTATGTTATTTACAATAGGATCTTGGACCGAATCTCTTGCTGGGACGTTTGGTTCGCAGTACATTCTTTCTAACCTGCAAGAAGAATTATGTGTTCTAAGAATATTTTCTTTTATGAGGATGGCACATATTAAAACGTTTGTACATTTGTTATACTTACAGCCTTGAAAAAGTTACATCACGTAACGAAACACGTGTCGGCTGTTCCAGTTTTACTTTTGAGAATCACTGGTATACTTGAAAAGTGACTACGTGTTGGAATGTACTTCAAGACTACTTTTTGTGAATATAATTTGTGAATTCATGTACTGCAACAGAATACTACATGTATATACTTTATTGTGGAGATATCTTACTGCAATTAAGAGTATAGGTCCTTTTGGAATGTGAATAGAACTTCGTTAACAAATGAATAACCTTTCACAATTTATGGACATTATTGTTTCCTCTGAGTCAGTTCATACAAATTTGTTACTTCTGAATGTTCTAGTAGGGGAATAGCCAGAACGACTTGGTTTAATACTTGAACTCATTTGTATCTATAAATTACAATAACAGAGACTGTGATCTCTAAATACTTGGAGTGCCGAGGTAGTACCCAGTTGGAAAAAAATAACTCTTGCATTACGGTGCCCAAGTGTGCATTGGCTCTCGAAGTACTTACCCTGTAAGTTGTTTGCTTGTTGTCCACTCCGAAGTGCCCTAGAACTGTAAAATACAAACCGCGACATTTGCCATTGAAACGCATTGAAAACCCGTGTGTGTATTTAGACACTGCACACGTCTCCTGTGGGCTGATTACTTACCTGCTAACACTGCAGAAGTGAAGCCCCAGCGATTCCCAAGGCCCTAGGCCTCTTACTTTTGCAAGTCAAGTTTGTTAACCCATTATTTTAGTATATGGTCTGGTACGCCCCTAGGGCTACAGCCATATTTGTGCTTAATTTATTGAGAACTGTTGATCTTTTGAATGTTTACATGGCTCTAATCTCATAAAGAGATTAGTAGAGTATATTTAGAAATAAATACATATATATTTGATATATATACCTGTGTGGTGTCTTCATTTGGTAATTCAAGAGATTATAAGGTAAAACAAGCTGCTTTACATTCCACAGAGACTTAGCCTGAAGGCTGCTCTCCACAGCTACCACTAGGATAGCTTTCTTTAAAAGGTTGTCTTTAAACCTATCTACCAAGAGTCGAATTGGACTGGTGCAAGGTGGCCACTATAACTAGTGACCAGCATATGCCAGGCCAATTTCTCACATTGGTGGGCAGCGTGTGGGATTCCAGCTTGCCATTGTTTTACCAGAAAATCTCTATTTGAATTACTAACTGAAAACCACTTAAGGTACTCAAGGTACATATAAAGTCAAGCTAGTATCAATAAGTTCTACTGAACTTAGAGCTGTTTGTGAAGGGACAAGCACACCCTTGCTACAACTCAAGCTAGGTCCAGTAGGCCTCAACTAGTGTAGGTAGTACAACACTGCACAACACTAGTATGTCTCACCATGGTGGAGGCAGTGGGTCCACCCCATCTCAGTACAAAGATATAGCCTACACTGAACTGAAGGCCTTATGCTTTGAAAGAAATCTGAGGGTGGGCAGGAGTCCCTCATCACAACACCTGATAGACCTGTTAGTAGCAGATTACCTGAGACAAGCTCTAGGAGCTAGTGGGTCTGCATCAGGGGGTGGGTCACGCATAGTCTCTGGGTCTGATGATGACAATCAAGATGACCTGGACTCTGTGGGTGAAGGGCCAGACCCAGAAGGGTCTGAAGAGAATAGAGGAAATCTCCCTAAGAGAGCTGAGAGAGTGGGAGACAGGCCTAGGTCCCTCTCAAGGGACTCTGACAGGTCATATCACTCTGGAAGAGAATCTATTCCACAGAGGAACTCCAACTTTCCCAGGGAGACCTCCTCTGAAAGAAGGTTCAAGATGCTCCAGTATGAGGAAGCTAGGCTTGCCCTCAGAACCAAGCAATTGGCCTAGATAGGGAAGCCTTCAAGCTCCAAAGAGCTTCAAAGAAGGAGGGGTTAGATGCCCCTGGTGGCAGCAACAGTGTCCCTAGAGGCAGAGATTACATGCCAGATCATAGGAACCTGTCCAAGGTTGTTCCTCCCTACCAGAGTGGGGATGATATCCACAAATGGATAACTGCTATGGAGAGGGCCTGTAAAGTTCAACAGGTCCCTCAGAAACAGTGGGCAGTAATCTTGTGGCTCTCCTTTTCAGACAAAGGGAGAGCCAAGCTCCTCACTGTTAGAGAAGAGGATGCTAATGATTATGAAGCCCTGAAGAGTGCTTTGATAGATGGGTTTGGCTTAACCACTGAACAGTACAGGATGAAGTTCAGAGACAGCCAGAAAGCACAGACTCAGGATTGGACTGACTTTGTTGATTGTGCAACCAAGGCTCTGGAAGGTTGGCTGGTGGGTAGTAGAGTAACTGATTTTAAGGGATTGTATAATCTTATAATGAGAGAACAGATCCTTAATAATTGCCAGAACCAGTTGTTGCATCAGTACCTGGTGGACTCTGATCTGACCTCTCCCCAAGAATTGGGAAAGAAGGCAGACAAATGGGTCAGAACCAGGGTGAGGGAGAAAAACCAGAACCAAGGTGGTGACACTAAGAAGCAAGATCCTAAAGGCTCAGATAAGGGTGGGGATAAATCTAAAGATCAGAAGTCTTCACAAGGGCCCCAAAAATCTGCATCTGGTGGGGAGTCACAATCTGCAAAGGGAAAAGGCCAAAAGAAGCCCAGGTGCAAATTCTGTAAACAGCAAGGGCACTGGACTTCTGACTGTACAAAGTCCAAAGACCAAACCACCACCACTCCAGCCCCTTAGGC
The DNA here is from genome assembly GCF_964204655.1 of Triturus cristatus. Taxonomy (NCBI): domain Eukaryota; kingdom Metazoa; phylum Chordata; class Amphibia; order Caudata; family Salamandridae; genus Triturus; species Triturus cristatus. The sequence goes on along the minus strand of NC_140579.1, from coordinate 1,126,223,362 downwards.
AACTGTTCCCCCTAGTACAGCAAGTGGTGGAGGTAATACCCAGAATAAGGGTGTAGTAGGGTTGACCCTGGGTTCTGATGTGGACTCTGGCCTAGTCAGAGTACCAACACAGGCAATGCTAGTTTGTGAGGGAGACCTTGATATGTCCTTCCTAGTGAGCCCCAGTAATCTGGGCAAATACAAACAGCAGCCTATCATAAATGGCAAACAGGCTTTGGCATTTAGGGACACAGGTGCTAGTGTCACCATGGTGGCAGAGGACCTAGTGGACCCTACACAGATCATCCTGGGTGAAATGTACCAGGTAACCAATGCAAGCAACACCAGGACCAACCATAGCCTGGCAGTTGTGAATTTCTCCTGGGGAGGGGTAACTGGCCTCAAAAAGGTAGTAGTCAGTGCAGACCTCCCTGTCGAATGTTTGTTGGGCAATGATCTAGAGACTTCAGCCTGGTCTGAAGTAGAATTATGGACTCATGCTGAGATGTTGGGCATACCTTCAGAGGTGTTTGCTGTGACCAGGTCACAATCCAAGATTGTGAGAAGTTGGCCTGGTATATGATGCTCACTAGTTAAAGTGATCACCTTGTACCATGCCAAGCAACCCTTATGGTGTGGTTGTAAGTCAACCTGTTCGGACTAGCTGCCCTAGTGGTAGCGTAGGCTAAGCAGTCTTTGAGGCTAAACTCGTGAAGCGTGTTAAGCCAGCTGTTTTACCAAATGCAACCCCCTTTTATACCAATGAAAGGACACCACACAGATATATATTCAAAATATATATGTATTTATTTCTCAAAGTAACCCCTAGTCTCTTTATGAGCACAGGAGCACAAATCGTCAAACAAGATTATCACAGAATACACGGAAGTTGCACGTTATATGGATAGGCCCTGGTGGCCACTCAAACCATATACTAAAATAGTGGTATAAGTACCACGAGCAGAAAAGGGAAAAGGCCTAGGGCCTCTAGAATCGCTGGGCCTACAAGGAGCTAACGTCAGTTAGTGACCAGGAGGTCCACGGGTGGCGTGTGCAGAGCAAATAGTCACACGCGTGCTCCCATAGGTTTCAATGGGTGCGTAAAAAGTACAAAGTTACTGCAAAGAGGATCTTCCGGATGGACTAGGAACTCAAGATTTGGAACACAGGCACTAGAGATGTAATACTACACTTGGGCACAGGTGTGCCAGCTTTACCTCACCCACAGGAAGCGGGTGCATAGGCCTCGAAGTGCGTCGGGTTTCTTCTATCTGTTCCGTGGAACTCGAAGACAAAGATGCTGCAGGCGGTCGGTCCGGGAGAGATGCAGTGGATCCAAGAGTGGATCGGAGATGTTGAAGACCTGTAAGCAGAGGGGACAGTGTTCACAGTCACTAGCCAGTGACCAGCGTGGCACCAGGTGGGTACCAGGCAATGTCGGGTGCAAACAGGAAGAAAGGGGTAGCTTGTCTCTGCAGCCACGTGGTCCCTGGAGGTCGACGACGTCCAGGAGTCGAGTCACGAGCTGTCCCACGCAGGCTCTCGCTGTCGGCGGTGTCGGCGACTTGATTGAAGCAAACAAGCCTTGGCAAAAGCAATTGTTGTAGGAAAAGGAAATAAGCTGATGGTTCTGACCAGCAAGGTCAGAAGGACTGCTCCTTTGGAGGGGAGCAAGGGCCAGTCTGGAGCAACCAGACCAACGGTGTATTTCTTGAAGTTCGTCGCCAAGATGGCTACTAGCCAGCGGGCCAGCAACCGGTTAGGCGTGTCGAGTGGCAAAATGCAGAAGGGCCCCACGCAGATCGTGGAGATGCTGGAGGGCTCACCTTTGGTGCAGATGCTGCTCGGGTGTTGGGCTTCTCAGATCCCAAAGCACAACTTGGAGGGAGCCTCGGTTGTTGCACTTGTCAGCTTGTCGTAGTCGTTCCAAGATGGCTGGCTCCACGTGTCTCGGTGCCTCCACGGGTCTCCTCTTTTCAGGGACTGTGGATCGGGCGGTGAGAGGTCTGGAGGTCCAGGTCTTGTCAGTCTCTGGGCTCGGGCTCCGGCGGGAGGCGGCGGCAAAGCAGACGTTGATTCGCTGGATGGTGCTTGCGTTAGCAAGGTGGTCACTCCCTGACCACAGGGGAGATTGGCTTCAGTCCTCTGTGCAGCAGAGCGTCGAAGTTCCCGTCTTCTTCTTAGTTTTAAGTTGATTCCAGGATGTCTGAAGTCTTAGGACACAGCTCCTACCTTTAAGCGGATTCTAGGGGCCGGACTACCTGCTAGGTCCCTCCCTATGGGTGGGACCAGGAAGGGGGGTGGTTACACCCCCAATCCTTTGTCCAGCTCGCCCCAGGCCCGGGACTGGCGTGCCCCAGGACCGGTTTGAACTGGCATATGCACCGAGGCTCCTTGTGAGCCACAGGCATGTCTGGTTTCTTTCAAGCCCTACCTGACCAATACACAAAATCCTGTCTGGGGTGGTGCATGCACCTCCCCTGGCAGGAAACCCTTTGTCCACACCTCCCAAGCTGGAAGGACTCCCAGCAGCAGGAGGGCAGACTTGTGTCTGTGGTGGCAGCATCCATTTTGTGGAGCTGAGGCTATGTCTGATTTTACCCGGGTTTCAGGTACTGTACATGTCGTGTCCCTCTAGAAGGGTGGAATGCTAACCCCGTCGCCAGAATTGGCGAGGGGTTAGTATTCCAATTCGTATGACACCTTACTCGACATGTTTTGATAAAGCCAAACCAAAGTTAGCATTTAACCGCGAGGTTCATAATGCACTTAAGAGTATATGGTATGACGATATCTGGAAACAGTAGAAGGAAGTTGTTCCGACCACTGCAGACAGGCTCAGCTCATGCCAGAGCACCATCTCACATGGAACCAAGCACTCTGCCTTCAGGATTGTTAAGGCCTGCCATAGGAGTGACTTATAGGTTACCAGGTGTCCCATTTAAGGTTAGGTATAGGTATACTACACCTAAGTAAGAGGTGATTACACCAACTTACCCCAGCTGAGTGATCAGCCAGTTGTGTCAGATTGTTAGGCCAAGCCTGGGGTGGCATAATACATGCTGCAGCCCCTGGCAGGCCTTGGGTACACCAATGCCCTGGGTACCTAGTGTACACTGGTACAGGGGCTGACAGGGTGATCCATTTCCAATTGGTTATGCACCTAGGGTGCATAGTTGTAATTTAGCAGAGAGAACAGCAGGCTGGGGGTCTGATTGGCAGGCCCACAGCCTCAATATGTCAAAAACCAGTGAAGCAAAAAGCAAAAATTTGGGGTGACCATAGGATAGCAGACCCTACTCTCCTACACAACCCCCCCCCAAACGCTGGGACATTAAACTAGCCTTGACCAGTCTCGTCTTCATGTCCTAAGTGGAAGTACCTGGAGAGACCATCTGCATTCCCATGGTCAGTACCTGGCCGGTGCTCCACTGTAAAGTCCATCCCCTGTAGGGAAATGGACCACCTAAGCAGTTTGGGGTTTTCACCCTTCATCTGATTTAGCCACAAGAGGGGCTTATGGTCGGTCTGAATCTTGAAGTGAGTGCCAAACAAGTATGGCTTCAGCTTCTTCAGGGCCCACACCACAGCAAAGGCCTCCCTCTCAATAGCTGACCAATTCTTCTCTCTGGGGGTCAACCTTCTGCTAATAAAAGCAATGGGTTGGTCTTGACCATCTACATTAAGTTGTGACAGCACAGCTCCCACACCCAACTCAGAAGCATCTGTTTGGACAATAAACTCTTTGGAGTAGTCAGGACTTTTCAGGATAGGTGCAGAGCACATGGCCTCCTTCAGGTCATCAAATGCCTTTTGACAGCTTACTGTCCACTGAACCTTTTTGGGCATCTTCTTGGATGTCAGATCATTAAGAGGAGTCACAATGGACCCATAGTTCTTAACAAACTTCCTGTAGTACCCAGTCAAGCCCAAGAAAGCTCGAACTTGAGTCTGGGTGGTTGGAGGGGACCAGTCCTTGATGGATTGTATCTTACTCTCCAGTGGTTGAACTTGGCCTCCACCTACAAGGTGGCCCAAATATACAACCTTACTCTGCCCTATCTGGCACTTAGTAGCCTTGATAGTGAGGCCTGCCCTTTGCAGAGCCTCAAGAGCCTTCTTCAGGTGGATCAGGTGATCCTCCCAGGTGGAGCTAAAGACAGCAATGTCATCCAGATATGCTGCGCAAAAGTCATCCAACCCAGTAAGGACTTGGTTCACCAGCCTTTGGAAGGTGGCAGGTGCATTCTTCAGACCAAAGGGCATCACCACAAACTGGTAGTGCCCACCTGGGGTTGAGAATGCTGTTTTGGCCTTAGACTCCTCAGCTAATCTGATTTGCCAATAGCCAGCTGTTAAGTCAAATGTGCTCAAAAACTTTGCAGAAGCTAGTTTGTCTATGAGCTCATCTGCCCTTGGAATAGGGTGTGCATCTGTCCTGGTGACAGCATTGAGTCCTCTGTAATCCACACAGAACCTCATCTCTCTCTTGCCATCTTTGGTGTGAGGTTTGGGGACCAGAACCACTGGGCTAGCCCAGGGGCTCTCTGAGGGTTCAATGACACCTAATTCCAGCATTTTATGTACCTCAGCCTTTATACAGTCCCTGACGTGGTCAGGTTGTCTGTAAAGCTTGTTCTTTACAGGCAGACTGTCACCAGTGTCCACCACATGGGTACACCAGTCAGTTTGACTAGGTATCAAGGAAAACATATGTGAAAATGATTGTAGGACCTGTCTACATTCAGTCTGCTGATGGGCAGTGAGGTTGCCTCCAAGGGTCACTCCTTCAACTGAGCCATCTTCAGGGTTCTGAGACAATAGGTCTGGGAGAGGGTCACTCTCTTCCTCCTGTCCCTCATCTGTAGCCATGAGCAAGCCCATGTCTGCCCTGTCAACATATGCTTTAAGCCTGTTAACATGGAGTACCCTGTGGGGACTCCTGGGAGTTCCTAGGTCGACCAAGTAGGTGACCTCTCCCTTCTTTTCCAGGATTGTATGGGGTCCAGACCATTTGTCTTGGAGTGCTGCTGGGGCCACTGGCTCCAACACCCATACCTTCTGTCCTGGCTGAAACTCAACCAAGACAGCCTTTTGGTCATGCCAAGCTTTCTGTAAGGCCTGGCTTGCCTCAAGGTTTTTGGATGCCTTCTCCATATACTCAGCCATCCTGGAGCGGAGACCAAGTACATAGTCCACTATGTCTAGCTTAGGCTTTTTGAGAGGTAACTCCCATCCTTCCTTCACCAAACACAGTGGGCCTCTCACAGGGTGCCCAAACAACAATTCAAAGGGGCTGTAGCCAACCCCCTTTTGTGGGACCTCTCTGTAAGCAAACAGAAGGCAGGGTAGAAGGATGTCCCATCTTCGCCTGAGCTTTTCAGGTAATCCTTTGATCATACCCTTTAGGGTCTTGTTGAATCTCTCAACAAGCCCATTGCATTGTGGGTGATAAGGGGTGGTGAACTTGTAGTTGACACCACATTCCTTCCACATAGCTGTCAAGTATCCTGACATAAAGTTGGTACCTCTGTCAGATACTACCTCCTTAGGAAACCCCACTCTGGAGAATACTCCCAGCAGGGCCCTGGCCACAACAGGTGCTGTAGTGGTCCTAAGGGGAATTGCCTCTGGATACCTGGTGGCATGATCCACTACCACCAGTATAAATCTGTGCCCAGATGCAGTGGGAGGATCCATGGGACCCACTATGTCTATTCCCACTCTTTCAAAGGGGACCCCCACCACAGGTAGTGGTATTAGGGGGGCCTTTGTTGTGCCACCTGATTTGCCACTGGCTTGGCAGGTAACACAGGAGCGACAAAACTCCTTTGTATCTTCATTCATGTGAGGCCAGTGAAAGTGAGGGACAAGTCTGTCCCAAGTCTTGTTCTGGCCTAAGTGTCCTGCTAAAGGAATATCATGGGCCAAGGTAAGAAGGAAGCCCCTAAATTGCAGAGGTATAACCAACCTCCTGGTAGCACCAGGCTTGGGGTCTCTAGCCTCTGAATAAAGGAGTCCTTCATCCCAATACACTTTATGGGTACCTTGAGCATTCCCAGCAGCCTCAGCAGCAGCCAGCTGTCTGAGGGGTTCAAGAGAGGGACAGGATAACTGAGCCTGCCTCAAGTCAGCCCTTGAAGGTCCCCCTGTCCCCAGAAACTCAACCTGATCAGGTTCAAGCTCTTCAGGGACAGTTCCTTCAGGGTCCTCTAGATCAGCTTCCTGGGAAGGCTGATCATCACTCTGAGGCAGGGGGGAAGGCACAGCCTTGACCCTCCTGTTCTTCTTCTTGGTAGGTGCTTGGTCCATTGTTCCAGGATCCAAGACCTGAGGTTCAGTGAGGCACTTTTTGGCCTGTGACCTGGTCACAGCAAGGACATGTGATGATATACCTAACATGTCTGCATGAGTCCTGTACTCCACTTCTGACCATAGAGAACTCTCTAGGTCATTGCCCAACAAACATTCTACTGGGAGGTCTGCACTAACCACAACCCTTTTGAGGCCAGTTACCCCTCCCCATGAGAAGTTAACAACTGCCACACTATGTGAAGTAGTGGCATTGCTGGCATTGGTCACCAGGTAGTTCTCACCTGGTATGTACTGTCCAGGGTCCACAAAGCCTGGTGTCACCATAGTGACACTGGCACATGTGTCCCTGTAGGCTTGAGCCACTTTTTCATTAATTAAAGGAGTCTGTCTGTACTTGCCCAGGTTACTGGGGCTCACAGTCAGGGACAAATCAATGTCCCCATCACAGATCAAGACTGCCTGTGTCAGGGTTCTGTCTAAGTCAGAATCTCCTTCAGTTCCCATAGTGATTCCCACTACACCCTTTGTCTGGGGACCAACACTGCTAACAGTAGTACTGGGAGCAGGTGCCTTAGGGGCAACAGTGTTGGGGGCTCCACCCTTTTTGCAATCACTAGTCCAGTGAGTTGTATTTTTGCAATGATTGCACCAGGGTTTCTTTTGACCTTCTTTCTTCTTTTTGGACTGTTGTTGGGACCCACCCTCCTTAGCAGTAGTTTGGGGCCCTGTTGAAGACTTCTGGTCTTTAGATTTCTGATCTCCACCCTTCTGGTCTGTTTTCTTCTGATCACCCCCTTGGCCCTGGTTCTGGTTCTTTTGCTTAACCCTGGTTCTGACCCATTTGTCTGCCTTCTTTCCCAATTCTTGGGGAGAGGTCAGATCAGAGTCAACCAAGTGTTGATGCAGTTGCTGGTTTTGACAGTTATTTAAAATCTGTTCTCTCATCATCAAATTATACAATCCTGTAAAATCAGATACCTTACTTCCCAGCAACCAACCCTCCAAAGCCTTAGTGGCACATTCAACATATTCAGACCAGTCCTGAGTCTGTGTCTTTTGGGTGTCTCTGAACATTAACCTGTACTGTTCAGTGGTTAAGCCTAACCCATCTACCAGAACACTCTTCAGGACTCTGTAGTTTCTGACATCCTCTTCTCTAACAGTGAGGAGTCTGTCTCTGCCTCTTCCTTCAAAGGAGAGCCAGAGGATTGCTGCCCACTGGTCTTCAGGAACCTGCTGTACTCTGCAGGCTCTCTCAAGAGCAGTTATCCATTTGTGGATGTCATCCCCACTTTTGTAGGGGGGCACAACCTTAGACAGGTTCCTATTATCAAAGACCCTATCTTTGTCCTTAGGGACAATGCTGCCACCAGTGGGTATAGACCCACTCTCTCTAGGTTGCCTAGCCTTGTTCAGTTTTTCTTCCATCAGGGCTACTTCTAGCTCCTGCTTCCTGATCCTCAGCTGGGCTTCCTGCATTCTGGCCTCATGTTCCCTCCTCTGAGGGGTGGTCAGTCTCCTTCTGGAGTGACCTTGAGAGCCTCTAGAGCCATGGGAAGCATTGGAGTCACCTGAGCGATTCCTTTGCCTTCCAAGCCCTGTGTTAAGTCCACTGGGGAGATCCAATGGGGTGAACCCACTGTCAGTCCCCAATAGCCTTAGTTTAGCTGGGCCAAGTATAACACTTGGCACTGGGCTAGTTCTCCCTTCATCCCCACTCACATCTGTATCCCCATCACTTTCTTCCTCTGTGGTAGGCATCCCATCTAAGGGGTGACTATTGGAAGGGGGTACCTCTGTGGCATCTTCAGAAGGGGGCCCTCCTGTTCCTGACCCTAAGGGGGCTAACTGGGAAGCTTTCCTGAGTTCTCTCTGATTCTCATCATTTTGTAAGAGTTCTCTGAGCTCAGCAGAGGTAGGGTTCTTGGGCTGTTTAAGGCCTCTAAGAGTTGCCAAATGCCTGAGCTCATTCTGGTTAAGGGTAGCAAAGCTGGATGGTGCCCTCTGGGGGTCACTCTCAACAGAGATGGGTACAGTGGACCCCTCTGCCCCGGCCATTGCTCTTAAGTGTGGGTGGATGTGTTGCAATCTACCTACACTTGGGTTTGCCTACTAAACCTATCTAGCAGTTGTAGTCAGGGTGTGCTACTCCCTTTGCTCTACAACAACTAAGTTCAGTAGAACTTATGTATATCTAATCTTGTTTTATATGTACCTACAGGTACCTATGTGATCTTTCAATTGGTAACCAAGAGATTACAATGGTAAAACACAGCAAGCTCAAATCCCACCGCTGCTCACCAATGTGAGAAGTTGGCCTGGTATATGATGCTCACTAGTTAAAGTGATCACCTTGTACCATGCCAAGCAACCCTTATGGTGTGGTTGTAAGTCAACCTGTTCGGACTAGCTGCCCTAGTGGTAGCGTAGGCTAAGCAGTCTTTGAGGCTAAACTCGTGAAGCGTGTTAAGCCAGCTGTTTTACCAAATGCAACCCCCTTTTATACCAATGAAAGGACACCACACAGATATATATTCAAAATATATATGTATTTATTTCTCAAAGTAACCCCTAGTCTCTTTATGAGCACAGGAGCACAAATCGTCAAACAAGATTATCACAGAATACACGGAAGTTGCACGTTATATGGATAGGCCCTGGTGGCCACTCAAACCATATACTAAAATAGTGGTATAAGTACCACGAGCAGAAAAGGGAAAAGGCCTAGGGCCTCTAGAATCGCTGGGCCTACAAGGAGCTAACGTCAGTTAGTGACCAGGAGGTCCACGGGTGGCGTGTGCAGAGCAAATAGTCACACGCGTGCTCCCATAGGTTTCAATGGGTGCGTAAAAAGTACAAAGTTACTGCAAAGAGGATCTTCCGGATGGACTAGGAACTCAAGATTTGGAACACAGGCACTAGAGATGTAATACTACACTTGGGCACAGGTGTGCCAGCTTTACCTCACCCACAGGAAGCGGGTGCATAGGCCTCGAAGTGCGTCGGGTTTCTTCTATCTGTTCCGTGGAACTCGAAGACAAAGATGCTGCAGGCGGTCGGTCCGGGAGAGATGCAGTGGATCCAAGAGTGGATCGGAGATGTTGAAGACCTGTAAGCAGAGGGGACAGTGTTCACAGTCACTAGCCAGTGACCAGCGTGGCACCAGGTGGGTACCAGGCAATGTCGGGTGCAAACAGGAAGAAAGGGGTAGCTTGTCTCTGCAGCCACGTGGTCCCTGGAGGTCGACGACGTCCAGGAGTCAAGTCACGAGCTGTCCCACGCAGGCTCTCGCTGTCGGCGGTGTCGGCGACTTGATTGAAGCAAACAAGCCTTGGCAAAAGCAATTGTTGTAGGAAAATGAAATAAGCTGATGGTTCTGACCAGCAAGGTCAGAAGGACTGCTCCTTTGGAGGGGAGCAAGGGCCAGTCTGGAGCAACCAGACCAGCGGTGTATTTCTTGAAGTTCGTCGCCAAGATGGCTACTAGCCAGCGGGCCAGCAACCGGTTAGGCGCGTCGAGTGGCAAAATGCAGAAGGGCCCCACGCAGATCGTGGAGATGCTGGAGGGCTCACCTTTGGTGCAGATGCTGCTCGGGTGTTGGGCTTCTCAGATCCCAAAGCACAACTTGGAGGGAGCCTCGGTTGTTGCACTTGTCAGCTTGTCGTAGTCGTTCCAAGATGGCTGGCTCCACGTGTCTCGGTGCCTCCACGGGTCTCCTCTTTTCAGGGACTGTGGATCGGGCGGTGAGAGGTCTGGAGGTCCAGGTCTTGTCAGTCTCTGGGCTCGGGCTCCGGCGGGAGGCGGCGGCAAAGCAGACGTTGATTCGCTGGATGGTGCTTGCGTTAGCAAGGTGGTCACTCCCTGACCACAGGGGAGATTGGCTTCAGTCCTCTGTGCAGCAGAGCGTCGAAGTTCCCGTCTTCTTCTTAGTTTTAAGTTGATTCCAGGATGTCTGAAGTCTTAGGACACAGCTCCTACCTTTAAGCGGATTCTAGGGGCCGGACTACCTGCTAGGTCCATCCCTATGGGTGGGACCAGGAAGGGGGGTGGTTACACCCCCAATCCTTTGTCCAGCTCGCCCCAGGCCCGGGACTGGCGTGCCCCAGGACCGGTTTGAACTGGCATATGCACCGAGGCTCCTTGTGAGCCACAGGCATGTCTGGTTTCTTTCAAGCCCTACCTGACCAATACACAAAATCCTGTCTGGGGTGGTGCATGCACCTCACCTGGCAGGAAACCCTTTGTCCACACCTCCCAAGCTGGAAGGACTCCCAGCAGCAGGAGGGCAGACTTGTGTCTGTGGTGGCAGCATCCATTTTGTGGAGCTGAGGCTATGTCTGATTTTACCCGGGTTTCAGGTACTGTACATGTCGTGTCCCTCTAGAAGGGTGGAATGCTAACCCCGTCGCCAGAATTGGCGAGGGGTTAGTATTCCAATTCGTATGACACCTTACTCGACATGTTTTGATAAAGCCAAACCAAAGTTAGCATTTAACCGCGAGGTTCATAATGCACTTAAGAGTATATGGTATGACGATATCTGGAAACAGTAGAAGGAAGTTGTTCCGATCACTGCAGACAGGCTCAGCTCATGCCAGAGCACCATCTCACATGGAACCAAGCACTCTGCCTTCAGGATTGTTAAGGCCTGCCATAGGAGTGACTTATAGGTTACCAGGTGTCCCATTTAAGGTTAGGTATAGGTATACTACACCTAAGTAAGAGGTGATTACACCAACTTACCCCAGCTGAGTGATCAGCCAGTTGTGTCAGATTGTTAGGCCAAGCCTGGGGTGGCATAATACATGCTGCAGCCCCTGGCAGGCCTTGGGTACACCAATGCCCTGGGTACCTAGTGTACACTGGTACAGGGGCTGACAGGGTGATCCATTTCCAATTGGTTATGCACCTAGGGTGCATAGTTGTAATTTAGCAGAGAGAACAGCAGGCTGGGGGTCTGATTGGCAGGCCCACAGCCTCAATATGTCAAAAACCAGTGAAGCAAAAAGCAAAAATTTGGGGTGACCATAGGATAGCAGACCCTACTCTCCTACAAAGATGCATAAAGCTGAACCAGCTCTGGATCCTGAAACTATTGACCAGGTGCTACCCAAGAGGAAGAGCAGTAGGGTTAAGGCTGGGCCTTCCCCTCTGTCTCAGATCTCAGATTCCCCTCCTGAGGGAGGAGAAGCAGAGCCTGTAGAAGGAACTGCCCCAGAGGAACTTGAGCCTGGTCAGGTTGAGTTCTTAGGGGCAGGGGGCCCTTCCAGGGAAGATCTGAGCAAAGAGCAACAGTGCTGCTCCACTCTTGAACCCCTCAGACAGCTGGCTGCTGCTGAGGCTGCTGGGAGTGCTAGTGGGTCCCATAAGGTTTATTGGGATGAGGGGCTCCTATATTTTGAGGCTAGAGATCCTACCCCTGGAGCCACCAGGAGGCTGGTAATTCCTCAGAAGTTTAGGGGGTTCCTCTTGACCCTAGCACATGACATCCCATTGGCAGGTCACTTGGGCCAAAACAAGACCTGGGACAGGCTTGTACCACATTTTCATTGGCCACACATGTCTGAAGACACAAAGGAGTTTTGTCGCTCCTGTGTCACTTGTCAAGCCAGTGGCAAGACAGGTGGCACCACAAAGGCCCCCCTGATACCACTACCTGTGGTGGGGGTTCCCTTTGAAAGGGTAGGGATTGACATTGTTGGTCCCCTTGACCCACCAACAGCATCTGGGCACAGATTTATACTGGTGGAAGTGGATCATGCCACCAGGTATCCAGAAGCTATACCCCTAAGGACTACCACAGCTCCTGTGGTAGCAAGAGCCCTCATTGGAGTTTTCTCCAGAGTGGGTTTCCCAAAGGAGGTCATCTCTGACAGAGGTTCTAACTTTATGTCAGGATATCTAACTGCAATGTGGAAGGAGTGTGGTGTAAACTACAAATTCACTACTCCCTATCACCCACAATGCAATGGGTTAGTTGAGAGATTCAACAAAACCCTAAAGGGAATGATTAAAGGACTCCCAGAGAAGCTTAGACGAAAACGGGACCTTTTACTTCCCTGCCTTCTGTTTGCATACAGGGAGGTTCCTCAGAAGGGGGTTGGCTACAGCCCTTTTGAACTTCTGTTTGGGCACCCTGTTAGAGGCCCATTATGTCTGGTGAAAGAGGGATGGGAGTTACCTCTCAAACCTCCCAAACAAGATGTAGTGGACTATGTACTTGGTCTCTGCTCCAGGATGGCTGAGTACATGAAGAAGGTCAGTAAAAACCTTGAGGCAAACCAATAACTCCAAAAAGCTTGGCATGACCAAAAGGCTGTCTTGACTGTTTACCAACCAGGCCAGAAAGTGTGGGTGTTGGAGCCTGTGTCCCCAGCAGCTCTCCAGGACAAATGGAGTGGCCCCCATACAATTGTTGAAAAGAAGGGAGAGGTCACCTACTTGGTAGATCTTGGCACTCCCAGGAGCCCCCTTAGGGTGCTCCATGTCAACAGACTTAAAGCATATGTGGACAGGGCTGACATGAGCTTGCTCATGGCAACTGATGAGGACCAGGAGGAGGAGAGTGACCCTCTCCCTGACCTGCTCTCACAGAACCCTGAAGATGGGTCAGTTGATGGTGTTGCTTTGGCAAGCAGCCTCACTGAACATCAACAAACTGAATGTAGATAAGTGCTACAGCAGTTTAGACATATGTTTAGCCTGACCCCAAGTCAGACTTCCTGGTGCACCCATGAGGTGGACACTGGAGACAGTCTAAATCTACAGGCAACCTGACCATGTCAGGAACTGTATCAGGACTGAAGTCCAGAAAATGTTGGAGCTAGGTGTTATTGAGCCCTCAGATAGCCCTTGGGCTAGCCCAGTAGTACTTGTCTCAAAACCTCACACCCAGGGCGGTAAGAAAGAGATGAGGTTTTGTGTTGACTACAGGGGCCTCAATGCAGTCACCAGGACTGATGCCTATCCAATCCCAAGGGCAGATGAACTAATAGACAATTTGGCCTCAGCCAAGTATCACAGTACATTTGACCTTACAGCAGTCTATTGGCAAATCAAGTTAGCTGATGATGCCAAGGCAAAAACAGCATGTTCGACCCCTGGTGGGCACTATCACTTTGTGGTAATGCCCTTTGGTTTGAAGAATGCACCTGCCACATTTCAGAGGTTGGTGAATAAAGTTCTGACTGGTATGGAAACCTATTGCTCAGCATATCTTGATGATATTGGTGTCTAAAGTTCCACCTGGCAGGATCACCTGGTCCACCTCAGGAATGTACTGGAGGCCCTGCAGAAAGCAGGCCTCACTATCAAGGCCACTAAGTTGAACCTGGCCCCCACCTTATAGGTGGGGGCCAGGTTCAACCCTTGCAGAGCAAGATCCAGACCATAATGGACTGGGTAGCTCCAACCACCCAGACACAGGTGAGAGCCTTCTTGGGCCTGACTGGGTATTACAGGAGGTTTGTTAAGGGATATGGATCTATAGTGACCCCCTTAAATGATCTTACCTCCAAGAAAATGACAAAAAAGGTTCAGTGGACAGCTAGCTGTCAAAAGGCATTTGATGACCTCAAGCAGGCAATGTGCACTGCCCCCATCTTACAGAGTCCAGATTACAAAAAGAAGTTCATTTTCCAAACAGATGCTTCAGAGCTGGGTGTGGGAGCTGTACTGTCTCAACTTAATAATGAAGGTCAAGACCAGCCAGTAGCTTTTATAAGCAGAAGGCTGACCCCTAGAGAGAAACGTTGGTCAGCTATTGAGAGGGAGGCCTTTGCTGTGGTTTGGGCCCTGAAGAAGCTGAGGCCATACTTGTTTGGCACTCACTTCATAGTTCAGACTGACCATAAGCCCCTCCTATGGCTCAAACAGATGAAAGGTGAAAATCCTAAACTGCTCAGGTGGTCCATTTCCCTACAGGGGATGGACTATACAGTGGAACATAGACCTGGGACCCAACATGCCAATGCAGATGGACTCTCAAGGTATTTCCACTTAGAACATGAAGACTCAACTGGTCAAGGTTAGTTTAATGTCCCTGCGTTTGAGGGGGGCGTTGTGTAGGAGAGTAGGATCTGCACTTGTGTTGCCCCCACTTTTTTCTGATGTATACACTGGTTTCTGGCTATAGTCTGGCTGGGTCCCTGCTAATCAGGGCCCCAGTCTAACTGATCTCTCTAAACAACTTGGTGTGCATATTAGATGCACTAGTGATTGGATACTGTGGTACCTTATGAGCCCCTAGTATATGGTACCTTGGGTACCTAGGGCATTGGTACTTCACAGGCCTACCAGGGGCTGCAGCATGTATTATGCCACCCCTGGGAAGCACTCACAATCTGACACCACAGTCCTGCTACTGCAGCCTGTGTTAGGTAGTGTTAGCACTCCTCACTGAGGTATAGGTTCCTATATCTCACCATACACACACATATAAACCTATCAGTCAACCCTATGGTAGGCCCTATCAATCCCAAGGGCAGGGTGCATGGTTTACTATGTGAGGGGGTGCTTCTGCCTGAGCAGGACCCCTCTGCAGCTGGCAGAGTCTATTCTCTGCTGCTGTTTGTGGATGCGGTTAAACCATATACTCTTAAGTGCATTATAACCTCGCGGTAAATGCTAACTTTGGAATGACTGCATCAAAACATGTCGTGTTTGTTGTCAAACAACTTGGAATCCTACCCCCACACCAGTAACTGGTGTGGGAGTAGGACCCCACCCTTCTAGAGGGGACGACATGTACACACTGTACTACACGGTAGAAATCATCTAGAGCCCTGGCATCACAAAATGGATGCCACCAGCACAGACACCGGGCTGCCCTCCTGCTGCTGACCGAAACTCGCAGTGGAGGGAGCTCAACAAAGGGTTTCCTGTCACAGGGAGGTGTCACCACCTCCCAGACAGGATTTAGTGTATTGGAGCTGGGTGGGTGCACTCTTAGAGTGCTTTGAAGTCCTGCACTGGGGGAGCAGTAGGCTCCTCTGTGCATATGCCAGCTCAAACCGGTTCAGGGGCTACCTGCCCCTGCTCTGGCGCGAAACTGGACAAAGGGAAGTGGGTGTAACCACCCACTACCCTGACCCTCCTAGAGGAGTGGTCATAGAGCTAGTCCCTCCCATCTTTTCACTATATGATACCACACATTGCCAATGCAATTTAGATTACACCTGGACGATGCTCTACGAAGAAGAATCCTGGCCCTTCAACGTTCTACTATCTCTAGAAGACCGAAAGATCTCCCTTGGAGTCAAGGAGTGACTCCCCTGCTTTGCAGGCACCAAAACTACTGAACTACGGTTGCAAACTTTACCGCTCCCGCCGGAGCCCGAAGTCCCTGCGTCCCCTGAAGCAGATTTCCTGACCTCTCGACGGCCATTTTGAGTCTCCAGCGAAGCTGTGGCATCTGGACCCCACGAGTGACGAGGAACAGCAATACCAGGGAACCGTGCACTGATTTCGAGTGCAAGCCCTAAACTACGTCCAACGAAGTTGTGCTTTGCACCACTTGTTGTCCAAGTCCCGAGCAGGTCTAGTACCGAAGATCAGCGGCCTACCTCGTCCCGAGTGACCGTGGGCCGTGGGTGAACTTTTCCTGCAAAGGCGTCTTCGCGGTTGCTTGCCCGTTGGCTAGTGACTCTCCAGAAGACTTCCACATCACCTTCAAGGGCTCAGCTGGTTCCTCTGGGCCTGCCCTCACTTACCCTCGCTGGGTAAGTCCATCAGACCTTGCTGGTCTGCTCCATCGACAATCTTCCATCCACACGAGACTTGCAGGTGGTGTCTTTTCATTTGGTAATTCAAGAGATTATAAGGTAAAACAAGCTGCTTTACATTCCTCAGAGACTTAGCCTGAAGGCTGCTCTCCACAGCTACCACTAGGATAGCTTTCTTTAAAAGGTTGTCTTTAAACCTATATACCAAGAGTCGAATTGGACTGGTGCAAGGTGGCCACTATAACTAGTGACCAGCATATGCCAGGCCAACTTCTCACACCAGGTCAGCAGAGCTGCTTTAGAGCCAGAGAACCAAGTCAGCAAAGCTGCTCTAGAGCCAGAGAACCAGGTCAGCAGAGCTGCTTTAGAGCCGGTGAACCAGGTCAGCAGAACTGTTGTAGAGCCAGAGAACCAGGTCAGTAGAGCTGCTGTAGAGCCAGAGAACCAGGTCAGAACAGCTGCTGTAGAGCCAGAGAACGAGGTCAGCAGAGCTGCTTTAGAGCCAGAGAAACCAGGTCAGCAGAGCTGCTTTAAAGGGAGAGAACCAGTTCAGCAGAGCCGTTGTAGAGCCAGAGAACCAGGTCAGCAGAGCCGCTCTAGAGCCAGAGAACCAGGTCAGCAGAGCTGCTTTAGAGCCAGAGAACCAGGTCAGCAGAACTGCTGTAGAGCCACAGAATCAGGTCAGAAGAGCTGCTGTAGAGCCAGAGAACCAGGTGAGCAGAGCTGCTGTAGAGCCAGAGAACCAGGTCAGCAGAGTCGCTGTACAGCCAGAGAACCAGGTCAGCAGAGTCGCTGTAGAGCCAGAGAACCAGGTCAGCAGAGCTGCTTTAGAGCCAGAGAACCATGTCAGCAGAGCCATTGTAGAGCCAGAGACCCATGTCAGCAGAGCTGCTGTAAAGCCAGAGAACCAGGTCACTAGAGCCGCTGTAGAGCCAGTGAACCAGGTCAGCAGAGCTGATTTAGAGCCAGAGAAACAGGTCAGCAGAGCAGCTCCTGAGCCAGGGAACCAGGTCAGCAGAGCTGCTTTAGAGCCAGAGAACCAGGTCAGTAGAGCCGCTGTAGAGCCAGAGAACCAGGTCAGCAGAGCTGCTCCAGAGACTGAGAACCAGGTCAACAGAGCCGTTGTAGAGCCAGAGAACGAGGTCAACAGAGCTGATGTAGAGCCACAGAACCAGGTCAGCAGAGCTGCTGTAGAGCCAGAGAACCAGGTTAGCAGAGCTGCTACAGAGCCAGAGAACCAGGTCAGCAGAGCCGCTGTACAGCCAGAGAACCAGGTCAGCCGAGCTACTGTACAGCCAGAGAACAAGGTCAGCAGAGCTGCTCTAGAGCCAGAGAACCAGGTCAGCAGAGCTGCTTCAGAGCCAGAGAACCAGTTCAGCAGAGCCGCTCTAGAGCCAGAGAACCAGGTTAGCAGAGCTGCTACAGAGCCAGAGAACCAGGTCAGCAGAGCCGCTGTACAGCCAGAGAACCAGGTCAGCCGAGCTGCTGTACAGCCAATAGAACAAGGTCAGCAGAGCTGCTCTACAGCCAAAGAACCAGGTCAGCAGAGCCGTGGTGAAGCCTGAGAACCAGGTCAGCAAAGCTGCTCTAGAGCCAGAGAACCAGGTCAGCAGAGCTGCTTTAGAGCCAGAGAACCAGGTCAGCAGAGCTGCTTTAGAGCCAGAGAACCAAGTCAGCAGAGCTGCTCCTGAGCCAGAGAACCAGGTCAGTAGAGCTGCTGTAGAGCCAGAGAACCAGGTCAACAGAGCCGCCGTAGAGCCAGAGAACCAGGTCAGCAGAGCCGCCGTAGAGCCAGAGAACCAGGTCAGCAGAGCTGCTATAGAGCCACAGAACAAGGTCAGCAGAGCTGCTCTACAGCCAAAGAACCAGGTCAGCAGAGCCGTTGTAGAGCCAGAGCACCAGGTCAGCAGATCTGTTGCAGAGCCAAAGAACCAGGTCAGCAGAGCTGCTTCAGAGCCACAGAACCAGGTCAGCAGAGCTGCTTCAGAGCCAGGTCAGCAGAGCTGTTGTAGAGTCAGAGAACCAGGTCAGCAGAGCTGCTATAGAGCCACAGAACAAGGTCAGCAAAGCTGCTCTACAGCCAAAAAACCAGGTCAGCAGAGCCGTTGTACAGCCTGAGAACCAGATCAGCAAAGCTGCTTTAGAGCCAGAGAACCAGGTCAGCAGAGCTGATTTAGAGTCAGAGAACAGGTCAGCAGAGCTGCTCCTGAGCCAGGGAACCAGGTCGGCAGAGCTGCTTTAGAGCCAGAGAAACAGGTCAGCAGAGGTGCTCCTGAGCCAGGGAACCAGGTCAGCACAGCTGCTTTAGAGCCAGAGAACCAGGTCAGCAGAGCTGCTGTAGAGCCGGAGAATCAGGTCAGCAGAGCTGCTTTATAGCCAGAGGACCAGGTCAGCAAAGCTGCTCTAGAGCCAGAGAACCAGGTCAGCAGAGCTGCTTTAGAGCCAGAGAACCAGGTCAGCAGAGCTGCTTTAGAGCCAGAGAACCAAGTCAACAGAGCTGCTCCTGAGCCAGAGAACCAGGTCAGCAGAGCTGCTGTAGAGCCAGAGAACCAGGGCAGCAGAGCTGCTTTAGAGCCAGAGAACCAGGTCAACAGAGCCGCTGTAGAGCCTGAGAACCAGGTCAGCAGAGCTGCTTTAGAGGGAGAGAACCAGGTCAGCAGAGCCGTTGTAGAGGCAGAGAACCAGGTCAGCAGAGCTGCTGTAGAGTCAGAAAGCTGTACAGCCACAGACCAAGGTCAGCAGAGCTGCTCTACAGCCAAAGAACCAGATCAGCAGAGCCGTTGTAGAGCCAGAGAACCAGGTCAGCAGATCTGCTGTAGAGCCAAAGAACCAGGTCAGCAGAGCTGCTTCAGAGCCACAGAACCAGGTCAGCAGAGCTGCTTCAGAGCCAGGCCAGCAGAGCTTTTGTAGAGTCAGAGAACCAGGTCAGCAGAGCTGCTTTAGAGTTAGAGAAGCAGGTCAGCAAAGCTGCTTTAGAGCCAGAGAACCAGGTCAGCAGAGTAGAGCCTCTGTAGAGCCAGAGAACCAGGTCAGCCGAGGTGCTGTACAGCCAGAGAACAAGGTCAGCAGAGCTGCTCTATAGCCAAAAAACCAGGTCAGCAGAGCCGTTGTACAGCCTGAGAACCAGATCAGCAAAGCTGCTTTAGAGCCAGAGAACCAGGTCAGCAGAGCTGATTTAGAGCCAGAGAACAGGTCAGTGGAGCTGCTCCTGAGCCAGGGAACCAGGTCAGCAGAGCTGCTTTAGAGCCAGAGAAACAGGTCAGCAGAGGTGCTCCTGAGCCAGGGAACCAGGTCAGCACAGCTGCTTTAGAGCCGGAGAACCAGGTCAGCAGAGCTGCTTTATAGCCAGAGAACCAGGTCAACAGAGCCGCTGTAGAGCCAGAGAACCAGGTCAGCAGAGCTACTGTAGAGCCAGATTAACCAGGTCAGCAGAGCTGCTTTAGAGACAGAGAACCAGGTCAGCAGAGCCGTTGTAGAGACGGAGAACCAGGTCAGCAGAGCTGCTTTATAGCCAGAGAACCAGGTCAACAGAGCCGCTGTAGAGCCAGAAAACCAGGTCAGCAGAGCTACTGTAGAGCCAGATGAACCAGGTCAGCAGAGCTGCTTTAGAGACAGAGAACCAGGTCAGCAGAGCCCTTGTAGAGCCAGAGAACCAGGTCAGCAGAGCTGCTCTAGAGGCAGAGAACCAGGACAGAAGAGCTGCTTTAGGGCCGGAGAACCAGGTGAGCAGACCTTCTTTAGAGCCAGAGAACCAGGTCAGCAGAGTCGCTGTAGAGCCAGAGAACCAGGTCAGCAGAGTCACTGTAGAGCCAGAGAACCAGGTCAGCAGAGCCGCTGTAGAGCCAGTGAACCAGGTCAGCAAAGCTGCTTTAGAGCCAGAGAAACAGGTCAGCAGAGCAGCTCCTGAGCCAGGGAACCAGGTTAGCAGAGCCGTTGTACAGCCTGAGAGCCAGATCAGCAAAGCTGCTCTAGAGCCAGAGAACCAGGTCAGCAGAGCTGCTTTAGAGCCGGTGAACCAGGTCAGCAGAACTGTTGTAGAGCCAGAGAACCAGGTCAGTAGAGCTGCTTTAGAGCCAGAGAACCAGGTCAAAAGAGCCGCTATAGAGCCAGAGAACCAGGTCAGCAGAGCTACTGTAGAGCCAGAGAAACCAGGTCAGCAGAGCTGCTTTAAAGGTAGAGAACCAGTTCAGCAGAGCCGTTGTAGAGCCAGAGAACCAGGTCAGCAGAGCCGCTCTAGAGCCAGAGAACCAGGTCAGCAGAGCTGCTTTAGAGCCAGAGAACCAGGTCAGCAGAACTGCTGTAGAGCCACAGAATCAGGTCAGAAGAGCTGCTGTAGAGCCAGAGAACCAGGTGAGCAGAGCTGCTGTAGAGCCAGAGAACCAGGTCAGCAGAGTCGCTGTACAGCCAGAGAACCAGGTCAGCAGAGTCGCTGTAGAGCCAGAGAACCAGGTCAGCAGAGCTGCTTTAGAGCCAGAGAACCATGTCAGCAGAGCCGTTGTAGAGCCAGAGACCCATGTCAGCAGAGCTGCTGTAAAGCCAGAGAACCAGGTCACTAGAGCCGCTGTAGAGCCAGTGAACCAGGTCAGCAGAGCTGATTTAGAGCCAGAGAAACAGGTCAGCAGAGCAGCTCCTGAGCCAGGGAACCAGGTCAGCAGAGCTGCTTTAGAGCCAGAGAACCAGGTCAGCAGAGCCACTGTAGAGCCAGAGAACCAGGTCAGCAGAGCTGCTCCAGAGACTGAGAACCAGGTCAACAGAGCCGTTGTAGAGCCAGAAAACCAGGTCAGCAGAGCCGTCGTAGAGCCAGAGAGCCAGGTCAGCAGAGCTGCTCCAGAGACTGAGAACCAGGTCAACAGAGCCGTTGTAGAGCCAGAGAACGAGGTCAACAGAGCTGATGTAGAGCCACAGAACCAGGTCAGCAGAGCTGCTGTAGAGCCAGAGAACCAGGTTAGCCGAGCTGCTACAGAGCCAGAGAACCAGGTCAGCAGAGCCGCTGTACAGCCAGAGAACCAGGTCAGCCGAGCTGCTGTACAGCCAGAGAACAAGGTCAGCAGAGCTGCTCTAGAGCCAGAGAACCAGGTCAGCAGAGCTGCTTCAGAGCCAGAGAACCAGTTCAGCAGAGCTGCTCTAGAGCCAGAGAACCAGGTTAGCAGAGCTGCTACAGAGCCAGAGAACGAGGTCAGCAGAGCCGCTGTACAGCCAGAGAACCAGGTCAGCCGAGCTGCTGTACAGCCAGAGAACAAGGTCAGCAGAGCTGCTCTACAGCCAAAGAACCAGGTCAGCAGAGCCGTGGTGAAGCCTGAGAACCAGGTCAGCAAAGCTGCTCTAGAGCCAGAGAACCAGATCAGCAGAGCTGCTTTAGAGGCAGAGAACCAAGTCAGCAGAGCTGCTCCTGAGCCAGAGAACCAGATCAGTAGAGCTGCTGTAGAGCCAGAGAACCAGGGCAGCAGAGCTGCTTTTGAACCAGAGAACCAGGTCAACAGAGCCGCTGTAGAGCCAGAGAACCAGGTCAGCAGAGCTGCTATAGAGCCACAGAACAAGGTCAGCAGAGCTGCTCTACAGCCAAAGAACCAGATCAGCAGAGCCGTTGTAGAGCCAGAGAACCAGGTCAGCAGATCTGCTGTAGAGCCAAAGAACCAGGTCAGCAGAGCTGCTTCAGAGCCACAGAACCAGGTCAGCAGAGCTGCTTCAGAGCCAGGTCAGCAGAGCTTTTGTAGAGTCAGAGAACCAGGTCAGCAGAGCTGCTTTAGAGTTAGAGAAGCAGGTCAGCAAAGCTGCTTTAGAGCCAGAGAACCAGGTCAGCAGAGTAGAGCCTCTGTAGAGCCAGAGAACCAGGTCAGCCGAGCTGCTGTACAGCCAGAGAACAAGGTCAGCAGAGCTGCTCTACAGCCAAAAAACCAGGTCAGCAGAGCCGTTGTACAGCCTGAGAACCAGATCAGCAAAGCTGCTTTAGAGCCAGAGAACCAGGTCAGCAGAGCTGATTTAGAGCCAGAGAACAGGTCAGTGGAGCTGCTCCTGAGCCAGGGAACCAGGTCAGCAGAGCTGCTTTAGAGCCAGAGAAACAGGTCAGCAGAGGTGCTCCTGAGCCAGGGAACCAGGTCAGCACAGCTGCTTTAGAGCCGGAGAACCAGGTCAGCAGAGCTGCTTTATAGCCAGAGAACCAGGTCAACAGAGCCGCTGTAGAGCCAGAGAACCAGGTCAGCAGAGCTACTGTAGAGCCAGATTAACCAGGTCAGCAGAGCTGCTTTAGAGACAGAGAACCAGGTCAGCAGAGCCGTTGTAGAGACGGAGAACCAGGTCAGCAGAGCTGCTTTATAGCCAGAGAACCAGGTCAACAGAGCCGCTGTAGAGCCAGACAACCAGGTCAGCAGAGCTACTGTAGAGCCAGATGAACCAGGTCAGCAGAGCTGCTTTAGAGACAGAGAACCAGGTCAGCAGAGCCGTTGTAGAGCCAGAGAACCAGGTCAGCAGAGCTGCTCTAGAGGCAGAGAACCAGGACAGAAGAGCTGCTTTAGGGCCGGAGAACCAGGTGAGCAGACCTTCTTTAGAGCCAGAGAACCAGGTCAGCAGAGTCGCTGTAGAGCCAGAGAACCAGGTCAGCAGAGTCACTGTAGAGCCAGAGAACCAGGTCAGCAGAGCCGCTGTATAGCCAGTGAACCAGGTCAGCAGAGCTGCTTTAGAGCCAGAGAAACAGGTCAGCAGAGCAGCTCCTGAGCCAGGGAACCAGGTCAGCAGAGCCGTTGTACAGCCTGAGAGCCAGATCAGCAAAGCTGCTCTAGAGCCAGAGAACCAGGTCAGCAGAGCTGCTTTAGAGCCGGTGAACCAGGTCAGCAGAACTGTTGTAGAGCCAGAGAACCAGGTCAGTAG
The DNA here is from genome assembly GCF_964204655.1 of Triturus cristatus. NCBI lineage: Eukaryota > Metazoa > Chordata > Amphibia > Caudata > Salamandridae > Triturus > Triturus cristatus. The sequence continues at coordinate 1,126,200,482 of NC_140579.1, read as the reverse complement.
AGCTGCTTTAGAGCCAGAGAACCAGGTCAAAAGAGCCGCTATAGAGCCAGAGAACCAGGTCAGCAGAGCTACTGTAGAGCCAGAGAAACCAGGTCAGCAGAGCTGCTTTAAAGGGAGAGAACCAGTTCAGCAGAGCCATTGTAGAGCCAGAGAATCAGGTCAGCAGAGCCGCTCTAGAGCCAGAGAACCAGGTCAGCAGAGCTGCTTTAGAGCCAGAGAACCAGGTCAGCAGAACTGCTGTAGAGCCACAGAATCAGGTCAGAAGAGCTGCTGTAGAGCCAGAGAACCAGGTGAGCAGAGCTGCTGTAGAGCCAGAGAACCAGGTCAGCAGAGTCGCTGTACAGCCAGAGAACCAGGTCAGCAGAGTCGCTGTAGAGCCAGAGAACCAGGTCAGCAGAGCTGCTTTAGAGCCAGAGAACCATGTCAGCAGAGCCATTGTAGAGCCAGAGACCCATGTCAGCAGAGCTGCTGTAAAGCCAGAGAACCAGGTCACTAGAGCCGCTGTAGAGCCAGTGAACCAGGTCAGCAGAGCTGATTTAGAGCCAGAGAAAAAACAGGTCAGCAGAGCAGCTCCTGAGCCAGGGAACCAGGTCAGCAGAGCTGCTTTAGAGCCAGAGAACCAGGTCAGCAGAGCCGCTGTAGAGCCAGAGAACCAGGTCAGCAGAGCTGCTCCAGAGACTGAGAACCAGGTCAACAGAGCCGTTGTAGAGCCAGAAAACCAGGTCAGCAGAGCCGTCGTAGAGCCAGAGAGCCAGGTCAGTAGAGCTGCTCCAGAGACTGAGAACCAGGTCAACAGAGCCGTTGTAGAGCCAGAGAACGAGGTCAACAGAGCTGATGTAGAGCCACAGAACCAGGTCAGCAGAGCTGCTGTAGAGCCAGAGAACCAGGTTAGCCGAGCTGCTACAGAGCCAGAGAACCAGGTCAGCAGAGCCGCTGTACAGCCAGAGAACCAGGTCAGCCGAGCTGCTGTACAGCCAGAGAACAAGGTCAGCAGAGCTGCTCTAGAGCCAGAGAACCAGGTTAGCAGAGCTGCTACAGAGCCAGAGAACGAGGTCAGCAGAGCCGCTGTACAGCCAGAGAACCAGGTCAGCCGAGCTGCTGTACAGCCAGAGAACAAGGTCAGCAGAGCTGCTCTACAGCCAAAGAACCAGGTCAGCAGAGCCGTGGTGAAGCCTGAGAACCAGGTCAGCAAAGCTGCTCTAGAGCCAGAGAACCAGATCAGCAGAGCTGCTTTAGAGGCAGAGAACCAAGTCAGCAGAGCTGCTCCTGAGCCAGAGAACCAGGTCAGTAGAGCTGCTGTAGAGCCAGAGAACCAGGGCAGCAGAGCTGCTTTGGAACCAGAGAACCAGGTCAACAGAGCCGCTGTAGAGCCAGAGAACCAGGTCAGCAGAGCTGCTATAGAGCCACAGAACAAGGTCAGCAGAGCTGCTCTACAGCCAAAGAACCAGGTCAGCAGGGCCGTTGTAGAGCCAGAGAACCAGGTCAGCAGATCTGTTGTAGAGCCAAAGAACCAGGTCAGCAGAGCTGCTTCAGAGCCACAGAACCAGGTCAGCAGAGCTGCTTCAGAGCCAGGTCAGCAGAGCTGTTGTAGAGTCAGAGAACCAGGTCAGCAGAGCTGCTTTAGAGCCAGAGAACCAGGTCAGAAGAGTAGAGCCGCTGTAGAGCCAGAGAACCAGGTCAGCCGAGCTGCTGTACAGCCAGAGAACAAGGTCAGCAAAGCTGCTCTACAGCCAAAAAACCAGGTCAGCAGAGCCGTTGTACAGCCTGAGAACCAGATCAGCAAAGCTGCTTTAGAGCCAGAGAACCAGGTCAGCAGAGCTGATTTAGAGTCAGAGAACAGGTCAGCAGAGCTGCTCCTGAGCCAGGGAACCAGGTCAGTAGAGCTGCTTAAGAGCCAGAGAAACAGGTCAGCAGAGGTGCTCCTGAGCCAGGGAACCAGGTCAGCACAGCTGCTTTAGAGCCAGAGAACCAGGTCAGCAGAGCTGCTGTAGAGCCGGAGAACCAGGTCAGCAGAGCTGCTTTATAGCCAGAGGACCAGGTCAGCAAAGCTGCTCTAGAGCCAGAGAACCAGGTCAGCAGAGCTGCTTTAGAGCCAGAGAACCAGGTCAGCAGAGCTGATTTAGAGCCAGAGAACCAAGTCAGCAGAGCTGCTCCTGAGCCAGAGAACCAGGTCAGCAGAGCTGCTGTAGAGCCAGAGAACCAGGGCAGCAGAGCTGCTTTAGAGCCAGAGAACCAGGTCAACAGAGCCGCTGTAGAGCCAGAGAACCAGGTCAGCAGAGCTGCTGTAGAGCCAGAGAACCAGGTCAGAACAGCTACTGTAGAGCCAGAGAACGAGGTCAGCAGAGCTGCTTTAGATGGAGAGAACCAGGTCAGCAGAGCCGTTGTAGAGGCAGAGAACCAGGTCAGCAGAGCTGCTGTAGAGCCAGATAAACCAGGTCAGCAGAGCTGCTTTAGAGACAGAGAACCAGGTCAGCAGAGCTACTGTAGAGCCAGATAAACTAGGTCAGCAGAGCTGCTTTAGAGACAGAGAACCAGGTCAGCAGAGCCGTTGTAGAGACGGAGAACCAGGTCAGCAGAGCTGCTTTATAGCCAGAGAACCAGGTCAACAGAGCCGCTGTAGAGCCAGAAAACCAGGTCAGCAGAGCTACTGTAGAGCCAGATGAACCAGGTCAGCAGAGCTGCTTTAGAGACAGAGAACCAGGTCAGCAGAGCCGTTGTAGAGCCAGAGAACCAGGTCAGCAGAGCTGCTCTAGAGGCAGAGAACCAGGACAGAAGAGCTGCTTTAGGGCCGGAGAACCAGGTGAGCAGACCTTCTTTAGAGCCAGAGAACCAGGTCAGCAGAGTCGCTGTAGAGCCAGAGAACCAGGTCAGCAGAGTCACTGTAGAGCCAGAGAATCAGGTCAGCAGAGCCGCTGTAGAGCCAGTGAACCAGGTCAGCAGAGCTGCTTTAGAGCCAGAGAAACAGGTCAGCAGAGCAGCTCCTGAGCCAGGGAACCAGGTCAGCAGAGCCGTTGTAGAGCCAGAGAACCAGGTCAGCAGAGCTGCTTTAGAGCCAGAGATCCTGGTCAACAGAGCCGCTGTAGAGCCAGAGAATCAGGTCAGCAGAGCTGCTGTAGAGCCAGAGAACCAGGTCAGCAGAGCTGCTTTAGAGCCAGAGAACCATGTCAGCAGAGCCATTGTAGAGCCAGAGACACATGTCAGCAGAGCTGCTGCAGAGCCAGAGAACCAGGTCAGCAAACCCATTGTAGAGCCAGGGAACCAGGTCAGCAGAGCTGCTCTAGAGCCAAAGAACTAGGTCAGCAGAGCTGCTGTTGAGCCAGAGAATCAGGCCAGCAGAGCCGCTCTAGAGCCAGAGAACCAGGTCAGCAGAGCTGCTTTAGAGCCAGAGAACCAGGTCAGCAGAGCCGCTGTAGAGCCAGAGAACCAGGTTAGCAGAGCTGCTCCAGAGACTGAGAACCAGGTCAATAGAGCCGTTGTAGAGCCAGAAAACCAGGTCAGCAGAGCCGTTGTAGAGCCAGAGAACCAGGTCAGCAGAGCTGCTCCAGAGACTGAGAACCAGGTCAACAGAGCCGTTGTAGAGCCAGAGAACGAGGTCAACAGAGCTGATGTAGAGCCACTGAACCAGATCAGCAGAGCTGCTGTAGAGCCAGAGAATCAGGTCAGCAGAGCTGCTTAAGAGCCAGAGAACCAGGTCAGCAGAGCCGCAATAGAGCCAGAGAACCAGGTTAGCAGAGCTGCTACAGAGCCAGGGAACCAGGTCAGCAGAGCCGCTGTACAGCCAGAGGACCAGGTCAGCCGAGCTGCTGTACAGCCAGAGAACAAGGTCAGCAGAGCTGCTCTACAGCCAAAGAACCAGGTCAGCAGAGCCGTGGTGAAGCCTGAGAACCAGGTCAGTAAAGCTGCTCTAGAGCCAGAGAACCAGGTCAGCAGAGCTGCTTTGGAGCCAGAGAACCAGCTCAGGAGAGCTGCTTTAGAGCCAGAGAACCAAGTCAGCAGAGCTGCTCCTGAGCCAGAGAACCATGTCAGCAGAGCTGCTGTAGAGCCAGAGAACCAGGTCAACCGAGCCGCTGTAGAGCCAGAGAACCAGGTGTAGGAGAGTAGGATCTGCACTTGTGTTGCCCCCACTTTTTTTCTGATGTATACACTGGTTTCTGGCTATAGTCTGGCTGGGTCCCTGCTAATCAGGGCCCCAGTCTAACTGATCTCTCTAAACAACTTGGTGTGCATATTAGATGCACTAGTGATTGGATACTGTGGTACCTTATGAGCCCCTAGTATATGGTACCTTAGGTACCTAGGGCATTGGTACTTCACAGGCCTACCAGGGGCTGCAGCATGTATTATGCCACCCCTGGGAAGCACTCACAATCTGACACCACAGGCCTGCTACTGCAGCCTGTGTTAGGTAGTGTTAGCACTCCTCACAGAGGTATAGGTTCCTATATCTCACCATACACACACATATAAACCTATCAGTCACCCCTATGGTAGGCCCTAGCAATCCCAAGGGCAGGGTGCGTGGTTTACTATGTGAGGGGGTGCTTCTGCCTGAGCAGGACCCCTCTGCAGCTGGCAGAGTCTATTCTCTGCTGCTGTTTGTGAATGCAGTTAAAGCATATACCCTTAAGTGCATTATAACCTCGCGGTAAATGCTAACTTTGGAATGACTGCATCAAAACATGTCGTGTTTGGTGTCAAACAACTTGGAATCCTACCCCCACACCAGTAACTGGTGTGGGAGTAGGATCCCACCCTTCTAGAGGGGACGACATGTACACACTGTACTAACCAGTAGAAATCTTCTAAGGCCCTGGCATCACTAAATGGATGCCACCAGCACAGACACCGGGCTGCCCTCCTGCTGCTGACCGAAACTCGCAGTGGAGGGAGCCCAACAAAGGGTTTCCTGTCACAGGGAGGTGTCACCACCTCCCAGACAGGATTTAGTGTATTGGAGCTGGGTGGGTGCACTCTTAGAGTGCTTTGAAGTCCTGCACTGGGGGAGCAGTAGGCTCCTCTGTGCATATGCCAGCTCAAACCGGTTCAGGGGCTGCTTGCCCCTGTCCTGGCGCGAAACTGGACAAAGGGAAGTGGGTGTAACCACCCACTACCCTGGCCCTCCTAGAGGAGTGGCCATAGAGCTAGTCCCTCACATCTTTTCACTATAAGATACCAAAGCTTGCCAATGCAACTTAGATTACACCTGGACGACGCTCTACGAAGAAGAATCCTGGCCCTGCAACTTTCTACTATCTTTAGAAGACCGAAGGATCTCCCTTGGAGTCAAGGAGTGACTCCCCTGCTTGGCAGGCACCAAAACTACTGAACTACGGTTGCAAACTTTACCTCTCCCGCCGGAGCCCAAAGACTCTGCATCCCCTGAAGTGGATTTCCTGACCTCTCGTCGGCCATTTGTAGTCCCCAGCAAAGCTGTGGCATCTGGACCCCACGAGTGACGAGGAACGGCAATACCAGGGAACCGTGCACTGATTTCAAGTGCAAGCCCTAAACTACGTCCAACGAAGTTGTGCTTTGCACCACTTGTTGTCCAAGTCCCGAGCAGGTCTAGTACCGAAGATCAGCGGCCTACCTCGTCCCGAGTGACCGTGGGCCGTGGGTGAACTTTTCCTGCAAAGGCGTCTTCGCGGTTGCTTGCCCGTTGGCTAGTAGCCCTCCAGAAGACTTCCACATCCACTTCAAGGGCTCGCCTGGTTGCTCTGGGACTGCCCTCACTTACCCTCGCAGGGTAAGTCCATCGGACCTTGCTGGTCTGATCCATCGACAATCTTCCATTCACACGAGACTTACAGTTGCCAAGGTTTGTTGACTCCGATCCGAGTGCCGACACCGCCAACAGCTGCAGACGTCGTGGGACCTCCGGAATCCAGCTGCTGGTCTTCATCGATCCCTCCTGGTCCACGTGAGTGAAGAGACAAAATGACATCAGCGACCTGAAGAGACGCGACAGCTGTGGTCATCTATCCTGCTGGCCACCAGTCACTGGCAAGTGACTTTGAACTCTGTCCCCTCAATTTCTAGGTCTCCTGCAAATCCAATCCATCGTCGGATTCAAGCGGACACTTCTCTCGACGACACAAGCAGCAAGACTTCCCCGATCTCCATTGAAAACAGCATCGCGACCCGACACCAAAGGACACCTATGCACCCGGCTTCCCTGGGTGAGGTAACTCTGGCATTACGGTGCCCAAGTGTGCATTGGCTATCGAAGTACTTACCCTGTAAGTTGTTTGCTTGTTGTCCACTCCGAAGTGCCCTAGAACTGTAAATTACAAACAGCGACATTTGCCATTGAAACGCATTGAAACCAGTGTGTGTGTTTAGACACTGCACGTGTCTCCTGTGGGCTGATTACTTACCTGCTAACACTGCATAAGTGAAGCCCCAGCGATTCCCAAGGCCCTAGGCCTCTTCATATTGCAAGTCGAGTTTGTTAAACCACTATTTTAGTATATGGTCTGGTACGCCCCTAGGGCTACAGCCATATTTGTGCTTAGTTTATTGAGAACTGTTGATCTTTTGAATGTTTACCTGGCTCTAATCTCATAAAGAGATTAGTAGAGTATATTTAGAAATAAATACATACATATTTGATATATATACCTGTGTGGTGTCTTTTCATTTGGTAATTCAAGAGATTATAAGGTAAAACAAGCTGCTTTACATTCCTCAGAGACTTAGCCTGAAGGCTGCTCTCCACAGCTACCACTAGGATAGCTTTCTTTAAAAGGTTGTCTTTAAACCTATCTACCAAGAGTTGAATTGGACTGGTGCAAGGTGGCCACTATAACTAGTGACCAGCATATGCCAGGCCAACTTCTCACACCAGGTCAGCAGAGCTGCTTTAGAGCCAGAGAACCAGGTCAGAACAGCTGCTGTAGAGCCAGAGAACGAGGTCAGCAGAGCTGCTTTAGAGGGAGAGAACCAGGTCAGCAGAGCCGTTGTAGAGGCAGAGAACCAGGTCAGCAGAGCTGCTGTAGAGTCAGAAAGCTGTACAGCCACAGAACAAGGTCAGCAGAGCTGCTCTACAGCCAACGAACCAGATCAGCAGAGCCGTTGTAAAGCCAGAGAACCAGGTCAGCAGATCTGCTGTAGAGCCAAAGAACCAGGTCAGCAGAGCTGCTTCAGAGTCACAGAACCAGGTCAGCAGAGCTGCTTCAGAGCCAGGTCAGCAGAGCTCTTGTAGACTCAGAGAACCAGGTCAGCAGAGCTGCTTTAGAGCCAAATAACCAGGTCAGCAGATCCGGTGTACAGCCTGAGAACCAGATCAGCAAAGCTGCTTTAGAGCCAGAGAACCAGGTCAGCAGAGCTGATTTAGAGCCAGAGAACAGGTCAGCGGAGCTGCTCCTGAGCCAGGGAACCAGGTCAGCAGAGCTGCTTTAGAGCCAGAGAAACAGGTCAGCAGAGGTGCTCCTGAGCCAGGGAACCAGGTCAGCACAGCTGCTTTAGAGCCGGAGAACCAGGTCAGCAGAGCCGTTGTAGAGACGGAGAACCAGGTCAGCAGAGCTGCTTTATAGCCAGAGAACCAGGTCAACAGAGCCGCTGTAGAGCCAGAGAACCAGGTCAGCAGAGCTACTGTAGAGCCAGATAAACCAGGTCAGCAGAGCTGCTTTAGAGACAGAGAACCAGGTCAGCAGAGCCGTTGTAGAGCCAGAGAACCAGGTCAGCAGAGCTGCTCTAGAGGCAGAGTACCAGGACAGAAGAGCTGCTTTCGGTCCGGAGAACCAAGTGAGCAGAACCGTTGTAGATCCAGAGAAGCAGGTCAGTAGAGCTACTGTAGAGCCAGAGAACCAGGTGAGGAAAGCCATTGTAGAGCCAGAGAATCAGGTCAGCAGAGCTGCTCTAGAGCCAAAGAACTAGGTCAGCAGAGCAGCTCTAGAGCCAGAAAACCAGGACAGCAGAGCCGCTCTAGAGCCAGAGAACCAGGTCAGCAGAGCCGTTGTTGAGCCAGAGAACCAGGGAAGCAGAGCTGCTGTAGAGCCAAAGAACCGGGTCAGCAGAGCTGCTTTTGAGCCACAGAACCAGGTCAGCAGAGCTGCTTTAGAGCCACAGAACCAGGTCAGCAGAGCTGCTGTAAAGCCAGAGAACCAGGTCAGCAGAGCCGCTTTAGAGCCAGAGAACCAGGTCAACAGAGTCGCTGTAGAGCCAGAGAACCAGGTCAGCAGAGCTGCTGTACAGCCAGAGAACCAGGTCAGCAGAGCTGCTGTACAGCCAGAGAACAAGGTCAGCAGAGCTGCTCTACAGCCAAAGAACCAGGTCAGCAGAGTCGTTGTACAGCCTGAGAGCCAGATCAGCAAAGCTGCTCTAGAGCCAGAGAACCAGGTCAGCAGAGCTGCTTTAGAGCCGGTGAACCAGGTCAGCTGAACTGTTGTAGAGCCAGAGAACCAGGTCAGTAGAGCTGTTTTAGAGCCAGAGAACCAGGTCAAAAGAGCCGCTGTAGAGCCAGAGAACCAGGTCAGCAGAGCTACTGTAGAGCCAGAGAAACCAGGTCAGCAGAGCTGCTTTAGAGTGAGAGAGCCAGTTCAGCAGAGCCGTTGTAGAGCCAGAGAACCAGGTCAGCAGAGCTGCTGTAGAGCCAAAGAACTAGGTCAGCAGAGCTGCTGTAGAGCTAGAGAACCAGGTCAGCAGAGCCGCTCTAGAGCCAGAGAACCAGGTCAGCAGAGCTGCTTTAGAGCCAGAGAACCAGGTCAGCAGAACTGCTGTAGAGCCAGAGAACCAGGTGTAGGAGAGTAGGATCTGCACTTGTGTTGCCCCCACTTTTTTTCTGATGTATACACTGGTTTCTGGCTATAGTCTGGCTGGGTCCCTGCTAATCAGGGCCCCAGTCTAACTGATCTCTCTAAACAACTTGGTGTGCATATTAGATGCACCAGTGATTGGATACTGTGGTACCTTATGAGCCCCTAGTATATGGTACCTTAGGTACCTAGGGCATTGGTACTTCACAGGCCTACCAGGGGCTGCAGCATGTATTATGCCACCCCTGGGAAGCACTCACAATCTGACACCACAGGCCTTCTACTGCAGCCTGTGTGAGGTAGTATTAGCACTCCTCACTGAGGTATAGGTTCCTATATCTCACCATACACACACATACAAACCTATCAGTCACCCCTATGGTAGGCCCTATCAATCCCAAGGGCAGGGTGCTTGGTTTGCTATGTGAGGGGATGCTTCTCCCTGAGCAGGACCCCTCTGCAGCTGGCAGAGTCTATTCTCTGCTGCTGTTTGTGGATGCGGTTAAACTATATACTCTTAAGTGCATTATAACCTCGCGGTAAATGCTAACTTTGGAATGACTGCATCAAAACATGTTGTGTTTGGTGTCAAACAACTTGGAATCCTACCCCCACACCAGTAACTGGTGTGGGAGTAGGATCCCACCCTTCTAGAGGGGACGACATGTACACACTGTACTACACGGTAGAAATCATCTAGAGCCCTGGCATCACAAAATGGATGCCACCAGCACAGACACCTGGCTGCCCTCCTGCTGCTGCCCGAAACTCGCAGTGGAGGGAGCTCAACAAAGGGTTTCCTGTCACAGGGAGGTGTCACCACCTCCCAGACAGGATTTAGTGTATTGGAGCTGGGTGGGTGCACTCTTAGAGTGCTTTGAAGTCCTGACCTGGGGGAGCAGTAGGCTCCTCTGTGCATATGCCTCTCAAACCGGTTCAGGGGCTACCTGCCCCTGCTCTGGCACGAAACTGGACAAAGGGAAGTGGGTGTAACGTCCCACTACCCTGACCCTCCTAGAGGAGTGGCCATAGAGCTAGTCCCTCCCATCTTTTCACTATAAGATACCACACATTGCCAATGCAATTTAGATTACACCTGGACAACGCTCTTCGAAGAAGAATCCTGGCCCTTCAACGTTCTACTATCTCTAGAAGACCGAAGGATCTCCCTTGGAGTCAAGGAGTGACTCCCCTGCTTGGCAGGCACCAAAACTACTGAACTACGGTTGCAAATTTTACCGCTCCCGCTGGAGCCCGAAGTCCCTGCACCCCCTGAAGTGGATTTCCTGACCTCTCAACGGCCATTTTGAGTCCCCAGCGAAGCTGTGGCATCTGGACCCCATGAGTGACGAGGAACAGCAATACCAGGGAACCGTGCACTGATTTCGAGTGCAAGCCCTAAACTACGTCCAACGAAGTTGTGCTTTGGACCACTTGTTGTCCAAGTCCCGAGCAGGTCTAGTACTGAAGATCAGTGGCCTACCTTGTCCCGAGTGACCGTGGGCTGTTGGTGAACTTTTCCTGCAAAGGCGTCTTTGCTGTTGCTTGCCCGTTGGCTAGTGACTCTCCAGAAGACTTCCACATCACCTTCAAGGGCTCGCCTGGTTGCTCTGGGCCTGCCCTCACTTACTCTTGCTGGGTAAGTCCATCAGACCTTGCTGGTCTGCTCCATCAACAATCTTCCATCCACACGAGACTTGCAGTTGCCAAGGCTTGTTGGCTCCAAACCGAGTGCCGACACCGTCAACAGCTGCAGACGTTGTGGTACCCTCGGAATCCAGCTGCTGGTCTTCATCGATCCCTCCTGGTCCTCGTGGGCGAAGAGACAAAATGACATCAGCGACCTGAAGAGACGCGACAGCTGTGGTCATCCATCTTGCTGGCCACCGGTCACTGTCAAGTGACTTTGAACTCTGTCCCCTCAATTTCTAGGTCTCCTGCAACTCCAATCCATCTTCGGATTCCAGCGGACACTTCTCTCGACGACACAAGCAGCAAGTCTTCAGCGATCTCCATTGAAAACAGCATCGCGACCCGACACCAAAGGACACGTATGCACCCGGCTTCCCTGGGTGAGGTAACTCTTGCATTACGGTGCCCAAGTGTGCATTGGCTCTCGAAGTACTTACCCTGTAAGTTGTTTGCTTGTTGTCCACTCCGAAGTGCCCTAGAACTGTAAAATACAAACCGCGACATTTGCCATTGAAACGCATTGAAAACCCGCGTGTGTGTTTAGACAATGCACGCGTCTTCTGTGGGCTGATTACTTACCTGCTAACACTGCAGAAGTGAAGCCCCAGCGATTCCCAAGGCCCTAGGCCTCTTCATACTGCAAGTGGAGTTTGTTAAACCACTATTTTAGTATATGGTCTGGTACGCCCCTAGGGCTACAGCCATATTTGTGCTTCATTTATTGAGAACTGTTGATCTTTTGAATGTTTACCTGGCTCTAATCTCATAAAGAGATTAGTAGAGTATATTTAGAAATAAATACGTATATATTTGATAGATATACCTGTGTGGTGTCTTTTCATTTGGTAATTCAAGAGATTATACGGTAAAACAAGCTGCTTTACATTCTTCAGAGACTTAGCCTGAAGGCTGCTCTCCACAGCTACCACTAGGATAGATTTCTTTAAAAGGTTGTCTTTAAACCTATCTACCAAGAGTCGAATTGGACTGGTGCAAGATGGCCACTATAACTAGTGACCAGCATATGCCAGACCAACTTCTCACATTGGTGGGCAGCGTGTGGGAATCCAGCTTGCCATTGTTTTACCAGAAAATCTCTATTTGAATTACTAACTGAAAACCACTTAAGGTACTCAAGGTACATATAAAGTCAAGCTAGTATCAATAAGTTCTACTGAACTTAGAGCTGTTCGTGAAGGGACAAGCACACCCTTGCTACAGCTCAAGCTAGGATCAGTAGGCCTCAACTAGTGTAGGTAGTACAACACTGCACAACACTAGTATGTCCCACCATGGTGGAGCCAGTGGGTCCACCCCATCTCAGTACAAAGATATAGCCTACACTGAACTGAAGGCCTTATGCTTTGAAAGAAATCTGAGGGTGGGCAGGAGTCCCTCATCACAACACCTGATAGATCTGTTAGTAGCAGATGACCTGAGACAAGCTCTAGGAGCTAGTGGGTCTGCATCAGGGGGTGGGTCACACATAGTCTCTGGGTCTGATGATGACAATCAGGATGACCTGGACTCTGTGGGTGAAGGGCCAGCCCCAGAAGGGTCTGAAGAGAATAGAGGAAATCTCCCTAAGAGAGCTGACAGAGTGGGAGACAGGCCTAGGTCCCTCTCAAGGGACTCTGACAGGTCATATCACTCTGGAAGAGAATCTATTCCACAGAGGAACTCCAACTTTCCCAGGGAGACCTCCTCTGAAAGAAGGTTCATGATGCTCCAGTATGAGGAAGCTAGGCTTGCCCTCAGAACCAAGCAATTGGCCTTAGATAGGGAAGCCTTCGAGCTCCAAAGAGCTTCAAAGAAGGAGGGGTTAGATGCCCCTGGTGGCAGCAACAGTGTCCCTAGAGGCAGAGATTACATGCCAGATCATAGGAACCTGTCCAAGGTTGTTCCTCCCTACCAGAGTGGGGATGATATCCACAAATGGATAACTGCTATGGAGAGGGCCTGTAAAGTTCAACAGGTCCCCCAGAAACAGTGGGCAGCAATCTTGTGGCTTTCCTTTTCAGACAAAGGGAGAGACAAGCTCCTCACTGTTAGAGAAGAGGATGCTAACGATTATGAAGCCCTGAAGAGTGCTTTGATAGATGGGTTTGGCTTAACCACTGAACAGTACAGGTTGAAGTTCAGAGACACCCAGAAAGCACAGACTCAGGATTGGATTGACTTTGTTGATTGTGCAACCAAGGCTCTAGAAGGTTGGCTGGTGGGTAGTAGAGTAACTGATTTTAAAGGATTGTATAATCTTATAATGAGAGAACAGATCCTTAATAATTGCCAGAACCAGTTGTTGCATCAGTACCTGGTGGACTCTGATCTGACCTCTCCCCAAGAATTGGGAAAGAAGGCAGATAAATGGGTCAGAACCAGGGTGAGGCAGAAAAACCAGAACCAAGGTGGTGACACTAAGAAGCAAGATCCTAAAGGCTCAGATAAGGGTGGGGATAAATCTAAAGATCAGAAGTCTTCACAAGGGCCCCAAAAATCTGCATCTGGTGGGGAGTCACAATCTGCAAAGGGAAAAGGCCAAAAGAAGCCCTGGTGCAAATTCTGTAAACAGAAAGGGCACTGGACTTCTGACTGTACAAAGTCCAAAGACCAGACCACCACCACTCCAGCCCCTAAGGCAACTGTTCCCCCTAGTGCAGCAAGTGGTGGAGGTAATACTCAGAATAAGGGTGTAGTAGGGTTGACCCTGGGTTCTGATGTGGACTCTGGCCTAGGCAGAGTACCAACACAGGCAATGCTAGTTTGTGAGGAAGACCTTGATATGTCCTTCCTAGTGAGCCCCAGTAATCTGGGCAAATACAAACAGCAGCCTATCATAAATGGCAAACAGGCTTTGGCATTTAGGGACACAGGTGCTAGTGTCACCATGGTGGCAGAGGACCTAGTGGACCCTACACAGATCATCCTGGGTGAAATGTACCAGGTAACCAATGCAAGCAACACCAGGACCAACCATAGCCTGGCTGTTGTGAATTTCTCCTGTGGAGGGGTAACTGGCCTCAAAAAGGTAGTAGTCAGTGCAGACCTCCCTGTCGAATGTTTGTTGGGCAATGATCTAGAGACTTCAGCCTGGTCTGAAGTAGAATTATGGACTCATGCTGAGATGTTGGGCATACCTGCAGAGGTATTTGCTGTGACCAGGTCACAAGCCAAAATGCATAAAGCTGAACCAGCTCTGGATCCTGAAACTATGGACCAGGTGCTACCCAAGAGGAAGAACAGTAGGGTTAAGGCTGGGGTTCCCCTCTGTCTCAGATCTCAGATTCCCCTCCTGAGGGAGGAGAAGCAGAGCCTGTAGAAGGAACTGCCCCAGAGGAACTTGAGCCTGGTCAGGTTGAGTTCCTGGGGGCAGGGGGCCCTTCCAGGGAAGATCTGAGCAAAGAGCAACAGTGCTGCTCCACTCTTGAACCCCTCAGACAGCTGGCTGCTGCTGAGGCTGCTGGGAGTGCTAGTGGGTCCCATAAGGTTTATTGGGATGAGGGGCTCCTATATTCTGAGGCTAGAGATCCTACCCCTGGAGCCACCAGGAGGCTGATAATTCCTCAGAAGTTTAGGGGGTTCCTCTTGATCCTAGCACATGATATCCCATTGGCAGGTCACTTGGGCCAAAACAAGACCTGGGACAGGCTTGTACCACATTTTCATTGGCCACACATGTCTGAAGACACAAAGGAGTTTTGTCGCTCCTGTGTCACTTGTCAAGCCAGTGGCAAGACAGGTGGCACCACAAAGGCCCTCCTGATACCACTACCTGTGGTGGGGGTTCCCTTTGAAAGGGTAGGGATTGACATTGTCGGTCCCCTTGACCCACCAACAGCATCTGGGCACAGATTTATACTGGTGGTAGTGGATCATGCCACCAGGTATCCAGAAGCTATACCCCTAAGGACTACCACAGCTCCTGTGGTAGCAAGAGCCCTCATTGGAGTCTTCTCCAGGGTGGGTTTTCCAAAGGAGGTCATCTCTGACAGAGGTTCTAACTTTATGTCAGGATATCTAACTGCAATGTGGAAGGAGTGTGGTGTAAACTACAAATTCACTACTCCCTATCACCCACAATGCAATGGGTTAGTTGAGAGATTCAACAAAACCCTAAAGGGAATGATTAAAGGACTCCCAGAGAAGCTTAGGCGAGAATGGGACCTTTTACTTCCCTGCCTTCTGTTTGCATACAGGGAGGTTCCTCAGAAGGGTGTTGGCTACAGCCCTTTTGAACTTCTGTTTGGGCACCCTGTTAGAGGACCATTATGTCTGGTGAAAGAGGGATGGGAGTTACCTCTCAAACCTCCCAAACAAGATGTAGTGGACTATGTACTTGGTCTCCGCTCCAGGATGGCTGAGTCCATGAAGAAGGCCTGTAAAAACCTTGAGGCAAGCCAAGAACTCCAAAAAGCTTGGCATGACCAAAAGGCTGTCTTGACTGTTTACCAGCCAGGCCAGAAAGTGTGGGTGTTGGAGCCTGTGGCCCCAGCAGCTCTCCAGGACAAATGGAGTGGCCCCCATACAATTGTTGAAAAGAAGGGAGAGGCCACCTACTTGGTAGACCTTGGCACTCCCAGGAGCCCCCTTAGGGTGCTCCATGTCAACAGACTTAAAGCATATGTGGACAGGGCTGACATGACTTTGCTTATGGCAACTGATGAGGACCAGGAGGAGGAGAGTGACCCTCTCCCTGACCTGCTCTCACAGAACCCTGAAGATGGGTCAGTTGATGGTGTTGCTTTGGCAAGCAGCCTCACTGAACATCAACAAACTGAATGTAGACAAGTGCTACAGCAGTTTAGACATATGTTTAGCCTGACCCCAAGTCAGACTTCCTGGTGCACCCATGAGGTGGACACTGGAGACAGTCTGCCTGTAAAGAGTAAAATCTACAGGCAACCTGACCATTTCAGGAACTGTATCAGGACTGAAGTGCAGAAAATGTTGGAGCTAGGTGTTATTGAGCTCTCAGGTACCCTTGGGCTAGCCCAGTAGTACTTGTCCCAAAACCTCACACCCAGGGCGGTAAGAAAGAGATGAGGTTTTGTGTTGACTACAGGGGCCTCAATGCAGTCACCAGGACTGATGCCTACCCAATCCCAAGGGCAGATGAACTAATAGACACTTTGGCCTCAGCAAAGTATCTCAGTACATTTGACCTTACAGCAGGCTATTGACAAATCAAGTTAGCTGATGATGCCAAGGCAAACACAGCATTTTCGACCCCTGGTGGGCACTATCACTTTGTGGTAATGCCCTTTGGTTTGAAGAATGCACCTGCCACATTTCAGAGGTTGGTGAATAAAGTTCTGACTGGTATGGAAACCTATTGCTCAGCATATCTTGATGATATTGCTGTCTATAGTTCCACCTGGCAGGATCACCTGGTCCACCTCAGGAATGTACTGGAGGCCCTGCATAATGCAGGCCTCACTATCAAGGCCACTAAGTGCCAGATAGGGCAGAGTCAGGTTGTGTACCTGGGCCACCTTGTAGGTGGGGGCCAGGTTCAACCATTGCAGAGCAAGATCCAGACCATAATGGACTGGGTAGCTCCAACCACCCAGACACAGGTGAGAGCCTCCTTGGGCCTGACTGGGTATTACAGGAGGTTTGTTAAGGGATATGGATCTATAGTGACCCCCTTAAATGATCTCACCTCCAAGAAAATGCCAAAAAAGGTTCAGTGGACAGCTAGCTGTCAAAAGGCATTTGATGACCTCAAGCAGGCAATGTGCACTGCCCCCATCTTACAGAGTCCAGATTACAAAAAGAAGTTCATTGTCCAAACAGATGCTTCAGAGCTGGGTGTGGGAGCTGTACTGTCTCAACTTAATAATGAACGTCAAGACCAGCCAGTAGCTTTTATAAGCAGAAGGCTGACCCCTAGAGAGAAACGTTGGTCAGCTATTGAGAGGGAGGCCTTTGCTGTGGTTTGGGCCCTGAAGAAGCTGAGGCCATACTTGTTTGGCACTCACTTCATAGTTCAGACTGACCATAAGCCCCTCCTATGGCTCAAACAGATGAAAGGTGAAAATCCTAAACTGCTCAGGTGGTCCATTTCCCTACAGGGGATGGACTATACAGTGGAACATAGACCTGGGACCCAACATGCCAATGCAGATGGACTCTCAAGGTATTTCCACTTAGAACATGAAGACTCAACTGGTCAAGGTTAGTTTAATGTCCCTGCGTTTGGGGGGGGGGGGGGGTTGTGTAGGAGAGTAGGATCTGCACTTGTGTTGGCCCCACTTTTTTTCTGATGTATACACTAGTTTCTGGCTATAGTCTGGCTGGGTCCCTGCTAATCAGGGCCCCAGTCTAACTGATCTCTCTAAACAACTTGGTGTGCATATTAGATGCACTAGTGATTGGATACTGTGGTACCTTATGAGCCCCTAGTATATGGTACATTAGGTACCTAGAGCATTGGTACTTCAGAGGCCTACCAGGGGCTGCAGCATGTATTATGCCACCCCTGGGAAGCACTCACAATCTGACACCACAGGCCTGCTACTGCAGCCTGTGTGAGGTAGTATTAGCACTCCTCACTGAGGTATAGGTTCCTATATCTCACCATACACACACATACAAACCTATCAGTCACCCCTATGATAGGCCCTATCAATCCCAAGGGCAGGGTGCTTGGTTTGCTATGTGAGGGGGTGCTTTTGCCTGAGCAGGACCCCTCTGCAGCTGGCAGAGTCTATTCTCTGCTGCTGTTTGTGGATGTGGTTAAACCATATACTCTTAAGTGCATTATAACCTCGCGGTAAATGCTAACTTTGGAATGACTGCATCAAAACATGTCGTGTTTGGTGTCAAACAACTTGGAATCCTACCTCCACACCAGTAACTGGTGTGGGAGTAGGATCCCACCCTTCTAGAGGGGACGACATGTACACACTGTACTACACGGTAGAAATCATCTTGAGCCCTGGCATCACAAAATGGATGCCACCAGCACAGACACCGGGCTGCCCTCCTGCTGCTGACCGAAACTCGCAGTGGAGGGAGCTCAACAAAGGGTTTCCTGTCACAGGGAGGTGTCACCACCTCCCAGACAGGATTTAGTGTATTGGAGCTGGGTGGGTGCACTCTTAGAGTGCTTTGAAGTCCTGCACTGGGGGAGCAGTAGGCTCCTCTGTGCATATGCCAGCTCAAACCGGTTCAGGGGCTACCTGCCCCTGCTCTGGCGCGAAACTGGACAAAGGGAAGTGGGTGTAACCACCCACTACCCTGACCCTCCTAGAGGAGTGGTCATAGAGCTAGTCCCTCCCATCTTTTCACTATAAGATACCACACATTGCCAATGCAATTTAGATTACACCTGGACGACGCTCAACGAAGAAGAATCCTGGACCTTCGACGTTCCACTATCTCTGGAAGACTGAAGAATCTCCCTTGGAGTCAAGGAGTGACTCCCCTGCTTGGCAGGCACCAAAACTCTCTACAACGGTTGCAAACTTTACCGCTCCAGCCGGAGCCCGAAGTCCCTGCGTCCCCTGAAGCGGATTTCCTGACCTCTCGACGGCCATTTTGAGTCCCCAGCGAAGCTGTGGCATCTGGACCCCACGAGTGATGAGGAACAGCAATACCAAGGAACCGTGCACTGATTTCGAGTGCAAGCCCTAAACTACGTCCAACAAAGTTGTGCTTTGCACCACTTGTTGTCCAAGTCCCGAGCAGGTCTAGTACCGAAGATCAGCGGCCTACCTCGTCCCGAGTGACCGTGGGCTGTTGGTGAACTTTTCCTGCAAAGGCGTCTTCGCGGTTGCTTGCTCGTTAGCTAGTGACTCTCCAGAAGACTTCCACATCACCTTCAAGGGCTCGACTGGTTGCTCTGGGCCTGCCCTCACTTACCCTCGCTGGGTAAGTCCATCAGACCTTGCTGGTCTGCTCCATCGACAATCTTCCATCCACACGAGACTTGCAGTTGCCAAGGCTTGTTGGCTCTAAACCGAGTGCCGACACCGTCAACAGCTGCAGACGTCCTGAGACCCTCGGAATCCAGCTGCTGGTCTTCATCGATCTCTCCTGGTCCTCGTGAGCGAAGAGACAAAACGACATCAGCGACCTGAAGAGACGCGACAGCTGTGGTCATCCATCTTGCTGGCCACCGGTCACTGGCAAGTGACTTTGAACTCTGTCCACTCAATTTCTAGGTCTCCTGCAACTCCAATCCATCTTCGGATTCCAGCGGACACTTCTCTCGACGACACAAGCAGCAAGTCTTCAGCGATCTCCATTGAAAACAGCATCGCGACCCGACACCAAAGGACACGTATGCACCCGGCTTTCCTGGGTGAAATGTACCAGGTAACCAATGCAAGCAACACCAGGACCAACCATAGCCTGGCTGTTGTGAATTTCTCCTGGGGAGGGGTAACTGGCCTCAAAAAGGTAGTAGTCAGTGCAGACCTCCCTGTCGAATGTTTGTTGGGCAATGATCTAGAGACTTCAGCCTGGTCTGAAGTAGAATTATGGACTCATGCTGAGATGTTGGGCATACCTGCAGAGGTATTTGCTGTGACCAGGTCACAAGCCAAAATGCATAAAGCTGAACCAGCTCTGGATCCTGAAACTATGGACCAGGTGCTACCCAAGAGGAAGAACAGTAGGGTTAAGGCTGGGGTTCCCCTCTGTCTCAGATCTCAGATTCCCCTCCTGAGGGAGGAGAAGCAGAGCCTGTAGAAGGAACTGCCCCAGAGGAACTTGAGCCTGGTCAGGTTGAGTTCTTGGGGGCAGGGGGCCCTTCCAGGGAAGATCTGAACAAAGAGCAACAGTGCTGCTCCACTCTTGAGCCCCTCAGACAGCTGGCTGCTGCTGAGGCTGCTGGGAGTGCTAGTGGGTCCCATAAGGTTTATTGGGATGAGGATGCTAGAGATCCTACCCCTGGAGCCACCAGGAGGCTGGTAATTCCTCAGAAGTTTAGGGGGTTCCTCTTGACCCTAGCACATGATATCCCATTGGCAGGTCACTTGGGCCAAAACAAGACCTGGGACAGGCTTGTACCACATTTTCATTGGCCACACATGTCTGAAGACACAAAGGAGTTTTGTCGCTCCTGTGTCACTTGTCAAGCCAGTGGAAAGACAGGTGGCACCACAAAGGCCCCCCTGATACCACTACCTGTGGTGGGGGTTCCCTTTGAAAGGGTAGTGATTGACATTGTCGGTCCCCTTGACCCACCAACAGCATCTGGGCACAGATTTATACTGGTGGTAGTGGATCATGCCACCAGGTATCCAGAAGCTATACCCCTAAGGACTACCACAGCTCCTGTGGTAGCAAGAGCCCTCATTGGAGTCTTCTCCAGGGTGGGTTTTCCAAAGGAGGTCATCTCTGACAGAGGTTCTAACTTTATGTCAGGATATCTAACTGCAAAGTGGAAGGAGTGTGGTGTAAACTACAAATTCACTACTCCCTATCACCCACAATGCAATGGGTTAGTTGAGAGATTCAACAAAACCCTAAAGGGAATGATTAAAGGACTCCCAGAGAAGCTTAGGCGAAAATGGGACCTTTTACTTCCCTGCCTTCTGTTTGCATACAGGGAGGTTCCTCAGAAGGGGGTTGGCTACAGCCCTTTTGAACTTCTGTTTGGGCACCCTGTTAGAGGACCATTATGTCTGGTGAAAGAGGGATGGGAGTTACCTCTCAAACCTCCCAAACAAGATGTAGTGGACTATGTACTTGGTCTCTGCTCTAGGATGGCTGAGTACATGAAGAAGACCTGTAAAAACCTTGAGGCAAGCCAAGAACTCCAAAAAGCTTGGCATGACCAAAAGGCTGTCTTGACTGTTTACCAGCCAGGCCAGAAAGTGTGGGTGTTGGAGCCTGTGGCCCCAGCATATCTCCAGGACAAATGGAGTGGCCCCCATACAATTGTTGAAAAGAAGGGAGAGGTCACCTACTTGGTAGACCTTGGCACTCCCAGGAGCCCCCTTAGGGTGCTCCATGTCAACAGACTTAAAGCATATGTGGACAGGGCTGACATGACTTTGCTTATGGCAACTGATGAGGACCAGGAGGAGGAGAGTGACCTTCTCCCTGACCTGCTCTCACAGAACCCTGAAGATGGGTCAGTTGATGGTGTTGCTTTGGCAAGCAGCCTCACTGAACATCAACAAACTGAATGTAGACAAGTGCTACAGCAGTTTAGACATATGTTTAGCCTGACCCCAAGTCAGACTTCCTGGTGCACCCATGAGGTGGACAATGGAGACAGTTTGCCTGTAAAGAGCAAAATCTACAGGCAACCTGACCATGTCAGGAACTGTATCAAGACTGAAGTGCAGAAAATGTTGGAGCTAGGTGTTATTGAGCCCTCAGATAGCCCTTGGGCTAGCCCAGTAGTACTTGTCCCAAAACCTCACACCCAGGGCGGTAAGAAAGAGATGAGGTTTTGTGTTGACTACAGGGGCCTCAATGCAGTCACCGGGACTGATGCCTACCCAATACCAAGGGCAGATGAACTAATAGACACTTTGGCCTCAGCCAAGTATTTCAGTACATTTGACCTTACAGCAGGCTATTGGCAAATCAAGTTAGCTGATGATGCCAAGGCAAAAACAGCATTTTCGACCCCTGGTGGGCACTATCACTTTGTGGTAATGCCCTTTGGTTTGAAGAATGCACCTGCCACATTTCAGAGGTTGGTGAATAACGTTCTGACTGGTATGGAAACCTATTGCTCAGCATATCTTGATGATATTGCTGTCTATAGTTCCACCTGGCAGGATCACCTGGTCCACCTCAGGAATGTACTGGAGGCCCTGCAGAAAGCAGGCCTCACTATCAAGGCCACTAAGTGCCAGATAGGGCAGAGTCAGGTTGTGTACCTGGGCCACTTTGTAGGTGGGGGCCAGGTTCAACCATTGCAGAGCAAGATCCAGACCATAATGGACTGGGTAGCTCCAACCACCCAGACACAGGTGAGAGCCTTCTTGGGCCTGACTGGGTATTACAGGAGGTTTGTTAAGGGATATGGATCTATAGTGACCCCCTTAAATGATCTCACCTCCAAGAAAATGACAAAAAAGGTTCAGTGGACAGCTAGCTGTCAAAAGGCATTTGATGACCTCAAGCAGGCAATGTGCACTGCCCCCATCTTACAGAGTCCAGATTACAAAAAGAAGTTCATTGTCCAAACAGATGCTTCAGAGCTGGGTGTGGGAGCTGTACTGTCTCAACTTAATAATGAAGGTCAAGACCAGCCAGTAGCTTTTATAAGCAGAAGGCTGACCCCTAGAGAGAAATGTTGGTGAGCTATTGAGAGGGAGGCCTTTGCTGTGGTTTGGGCCCTGAAGAAGCTGAGGCCATACTTGTTTGGCTCTCACTTCATAGTTCAGACTGACCATAAGCCCCTCCTATGGCTCAAACAGATGAAAGGTGAAAATCCTAAACTGCTCAGGTGGTCCATTTCCCTACAGGGGATGGACTATACAGTGGAACATAGACCTGGGACCTAAAATGCCAATGCAGATGGACTCTCAAGGTATTTCCACTTAGCACATGAAGACTCAACTGGTCAAGGTTAGTTTAATGTCCCTGCGTTTGGGGGGGGGGGGGGTTGTGTAGGAGAGTAGGATCTGCACTTGTGTTGTCCCCACTTTTTTTCTGATGTATACACTGGTTTCTGGCTATAGTCTGGCTGGGTCCCTGCTAATCAGGGCCCCAGTCTAACTGATCTCTCTAAACAACTTGGTGTGCATATTAGATGCACTAGTGATTGGATACTGTGGTACCTTATGAGCCCCTAGTATATGGTACATTAGGTACCTAGAGCATTGGTACTTCAGAGGCCTACCAGGGGTTGCAGCATGTATTATGCCACCCCTGGGAAACACTCACAATCTGACACCACAGGCCTGCTACTGCAGCCTGTGTGAGGTAGTATTAGCACTCCTCACTGAGGTATAGGTTCCTATATCTCACCATACACACACATACAAACCTATCAGTCACCCCTATGGTAGGCCCTATCAATCCCAAGGGCAGGGTGCTTGGTTTGCTATGTGAGGGGGTGCTTTTGCCTGAGCAGGACCCCTCTGCAGCTGGCAGAGTCTATTCTCTGCTGCTGTTTGTGGATGCGGTTAAACCATATACTCTTAAGTGCATTATAACCTCGCGGTAAATGCTAACTTTGGAATGACTGCATCAAAACATGTCGTGTTTGGTGTCAAACAACTTGGAATCCTACCCCCACACCAGTAACTGGTGTGGGAGTAGGATCCCACCCTTCTAGAGGGGACGACATGTACACACTGTACTACACGGTAGAAATCATCTTGAGCCCTGGCATCACAAAATGGATGCCACCAGCACAGACACCGGGCTGCCCTCCTGCTGCTGACCGAAACTCGCAGTGGAGGGAGCTCAACAAAGGGTTTCCTGTCACAGGGAGGTGTCACCACCTCCCAGACAGGATTTAGTGTATTGGATCTGGGTGGGTGCACTCTTAGAGTGCTTTGAAGTCCTGCACTGGGGTAGCAGTAGGCTCCTCTGTGCATATGCCAGCTCAAACCGGTTCAGGGGCTACCTGCCCCTGTGGCGCGAATCTGGACAAAGGGAAGTGGGTGTAACCACCCACTACCCTGACCCTCCTAGAGGAGTGGTCATAGAGCTAGTCCCTCCCATCTTTTCACTATAAGATACCACACATTGCCAATGCAATTTAGATTACACCTGGACGACGCTCAACTAAGAAGAATCCTGGCCCTTCGACATTCCACTGTCTCTGGAAGACTGAAGAATCTCCCTTTGAGTCAAGGAGTGACTTCCCTGCTTGGCAGGCACCAAAACTCTCTACAACGGTTGCAAACTTTACCGCTCCCGCCGGAGCCCGAAGTCCCTGCGTCCCCTGAAGTGGATTTCCTGACCTCTCGACGGCCATTTTGAGTCCCCAGCAAAGCTGTGGCATCTGGACCCCACGAGTGACGAGGAACAGCAATACCAGGGAACCGTGCACTGATTTCAAGTGCAAGCCCTAAACAATGTCCAACGAAGTTGTGCTTTGCACCACTTGTTGTCCAAGTCCCGAGCAGGTCTAGTACTGAAGATCAGCGGCCTACCTCATCCCGAGTGACCGTGGGCTGTTGGTGAACTTTTCCTGCAAAGGCGTCTTCGCGGTTGCTCGCCCGTTGGCTAGTGACTCTCCAGAAGACTTCCACATCACCTTCAAGGGCTCGGCTGGTTGCTCTGGGCCTGCCCTCACTTACCCTCGCTGGGTAAGTCCATCAGACCTTGCTGGTCTGCTCCATCGACAATCTTCCATCCACACGAGACTTGCAGTTGCCAAGGCTTGTTGGCTCTAAACCGAGTGCCGTCACCGTCAACAGCTGCAGACTTCGTGGGACCCTCGGAATCCAGCTGCTGGTCTTCATCGATCCCTCCTGGTCCTCGTGAGCGAAGAGACAAAATGACATCAGCGACCTGAAGAGACGCGACAGCTGTGGTCATCCATCTTGCTGGCCACCGGTCACTGGCAAGTGACTTTGAACTCTGTTCACTCAATTTCTAGGTCTCCTGCAAATCCAATCAATCTTCGGATTCCAGCGGACACTTCTCTCGACGACAGAAGCAGCAAGTCTTCAGCGATCTCCATTGAAAACAGCATCGCGACCCGACACCAAAGGACACGTATGCACCCGGCTTCCCTGGGTGAGGTAACTCTTGCATTACGGTGCCCAAGTGTGCATTGGTTCTCGAAGTACTTACCCTGTAGGTTGTTTGCTTGTTGTCCACTCCGAAGTGCCCTAGAACTGTAAAATACAAACCGCGACATTTGCCATTGAAACGCATTGAAAACCCGCGTGTGTGTTTAGACACTGCACGCGTCTCCGGTGGGCTGATTACTTACCTGCTAACACTGCAGAAGTGAAGCCCCAGCGATTCCCAAGGCCCTAGGCCTCTTCATACTGCAAGTCGAATTTGTAAAACCACTATATTAGTATATGGTCTGGTACGCCCCTAGGGCTACAGCCATATTTGTGTTTAATTTATTGAGAACTGTTGATCTTTTGAATGTTTACCTGTCTCTAATCTCATTAAGAGATTAGTAGAGTATATTTAGAAATAAATACATATATATTTGATATATATACCTGTGTGGTGTCTCCTCATTTGGTAATTCAAGAGATTATAAGGTAAAACAAGCTGCTTTACATTCCTCAGAGACTTAGCCTGAAGGCTGCTCTCCACAGCTACCACTAGGATAGCTTTCTTTAAAAGGTTGTCTTTAAACCTATCTACCAAGAGTCGAATTGGACTGGTGCAAGGTGGCCAGCATTTGCCAGGCCAACTTCTCACACCAGGTCAGCAGAGCTACTTTAGAGCCAAAGAACCAGGTCAGCAGAGCTGCTCCAGAGACTGATAACCATGTCAATAGAGCCATTGTAGAGCCAGAGAGCCAGGTTAGCAGAGCCGTTGTAGAGCCAGAGAACCTGGTCAGCAGAGCTGCTGTAGAGCCACAGAACTAGGTCAGCAGAGCTGTTTTAGAGCCACAGAAACAGGTCAGAAGAGCTGCTGTAGAGCCAGAGAACCAGGTGAGCAGAGCTGCTGTAGAGCCAGAGAACCAGGTCAGCAGAGTCGCTGTAGAGCCAGAGAACCAGGTCAGCAGAGTCGCTGTAGAGCCAGAGAACCAGGTCAGCAGAGCTGCTTTAGAGCCAGAGAACCATGTCAGCAGAGCCATTGTAGAGCCAGAGAACCAGGTCAGCAGAGCTGCTGTAAAGCCAGAGAACCAGGTCAGCAGAGCCGCTGTAGAGCCAGTGAACCAGGTCAGCGGAGCTGATTTAGAGCCAGAGAAACAGGTCAGCAGAGCAGCTCCTGAGCCAGGGAACCAGGTCAGCAGAGCTGCTTTAGAGCCAGAGAACCAGGTCAGCAGAGCCGCTGTAGAGCCAGAGAACCAGGTCAGCAGAGCTGCTCTAGAGACTGAGAACCAGGTCAACAGAGCCGTTGTAGAGCCAGAAAACTAGGTCTGCAGAGCCGTTGTAGAGCCAGAGAACCAGGTCAACAAGCTGCTCCAGAGACTGAGAACCAGGTCAACAGAGCCGTTGTAGAGCCAGAGAACAAGGTCAACAAAGCTGATGTAGAGCCACAGAACCAGGTCAGCAGAGCTGCTGTAGAGCCAGAGAACCAGGTCAGCAGAGCTGCTTCAGAGCCAGAGAACCAGTTCAGCAGAGCCGCTCTAGAGCCAGAGAACCAGGTTAGCAGAGCTGCTACAGAGCCAGAGAACCATGTCAGCAGAGCCGCTGTACAGCCAGAGAACAAGGTCAGCAGAGCTGCTCAACAGCCAAAGAACCAGGTCAGCAGAGCTGTGGTGAAGCCTGAGAACCAGGTCAGCAAAGCTGCTCTAGAGCCAGAGAACCAGGTCAGCAGAGCTGCTTTAGAGCCAGAGAACCAGGTCAGCAGAGCTGCTTTAGAGCCAGAGAACCAAGTCAGCAGAGCTGCTCCTGAGCCAGAGAACCAGGTCAGTAGAGCTACTGTAGAGCCAGAGAACCAGGGCAGCAGAGCTGCTTTAGAGCCAGAGAACCAGGTCAACAGAGCCGCTGTAGAGCCAGAGAACCAGGTCAGCAGAGCTGCTGTAGAGCCACAGAACAAGGTCAGCAGAGCTGCTCTACAGCCAAAGAACCAGGTCAGCAGAGCCGTTGTAGAGCCAGAGAACCAGGTCAGCAGATCTGTTGTAGAGCCAAAGAACCAGGTCAGCAGAGCTGCTTTAGAGCCAGAGAACCAGGTCAGCAGAGTAGAGCCGCTGTAGAGCCAGAGAACCAGGTCAGTCGAGCTGCTGTACAGCCAGAGAACAAGGTCAGCAGAGCTGCTCTACAGCCAAAAAAACAGGTCAGCAGAGCCGTTGTACAGCCTGAGAACCAGATCAGCAAAGCTGCTTTAGAGCCAGAGAACCAGGTCAGCAGAGCTGATTTAGAGTCAGAGAACAGGTC
The DNA here is from genome assembly GCF_964204655.1 of Triturus cristatus. Lineage (NCBI taxonomy): Eukaryota > Metazoa > Chordata > Amphibia > Caudata > Salamandridae > Triturus > Triturus cristatus. The sequence goes on along the minus strand of NC_140579.1, from coordinate 1,126,174,090 downwards.
AGCAGAGCTGCTCCTGAGCCAGGGAACCAGGTCAGCAGAGATGCTTTAGAGCCAGAGAAACAAGTCAGCAGAGGTGCTCCTGAGCCAGGGAACCAGGTCAGCACAGCTGCTTTAGAGCCAGAGAACCAGGTCAGCAAAGCTGCTCTAGAGCCAGAGAACCAGGTCAGCAGAGCTGCTTTAGAGCCAGAGAACCAGGTCAGCAGAGCTGCTTTAGAGCCAGAGAACCAAGTCAGCAGAGCTGCTCCTGAGCCAGAGAACCAGGTCAGCAGAGCTGCTGTAGAGCCAGAGAACCAGGCCAGCAGAGCTGCTTTAGAGCCAGAGAACCAGGTCAACAGAGCCGCTGTAGAGCCAGAGAACCAGGTCAGCAGAGCTGCTGTAGAGCCAGAGAACCAGGTCAGAACAGCTGCTGTAGAGCCAGAGAACGAGGTCAGCAGAGCTGCTTAAGAGGGAGAGAACCAGGTCAGCAGAGCCGTTGTAGTGGCAGAGAACCAGGTCAGCAGAGCTGCTGTAGAGTCAGATAGCTGTACAGCCACAGAACAAGGTCAGCAGAGCTGCTCTACAGCCAAAGAACCAGATCAGCAGAGCCGTTGTAGAGCAAGAGAAACAGGTCAGCAGATCTGCTGTAGAGCCAAAGAACCAGGTCAGCAGAGCTGCTTCAGAGCCACAGAACCAGGTCAGCAGAGCTCCTTCAGAGCCAGGTCAGCAGAGCTGTTGTAGAGTCAGAGAACCAGGTCAGCAGAGCTGCTTTAGAGCCAGAAAACCAGGTCAGCAGAGTAGAGCCGCTGTAGAGCCAGAAAACCAGGTCAGCAGACCTGATTTAGAGTCAGAGAACAGGTCAGCAGAGCTGCTCCTGAGCCAGGGAACCAGGTCAGCAGAGCTGCTTTAGAGCCAGAGAAACAGGTCAGCAGAGGTGCTCCCGAGCCAGGGAACCAGGTCAGCACAGCTGCTTTAGAGCCGGAGAACCAGGTCAGCAAAGCTGCTTTATAGCCAGAGAACCAGGTCAACAGAGCCGCTGTAGAGCCAGAGAACCAGGTCAGCAGAGCTACTGTAGAGCCAGATAAACCAGGTCAGCAGAGCTGCTTTAGAGACTGAGAAGCAGGTCAGCAGAGCTGCTTTAGAGCCAGAGAATCAAGTCAGCAGAGCTGCTCCTGAGCCAGAGAACCAGGTCAGCAGAGCTGCTGTAGAGCCAGAGAACCAGGGCAGCAGAGCTGCTTTAGAGCCAGAGAACCAGGTCAACAGAGCCGCTGTAGAGCCAGAGAACCAGGTCAGCAGAGCTGCTGTAGAGCCAGAGAACCAGGTCAGAACAGCTGCTGTAGAGCCAGAGAACGAGGTCAGCAGAGCTGCTTAAGAGGGAGAGAACCAGGTCAGCAGAGCCGTTGTAGTGGCAGAGAACCAGGTCAGCAGAGCTGCTGTAGAGTCAGATAGCTGTACAGCCACAGAACAAGGTCAGCAGAGCTGCTCTACAGCCAAAGAACCAGATCAGCAGAGCCGTTGTAGAGCAAGAGAAACAGGTCAGCAGATCTGCTGTAGAGCCAAAGAACCAGGTCAGCAGAGCTGCTTCAGAGCCACAGAACCAGGTCAGCAGAGCTGCTTTAGAGCCAGGTCAGCAGAGCTGTTGTACAGTCAGAGAACCAGGTCAGCAGAGCTGCTTTAGAGCCAGAAAACCAGGTCAGCAGAGTAGAGCCGCTGTAGAGCCAGAAAACCAGGTCAGCAGAGCTGATTTAGAGTCAGAGAACAGGTCAGCAGAGCTGCTCCTGAGCCAGGGAACCAGGTCAGCAGAGCTGCTTTAGAGCCAGAGAAACAGGTCAGCAGAGGTGCTCCCGAGCCAGGGAACCTGGTCAGCACAGCTGCTTTAGAGCCGGAGAACCAGGTCAGCAAAGCTGCTTTATAGCCAGAGAACCAGGTCAACAGAGCCGCTGTAGAGCCAGAGAACCAGGTCAGCAGAGCTACTGTAGAGCCAGATAAACCAGGTCAGCAGAGCTGCTTTAGAGACTGAGAAGCAGGTCAGCAGAGCCATTGTAGAGACGGAGAACCAGGTCAGCAGAGCTGCTTTATAGCCAGAGAACCAGGTCAACAGAGCCGCTGTAGAGCCAGAAAACCAGGTCAGCAGAGCTACTGTAGAGCCAGATAAACCAGGTCAGCAGAGCTGCTTTAGAGACAGAGAACCAGGTCAGCAGAGCCGTTGTAGAGCCAGAGAACCAGGTCAGCAGAGCTGCTCTAGAGGCAGAGAACCAGGACAGAAGAGCTGCTTTAGGGCCGGAGAACCAGGTGAGCAGAACCGTTGTAGAGCCAGAGAACCAGGTGAGGAAATCCATTGTAGAGCCAGAGAATCAGGTCAGCAGAGCTGCTCTAGAGCCAAAGAACTAGGTCAGCAGAGCCGCTTTAGAGCCAGAGAACCAGGTCAGCAGAGCCGCTGTAGAGCCAGAGAACCAAGTTAGCAGAGCTACTCCAGAGACTGAGAACCAGGTCAACAGAGCCGTTGTAGAGCCAGAGAACAAGGTCAACAAAGCTGATGTAGAGCCACAGAACCAGGTCAGCAGAGCTGCTGTAGAGCCAGAGAACCAGGTCAGCAGAGCTGCTTCAGAGCCAGAGAACCAGTTCAGCAGAGCCGCTCTAGAGCCAGAGAACCAAGTTAGCAGAGCTGCTACAGAGCCAGTGAACCACGTCAGCAGAGCCGCTGTACAGCCAGAGAACAAGGTCAGCAGAGCTGTGGTGAAGCCTGAGAACCAGGTCAGCAAAGCTGCTCTAGAGCCAGAGAACCAGGTCAGCAGAGCTGCTTTAGAGCCAGAGAACCAGGTCAGCAGAGCTGCTTTAGAGCCAGAGAACCAAGTCAGCAGAGCTGCTCCTGAGCCAGAGAACCAGGTCAGTAGAGCTGCTGTAGAGCCAGAGAACCAGGGCAGCAGAGCTGCTTTAGAGCCAGAGAACCAGGTCAACAGAGCCGCTGTAGAGCCAGAGAACCAGGTCAGCAGAGCTGCTGTAGAGCCACAGAACAAGGTCAGCAGAGCTGCTCTACAGCCAAAGAACCAGGTCAGCAGAGCCGTTGTAGAGCCAGAGAAACAGGTCAGCAGATCTGTTGTAGAGCCAAAGAACCAGGTCAGCAGAGCTGCTTTAGAGCCAGAGAACCAGGTCAGCAGAGTAGAGCCGCTGTAGAGCCAGAGAACCAGGTCAGCCGAGCTGCTGTACAGCCAGAGAACAAGGTCAGCAGAGCTGCTCTACAGCCAAAAAAACAGGTCAGCAGAGCCGTTGTACAGCCTGAGAACCAGATCAGCAAAGCAGCTTTAGAGCCAGAGAACCAGGTCAGCAGAGCTGATTTATTTAGAGTCAGAGAACAGGTCAGCAGAGCTGCTCCTGAGCCAGGGAACCAGGTCAGCAGAGATGCTTTAGAGCCAGAGAAACAGGTCAGCAGAGGTGCTCCTGAGCCAGGGAACCAGGTCAGCACAGCTGCTTTAGAGCCAGAGAACCAGGTCAGCAAAGCTGCTCTAGAGCCAGAGAACCAGGTCAGCAGAGCTGCTTTAGAGCCAGAGAACCAGGTCAGCAGAGCTGCTTTAGAGCCAGAGAACCAAGTCAGCAGAGCTGCTCCTGAGCCAGAGAACCAGGTCAGCAGAGCTGCTGTAGAGCCAGAGATCCAGGGCAGCAGAGCTGCTTTAGAGCCAGAGAACCAGGTCAACAGAGCCGCTGTAGAGCCAGAGAACCAGGTCAGCAGAGCTGCTGTAGAGCCAGAGAACCAGGTCAGCAGAGCTGCTGTAGAGCCAGAGAACGAGGTCAGCAGAGCTGCTTAAGAGGGAGAGAACCAGGTCAGCAGAGCCGTTGTAGTGGCAGAGAACCAGGTCAGCAGAGCTGCTGTAGAGTCAGATAGCTGTACAGCCACAGAACAAGGTCAGCAGAGCTGCTCTACAGCCATAGAACCAGATCAGCAGAGCCGTTGTAGAGCAACAGAAACAGGTCAGCAGATCTGCTTCAGAGCCACAGAACCAGGTCAGCAGAGCTGCTTTAGAGCCAGAGAACCAGGTCAGCAGAGCTGCTGTAGAGTCAGATAGCTGTACAGCCACAGAACAAGGTCAGCAGAGCTGCTCTACAGCCAAAGAACCAGATCAGCAGAGCCGTTGTAGAGCAACAGAAACAGGTCAGCAGATCTGCTTCAGAGCCACAGAACCAGGTCAGCACAGCTGCTTTAGAGCCAGAGAACCAGGTCAGCAAAGCTGCTCTAGAGCCAGAGAACCAGGTCAGCAGAGCTGCTTTAGAGCCAGAGAACCAGGTCAGCAGAGCTGCTTTAGAGCCAGAGAACCAAGTCAGCAGAGCTGCTCCTGAGCCAGAGAACCAGGTCAGCAGAGCTGCTGTAGAGCCAGAGAACCAGGGCAGCAGAGCTGCTTTAGAGCCAGAGAACCAGGTCAACAGAGCCGCTGTAGAGCCAGAGAACCAGGTCAGCAGAGCTGCTGTAGAGCCAGAGAACCAGGTCAGCAGAGCTGCTGTAGAGCCAGAGAACGAGGTCAGCAGAGCTGCTTAAGAGGGAGAGAACCAGGTCAGCAGAGCCGTTGTAGTGGCAGAGAACCAGGTCAGCAGAGCTGCTGTAGAGTCAGATAGCTGTACAGCCACAGAACAAGGTCAGCAGAGCTGCTCTACAGCCAAAGAACCAGATCAGCAGAGCCGTTGTAGAGCAACAGAAACAGGTCAGCAGATCTGCTTCAGAGCCACAGAACCAGGTCAGCAGAGCTGCTTTAGAGCCAGGTCAGCAGAGCTGTTGTAGAGTCAGAGAACCAGGTCAGCAGAGCTGCTTTAGAGCCAGAAAACCAGGTCAGCAGAGTAGAGCTGCTGTAGAGCCAGAAAACCAGGTCAGCAGAGCTGATTTAGAGTCAGAGAACAGGTCAGCAGAGCTGCTCCTGAGCCAGGGAACCAGGTCAGCAGAGCTGCTTTAGAGCCAGAGAAACAGGTCAGCAGAGGTGCTCCCGAGCCAGGGAACCAGGTCAGCACAGCTGCTTTAGAGCCGGAGAACCAGGTCAGCAAAGCTGCTTTATAGCCAGAGAACCAGGTCAACAGAGCCGCTTTAGAGCCAGAGAACAAGGTCAGCAGAGCTACTGTAGAGCCAGATAAACCAGGTCAGCAGAGCTGCTTTAGAGTCTGAGAAGCAGGTCAGCAGAGCCATTGTAGAGACGGAGAACCAGGTCAGCAGAGCTGCTTTATAGCCAGAGAACCAGGTCAACAGAGCCGCTGTAGAGCCAGAAAACCAGGTCAGCAGAGCTACTGTAGAGCCAGATAAACCAGGTCAGCAGAGCTGCTTTAGAGACAGAGAACCAGGTCAGCAGAGCCGTTGTAGAGCCAGAGAACCAGGTCAGCAGAGCTGCTCTAGAGGCAGAGAACCAGGACAGAAGATCTGCTTTAGGGCCGGAGAACCAGGTGAGCAGAACCGTTGTAGAGCCAGAGAACCAGGTGAGGAAATCCATTGTAGAGCCAGAGAATCAGGTCAGCAGAGCTGCTCTAGAGCCAAAGAACTAGGTCAGCAGAGCCGCTTTAGAGCCAGAGAACCAGGTCAGCAGAGCCGCTGTAGAGCCAGAGAACCAGGTTAGCAGAGCTGCTCCAGAGACTGAGAACCAGGTCAACAGAGCCGTTGCAGAGCCAGAAATACAGGTCAGCAGAGCCTTTGTAGAGCCAGAGAACCAGGTCAGCAGAGCTGCTCCAGAGACTGAGAACCAGATCAGCAGAGCCGTTGTAGAGCAAGAGAAACAGGTCAGCAGATCTGCTGTAGAGCCAAAGAACCAGGTCAGCAGAGCTGCTTCAGAGCCACAGAACCAGGTCAGCAGAGCTGCTTTAGAGCCAGGTCAGCAGAGCTGTTGTAGAGTCAGAGAACCAGGTCAGCAGAGCTGCTTTAGAGCCAGAAAACCAGGTCAGCAGAGTAGAGCCGCTGTAGAGCCAGAAAACCAGGTCAGCAGAGCTGATTTAGAGTCAGAGAACAGGTCAGCAGAGCTGCTCCTGAGCCAGGGAACCAGGTCAGCAGAGCTGCTTTAGAGCCAGAGAAACAGGTCAGCAGATGTGCTCCTGAGCCAGGGAACCAGGTCAGCACAGCTGCTTTAGAGCCGGAGAACCAGGTCAGCAAAGCTGCTTTATAGCCAGAGAACCAGGTCAACAGAGCCGCTGTAGAGCCAGAGAACCAGGTCAGCAGAGCTACTGTAGAGCCAGATAAACCAGGTCAGCAGAGCTGCTTTAGAGACTGAGAAGCAGGTCAGCAGAGCCATTGTAGAGACGGAGAACCAGGTCAGCAGAGCTGCTTTATAGCCAGAGAACCAGGTCAACAGAGCCGCTGTAGAGCCAGAAAACCAGGTCAGCAGAGCTACTGTAGAGCCAGATAAACCAGGTCAGCAGAGCTGTTGTAGAGCAAGAGAAACAGGTCAGCAGATCTGCTGTAGAGCCAAAGAACCAGGTCAGCAGAGCTGCTTCAGAGCCACAGAACCAGGTCAGCAGAGCTCCTTCAGAGCCAGGTCAGCAGAGCTGTTGTAGAGTCAGAGAACCAGGTCAGCAGAGCTGCTTTAGAGCCAGAAAACCAGGTCAGCAGAGTAGAGCCGCTGTAGAGCCAGAAAACCAGGTCAGCAGACCTGATTTAGAGTCAGAGAACAGGTCAGCAGAGCTGCTCCTGAGCCAGGGAACCAGGTCAGCAGAGCTGCTTTAGAGCCAGAGAAACAGGTCAGCAGAGGTGCTCCCGAGCCAGGGAACCAGGTCAGCACAGCTGCTTTAGAGCCGGAGAACCAGGTCAGCAAAGCTGCTTTATAGCCAGAGAACCAGGTCAACAGAGCCGCTGTAGAGCCAGAGAACCAGGTCAGCAGAGCTACTGTAGAGCCAGATAAACCAGGTCAGCAGAGCTGCTTTAGAGACTGAGAAGCAGGTCAGCAGAGCTGCTTTAGAGCCAGAGAATCAAGTCAGCAGAGCTGCTCCTGAGCCAGAGAACCAGGTCAGCAGAGCTGCTGTAGAGCCAGAGAACCAGGGCAGCAGAGCTGCTTTAGAGCCAGAGAACCAGGTCAACAGAGCCGCTGTAGAGCCAGAGAACCAGGTCAGCAGAGCTGCTGTAGAGCCAGAGAACCAGGTCAGAACAGCTGCTGTAGAGCCAGAGAACGAGGTCAGCAGAGCTGCTTAAGAGGGAGAGAACCAGGTCAGCAGAGCCGTTGTAGTGGCAGAGAACCAGGTCAGCAGAGCTGCTGTAGAGTCAGATAGCTGTACAGCCACAGAACAAGGTCAGCAGAGCTGCTCTACAGCCAAAGAACCAGATCAGCAGAGCCGTTGTAGAGCAAGAGAAACAGGTCAGCAGATCTGCTGTAGAGCCAAAGAACCAGGTCAGCAGAGCTGCTTCAGAGCCACAGAACCAGGTCAGCAGAGCTGCTTTAGAGCCAGGTCAGCAGAGCTGTTGTACAGTCAGAGAACCAGGTCAGCAGAGCTGCTTTAGAGCCAGAAAACCAGGTCAGCAGAGTAGAGCCGCTGTAGAGCCAGAAAACCAGGTCAGCAGAGCTGATTTAGAGTCAGAGAACAGGTCAGCAGAGCTGCTCCTGAGCCAGGGAACCAGGTCAGCAGAGCTGCTTTAGAGCCAGAGAAACAGGTCAGCAGAGGTGCTCCCGAGCCAGGGAACCTGGTCTGCACAGCTGCTTTAGAGCCGGAGAACCAGGTCAGCAAAGCTGCTTTATAGCCAGAGAACCAGGTCAACAGAGCCGCTGTAGAGCCAGAGAACCAGGTCAGCAGAGCTACTGTAGAGCCAGATAAACCAGGTCAGCAGAGCTGCTTTAGAGACTGAGAAGCAGGTCAGCAGAGCCATTGTAGAAACGGAGAACCAGGTCAGCAGAGCTGCTTTATAGCCAGAGAACCAGGTCAACAGAGCCGCTGTAGAGCCAGAAAACCAGGTCAGCAGAGCTACTGTAGAGCCAGATAAACCAGGTCAGCAGAGCTGCTTTAGAGACAGAGAACCAGGTCAGCAGAGCCGTTGTAGAGCCAGAAACCCAGGTCAGCAGAGCTGCTCTAGAGGCAGAGAACCAGGACAGAAGAGCTGCTTTAGGGCCGGAGAACCAGGTGAGCAGAACCGTTGTAGAGCCAGAGAACCAGGTGAGGAAATCCATTGTAGAGCCAGAGAATCAGGTCAGCAGAGCTGCTCTAGAGCCAAAGAACTAGGTCAGCAGAGCCGCTTTAGAGCCAGAGAACCAGGTCAGCAGAGCCGCTGTAGAGCCAGAGAACCAGGTTAGCAGAGCTACTCCAGAGACTGAGAACCAGGTCAACAGAGCCGTTGTAGAGCCAGAGAACAAGGTCAACAAAGCTGATGTAGAGCCACAGAACCAGGTCAGCAGAGCTGCTGTAGAGCCAGAGAACCAGGTCAGCAGAGCTGCTTCAGAGCCAGAGAACCAGTTCAGCAGAGCCGCTCTAGAGCCAGAGAACCAAGTTAGCAGAGCTGCTACAGAGCCAGTGAACCACGTCAGCAGAGCCGCTGTACAGCCAGAGAACAAGGTCAGCAGAGCTGTGGTGAAGCCTGAGAACCAGGTCAGCAAAGCTGCTCTAGAGCCAGAGAACCAGGTCAGCAGAGCTGCTTTAGAGCCAGAGAACCAGGTCAGCAGAGCTGCTTTAGAGCCAGAGAACCAAGTCAGCAGAGCTGCTCCTGAGCCAGAGAACCAGGTCAGTAGAGCTGCTGTAGAGCCAGAGAACCAGGGCAGCAGAGCTGCTTTAGAGCCAGAGAACCAGGTCAACAGAGCCGCTGTAGAGCCAGAGAACCAGGTCAGCAGAGCTGCTGTAGAGCCACAGAACAAGGTCAGCAGAGCTGCTCTACAGCCAAAGAACCAGGTCAGCAGAGCCGTTGTAGAGCCAGAGAAACAGGTCAGCAGATCTGTTGTAGAGCCAAAGAACCAGGTCAGCAGAGCTGCTTTAGAGCCAGAGAACCAGGTCAGCAGAGTAGAGCCGCTGTAGAGCCAGAGAACCAGGTCAGCCGAGCTGCTGTACAGCCAGAGAACAAGGTCAGCAGAGCTGCTCTACAGCCAAAAAAACAGGTCAGCAGAGCCGTTGTACAGCCTGAGAACCAGATCAGCAAAGCAGCTTTAGAGCCAGAGAACCAGGTCAGCAGAGCTGATTTATTTAGAGTCAGAGAACAGGTCAGCAGAGCTGCTCCTGAGCCAGGGAACCAGGTCAGCAGAGATGCTTTAGAGCCAGAGAAACAGGTCAGCAGAGGTGCTCCTGAGCCAGGGAACCAGGTCAGCACAGCTGCTTTAGAGCCAGAGAACCAGGTCAGCAAAGCTGCTCTAGAGCCAGAGAACCAGGTCAGCAGAGCTGCTTTAGAGCCAGAGAACCAGGTCAGCAGAGCTGCTTTAGAGCCAGAGAACCAAGTCAGCAGAGCTGCTCCTGAGCCAGAGAACCAGGTCAGCAGAGCTGCTGTAGAGCCAGAGAACCAGGGCAGCAGAGCTGCTTTAGAGCCAGAGAACCAGGTCAACAGAGCCGCTGTAGAGCCAGAGAACCAGGTCAGCAGAGCTGCTGTAGAGCCAGAGAACCAGGTCAGCAGAGCTGCTGTAGAGCCAGAGAACGAGGTCAGCAGAGCTGCTTAAGAGGGAGAGAACCAGGTCAGCAGAGCCGTTGTAGTGGCAGAGAACCAGGTCAGCAGAGCTGCTGTAGAGTCAGATAGCTGTACAGCCACAGAACAAGGTCAGCAGAGCTGCTCTACAGCCATAGAACCAGATCAGCAGAGCCGTTGTAGAGCAACAGAAACAGGTCAGCAGATCTGCTTCAGAGCCACAGAACCAGGTCAGCAGAGCTGCTTTAGAGCCAGAGAACCAGGTCAGCAGAGCTGCTGTAGAGTCAGATAGCTGTACAGCCACAGAACAAGGTCAGCAGAGCTGCTCTACAGCCAAAGAACCAGATCAGCAGAGCCGTTGTAGAGCAACAGAAACAGGTCAGCAGATCTGCTTCAGAGCCACAGAACCAGGTCAGCACAGCTGCTTTAGAGCCAGAGAACCAGGTCAGCAAAGCTGCTCTAGAGCCAGAGAACCAGGTCAGCAGAGCTGCTTTAGAGCCAGAGAACCAGGTCAGCAGAGCTGCTTTAGAGCCAGAGAACCAAGTCAGCAGAGCTGCTCCTGAGCCAGAGAACCAGGTCAGCAGAGCTGCTGTAGAGCCAGAGAACCAGGGCAGCAGAGCTGCTTTAGAGCCAGAGAACCAGGTCAACAGAGCCGCTGTAGAGCCAGAGAACCAGGTCAGCAGAGCTGCTGTAGAGCCAGAGAACCAGGTCAGCAGAGCTGCTGTAGAGCCAGAGAACGAGGTCAGCAGAGCTGCTTAAGAGGGAGAGAACCAGGTCAGCAGAGCCGTTGTAGTGGCAGAGAACCAGGTCAGCAGAGCTGCTGTAGAGTCAGATAGCTGTACAGCCACAGAACAAGGTCAGCAGAGCTGCTCTACAGCCAAAGAACCAGATCAGCAGAGCCGTTGTAGAGCAACAGAAACAGGTCAGCAGATCTGCTTCAGAGCCACAGAACCAGGTCAGCAGAGCTGCTTTAGAGCCAGGTCAGCAGAGCTGTTGTAGAGTCAGAGAACCAGGTCAGCAGAGCTGCTTTAGAGCCGGAAAACCAGGTCAGCAGAGTAGAGCTGCTGTAGAGCCAGAAAACCAGGTCAGCAGAGCTGATTTAGAGTCAGAGAACAGGTCAGCAGAGCTGCTCCTGAGCCAGGGAACCAGGTCAGCAGAGCTGCTTTAGAGCCAGAGAAACAGGTCAGCAGAGGTGCTCCCGAGCCAGGGAACCAGGTCAGCACAGCTGCTTTAGAGCCGGAGAACCAGGTCAGCAAAGCTGCTTTATAGCCAGAGAACCAGGTCAACAGAGCCGCTTTAGAGCCAGAGAACAAGGTCAGCAGAGCTACTGTAGAGCCAGATAAACCAGGTCAGCAGAGCTGCTTTAGAGTCTGAGAAGCAGGTCAGCAGAGCCATTGTAGAGACGGAGAACCAGGTCAGCAGAGCTGCTTTATAGCCAGAGAACCAGGTCAACAGAGCCGCTGTAGAGCCAGAAAACCAGGTCAGCAGAGCTACTGTAGAGCCAGATAAACCAGGTCAGCAGAGCTGCTTTAGAGACAGAGAACCAGGTCAGCAGAGCCGTTGTAGAGCCAGAGAACCAGGTCAGCAGAGCTGCTCTAGAGGCAGAGAACCAGGACAGAAGATCTGCTTTAGGGCCGGAGAACCAGGTGAGCAGAACCGTTGTAGAGCCAGAGAACCAGGTGAGGAAATCCATTGTAGAGCCAGAGAATCAGGTCAGCAGAGCTGCTCTAGAGCCAAAGAACTAGGTCAGCAGAGCCGCTTTAGAGCCAGAGAACCAGGTCAGCAGAGCCGCTGTAGAGCCAGAGAACCAGGTTAGCAGAGCTGCTCCAGAGACTGAGAACCAGGTCAACAGAGCCGTTGCAGAGCCAGAAATACAGGTCAGCAGAGCCTTTGTAGAGCCAGAGAACCAGGTCAGCAGAGCTGCTCCAGAGACTGAGAACCAGATCAGCAGAGCCGTTGTAGAGCAAGAGAAACAGGTCAGCAGATCTGCTGTAGAGCCAAAGAACCAGGTCAGCAGAGCTGCTTCAGAGCCACAGAACCAGGTCAGCAGAGCTGCTTTAGAGCCAGGTCAGCAGAGCTGTTGTAGAGTCAGAGAACCAGGTCAGCAGAGCTGCTTTAGAGCCAGAAAACCAGGTCAGCAGAGTAGAGCCGCTGTAGAGCCAGAAAACCAGGTCAGCAGAGCTGATTTAGAGTCAGAGAACAGGTCAGCAGAGCTGCTCCTGAGCCAGGGAACCAGGTCAGCAGAGCTGCTTTAGAGCCAGAGAAACAGGTCAGCAGATGTGCTCCTGAGCCAGGGAACCAGGTCAGCACAGCTGCTTTAGAGCCGGAGAACCAGGTCAGCAAAGCTGCTTTATAGCCAGAGAACCAGGTCAACAGAGCCGCTGTAGAGCCAGAGAACCAGGTCAGCAGAGCTACTGTAGAGCCAGATAAACCAGGTCAGCAGAGCTGCTTTAGAGACTGAGAAGCAGGTCAGCAGAGCCATTGTAGAGACGGAGAACCAGGTCAGCAGAGCTGCTTTATAGCCAGAGAACCAGGTCAACAGAGCCGCTGTAGAGCCAGAAAACCAGGTCAGCAGAGCTACTGTAGAGCCAGATAAACCAGGTCAGCAGAGCTGCTTTAGAGACAGAGAACCAGGTCAGCAGAGCCGTTGTAGAGCCAGAGAACCAGGTCAGCAGAGCTGCTCTAGAGGCAGAGAACCAGGACAGAAGAGCTGCTATAGGGCCGGAGAACCAGGTGAGCAGAACCGTTGTAGAGCCAGAGAACCAGGTGAGGAAATCCATTGTAGAGCCAGAGAATCAGGTCAGCAGAGCTGCTCTAGAGCCAAAGAACTAGGTCAGCAGAGCCGCTTTAGAGCCAGAGAACCAGGTCAGCAGAGCCGCTGTAGAGCCAGAGAACCAGGTTAGCAGAGCTGCTCCAGAGACTGAGAACCAGGTCAACAGAGCCGTTGCAGAGCCAGAAAAACAGGTCAGCAGAGCCTTTGTAGAGCCAGAGAACCAGGTCAGCAGAGCTGCTCCAGAGACTGAGAACCAGGTCAACAGAGCCGTTGTAGAGCCAGAGAACGAGGTCAACAGAGCTGATGTAGAGCCACTGAACCAGATCAGCAGAGCTGCTGTAGAGCCAGAGAACCAGGTCAGCACAGCTGCTTCAGAGCCAGAGAACCAGGTCAGCAGAGCCGCTCTAGAGCCAGAGAACCAGGTTAGCAGAGCTGCTACAGAGCCAGGGAACCAGCTCAGCAGAGCCGCTGTACAGCCAGAGAACCAGGTCAGCCGAGCTGCTGTACAGCCAGAGAACAAGGTCAGCAGAGCTGCTCTACAGCCAAAGAACCAGGTCAGCAGAGCTGTGGTGAAGCCTGAGAACCAGGTCAGCAAAGCTGCTCTAGAGCCAGAGAACCAGGTCAGCAGAGCTGCTTTAGAGCCAGAGAACCAGGTCAGCAGAGCTGCTTTAGAGCCAGAGAACCAAGTCAGCAGAGCTGCTCCTGAGCAGCAGAGCTGCTGTAGAGCCAGAGAATCAGGGCAGCAGAGCTGCTTTAGAGCCAGAGAACCAGGTCAACCGAACCGCTGTAGAGCTAGAGAACCAGGTCAGCAGAGCTGCTGTAGAGCCAGAGAACCAGGTCAGAACAGCTTCTGTAGAGCCAGAGAACGAGGTCAGCAGAGCTGCTTTAGAGGGAGAGAACCAGGTCAGCGGAGCCGTTGTAGAGGCAGAGAACCAGGTCAGCAGAGCTGCTGTAGAGTCAGAAAGCTGTACAGCCACAGAACAAGGTCAGCAGAGCTGCTCTACAGCCAAAGAACCAGATCAGCAGAGCCGTTGTAGAGCCAGAGAACCAGGTCAGCAGATCTGCTGTAGAGCCAGAGAACCAGGTCAGCAGATCTGCTTCAGAGCCACAGAACCAGGTCAGCAGAGCTGCTTCAGAGCCAGGTCAGCAGAGCTGTTGTAGAGTCAGAGAACCAGGTCAGCAGAGCTGCTTTAGAGCCAAAAAAACAGGTCAGCAGATCCGTTGTACAGCCTGAGAACCAGATCAGCAAAGCTGCTTTAGAGCCGGAGAACCAGGTCAGCAGAGCTGATTTAGAGCCAGAGAACAGGTCAGCAGAGCTGCTCCTGAGCCAGGGAACCAGGTCAGCAGAGCTGCTTTAGAGCCAGAGAAACAGGTCAGCAGAGGTGCTCCTGAGCCAGGGAACCAGGTCAGCACAGCTGCCTTAGAGCCGGAGAACCAGGTCAGCAGAGCCGTTGTAGAGACGGAGAACCAGGTCAGCAGAGCTGCTTTATAGCCAGAGAACCAGGTCAACAGAGCCGCTGTAGAGCCAGAGAACCAGGTCAGCAGAGCTACTGTAGAGCCAGATAAACCAGGTCAGCAGAGCTGCTTTAGAGACAGAGAACCAGGTCAGCAGAGCCGTTGTAGAGCCAGAGAACCAGGTCAGCAGAGCTGCTCTAGAGGCAGAGAACCAGGACAGGAGAGCTGCTTTAGGGCCGGAGAACCAGGTGAGCAGAACCGTTGTAGATCCAGAGAAGCAGGTCAGTAGAGCTACTGTAGAGCCAGAGAACCAGGTGAGGAAAGCCATTGTAGATCCAGAGAATCAGGTCAGCAGAGCTGCTCTAGAGCCAAAGAACTAGGTAAGCAGAGCAGCTCTAGAGCCAGAAAACCAGGACAGCAGAGCCGCTCTAGAGCCAGAGAACCAGGTCAGCAGAGCCGTTGTAGAGCCAGAGAACCAGGGAAGCAGAGGTGCTGTAGAGCCAAAGAACCGGGTCAGCAGAGCTGCTTTTGAGCCACAGAACCAGGTCACCAGAGCTGCTATAGAGCCACAGAACCAGGTCAGCAGAGCTGCTGTAGAGCCAGAGAACCAGGTCAGCAGAGCTGCTTTAGAGCCAGAGAACTAGGTCAACAGAGTCGCTGTAGAGCCAGAGAACCAGGTCACCAGAGCTGCTGTACAGCCAGAGAACCAGGTCAGCAGAGCTGCTTTACAGCCAGAGAACAAGGTCAGCAGAGCTGCTCTACAGCCAAAGAACCAGGTCAGCAGAGCCGTTGTACAGCCTGAGAACCAGTTCAGTAGAGCTGCTTTAGAGCCAGAGAACCAGGTCAAAAGAGCCGCTGTAGAGCCAGAGAACCAGGTCAGCAGAGCTACTGTAGAGCCAGAGAAACCATGTCAGCAGAGCTGCTTTAGAGGGAGAGAGCCAGTTCAGCAGAGCCGTTGTAGAGCCAGAGAACCAGGTCAGCAGAGCTGCTGTAGAGCCAAAGAACTAGGTCAGGAGAGCTGCTGTAGAGCCAGAGAACCAGGTCAGCAGAGCCGCTCTAGAGCCAGAGAACCAGGTCAGCAGAGCTGCTTTAGAGCCAGAGAACCAGGTCAGCAGAACAGCTGTAGAGCCAGAGAACCAGGTCAGCAGAGCTACTTTAGAGCCAAAGAACCAGGTCAGCAGAGCTGCTCCAGAGACTGAGAACCATGTCAATAGAGCCATTGTAGAGCCAGAGAGCCAGGTTAGCAGAGCTGTTGTAGAGCCAGAGAACCTGGTCAGCAGAGCGCTGTAGAGCCACAGAACTAGGTCAGCAGAGCTGTTTTAGAGACACAGAAACAGGTCAGAAGAGCTGCTGTAGAGCCAGAGAACCAGGTGAGCAGAGCTGCTGTAGAGCCAGAGAACCAGGTCAGCAGAGTCGCTGTAGAGCCAGAGAACCAGGTCAGCAGAGTCGCTGTAGAGCCAGAGAACCAGGTCAGCAGAGCTGCTTTAGAGCCAGAGAACCATGTCAGCAGAGCCATTGTAGAGCCAGAGACCCAGGTCAGCAGAGCTGCTGTAAACCCAGAGAACCAGGTCAGCAGAGCCGCTGTAGAGCCAGTGAACCAGGTCAGCAGAGCTGATTTAGAGCCAGAGAAACAGGTCAGCAGAGCAGCTCCTGAGCCAGGGAACCAGGTCAGCAGAGCTGCTTTAGAGCCAGAGAACCAGGTCAGCAGAGCCGCTGTAGAGCCAGAGAACCAGGTCAGCAGAGCTGCTCCAGAGACTGAGAACCAGGTCAACAGAGCCGTTGTAGAGCCAGAAAACCAGGTCAGCAGAGCCGTTGTAGAGCCAGAGAACCAGGTCAGCAGAGCTGCTCCAGAGACTGAGAACCAGGTCAACAGAGCCGGTGTAGAGCCAGAGAACCAGGTCAACAGAGCTGATGTAGAGCCACAGAACCAGGTCAGCAGAGCTGCTGTAGAGCCAGAGAACCAGGTCAGCAGAGCTGCTTCAGAGCCAGAGAACCAGTTCAGCAGAGCTGCTCTAGAGCCAGAGAACCAGGTTAGCAGAGCTGCTACAGAGCCAGAGAACCAGGTCAGCAGAGCCGCTGTACAGCCAGAGAACCAGGTCAGCCGAGCTGCTGTACAGCCAGAGAACAAGGTCAGCAAAGCTGCTCTAGAGCCAGAGAACCAGGTCAGCAGAGCTGCTTTAGAGCCAGAGAACCAGGTCAGCAGAGCTGCTTTAGAGCCAGAGAACCAAGTCAGCAGAGCTGCTCCTGAGCCAGAGAACCAGGTCAGTAGAGCTGCTGTAGAGCCAGAGAACCAGGGCAGCAGAGCTGCTTTAGAGCCAGAGAACCAGGTCAACAGAGCCGCTGTAGAGCCAGAGAACCAGGTCAGCAGAGCTGCTCTACAGCCAAAGAACCAGGTCAGCAGATCTGTTGTAGAGCCAAAGAACCAGGTCAGCAGAGCTGCTTCAGAGCCACAGAACCAGGTCAGCAGAGCTGCTTCAGAGCCAGGTCAGCAGAGCTGTAGTAGAGTCAGAGAACCAGGTCAGCAGAGCTGCTTTAGAGCCAGAGAACCAGGTCAGCAGAGTAGAGCCGCAGTAGAGCCAGAGAACCAGGTCAGCCGAGCTGCTCTACAGCCAGAGAACAAGGTCAGCAGAGCTGCTCTACAACCAAAAAACCAGGTCAGCAGAGCCGATGTACAGCCTGAGGACCAGATCAGCAAAGCTGCTTTAGAGCCAGAGAACCAGGTCAGCAGAGCTGATTTAGAGTCAGAGAACAGGTCAGCAGAGCTCCTCCTGAGCCAGGGAACCAGGTCAGCAGAGCTGCTTTAGAGCCAGAGAAACAGGTCAGCAGAGGTGCTCCTGAGCCAGGGAACCAGGTCAGCACAGCTGCTTTAGAGCCAGAGAACCAGGTCAGCAGAGCTGCTGTAGAGCCGGAGAACCAGGTCAGCAGAGCTGCTTTATAGCCAGAGGACCAGGTCAGCAAAGCTGCTCTGGAGCCAGAGATCCAGGTCAGCAGAGCTGCTTTAGAGCCAGAGAACCAGGTCAGCAGAGCTGCTTTAGAGCCAAAGAACCAAGTCAGCAGAGCTGCTCCTGTGCCAGAGAACCAGGTCAGCAGAGCTGCTGTAGAGCCAGAGAACCAGGGCAGCAGAGCTGCTTTAGAGCCAGAGAACCAGGTCAACAGAGCCGCTGTAGAGCCAGAGAACCAGGTCAGCAGAGCTGCTGTAGAGCCAGAGAACCAGGTCAGAACAGCTGCTGTAGAGCCAGAGAACGAGGTCAGCAGAGCTGCTTTAGAGGGAGAGAACCAGGTCAGCAGAGCCGTTGTAGAGGCAGAGAACCAGGTCAGCAGAGCTGCTGTAGAGTCAGAAAGCTGTACAGCCACAGAACAAGGTCAGCAGAGCTGCTCTACATCCAAAGAACCTGATCAGCAGAGCCGTTGTAGAGCCAGAGAACCAGGTCAGCAGATCTGCTGTAGAGCCAACGAACCAGGTCAGCAGAGCTGCTTCAGAGCTACAGAACCAGGTCAGCAGAGCTGCTTCAGAGCCAGGTCAGCAGAGCTGTTGTAGAGTCAGAGAACCAGGTCAGCAGAGCTGCTTTAGAGCCAGAGAACCAGGTCAGCAGAGTAGAGCCGCAGTAGAGCCAGAGAACCAGGTCAGCCGAGCTGCTCTACAGCCAGAGAACAAGGTCAGCAGAGCTGCTCTACAGCCAAAAAACCAGGTCAGCAGAGCCGATGTACAGCCTGAGGACCAGATCAGCAAAGCTGCTTTAGAGCCAGAGAACCAGGTCAGCAGAGCTGATTTAGAGTCAGAGAACAGGTCAGCAGAGCTCCTCCTGAGCCAGGGAACCAGGTCAGCAGAGCTGCTTTAGAGCCAGAGAAACAGGTCAGCAGAGGTGCTCCTGAGCCAGGGAACCAGGTCAGCACAGCTGCTTTAGAGCCAGAGAACCAGGTCAGCAGAGCTGCTGTAGAGCCGGAGAACCAGGTCAGCGGAGCTGCTTTATAGCCAGAGGACCAGGTCAGCAAAGCTGCTCTGGAGCCAGAGATCCAGGTCAGCAGAGCTGCTTTAGAGCCAGAGAAGCAGGTCAGCAGAGCTGCTTTAGAGCCAAAGACCAAGTCAGCAGAGCTGCTCCTGTGCCAGAGAACCAGGTCAGCAGAGCTGCTGTAGAGCCAGAGAACCAGGGCAGCAGAGCTGCTTTAGAGCCAGAGAACCAGGTCAGCAGAGCCGCTGTAGAGCCAGAGAACCAGGTCAGCAGAGCTGCTGTAGAGCCAGAGAACCAGGTCAGAACAGCTGCTGTAGAGCCAGAGAACGAGGTCAGCAGAGCTGCTTTAGAGGGAGAGAACCAGGTCAGCAGAGCCGTTGTAGAGGCAGAGAACCAGGTCAGCAGAGCTGCTGTAGAGTCAGAAAGCTGTACAGCCACAGAACAAGGTCAGCAGAGCTGCTCTACAGCCAAAAAACCAGGTCAGCAGAGCCATTGTACAGCCTGAGAACCAGATCAGCAAAGCTGCTTTAGAGCCAGAGAACCAGGTCAGCAGAGCTGATTTAGAGCCAGAGAACAGGTCAGTGGAGCTGCTCCTGAGCCAGGGAACCAGGTCAGCAGAGCTGCTTTAGAGCCAGAGAAACAGGTCAGCAGAGGTGCTCCTGAGCCAGGGAACCAGGTCAGCACAGCTGCTTTAGAGCCGGAGAACCAGGTCAGCAGAGCTGCTTTATAGCCAGAGAACCAGGTCAACAGAGCCGCTGTAGAGCCAGAGAACCAGGTCAGCAGAGCTACTGTAGAGCCAGATAAACCAGGTCAGCAGAGCTGCTTTAGAGACAGAGAAGCAGGTCAGCAGAGCCGTTGTAGAGACGGAGAACCAGGTCAGCAGAGCTGCTTTATAGCCAGAGAACCAGGTCAACAGAGCCGCTGTAGAGCCAGAAAACCAGGTCAGCAGAGCTACTGTAGAACCAGATAAACCAGGTCAGCAGAGCTGCTTTAGAGACAGAGAACCAGGTCAGCAGAGCCGTTGTAGAGCCAGAGAACCAGGTCAGCAGAGCTGCTCTAGAGGCAGAGAACCAAGACAGAAGAGCTGCTTTAGGGCCGGAGAACCAGGGGAGCAGAACCGTTGTAGAGCCAGAGAACCAGGTCAGTAGAGCTGCTGTAGAGCCAGAGAACTATGTGAGGAAAGCCACTGTAGAGCCAGAGAATCAGGTCAGCAGAGCTGCTCTAGAGCCAGGGAACCAGGTCAGCACAGCTGCTTTAGAGCCAGAGAACCAGGTCAGCAGAGCTGCTGTAGAGCCGGAGAACTAGGTCAGCAGAGCTGCTTTATAGCCAGAGGACCAGGTCAGCAAAGCTGCTCTGGAGCCAGAGATCCAGGTCAGCAGAGCTGCTTTAGAGCCAGAGAACCAGGTCAGCAGAGCTGCTTTAGAGCCAAAGAACCAAGTCAGCAGAGCTGCTCCTGAGCCAGAGAACCAGGTCAGCAGAGCTGCTGTAGAGCCAGAGAACCAGGGCAGCAGAGCTGCTTTAGAGCCAGAGAACCAGGTCAACAGAGCCGCTGTAGAGCCAGAGAACCAGGTCAGCAGAGCTGCTGTAGAGCCAGAGAACCAGGTCAGCAGAGCTGCTGTAGAGTCAGAAAGCTGTACAGCCACAGAACAAGGTCAGCAGAGCTGCTCTACAGCCAAAAAACCAGGTCAGCAGAGCCATTGTACAGCCTGAGAACCAGATCAGCAAAGCTGCTTTAGAGCCAGAGAACCAGGTCAGCAGAGCTGATTTAGAGCCAGAGAACCAGGTCAGCAGAACTGCTGTAGAGCCAGAGAACCAGGTGTAGGAGAGTAGGATCTGCACTTGTGTTGCCCCCACTTTTTTTCTGATGTATACACTGGTTTCTGGCTATAGTCTGGCTGGGTCCCTGCTAATCAGGGCCCCAGTCTAACTGATCTCTCTAAACAACTTGGTGTGCATATTAGATGCACCAGTGATTGGATACTGTGGTACCTTATGAGCCCCTAGTATATGGTACCTTAGGTACCTGGGGCATTGGTACTTCACAGGCCTACCAGGGGCTGCAGCATGTATTATGCCACCCCTGGGAAGCACTCACAATCTGACACCACAGGCCTTCTACTGCAGCCTGTGTGAGGTAGTATTAGCACTCCTCACTGAGGTATAGGTTCCTATATCTCACCATACACACACATACAAACCTATCAGTCACCCCTATGGTAGGCCCTATCAATCCCAAGGGCAGGGTGCTTGGTTTGCTATGTGAGGGGATGCTTCTCCCTGAGCAGGACCCCTCTGCAGCTGGCAGAGTCTATTCTCTGCTGCTGTTTGTGGATGCGGTTAAACTATATACTCTTAAGTGCATTATAACCTCGCGGTAAATGCTAACTTTGGAATGACTGCATCAAAACATGTTGTGTTTGGTGTCAAACAACTTGGAATCCTACCCCCACACCAGTAACTGGTGTGGGAGTAGGATCCCACCCTTCTAGAGGGGACGACATGTACACACTGTACTACACGGTAGAAATCATCTAGAGCCCTGGCATCACAAAATGGATGCCACCAGCACAGACACCTGGCTGCCCTCCTGCTGCTGCCCGAAACTCGCAGTGGAGGGAGCTCAACAAAGGGTTTCCTGTCACAGGGAGGTGTCACCACCTCCCAGACAGGATTTAGTGTATTGGAGCTGGGTGGGTGCACTCTTAGAGTGCTTTGAAGTCCTGACCTGGGGGAGCAGTAGGCTCCTCTGTGCATATGCCTCTCAAACCGGTTCAGGGGCTACCTGCCCCTGCTCTGGCACGAAACTGGACAAAGGGAAGTGGGTGTAACGTCCCACTACCCTGACCCTCCTAGAGGAGTGGCCATAGAGCTAGTCCCTCCCATCTTTTCACTATAAGATACCACACATTGCCAATGCAATTTAGATTACACCTGGACAACGCTCTTCGAAGAAGAATCCTGGCCTTTCAACGTTCTACTATCTCTAGAAGACCGAAGGATCTCCCTTGGAATCAAGGAGTGACTCCCCTGCTTGGCAGGCACCAAAACTACTGAACTACGGTTGCAAATGTTACCGCTCCCGCTGGAGCCCGAAGTCCCTGCACCCCCTGAAGTGGATTTCCTGACCTCCCAACGGCCATTTTGAGTCCCCAGCGAAGCTGTGGCATCTGGACCCCATGAGTGACGAGGAACAGCAATACCAGGGAACCGTGCACTGATTTCGAGTGCAAGCCCTAAACTACGTCCAACGAAGTTGTGCTTTGGACCACTTGTTGTCCAAGTCCCGAGCAGGTCTAGTACTGAAGATCAGTGGCCTACCTTGTCCCGAGTGACCGTGGGCTGTTGGTGAACTTTTCCTGCAAAGGCGTCTTTGCGGTTGCTTGCCCGTTGGCTAGTGACTCTCCAGAAGACTTCCACATCACCTTCAAGGGCTCGCCTGGTTGCTCTGGGCCTGCCCTCACTTATCCTTGCTGGGTAAGTCCATCAGACCTTGCTGGTCTGCTCCATCAACAATCTTCCATCCACACGAGACTTGCAGTTGCCAAGGCTTGTTGGCTCCAAACCGAGTGCCGACACCGTCAACAGCTGCAGACGTCGTGGTACCCTCGGAATCCAGCTGCTGGTCTTCATCGATCCCTCCTGGTCCTCGTGGGCGAAGAGACAAAATGACATCAGCGACCTGAAGAGACGCGACAGCTGTGGTCATCCATCTTGCTGGCCACCGGTCACTGGCAAGTGACTTTGAACTCTGTCCCCTCAATTTCTAGGTCTCCTGCAACTCCAATCCATCTTCGGATTCCAGCGGACACTTCTCTCGACGACACAAGCAGCAAGTCTTCAGCGATCTCCATTGAAAACAGCATCGCGACCCGACACCAAAGGACACGTATGCACCCGGCTTCCCTGGGTGAGGTAACTCTTGCATTACGGTGCCCAAGTGTGCATTGGCTCTCGAAGTACTTACCCTGTAAGTTGTTTGCTTGTTGTCCACTCCGAAGTGCCCTAGAACTGTAAAATACAAACCGAGACATTTGCCATTGAAACGCATTGAAAACCCGCGTGTGTGTTTAGACAATGCACGCGTCTTCTGTGGGCTGATTACTTACCTGCTAACACTGCAGAAGTGAAGCCCCAGCGATTCCCAAGGCCCTAGGCCTCTTCATACTGCAAGTGGAGTTTGTTAAACCACTATTTTAGTATATGGTCTGGTACGCCCCTAGGGCTACAGCCATATTTGTGCTTCATTTATTGAGAACTGTTGATCTTTTGAATGTTTACCTGGCTCTAATCTCATAAAGAGATTAGTAGAGTATATTTAGAAATAAATACGTATATATTTGATAGATATACCTGTGTGGTGTCTTTTCATTTGGTAATTCAAGAGATTATAAGGTAAAACAAGCTGCTTTACATTCCTCAGAGACTTAGCCTGAAGGCTGCTCTCCACAGCTACCACTAGGATAGATTTCTTTAAAAGGTTGTCTTTAAACCTATCTACCAAGAGTCGAATTGGACTGGTGCAAGATGGCCACTATAACTAGTGACCAGCATATGCCAGACCAACTTCTCACATTGGTGGGCAGCGTGTGGGAATCCAGCTTGCCATTGTTTTACCAGAAAATCTCTATTTGAATTACTAACTGAAAACCACTTAAGGTACTCAAGGTACATATAAAGTCAAGCTAGTATCAATAAGTTCTACTGAACTTAGAGCTGTTCGTGAAGGGACAAGCACACCCTTGCTACAGCTCAAGCTAGGATCAGTAGGCCTCAACTAGTGTAGGTAGTACAACACTGCACAACACTAGTATGTCCCACCATGGTGGAGCCAGTGGGTCCACCCCATCTCAGTACAAAGATATAGCCTACACTGAACTGAAGGCCTTATGCTTTGAAAGAAATCTGAGGGTGGGCAGGAGTCCCTCATCACAACACCTGATAGATCTGTTAGTAGCAGATGACCTGAGACAAGCTCTAGGAGCTAGTGGGTCTGCATCAGGGGGTGGGTCACACATAGTCTCTGGGTCTGATGATGACAATCAGGATGACCTGGACTCTGTGGGTGAAGGGCCAGCCCCAGAAGGGTCTGAAGAGAATAGAGGAAATCTCCCTAAGAGAGCTGACAGAGTGGGAGACAGGCCTAGGTCCCTCTCAAGGGACTCTGACAGGTCATATCACTCTGGAAGAGAATCTATTCCACAGAGGAACTCCAACTTTCCCAGGGAGACCTCCTCTGAAAGAAGGTTCATGATGCTCCAGTATGAGGAAGCTAGGCTTGCCCTCAGAACCAAGCAATTGGCCTTAGATAGGGAAGCCTTCGAGCTCCAAAGAGCTTCAAAGAAGGAGGGGTTAGATGCCCCTGGTGGCAGCAACAGTGTCCCTAGAGGCAGAGATTACATGCCAGATCATAGGAACCTGTCCAAGGTTGTTCCTCCCTACCAGAGTGGGGATGATATCCACAAATGGATAACTGCTATGGAGAGGGCCTGTAAAGTTCAACAGGTCCCCCAGAAACAGTGGGCAGCAATCTTGTGGCTTTCCTTTTCAGACAAAGGGAGAGACAAGCTCCTCACTGTTAGAGAAGAGGATGCTAATGATTATGAAGCCCTGAAGAGTGCTTTGATAGATGGGTTTGGCTTAACCACTGAACAGTACAGGTTGAAGTTCAGAGACACCCAGAAAGCACAGACTCAGGATTGGATTGACTTTGTTGATTGTGCAACCAAGGCTCTAGAAGGTTGGCTGGTGGGTAGTAGAGTAACTGATTTTAAAGGATTGTATAATCTTATAATGAGAGAACAGATCCTTAATAATTGCCAGAACCAGTTGTTGCATCAGTACCTGGTGGACTCTGATCTGACCTCTCCCCAAGAATTGGGAAAGAAGGCAGATAAATGGGTCAGAACCAGGGTGAGGCAGAAAAACCAGAACCAAGGTGGTGACACTAAGAAGCAAGATCCTAAAGGCTCAGATAAGGGTGGGGATAAATCTAAAGATCAGAAGTCTTCACAAGGGCCCCAAAAATCTGCATCTGGTGGGGAGTCACAATCTGCAAAGGGAAAAGGCCAAAAGAAGCCCTGGTGCAAATTCTGTAAACAGAAAGGGCACTGGACTTCTGACTGTACAAAGTCCAAAGACCAGACCACCACCACTCCAGCCCCTAAGGCAACTGTTCCCCCTAGTGCAGCAAGTGGTGGAGGTAATACTCAGAATAAGGGTGTAGTAGGGTTGACCCTGGGTTCTGATGTGGACTCTGGCCTAGGCAGAGTACCAACACAGGCAATGCTAGTTTGTGAGGAAGACCTTGATATGTCCTTCCTAGTGAGCCCCAGTAATCTGGGCAAATACAAACAGCAGCCTATCATAAATGGCAAACAGGCTTTGGCATTTAGGGACACAGGTGCTAGTGTCACCATGGTGGCAGAGGACCTAGTGGACCCTACACAGATCATCCTGGGTGAAATGTACCAGGTAACCAATGCAAGCAACACCAGGACCAACCATAGCCTGGCTGTTGTGAATTTCTCCTGGGGAGGGGTAACTGGCCTCAAAAAGGTAGTAGTCAGTGCAGACCTCCCTGTCGAATGTTTGTTGGGCAATGATCTAGAGACTTCAGCCTGGTCTGAAGTAGAATTATGGACTCATGCTGAGATGTTGGGCATACCTGCAGAGGTATTTGCTGTGACCAGGTCACAAGCCAAAATGCATAAAGCTGAACCAGCTCTGGATCCTGAAACTATGGACCAGGTGCTACCCAAGAGGAAGAACAGTAGGGTTAAGGCTGGGGTTCCCCTCTGTCTCAGATCTCAGATTCCCCTCCTGAGGGAGGAGAAGCAGAGCCTGTAGAAGGAACTGCCCCAGAGGAACTTGAGCCTGGTCAGGTTGAGTTCTTGGGGGCAGGGGGCCCTTCCAGGGAAGATCTGAGCAAAGAGCAACAGTGCTGCTCCACTCTTGAACCCCTCAGACAGCTGGCTGCTGCTGAGGCTGCTGGGAGTGCTAGTGGGTCCCATAAGGTTTATTGGGATGAGGGGCTCCTATATTCTGAGGCTAGAGATCCTACCCCTGGAGCCACCAGGAGGCTGGTAATTCCTCAGAAGTTTAGGGGGTTCCTCTTGATCCTAGCACATGATATCCCATTGGCAGGTCACTTGGGCCAAAACAAGACCTGGGACAGGCTTGTACCACATTTTCATTGGCCACACATGTCTGAAGACACAAAGGAGTTTTGTCGCTCCTGTGTCACTTGTCAAGCCAGTGGCAAGACAGGTGGCACCACAAAGGCCCTCCTGATACCACTACCTGTGGTGGGGGTTCCCTTTAAAAGGGTAGGGATTGACATTGTCGGTCCCCTTGACCCACCAACAGCATCTGGGCACAGATTTATACTGGTGGTAGTGGATCATGCCACCAGGTATCCAGAAGCTATACCCCTAAGGACTACCACAGCTCCTGTGGTAGCAAGAGCCCTCATTGGAGTCTTCTCCAGGGTGGGTTTTCCAAAGGAGGTCATCTCTGACAGAGGTTCTAACTTTATGTCAGGATATCTAACTGCAATGTGGAAGGAGTGTGGTGTAAACTACAAATTCACTACTCCCTATCACCCACAATGCAATGGGTTAGTTGAGAGATTCAACAAAACCCTAAAGGGAATGATTAAAGGACTCCCAGAGAAGCTTAGGCGAGAATGGGACCTTTTACTTCCCTGCCTTCTGTTTGCATACAGGGAGGTTCCTCAGAAGGGGGTTGGCTACAGCCCTTTTGAACTTCTGTTTGGGCACCCTGTTAGAGGACCATTATGTCTGGTGAAAGAGGGATGGGAGTTACCTCTCAAACCTCCCAAACAAGATGTAGTGGACTATGTACTTGGTCTCCGCTCCAGGATGGCTGAGTACATGAAGAAGGCCTGTAAAAACCTTGAGGCAAGCCAAGAACTCCAAAAAGCTTGGCATGACCAAAAGGCTGTCTTGACTGTTTACCAGCCAGGCCAGAAAGTGTGGGTGTTGGAGCCTGTGGCCCCAGCAGCTCTCCAGGACAAATGGAGTGGCCCCCATACAATTGTTGAAAAGAAGGGAGAGGCCACCTACTTGGTAGACCTTGGCACTCCCAGGAGCCCCCTTAGGGTGCTCCATGTCAACAGACTTAAAGCATATGTGGACAGGGCTGACATGACTTTGCTTATGGCAACTGATGAGGACCAGGAGGAGGAGAGTGACCCTCTCCCTGACCTGCTCTCACAGAACCCTGAAGATGGGTCAGTTGATGGTGTTGCTTTGGCAAGCAGCCTCACTGAACATCAACAAACTGAATGTAGACAAGTGCTACAGCAGTTTAGACATATGTTTAGCCTGACCCCAAGTCAGACTTCCTGGTGCACCCATGAGGTGGACACTGGAGACAGTCTGCCTGTAAAGAGTAAAATCTACAGGCAACCTGACCATTTCAGGAACTGTATCAGGACTGAAGTGCAGAAAATGTTGGAGCTAGGTGTTATTGAGCTCTCAGGTACCCTTGGGCTAGCCCAGTAGTACTTGTCCCAAAACCTCACACCCAGGGCGGTAAGAAAGAGATGAGGTTTTGTGTTGACTACAGGGGCCTCAATGCAGTCACCAGGACTGATGCCTACCCAATCCCAAGGGCAGATGAACTAATAGACACTTTGGCCTCAGCCAAGTATCTCAGTACATTTGACCTTACAGCAGGCTATTGACAAATCAAGTTAGCTGATGATGCCAAGGCAAACACAGCATTTTCGACCCCTGGTGGGCACTATCACTTTGTGGTAATGCCCTTTGGTTTGAAGAATGCACCTGCCACATTTCAGAGGTTGGTGAATAAAGTTCTGACTGGTATGGAAACCTATTGCTCAGCATATCTTGATGATATTGCTGTCTATAGTTCCACCTGGCAGGATCACCTGGTCCACCTCAGGAATGTACTTGAGGCCCTGCAGAATGCAGGCCTCACTATCAAGGCCACTAAGTGCCAGATAGGGCAGAGTCAGGTTGTGTACCTGGGCCACCTTGTAGGTGGGGGCCAGGTTCAACCATTGCAGAGCAAGATCCAGACCATAATGGACTGGGTAGCTCCAACCACCCAGACACATGTGAGAGCCTCCTTGGGCCTGACTGGGTATTACAGGAGGTTTGTTAAGGGATATGGATCTATAGTGACCCCCTTAAATGATCTCACCTCCAAGAAAATGCCAAAAAAGGTTCAGTGGACAGCTAGCTGTCAAAAGGCATTTGATGACCTCAAGCAGGCAATGTGCACTGCCCCCATCTTGCAGAGTCCAGATTACAAAAAGAAGTTCATTGTCCAAACAGATGCTTCAGAGCTGGGTGTGGGAGCTGTACTGTCTCAACTTAATAATGAACGTCAAGACCAGCCAGTAGCTTTTATAAGCAGAAGGCTGACCCCTAGAGAGAAACGTTGGTCAGCTATTGAGAGGGAGGCCTTTGCTGTGGTTTGGGCCCTGAAGAAGCTGAGGCCATACTTGTTTGGCACTCACTTCATAGTTCAGACTGACCATAAGCCCCTCCTATGGCTCAAACAGATGAAAGGTGAAAATCCTAAACTGCTCAGGTGGTCCATTTCCCTACAGGGGATGGACTATACAGTGGAACATAGACCTGGGACCCAACATGCCAATGCAGATGGACTCTCAAGGTATTTCCACTTAGCACATGAAGACTCAACTGGTCAAGGTTAGTTTAATGTCCCTGCGTTTGGGGGGGGGGGGGTTGTGTAGGAGAGTAGGATCTGCACTTGTGTTGGCCCCACTTTTTTTCTGATGTATGCACTAGTTTCGGGCTATAGTCTGACTGGGTCCCTGCTAATCAGGGCCCCAGTCTAACTGATCTCTCTAAACAACTTGGTGTGCATATTAGATGCACTAGTGATTGGATACTGTGGTACCTTATGAGCCCCTAGTATATGGTACATTAGGTACCTAGAGCATTGGTACTTCAGAGGCCTACCAGGGGCTGCAGCATGTATTATGCCACCCCTGGGAAGCACTCACAATCTGACACCACAGGCCTGCTACTGCAGCCTGTGTGAGGTAGTATTAGCACTCCTCACTGAGGTATAGGTTCCTATATCTCACCATACACACACATACAAACCTATCAGTCACCCCTATGATAGGCCCTATCAATCCCAAGGGCAGGGTGCTTGGTTTGCTATGTGAGGGGGTGCTTTTGCCTGAGCAGGACCCCTCTGCAGCTGGCAGAGTCTATTCTCTGCTGCTGTTTGTGGATGTGGTTAAACCATATACTCTTAAGTGCATTATAACCTCGCGGTAAATGCTAACTTTGGAATGACTGCATCAAAACATGTCGTGTTTGGTGTCAAACAACTTGGAATCCTACCTCCACACCAGTAACTGGTGTGGGAGTAGGATCCCACCCTTCTAGAGGGGACGACATGTACACACTGTACTACACGGTAGAAATCATCTTGAGCCCTGGCATCACAAAATGGATGCCACCAGCACAGACACCGGGCTGCCCTCCTGCTGCTGACCGAAACTCGCAGTGGAGGGAGCTCAACAAAGGGTTTCCTGTCACAGGGAGGTGTCACCACCTCCCAGACAGGATTTAGTGTATTGGAGCTGGGTGGGTGCACTCTTAGAGTGCTTTGAAGTCCTGCACTGGGGGAGCAGTAGGCTCCTCTGTGCATATGCCAGCTCAAACCGGTTCAGGGGCTACCTGCCCCTGCTCTGGCGCGAAACTGGACAAAGGGAAGTGGGTGTAACCACCCACTACCCTGACCCTCCTAGAGGAGTGGTCATAGAGCTAGTCCCTCCCATCTTTTCACTATAAGATACCACACATTGCCAATGCAATTTAGATTACACCTGGACGACGCTCAACGAAGAAGAATCCTGGACCTTCGACGTTCCACTATCTCTGGAAGACTGAAGAATCTCCCTTGGAGTCAAGGAGTGACTCCCCTGCTTGGCAGGCACCAAAACTCTCTACAACGGTTGCAAACTTTACCGCTCCAGCCGGAGCCCGAAGTCCCTGCGTCCCCTGAAGCGGATTTCCTGACCTCTCGACGGCCATTTTGAGTCCCCAGCGAAGCTGTGGCATCTGGACCCCACGAGTGATGAGGAACAGCAATACCAAGGAACCGTGCACTGATTTCGAGTGCAAGCCCTAAACTACGTCCAACAAAGTTGTGCTTTGCACCACTTGTTGTCCAAGTCCCGAGCAGGTCTAGTACCGAAGATCAGCGGCCTACCTCGTCCCGAGTGACCGTGGGCTGTTGGTGAACTTTTCCTGCAAAGGCGTCTTCGCGGTTGCTTGCTCGTTAGCTAGTGACTCTCCAGAAGACTTCCACATCACCTTCAAGGGCTCGACTGGTTGCTCTGGGCCTGCCCTCACTTACCCTCGCTGGGTAAGTCCATCAGACCTTGCTGGTCTGCTCCATCGACAATCTTCCATCCACACGAGACTTGCAGTTGCCAAGGCTTGTTGGCTCTAAACCGAGTGCCGACACCGTCAACAGCTGCAGACGTCCTGAGACCCTCGGAATCCAGCTGCTGGTCTTCATCGATCTCTCCTGGTCCTCGTGAGCGAAGAGACAAAACGACATCAGCGACCTGAAGAGACGCGACAGCTGTGGTCATCCATCTTGCTGGCCACCGGTCACTGGCAAGTGACTTTGAACTCTGTCCACTCAATTTCTAGGTCTCCTGCAACTCCAATCCATCTTCGGATTCCAGCGGACACTTCTCTCGACGACACAAGCAGCAAGTCTTCAGCGATCTCCATTGAAAACAGCATCGCGACCCGACACCAAAGGACACGTATGCACCCGGCTTTCCTGGGTGAAATGTACCAGGTAACCAATGCAAGCAACACCAGGACCAACCATAGCCTGGCTGTTGTGAATTTCTCCTGGGGAGGGGTAACTGGCCTCAAAAAGGTAGTAGTCAGTGCAGACCTCCCTGTCGAATGTTTGTTGGGCAATGATCTAGAGACTTCAGCCTGGTCTGAAGTAGAATTATGGACTCATGCTGAGATGTTGGGCATACCTGCAGAGGTATTTGCTGTGACCAGGTCACAAGCCAAAATGCATAAAGCTGAACCAGCTCTGGATCCTGAAACTATGGACCAGGTGCTACCCAAGAGGAAGAACAGTAGGGTTAAGGCTGGGGTTCCCCTCTGTCTCAGATCTCAGATTCCCCTCCTGAGGGAGGAGAAGCAGAGCCTGTAGAAGGAACTGCCCCAGAGGAACTTGAGCCTGGTCAGGTTGAGTTCTTGGGGGCAGGGGGCCCTTCCAGGGAAGATCTGAACAAAGAGCAACAGTGCTGCTCCACTCTTGAGCCCCTCAGACAGCTGGCTGCTGCTGAGGCTGCTGGGAGTGCTAGTGGGTCCCATAAGGTTTATTGGGATGAGGATGCTAGAGATCCTACCCCTGGAGCCACCAGGAGGCTGGTAATTCCTCAGAAGTTTAGGGGGTTCCTCTTGACCCTAGCACATGATATCCCATTGGCAGGTCACTTGGGCCAAAACAAGACCTGGGACAGGCTTGTACCACATTTTCATTGGCCACACATGTCTGAAGACACAAAGGAGTTTTGTCGCTCCTGTGTCACTTGTCAAGCCAGTGGAAAGACAGGTGGCACCACAAAGGCCCCCCTGATACCACTACCTGTGGTGGGGGTTCCCTTTGAAAGGGTAGTGATTGACATTGTCGGTCCCCTTGACCCACCAACAGCATCTGGGCACAGATTTATACTGGTGGTAGTGGATCATGCCACCAGGTATCCAGAAGCTATACCCCTAAGGACTACCACAGCTCCTGTGGTAGCAAGAGCCCTCATTGGAGTCTTCTCCAGGGTGGGTTTTCCAAAGGAGGTCATCTCTGACAGAGGTTCTAACTTTATGTCAGGATATCTAACTGCAAAGTGGAAGGAGTGTGGTGTAAACTACAAATTCACTACTCCCTATCACCCACAATGCAATGGGTTAGTTGAGAGATTCAACAAAACCCTAAAGGGAATGATTAAAGGACTCCCAGAGAAGCTTAGGCGAAAATGGGACCTTTTACTTCCCTGCCTTCTGTTTGCATACAGGGAGGTTCCTCAGAAGGGGGTTGGCTACGGCCCTTTTGAACTTCTGTTTGGGCACCCTGTTAGAGGACCATTATGTCTGGTGAAAGAGGGATGGGAGTTACCTCTCAAACCTCCCAAACAAGATGTAGTGGACTATGTACTTGGTCTCTGCTCTAGCATGGCTGAGTACATGAAGAAGACCTGTAAAAACCTTGAGGCAAGCCAAGAACTCCAAAAAGCTTGGCATGACCAAAAGGCTGTCTTGACTGTTTACCAGCCAGGCCAGAAAGTGTGGGTGTTGGAGCCTGTGGCCCCAGCATATCTCCAGGACAAATGGAGTGGCCCCCATACAATTGTTGAAAAGAAGGGAGAGGCCACCTACTTGGTAGACCTTGGCACTCCCAGGAGCCCCCTTAGGGTGCTCCATGTCAACAGACTTAAAGCATATGTGGACAGGGCTGACATGACTTTGCTTATGGCAACTGATGAGGACCAGGAGGAGGAGAGTGACCTTCTCCCTGACCTGCTCTCACAGAACCCTGAAGATGGGTCAGTTGATGGTGTTGCTTTGGCAAGCAGCCTCACTGAACATCAACAAACTGAATGTAGACAAGTGCTACAGCAGTTTAGACATATGTTTAGCCTGACCCCAAGTCAGACTTCCTGGTGCACCCATGAGGTGGACAATGGAGACAGTTTGCCTGTAAAGAGTAAAATCTACAGGCAACCTGACCATGTCAGGAACTGTATCAAGACTGAAGTGCAGAAAATGTTGGAGCTAGGTGTTATTGAGCCCTCAGATAGCCCTTGGGCTAGCCCAGTAGTACTTGTCCCAAAACCTCACACCCAGGGCGGTAAGAAAGAGATGAGGTTTTGTGTTGACTACAGGGGCCTCAATGCAGTCACCGGGACTGATGCCTACCCAATCCCAAGGGCAGATGAACTAATAGACACTTTGGCCTCAGCCAAGTATCTCAGTACATTTGACCTTACAGCAGGCT
Source organism: Triturus cristatus (assembly GCF_964204655.1). Classification (NCBI taxonomy): domain Eukaryota; kingdom Metazoa; phylum Chordata; class Amphibia; order Caudata; family Salamandridae; genus Triturus; species Triturus cristatus. The sequence continues at coordinate 1,126,142,331 of NC_140579.1, read as the reverse complement.
ATTGGCAAATCAAGTTAGCTGATGATGCCAAGGCAAAAACAGCATTTTCGACCCCTGGTGGGCACTATCACTTTGTGGTAATGCCCTTTGGTTTGAAGAATGCACCTGCCACATTTCAGAGGTTGGTGAATAACGTTCTGACTGGTATGGAAACCTATTGCTCAGCATATCTTGATGATATTGCTGTCTATAGTTCCACCTGGCAGGATCACCTGGTCCACCTCAGGAATGTACTGGAGGCCCTGCAGAAAGCAGGCCTCACTATCAAGGCCACTAAGTGCCAGATAGGGCAGAGTCAGGTTGTGTACCTGGGCCACTTTGTAGGTGGGGGCCAGGTTCAACCATTGCAGAGCAAGATCCAGACCATAATGGACTGGGTAGCTCCAACCACCCAGACACAGGTGAGAGCCTTCTTGGGCCTGACTGGGTATTACAGGAGGTTTGTTAAGGGATATGGATCTATAGTGACCCCCTTAAATGATCTCACCTCCAAGAAAATGACAAAAAAGGTTCAGTGGACAGCTAGCTGTCAAAAGGCATTTGATGACCTCAAGCAGGCAATGTGCACTGCCCCCATCTTACAGAGTCCAGATTACAAAAAGAAGTTCATTGTCCAAACAGATGCTTCAGAGCTGGGTGTGGGAGCTGTACTGTCTCAACTTAATAATGAAGGTCAAGACCAGCCAGTAGCTTTTATAAGCAGAAGGCTGACCCCTAGAGAGAAATGTTGGTGAGCTATTGAGAGGGAGGCCTTTGCTGTGGTTTGGGCCCTGAAGAAGCTGAGGCCATACTTGTTTGGCACTCACTTCATAGTTCAGACTGACCATAAGCCCCTCCTATGGCTCAAACAGATGAAAGGTGAAAATCCTAAACTGCTCAGGTGGTCCATTTCCCTACAGGGGATGGACTATACAGTGGAACATAGACCTGGGACCCAAAATGCCAATGCAGATGGACTCTCAAGGTATTTCCACTTAGCACATGAAGACTCAACTGGTCAAGGTTAGTTTAATGTCCCTGCGTTTGGGGGGGGGGGTTGTGTAGGAGAGTAGGATCTGCACTTGTGTTGTCCCCACTTTTTTTCTGATGTATACACTGGTTTCTGGCTATAGTCTGGCTGGGTCCCTGCTAATCAGGGCCCCAGTCTAACTGATCTCTCTAAACAACTTGGTGTGCATATTAGATGCACTAGTGATTGGATACTGTGGTACCTTATGAGCCCCTAGTATATGGTACATTAGGTACCTAGAGCATTGGTACTTCAGAGGCCTACCAGGGGTTGCAGCATGTATTATGCCACCCCTGGGAAACACTCACAATCTGACACCACAGGCCTGCTACTGCAGCCTGTGTGAGGTAGTATTAGCACTCCTCACTGAGGTATAGGTTCCTATATCTCACCATACACACACATACAAACCTATCAGTCACCCCTATGGTAGGCCCTATCAATCCCAAGGGCAGGGTGCTTGGTTTGCTATGTGAGGGGGTGCTTTTGCCTGAGCAGGACCCCTCTGCAGCTGGCAGAGTCTATTCTCTGCTGCTGTTTGTGGATGCGGTTAAACCATATACTCTTAAGTGCATTATAACCTCGCGGTAAATGCTAACTTTGGAATGACTGCATCAAAACATGTCGTGTTTGGTGTCAAACAACTTGGAATCCTACCCCCACACCAGTAACTGGTGTGGGAGTAGGATCCCACCCTTCTAGAGGGGACGACATGTACACACTGTACTACACGGTAGAAATCATCTTGAGCCCTGGCATCACAAAATGGATGCCACCAGCACAGACACCGGGCTGCCCTCCTGCTGCTGACCGAAACTCGCAGTGGAGGGAGCTCAACAAAGGGTTTCCTGTCACAGGGAGGTGTCACCACCTCCCAGACAGGATTTAGTGTATTGGATCTGGGTGGGTGCACTCTTAGAGTGCTTTGAAGTCCTGCACTGGGGTAGCAGTAGGCTCCTCTGTGCATATGCCAGCTCAAACCGGTTCAGGGGCTACCTGCCCCTGCTCTGGCGCGAATCTGGACAAAGGGAAGTGTGACCACCCACTACCCTGACCCTCCTAGAGGAGTGGTCATAGAGCTAGTCCCTCCCCTCTTTTCACTATAAGATACCACACATTGCCAATGCAATTTAGATTACACCTGGACGACGCTCAACTAAGAAGAATCCTGGCCCTTCGACATTCCACTGTCTCTGGAAGACTGAAGAATCTCCCTTTGAGTCAAGGAGTGACTTCCCTGTTTGGCAGGCACCAAAACTCTCTACAACGGTTGCAAACTTTACCGCTCCCGCCGGAGCCCGAAGTCCCTGCGTCCCCTGAAGTGGATTTCCTGACCTCTCGACGGCCATTTTGAGTCCCCAGCAAAGCTGTGGCATCTGGACCCCACGAGTGACGAGGAACAGCAATACCAGGGAACCGTGCACTGATTTCAAGTGCAAGCCCTAAAGTATGTCCAACGAAGTTGTGCTTTGCACCACTTGTTGTCCAAGTCCCGAGCAGGTCTAGTACTGAAGATCAGCGGCCTACCTCATCCCGAGTGACCGTGGGCTGTTGGTGAACTTTTCCTGCAAAGGCGTCTTCGCGGTTGCTCGCCCGTTGGCTAGTGACTCTCCAGAAGACTTCCACATCACCTTCAAGGGCTCGGCTGGTTGCTCTGGGCCTGCCCTCACTTACCCTCGCTGGGTAAGTCCATCAGACCTTGCTGGTCTGCTCCATCGACAATCTTCCATCCACACGAGACTTGCAGTTGCCAAGGCTTGTTGGCTCTAAACCGAGTGCCGACACCGTCAACAGCTGCAGACTTCGTGGGACCCTCGGAATCCAGCTGCTGGTCTTCATCGATCCCTCCTGGTCCTCGTGAGCGAAGAGACAAAATGACATCAGCGACCTGAAGAGACGCGACAGCTGTGGTCATCCATCTTGCTGGCCACCGGTCACTGGCAAGTGACTTTGAACTCTGTTCACTCAATTTCTAGGTCTCCTGCAAATCCAATCCATCTTCGGATTCCAGCGGACACTTCTCTCGACGACACAAGCAGCAAGTCTTCAGCGATCTCCATTGAAAACAGCATCGCGACCCGACACCAAAGGACACGTATGCACCCGGCTTCCCTGGGTGAGGTAACTCTTGCATTACGGTGCCCAAGTGTGCATTGGTTCTCGAAGTACTTACCCTGTAGGTTGTTTGCTTGTTGTCCACTCCGAAGTGCCCTAGAACTGTAAAATACAAACCGCGACATTTGCCATTGAAACGCATTGAAAACCCGCGTGTGTGTTTAGACACTGCACGCGTCTCCTGTGGGCTGATTACTTACCTGCTAACACTGCAGAAGTGAAGCCCCAGCGATTCCCAAGGCCCTAGGCCTCTTCATACTGCAAGTCGAATTTGTAAAACCACTATATTAGTATATGGTCTGGTACGCCCCTAGGGCTACAGCCATATTTGTGTTTAATTTATTGAGAACTGTTGATCTTTTGAATGTTTACCTGTCTCCAATCTCATTAAGAGATTAGTAGAGTATATTTAGAAATAAATACATATATATTTGATATATATACCTGTGTGGTGTCTCTTCATTTGGTAATTCAAGAGATTATAAGGTAAAACAAGCTGCTTTACATTCCTCAGAGACTTAGCCTGAAGGCTGCTCTCCACAGCTACCACTAGGATAGCTTTCTTTAAAAGGTTGTCTTTAAACCTATCTACCAAGAGTCGAATTGGACTGGTGCAAGGTGGCCAGCATATGCCAGGCCAACTTCTCACACCAGGTCAGCAGAGCTACTTTAGAGCCAAAGAACCAGGTCAGCAGAGCTGCTCCAGAGACTGATAACCATGTCAATAGAGCCATTGTAGAGCCAGAGAGCCAGGTTAGCAGAGCCGTTGTAGAGCCAGAGAACCTGGTCAGCAGAGCTGCTGTAGAGCCACAGAACTAGGTCAGCAGAGCTGTTTTAGAGCCACAGAAACAGGTCAGAAGAGCTGCTGTAGAGCCAGAGAACCAGGTGAGCAGAGCTGCTGTAGAGCCAGAGAACCAGGTCAGCAGAGTCGCTGTAGAGCCAGAGAACCAGGTCAGCAGAGTCGCTGTAGAGCCAGAGAACCAGGTCAGCAGAGCTGCTTTAGAGCCAGAGAACCATGTCAGCAGAGCCATTGTAGAGCCAGAGAACCAGGTCAGCAGAGCTGCTGTAAAGCCAGAGAACCAGGTCAGCAGAGCCGCTGTAGAGCCAGTGAACCAGGTCAGCGGAGCTGATTTAGAGCCAGAGAAACAGGTCAGCAGAGCAGCTCCTGAGCCAGGGAACCAGGTCAGCAGAGCTGCTTTAGAGCCAGAGAACCAGGTCAGCAGAGCCGCTGTAGAGCCAGAGAACCAGGTCAGCAGAGCTGCTCTAGAGACTGAGAACCAGGTCAACAGAGCCGTTGTAGAGCCAGAAAACTAGGTCAGCAGAGCCGTTGTAGAGCCAGAGAACCAGGTCAACAAGCTGCTCCAGAGACTGAGAACCAGGTCAACAGAGCCGTTGTAGAGCCAGAGAACAAGGTCAACAAAGCTGATGTAGAGCCACAGAACCAGGTCAGCAGAGCTGCTGTAGAGCCAGAGAACCAGGTCAGCAGAGCTGCTTCAGAGCCAGAGAACCAGTTCAGCAGAGCCGCTCTAGAGCCAGAGAACCAGGTTAGCAGAGCTGCTACAGAGCCAGAGAACCATGTCAGCAGAGCCGCTGTACAGCCAGAGAACAAGGTCAGCAGAGCTGCTCAACAGCCAAAGAACCAGGTCAGCAGAGCTGTGGTGAAGCCTGAGAACCAGGTCAGCAAAGCTGCTCTAGAGCCAGAGAACCAGGTCAGCAGAGCTGCTTTAGAGCCAGAGAACCAGGTCAGCAGAGCTGCTTTAGAGCCAGAGAACCAAGTCAGCAGAGCTGCTCCTGAGCCAGAGAACCAGGTCAGTAGAGCTACTGTAGAGCCAGAAAACCAGGGCAGCAGAGCTGCTTTAGAGCCAGAGAACCAGGTCAACAGAGCCGCTGTAGAGCCAGAGAACCAGGTCAGCAGAGCTGCTGTAGAGCCACAGAACAAGGTCAGCAGAGCTGCTCTACAGCCAAAGAACCAGGTCAGCAGAGCCGTTGTAGAGCCAGAGAACCAGGTCAGCAGATCTGTTGTAGAGCCAAAGAACCAGGTCAGCAGAGCTGCTTTAGAGCCAGAGAACCAGGTCAGCAGAGTAGAGCCGCTGTAGAGCCAGAGAACCAGGTCAGTCGAGCTGCTGTACAGCCAGAGAACAAGGTCAGCAGAGCTGCTCTACAGCCAAAAAAACAGGTCAGCAGAGCCGTTGTACAGCCTGAGAACCAGATCAGCAAAGCTGCTTTAGAGCCAGAGAACCAGGTCAGCAGAGCTGATTTAGAGTCAGAGAACAGGTCAGCAGAGCTGCTCCTGAGCCAGGGAACCAGGTCAGCAGAGATGCTTTAGAGCCAGAGAAACAGGTCAGCAGAGGTGCTCCTGAGCCAGGGAACCAGGTCAGCACAGCTGCTTTAGAGCCAGAGAACCAGGTCAGCAAAGCTGCTCTAGAGCCAGAGAACCAGGTCAGCAGAGCTGCTTTAGAGCCAGAGAACCAGGTCAGCAGAGCTGCTTTAGAGCCAGAGAACCAAGTCAGCAGAGCTGCTCCTGAGCCAGAGAACCAGGTCAGCAGAGCTGCTGTAGAGCCAGAGAACCAGGGCAGCAGAGCTGCTTTAGAGCCAGAGAACCAGGTCAACAGAGCCGCTGTAGAGCCAGAGAACCAGGTTAGCAGAGCTGCTGTAGAGCCAGAGAACCAGGTCAGAACAGCTGCTGTAGAGCCAGAGAACGAGGTCAGCAGAGCTGCTTAAGAGGGAGAGAACCAGGTCAGCAGAGCCGTTGTAGTGGCAGAGAACCAGGTCAGCAGAGCTGCTGTAGAGTCAGATAGCTGTACAGCCACAGAACAAGGTCAGCAGAGCTGCTCTACAGCCAAAGAACCAGATCAGCAGAGCCGTTGTAGAGCAAGAGAAACAGGTCAGCAGATCTGCTGTAGAGCCAAAGAACCAGGTCAGCAGAGCTGCTTCAGAGCCACAGAACCAGGTCAGCAGAGCTCCTTCAGAGCCAGGTCAGCAGAGCTGTTGTAGAGTCAGAGAACCAGGTCAGCAGAGCTGCTTTAGAGCCAGAAAACCAGGTCAGCAGAGTAGAGCCGCTGTAGAGCCAGAAAACCAGGTCAGCAGAGCTGATTTAGAGTCAGAGAACAGGTCAGCAGAGCTGCTCCTGAGCCAGGGAACCAGGTCAGCAGAGCTGCTTTAGAGCCAGAGAAACAGGTCAGCAGAGGTGCTCCCGAGCCAGGGAACTAGGTCAGCACAGCTGCTTTAGAGCCGGAGAACCAGGTCAGCAAAGCTGCTTTATAGCCAGAGAACCAGGTCAACAGAGCCGCTGTAGAGCCAGAGAACCAGGTCAGCAGAGCTACTGTAGAGCCAGATAAACCAGGTTAGCAGAGCTGCTTTAGAGACTGAGAAGCAGGTCAGCAGAGCTGCTTTAGAGCCAGAGAATCAAGTCAGCAGAGCTGCTCCTGAGCCAGAGAACCAGGTCAGCAGAGCTGCTGTAGAGCCAGAGAACCAGGGCAGCAGAGCTGCTTTAGAGCCAGAGAACCAGGTCAACAGAGCCGCTGTAGAGCCAGAGAACCAGGTCAGCAGAGCTGCTGTAGAGCCAGAGAACTAGGTCAGAACAGCTGCTGTAGAGCCAGAGAACGAGGTCAGCAGAGCTGCTTAAGAGGGAGAGAACCAGGTCAGCAGAGCCGTTGTAGTGGCAGAGAACCAGGTCAGCAGAGCTGCTGTAGAGTCAGATAGCTGTACAGCCACAGAACAAGGTCAGCAGATCTGCTCTACAGCCAAAGAACCAGATCAGCAGAGCCGTTGTAGAGCAAGAGAAACAGGTCAGCAGATCTGCTGTAGAGCCAAAGAACCAGGTCAGCAGAGCTGCTTCAGAGCCACAGAACCAGGTCAGCAGAGCTGCTTTAGAGCCAGGTCAGCAGAGCTGTTGTACAGTCAGAGAACCAGGTCAGCAGAGCTGCTTTAGAGCCAGAAAACCAGGTCAGCAGAGTAGAGCCGCTGTAGAGCCAGAAAACCAGGTCAGCAGAGCTGATTTAGAGTCAGAGAACAGGTCAGCAGAGCTGCTCCTGAGCCAGGGAACCAGGTCAGCAGAGCTGCTTTAGAGCCAGAGAAACAGGTCAGCAGAGGTGCTCCCGAGCCAGGGAACCTGGTCAGCACAGCTGCTTTAGAGCCGGAGAACCAGGTCAGCAAAGCTGCTTTATAGCCAGAGAACCAGGTCAACAGAGCCGCTGTAGAGCCAGAGAACCAGGTCAGCAGAGCTACTGTAGAGCCAGATAAACCAGGTCAGCAGAGCTGCTTTAGAGACTGAGAAGCAGGTCAGCAGAGCCATTGTAGAGACGGAGAACCAGGTCAGCAGAGCTGCTTTATAGCCAGAGAACCAGGTCAACGGAGCCGCTGTAGAGCCAGAAAACCAGGTCAGCAGAGCTACTGTAGAGCCAGATAAACCAGGTCAGCAGAGCTGCTTTAGAGACAGAGAACCAGGTCAGCAGAGCCGTTGTAGAGCCAGAGAACCAGGTCAGCAGAGCTGCTCTAGAGGCAGAGAACCAGGACAGAAGAGCTGCTTTAGGGCCGGAGAACCAGGTGAGCAGAACCGTTGTAGAGCCAGAGAACCAGGTGAGGAAATCCATTGTAGAGCCAGAGAATCAGGTCAGCAGAGCTGCTCTAGAGCCAAAGAACTAGGTCAGCAGAGCCGCTTTAGAGCCAGAGAACCAGGTCAGCAGAGCCGCTGTAGAGCCAGAGAACCAGGTTAGCAGAGCTGCTCCAGAGACTGAGAACCAGGTCAACAGAGCCATTGTAGAGCCAGAGAACAAGGTCAACAAAGCTGATGTAGAGCCACAGAACCAGGTCAGCAGAGCTGCTGTAGAGCCAGAGAACCAGGTCAGCAGAGCTGCTACAGAGCCAGTGAACCACGTCAGCAGAGCCGCTGTACAGCCAGAGAACAAGGTCAGCAGAGCTGCTCAACAGCCAAAGAACCAGGTCAGCAGAGCTGTGGTGAAGCCTGAGAACCAGGTCAGCAAAGCTGCTCTAGAGCCAGAGAACCAGGTCAGCAGAGCTGCTTTAGAGCCAGAGAACCAGGTCAGCAGAGCTGCTTTAGAGCCAGAGAACCAAGTCAGCAGAGCTGCTCCTGAGCCAGAGAACCAGGTCAGTAGAGCTGCTGTAGAGCCAGAGAACCAGGGCAGCAGAGCTGCTTTAGAGCCAGAGAACCAGGTCAACAGAGCCGCTGTAGAGCCAGAGAACCAGGTCAGCAGAGCTGCTGTAGAGCCACAGAACAAGGTCAGCAGAGCTGCTCTACAGCCAAAGAACCAGGTCAGCAGAGCCGTTGTAGAGCCAGAGAAACAGGTCAGCAGATCCGTTGTAGAGCCAAAGAACCAGGTCAGCAGAGCTGCTTTAGAGCCAGAGAACCAGGTCAGCAGAGTAGAGCCGCTGTAGAGCCAGAGAACCAGGTCAGCCGAGCTGCTGTACAGCCAGAGAACAAGGTCAGCAGAGCTGCTCTACAGCCAAAAAAACAGGTCAGCAGAGCCGTTGTACAGCCTGAGAACCAGATCAGCAAAGCAGCTTTAGAGCCAGAGAACCAGGTCAGCAGAGCTGATTTATTTAGAGTCAGAGAACAGGTCAGCAGAGCTGCTCCTGAGCCAGGGAACCAGGTCAGCAGAGATGCTTTAGAGCCAGAGAAACAGGTCAGCAGAGGTGCTCCTGAGCCAGGGAACCAGGTCAGCACAGCTGCTTTATAGCCAGAGGACCAGGTCAGCAAAGCTGCTCTAGAGCCAGAGAACCAGGTCAGCAGAGCTGCTTTAGAGCCAGAGAACCAGGTCAGCAGAGCTGCTTTAGAGCCAGAGAACCAAGTCAGCAGAGCTGATCCTGAGCCAGAGAACCAGGTCAGCAGAGCTGCTGTAGAGCCAGAGAACCAGGGCAGCAGAGCTGCTTTAGAGCCAGAGAACCAGGTCAACAGAGCCGCTGTAGAGCCAGAGAACCAGGTCAGCAGAGCTGCTGTAGAGCCAGTGAACCAGGTCAGCAGAGCTGCTGTAGAGCCAGAGAACGAGGTCAGCAGAGCTGCTTAAGAGGGAGAGAACCAGGTCAGCAGAGCCGTTGTAGTGGCAGAGAACCAGGTCAGCAGAGCTGCTGTAATCAGATAGCTGTACAGCCACAGAACAAGGTCAGCAGAGCTGCTCTACAGCCAAAGAACCAGATCAGCAGAGCCGTTGTAGAGCAACAGAAACAGGTCAGCAGATCTGCTGTAGAGCCAAAGAACCAGGTCAGCAGAGCTGCTTCAGAGCCACAGAACCAGGTCAGCAGAGCTGCTTTAGAGCCAGGTCAGCAGAGCTGTTGTAGAGTCAGAGAACCAGGTCAGCAGAGCTGCTTTAGAGCCAGAAAACCAGGTCAGCAGAGTAGAGCCGCTGTAGAGCCAGAAAACCAGGTCAGCAGAGCTGATTTAGAGTCAGAGAACAGGTCAGCAGAGCTGCTCCTGAGCCAGGGAACCAGGTCAGCAGAGCTGCTTTAGAGCCAGAGAAACAGGTCAGCAGAGGTGCTCCCGAGCCAGGGAACCAGGTCAGCACAGCTGCTTTAGAGCCGGAGAACCAGGTCAGCAAAGCTGCTTTATAGCCAGAGAACCAGGTCAACAGAGCCGCTGTAGAGCCAGAGAACAAGGTCAGCAGAGCTACTGTAGAGCCAGATAAACCAGGTCAGCAGAGCTGCTTTAGAGTCTGAGAAGCAGGTCAGCAGAGCCATTGTAGAGACGGAGAACCAGGTCAGCAGAGCTGCTTTATAGCCAGAGAACCAGGTCAACAGAGCCGCTGTAGAGCCAGAAAACCAGGTCAGCAGAGCTACTGTAGAGCCAGATAAACCAGGTCAGCAGAGCTGCTTTAGAGACAGAGAACCAGGTCAGCAGAGCCGTTGTAGAGCCAGAGAACCAGGTCAGCAGAGCTGCTCTAGACGCAGAGAACCAGGACAGAAGATCTGCTTTAGGGCCGGAGAACCAGGTGAGCAGAACCGTTGTAGAGCCAGAGAACCAGGTGAGGAAATCCATTGTAGAGCCAGAGAATCAGGTCAGCAGAGCTGCTCTAGAGCCAAAGAACTAGGTCAGCAGAGCCGCTTTAGAGCCAGAGAACCAGGTCAGCAGATCCGCTGTAGAGCCAGAGAACCAGGTTAGCAGAGCTGCTCCAGAGACTGAGAACCAGGTCAACAGAGCCGTTGCAGAGCCAGAAATACAGGTCAGCAGAGCCTTTGTAGAGCCAGAGAACCAGGTCAGCAGAGCTGCTCCAGAGACTGAGAACCAGATCAGCAGAGCCGTTGTAGAGCAAGAGAAACAGGTCAGCAGATCTGCTGTAGAGCCAAAGAACCAGGTCAGCAGAGCTGCTTCAGAGCCACAGAACCAGGTCAGCAGAGCTGCTTTAGAGCCAGGTCAGCAGAGCTGTTGTAGAGTCAGAGAACCAGGTCAGCAGAGCTGCTTTAGAGCCAGAAAACCAGGTCAGCAGAGTAGAGCCGCTGTAGAGCCAGAAAACCAGGTCAGCAGAGCTGATTTAGAGTCAGAGAACAGGTCAGCAGAGCTGCTCCTGAGCCAGGGAACCAGGTCAGCAGAGCTGCTTTAGAGCCAGAGAAACAGGTCAGCAGTTGTGCTCCTGAGCCAGGGAACCAGGTCAGCACAGCTGCTTTAGAGCCGGAGAACCAGGTCAGCAAAGCTGCTTTATAGCCAGAGAACCAGGTCAACAGAGCCGCTGTAGAGCCAGAGAACCAGGTCAGCAGAGCTACTGTAGAGCCAGATAAACCAGGTCAGCAGAGCTGCTTTAGAGACTGAGAAGCAGGTCAGCAGAGCCATTGTAGAGACGGAGAACCAGGTCAGCAGAGCTGCTTTATAGCCAGAGAACCAGGTCAACAGAGCCGCTGTAGAGCCAGAAAACCAGGTCAGCAGAGCTACTGTAGAGCCAGATAAACCAGGTCAGCAGAGCTGCTTTAGAGACAGAGAACCAGGTCAGCAGAGCCGTTGTAGAGCCAGAGAACCAGGTCAGCAGAGCTGCTCTAGAGGCAGAGAACCAGGACAGAAGAGCTGCTATAGGGCCGGAGAACCAGGTGAGCAGAACCGTTGTAGAGCCAGAGAACCAGGTGAGGAAATCCATTGTAGAGCCAGAGAATCAGGTCAGCAGAGCTGCTCTAGAGCCAAAGAACTAGGTCAGCAGAGCCGCTTTAGAGCCAGAGAACCAGGTCAGCAGAGCCGCTGTAGAGCCAGAGAACCAGGTTAGCAGAGCTGCTCCAGAGACTGAGAACCAGGTCAACAGAGCCGTTGCAGAGCCAGAAGAACAGGTCAGCAGAGCCTTTGTAGAGCCAGAGAACCAGGTCAGCAGAGCTGCTCCAGAGACTGAGAACCAGGTCAACAGAGCCGTTGTAGAGCCAGAGAACGAGGTCAACAGAGCTGATGTAGAGCCACTGAACCAGATCAGCAGAGCTGCTGTAGAGCCAGAGAACCAGGTCAGCAGAGCTGCTTCAGAGCCAGAGAACCAGGTCAGCAGAGCCGCTCTAGAGCCAGAGAACCAGGTTAGCAGAGCTGCTACAGAGCCAGGGAACCAGCTCAGCAGAGCCGCTGTACAGCCAGAGAACCAGGTCAGCCGAGCTGCTGTACAGCCAGAGAACAAGGTCAGCAGAGCTGCTCTACAGCCAAAGAACCAGGTCAGCAGAGCTGTGGTGAAGCCTGAGAACCAGGTCAGCAAAGCTGCTCTAGAGCCAGAGAACCAGGTCAGCAGAGCTGCTTTAGAGCCAGAGAACCAGGTCAGCAGAGCTGCTTTAGAGCCAGAGAACCAAGTCAGCAGAGCTGCTCCTGAGCAGCAGAGCTGCTGTAGAGCCAGAGAATCAGGGCAGCAGAGCTGCTTTAGAGCCAGAGAACCAGGTCAACCGAACCGCTGTAGAGCCAGAGAACCAGGTCAGCAGAGCTGCTGTAGAGCCAGAGAACCAGGTCAGAACAGCTTCTGTAGAGCCAGAGAACGAGGTCAGCAGAGCTGCTTTAGAGGGAGAGAACCAGGTCAGCAGAGCCGTTGTAGAGGCAGAGAACCAGGTCAGCAGAGCTGCTGTAGAGTCAGAAAGCTGTACAGCCACAGAACAAGGTCAGCAGAGCTGCTCTACAGCCAAAGAACCAGATCAGCAGAGCCGTTGTAGAGCCAGAGAACCAGGTCAGCAGATCTGCTGTAGAGCCAGAGAACCAGGTCAGCAGATCTGCTTCAGAGCCACAGAACCAGGTCAGCAGAGCTGCTTCAGAGCCAGGTCAGCAGAGCTGTTGTAGAGTCAGAGAACCAGGTCAGCAGAGCTGCTTTAGAGCCAAAAAAACAGGTCAGCAGATCCGTTGTACAGCCTGAGAACCAGATCAGCAAAGCTGCTTTAGAGCCGGAGAACCAGGTCAGCAGAGCTGATTTAGAGCCAGAGAACAGGTCAGCAGAGCTGCTCCTGAGCCAGGGAACCAGGTCAGCAGAGCTGCTTTAGAGCCAGAGAAACAGGTCAGCAGAGGTGCTCCTGAGCCAGGGAACCAGGTCAGCACAGCTGCTTTAGAGCCGGAGAACCAGGTCAGCAGAGCCGTTGTAGAGACGGAGAACCAGGTCAGCAGAGCTGCTTTATAGCCAGAGAACCAGGTCAACAGAGCCGCTGTAGAGCCAGAGAACCAGGTCAGCAGAGCTACTGTAGAGCCAGATAAACCAGGTCAGCAGAGCTGCTTTAGAGACAGAGAACCAGGTCAGCAGAGCCGTTGTAGAGCCAGAGAACCAGGTCAGCAGAGCTGCTCTAGAGGCAGAGAACCAGGACAGGAGAGCTGCTTTAGGGCCGGAGAACCAGGTGAGCAGAACCGTTGTAGATCCAGAGAAGCAGGTCAGTAGAGCTACTGTAGAGCCAGAGAACCAGGTGAGGAAAGCCATTGTAGATCCAGAGAATCAGGTCAGCAGAGCTGCTCTAGAGCCAAAGAACTAGGTAAGCAGAGCAGCTCTAGAGCCAGAAAACCAGGACAGCAGAGCCGCTCTAGAGCCAGAGAACCAGGTCAGCAGAGCCGTTGTAGAGCCAGAGAACCAGGGAAGCAGAGGTGCTGTAGAGCCAAAGAACCGGGTCAGCAGAGCTGCTTTTGAGCCACAGAACCAGGTCACCAGAGCTGCTATAGAGCCACAGAACCAGGTCAGCAGAGCTGCTGTAGAGCCAGAGAACCAGGTCAGCAGAGCTGCTTTAGAGCCAGAGAACTAGGTCAACAGAGTCGCTATAGAGCCAGAGAACCAGGTCACCAGAGCTGCTGTACAGCCAGAGAACCAGGTCAGCAGAGCTGCTTTACAGCCAGAGAACAAGGTCAGCAGAGCTGCTCTACAGCCAAAGAACCAGGTCAGCAGAGCCGTTGTACAGCCTGAGAACCAGTTCAGTAGAGCTGCTTTAGAGCCAGAGAACCAGGTCAAAAGAGCCGCTGTAGAGCCAGAGAACCAGGTCAGCAGAGCTACTGTAGAGCCAGAGAAACCATGTCAGCAGAGCTGCTTTAGAGGGAGAGAGCCAGTTCAGCAGAGCCGTTGTAGAGCCAGAGAACCAGGTCAGCAGAGCTGCTGTAGAGCCAAAGAACTAGGTCAGGAGAGCTGCTGTAGAGCCAGAGAACCAGGTCAGCAGAGCCGCTCTAGAGCCAGAGAACCAGGTCAGCAGAGCTGCTTTAGAGCCAGAGAACCAGGTCAGCAGAACAGCTGTAGAGCCAGAGAACCAGGTCAGCAGAGCTACTTTAGAGCCAAAGAACCAGGTCAGCAGAGCTGCTCCAGAGACTGAGAACCATGTCAATAGAGCCATTGTAGAGCCAGAGAGCCAGGTTAGCAGAGCTGTTGTAGAGCCAGAGAACCTGGTCAGCAGAGCCGCTGTAGAGCCACAGAACTAGGTCAGCAGAGCTGTTTTAGAGACACAGAAACAGGTCAGAAGAGCTGCTGTAGAGCCAGAGAACCAGGTGAGCAGAGCTGCTGTAGAGCCAGAGAACCAGGTCAGCAGAGTCGCTGTAGAGCCAGAGAACCAGGTCAGCAGAGTCGCTGTAGAGCCAGAGAACCAGGTCAGCAGAGCTGCTTTAGAGCCAGAGAACCATGTCAGCAGAGCCATTGTAGAGCCAGAGACCCAGGTCAGCAGAGCTGCTGTAAACCCAGAGAACCAGGTCAGCAGAGCCGCTGTAGAGCCAGTGAACCAGGTCAGCAGAGCTGATTTAGAGCCAGAGAAACAGGTCAGCAGAGCAGCTCCTGAGCCAGGGAACCAGGTCAGCAGAGCTGCTTTAGAGCCAGAGAACCAGGTCAGCAGAGCCGCTGTAGAGCCAGAGAACCAGGTCAGCAGAGCTGCTCCAGAGACTGAGAACCAGGTCAACAGAGCCGTTGTAGAGCCAGAAAACCAGGTCAGCAGAGCCGTTGTAGAGCCAGAGAACCAGGTCAGCAGAGCTGCTCCAGAGACTGAGAACCAGGTCAACAGAGCCGGTGTAGAGCCAGAGAACCAGGTCAACAGAGCTGATGTAGAGCCACAGAACCAGGTCAGCAGAGCTGCTGTAGAGCCAGAGAACCAGGTCAGCAGAGCTGCTTCAGAGCCAGAGAACCAGTTCAGCAGAGCTGCTCTAGAGCCAGAGAACCAGGTTAGCAGAGCTGCTACAGAGCCAGAGAACCAGGTCAGCAGAGCCGCTGTACAGCCAGAGAACCAGGTCAGCCGAGCTGCTGTACAGCCAGAGAACAAGGTCAGCAAAGCTGCTCTAGAGCCAGAGAACCAGGTCAGCAGAGCTGCTTTAGAGCCAGAGAACCAGGTCAGCAGAGCTGCTTTAGAGCCAGAGAACCAAGTCAGCAGAGCTGCTCCTGAGCCAGAGAACCAGGTCAGTAGAGCTGCTGTAGAGCCAGAGAACCAGGGCAGCAGAGCTGCTTTAGAGCCAGAGAACCAGGTCAACAGAGCCGCTGTAGAGCCAGAGAACCAGGTCAGCAGAGCTGCTGTAGAGCCACAGAACAAGGTCAGCAGAGCTGCTCTACAGCCAAAGAACCAGGTCAGCAGATCTGTTGTAGAGCCAAAGAACCAGGTCAGCAGAGCTGCTTCAGAGCCACAGAACCAGGTCAGCAGAGCTGCTTCAGAGCCAGGTCAGCAGAGCTGTAGTAGAGTCAGAGAACCAGGTCAGCAGAGCTGCTTTAGAGCCAGAGAACCAGGTCAGAAGAGTAGAGCCGCAGTAGAGCCAGAGAACCAGGTCAGCCGAGCTGCTCTACAGCCAGAGAACAAGGTCAGCAGAGCTGCTCTACAGCCAAAAAACCAGGTCAGCAGAGCCGATGTACAGCCTGAGGACCAGATCAGCAAAGCTGCTTTAGAGCCAGAGAACCAGGTCAGCAGAGCTGATTTAGAGTCAGAGAACAGGTCAGCAGAGCTCCTCCTGAGCCAGGGAACCAGGTCAGCAGAGCTGCTTTAGAGCCAGAGAAACAGGTCAGCAGAGGTGCTCCTGAGCCAGGGAACCAGGTCAGCACAGCTGCTTTAGAGCCAGAGAACCAGGTCAGCAGAGCTGCTGTAGAGCCGGAGAACCAGGTCAGCAGAGCTGCTTTATAGCCAGAGGACCAGGTCAGCAAAGCTGCTCTGGAGCCAGAGATCCAGGTCAGCAGAGCTGCTTTAGAGCCAGAGAACCAGGTCAGCAGAGCTGCTTTAGAGCCAAAGAACCAAGTCAGCAGAGCTGCTCCTGTGCCAGAGAACCAGGTCAGCAGAGCTGCTGTAGAGCCAGAGAACCAGGGCAGCAGAGCTGCTTTAGAGCCAGAGAACCAAGTCAACAGAGCCGCTGTAGAGCCAGAGAACCAGGTCAGCAGAGCTGCTGTAGAGCCAGAGAACCAGGTCAGAACAGCTGCTGTAGAGCCAGAGAACGAGGTCAGCAGAGCTGCTTTAGAGGGAGAGAACCAGGTCAGCAGAGCCGTTGTAGAGGCAGAGAACCAGGTCAGCAGAGCTGCTGTAGAGTCAGAAAGCTGTACAGCCACAGAACAAGGTCAGCAGAGCTGCTCTACATCCAAAGAACCAGATCAGCAGAGCCGTTGTAGAGCCAGAGAACCAGGTCAGCAGATCTGCTGTAGAGCCAACGAACCAGGTCAGCAGAGCTGCTTCAGAGCTACAGAACCAGGTCAGCAGAGCTGCTTCAGAGCCAGGTCAGCAGAGCTGTTGTAGAGTCAGAGAACCAGGTCAGCAGAGCTGCTTTAGAGCCAGAGAACCAGGTCAGCAGAGTAGAGCCACAGTAGAGCCAGAGAACCAGGTCAGCCGAGCTGCTCTACAGCCAGAGAACAAGGTCAGCAGAGCTGCTCTACAGCCAAAAAACCAGGTCAGCAGAGCCGATGTACAGCCTGAGGACCAGATCAGCAAAGCTGCTTTAGAGCCAGAGAACCAGGTCAGCAGAGCTGATTTAGAGTCAGAGAACAGGTCAGCAGAGCTCCTCCTGAGCCAGGGAACCAGGTCAGCAGAGCTGCTTTAGAGCCAGAGAAACAGGTCAGCAGAGGTGCTCCTGAGCCAGGGAACCAGGTCAGCACAGCTGCTTTAGAGCCAGAGAACCAGGTCAGCAGAGCTGCTGTAGAGCCGGAGAACCAGGTCAGCAGAGCTGCTTTATAGCCAGAGGACCAGGTCAGCAACGCTGCTCTGGAGCCAGAGATCCAGGTCAGCAGAGCTGCTTTAGAGCCAGAGAAGCAGGTCAGCAGAGCTGCTTTAGAGCCAAAGACCAAGTCAGCAGAGCTGCTCCTGTGCCAGAGAACCAGGTCAGCAGAGCTGCTGTAGAGCCAGAGAACCAGGGCAGCAGAGCTGCTTTAGAGCCAGAGAACCAGGTCAACAGAGCCGCTGTAGAGCCAGAGAACCAGGTCAGCAGAGCTGCTGTAGAGCCAGAGAACCAGGTCAGAACAGCTGCTGTAGAGCCAGAGAACGAGGTCAGCAGAGCTGCTTTAGAGGGAGAGAACCAGGTCAGCAGAGCCGTTGTAGAGGCAGAGAACCAGGTCAGCAGAGCTGCTGTAGAGTCAGAAAGCTGTACAGCCACAGAACAAGGTCAGCAGAGCTGCTCTACAGCCAAAAAACCAGGTCAGCAGAGCCATTGTACAGCCTGAGAACCAGATAAGCAAAGCTGCTCTAGAGCCAGAGAACCAGGTCAGCAGAGCTGCTTTAGAGCCGGTGAACCAGGTCAGCAGAACCGTTGTAGAGCCAGAGAACCAGGTCAGTAGAGCTGCTTTAGAGCCAGAGAACCAGGTCAAAAGAGCCGCTATAGAGCCAGAGAACCAGGTCAGCAGAGCTACTGTAGAGCCAGAGAAACCAGGTCAGCAGAGCTGCTTTAGAGGGAGAGAACCAGTTCAGCAGAGCCGTTGTAGAGCCAGAGAACCAGGTCAGCAGAGCTGCTGTAGAGCCAAAGAAGTAGGTCAGCAGAGCTGCTGTAGAGCCAGAGAACCAGGTCAGCAGAGCCGCTCTAGAGCCAGAGAACCAGGTCAGCAGAGCTGCTTTAGAGCCAGAGAACCAGGTCAGCAGAACAGCTGTAGAGCCAGAGAACCAGGTCAGCAGAGCTACTTTAGAGCCAAAGAACCAGGTCAGCAGAGCTGCTCCAGAGACTGAGAACCATGTCAATAGAGCCATTGTAGAGCCAGAGAGCCAGGTTAGCAGAGCTGTTGTAGAGCCAGAGAACCTGGTCAGCAGAGCCGCTGTAGAGCCACAGAACTAGGTCAGCAGAGCTGTTTTAGAGACACAGAAACAGGTCAGAAGAGCTGCTGTAGAGCCAGAGAACCAGGTGAGCAGAGCTGCTGTAGAGCCAGAGAACCAGGTCAGCAGAGCTGCTGTAAAGCCAGAGAACCAGGTCAGCAGAGCCGCTGTAGAGCCAGTGAACCAGGTCAGCGGAGCTGCGTTAGAGCCAGAGAAACAGGTCAGCAGAGGTGCTCCTGAGCCAGAGAACCAGGTCAGCACAGCTGCTTTAGAGCCGGAGAACCAGGTCAGCAGAGCTGCTTTATAGCCAGAGAACCAGGTCAACAGAGCCGCTGTAGAGCCAGAGAACCAGGTCAGCAGAGCTACTGTAGAGCCAGATAAACCAGGTCAGCAGAGCTGCTTTATAGACAGAGAAGCAGGTCAGCAGAGCCGTTGTAGAGACGGAGAACCAGGTCAGCAGAGCTGCTTTATAGCCAGAGAACCAGGTCAACAGAGCCGCTGTAGAGCCAGAAAACCAGGTCAGCAGAGCTACTGTAGAACCAGATAAACCAGGTCAGCAGAGCTGCTTTAGAGACAGAGAACCAGGTCAGCAGAGCCGTTGTAGAGCCAGAGAAACAGGTCAGCAGAGGTGCTCCTGAGCCAGGGAACCAGGTCAGCACAGCTGCTTTAGAGCCGGAGAACCAGGTCAGCAGAGCTGCTTTATAGCCAGAGAACCAGGTCAACAGAGCCGCTGTAGAGCCAGAAAACCAGGTCAGCAGAGCTACTGTAGAACCAGATAAACCAGGTCAGCAGAGCTGCTTTAGAGACAGAGAACCAGGTCAGCAGAGCCGTTGTAGAGCCAGAGAACCAGGTCAGCAGAGCTGCTCTAGAGGCAGAGAACCAAGACAGAAGAGCTGCTTTAGGGCCGGAGAACCAGGGGAGCAGAACCGTTGTAGAGCCAGAGAACCAGGTCAGTAGAGCTGCTGTAGAGCCAGAGAACCATGTGAGGAAAGCCACTGTAGAGCCAGAGAATCAGGTCAGCAGAGCTGCTCTAGAGCCAGGGAACCAGGTCAGCACAGCTGCTTTAGAGCCAGAGAACCAGGTCAGCAGAGCTGCTGTAGAGCCGGAGAACTAGGTCAGCAGAGCTGCTTTATAGCCAGAGGACCAGGTCAGCAAAGCTGCTCTGGAGCCAGAGATCCAGGTCAGCAGAGCTGCTTTAGAGCCAGAGAACCAGGTCAGCAGAGCTGCTTTAGAGCCAAAGAACCAAGTCAGCAGAGCTGCTCCTGAGCCAGAGAACCAGGTCAGCAGAGCTGCTGTAGAGCCAGAGAACCAGGGCAGCAGAGCTGCTTTAGAGCCAGAGAACCAGGTCAACAGAGCCGCTGTAGAGCCAGAGAACCAGGTCAGCAGAGCTGCTGTAGAGCCAGAGAACCAGGTCAGAACAGCTGCTGTAGAGCCAGAGAACGAGGTCAGCAGAGCTGCTTTAGAGGGAGAGAACCAGGTCAGCAGAGCCGTTGTAGAGGCAGAGAACCAGGTCAGCAGAGCTGCTGTAGAGTCAGAAAGCTGTACAGCCACAGAACAAGTTCAGCAGAGCTGCTCTACATCCAAAGAACCAGATCAGCAGAGCCGTTGTAGAGCCAGAGAACCAGGTCAGCAGATCTGCTGTAGAGCCAATGAACCAGGTCAGCAGAGCTGCTTCAGAGCTACAGAACCAGGTCAGCAGAGCTGCTTCAGAGCCAGGTCAGCAGAGCTGTTGTAGAGTCAGAGAACCAGGTCAGCAGAGCTGCTTTAGAGCCAGAGAACCAGGTCAGCAGAGTAGAGCCGCAGTAGAGCCAGAGAACCAGGTCAGCCGAGCTGCTGTACAGCCAGAGAACAAGGTCAGCAGATCTGCTCTACAGCCAAAAAACCAGGTCAGCAGAGCCGTTGTACAGCCTGAGAACCAGATCAGCAAACCTGCTTTAGAACCAGAGAACCAGGTCAGCAGAGCTGATTTAGAGCCAGAGAGCAGGTCAGTGGAGCTGCTCCTGAGCCAGGGAACCAGGTCAGCAGAGCTGCTTTAGAGCCAGAGAAACAGGTCAGCAGAGGTGCTCCTGAGCCAGGGAACCAGGTCAGCACAGCTGCTTTAGAGCCGGAGAACCAGGTCAGCAGAGCTGCTTTATAGCCAAAGAACCAGGTCAACAGAGCCGCTGTAGAGCCAGAGAACCAGGTCAGCAGAGCTACTGTAGAGCCAGATAAACCAGGTCAGCAGAGCTGCTTTAGAGACAGAGAAGCAGGTCAGCAGAGCCGTTGTAGAGACGGAGAACCAGGTCAGCAGAGCTGCTGTAGAGCCAGAGAACCATGTGAGGAAAGCCACTGTAGAGCCAGAGAATCAGGTCAGCAGAGCTGCTCTAGAGCCAGGGAACCAGGTCAGCACAGCTGCTTTAGAGCCAGAGAACCAGGTCAGCAGAGCTGCTGTAGAGCCGGAGAACTAGGTCAGCAGAGCTGCTTTATAGCCAGAGGACCAGGTCAGCAAAGCTGCTCTGGAGCCAGAGATCCAGGTCAGCAGAGCTGCTTTAGAGCTAGAGAACCAGGTCAGCAGAGCTGCTTTAGAGCCAAAGAACCAAGTCAGCAGAGCTGCTCCTGAGCCAGAGAACCAGGTCAGCAGAGCTGCTGTAGAGCCAGAGAACCAGGGCAGCAGAGCTGCTTTAGAGCCAGAGAACCAGGTCAACAGAGCCGCTGTAGAGCCAGAGAACCAGATCAGCAGAGCTGCTGTAGAGCCAGAGAACCAGGTCAGAACAGCTGCTGTAGAGCCAGAGAACGAGGTCAGCAGAGCTGCTTTAGAGGGAGAGAACCAGGTCAGCAGAGCCGTTGTAGAGGCAGAGAACCAGGTCAGCAGAGCTGCTGTAGAGTCAGAAAGCTGTACAGCCACAGAACAAGGTCAGCAGAGCTGCTCTACATCCAAAGAACCAGATCAGCAGAGCCGTTGTAGAGCCAGAGAACCAGGTCAGCAGATCTGCTGTAGAGCCAACGAACCAGGTCAGCAAAGCTGCTTCAGAGCTACAGAACCAGGTCAGCAGAGCTGCTTCAGAGCCAGGTCAGCAGAGCTGTTGTAGAGTCAGAGAACCAGGTCAGCAGAGCTGCTTTAGAGCCAGAGAACCAGGTCAGCAAAGTAGAGCCGCTGTAGAGCCAGAGAACCAGGTCAGCCGAGCTGCTGTACAGCCAGAGAACAAGGTCAGCAGAGCTGCTCTACAGCCAAAAAACCAGGTCAGCAGAGCCGTTGTACAGCCTGAGAACCAGATCAGCAAAGCTGCTTTAGAGCTAGAGAACCAGGTCAGCAGAGCTGATTTAGAGCCAGAGAGCAGGTCAGTGGAGCTGCTCCTGAGCCAGGGAACCAGGTCAGCACAGCTGCTTTAGAGCCAGAGAACCAGGTCAGCAGAGCTGCTGTAGAGCCGGAGAACTAGGTCAGCAGAGCTGCTTTATAGCCAGAGGACCAGGTCAGCAAAGCTGCTCTGGAGCCAGAGATCCAGGTCAGCAGAGCTGCTTTAGAGCCAGAGAACCAGGTCAGCAGAGCTGCTTTAGAGCCAAAGAACCAAGTCAGCAGAGCTGCTCCTGAGCCAGAGAACCAGGTCAGCAGAGCTGCTGTAGAGCCAGAGAACCAGGGCAGCAGAGCTGCTTTAGAGCCAGAGAACCAGGTCAACAGAGCCGCTGTAGAGCCAGAGAACCAGGTCAGCAGAGCTGCTGTAGAGCCAGAGAATCAGGTCAGAACAGCTGCTGTAGAACCAGAGAACGAGGTCAGCAGAGCTGCTTTAGAGGGAGAGAACCATGTGAGGAAAGCCACTGTAGAGCCAGAGAATCAGGGCAGCAGAGCTGCTCTAGAGCCAGAGAACCAGGTTAGCAGAGCTGCTGTAGAGCCGGAGAACTAGGTCAGCAGAGCTGCTTTATAGCCAGAGGACCAGGTCAGCAAAGCTGCTCTGGAGCCAGAGATCCAGGTCAGCAGAGCTGCTTTAGAGCCAGAGAACCAGTTCAGCAGAGCTGCTTTAGAGCCAAAGAACCAAGTCAGCAGAGCTGCTCCTGAGCCAGGGATCCAGGTCAGCAGAGCTGCTGTAGAGCCAGAGAACCAGGGCAGCAGAGCTGCTTTAGAGCCAGAGAACCAGGTCAACAGAGCCGCTGTAGAGCCAGAGAACCAGGTCAGCAGAGCTGCTGTAGAGCCAGAGAACCAGGTCAGAACAGCTGCTGTAGAGCCAGAGAACGAGGTCAGCAGAGCTGCTTTAGAGGGAGAGAACCAGGTCAGCAGAGCCGTTGTAGAGGCAGAGAACCAGGTCAGCAGAGCTGCTGTAGAGTCAGAAAGCTGTACAGCCACAGAACAAGGTCAGCAGAGCTGCTCTACATCCAAAGAACCAGATCAGCAGAGCCGTTGTAGAGCCAGAGAACCAGGTCAGCAGATCTGCTGTAGAGCCAACGAACCAGGTCAGCAGAGCTGCTTCAGAGCTACAGAACCAGGTCAGCAGAGCTGCTTCAGAGCCAGGTCAGCAGAGCTGTTGTAGAGTCAGAGAACCAGGTCAGCAGAGCTGCTTTAGAGCCAGAGAACCAGGTCAGCAGAGTAGAGCCGCAGTAGAGCCAGAGAACCAGGTCAGCTGAGCTGCTGTACAGCCAGAGAACAAGGTCAGCAGAGCTGCTCTACAGCCAAAAAACCAGGTCAGCAGAGCCGTTTTACAGCCTGAGAACCAGATCAGCAAAGCTGCTTTAGAACCAGAGAACCAGGTCAGCAGAGCTGATTTAGAGCCAGAGAGCAGGTCAGTGGAGCTGCTCCTGAGCCAGGGAACCAGGTCAGCAGAGCTGCTTTAGAGCCAGAGAAACAGGTCAGCAGAGGTGCTCCTGAGCCAGGGAACCAGGTCAGCACAGCTGCTTTAGAGCCCGAGAACCAGGTCAGCAGAGCTGCTTTATAGCCAAAGAACCAGGTCAACAGAGCCGCTGTAGAGCCAGAGAACCAGGTCAGCAGAGCTACTGTAGAGCCAGATAAACCAGGTCAGCAGAGCTGCTTTAGAGACAGAGAAGCAGGTCAGCAGAGCCGTTGTAGAGACGGAGAACCAGGTCAGCAGAGCTGCTGTAGAGCCAGAGAACCATGTGAGGAAAGCCACTGTAGAGCCAGAGAATCAGGTCAGCAGAGCTGCTCTAGAGCCAGGGAACCAGGTCAGCACAGCTGCTTTAGAGCCAGAGAACCAGGTCAGCAGAGCTGCTGTAGAGCCGGAGAACTAGGTCAGCAGAGCTGCTTTATAGCCAGAGGACCAGGTCAGCAAAGCTGCTCTGGAGCCAGAGATCCAGGTCAGCAGAGCTGCTTTAGAGCTAGAGAACCAGGTCAGCAGAGCTGCTTTAGAGCCAAAGAACCAAGTCAGCAGAGCTGCTCCTGAGCCAGAGAACCAGGTCAGCAGAGCTGCTGTAGAGCCAGAGAACCAGGGCAGCAGAGCTGCTTTAGAGCCAGAGAACCAGGTCAACAGAGCCGCTGTAGAGCCAGAGAACCAGGTCAGCAGAGCTGCTGTAGAGCCAGAGAACCAGGTCAGAACAGCTGCTGTAGAGCCAGAGAACGAGGTCAGCAGAGCTGCTTTAGAGGGAGAGAACCAGGTCAGCAGAGCCGTTGTAGAGGCAGAGAACCAGGTCAGCAGAGCTGCTGTAGAGTCAGAAAGCTGTACAGCCACAGAACAAGGTCAGCAGAGCTGCTCTACATCCAAAGAACCAGATCAGCAGAGCCGTTGTAGAGCCAGAGAACCAGGTCAGCAGATCTGCTGTAGAGCCAACGAACCAGGTCAGCAGAGCTGCTTCAGAGCTACAGAACCAGGTCATCAGAGCTGCTTCAGAGCCAGGTCAGCAGAGCTGTTGTAGAGTCAGAGAACCAGGTCAGCAGAGCTGCTTTAGAGCCAGAGAACCAGGTCAGCAAAGTAGAGCCGCTGTAGAGCCAGAGAACCAGGTCAGCCGAGCTGCTGTACAGCCAGAGAACAAGGTCAGCAGAGCTGCTCTACAGCCAAAAAACCAGGTCAGCAGAGCCGTTGTACAGCCTGAGAACCAGATCAGCAAAGCTGCTTTAGAGCCAGAGAACCAGGTCAGCAGAGCTGATTTAGAGCCAGAGAGCAGGTCAGTGGAGCTGCTCCTGAGCCAGGGAACCAGGTCAGCAGAGCTGCTTTAGAGCCAGAGAAACAGGTCAGCAGAGGTGCTCCTGAGCCAGGGAACCAGGTCAGCACAACTGCTTTA
Source organism: Triturus cristatus (assembly GCF_964204655.1). Classification (NCBI taxonomy): domain Eukaryota; kingdom Metazoa; phylum Chordata; class Amphibia; order Caudata; family Salamandridae; genus Triturus; species Triturus cristatus. The sequence continues at coordinate 1,126,118,417 of NC_140579.1, read as the reverse complement.
GAGCCGGAGTACCAGGTCAGCAGAGCTGCTTTATAGCCAGAGACTCAGGTCAACAGAGCCGCTGTAGAGCCAGAGAACCAGGTCAGCAGAGCTACTGTAGAGCCAGATAAACCAGGTCAGCCGAGCTGCTTTAGAGACAGAGATGCAGGTCAGCAGAGCCGTTGTAGAGACGGAGAACCAGGTCAGCAGAGCTGCTTTATAGCCAGAGAACCAGGTCAACAGAGCCGCTGTTGAGCCAGAAAACCAGGTCAGCAGAGCTACTGTAGAGCCAGATAAACCAGGTCAGCAGAGCTGCTTTAGAGACAGAGAACCAGGTCAGCAGAGCCGTTGTAGAGCCAGAGAACCAGGTCAGCAGAGCTGCTCTAGAGGCAGAGAACCAGGACAGAAGAGCTGCTTTAGGGCCGGAGAACCAGGTGAGCAGAACCGTTGTAGAGCCAGAGAACCAGGTCAGTAGAGCTGCTGTAGAGCCAGAGAACCATGTGAGGAAAGCCACTGTAGAGCCAGAGAATCAGGTCAGCAGAGCTGCTCTAGAGCCAAAGAACTAGGTCAGCAGAGCAGCTCTAGAGCCAGAAATCCAGGACAGCAGAGCCGCTCTAGAGCCAGAGAATCAGGTCAGCAGAGCCGTTGTAGAGCCAGAGAACCAGGGAAGCAGAGGTGCTGTAGAGCCAAAGAACTGGGTCAGCAGAGCTGCTTTTGAGCCACAGAACCAGGTCAGCAGAGCTGCTTTAGAGCCACAGAAGCAGGTCAGCAGAGCTGCTGTAGAGCCAGAGAACCAGGTCAGCAGAGCTGCTTTAGAGCCAGAGAACCAGGTCAACAGAGTCGCTGTAGAGCCAGAGAACCAGGTCAGCAGAGCTGCTGTACAGCCAGAGAACCAGGTCAGCAGAGCTGCTGTGCAGCCAGAGAACAAGGTCAGCAGAGCTGCTCTACAGCCAAAGAACCAGGTCAGAAGAGCCGTTGTACAGCCTGAGAGCCAGATCAGCAAAGCTGCTTTTGAGCCAGAGAACCAGGTCAGCAGAGCTGCTTTAGAGCCGGTGAACCAGGTCAGCAGAACCGTTGTAGAACCAGAGAACCAGGTCAGTAGAGCTGCTTTAGAGCCAGAGAACCAGGTCAAAAGAGCCGCTGTAGAGCCAGAGAACCAGGTCAGCAGAGCTACTGTAGAGCCAGAGAAACCAGGTCAGCAGAGCTTCTTTAGAGGGAGAGAACCAGTTCAGCAGAGCCGTTGTAGAGCCAGAGAACCAGGTCAGCAGAGCTGCTGTAGAGCCAAAGAAGTAGGTCAGCAGAGCTGCTGTAGAGCCAGAGAACCAGGTCAGCAGAGCCACTCTAGAGCCAGAGAACCAGGTCAGCAGAGCTGCTTTAGAGCCAGAGAACCAGGTCAGCAGAACTGCTGTAGAGCCAGAGAACCAGGTCAGCAGAGCTACTTTAGAGCCACAGAACCAGGTCAGCAGAGCTGCTCCAGAGACTGAGAACCAGGTCAATAGAGCTGTTGTAGAGCCAGAGAGCCAGGTTAGCAGAGCTGTTGTAGAGCCAGAGAACCTGGTCAGCAGAGCTGCTGTAGAGCCACAGAACTAGGTCAGCAGAGCTGCTGTAGAGTTAGAGAACCAGGTGAGCAGAGCTGCTTTAGAGCCAGAGAACCAGGTCAGCAGAGCTGCTTTAGAGCCAGTGAACCAAGTCAGCAGAGCTGCTCCTGAGCCAGAGAACCAGGTCAGTAGAGCTGCTGTAGAGCCAGAGAACCAGGGCAGCAGAGCTGCTTTAGAGCCAGAGAACCAGGTCAACAGAGCCGCTGTAGAGCCAGAGAACCAGGTCAGCAGAGCTGCTGTAGAGCCACAGAACAAGGTCAGCAGAGCTGCTCTACAGCCAAAGAACCAGGTCAGCAGATCTGTTGTAGAGCCAAAGAACCAGGTCAGCAGAGCTGCTTCAGAGCCACAGAACCAGGTCAGCAGAGCTGCTTCAGAGCCAGGTCAGCAGAGCTGTAGTAGAGTCAGAGAACCAGGTCAGCAGAGCTGCTTTAGAGCCAGAGAACCAGGTCAGCAGAGTAGAGCCGCTGTAGAGCCAGAGAACCAGGTCAGCCGAGCTGCTCTACAGCTAGAGAACAAGGTCAGCAGAGCTGCTCTACAGCCAAAAAACCACTTCAGCAGAGCCGATGTACAGCCTGAGGACCAGATCAGCAAAGCTGCTTTAGAGCCAGAGAACCAGGTCAGCAGAGCTGATTTAGAGTCAGAGAACAGGTAAGCAGAGCTGCTCCTGAGCCAGGGAACCAGGTCAGCAGAGCTGCTTTAGAGCCAGAGAAACAGGTTAGCAGAGGTGCTCCTGAGCCAGGGAACCAGGTCAGCACAGCTGCTTTAGAGCCAGAGAACCAGGTCACCAGAGCCGCTGTAGAGCCTGAGAACCAGGTCAGAACAGCTGCTGTAGAGCCAGAGAACGAGGTCAGCAGAGCTGCTTTTGAGGGAGAGAACCAGGTCAGCAGAGCCGTTGTAGAGGCAGAGAACCAGGTCAGCAGAGCTGCTGTAGAGTCAGAAAGCTGTACAGCCACAGAACAAGGTCAGCAGAGCTGCTCTACATCCAAAGAACCAGATCAGCTGAGCCGTTGTAGAGCCAGAGAACCAGGTCAGCAGATCTGCTGTAGAGCCAAAGAACCAGGTCAGCAGAGCTGCTTCAGAGCTACAGAACCAGGTCAGCAGAGCTGCTTCAGAGCCAGGTCAGCAGAGCTGTTGTAGAGTCAGAGAACCAGGTCAGCAGAGCTGCTTTAGAGCCAGAGAACCAGGTCAGCAGAGTAGAGCCGCTGTAGAGCCAGAGAACCAGGTCAGCCGAGCTGCTGTACAGCCAGAGAACAAGGTCAGCAGAGCTGCTCTACAGCCAAAAAACCAGGTCAGCAGAGCCGTTGTACAGCCTGAGAACCAGATCAGCAAAGCTGCTTTAGAGCCAGAGAACCAGGTCAGCAGAGCTGATTTAGAGCCAGAGAACAGGTCAGTGGAGCTGCTCCTGAGTCAGAGAACCAGGTCAGCAGAGCTGCTTTAGAGCCAGAGAAACAGGTCAGCAGAGGTGCTCCTGAGCCAGGGAACCAGGTCAGCACAGCTGCTTTAGAGCCGGAGAACCAGGTCAGCAGAGCTGCTTTATAGCCATAGAACCAGGTCAACAGAGCCACTGTAGAGCCAGAGAACCAGGTCAGCAGAGCTACTGTAGAGCCAGATAAACCAGGTCAGCAGAGCTGCTTTAGAGACAGAGAAGCAGGTCAGCAGAGCCGTTGTAGAGACGGAGAACCAGGTCAGCAGAGCTGCTTTATAGCCAGAGAACCAGGTCAACAGAGCCGCTGTAGAGCCAGAAAACCAGGTCAGCAGAGCTACTGTGGAGCCAGATAAACCAGGTCAGCAGAGCTGCTTTAGAGACAGAGAACCAGGTCAGCAGAGCCATTGTAGAGCCAGAGAACCAGGTCAGCAGAGCTGCTCTAGAGGCAGAGAACCAGGACAGAAGAGCTGCTTTAGGGCCGGAGAACCAGGTGAGCAGAACCGTTGTAGAGCCAGAGAACCAGGTCAGTAGAGCTGCTGTAGAGCCAGAGAACCATGTGAGGAAAGCCACTGTAGAGCCAGAGAATCAGGTCAGCAGAGCTGCTCTAGAGCCAAAGAACTAGGTCAGCAGAGCAGCTCTAGAGCCAGAAAACCAGGACAGCAGAGCCGCTCTAGAGCCAGAGAATCAGGTCAGCAGAGCCGTTGTAGAGCCAGAGAACCAGGGAAGCAGAGGTGCTGTAGAGCCAAAGAACCGGGTCAGCAGAGCTGCTTTTGAGCCACAGAACCAGGTCAGCAGAGCTGCTTTAGAGCCACAGAAGCAGGTCAGCAGAGCTGCTGTAGAGCCAGAGAACCAGGTCAGCAGAGCTGCTTTAGAGCCAGAGAACCAGGTCAACAGAGTCGCTGTAGAGCCAGAGAACCAGGTCAGCAGAGCTGCTGTACAGCCAGAGAACCAGGTCAGCAGAGCTGCTGTGCAGCCAGAGAACAAGGTCAGCAGAGCTGCTCTACAGCCAAAGAACCAGGTCAGCAGAGCCGTTGTACAGCCTGAGAGCCAGATCAGCAAAGCTGCTCTAGAGCCAGAGAACCAGGTCAGCAGAGCTGCTTTAGAGCCGGTGAACCAGGTCAGCAGAACCGTTGTAGAGCCAGAGAACCAGGTCAGTAGAGCTGCTTTAGAGCCAGAGAACCAGGTCAAAAGAGCCGCTGTAGAGCCAGAGAACCAGGTCAGCAGAGCTACTGTAGAGCCAGAGAAACCAGGTCAGCAGAGCTGCTTTAGAGGGAGAGAACCAGTTCAGCAGAGCCGTTGTAGAGCCAGAGAACCAGGTCAGCAGAGCTGCTGTAGAGCCAAAGAAGTAGGTCAGTTGAGCTGCTGTAGAGCCAGAGAACCAGGTCAGCAAAGCCGCTCTAGAGCCAGAGAACCAGGTCAGCAGAGCTGCTTTAGAGCCAGAGAACCAGGTCAGCAGAACTGCTGTAGAGCCAGAGAACCAGGTCAGCAGAGCTACTTTAGAGCCACAGAACCAGGTCAGCAGAGCTGCTCCAGAGCCAGAGAACCAGGTCAGCAGAGCTACTTTAGAGCCACAGAACCAGGTCAGCAGAGCTGCTCCAGAGACTGAGAACCAGGTCAATAGAGCCATTGTAGAGCCAGAGAGCCAGGTTAGCAGAGCTGTTGTAGAGCCAGAGAACCTGGTCAGCAGAGCTGCTGTAGAGCCACAGAACTAGGTCAGCAGAGCTGCTGTAGAGTTAGAGAACCAGGTGAGCAGAGCTGCTTTAGAGCCAGAGAACCAGGTCAGCAGAGTCGCTGTAGAGCCAGAGAACCAGGTCAGCAGAGTCGCTGTAGAGCCAGAGAACCAGGTCAGCAGAGTCGCTGTAGAGCCAGAGAAACAGGGCAGCAGAGGTGCTCCTGAGCCAGGGAACCAGGTCAGCACAGCTGCTTTAGAGCCAGAGAACCAGGTCAGCAGAGCTGATTTAGAGCCAGAGAACAGATCAGTGGAGCAGCTCCTGAGTCAGGGAACCAGGTCAGCAGAGCTGCTTTAGAGCCAGAGAAACAGGTCAGCAGAGCTGCTTTAGAGCCGGAGAACCAGGTCAGCAGAGCTGCTTTATAGCCAGAGAACCAGGTCAACAGAGCCGCTGTAGAGCCAGAGAACCAGGTCAGCAGAGCGACTGTAGAGCCAGATAAATCAGGTCAGCAGAGCTGCTTTAGAGACAGAGAAGCAGGTCAGCAGAGCCGTTGTAGAGACGGAGAACCAGGTCAGCAGAGCTGCTTTATAGCCAGAGAACCAGGTCAACAGAGCCGCTGTAGAGCCAGAAAACCAGGTCAGCAGAGCTACTGTAGAGCCAGATAAACCAGGTAAGCAGAGCTGCTTTAGAGACAGAGAACCAGGTCAGCAGAGCCGTTGTAGAGCCAGAGAACCAGGTCAGCAGAGCTACTGTAGAGCCATATAAACCAGGTCAGCAGAGCTGCTTTAGAGACAGAGAAGCAGGTCAGCAGAGCCGTTGTAAAGACGGAGAACCAGGTCAGCAGAGCTGCTGTACAGCCAGAGAACAAGGTCAGCAGAGCTGCTCTACAGCCAAAAAACCAGGTCAGCAGAGCCGTTGTACAGCCTGAGAACCAGATCAGCAAAGCTGCTTTAGAGCCAGAGAACCAGGTCAGCAGAGCTGATTTAGAGCCAGAGAACAGATCAGTGGAGCTGCTCCTGAGCCAGAAAACCAGGTCAGCAGAGCTACTGTAGAGCCAGATAAACCAGGTAAGCAGAGCTGCTTTAGAGACAGAGAACCAGGTCAGCAGAGCCGTTGTAGAGCCAGAGAACCAGGTCAGCAGAGCTGCTCTAGAGGCAGAGAACCAGGACAGAAGAGCTGCTTTAGGGCCGGAGAACCAGGTGAGCAGAACCGTTGTAGAGCCAGAGAACCAGGTCAGTAGAGCTGCTGTAGAGCCAGAGAACCATGTGAGGAAAGCCACTGTAGAGCCAGAGTATCAGGTCAGCAGAGCTGCTCTAGAGCCAAAGAACTAGGTCAGCAGAGCAGATCTAGAGCCAGAAAACCAGGACAGCAGAGCCACTCTAGAGCCAGAGAATCAGGTCAGGAGAGCCGTTGTAGAGCCAGAGAACCAGGGAAGCAGAGGTGCTGTAGAGGCAAAGAACCGGATCAGCAGAGCTGCTTTTGAGCCACAGAACCAGGTCAGCAGAGCTGGTTTAGAGCCACAGAAGCAGGTCAGCAGAGCTGCTGTAGAGCCAGAGAACCAGGTCAGCAGAGCTGCTTTAGAACCAGAGAACCAGGTCAACAGAGTCGCTGTAGAGCCAGAGAACCAGGTCAGCAGAGCTGCTGTACAGCCAGAGAACCAGGTCATCAGAGCTGCTGTGCAGCCAGAGAACAAGGTCAGCAGAGCTGCTCTACAGCCAAAGAACCAGGTCAGCAGAGCCGTTGTACAGCCTGAGAGCCAGATCAGCAAAGCTGCTCTAGAGCCAGAGAACCAGGTCAGCAGAGCTGCTTTAGAGCCGGTGAACCAGGTCAGCAGAACCGTTGTAGAGCCAGAGAACCAGGTCAGTAGAGCTGCTTTAGAGCCAGAGAACCAGGTCAAAAGAGCCGCTATAGAGCCAGAGAACCAGGTCAGCAGAGCTACTGTAGAGCCAGAGAAACCAGGTCAGCAGAGCTGCTTTAGAGGGAGAGAACCAGTTCAGCAGAGCCGTTGTAGAGCCAGAGAACCAGGTCAGCAGAGCTGCTGTAGAGCCAAAGAAGTAGGTCAGCAGAGCTGCTGTAGAGCCAGAGAACCAGGTCAGCAGAGCCGCTCTAGAGCCAGAGAACCAGGTCAGCAGAGCTGCTTTAGAGCCAGAGAACCAGGTCAGCAGAACTGCTGTAGAGCCAGAGAACCAGGTCAGCAGAGCTACTTTAGAGCCACAGAACCAGGTCAGCAGAGCTGCTCCAGAGACTGAGAACCAGGTCAATAGAGCCGTTGTAGAGCCAGAGAGCCAGGTTAGCAGAGCTGTTGTAGAGCCAGAGAACCTGGTCAGCAGAGCTGCTGTAGAGCCACAGAACTAGGTCAGCAGAGATGCTATAGAGTTAGAGAACCAGGTGAGCAGAGCTGCTTTAGAGCCAGAGAACCAGGTCAGCAGAGTCGCTGTAGAGCCAGAGAACCAGGTCAGCAGAGTCGCTGTAGAGCCAGAGAACCAGGTCAGCAGAGTCGCTGTAGAGCCAGAGAAACAGGTCAGCAGAGGTGCTCCTGAGCCAGGGAACCAGGTCAGCACAGCTGCTTTAGAGCCAGAGAACCAGGTCAACAGAGCCGCTGTAGAGCCAGAGAACCAGGTCAGCAGAGCTGCTGTAGAGCCAGAGAACCAGGTCAGAACAGCTGCTGTAGAGCCAGAGAACGAGGTCAGCAGAGCTGCTTTTGAGGGAGAGAACCAGGTCAGCAGAGCCGTTGTAGAGGCAGAGAACCAGGTCAGCAGAGCTGCTGTAGAGTCAGAAAGCTGTACAGCCACAGAACAAGGTCAGCAGAGCCGCTCTACATCCAAAGAACCAGATCAGCAGAGCCGTTGTAGAGCCAGAGAACCAGGTCAGCAGATCTGCTGTAGAGCCAAAGAACCAGGTCAGCAGAGCTGCTTCAGAGCTACAGAACCAGGTCAGCAGAGCTGCTTCAGAGCCAGGTCAGCAGAGCTGTTGTAGAGTCAGAGAACCAGGTCAGCAGAGCTGCTTTAGAGCCAGAGAACCAGGTCAGCAGAGTAGAGCCGCTGTAGAGCCAGAGAACCAGGTCAGCCGAGCTGCTGTACAGCCAGAGAACAAGGTCAGCAGAGCTGTTCTACAGCCAAAAAACCAGGTCAGCAGAGCCGTTGTACAGCCTGAGAACCAGATCAGCAAAGCTGCTTTAGAGCCAGAGAACCAGGTCAGCAGAGCTGATTTAGAGCCAGAGAACAGGTCAGTGGAGCTGCTCCTGAGTCAGGGAACCAGGTCAGCAGAGCTGCTTTAGAGCCAGAGAAACAGGTCAGCAGAGGTGCTCCTGAGCCAGGGAACCAGGTCAGCACAGCTGCTTTAGAGCCGGAGAACCAGGTCAGCAGAGCTGCTTTATAGCCAGAGAACCAGGTCAACAGAGCCGCTGTAGAGCCAGAGAACCAGGTCAGCAGAGCTACTGTAGAGCCAGATAAACCAGGTCAGCAGAGCTGCTTTAGAGACAGAGAAGCAGGTCAGCAGAGCCGTTGTAGAGACGGAGAACCAGGTCAGCAGAGCTGCTTTATAGCCAGAGAACCAGGTCAACAGAGCCGCTGTAGAGCCAGAAAACCAGGTCAGCAGAGCTACTGTAGAGCCAGATAAACCAGCTCAGCAGAGCTGCTTTAGAGACAGAGAACCAGGTCAGCAGAGCCGTTGTAGAGCCAGAGAACCAGGTCAGCAGAGCTGCTCTAGAGGCAGAGAACCAGGACAGAAGAGCTGCTTTAGGGCCGGAGAACCAGGTGAGCAGAACCGTTGTAGAGCCAGAGAACCAGGTCAGTAGAGCTGCTGTAGAGCCAGAGAACCAAGTGAGGAAAGCCACTGTAGAGCCAGAGAATCAGGTCAGCAGAGCTGCTCTAGAGCCAAAGAACTAGGTCAGCAGAGCAGCTCTAGAGCCAGAAAACCAGGACAGCAGAGCCGCTCTAGAGCCAGAGAATCAGGTCAGCAGAGCCGTTGTAGAGCCAGAGAACCAGGGAAGCAGAGGTGCTGTAGAGCCAAAGAACCGGGTCAGCAGAGCTGCTTTTGAGCCACAGAACCAGGTCAGCAGAGCTGCTTTAGAGCCACAGAAGCAGGTCAGCAGAGCTGCTGTAGAGCCAGAGAACCAGGTCAGCAGAGCTGCTTTAGAGCCAGAGAACCAGGTCAACAGAGTCGCTGTAGAGCCAGAGAACCAGGTCAGCAGAGCTGCTGTACAGCCAGAGAACCAGGTCAGCAGAGCTGCTGTGCAGCCAGAGAACAAGGTCAGCAGAGCTGCTCTACAGCCAAAGAACCAGGTCAGCAGAGCCGTTGTACAGCCTGAGAGCCAGATCAGCAGAGCTGCTCTAGAGCCAGAGAACCAGGTCAGCAGAGCTGCTTTAGAGCCGGTGAACCAGGTCAGCAGAACCGTTGTAGAGCCAGAGAACCAGGTCAGTAGAGCTGCTTTAGAGCCAGAGAACCAGGTCAGCAGAGCTACTGTAGAGCCAGAGAAACCAGGTCAGCAGAGCTGCTTTAGAGGGAGAGAACCAGTTCAGCAGAGCCATTGTAGAGCCAGAGAACCAGGTCAGCAGAGCTGCTGTAGAACCAAAGAAGTAGGTCAGCAGAGCTGCTGTAGAGCCAGAGAACCAGGTCAGCAGAGCCGCTCTAGAGCCAGAGAACCAGGTCAGCAGAGCTGCTTTAGAGCCAGAGAACCAGGTCAGCAGAACTGCTGTAGAGCCAGAGAACCAGGTCAGCAGAGCTACTTTAGAGCCACAGAACCAGGTCAGCAGAGCTGCTCCAGAGACTGAGAACCAGGTCAATCGAGCCGTTGTAGAGCCAGAGAGCCAGGTTAGCAGAGCTGTTGTAGAGCCAGAGAACCTGGTCAGCAGAGCTGCTGTAGAGCCACAGAACTAGGTCAGCAGAGCTGCTGTAGAGTTAGAGAACCAGGTGAGCAGAGCTGCTTTAGAGCCAGAGAACCAGGTCAGCAGAGTTGCTGTAGAGCCAGAGAACCAGGTCAGCAGAGTCGCTGTAGAGCCAGAGAACCAGGTCAGCAGAGTTGCTGTAGAGCCAGAGAAACCAGGTCAGCAGAGCTGCTTTAGAGGAAGAGAACCAGTTCAGCAGAGCCGTTGTAGAGCCAGAGAACCAGGTCAGTAGAGCCGCTCTAGAGCCAGGGAACCAGGTCAGCAGAGCTGCTTTAGAGCCAGAGAACCTGGTCAGCTGAACTGCCGTAGAGCCAGAGAACCAGGTCAGCAGAGCTACTTTAGAGCCAGAGAACCAGGTCAGCAGAGCTGCTCCACAGGCTGAGAACCAGGTCAATAGAGCCGTTGTAGAGCCAGAGAGCCAGGTTAGCAGAGCTGTTGTAGAGCCAGAGAACCTGGTCAGCAGAGCTGCTGTAGAGCCACAGAACTAGGTCAGCAGAGCTGCTGTAGAGCTAGAGAACCAGGTGAGCAGAGCTGCTTTAGAGCCAGAGAACCACGTCAGCAGAGTCGCTGTAGAGCCAGAGAACCAGGTTAGCAGAGTCGCTGTAGAGCCAGAGAACCAGGTCAGCAGAGTCGCTGTAGAGCCAGAGAACCAGGTCAGCAGAGCTGCTTTAGAGCCAGAGAACCATGTCAGCAGAGCCATTGTAGAGCCAGAGACCCAGGTCAGCAGAGCTGCTCTAGAGCCAAAGAACTAGGTCAGCAGAGTCGCTGTAGAGCCAGAGAACCAGGTCAGCAGAGTCGATGTACAGCCAGAGAACCAGGTCAGCAGAGTTGCTGTAGAGCCAGTGAACCAGGTCAGCAGAGCTGCTTTAGAGCCAGAGAACCATGTCAGCAGAGCCATTGTAGAGCCAGAGACCCAGGTCAGCAGAGCTGCTCTAGAGCCAAAGAACTAGGTCAGCAGAGCCGCTGTAGAGCCAGAGAATCAGGTCAGCAGAGCCGCTCTAGAGCCAGAGAACCAGGTCAGCAGAGCTGCTTCAGAGCCAGAGAACCAGGTCAGCAGAGCCGCTGTAGAGCCAGAGAACCAGGTCAGCAGAGCTGCTCCAGAGACTGAGAACCAGGTCAACAGAGCCGTTGTAGAGCCAGAGAACGAGGTCAACAGAGCTGATGTAGAGCCAAAGAACCAGGTCAGCAGAGCTGCTGTAGAGCCAGAGAAACAGGTCAGCAGAGCTGCTTCAGAGCCAGAGAACCAGGTCAGCAGAGAAGCTCTAGAGCCAGAGAACCAGGTTAGCAGAGCTGCTACAGAGCCAGAGAACCAGGTCAGCAGAGCCACTGTACAACCAGAGAACCAGGTCAGCCGAGCTGCTGTACAGCCAGAGAGAAAGGTCAGCAGAGCTGTTCTACAGCCAAAGAACCAGGTCAGCAGAGCCGTGGTGAAGCCTGAGAACCAGGTCAGCAAAGCTGCTCTAGAGCCAGAGAACCAGGTCAGCAGAGCTGCTTTAGAGCCAGAGAACCAGGTCAGCAGAGCTGCTTTAGAGGCAAAGAACCAGGTCAACAGAGCCGCTGTAGAGCCAGAGAACCAGGTCAGCATAGCTGCTGTGCAGCCACAGAACAAGGTCAGCAGAGCTGCTCTACAGCCAAAGAACCAGGTCAGCAGAGCCGTTGTAGAGCCAGAGAACCAGGTCAGCAGATCTGCTGTAGAGCCAAAGAACCAGGTCAGCAGAGCTGCTTCAGAGCCACAGAACCAGGTCAGCAGAGCTGCTTCAGAGCCAGGTCAGCAGAGCTGTTGTAGAGTCAGAGAACCAGGTCAGTAGAGCTGCTTTAGAGCCAGAGAACCAGGTCAGCAGAGTAGAGCCGCTGTAGAGCCAGAGAACCAGGTCAGCCGAGCTGCTGTACAGCCAGAGAACAAGGTCAGCAGAGCTGCTCTACAGCCAAAAAACCAGGTCAGCAGACCCGTTGTACAGCCTGAGAACCAGATCAGCAAAGCTGCTTTAGAGCCAGAGAACCAGGTCAGCAGAGCTGATTTAGAGCCAAAGAACAGGTCAGCAGAGCTGCTCCTTGTGAGAAGTTGGCCTGGCATATGCTGGTCACTAGTTATAGTGGCCACCTTGCACCAGTCCAATTCGACTCTTGGTAGATAGGTTTAAAGACAACCTTTTAAAGAAAGCTATCCTAGTGGTAGCTGTGGAGAGCAGCCTTCAGGCTAAGTCTCTGAGGAATGTAAAGCAGCTTGTTTTACCTTATAATCTCTTGAATTACCAAATGAAAAGACACCACACAGGTATATATATCAAATATATATGTATTTATTTCTAAATATACTCTACTAATCTCTTTATGAGATTAGAGCCAGGTAAACATTCAAAAGATCAACAGTTCTCAATAAATTAAGCACAAATATGGCTGTAGCCCTAGGGGCGTACCAGACCATATACTAAAATAATGGGTTAACAAACTCGACTTGCAAAATGAAGAGGCCTAGGGCCTTGGAAATCGCTGGGGCTTCACTTCTGCAGTGTTAGCAGGTAAGTAATCAGCCCACAGGAGACGCGTGCAGTGTCTAAACACACACGCGGGTTTTCAATGCGTTTCAATGGCAAATGTCGCGGTTTGTATTTTACAGTTCTAGGGCACTTTGCAAAAGTCAACAGGCAAGCAACTTACAGGGTAAGTATTTCGAGAGCCAACACACACTTGGGCACCGGAGTGCACGAGTTACCTCACCCAGGGAAGCCGGGTGCATAGGTGTCCTTTGGTGTCGGGTCGCGATGCTGTTTTCAATGGAGATCCTTGAAGACTTGCTGCTTGTGACGACTGGAGAGGTGTCCGTTCGAATCCGACGATGGATTGGAGTTGCAGAAGACCTAGAAATTGAGGGGACAGAGTTCAGAGTCACTTGCCAGTGACCGGTGGCCAGCAAGATGGATGACCACAGCTGTCGCGTCTCTTCAGGTCGATGATGGTGTTTTGTCTCTTAGCTCACGAGGACCAGGAGGGATCGAAGATGACCAGCAGCTGGCTTCGGAGGTTCCTAAGAAGTCTGCAGCTGATGACGGTGTCGGCACCCGGATTGGAGCCAACAAGCCTTGGCAACTGCAAGTCTCGTGTAGTGTGAAGATTGGCAATGGTGCAGACCAGCAAGGTCTGATGAACGTACCCAGCGAGGGTAAGTGAAGGCAGGCAACTAGCCGAGCCCTTGAAGTTGATGTGGAAGTCTTCAGGTGAGTTACTAGCCAACGGGCAAGCAACTGCGAAGACGCCTTTGCAGGAAAACTTTAACAACAGCCCACGGTCACTCGGGACGGGGTAGGCCGCTGAATTTAGGTACTAGACCTGCTAGGGACTTGGACAACAAGTGGTCCAAAGCACAACTTCGTTGGACGTAGAATCAAGAATAGCCAGTGCTCATGGGGACTATGGTTTCCCGGAGTGAACCAGGGCTAGAGTGCAAATGGTGTGGTCAACATGTTTCCCGCTTCTAGTACATTGACTATCAACTATCCGGACCCGGTGAGATGGGTAGGCTTGACTGGCCCTGACACGAGCAATAGAAACCTGTAACTTTATGGCTTCTCCATTGATGTCAGATCCACCGGGTACTGTTGACACCCTATAACTCTAACCCTTAGGTAAGAGCAGTGTCATACAGGTAGTACAACTTATGTGCTGTATTTAAACTGATACTAACCATTAGGTCATGTTTTGTAGATTGTAGTTTTTTACTAGGTCCTGAAAAATCGCAGTCAATGTACTAGAAGCGAGAAACATGTTGACCACACCATTTGCACTCTAGCCCTGGTTCACTCCGGGAAACCATAGTCCCCATGAGCACCGGCTATTCTTGATTTTACTTGTGGCAGAGGACCACCAGAAAAAAAATTGCTTTCCGGTACCTTAGGCCACATTTTATCCTCACCCACACTATCTACTCTGTCCTGGCCCCTCACCCCCACTTCACCCATAGGCAGTTGGACAAAAGATCTCCGATAAAGAGCCCCTCTTTGAGGTGAGCCCGTTGGGCATTGCACCGCCTGCCCAACGAGGAATATTGCCGATGATGAAGCATGACACTCGCAAGGGTGTGTGAGGCCATTATATCCAACAAATTGGATACTCAGGGGTTGTCCTCCATTGAGCACTAACCCTGTTTCCCTAGTTATCCTTTCCTCCTTCCTTCCTCAAGGAACAGCCCAGTCATCTCCTTTTGTTGCCTTCATATCTGGGGCTACGACTGTGGCCGGACCTTCCATTCCCTTCTCTTGTGAATGGTAATTAATGCCCTACTGGATCTCAATCGATCCTTGTCTTCCCCTACCTATTGTTACATCCATTTTGTGATGCCAGGGCTCTAGATGATTTCTACCGTGTAGTACAGTGGGCACATGTCGTCCCCTCTAGAAGGGTGAGATCCTACTCCCACACCAGTTACTGGTGTGGGGGTAGGATTCCAAGTTGTTTGACACCAAACACGACATGTTTTGATGCAGTCATTCCAAAGTTAGCATTTACCGCAAGGTTATAATGCACTTAAGAGTATATGGTTTAACCGCATCCACAAACAGCAGCAGAGAATAGACTCTGCCAGCTGCAGAGGGGTCCTGCTCAGGCAGAAGCACCCCCTCACATAGTAAACCAAGCACCCTGCCCTTGGGATTGATAGGGCCTACCATAGGGGTGACTGATAGGTTTATATGTGAGATATAGGAACCTATACCTCAGTGAGGAGGGCTAACACTACCTCACACAGGCTGCAGTAGCAGGCCTGTGGTGTCAGATTGTGAGTGCTTCCCAGGGGTGGCATAATACATGCTGCAGCCCCTGGTAGGCCTGTGAAGTACCAATGCCCTAGGTACCTAAGGTACCATATACTAGGGGCTCATAAGGTACCACAGTATCCAATCACTAGTGCATCTAATATGCACACCAAGTTGTTTAGAGAGATCAGTTAGACTGGGGCCCTGATTAGCAGGGACCCAGCCAGACTATAGCCAGAAACCAGTGTATACATCAGAAAAAAAGTGGGGGCAACACAAGTGCAGATCCTACTCTCCTACACAACCCCCCCCCCCCCCCCCCAAACGCAGGGACATTAAACTAACCTTGACCAGTTGAGTCTTCATGTTCTAAGTGGAAATACCTCGAGAGTCCATCTGCATTGGCATGTTGGGTCCCAGGTCTATGTTCCACTGTATAGTCCATCCCCTGTAGGGAAATGGACCACCTGAGCAGTTTAGGATTTTCACCTTTCATCTGTTTGAGCCATAGGAGGGGCTTATGGTCAGTCTGAACTCTGAAGTGAGTGCCAAACAAGTATGGCCTCAGCTTCTTCAGGGCCCACACCACAGCAAAGGCCTCCCTCTCAATAGCTGACCAACGTTTCTCTCTAGGGGTCAGCCTTCTGCTTATAAAAGCTACTGGCTGGTCTTGACCTTCATCATTAAGTTGAGACAGTACAGCTCCCACACCCAGCTCTGAAGCATCTGTTTGGACAATGAACTTCTTTTTGTAATCTGGACTCTGTAAGATGGGGGCAGTGCACATTGCCTGCTTGAGGTCATCAAATGCCTTTTGACAGCTAGCTGTTCACTGAACCTTTTTTGGCATTTTCTTGGAGGTAAGATCATTTAAGGGGGTCACTATAGATCCCTATCCCTTAACAAACCTCCTGTAATACCCAGTCAGGCCCAAGAAGGCTCTCACCTGTGTCTGGGTGGTTGGAGCTACCCAGTCCATTATGGTCTGGATCTTGCTCTGCAATGGTTGAACCTGGCCTCCACCTACAAGGTGGCCCAGGTACACAACCTGACTCTGCCCTATCTGGCACTTAGTGGCCTTGATAGTGAGGCCTGCTTTCTGCAGGGCCTCCAGTACATTCCTGAGGTGGACCAGGTGATCCTGCCAGGTGGAACTATAGACAGCAATATCATCAAGATATGCTGAGCAATAGGTTTCCATACCAGTCAGAACTTTATTCACCAACCTCTGAAATGTGGCAGGTGCATTCTTCAAACCAAAGGGCATTACCACAAAGTGATAGTGCCCACCAGGGGTCGAAAATGCTGTTTTAGCCTTGGCATCATCAGCTAACTTGATTTGCCAATAGCCTGCTGTAAGGTCAAATGTCCTGAGATACTTGGCTGAGGCCAAAGTGTCTATTAGTTCATCTGCCCTTGGTATTGGGTAGGCATCAGTCCTGGTGACTGCATTGAGGCCCCTGTAGTCAACACAAAACCTCATCTCTTTCTTACCGCCCTGGGTGTGAGGTTTTGGGACAAGTACTACTGGGCTAGCCCAAGGGCTATCTGAGGGCTCAATAACACCTAGCTCCAACATTTTCTGGACTTCAGTCCTGATACAGTCCCTGACATGGTCAGGTTGCCTGTAGATTTTACTCTTTACAGGCAGACTGTCTCCAGTGTCCACCTCATGGGTGCACCAGGAAGTCTGACTTGGTGTCAGGCTAAACATATGTCTAAACTGCTGTAGCACTTGTCTACATTCAGTTTGTTGATGTTCAGTGAGGCTGCTTGCCAAAGCAACACCATCAACTGACCCATCTTCAGGGTTCTGTGAGAGCAGGTCAGGGAGAGGGTCACTCTCCTCCTCCTGGTCCTCATCAGTTGCCATGAGCAAGCTCATGTCAGCCCTGTCCGCATATGCTTTAAGTCTGTTGACATGAAGCACCCTAAGCGGGCTCCTGGGAGTGCCAAGATCTACCAAGTAGGTGACCTCTCCCTTCTTTTCAACAATTGTATGGGGGCCACTCCATTTGTCCTGGAGAGCTGCTGGGGCCACAGGCTCCAACACCCACACTTTCTGGCCTGGCTGGTAAACAGTCAAGACAGCCTTTTGGTCATGCCAAGCTTTTTGGAGTTATTGGTTTGCCTCAAGGTTTTTACTGACCTTCTTCATGTACTCAGCCATCCTGGAGCGGAGACCAAGTACATAGTCCACTAGATCTTGTTTGGGAGGTTTGAGAGGTAACTCCCATCCCTCCTTCACCAGACATAATGGTCCTCTAACAGGGTGCCCAAACAGAAGTTCAAAAGGGCTGTAGTCAACCCCCTTCTGAGGAACCTCCCTGTATGCAAACAGAAGGCAGGGAAGTAAAAGGTCCCGTTTTCGTCTAAGCTTCTCTGGGAGTCCTTTAATCATTCCCTTTAGGGTTTTGTTGAATCTCTCAACTAACCCATTGCATTGTGGGTGATAGGGAGTAGTGAATTTGTAGTTTACACCACACTCCTTCCACATTGCAGTTAGATATCCTGACATAAAGTTAGAACCTCTGTCAGAGATGACCTCCTTTGGGAAACCCACTCTGGAGAAAACTCCAATGAGGGCTCTTGCTACCACAGGAGCTGTGGTAGTCCTTAGGGGTATAGCTTCTGGATACCTGGTGGCATGATCCACTTCCACCAGTATAAATCTGTGCCCAGATGCTGTTGGTGGGTCAAGGGGACCAACAATGTCAATCCCTACCCTTTCAAAGGGAACCCCCACCACAGGTAGTGGTATCAGGGGGGCCTTTGTGGTGCCACCTGTCTTGCCACTGGCTTGACAAGTGACACAGGAGCGACAAAACTCCTTTGTGTCTTCAGACATGTGTGGCCAATGAAAATGTGGTACAAGCCTGTCCCAGGTCTTGTTTTGGCCCAAGTGTCCTGCCAATGGCATATCATGTGCTAGGGTCAAGAGGAACCCCCTAAACTTCTGAGGAATTACCAGCCTCCTGGTGGCTCCAGGGGTAGGATCTCTAGCCTCAGAATATAGGAGCCCCTCATCCCAATAAACCTTATGGGACCCGCTAGCACTCCCAGCAGCCTCAGCAGCAGCCAGCTGTCTGAGGGGTTCAAGAGTGGAGCAGTACTGTTGCTCTTTGCTCAGATCTTCCCTCGAAGGGCCCCCTGCCCCCAAGAACTCAACCTGACCAGGCTCATGTTCCTCTGGGGCAGTTCCTTCTACAGGCTCTGCTTCTCCTCCCTCAGGAGGGGAATCTGAGACAGAGGGGAAGGCCCAGCCTTAACCCTACTGCTCTTCCTCTTGGGTAGCACCTGGTCCATAGTTTCAGGATCCAGAGCTGGTTCAGCTTTATGCATTTTGGCTTGTGACCTGGTCACAGCAAATCCCTCTGCAGGTATGCCCAACATCTCAGCATGAGTCCATAATTCTACTTCAGACCAGGCTGAAGTCTCTAGATCATTGCCCAACAAACATTTGACAGGGAAGTCTGCACTGACTACTACCTTTTTGAGGCCAGTTACCCCTCCCCAGGAGAAATTCACAACTGCCAGGCTATGGTTGGTCCCGGTGTTGCTTGCATTGGTTACCTGGTACATTTCACCCAGGATGATCTGTGTAGGGTCCACTAGGTCCTCTGCCACCATGGTGACACTAGCACCTGTGTCGCTAAATGCCAAAGCCTGTTTGCCATTTATGATAGGCTGCTATTTGTATTTGCCCAGATTACTGGGGCTCACTAGGAAGGACAAATCAAGGTCTCCCTCACAAACTAGCATTGCCTGTGTTGGTACTCTGACTAGGCCAGAGTCCACATCAGAACCCAGGGTCAACCCTACTGCTCCCTTATTCTGAGTATTACCTCCACCACTTGCTGCACTAGGGGGAACAGTTGCCTTAGGGGCTGGAGTGGTGGTGGTTTGGTCTTTGGACTTTGTACAGTCAGAAGTCCAGTGCCCTTTCTGTTTACAGAATTTGCACCAGGGCTTCTTTTGGCCTTTTCCCTTTGCAGATTGTGACTCCCCACCAGATGCAGATTTTTGGGGCCCTTGTGAAGACTTCTGATCTTTAGATTTATCCCAACCCTTATCTGAGCCTTTAGGATCTTGCTTCTTAGTGTCACCACCTTGGTTCTGGTTTTTCTGCCTCACCCTGGTTCTGACCCATTTGTCTGCCTTCTTTCCCAATTCTTGGGGAGAGGTAAGATCAGAGTCCACCAGGTACTGATGCAACAACTGGTTCTGGCAATTATTAAGGATCTTTTCTCTCATTATAAGATTATACAATCCCTTAAAGTCAGTTACTCTACTACCCACCAGCCAACCTTCTAGAGCCTTGGTTGCACAATCAACAAAGTCAGTCCAATCCTGGGTCTGTGCTTTCTGGGTGTCTCTGAACTTCAACCTGTACTGTTCAGTGGTTAAGCCAAACCCATCTATCAAAGCACTCTTCAGGGCTTCATAATCATTAGCATCCTCTTCTCTAACAGTGAGGAGCTTGTCTCTCCCTTTGTCTGAAAAGGAGAGCCACAAGATTGCTGTCCACTGTTTCTGGGGGACCTGTTGAACTTTACAGGCCCTCTCCATAGCAGTTATCCATTTGTGGATATCATCCCCACTCTGGTAGGGAGGAGCAACCTTGGACAGGTTCCTAAGATCTGGCATGTAATCTCTGCCTCTAGGGACACTGTTGCTGCCACCAGGGGTATCTAACCCCTCCTTCTTTGAAGCTCTTTGGAGCTCGAAGGCTTCCCTATCTAAGGCCAATTGCTTGGTTCTGAGGGCAAGCCTAGCTTCCTCATACTGGAGCATCTTGAAACTTCTTTCAGAGGAGGTCTCCCTGGGAAAGTTGGAGTTCCTCTGTGGAATACATTCTCATCCAGAGTGATATGACCTGTCAGAGTCCCTTGAGAGGGACCTAGGCCTGTCTCCCACTCTGTCAGCTCTCTTAGGAATATTTTCCTCTATTCTCTTCAGACCCTTCTGGGTCTGGCCCTTCACCCACAGAGTCCAGGTCATCTTGATTGTCATCATCAGACCCAGAGACTATGCGTGACCCACCCCCTGATGCAGACCCACTTGCTCCTAGAGCTTGTCTCAGGTCATCTGCTACTAACAGATCTATCAGGTGTTGTGATGAGGGACTCCTGCCCACCCTCAGTTGTCTTTCAAAGCATAAGGCCTTCAGTTCAGTGTAGGCTATATCTTTGTACTGAGATGGGGTGGACCCACTGGCTCCACCATGGTGAGAAATACTAGTATTGTGCAGTGTTGTACTACCTACACTAGTTGAGGCATACTGGACCTAGCTTGAGCTGTAGCAAGGGTGTGCTTGTCCCTTCACAAACAGCTCTAAGTTCAGTAGAACTTATTGATACTAGCTTGACTTTATATGTACCTTGAGTACCTTAAGTGGTTTTCAGTTAGTAATTCAAATAGAGATTTTCTGGTAAAACAATGGCAAGCTGGAATCCCACACGCTGCCCACCAATGTGAGAAGTTGGCCTGGCATATGCTGGTCACTAGTTATAGTGGCCACCTTACACCAGTCCAATTCGACTCTTGGAAGATAGGTTTAAAGACAACCGTTTAAAGAAAGCTATCCTAGTGGTAGCTGTGGAGAGCAGCCTTCAGGCTAAGTCTCTGAGGAATGTAAAGCAGCTTGTTTTACCTTATAATCTCTTGAATTACCAAATGAAAAGACACCACACAGGTATATATATCAAATATATATGTATTTATTTCTAAATATACTCTACTAATCTCTTTAGGAGATTAGAGCCAGGTAAACATTCAAAAGATCAACAGTTCTCAATAAATTCAGCACAAATATGGCTGTAGCCCCAGGGGCGTACCAGACCATATACTAAAATAATTGGTTAACAAACTCGACTTGCAAAATGAAGAGGCCTAGGGCCTTGGGAATCGCTGGGGCTTCACTTCTGCAGTGTTAGCAGGTAAGTAACCAGCCCACAGGAGACGCGTGCAGTGTCTAAACACACACGCGGGTTTTCAATGCGTTTCAATGGCAAATGTCGTGGTTTGTAAATGACAGTTTTAGGGCACTTCGCAAAAGTCAACAGGCAAGCAACTTACAGGGTAAGTATTTCGAGAGCCAACACACACTTGGGTACCGGAGTGCACGAGTTCCCTCACCCAGGGAAGCCGGGTGCATAGGTGTCCTTTGGTGTCGGGTCGCGATGCTGTTTCCAATGGAGATCACTGGATACTTGCTGCTTGGGACGACTGGAGAGGTGTCCGTTCCAATCCGACGATGGATTGGAGTTGCAGAAGACCTAAAAATTGAGGGGACAGAGTTCAGAGTCACTTGTCAGTGACCGGTGGCCAGCAAGATGGATGACGACAGCTGTCACGTCTCTTCAGGTCGGTGATGGTGTTTTGTCTCTTTGCTCACGAGGTCCAGGAAGGCTCGACGATGACCAGCAGCTGGATTCGGGAGGTCCCACGACGTCTGCAGCTGTCGACGGTGTCGGCACCCAGATTGGAGCCAACAAGCCTTGGCAGCCGCAAGTCTCGTGTGGAGTGAAGATTGGCAATTGTGCAGACCAGCAAGGTCTGATGGACTTACCCAGCGGGGGTAAGTGAGGGCAGGCACAGGGCAACCAGGCGAGCCCTTGGAATTGATGTGGAAGTCTTCAGGTGAGTTACTAGCCAACGGGCAAGCAACCGCAAAGACGCCTTTGCAGGAAAAGTTTAACAACAGCCCACGGTCACTCGGGACGGGGTAGGATGCTGACATTCGGTACTAGACCTGCTAGGGACTTGGACAACAAGTGGTCCAAAGCACAACTTCGTTGGACGTAGTTTAGGGCTTGCACTCGAAATCAGTGCACGGTTCCCTGGTATTGCTGTTCCTCGTCACTTGTGGGGTCCAGATGCCACAGCTTCGCTGGGGACTCAAAATGGCCGTCGAGAGGTCAGGAAATCCGCTTCAGGGGACGCAGGGACTTCGGGCTCCGGCGGGGGCGGTAAAGTTTGCAACCGTTGTAGAGAGTTTTGGTGCCTGCCAAGCAGGGGAGTCACTCCTTGACTCCAAGGGAGATTCTTCAGTCTTCCAGAGATAGTGGAACGTCGAAGGGCCAGGATTCTTCTTAGTTGAGCGTCGTCCAGGTGTAATCTAAATTGCATTGGCAATGTGTGGTATCTTATAGTGAAAAGATGGGAGGGACTAGCTCTATGACCACTCCTCTAGGAGGGTCAGGGTAGTGGGTGGTTACACCCACTTCCCTTTATCCAGTTTCGTGCCAGAGCAGGGGCAGGTAGCCCCTGAACCGGTTTGAGCTGGCATATGCACAGAGGAGCCTACTGCTCCCCCAGTGCAGGACTTCAAAGCACTCTAAGAGTGCACCCACCCAGCTCCAATACACTAAATCCTGTCTGGGAGTGGTGACACCTCTCTGTGACAGGAAACCCTTTGTTGGGCTCCCTCCACTGCGAGTTTCGGTCAGCAGCAGGAGGGCAGCCCGGTGTCCGTGCTGGTGGCATCCATTTTGTGATGCCAGGGCTCTGAAAGATTTCTACCGTGTAGTACAGTGGGTACATGTCGTCCCCTCTAGAAGGGTGGGATCCTACTCCCACACCCGACATGTTTTGATGCAGTCATTCCAAAGTTAGCATTTACCGCGAGGTTATAGTGCACTTAAGAGTATATGGTTTAACCGCATCCACAAACAGCCACATGCAATAGACCCTGCCAGCTGCAGAGGGGTCCTGCTCAGGCAGAAGCACCCCCTCACATAGTAAACCATGCACCCTGCCCTTGGGATTGATAGGGCCTACCATAGGGGCGACTGATAGGTTTATATGTGTGTGTATGGTGAGATATAGGAACCTATACCTCTGTGAGGGGTGCTAACACTACCTCACACAGGCTGCGGTAGCAGGCCTGTGGTGTCAGATTGTGAGTGCTTCCCAGGGGTGGCATAATACATGCTGCAGCCCCTGGTAGGCCTGTGAAGTACTAATACCCTAGGTACCTAAGGTACTATATACTAGGGGCTCATAAGGTACCACAGTATCCAATCACTAGTGCATCTAATATGCACACCAAGTTGTTTAGAGAGATCAGTTAGACTGGGGCCCTGATTAGCAGGGACCCAGCCAGACTATAGCCAGAAACCAGTGTATACATCAGAAAAAAAGTGGGGGCAACACAAGTGCAGATCCTACTCTCCTACACCGCTGTAGAGCCATAGAACCAGGTCAGCCGAGCTGCTGTACAGCCAGAGAACAAGGTCAGCAGAGCTGCTCTACAGCCAAAAAACCAGGTCAGCAGAGCCGTTGTACAGCCTGAGAACCAGATCAGCAAAGCTGCTTTAGAGCCAGAGAACCAGGTCAGCAGAGCTGATTTAGAGCCAGAGAACAGGTCAGCAGAGCTGCTCCTGAGCCAGGGAAGCAGGTCAGCAGAGTTGCTTTAGTGCCAGAGAAACAGGTCAGCAGAGGTGCTCCTGATCCAGGGAACCAGGTAAGCACAGCTGCTTTAGAGCCAGAGAACCAGGTCAGCAGAGCTGCTGTAGAGCCGGCGTACCAGGTCAACAGAGCTGCTTTATAGCCAGAGAACCAGGTCAACAGAGCTGCTGTAGAGCCAGAGGACCAGGTCAGCAAAGCTGCTCTAGAGCCAGAGAACGAGGTCAGCAGAGCTGCTTTAGAGCCAGAGAACCAGGTCAGCAGAGCTGCTTTAGAGCCAGAGACCCAAGTCAGCAGAGCTGCCCCTGAGCCAGAGAATCAGGTCAGCAGAGCTGCTGTAGAGCCAGAGAACCAGGGCAGCAGAGCTGCTTTAGAGCCAGAGAACCAGGTCAACAGAGCCGCTGTAGAGCCAGAGAACCAGGTCAGCAGAGCTGCTGTAGAGCCAGAGAACCAGGTCAGAACAGCTGCTGTAGAGCCAGAGAACGAGGTCAGCAGAGCCGCTGTAGAGCCAGTGAACCAGGTCAGCAGAGCAGCTCCTGAGCCAGGGAACCAGTTCAGCAGAGCTGCTTTACAGCCAGAGAACCAGGTCAGCAGAGCCGTTGTAGAGCCAGAGAACCAGGTCAGCAGAGCTGCTTTAGAGCCAGAGAACCATGTCAGCAGAGCCATTGTAGAGCCAGAGACCCAGATCAGCAGAGCTGCTGTAGAGCCAGAGAACCCGGTCAGCAAACCCATTGTAGAGCCAGAGAGCCAGGTCAGCAGAGCTGCTCTAGAGCCAAAGAACTAGGTCAGCAGAGCCGCTGTAGAGCCAGAGAATCAGGTCAGCAGAGCCGCTCTAGAGCCAGAGAACCAGGTCAGCAGAGCTGCTTTAGAGCCAGAGAACCAGGTCAGCAGAGCCGCTGTAGAGCCAGAGAACCAGGTCAGCAGAGCCGTTGTAGAGCCAGAGAACCAGGTCAGCAGAGCTGCTTTAGAGCCAGAGAACCTGGTCAACAGAGCCGCTGTAGAGCCAGAGCCAGAGAACCAGGTCAGCAGAGCTGCTTTAGAGCCAGAGAACCATGTCAGCAGAGCCATTGTAGAGCCAGAGACCCAGGTCAGCAGAGCTGCTGTAGAGCCAGAGAACCAGGTCAGCAAACCCATTGTAGAGCCAGAGAACCAGGTCAGCAGAACTGCTCTAGAGCCAAAGAACTGGGTCAGCATAGCCGCTGTAGAGCCAGAGACCCAGGTCAGCAGAGCTGCTGTAGAGCCAGAGAACCAGGTCAGCAAAGCCATTGTAGAGCCAGAGAACCAGGTCAGCAGAGCTGCTCTAGAGCCAAAGAACTAGGTCAGCAGAGCCGCTGTAGAGCCAGAGAATCAGGTCAGCAGAGCCGCTCTAGAGCCAGGGAACCAGGTCAGCAGAGCTGCTTTAGAGCCAGAGAACCAGGTCAGCAGAGCCGCTGTACAGCCTGAGAGCCAGATCAGCAAAGCTGCTCTAGAGCCAGAGAACCAGGTCAGCAGAGCTGCTTTAGAGCCGGTGAACCAGGTCATCAGAATCGTTGTAGAGCCGGAGAACCAGGTCAGTAGAGCTGCTTTAGAGCCAGAGAACCAGGTCAAAAGAGCCGCTGTAGAGCCAGAGAACCAGGGCAGCAGAGCTACTGTAGAGCCAGAGAACCAGGTCAGCAGAGCCGCTCTAGAGCCAGAAAACCAGGTCAGCAGAGCTGATTTAGAGCCAGAGAACCAGGTCAGCAGAACTGCTGTAGACCCAGAGAACCAGGTCAGCAGAGCTACTTTAGAGCCTGAGAACCAGGTCAGCAGAGCTGCTCCAGAGACTGAGAACCATGTCAATAGAGCCGTTGTAGAGCCAGAGAGCCAGGTTAGCAGAGCCGTTGTAGAGCCAGAGAACCTGGTCAGCAGAGCTGCTGTAGAGCCACAGAACTAGGTCAGCAGAGCTGTTTTAGAGCCACAGAAACAGGTCAGAAGAGCTGCTGTAGAGCCAGAGAACCAGGTGAGCAGAGCTGCTTTAGAGCTAGAGATCCAGGTCAGCAGAGTCGCTGTAGAGCCAGAGAACCAGGTCAGCAGAGTCGCTGTAGAGCCAGAGAACCAGGTCAGCAGAGTCGCTGTAGAGCCAGAGAACCAGGTCAGCAGAGCCGCTGTAGAGCCAGTGAACCAGGTCAGCAGAGCTGATTTGGAGCCAGAGAAACAGGTCAGCAGAGCAGCTCCTGAGCCAGGGAACCAGGTCAGCAGAGCTGTTTTAGAGCCAGAGAACCAGGTCAGCAGAGCCGTTGTAGAGCCAGAGAACCAGGTCAGCAGAGCTGCTTTAGAGCCAGAGAACCTGGTCAACAGAGCCGCTGTAGAGCCAGAGAACCAGGTCAGCAGAGCTGCTGTAGAGCCAGAGAACCAGGTCAGCAGAGCTGCTTTAGAGCCAGAGAACCATGTCAGCAGAGCCATTGTAGAGCCAGAGACCCAGGTCAGCAGAGCTGCTGTAGAGCCAGAGAACCAGGTCAGCAAACCCATTGTAGAGCCAGAGAACCAGGTCAGCAGAGCTGCTCTAGAGCCAAAGAACTAGGTCAGCAGAGCCGCTGTAGAGCCAGAGAATCAGGTCAGCAGAGCCGCTCTAGAGCCAGGGAACCAGGTCAGCAGAGCTGCTGTAGAGCCAGAGAACCAGGTCAGCAGAGCCGCTGTAGAGCCAGAGAATCAGGTCAGCAGAGCCACTCTAAAGCCAGAGAACCAGGTCAGCAGAGCTGCTTTAGAGCCAGAGAAGCAGGTCAGCAAAGCCGCTGTAGAGCCAGAGAACCAGGTCAGCAGAGCTGCTCCAGAGACTGTGAACCAGGTCAACAGAGCCGTTGTAGAGCCAGAAAACCAGGTCAGCAGAGCCGTTGTAGAGCCAGAGAACCAGGTCAGAAGAGCTGTTCCAGAGACTGAGAACCAGGTCAACAGAGCCGTTGTAGAGCCAGAGAACGAGGTCAACAGAGCTGATGTAGAGCCACAGAACCAGGTCAGCAGAGCTGCTGTAGAGCCACAGAAACAGGTCAGCAGAGCTGCTTCAGAGCCAGAGAACCAGTTCAGCAGAGCCGCTCTAGAGCCAGAGAATCAGGTTAGCAGAGCTGCTACAGAGCCAGAGAACCAGGTCAGCAGAGCCGCTGTACAGCCAGAGAACCAGGTCAGCCGAGCTGCTGTACAGCCAGAGAACAAGGTCAGCAGAGCTGCTCTACAGCCAAAGAACCAGGTCAGTAGAGCCGTGGTGAAGCCTGAGAACCAGGTCAGCAAAGCTGCTCTAGAGCCAGAGAACCAGGTCAGCAGAGCTGCTTTAGAGCCAGAGAACCAGGTCAGCAGAGCTGCTTTAGAGCCAGAGAACCAAGTCAGCAGAGCTGCTCCTGAGCCAGAGAACCAGGTCAGTGGAGCTGCTGTAGTGCCAGAGAACCAGGGCAGTAGAGCTGCTTTAGAGCCAGAGAACCAGGTCAACAGAGCCGCTGTAGAGCCAGAGAACCAGGTCAGCAGAGCTGCTGTAGAGCCACAGAACAAGGTCAGCAGAGCTGCTCTATAGCCAAAGAACCAGGTCAGCAGAGCCGTTGTAGAGCCAGAGAACCAGGTCAGCAGAGCTGCTTTAGAGCCGGTGAACCAGGTCAGCAGAACCGTTGTAGAGCCAGAGAACCAGGACTGTAGAGCTGCTTTAGAGCCAGAGAACGAGGTCAAAAGAGCCGCTGTGAAGTACCGGGGATTTTAGGACCCCAGCGGTGCCAGGGATAGCACCCTATGACTTCGGGTTATCCTGTTGCTGTAGTATTATAAAAGACGCTCTCATGGTAATGTAACAAAGAACTTGGCAGAAGAAGCTGAAATATGAAAAAGACATCTTTATTAAACTCAAATGAGTGAGACTACGTCGCACAGAAGCCTTAGCAACTGAATGAGGCAGTCTGCAGAACAAAAACCAGTCTTCTATTTTATACAGAATTTTACGCTTTGGGCAACACCGCCCCTGTTTTACAAGTGGTCATTCACATATTTTGGCTTAAAAGAAAAGGCAGAGTCATGGTGACAATCCCACATTCCTGTTCAACCAGCCCACAATTATTTACCCAGCGAGGCTCAGATCCCTCATCAGATATCAGCAGACCCCAATAAACACGGGCAGCTCCTGTTTGCAAAACAGGCCATAAAGCAGGAACAGTCAGGTGTGAAAGAGATTAGCCGGAGGCTTGTGTGGGATGAAAAGGCTTTATGGTGTGTCAAACCCTGATGCTAATCACAGGTGGCCAGAGGACGGGGAGCTCGTGAGACCGGACTGACCTGGGGCAGCAGAGCCAAGCTGCCCAGGTCACAGAGAAGTCAAAGGAAGGCACATGTGCTCTAAAGGCCCGTATTTGCTTCATAATATGTAGCCTATGTGAGGGCAACCATAAGATGGCCACCGCTCTAAGATGGAACCCACGTAGTGATGTATAATATCGTATACATAGTGCATTTATCAATGAAACGTTATATAAAGCACTTGTACATACCGCATTGGCCATTCGCGGTTTGCTAATACCGGAAGAGACAGGGGTAGGGCCCTGCCTCCTACGCGTTCCCAAATTTTAAAGTACCACAGACCCTCCTTTTGCCCTTACATAGGCAACAACCATACTCATATCAATCCGAGTCCAGGTCTACAGACATGAAGTCATGGAGATGTTGCTGTAGCATCATCCTATTACTTAGCGACTCTCACGGGACACGTCTCCTTACACATGTAGTAGCACAAAGGCCACATATGGCAGGACAAAATAAGGAATACCTCTGTCTGTAGTAGGCGGCATAAGATCACACACCCAATAATTAGTGATGTTCACTACTAACTAATGTTGATGCAGAAGCTGTACAAAAGAATTGCTTACGAATTCTAATCTTTTAACCTGCCCATGTTCAGGATAGGGTGAAAAGAGTACAAAGAAGCAGTGGTAGGAAA
The DNA here is from genome assembly GCF_964204655.1 of Triturus cristatus. Classification (NCBI taxonomy): domain Eukaryota; kingdom Metazoa; phylum Chordata; class Amphibia; order Caudata; family Salamandridae; genus Triturus; species Triturus cristatus. The sequence continues at coordinate 1,126,090,780 of NC_140579.1, read as the reverse complement.
AGACATAGGTTGGGAAGCGGGTGCAGAAGTCAATTGAGTAGAGAAAAACGATCCCACCCATAAATGACAATGTCATGCTTGAAAAGACACTAGAAAACACGTTATTAAGAACATATAAACAACGGGAGAAAGTAGTAACCACTATTGCAAATGAAATAATAGTTTTTCACAACCCTAAGCAAAAAGCAAATCCCAAAATGATGTAGTAACATTTTTAGGGCTCAGTAATTTCAGTAATTCTTGTATGTTCAGGTGAAACAGTGGTGACCCTCATCAATGCTCTAAGGTGAAAAGGGGGTACTCTTTCCACAGAAAATGGACTTTATTCTGCTTATACTAAACAGAATAGTACTTTAAAACAATGCCAGCAAAACAATCTGTCTCCTTAACACCTACTCTATACAATCACACGGAAACCTCTTGTGAAACCACCTATGCCCAGAGTCCGTTCAAAAAGCCTCTCTGGCAGGCTTCTATTGTCCATCAAATCTTCTTTTGTTGTTTTCTTTCGCATGGGCCTCTTCATTCAAGCCTTTCATGAGAGAAATACTATTTAGTTGGAGTGCCCTCCTGGCAAACACCCACAGCTCACACGAAAGTCTCAATGTCTCAAGGCAGTGCGCCAGTATCTTTCCTTTGCGGCAGGCACTACAGGTAGTGTGCTCTCCATTGATCAAGGGCATAGGTCATCTCGTGCAGACCCGGGACCATTCTCATGCTCCAACACTCATCATTCAGTGTCAGAGGACGCTCGGGCTGTTCTTTCATGGGCCCTAGAATTAGTGCCTTTTGTCAATCTTGGATCCGCCGGTGCACTGCACTTCCATTGGAGCAAAGGAAAAAGAGGGGGGTGTGTGGCCAAAAACTCAGGCCAAGGGGCTCAAGGGACTGCACACTGTCAGAGGTTACCAGCACATGACAGGCGCTCTTGTGCACTGAAATTCTGGTTCTGTGGCAAAACCAGCTCCTCCTTCTTTTCTGATGTTGAACGCCTTCTGATGAAGCAAGTGCGATGCTTTAAACATTTCATTGTATAACAAGGGGACTGCAAACAGGTGGCCTGCGGTCTTTCAAAGGAGTGGCCACACGCCATGGGACAATTTCGGTCTAGAATACACTGTCATTCTCAAAAAGCAATACAAATAAAAAGGCAGTAGGCAAAACAGCGTCTCTAATCTTTTCAATTGGGTTTCCGTGTGAGAGCCTCCATCATCTAAGGGTAGATAACTACACGAGAATTCTGTCTACATGGATGTCTTCACATATGGTGGCATTGTGTAATAGGGCAAACAAATTTTTTTTTCTCAATGATTACATCTAGGTGTTCCTAAATTCCTTATCTAGAACATCTCAATAGAGAAATCACATGGTACGGATTATCATGGGCATGTAGAAAACTTTCACATCAGGTGCAATATGCAATACACAGGCTAATAGTCAAATATGCAAACAAAAGACAAGAACTAGAGGGTCCTGATATTTGCATGATTAGAACACATCTGATCCCATAAAAATTAAAGCAGCAGGAACAAAAGGGTAAAAACCCCATTAAAAACAGACATTGAAAATTCGTCATGTTCACAAAGTAAACGTAAGATATCTCCTTTTGAGATGGAAAACTTGTCTTACTATAATATTGAGTCAGTTAACCAGTCTATCGCTACTCTGACAGTCAGGCTGGAAAACATTGAAGCAGGCCTAAGGAAAATTCTTGAAAACCAGTCTGGTCATACAAAAGGGAATTATACATAATATGGGGGTCCCTGGTACATCACTGTAGTCTGGAAGTGTGTACCTGAACAATACACCTACAATAATAAATGGGCTGACTGGTGAAAGGAATACGGAAAAGGGAATTGGAACTAGGACACAACTAAAATCCACAATAACTAAGCATGATGCGACATCGGTCAGGGGAGAAGCATCAAGAACAAGAATTTACTTGGGTGATAGTCAGGCATGTGACACAACACCAAGAGTGCGGGTGATTCACAAAAGGCCAAAGTTACACAAATTTTAACTCTATCGCTGGCGACTACACCATATACGATACTCCTAGGTAATATTCCAGTTCCTTCTTCAGGAAAAAATGAAAACCTGTTTTTTTTTTTTAGGAACAAGAGCCATATGCTACTTAGGAAACAGAGCATCATAAACTAATGTAATATAGAAATTAGGCCACCTTGAGTCACAGATCTATAATTTCATCCTTAGGTCCAATCAAGGATACATAAATGTAAGGCTGCCTGTTCCTTTAAGGGAAGGGGCAGTAACGTGACTAACTACAGGTGACACACTTTGATCCTGTATATCTCTTTTATTTCCCTTCAATACAATTATAGCCAAATAGACATGCACTGGTAAAGTGTTGTCTCTCATGTTCACAGCATGAAATATCATTAGCTGTGAAATTTAGTAACCAGAACAAGTTCAACCAATTGTTGCGTAGCGATGGGCATCGTCATGACCATCCCCTCACAACACAGGTAAACTTGTAATAGTATCAAAAGCAGCAACAAAAACAACGAAAACATGCAAAAAAAATAAAAAACGCACAAAACGTCAAGCCATCAGATATACTTGCTGTATATCAAGCACAAAAAGCATAGGCAAATTTCAATAGCATATGTGAGTAAGCGGTGACACACAGACACCATGTCATGTACTTTATGCACTGTAAAACTGCAGCCCAAAACCCAATATTTGGGCCTGTTTAATTTGTCAGGTTTAAAATCCTTACCCTCCTTTTTGGCAGTAGATCCCCAGGCAATGGAAATCTGCTGTCAAATATAACTTTACTGTCTCTCGTCTAACATACAGGACCAGCAAGAACAATTCATGATAGGACCAAATACACAAAAATAAATTTCCATTACTTAACTGTTACCCTCTTGTCAGTCCTTGCAACATCCAGCCACTTTAAGTTTTACCTTTCTAAAAATAAAAATCGTTACACTGACACTCCATATTAATTTGGCACCTACAATTTCCACTGTGAAAAATAATCCTTAATTAGCAAAATCGCTCTAAGTGAGGCATGTAGCCTTCAAAATTTTTAGAAAAAGGCTGCATCTTGTTTTCTGTCTAAGGCTTAATGCAACACTTCGTTTTCTGTTAAATAACACAAATGTATCAGTTCTGCAAAGCATTTAACATGATGTTTGGGCTTTCAAAGAAAACCCCTTTTCTATATTTTCCCTTTGGAATTAAGTTCTTTAGTTTTAGTGATGTTGTTATGGAGAAACCTGAAACCCCAGCTTTAGAGGCCCGTGTAGCAAGGTCATTCTGCATTCCACAGAGGCAAGGCCCTAATTTAAAAGGTCATAAATGTCAACTCCATTGTTTACGGGAAAGATAGCATCTCAGCAGCGTGACCGAGCTAGCCTCTGCAGCTCTCCCAGCCCCCAGCTTCTGCCACTCTGAATTTGTCAAAGCCAGAAGGCCTTCCTAATTCCTCCTAACTTGCAATAATTCACTCTATTTTGAAAAATAATTTCTCCTTTTTAGGCGCTAAAAAAAAATTATCCCTATTCCCAGATTGTTAAACTACATGTACTGTGAATAATTCACAAAACTTAATAACACACATACCAGTTTTTAGAATAAATGCTTGTTGCAATCCTATGCAATGGTACACATTTCATCAACTTTAAATTAATGAACTTCTCAGTAGGCCCGGCTGAAGTTAGAACCTTCAACCCTGATATTAAAACAAGCCGTTGTACTGGCATATTAACTCATTGAATCATAAGAAGGCACAACCTGTAAATATATATCAAACCTAAATGTATGTATTTACTGAAGCCTGAGACACTTTAAAAAGTACTCTGAATGAAAGACAATGCAGTTAAAACAGCGCTTTTACCCAAATTCGACTTTGATATTTTAGGCATTAAAAAATGAGTATCCTACAATTTTCTTGCATAATATGCATTACCAGAATGTCCATTACATAACCCATGAGTCAGGCATTGGAAATAATAACTTATACTTTATAAAAATGAGCTTGTTTGCGCCTGCGCCAAGGGAAAATTGTACACACGAATGCTTGCCATTTTAGTGATGCAACACAACTCAAATCAAATTTTAATGCTAGGAGGCCATAGTATGAGTATTAAGCTTTATAAATATCAAAAAACGATTTTGAAAAGCACTTATTTTTTAAAAAAAAATTTCCATGATTAATAATTTTCTTTTAAAAAAAATCCCAATTATTCGTTTTTGTGATAATTCCATATATAAAAAACAAGCTGCATCCCTTGCCTATCATTTTGGACACATTTAACTCACAAGCCTAAGCGCATAAGCCCAATTTGAAACACGTCATATTTTTGCGCCACTTTCATTTAAAAGGACGGTTATGCAAAATTCCACCCGTGTTTAACTGGGAAGGTGCTGGCTGAATGAACATTCCTATCAAATATACTGCAGCTGAAAAGTTTGCCTGTGAACATCTAATACAATGCATCTAAGGAAAATGCTGTAAATTTATTTACTTTTGCAAAAAATAGATAATTTCGTTTTTGGGGCCTTATATATATCTACTGAATGTGTTTCTAATTTTATCCTTTAAGCATTTAACAGCAGTTTTGTATATGTTAACAAACGCTCATTCTATAAATTAAAGAGCAACATATAGCTATTTTAGCACATCACATCGTTCATTTCTGCATTTCTTTTCTAAGTTTCTACTTGATATTAACTAACCAGCAATTTACTTAACAGACTGAAAACATCAGAAGACCCACAAACACACATTGAGCTCATTTCAGACATAAACAGAAAGGGGGTCAAACAGACAATACAGCGCGCTTTAGCCATTTTTCATGAATAGCGCCGTCGCAATTTACTTACAGAAGTTGCACTAATGAGAAAACCACATAGACATTTAAACACACAGTTGACTTACAAATCAATACGGATGACAGAAAGAAAGAACAGCTCACAGACTATACTTTAACAAAACCATTTGCAAATACTAGTTGTAAGTCATATTTACAAGAAACGCTTCTCAATAGTGTTCCAAAAGGCTGCATAAACAGCCCAACAGACTGATGTATCTCCAAGAAGTAGTGAATGCGCTTCAATTCACTAGCTTGGGCTAGCAGAACACCAAACAAAATCGTTCTGCATATCTTCATTCATAAAACTGCGCAGAACAAAGGATCCTTGTTTTGTATTATGTCATTTTTTATTCCCTGGGGATACAAAATCACCAAGGAAGAAATATGTTTTCAAATCTAACCGATTTTAACTATGGTACCTTCCAAAAAAGCAACACATTTTTCCATGTGAGCTTACAAACAGGCATGTCAAAAATACTGCGGAAAACGCAAGTATTATAATCAAAATGGTGCTTAAGGTACTTTTCGTACGTGCACCGTTCAACTAAATCAAATGGAGAAATATCTCCTCATTACCTGCCTACACAAATTGCAATTCGCATATCCAAACCTATACAAACCAAAAGTTGGCCAACACAAATTTCTACATTTCAAACTTGCTAAGATCAGGCATCTTATAGCTCACTAATCTAACTTCAAACTTCAAGGGGTTATCTCTATCAATACACTCGCAAATATATGAGACCCTTGGCTATGGTAATTGATATGACCAAATTAAAAACCAAGAAACCAACCCCTCGGCTTTGGTAATTGCGATAACCAAATCAAAGACCCAAAGAACCAAAGGAGTGGGAGCGACCCATTTATACTTAACTCTTACTTTTACTAATCAAAAGGTTATCCAAATTCTAACTGTCAAGTTCTTCATAATAAAACGTCTTTTATAATACTCACGCCAAAAAGGGTTCTAATCGGTAGTGACATCTTTTGGAGAGTCAAAGTCAGAAAGATCAGAGATATACTGGGCTGCAGAGACAAAGAATCCCCCAGAATACCTGCTTAGTGGATTTCTGTCCTGTTCTCCCCAGTAGATTTCTGTCCTCTGACAAGATCGCTCCTCCAGTTAGTCACTTGTACTGATGCCGCGCTGTCGGGCGCCAACTGAAGTACCGGGGATTTTAGGACCCCAGCGGTGCCAGGGATAGCACCCTATGACTTCGGGTTATCCTGTTGCTGTAGTATTTTAAAAGACGCTCTCATGGTAATGTAACAAAGAACTTGGCAGAAGAAGCTGAAATATGAAAAAGACATCTTTATTAAACATTAAATGAGTGAGACTACGTCGCACAGAAGCCTTAGCAACTGAATGAGGCAGTCTGCAGAACAAAAACCAGTCTTCTATTTTATACAGAATATTACGCTTTGGGCAACACCGCCCCTGTTTTACAAGTGGTCATTCACATATTTTGGCTTAAAAGAAAAGGCAGAGTCATGGTGACAATCCCACATTCCTGTTCAACCAGCCCACAATTATTTACCCAGCGAGGCTCAGATCCCTCATCAGATATCAGCAGACCCCAATAAACACGGGCAGCTCCTGTTTGCAAAACAGGCCATAAAGCAGGAACAGTCAGGTGTGAAAGAGATTAGCCGGAGGCTTGTGTGGGATGAAAAGGCTTTATGGTGTGTCAAACCCTGATGCTAATCACAGGTGGCCAGAGGACGGGGAGCTCGTGAGACCGGACTGACCTGGGGCAGCAGAGCCAAGCTGCCCAGGTCACAGAGAAGTCAAAGGAAGGCACATGTGCTCTAAAGGCCCGTATTTGCTTCATAATATGTAGCCTATGTGAGGGCAACCATAAGATGGCCACCGCTCTAAGATGGAACCCACGGAGTGATGTATAATATCGTATACATAGTGCATTTATCAATGAAACATTATGTAAAGCACTTGTACATACCGCATTGGCCATTCGCGGTTTGCTAATACCGGAAGAGACAGGGGTAGGGCCCTGCCTCCTACGCGGTCCCAAATTTTAAAGTACCACAGCTGTAGAGCCAGAGAACCAGGTCAGCAGAGCTACTGTGGAGCCAGAGAAACCAGGTCAGCAGAGCTGCTTTAGAGGGAGAGAACCAGTTCAGCAGAGCCGTTGTAGAGCCAGAGAACCAGGTCAGCAGAGCTGCTGTAGAGCGAAAGAACTAGGTCAGCAGAGCTGCTGTAGAGCCAGAGAACCAGTTCAGCAGAGCCGCTCTAGAGCCAGAGAACCAGGTCAGCAGAGCTGCTTTAGAGCCAGAGAACCAGGTCAGCAGAAGTGCTGTAGAGCCAGAGAACCAGGTCAGCAGAGCTACTTTAGAGCCAGAGAACCAGGTTAGCAGAGCTGCTCCAGAGACTGAGAACCAGGTCAATAGAGCCGTTGTGGAGCCAGAGAGCCAGGTTAGCAGAGCCGTTGTACAGCCAGAGAACCTGGTCAGCAGAGCTGTTGTAGAGCCACAGAACTAGGTCAGCAGAGCTGTTTTAGAGCCACAGAAACAGGTCAGAAGAGCTGCTGTAGAGCCAGAGAACCAGGTGAGCAGAGCTGCTTTAGAGCCAGAGAACCAGGTCAGCAGAGTCGCTGTAGAGCCAGAGATCCAGGTCAGCAGAGTCGCTGTAGAGCCAGAGAACCAGGTCAGCAGAGTCGCTGTAGAGCCAGAGAACCAGGTCAGCAGAGCCGCTGTAGAGCCAGTGAACCAGGTCAGCAGAGCTGATTTAGAGCCAGAGAAACAGGTCAGCAGAGCAGCTCCTGAGCCAGGGAACCAGGTCAGCAGAGCTGCTTTAGAGCCAGAGAACCAGGTCAGCAGTGCCGTTGTAGAGCCAGAGAACCAGGTCAGCAGAGCTGCTTTAGAGCCGGAGAACCTGGTCAACAGAGCTGCTGTAGAGCCAGAGAACCAGGTCAGCAGAGCTGCTGTAGAGCCAGAGAACCAGGTCAGCAGAGCTGCTTTAGAGCCAGAGAACCATGTCAGCAGAGCCATTGTAGAGCCAGATACCCAGGTCAGCAGAGCTGCTGTAGAGCCAGAGAACCAGGTCAGCAAACCCATTGTAGAGCCAGAGAACCAGGTCAGCAGAGCTGCTTTAGAGCCAGAGAACCTGGTCAACAGAGCTGCTGTAGAGCCAAAGAACTAGGTCAGCAGAGCCGCTGTAGAGCCAGAGAATCAGGTCAGCAGAGCCGCTCTAGAGTCAGAGAACCAGGTCAGCAGAGCTGCTTTAGAGCCAGAGAACCAGGTCAGCAGAGCCGCTGTAGAGCCAGAGAACCAGGTCAGCAGAGCTGCTCCAGAGACTGAGAACCAGGTCAACAGAGCCATTGTAGAGCCAGAAAACCAGGTCAGCAGAGCCGTTGTAGAGCCAGAGAACCAGGTCAGCAGAGCTGCTCCAGAGACTGAGAACCAGGTCAACAGAGCCGTTGTAGAGCCAGAGAACGAGGTCAACAAAGCTGATGTAGAGCCACAGAACCAGGTCAGCAGAGCTGCTGTAGAGCCAGAGAACCAGGTCAGCAGAGCTGCTGTAGAGCCAGAGAACCAGGTTAGCAGAGCTGCTTTAGAGCCAAAGAACCAGGTCAGCAGAGCCGTTGTACAGCCTGAGAGCCAGATCAGCAAAGCTGCTCTAGAGCCAGAGAACCAGGTCAGCAGAGCTCCTTTAGAGCCGGTGAACCAGGTCAGCAGAACCGTTGTAGAGCCAGAGAACCAGGTCAGTAGAGCTGCTTTAGAGCCAGAGAACCAGGTCAAAAGAGCCGCTGTACGGCCGGCCCGGGTGGTTGTAGGCCCATACTTGTAACCGAATTATTGTTCAATAAAAACTTTTTCAAAAAAAAAAAAAAAAAAAAAAAAAAAAGAGCCGCTGTAGAGCCGGAGAACCAGGTCAGCAGAGCTACTGTAGAGCCAGAGAAACCAGGTCAGCAGAGCTGCTTTAGAGGGAGAGAACCAGTTCAGCAGAGCCATGTAGAGCCAGAGAACCAGGTCAGCAGAGCTGCTCTAGAGGCAGAGAACCAGGACAGAAGAGCTGCTTTAGGGCCGGAGAACCAGGTGAGCAGAACCGTTGTAGAGCCAAAGAACTAGGTCAGCAGAGCTGCTGTAGAGCCACAGAACTAGGTCAGCAGAGCTGTTTTAGAGCCACAGAAACAGGTCAGAAGAGCTGCTGTAGAGCCAGAGAACCAGGTGAGCAGAGCTGCTTTAGAGCCAGAGAACCAGGTAAGCAGAGTCGCTGTAGAGCCAGAGAACCAGTTCAGCAGAGCCGCTCTAGAGCCAGAGAACCAGGTCAGCAGAGCTGCTTTAGAGCCAGAGAACCAGGTCAGCAGAAGTGCTGTAGAGCCAGAGAACCAGGTCAGCAGAGCTACTTTAGAGCCAGAGAACCAGGTCAGCAGAGCTGCTCCAGAGACTGAGAACCAGGTCAATAGAGCCGTTGTAGAGCCAGAGAGCCAGGTTAGCAGAGCCGTTTTACAGCCAGAGAACCTGGTCAGCAGAGCTGCTGTAGAGCCACAGAACTAGGTCAGCAGAGCTGTTTTAGAGCCACAGAAACAGGTCAGAAGAGCTGCTGTAGAGCCAGAGAACCAGGTGAGCAGAGCTGCTTTAGAGCCAGAGAACCAGGTCAGCAGAGTCGCTGTAGAGCCAGAGAACCAGGTCAGCAGAGTCGCTTTAGAGCCAGAGAACCAGGTCAGCAGAGCCGCTGTAGAGCCAGTGAACCAGGTCAGCAGAGCTGATTTAGAGCCAGAGAAACAGGTCAGCAGAGCAGCTCCTGAGCCAGGGAACCAGGTCAGCAGAGCTGGTTTAGAGCCAGAGAACCAGGTCAGCAGAGCCGTTGTAGAGCCAGAGAACCAGGTCAGCAGAGCTGCTTTAGAGCCAGAGAACCTGGTCAACAGAGCCGCTGTAGAGCCAGAGAACCAGGTCAGCAGAGCTGCTGTAGAGCCAGAGAAACAGGTCAGCAGAGCTGCTTTAGAGCCAGAGAACCATGTCAGCAGAGCCATTGTAGAGCCAGAGACCCAGGTCAGCAGAGCTGCTTTAGAGCCAGAGAACCAGGTCAGCAAACCCATTGTAGAGCCAGAGGACCAGGTCAGCAGAGCTGCTTTAGAGCCAGACAAACTGGTCAACAGAGCTGCTGTAGAGCCAAAGAACTAGGTCAGCAGAGCCGCTTTAGAGCCAGAGAATCAGGTCAGCAGAGCCGCTCTAGAGCCAGAGAACCAGGTCAGCAGAGCTGCTTTAGAGCCAGAGAACCAGGTCAGCAGAGCCGCTGTAGAGCCAGAGAACCAGGTCAGCAGAGCTGCTCCAGAGACTGAGAACCAGGTCAACAGAGCCATTGTAGAGCCAGAAAACCAGGTCAGCAGAGCCGTTGTACAGCCAGAGAACCAGGTCAGCAGAGCTGCTCCAGAGACTGAGAACCAGGTCAACAGAGCCATTGTAGAGCCAGAGAACGAGGTCAACAGAGCTGATGTAGAGCCACAGAACCAGGTCAGCAGAGCTGCTGTAGAGCCAGAGAAACAGGTCAGCAGAGCTGCTTCAGAGCCAGAGAACCAGGTCAGCAGAGATGCTGTAGAGCCAGAGAACCAGGTCAGCAGAGCTGCTTTAGAGCCAGAGAACCAGGTCAACAGATTCGCTGTAGAGCCAGAGAACCAGGTCAGCAGAGCTGCTGTAGAGCCAGAGAACCAGGTCAGCAGAGCTGCTGTACAGCCAGAGAACAAGGTCAGCAGAGCTGCTCTACAGCCAAAGAGCCAGGTCAGCAGAGCCGTTGTACAGCCTGAGAGCCAGATCAGCAATGCTGCTCTAGAGCCAGAGAACCAGGTCAGCAGAGCTCCTTTAGAGCCGGTGAACCAGGTCAGCAGAACTGTTGTAGAGCCAGAGAACCAGGTCAGTAGAGCTGCTTTAGAGCCAGAGAACCAGGTCAAAAGAGCCGCTGTAGAGCCAGAGAACCAGGTCAGCAGAGCTACTGTAGAGCCAGAGAAACCAGGTCAGCAGAGCTGCTTTAGAGGGAGCGAACCAGTTCAGCAGAGCCATTGTAGAGCCAGAGAACCAGGTCAGCAGAGCTGCTCTAGAGGCAGAGAACCAGGACAGAAGAGCTGCTTTAGGGCCGGAGAACCAGGTGAGCAGAACCGTTGTAGAGCCAAAGAACTAGGTCAGCAGAGCTGCTGTAGAGCCACAGAACTAGGTCAGCAGAGCTGTTTTAGAGCCACAGAAACAGGTCAGAAGAGCTGCTGTAGAGCCAGAGAACCAGGTGAGCAGAGCTGCTTTAGAGCCAGAGAACCAGGTCAGCAGAGCTCCTTTAGAGCCGGTGAACCAGGTCTGCAGAACCGTTGTAGAGCCAGAGAACCAGGTCAGTAGAGCTGCTTTAGAGCCAGAGAACCAGGTCAAAAGAGCCGCTGTAGAGCCAGAGAACCAGGTCAGCAGAGCTACTGTAGAGCCAGAGAAACCAGGTCAGCAGAGCTGCTTTAGAGGGAGCGAACCAGTTCAGCAGAGCCGTTGTAGAGCCAGAGAACCAGGTCAGCAGAGCTGCTCTAGAGGCAGAGAACCAGGAAAGAAGAGCTGCTTTAGGGTCGGAGAACCAGGTGAGCAGAACCGTTGTAGAGCCAAAGAACTAGGTCAGCAGAGCTGCTGTAGAGCCACAGAACTAGGTCAGCAGAGCTGTTTTAGAGCCACAGAAACAGGTCAGAAGAGCTGCTGTAGAGCCAGAGAACCAGGTGAGCAGAGCTGCTTTAGAGCCAGAGAACCAGGTAAGCAGAGTCGCTGTAGAGCCAGAGAACCAGGTCAGCAGAGCCGCTGTAGAGCCAGTGAACCAGGTCAGCAGAGCTGATTTAGAGCCAGAGAAACAGGTCAGCAGAGCAGCTCCTGAGCCAGGGAACCAGGTCAGAAGAGCTGCTTTAGAGCCAGAGAACCAGGTCAGCAGAGCCGTTGTAGAGCCAGAGAACCAGGTCAGCAGAGCTGCTTTAGAGCCAGAGAACCTGGTCAACAGAGCCGCTGTAGAGCCAGAGAACCAGGTCAGCAGAGTTGCTGTAGAGCCAGAGAACCAGGTCAGCAGAGCTGCTTTAGAGCCAGAGAACCAGGTCAGCAGAGCTGCTGTAGAGCCAGAGAACCAGGTCAGCAGAGCTGCTTTAGAGCCAGAGAACCAGGTCAGCAAACCCATTGTAGAGCCAGAGAACCAGGTCAGCAGAGCTGCTCTAGAACCAAAGAACTAGGTCAGCAGAGCCGCTGTAGAGCCAGAGACCCAGGTCAGCAGAGCTGCTGTAGAGCCAGAGAACCAGGTCAGCAAACCCATTGTAGAGCCAGAGAACCAGGTCAGCAGAGCTGCTCTAGAGCCAAAGAACTAGGCCAGCAGAGCCGCTGTAGAGCCAGAGAATCAGGTCAGCAGAGCCGCTCTAGAGCCAGAGAAACAGGTCAGCAGAGCTGCTTTAGAGCCAGAGAACCAGGTCAGCAGAGCCGCTGTAGAGCCAGAGAACCAGGTCAGCAGAGCCGCTCTAGAGCCAGAGAACCAGGTCAGCAGAGCTGCTTTAGAGCCAGAGAACCAGGTCAGCAGAGCCGCTGTAGAGCCAGAGAACCAGGTCAGCAGAGCTGCTCCAGAGACTGAGAACCAGGTCAACAGAGCCATTGTAGAGCCAGATAACCAGGTCAGCAGAGCCGTTGTAGAGCCAGAGAACCAGGTCAGCAGAGCTGCTCTAGAGGCAGAGAAGCAGGACAGAAGAGCTGCTTTAGGGTCGGAGAACCAGGTGAGCAGAACCGTTGTAGAGCCAAAGAACTAGGTCAGCAGAGCTGCTGTAGAGCCACAGAACTAGGTCAGCAGAGCTGCTTTAGAGCCACAGAAACAGGTCAGAAGAGCTGCTGTAGAGCCAGAGAACCAGGTGAGCAGAGCTGCTTTAGAGCCAGAGAACCAGGTAAGCAGAGTCGCTGTAGAGCCAGAGAACCAGTTCAGCAGAGCCGCTCTAGAGCCAGAGAACCAGGTCAGCAGAGCTGCTTTAGAGCCAGAGAACCAGGTCAGCAGAAGTGCTGTAGAGCCAGAGAACCAGGTCAGCAGAGCTACTTTAGAGCCAGAGAACCAGGTCAGCAGAGCTGCTCCAGAGACTGAGAACCAGGTCAATAGAGCCGTTGTAGAGCCAGAGAGCCAGGTTAGCAGAGCCATTTTACAGCCAGAGAACCTGGTCAGCAGAGCTGCTGTAGAGCCACAGAACTAGGTCAGCAGAGCTGTTTTAGAGCCACAGAAACAGGTCAGAAGAGCTGCTGTAGAGCCAGAGAACCAGGTGAGCAGAGCTGCTTTAGAGCCAGAGAACCAGGTCAGCAGAGTCGCTGTAGAGCCAGAGAACCAGGTCAGCAGAGTCGCTGTAGAGCCAGAGAACCAGGTCAGCAGAGCCGCTGTAGAGCCAGTGAACCAGGTCAGCAGAGCTGATTTAGAGCCAGAGAAACAGGTCAGCAGAGCAGCTCCTGAGCCAGGGAACCAGGTCAGCAGAGCTGCTTTAGAGCCAGAGAACCAGGTCAGCAGAGCCGTTGTAGAGCCAGAGAACCAGGTCAGCAGAGCTGCTTTAGAGCCAGAGAACCTGGTCAACAGAGCCGCTGTAGAGCCAGAGAAACAGGTCAGCAGAGCTGCTGTAGAGCCAGAGATCCAGGTCAGCAGAGCTGCTTTAGAGCCAGAGAACCATGTCAGCAGAGCCATTGTAGAGCCAGAGACCCAGGTCAGCAGAGCTGCTTTAGAGCCAGAGAACCAGGTCAGCAAACCCATTGTAGAGCCAGAGGACCAGGTCAGCAGAGCTGCTTTAGAGCCAGAGAAACTGGTCAACAGAGCTGCTGTAGAGCCAAAGAACTAGGTCAGCAGAGCCGCTGTAGAGCCAGAGAATCAGGTCAGCAGAGCCGCTCTAGAGCCAGAGAACCAGTTCAGCAGAGCTGCTTTAGAGCCAGAGAACCAGGTCAGCAGAGCCGCTGTAGAGCCAGAGAACCAGGTCAGCAGAGCTGCTCCAGAGACTGAGAACCAGGTCAACAGAGCCATTGTAGAGCCAGAAAACCAGGTCAGCAGAGCCGTTGTACAGCCAGAGAACCAGGTCAGCAGAGCTGCTCCAGAGACTGAGAACCAGGTCAACAGAGCCGTTGTAGAGCCAGAGAACGAGGTCAACAGAGCTGATGTAGAGCCACAGAACCAGGTCAGCAGAGCTGCTGTAGAGCCAGAGAAACAGGTCAGCAGAGCTGCTTCAGAGCCAGAGAACCAGGTCAGCAGAGCTGCTGTAGAGCCAGAGAACCAGGTCAGCAGAGCTGCTTTAGAGCCAGAGAACCAGGTCAATATATTCGCTTTAGAGCCAGAGAACCAGGTCAGCAGAGCTGCTGTACAGCCAGAGAACCAGGTCAGCAGAGCTGCTGTACAGCCAGAGAACAAGGTCAGCAGAGCTGCTCTACAGCCAAAGAACCAGGTCAGCAGAGCCGTTGTACAGCCTGAGAGCCAGATCAGCAATGCTGCTCTAGAGCCAGAGAACCAGGTCAGCAGAGCTCCTTTAGAGCCGGTGAACCAGGTCAGCAGAACCGTTGTAGAGCCAGAGAACCAGGTCAGTAGAGCTGCTTTAGAGCCAGAGAACCAGGTCAAAAGAGCCGCTGTAGAGCCAGAGAACAAGGTCAGCAGAGCTACTGTAGAGCCAGAGAAACCAGGTCAGCAGAGCTGCTTTAGAGGGAGCGAACCAGTTCAGCAGAGCCGTTGTAGAGCCAGAGAACCAGGTCAGCAGAGCTGCTCTAGAGGCAGAGAACCAGGACAGAAGAGCTGCTTTAGGGCCGTAGAACCAGGTGAGCAGAACCGTTGTAGAGCCAAAGAACTAGGTCAGCAGAGCTGCTGTAGAGCCACAGAACTAGGTCAGCAGAGCTGTTTTAGAGCCACAGAAACAGGTCAGAAGAGCTGCTGTAGAGCCAGAGAACCAGGTGAGCAGAGCTGCTTTAGAGCCAGAGAACCAGGTAAGCAGAGTCGCTGTAGAGACAGAGAACCAGGTCAGCAGAGTCGCTGTAGAGCCAGAGCACCAGGTCAGCAGAGCCGCTGTAGAGCCAGTGAACCAGGTCAGCAGAGCTGATTTAGAGCCAGAGAAACAGTTCAGCAGAGCAGCTCCTGAGCCAGGGAACCAGGTCAGAAGAGCTGCTTTAGAGCCAGAGAACCAGGTCAGCAGAGCCGTTGTAGCGCCAGAGAACCAGGTCAGCAGAGCTGCTTTAGAGCCAGAGAACCTGGTCAACAGAGCCTCTGTAGAGCCAGAGAACCAGGTCAGCAGAGCTGCTGTAGAGCCAGAGAACCAGGTCAGCAGAGCTGCTTTAGAGCCAGAGAACCAGGTCAGCAGAGCTGCTGTAGAGCCAGAGAACCAGGTCAGCAGAGCTGCTTTAGAGCCAGAGAACCAGGTCAGCAAACCCATTGTAGAGCCAGAGAACCAGGTCAGCAGAGCTGCTCTAGAACCAAAGAACTAGGTCAGCAGAGCCGCTGTAGAGCCAGAGACCCAGGTCAGCAGAGCTGCTGTAGAGCCAGAGAACCAGGTCAGCAAACCCATTGTAGAGCCAGAGAACCAGGTCAGCAGAGCTGCTCTAGAGCCAAAGAACTAGGCCAGCAGAGCCGCTGTAGAGCCAGAGAATCAGGTCAGCAGAGCCGCTCTAGAGCCAGAGAAACAGGTCAGCAGAGCTGCTTTAGAGCCAGAGAACCAGGTCAGCAGAGCCGCTGTAGAGCCAGAGAACCAGGTCAGCAGAGCCGCTCTAGAGCCAGAGAACCAGGTCAGCAGAGCTGCTTTAGAGCCAGAGAACCAGGTCAGCAGAGCCGCTGTAGAGCCAGAGAACCAGGTCAGCAGAGCTGCTCCAGAGACTGAGAACCAGGTCAACAGAGCCATTGTAGAGCCAGAAAACCAGGTCAGCAGAGCCGTTGTAGAGCCAGAGAACCAGGTCAGCAGAGCTGCTCCAGAGACTGAGAACCAGGTCAACAGAGCCGTTGTAGAGCCAGAGAACGAGGTCAACAGAGCTGATGTAGAGCCACAGAACCAGGTCAGCAGAGCTGCTGTAGAGCCAGAGAACCAGGTCAGCAGAGCTGCTTCAGAGCCAGAGAATCAGGTCAGCAGAGCCGCTCTAGAGCCAGAGAACCAGGTCAGCAGAGCTGCTTTAGAGCCAGAGAACCAGGTCAGCAGAGCCGCTGTAGAGCCAGAGAATCAGGTCAGCAGAGCCGCTCTAGAGCCAGAAAACCAGGTCAACAGAGCCGCTGTAGAGCCAG
This sequence comes from Triturus cristatus, assembly GCF_964204655.1. Taxonomy (NCBI): domain Eukaryota; kingdom Metazoa; phylum Chordata; class Amphibia; order Caudata; family Salamandridae; genus Triturus; species Triturus cristatus. Next base: position 1,126,074,724 of record NC_140579.1, on the reverse strand, counting down.
AGAACCAGGTCAACCGAGCTGCTGTACAGCCAGAGAACAAAGTCAGCAGAGCTGCTCTACAGCCAAAGAACCAGGTCAGCACAGCCGTGGTGAAGCCTGAGAACCAGGTCAGCAAAGCTGCTCTAGAGCCAGAGAACCAGATCAGCAGAGCTGCTTTAGAGCCAGAGAACCAGGTCAGCAGAGCTGCTTTAGAGCCAGAGAACCAAGTCAGCAGAGATGCTCCTGAGCCAGAGAACCAGGTCAGTAGAGCTGCTGTAGAGCCAGAGAACCAGGGCAGCAGAGCTGCTTTAGAGCCAGACAACCAGGTCAACAGAGCTGCTGTAGAGCCAGAGAACCAGGTCAGCAGATCTGCTGTAGAGCCACAGAACAAGGTCAGCAGAGCTGCTCTACAGCCAAAGAACCAGGTCAGTAGAGCCGTTGTAGAGCCAGAGAACCAGGTCAGCAGATCTGCTGTAGAGCCAAAGAACCAGGTCATCAGAGCTGCTTCAGAGCCACAGAACCAGGTCAGCAGAGCTGCATCAGAGCCAGGTCAGCAGAGCTGTTGTAGAGTCAGAGAACCAGGTCAGCAGAGCTGCTTTAGAGCCAGAGAACCAGGTCAGCAGAGTAGAGCCGCTGTAAAGCCAGAGAACCAGGTCAGCCGAGCTGCTGTACAGCCAGAGAACAAGGTCAGCAGAGCTGCTCTACAGCCAAAGAACCAGGTCAGCAGAGCTGTGGTGAAGCCTGAGAACCAGGTCAGCAAAGCTGCTCTAGAGCCAGAGAACCAGGTCAGCAGAGCTGCTTTAGAGCCAGAGAACCAGGTCATCAGAGCTGCTTTAGAGCCAGAGAACCAAGTCAGCCGAGCTGCTCCTGAGCCAGAGAACCAGGTCAGCAGAGCTGCTGTAGAGCCAGAGAACCAGGGCAGCAGAGCTGCTTTAGAGCCAGAGAACCAGGTCAACAGAGCCGCTGTAGAGTCAGAGAACCAGGTCAGCAGAGCTGCTGTAGAGCCACAGAACAAGGTCAGCAGAGCTGCTCTACAGCCAAAGAACCAGGTCAGCAGAGCCGTTGTAGAGCCAGAGAACCAAGTCAGCAGATCTGCTGTGGAGCCAAAGATCCAGGTCAGCAGAGCTGCTTCAGAGCCACAGAACCAGGTCAGCAGAGCTGCTTCAGAGCCAGGTCAGCAGAGCTGTTGTAGAGTCAGAGAACCAGGTCAGCAGAGCTGCTCTACAGCCAAAAAAACAGGTCAGCAGAGCCGTTGTACAGCATGAGAACCAGATCATCAAAGCTGCTTTAGAGCCAGAGAACCAGGTCAGCAGAGCTGCTTTAGAGCCAGAGAACCAGGTCAGCAGAGCTGCTTTAGAGCCAGAGATCCAAGTCAGCAGAGCTGCTCCTGAGCCAGAGAACCAGGTCAGCAGAGCTGCTGTAGAGTCAGAGAACCAGGGCAGCAGAGCTGCTTTAGAGCCAGAGAACCCAGTCAACAGAGCCGCTGTAGAGCCAGAGAACCAGGTCAGCAGAGCTGCTGTAGAGCCAGAGAACCAGGTCAGAACAGCTGCTGTAGAGCCAGAGAACCAGGTCAGCAGAGCCGCTGTAGAGCCAGTGAACCAGGTCAGCAGAGCTGATTTAGCGCCAGAGAAACAGGTCAGCAGAGCAGCTCCTGAGCCAGGGAACCAGGTCAGCAGAGCTGCTTTAGAGCCAGAGAACCAGGTCAGCAGAGCCGTTGTAGAGCCAGAGAACCAAGTCAGCAGAGCTGCTTTAGAGCCAGAGAACCTGGTCAACAGAGCCGCTGTAGAGCCAGAGAACCAGGTCAGCAGAGCTGCTGTAGAGCCAGAGAACCAGGTCAGCAGAGCTGCTTTAGAGCCAGAGAACCATGTCAGCAGAGCCATTGTAGAGCCAGAGACCCAGGTCAGCAGAGCTACTGTAGAGCCAGAGAACCCATTCCGCAAACCCATTGTAGAGCCAGAGAACCAGGTCAGCAGAGCTGCTCTAGAGCCAAAGAACTAGGTGTGAGAAGTTTGCCTGGCATATGCTGGTCACTAGTTATAGGGGGCACCTTGCACCAGTCCAATTCGACTCTTGGTAGATAGGTTTAACCCCTTCCATGCCCATGACGGAACGGTTCCGTCATGAGCATCGGTTGCGCTGTGCTCATGACGGAACCGTTCCGTCATGGCCCCGCCCGCGCTCGAACCCTTCAGCACCGCGGGGGAATTCCCGCCGCGCTGAAGGGGTTAAAAACAACCTTTTAAAGAAAGCTATTCTAGTGGTAGCTGTGGAGAGCAGCCTTCAGGCTAAGTCTCTGAGGAATGTAATGCAGCTTGTTTTACCTTATAATCTCTTGAATTACCAAATGAAAAGACACCACACAGGTATATATATCAAATATATATGTATTTATTACTAAATATACTCTACTAATCTCTTTATGAGATTAGAGCCAGGTAAACATTCAAAAGATCAACAGTTCTCAATAAATTAAGCACAAAAATGGCTGGAGCCCTAGGGGCGTACCAGACCATATACTAAAATAGTGGTATAACAAACTCGACTTGCAAAAGTAAGAGGCCTAGGGCCTTGGGAATCGCTGGGGCTTCACTGCTGCAGTGTTTACAGGTAAGTAATCAACCCACAGGAGACGCGTGCAGTGTCTAAACACACACGCGGGTTTCAATGCGTTTCACAGAACTAGGTCAGCAGAGCTGCTTTAGAGCCACAGAAACAGGTCAGAAGAGCTGCTGTAGAGCCAGAGAACCAGGTGAGCAGAGCTGCTTTAGAGCCAGAGAACCAGGTAAGCAGAGTCGCTGTAGAGCCAGAGAACCAGTTCAGCAGAGCCGCTCTAGAGCCAGAGAACCAGGTCAGCAGAGCTGCTTTAGAGCCAGAGAACCAGGTCAGCAGAAGTGCTGTAGAGCCAGAGAACCAGGTCAGCAGAGCTACTTTAGAGCCAGAGAACCAGGTCAGCAGAGCTGCTCCAGAGACTGAGAACCAGGTCAATAGAGCCGTTGTAGAGCCAGAGAGCCAGGTTAGCAGAGCCATTTTACAGCCAGAGAACCTGGTCAGCAGAGCTGCTGTAGAGCCACAGAACTAGGTCAGCAGAGCTGTTTTAGAGCCACAGAAACAGGTCAGAAGAGCTGCTGTAGAGCCAGAGAACCAGGTGAGCAGAGCTGCTTTAGAGCCAGAGAACCAGGTCAGCAGAGTCGCTGTAGAGCCAGAGAACCAGGTCAGCAGAGTCGCTGTAGAGCCAGAGAACCAGGTCAGCAGAGCCGCTGTAGAGCCAGTGAACCAGGTCAGCAGAGCTGATTTAGAGCCAGAGAAACAGGTCAGCAGAGCAGCTCCTGAGCCAGGGAACCAGGTCAGCAGAGCTGCTTTAGAGCCAGAGAACCAGGTCAGCAGAGCCGTTGTAGAGCCAGAGAACCAGGTCAGCAGAGCTGCTTTAGAGCCAGAGAACCTGGTCAACAGAGCCGCTGTAGAGCCAGAGAAACAGGTCAGCAGAGCTGCTGTAGAGCCAGAGATCCAGGTCAGCAGAGCTGCTTTAGAGCCAGAGAACCATGTCAGCAGAGCCATTGTAGAGCCAGAGACCCAGGTCAGCAGAGCTGCTTTAGAGCCAGAGAACCAGGTCAGCAAACCCATTGTAGAGCCAGAGGACCAGGTCAGCAGAGCTGCTTTAGAGCCAGAGAAACTGGTCAACAGAGCTGCTGTAGAGCCAAAGAACTAGGTCAGCAGAGCCGCTGTAGAGCCAGAGAATCAGGTCAGCAGAGCCGCTCTAGAGCCAGAGAACCAGTTCAGCAGAGCTGCTTTAGAGCCAGAGAACCAGGTCAGCAGAGCCGCTGTAGAGCCAGAGAACCAGGTCAGCAGAGCTGCTCCAGAGACTGAGAACCAGGTCAACAGAGCCATTGTAGAGCCAGAAAACCAGGTCAGCAGAGCCGTTGTACAGCCAGAGAACCAGGTCAGCAGAGCTGCTCCAGAGACTGAGAACCAGGTCAACAGAGCCGTTGTAGAGCCAGAGAACGAGGTCAACAGAGCTGATGTAGAGCCACAGAACCAGGTCAGCAGAGCTGCTGTAGAGCCAGAGAAACAGGTCAGCAGAGCTGCTTCAGAGCCAGAGAACCAGGTCAGCAGAGCTGCTGTAGAGCCAGAGAACCAGGTCAGCAGAGCTGCTTTAGAGCCAGAGAACCAGGTCAATATATTCGCTTTAGAGCCAGAGAACCAGGTCAGCAGAGCTGCTGTACAGCCAGAGAACCAGGTCAGCAGAGCTGCTGTACAGCCAGAGAACAAGGTCAGCAGAGCTGCTCTACAGCCAAAGAACCAGGTCAGCAGAGCCGTTGTACAGCCTGAGAGCCAGATCAGCAATGCTGCTCTAGAGCCAGAGAACCAGGTCAGCAGAGCTCCTTTAGAGCCGGTGAACCAGGTCAGCAGAACCGTTGTAGAGCCAGAGAACCAGGTCAGTAGAGCTGCTTTAGAGCCAGAGAACCAGGTCAAAAGAGCCGCTGTAGAGCCAGAGAACAAGGTCAGCAGAGCTACTGTAGAGCCAGAGAAACCAGGTCAGCAGAGCTGCTTTAGAGGGAGCGAACCAGTTCAGCAGAGCCGTTGTAGAGCCAGAGAACCAGGTCAGCAGAGCTGCTCTAGAGGCAGAGAACCAGGACAGAAGAGCTGCTTTAGGGCCGTAGAACCAGGTGAGCAGAACCGTTGTAGAGCCAAAGAACTAGGTCAGCAGAGCTGCTGTAGAGCCACAGAACTAGGTCAGCAGAGCTGTTTTAGAGCCACAGAAACAGGTCAGAAGAGCTGCTGTAGAGCCAGAGAACCAGGTGAGCAGAGCTGCTTTAGAGCCAGAGAACCAGGTAAGCAGAGTCGCTGTAGAGACAGAGAACCAGGTCAGCAGAGTCGCTGTAGAGCCAGAGCACCAGGTCAGCAGAGCCGCTGTAGAGCCAGTGAACCAGGTCAGCAGAGCTGATTTAGAGCCAGAGAAACAGTTCAGCAGAGCAGCTCCTGAGCCAGGGAACCAGGTCAGAAGAGCTGCTTTAGAGCCAGAGAACCAGGTCAGCAGAGCCGTTGTAGCGCCAGAGAACCAGGTCAGCAGAGCTGCTTTAGAGCCAGAGAACCTGGTCAACAGAGCCTCTGTAGAGCCAGAGAACCAGGTCAGCAGAGCTGCTGTAGAGCCAGAGAACCAGGTCAGCAGAGCTGCTTTAGAGCAAGAGAACCAGGTCAGCAGAGCTGCTGTAGAGCCAGAGAACCAGGTCAGCAGAGCTGCTTTAGAGCCAGAGAACCAGGTCAGCAAACCCATTGTAGAGCCAGAGAACCAGGTCAGCAGAGCTGCTCTAGAACCAAAGAACTAGGTCAGCAGAGCCGCTGTAGAGCCAGAGACCCAGGTCAGCAGAGCTGCTGTAGAGCCAGAGAACCAGGTCAGCAAACCCATTGTAGAGCCAGAGAACCAGGTCAGCAGAGCTGCTCTAGAGCCAAAGAACTAGGCCAGCAGAGCCGCTGTAGAGCCAGAGAATCAGGTCAGCAGAGCCGCTCTAGAGCCAGAGAAACAGGTCAGCAGAGCCGCTTTAGAGCCAGAGAACCAGGTCAGCAGAGCCGCTGTAGAGCCAGAGAACCAGGTCAGCAGAGCCGCTCTAGAGCCAGAGAACCAGGTCAGCAGAGCTGCTTTAGAGCCAGAGAACCAGGTCAGCAGAGCCGCTGTAGAGCCAGAGAACCAGGTCAGCAGAGCTGCTCCAGAGACTGAGAACCAGGTCAACAGAGCCATTGTAGAGCCAGAAAACCAGGTCAGCAGAGCCGTTGTAGAGCCAGAGAACCAGGTCAGCAGAGCTGCTCCAGAGACTGAGAACCAGGTCAACAGAGCCGTTGTAGAGCCAGAGAACGAGGTCAACAGAGCTGATGTAGAGCCACAGAACCAGGTCAGCAGAGCTGCTGTAGAGCCAGAGAACCAGGTCAGCAGAGCTGCTTCAGAGCCAGAGAATCAGGTCAGCAGAGCCGCTCTAGAGCCAGAGAACCAGGTCAGCAGAGCTGCTTTAGAGCCAGAGAACCAGGTCAGCAGAGCCGCTGTAGAGCCAGAGAATCAGGTCAGCAGAGCCGCTCTAGAGCCAGAAAACCAGGTCAACAGAGCCGCTGTAGAGCCAGAGAACCAGGTCAACCGAGCTGCTGTACAGCCAGAGAACAAAGTCAGCAGAGCTGCTCTAGAGCCAAAGAACCAGGTCAGCACAGCCGTGGTGAAGCCTGAGAACCAGGTCAGCAAAGCTGCTCTAGAGCCAGAGAACCAGATCAGCAGAGCTGCTTTAGAGCCAGAGAACCAGGTCAGCAGAGCTGCTTTAGAGCCAGAGAACCAAGTCAGCAGAGATGCTCCTGAGCCAGAGAACCAGGTCAGTAGAGCTGCTGTAGAGCCAGAGAACCAGGGCAGCAGAGCTGCTTTAGAGCCAGACAACCAGGTCAACAGAGCTGCTGTAGAGCCAGAGAACCAGGTCAGCAGATCTGCTGTAGAGCCACAGAACAAGGTCAGCAGAGCTGCTCTACAGCCAAAGAACCAGGTCAGTAGAGCCGTTGTAGAGCCAGAGAACCAGGTCAGCAGATCTGCTGTAGAGCCAAAGAACCAGGTCATCAGAGCTGCTTCAGAGCCACAGAACCAGGTCAGCAGAGCTGCATCAGAGCCAGGTCAGCAGAGCTGTTGTAGAGTCAGAGAACCAGGTCAGCAGAGCTGCTTTAGAGCCAGAGAACCAGGTCAGCAGAGTAGAGCCGCTGTAAAGCCAGAGAACCAGGTCAGCCGAGCTGCTGTACAGCCAGAGAACAAGGTCAGCAGAGCTGCTCTACAGCCAAAGAACCAGGTCAGCAGAGCTGTGGTGAAGCCTGAGAACCAGGTCAGCAAAGCTGCTCTAGAGCCAGAGAACCAGGTCAGCAGAGCTGCTTTAGAGCCAGAGAACCAGGTCATCAGAGCTGCTTTAGAGCCAGAGAACCAAGTCAGCCGAGCTGCTCCTGAGCCAGAGAACCAGGTCAGCAGAGCTGCTGTAGAGCCAGAGAACCAGGGCAGCAGAGCTGCTTTAGAGCCAGAGAACCAGGTCAACAGAGCCGCTGTAGAGTCAGAGAACCAGGTCAGCAGAGCTGCTGTAGAGCCACAGAACAAGGTCAGCAGAGCTGCTCTACAGCCAAAGAACCAGGTCAGCAGAGCCGTTGTAGAGCCAGAGAACCAAGTCAGCAGATCTGCTGTGGAGCCAAAGATCCAGGTCAGCAGAGCTGCTTCAGAGCCACAGAACCAGGTCAGCAGAGCTGCTTCAGAGCCAGGTCAGCAGAGCTGTTGTAGAGTCAGAGAACCAGGTCAGCAGAGCTGCTCTACAGCCAAAAAAACAGGTCAGCAGAGCCGTTGTACAGCATGAGAACCAGATCATCAAAGCTGCTTTAGAGCCAGAGAACCAGGTCAGCAGAGCTGCTTTAGAGCCAGAGAACCAGGTCAGCAGAGCTGCTTTAGAGCCAGAGATCCAAGTCAGCAGAGCTGCTCCTGAGCCAGAGAACCAGGTCAGCAGAGCTGCTGTAGAGTCAGAGAACCAGGGCAGCAGAGCTGCTTTAGAGCCAGAGAACCCAGTCAACAGAGCCGCTGTAGAGCCAGAGAACCAGGTCAGCAGAGCTGCTGTAGAGCCAGAGAACCAGGTCAGAACAGCTGCTGTAGAGCCAGAGAACCAGGTCAGCAGAGCCGCTGTAGAGCCAGTGAACCAGGTCAGCAGAGCTGATTTAGCGCCAGAGAAACAGGTCAGCAGAGCAGCTCCTGAGCCAGGGAACCAGGTCAGCAGAGCTGCTTTAGAGCCAGAGAACCAGGTCAGCAGAGCCGTTGTAGAGCCAGAGAACCAAGTCAGCAGAGCTGCTTTAGAGCCAGAGAACCTGGTCAACAGAGCCGCTGTAGAGCCAGAGAACCAGGTCAGCAGAGCTGCTGTAGAGCCAGAGAACCAGGTCAGCAGAGCTGCTTTAGAGCCAGAGAACCATGTCAGCAGAGCCATTGTAGAGCCAGAGACCCAGGTCAGCAGAGCTACTGTAGAGCCAGAGAACCCATTCCGCAAACCCATTGTAGAGCCAGAGAACCAGGTCAGCAGAGCTGCTCTAGAGCCAAAGAACTAGGTGTGAGAAGTTTGCCTGGCATATGCTGGTCACTAGTTATAGGGGGCACCTTGCACCAGTCCAATTCGACTCTTGGTAGATAGGTTTAACCCCTTCCATGCCCATGACGGAACGGTTCCGTCATGAGCATCGGTTGCGCTGTGCTCATGACGGAACCGTTCCGTCATGGCCCCGCCCGCGCTCGAACCCTTCAGCACCGCGGGGGAATTCCCGCCGCGCTGAAGGGGTTAAAAACAACCTTTTAAAGAAAGCTATTCTAGTGGTAGCTGTGGAGAGCAGCCTTCAGGCTAAGTCTCTGAGGAATGTAATGCAGCTTGTTTTACCTTATAATCTCTTGAATTACCAAATGAAAAGACACCACACAGGTATATATATCAAATATATATGTATTTATTACTAAATATACTCTACTAATCTCTTTATGAGATTAGAGCCAGGTAAACATTCAAAAGATCAACAGTTCTCAATAAATTAAGCACAAAAATGGCTGGAGCCCTAGGGGCGTACCAGACCATATACTAAAATAGTGGTATAACAAACTCGACTTGCAAAAGTAAGAGGCCTAGGGCCTTGGGAATCGCTGGGGCTTCACTGCTGCAGTGTTTACAGGTAAGTAATCAACCCACAGGAGACGCGTGCAGTGTCTAAACACACACGCGGGTTTCAATGCGTTTCAATGGCAAATGTCGCGGTTTGTATTTTACAGTTCTAGGGCACTTCGGAATGGACAACAAGCAAACAACTTACAGGGTAAGTACTTCGATAGCCAATGCGCACTTGGGCACCGTAATGCCAGAGTTACCTCACCCAGGGAAGCCGGGTGCAGAGGTTTCCTTTGGTGTCGGACCGCGATGCTGCTTTCAATGGGAATCGAGGTGTTCTTGCTGCTTGTGTCGTCGGGTGAAGTGTCCGTGGAAATCCAACGATGGATTGGAGTTGCAGGCGACCTAGAAATTGAGGGGACAGAGTTCAGAGTCACTTGCCAGTGACCGGCGGCCTTCAGGATAGATGACCACGATTGTCGAGCCTCTTCACGTCGCTGATGGTGTTTTGTCTCTTCGCCCACGTGGTCCAGGAGAGATCGAGGAAGACCAGCAGCTGGAGTTGGAGGGTCCCACAACGTCTGCAGCTGATGGCAGTGTCGGCACTCGGATTGGAGCCAACAAGCCTTGGCAACTGCAAGTCTTGTGTAGAATGAAGATCTTGGATGGTTCAGACTAGCAAGGTCCGATGGACTTACCCAGTGAGGGTAAGTGAGGGCAGGCCCAGAGCAAAGAGGCAAATCCTTGGAGTAGTTCAGAAAGTCTTCGTGGGGGCTACTAGCCAACGGGCAAGCAACCGCAAAGACATATTTGCAGGGAAAATTCAGCAACAGCCCACGGTCACTCGGGACAAGGTAGGCCGCTGTTCTTTGGTTCCAGACCTGCTAGGGACTTGGACAGTAAGTGGTCCAAAGCACAAGTTTGTAGTTTGTTGTTCAGGGCTTGCACTCGAAATCAGTGCACGGTTCCCTGGTATTGCTGTACCTCGTCACTCGTGGGGTCCAGACGCCACAGCTTCGCTGGGGACTCAAAATGGCCGACGAGAGGTCAGGAAATCATCTTCAGGGGACGCAGGGACTTCGGGCTCCGACGAGAGCGGTAAAGTTTGCAACCGTTGTTCAGTCCTTTAGGTGCCTGCCAAGCAGGGGAGTCACTCCTTGACTCCAAGGGAGATCCTTCGGTCTTCTAAAGATAGTAGAAAGTTGAAGGGCCAAGATTCTTCTTCGTTGAGCGTCGTCCAGTTGTAATCTAAATTGCATTGGCAATGTGTGGTATCTTATACTGATAAGATGGGAGGGGCTAGCTCTATGGCCACTCCTCTAGGAGGGCCAGGGTAGTGGGTGGTTACACCCACTTCCCTTTGTCCAGTTTCGCACCAGGACAGGGGCAAGCAGCCCCTGAACCGGTTTGAGCTGGCAAATGCACAGAGGAGCCTACTGCTCCCCCAGTGCAGGACTTCAAAGCACTCTAAGATTGCACCCACCCAGCTCCAATACACTAAATCCTGTCTGGGAGGTGGTGACACCTCCCTGTGACAGGAAACCCTCTGTTGAGCTCCCTCCACTGCGAGTTTCGGTCAGCAGCAGGAGGGCAGCCCGGTGTCTGTGCTGGTGGCATCCATTTTGTGATGCCAGGGCTCTAGATGATTTCTGTCGTTTAGTACAGGGTGTACATGTCGTCCCCTCTAGAAGGGTGGGATCCTACTCCCACACCAGTTACTGGTGTGGGTGTAGGATTCCAAGTTGTTTGACACCAAACACGACATGTTTTGATGCAGTCATTCCAAAGTTAGCATTTACCGCAAGGTTATAATGCACTTAAGAGTATATGGTTTAACCGCATCCACAAACAGCAGCAGAGAATAGACTCTGCCAGCTGCAGAGGGGTCCTGCTCAGGCATAAGCACCCCCTCACATAGTAAACCATGCACCCTGCCCTTGGGATTGATAGGGCCTACCATAGGGGTGACTGATAGGTTTATATGTGTGTGTATGGTGAGATATAGTGACCTATACCTCAGTGAGGAGTGCTAACACTACCTCACAAAGGCTGCAGTAGCAGGCCTGTGGTGTCAGATTGTGAGTGCTTCCCAGGGGTGGCATAATACATGCTGCAGCCCCTGGTAGGCCTGTGAAGTACCCATGCCTTAGGTTCCTAAGGTACCATATACTAGGGGCTCATAAGGTACCACAGTATCCAATCACTAGTGCATCTAATATGCACACCAAGTTGTTTAGAGAGATCAGTTAGACTGGGGCCCTGATTAGCAGGGACCCAGCCAGGCTATAGCCAGAAACCAGTGTATACATCAGAAAAAAAGTGGGGGCAACACAAGTGCAGATCCTACTCTCCTACACTAGGTCAGCAGAGTCGCTGTAGAGCCAGAGAATCAGGTCAGCAGAGCCGCTCTAGAGCCAGAGAACCAGGTCAGCAGAGCTGCTTTAGAGCCAGCGATCCAGGTCAGCAGAGCCGCTGTAGAGCCAGAGAACCAGGTCAGCAGAGCCGCTCCAGAGACTGAGAACCAGGTCAACAGAGCCGTTGTAGAGCCAGAAAACCAGGTCAGCAGAGCCGTTGTAGAGCCAGAGAACCAGGTCAGCAGAGCTGCTCCAGAGACTGAGAACCAGATCAACAGAGCCGTTGTAGAGCCAGAGAACGAGGTCAACAGAGCTGATGTAGAGCCACAGAACCAGGTCAGCAGAGCTGCTGCAGAGCCAGAGAACCAGGTCAGCAGAGCTGCTTCAGAGCCAGAGAACCATGTCAGCAGAGCCGCTCTAGAGCCAGAGAACCAGGTTAGCAGAGCTGCTACAGAGCAAGAGAACCAGGTCAGCAGAGCCGCTGTACAGCCAGAGAACCAGGTCAGCCGAGCTGCTGTACAGCCAGAGAACAAGGTCAGCAGAGCTGCTCTACAGCCAAAGAACCAGGTCAGCAGAGCTGTGGTGAAGCCTGAGAACCAGGTCAGCAAAGCTGCTCTAGAGCCAGAGAACCAGGTCAGCAGAGCTGCTTTAGAGCCAGAGAACCAGGTCATCAGAGCTGCTTTAGAGCCAGAGAACCAAGTCAGCAGAGCTGCTCCTGAGCCAGAGAACCAGGTCAGCAGAGCTGCTGTAGAGCCAGAGAACCAGGGCAGCAGAGCTGCTTTAGAGCCAGAGAACCAGGTCAACAGAGCCGCTGTAGAGCCAGAGAACCAGGTCAGCAGAGCTGCTGTAGAGCCACAGAACAAGGTCAGCAGAGCTGCTCTACAGCCAAGGAACCAGGTCAGCAGAGCCGTTGTAGAGCCAAAGAACCAAGTCAGCAGATCTGCTGTAGAGCCAAAGATCCAGGTCAGCAGAGCTGCTTCAGAGCCACAGAACCAGGTCAGCAGAGCTGCTTCAGAGCCAGGTCAGCAGAGCTGTTGTAGAGTCAGAGAACCAGGTCAGCAGAGCTGCTCTACAGCCAAAAAAACAGGTCAGCAGAGCCGTTGTACAGCATGAGAACCAGATCAGCAAAGCTGCTTTAGAGCCAGAGAACCAGGTCAGCAGAGCTGATTTAGAGCCAGAGAACAGGTCAGCAGAGCTGCTCCTGAGCCATGGAACCAGGTCAGCAGAGCTGCTTTAGAGCCAGAGAAACAGGTCAGCAGAGGTGCTCCTGAGCCAGGGAACCAGGTCAGAACAGCTGCTTTAGAGCCGGAGAACCAGGTCAGCAGAACTGCTTTATAGCCAGAGAACCAGGTCAACAGAGCTGCTGTAGAGTCAGAAAGCTGTACAGCCACAGAACAAGGTCAGTAGAGCTGCTCTACAGCCAAAGAACCAGATCAGCAGAGCCGTTGTAGAGCCAGAGAACCGGGTCAGCAGATCTGCTGTAGAGCCAAAGAACCAGGTCAGCAGAGCTGCTTCAGAGCCACAGAACCAGGTCAGCAGAGCTGCTTCAGAGCTAGGTTAGCAGAGCTGTTGTAGAGTCAGAGAACCAGGTCAGCAGAGCTGCTCTAGAGCCAGAGAACAAGGTCAGCAGAGTAGAGCCGCTGTAGAGCCAGAGAACCAGGTCAGCCGAGCTGCTGTACAGCCAGAGAACAAGGTCAGCAGAGCTGCTCTCCAGCCAAAAAACAGGTCAGCAGAGCCGTTGTACAGCCAGAGAACCAAGTCAGCAGATCTGCTGTAGAGCCAAAGATCCAGGTCAGCAGAGCTGCTTCAGAGCCACAAAACCAGGTCAGCAGAGCTGCTTCAGAGCCAGGTCAGCAGAGCTGTTGTAGTCAGAGAACCAGGTCAGCAGAGCTGCTCTACAGCCAAAAAACCAGGTCAGCAGAGCCGTTGTACAGTATGAGAACCATATCAGCAAAGCTGCTTTAGAGCCAGAGAACCAGGTCAGCAGAGCTGATTTAGAGCCAGAGAACAGGTCAGCAGAGCTGCTCCTGAGCCAGGGAACCAGGTCAGCAGAGCTGCTTTAGAGCCAGAGAAACAGGTCAGCAGAGGTGCTCCTGAGCCAGGGAACCAGGTCAGCACAGCTGCCTTAGAGCCGGAGAACCAGGTCAGCAGAGCTGCTTTATAGCCAGAGAACCAGGTCAACAGAGCTGCTGTAGAGTCAGAAAGCTGTACAGCCACAGAACAAGGTCAGTAGAGCTGCTCTACAGCCAAAGAACCAGATCAGCAGAGCCGTTGTAGAGCCAGAGAACCGGGTCAGCAGATCTGCTGTAGAGCCAGAGAACCTGGTCAGCCGAGCTGCTGTACAGCCAGAGAACAAGGTCAGCAGAGCTGCTCTCCAGCCAAAAAACCAGGTCAGCAGAGCCGTTGTACAGCCTGAGAACCAGATCAGCAAAGCTGCTTTAGAGCCAGAGAACCAGGTCAGCAGAGCTGCTTTAGAGCCAGAGAAACAGGTCAGCAGAGGTGCTCCTGAGCCAGGGAACCAGGTCAGCACAGCTGCTTTAGAGCCGGAGAACCAGGTCAGCAGAGCTGCTTTATAGCCAGAGAACCAGGTCAACAGAGCTGCTGTAGAGCCAGAGAACCAGGTCAGCAGAGCTACTGTAGAGCCAGACAAACCAGGTCAGCAGAGCTGCTTTAGAGACAGAGAACCAGGTCAGCAGAGCCGTTGTAGAGCCAGAGAACCAGGTCAGCAGAGCTGCTTTATAGCCAGAGAACCAGGTCAACAGAGCTGCTGTAGAGCCAGAGAACCAGGTCAGCAGAGTCGCTGTAGAGCCAGAGAACCAGGTCAGCAGAGCCGCTGTAGAGCCAGTGAACCAGGTCAGCAGAGCTGATTTGGAGCCAGAGAGACAGGTCAGCAGAGCAGCTCCTGAGCCAGGGAACCAGGTCAGCAGAGCTGCTTTAGAGCCAGAGAACCAGGTCAGCAGAGCCGTTGTAGAGCCAGAGAACCAGGTCAGCAGAGCTGCTTTAGAGCCAGAGAACCTGGTCAACAGAGCCGCTGTAGAGCCAGAGAACCAGGTCAGCAGAGCTGCTGTAGAGCCAGAGAACCAGGTCAGCAGAGCTGCTTTAGAGCCAGAGAACCATGTCAGCAGAGCCATTATAGAGCCAGTGACCCAGGTCAGCAGAGCTGCTGTAGAGCCAGAGAACCAGGTCAGCAAACCCATTGTAGAGCCAGAGAACCAGGTCAGCAGAGCTGCTCTAGAGCCAAAGAAATAGGTCAGCAGAGCCGCTGTAGAGCCAGAGAATCAGGTCAGCAGAGCCGCTCTAGAGCCAGGGAACCAGGTCAGCAGAGCTGCTTTAGAGCCAAAGAACCAGGTCAGCAGAGCTGCTGTAGAGCCAGAGAATCAGGTCAGCAGAGCCGCTCTAAAGCCAGAGAACCAGGTCAGCAGAGCTGCTTTAGAGCCAGAGAACCAGGTCAGCAAAGCCGCTGTAGAGCCAGAGAACCAGGTCAGCAGTGCTGCTCCAGAGACTGAGAACCAGGTCAACAGAGCCGTTGTAGAGCCAGAAAACCAGGTCAGCAGAGCCGTTGTAGAGCCAGAGAACCAGGTCAGCAGAGCTGCTCCAGAGACTGAGAACCAGGTCAACAGAGCCGTTGTAGAGCCAGAGAACGAGGTCAACAGAGCTGATGTAGAGCCACAGAACCAGGTCAGCAGAGCTGCTGTAGAGCCACAGAAACAGGTCAGCAGAGCTGCTTCAGAGCCAGAGAACCAGTTCAGCAGAGCCGCTCTAGAGCCAGAGAACAAGGTTAGCAGAGCTGCTACAGAGCCAGAGAACCAGGTCAGCAGAGCCGCTGTACAGCCAGAGAACCAGGTCAGCCGAGCTGCTGTACAGCCAGAGAACAAGGTCAGTAGAGCTGCTCTACAGCCAAAGAACCAGGTCAGCAGAGCCGAGGTGAAGCCTGAGAACCAGGTCAGCAAAGCTGCTCTAGAGCCAGAGAACCAGGTCAGCAGAGCTGCTTTAGAGCCAGAGAACCAGGTCAGCAGAGCTGCTTTAGAGCCAGAGAACCAAGTCAGCAGAGCTGCTCCTGAGCCAGAGAACCAGGTCAGTGGAGCTGCTGTAGAGCCAGAGAACCAGGGCAGCAGAGCTGCTTTAGAGCCAGAGAACCAGGTCAACAGAGCCGCTGTAGAGCCAGAGAACCAGGTCAGCAGAGCTGCTGTAGAGCCACAGAACAAGGTCAGCAGAGCTGCTCTACAGCCAAAGAACCAGGTCAGCAGAGCCGTTGTAGAGCCAGAGAACCAGGTCAGCAGAGCTACTTTAGAGCCGGTGAACCAGGTCAGTAGAACAGTTGTAGAGCCAGAGAACCAGGACTGTAGAGCTGCTTTAGAGCTAGAGAACGAGGTCAAAAGAGCCGCTGTAGAGCCAGAGAACCAGGTCAGCAGAGCTACTGTGGAGCCAGAGAAACCAGGTCAGCAGAGCTGCTTTAGAGGGAGAGAACCAGTTCAGCAGAGCCGTTGTAGAGCCAGAGAACCAGGTCAGCAGAGCTGCTGTAGAGCGAAAGAACTAGGTCAGCAGAGCTGCTGTAGAGCCAGAGAACCAGTTCAGCAGAGCCGCTCTAGAGCCAGAGAACCAGGTCAGCAGAGCTGCTTTAGAGCCAGAGAACCAGGTCAGCAGAGCCGCTGTAGAGCCAGAAAACCAGTTCAGCAGAGCCGCTCTAGAGCCAGAGAACCAGGTCAGCAGAGCTGCTTTAGAGCCAGAGAACCAGGTCAGCAGAAGTGCTGTAGAGCCAGAGAACCAGGTCAGAAGAGCTACTTTAGAGCCAGAGAACCAGGTCAGCAGAGCTGATTTAGAGCCAGAGAAACAGGTCAGCAGAGCAGCTCCTGAGCCAGGGAACCAGGTCAGCAGAGCTGCTTTAGAGCCAGAGAACCAGGTCAGCAGAGCCGTTGTAGAGCCAGAGAACCAAGTCAGCAGAGCTGCTTTAGAGCCAGAGAACCTGGTCAACAGAGCCGCTGTAGAGCCAGAGAACCAGGTCAGCAGAGCTGCTGTAGAGCCAGAGAACCAGGTCAGCAGAGCTGCTTTAGAGCCAGAGAACCATGTCAGCAGAGCCATTGTAGAGCCAGAGACCCAGGTCAGCAGAGCTACTGTAGAGCCAGAGAACCCATTCCGCAAACCCATTGTAGAGCCAGAGAACCAGGTCAGCAGAGCTGCTCTAGAGCCAAAGAACTAGGTGTGAGAAGTTTGCCTGGCATATGCTGGTCACTAGTTATAGGGGGCACCTTGCACCAGTCCAATTCGACTCTTGGTAGATAGGTTTAACCCCTTCCATGCCCATGACGGAACGGTTCCGTCATGAGCATCGGTTGCGCTGTGCTCATGACGGAACCGTTCCGTCATGGCCCCGCCCGCGCTCGAACCCTTCAGCACCGCGGGGGAATTCCCGCCGCGCTGAAGGGGTTAAAAACAACCTTTTAAAGAAAGCTATTCTAGTGGTAGCTGTGGAGAGCAGCCTTCAGGCTAAGTCTCTGAGGAATGTAATGCAGCTTGTTTTACCTTATAATCTCTTGAATTACCAAATGAAAAGACACCACACAGGTATATATATCAAATATATATGTATTTATTACTAAATATACTCTACTAATCTCTTTATGAGATTAGAGCCAGGTAAACATTCAAAAGATCAACAGTTCTCAATAAATTAAGCACAAAAATGGCTGGAGCCCTAGGGGCGTACCAGACCATATACTAAAATAGTGGTATAACAAACTCGACTTGCAAAAGTAAGAGGCCTAGGGCCTTGGGAATCGCTGGGGCTTCACTGCTGCAGTGTTTACAGGTAAGTAATCAACCCACAGGAGACGCGTGCAGTGTCTAAACACACACGCGGGTTTCAATGCGTTTCAATGGCAAATGTCGCGGTTTGTATTTTACAGTTCTAGGGCACTTCGGAATGGACAACAAGCAAACAACTTACAGGGTAAGTACTTCGATAGCCAATGCGCACTTGGGCACCGTAATGCCAGAGTTACCTCACCCAGGGAAGCCGGGTGCAGAGGTTTCCTTTGGTGTCGGGTCGCGATGCTGCTTTCAATGGGAATCGAGGTGTTCTTGCTGCTTGTGTCGTCGGGTGAAGTGTCCGTGGAAATCCAACGATGGATTGGAGTTGCAGGCGACCTAGAAATTGAGGGGACAGAGTTCAGAGTCACTTGCCAGTGACCGGCGGCCTTCAGGATAGATGACCACGATTGTCGAGCCTCTTCACGTCGCTGATGGTGTTTTGTCTCTTCGCCCACGTGGTCCAGGAGAGATCGAGGAAGACCAGCAGCTGGAGTTGGAGGGTCCCACAACGTCTGCAGCTGATGGCAGTGTCGGCACTCGGATTGGAGCCAACAAGCCTTGGCAACTGCAAGTCTTGTGTAGAATGAAGATCTTGGATGGTTCAGACTAGCAAGGTCCGATGGACTTACCCAGTGAGGGTAAGTGAGGGCAGGCCCAGAGCAAAGAGGCAAATCCTTGGAGTAGTTCAGAAAGTCTTCGTGGGGGCTACTAGCCAACGGGCAAGCAACCGCAAAGACATATTTGCAGGGAAAATTCAGCAACAGCCCACGGTCACTCGGGACAAGGTAGGCCGCTGTTCTTTGGTTCCAGACCTGCTAGGGACTTGGACAGTAAGTGGTCCAAAGCACAAGTTTGTAGTTTGTTGTTCAGGGCTTGCACTCGAAATCAGTGCACGGTTCCCTGGTATTGCTGTACCTCGTCACTCGTGGGGTCCAGACGCCACAGCTTCGCTGGGGACTCAAAATGGCCGACGAGAGGTCAGGAAATCATCTTCAGGGGACGCAGGGACTTCGGGCTCCGACGAGAGCGGTAAAGTTTGCAACCGTTGTTCAGTCCTTTAGGTGCCTGCCAAGCAGGGGAGTCACTCCTTGACTCCAAGGGAGATCCTTCGGTCTTCTAAAGATAGTAGAAAGTTGAAGGGCCAAGATTCTTCTTCGTTGAGCGTCGTCCAGTTGTAATCTAAATTGCATTGGCAATGTGTGGTATCTTATACTGATAAGATGGGAGGGGCTAGCTCTATGGCCACTCCTCTAGGAGGGCCAGGGTAGTGGGTGGTTACACCCACTTCCCTTTGTCCAGTTTCGCACCAGGACAGGGGCAAGCAGCCCCTGAACCGGTTTGAGCTGGCATATGCACAGAGGAGCCTACTGCTCCCCCAGTGCAGGACTTCAAAGCACTCTAAGATTGCACCCACCCAGCTCCAATACACTAAATCCTGTCTGGGAGGTGGTGACACCTCCCTGTGACAGGAAACCCTCTGTTGAGCTCCCTCCACTGCGAGTTTCGGTCAGCAGCAGGAGGGCAGCCCGGTGTCTGTGCTGGTGGCATCCATTTTGTGATGCCAGGGCTCTAGATGATTTCTGTCGTTTAGTACAGGGTGTACATGTCGTCCCCTCTAGAAGGGTGGGATCCTACTCCCACACCAGTTACTGGTGTGGGTGTAGGATTCCAAGTTGTTTGACACCAAACACGACATGTTTTGATGCAGTCATTCCAAAGTTAGCATTTACCGCAAGGTTATAATGCACTTAAGAGTATATGGTTTAACCGCATCCACAAACAGCAGCAGAGAATAGACTCTGCCAGCTGCAGAGGGGTCCTGCTCAGGCATAAGCACCCCCTCACATAGTAAACCATGCACCCTGCCCTTGGGATTGATAGGGCCTACCATAGGGGTGACTGATAGGTTTATATGTGTGTGTATGGTGAGATATAGTGACCTATACCTCAGTGAGGAGTGCTAACACTACCTCACAAAGGCTGCAGTAGCAGGCCTGTGGTGTCAGATTGTGAGTGCTTCCCAGGGGTGGCATAATACATGCTGCAGCCCCTGGTAGGCCTGTGAAGTACCCATGCCTTAGGTTCCTAAGGTACCATATACTAGGGGCTCATAAGGTACCACAGTATCCAATCACTAGTGCATCTAATATGCACACCAAGTTGTTTAGAGAGATCAGTTAGACTGGGGCCCTGATTAGCAGGGACCCAGCCAGGCTATAGCCAGAAACCAGTGTATACATCAGAAAAAAAGTGGGGGCAACACAAGTGCAGATCCTACTCTCCTACACTAGGTCAGCAGAGCCGCTGTAGAGCCAGAGAATCAGGTCAGCAGAGCCGCTCTAGAGCCAGAGAACCAGGTCAGCAGAGCTGCTTTAGAGCCAGCGATCCAGGTCAGCAGAGCCGCTGTAGAGCCAGAGAACCAGGTCAGCAGAGCCGCTCCAGAGACTGAGAACCAGGTCAACAGAGCCGTTGTAGAGCCAGAAAACCAGGTCAGCAGAGCCGTTGTAGAGCCAGAGAACCAGGTCAGCAGAGCTGCTCCAGAGACTGAGAACCAGATCAACAGAGCCGTTGTAGAGCCAGAGAACGAGGTCAACAGAGCTGATGTAGAGCCACAGAACCAGGTCAGCAGAGCTGCTGCAGAGCCAGAGAACCAGGTCAGCAGAGCTGCTTCAGAGCCAGAGAACCATGTCAGCAGAGCCGCTCTAGAGCCAGAGAACCAGGTTAGCAGAGCTGCTACAGAGCAAGAGAACCAGGTCAGCAGAGCCGCTGTACAGCCAGAGAACCAGGTCAGCCGAGCTGCTGTACAGCCAGAGAACAAGGTCAGCAGAGCTGCTCTACAGCCAAAGAACCAGGTCAGCAGAGCTGTGGTGAAACCTGAGAACCAGGTCAGCAAAGCTGCTCTAGAGCCAGAGAACCAGGTCAGCAGAGCTGCTTTAGAGCCAGAGAACCAGGTCATCAGAGCTGCTTTAGAGCCAGAGAACCAAGTCAGCAGAGCTGCTCCTGAGCCAGAGAACCAGGTCAGCAGAGCTGCTGTAGAGCCAGAGAACCAGGGCAGCAGAGCTGCTTTAGAGCCAGAGAACCAGGTCAACAGAGCCGCTGTAGAGCCAGAGAACCAGGTCAGCAGAGCTGCTGTAGAGCCACAGAACAAGGTCAGCAGAGCTGCTCTACAGCCAAGGAACCAGGTCAGCAGAGCCGTTGTAGAGCCAAAGAACCAAGTCAGCAGATCTGCTGTAGAGCCAAAGATCCAGGTCAGCAGAGCTGCTTCAGAGCCACAGAACCAGGTCAGCAGAGCTGCTTCAGAGCCAGGTCAGCAGAGCTGTTGTAGAGTCAGAGAACCAGGTCAGCAGAGCTGCTCTACAGCCAAAAAAACAGGTCAGCAGAGCCGTTGTACAGCATGAGAACCAGATCAGCAAAGCTGCTTTAGAGCCAGAGAACCAGGTCAGCAGAGCTGATTTAGAGCCAGAGAACAGGTCAGCAGAGCTGCTCCTGAGCCATGGAACCAGGTCAGCAGAGCTGCTTTAGAGCCAGAGAAACAGGTCAGCAGAGGTGCTCCTGAGCCAGGGAACCAGGTCAGAACAGCTGCTTTAGAGCCGGAGAACCAGGTCAGCAGAACTGCTTTATAGCCAGAGAACCAGGTCAACAGAGCTGCTGTAGAGTCAGAAAGCTGTACAGCCACAGAACAAGGTCAGTAGAGCTGCTCTACAGCCAAAGAACCAGATCAGCAGAGCCGTTGTAGAGCCAGAGAACCGGGTCAGCAGATCTGCTGTAGAGCCAAAGAACCAGGTCAGCAGAGCTGCTTCAGAGCCACAGAACCAGGTCAGCAGAGCTGCTTCAGAGCTAGGTTAGCAGAGCTGTTGTAGAGTCAGAGAACCAGGTCAGCAGAGCTGCTCTAGAGCCAGAGAACAAGGTCAGCAGAGTAGAGCCGCTGTAGAGCCAGAGAACCAGGTCAGCCGAGCTGCTGTACAGCCAGAGAACAAGGTCAGCAGAGCTGCTCTCCAGCCAAAAAACAGGTCAGCAGAGCCGTTGTACAGCCAGAGAACCAAGTCAGCAGATCTGCTGTAGAGCCAAAGATCCAGGTCAGCAGAGCTGCTTCAGAGCCACAAAACCAGGTCAGCAGAGCTGCTTCAGAGCCAGGTCAGCAGAGCTGTTGTAGTCAGAGAACCAGGTCAGCAGAGCTGCTCTACAGCCAAAAAACCAGGTCAGCAGAGCCGTTGTACAGTATGAGAACCATATCAGCAAAGCTGCTTTAGAGCCAGAGAACCAGGTCAGCAGAGCTGATTTAGAGCCAGAGAACAGGTCAGCAGAGCTGCTCCTGAGCCAGGGAACCAGGTCAGCAGAGCTGCTTTAGAGCCAGAGAAACAGGTCAGCAGAGGTGCTCCTGAGCCAGGGAACCAGGTCAGCACAGCTGCCTTAGAGCCGGAGAACCAGGTCAGCAGAGCTGCTTTATAGCCAGAGAACCAGGTCAACAGAGCTGCTGTAGAGTCAGAAAGCTGTACAGCCACAGAACAAGGTCAGTAGAGCTGCTCTACAGCCAAAGAACCAGATCAGCAGAGCCGTTGTAGAGCCAGAGAACCGGGTCAGCAGATCTGCTGTAGAGCCAGAGAACCTGGTCAGCCGAGCTGCTGTACAGCCAGAGAACAAGGTCAGCAGAGCTGCTCTCCAGCCAAAAAAACAGGTCAGCAGAGCCGTTGTACAGCCTGAGAACCAGATCAGCAAAGCTGCTTTAGAGCCAGAGAACCAGGTCAGCAGAGCTGCTTTAGAGCCAGAGAAACAGGTCAGCAGAGGTGCTCCTGAGCCAGGGAACCAGGTCAGCACAGCTGCTTTAGAGCCGGAGAACCAGGTCAGCAGAGCTGCTTTATAGCCAGAGAACCAGGTCAACAGAGCTGCTGTAGAGCCAGAGAACCAGGTCAGCAGAGCTACTGTAGAGCCAGACAAACCAGGTCAGCAGAGCTGCTTTATAGCCAGAGAACCAGGTCAACAGAGCTGCTTTAGAGACAGAGAACCAGGTCAGCAGAGCCGTTGTAGAGCCAGAGAACCAGGTCAGCAGAGCTGCTTTATAGCCAGAGAACCAGGTCAACAGAGCTGCTGTAGAGCCAGAGAACCAGGTCAGCAGAGTCGCTGTAGAGCCAGAGAACCAGGTCAGCAGAGCCGCTGTAGAGCCAGTGAACCAGGTCAGCAGAGCTGATTTGGAGCCAGAGAGACAGGTCAGCAGAGCAGCTCCTGAGCCAGGGAACCAGGTCAGCAGAGCTGCTGTAGAGCCAGAGAACCAGGTCAGCAGAGCTGCTTTAGAGCCAGAGAACCATGTCAGCAGAGCCATTATAGAGCCAGTGACCCAGGTCAGCAGAGCTGCTGTAGAGCCAGAGAACCAGGTCAGCAAACCCATTGTAGAGCCAGAGAACCAGGTCAGCAGAGCTGCTCTAGAGCCAAATAAATAGGTCAGCAGAGCCGCTGTAGAGCCAGAGAATCAGGTCAGCAGAGCCGCTCTAGAGCCAGGGAACCAGGTCAGCAGAGCTGCTTTAGAGCCAAAGAACCAGGTCAGCAGAGCTGCTGTAGAGCCAGAGAATCAGGTCAGCAGAGCCGCTCTAAAGCCAGAGAACCAGGTCAGCAGAGCTGCTTTAGAGCCAGAGAACCAGGTCAGCAAAGCCGCTGTAGAGCCAGAGAACCAGGTCAGCAGTGCTGCTCCAGAGACTGAGAACCAGGTCAACAGAGCCGTTGTAGAGCCAGAAAACCAGGTCAGCAGAGCCGTTGTAGAGCCAGAGAACCAGGTCAGCAGAGCTGCTCCAGAGACTGAGAACCAGGTCAACAGAGCCGTTGTAGAGCCAGAGAACGAGGTCAACAGAGCTGATGTAGAGCCACAGAACCAGGTCAGCAGAGCTGCTGTAGAGCCACAGAAACAGGTCAGCAGAGCTGCTTCAGAGCCAGAGAACCAGTTCAGCAGAGCCGCTCTAGAGCCAGAGAACAAGGTTAGCAGAGCTGCTACAGAGCCAGAGAACCAGGTCAGCAGAGCCGCTGTACAGCCAGAGAACCAGGTCAGCCGAGCTGCTGTACAGCCAGAGAACAAGGTCAGTAGAGCTGCTCTACAGCCAAAGAACCAGGTCAGCAGAGCCGAGGTGAAGCCTGAGAACCAGGTCAGCAAAGCTGCTCTAGAGCCAGAGAACCAGGTCAGCAGAGCTGCTTTAGAGCCAGAGAACCAGGTCAGCAGAGCTGCTTTAGAGCCAGAGAACCAAGTCAGCAGAGCTGCTCCTGAGCCAGAGAACCAGGTCAGTGGAGCTGCTGTAGAGCCAGAGAACCAGGGCAGCAGAGCTGCTTTAGAGCCAGAGAACCAGGTCAACAGAGCCGCTGTAGAGCCAGAGAACCAGGTCAGCAGAGCTGCTGTAGAGCCACAGAACAAGGTCAGCAGAGCTGCTCTACAGCCAAAGAACCAGGTCAGCAGAGCCGTTGTAGAGCCAGAGAACCAGGTCAGCAGAGCTACTTTAGAGCCGGTGAACCAGGTCAGTAGAACAGTTGTAGAGCCAGAGAACCAGGACTGTAGAGCTGCTTTAGAGCTAGAGAACGAGGTCAAAAGAGCCGCTGTAGAGCCAGAGAACCAGGTCAGCAGAGCTACTGTGGAGCCAGAGAAACCAGGTCAGCAGAGCTGCTTTAGAGGGAGAGAACCAGTTCAGCAGAGCCGTTGTAGAGCCAGAGAACCAGGTCAGCAGAGCTGCTGTAGAGCGAAAGAACTAGGTCAGCAGAGCTGCTGTAGAGCCAGAGAACCAGTTCAGCAGAGCCGCTCTAGAGCCAGAGAACCAGGTCAGCAGAGCTGCTTTAGAGCCAGAGAACCAGGTCAGCAGAGCCGCTGTAGAGCCAGAGAACCAGTTCAGCAGAGCCGCTCTAGAGCCAGAGAACCAGGTCAGCAGAGCTGCTTTAGAGCCAGAGAACCAGGTCAGCAGAAGTGCTGTAGAGCCAGAGAACCAGGTCAGAAGAGCTACTTTAGAGCCAGAGAACCAGGTCAGCAGAGCTGATTTAGAGCCAGAGAAACAGGTCAGCAGAGCAGCTCCTGAGCCAGGGAACCAGGTCAGCAGAGCTGCTTTAGAGCCAGAGAACCAGGTCAGCAGAGCCGTTGTAGAGCCAGAGAACCAGGTCAGCAGAGCTGCTTTAGAGCCAGAGAACCTGGTCAACAGAGCCGCTGTGGAGCCAGAGAACCAGGTCAGCAGAGCTGCTGTAGAGCCAGAGAACCAGGTCAGCAGAGCTGCTTTAGAGCCAGAGAACCATGTCAGCAGAGCCATTGTAGAGCCAGAGACCCAGGTCAGCAGAGCTGCTGTAGAGCCAGAGAACCAGGTCAGCAAACCCATTGTAGAGCCAGAGAACCAGGTCAGCAGAGCTGCTTTAGAGCCAGAGAACCTGGTCAACAGAGCTGCTGTAGAGCCAAAGAACTAGGTCAGCAGAGCCGCTGTAGAGCCAGAGAATCAGGTCAGCAGAGCCGCTCTAGAGTCAGAGAACCAGGTCAGCAGAGCTGCTTTAGAGCCAGAGAACCAGGTCAGCAAAGCCGCTGTAGAGCCAGAGAACCAGGTCAGCAGAGCTGCTCCAGAGACTGAGAACCAGGTCAACAGAGCCATTGTAGAGCCAGAAAACCAGGTCAGCAGAGCCGTTGTAGAGCCAGAGAACCAGGTCAGCAGAGCTGCTCCAGAGACTGAGAACCAGGTCAACAGAGCCATTGTAGAGCCAGAGAACCAGGTCAGCAGAGCCGTTGTAGAGCCAGAGAACCGGGTCAGCAGATCTGCTGTAGAGCCAGAGAACCAGGTCAGCCGAGCTGCTGTACAGCCAGAGAACAAGGTCAGCAGAGCTGCTCTCCAGCCAAAAAACCAGGTCAGCAGAGCCGTTGTACAGCCTGAGAACCAGATCAGCAAAGCTGCTTTAGAGCCAGAGAACCAGGTCAGCAGAGCTGCTTTAGAGCCAGAGAAACAGGTCAGCAGAGGTGCTCCTGAGCCAGGGAACCAGGCCAGCACAGCTGCTTTAGAGCCGGAGAACCAGGTCAGCAGAGCTGCTTTATAGCCAGAGAACCAGGTCAACAGAGCTGCTGTAGAGCCAGAGAACCAGGTCAGCAGAGCTACTGTAGAGCCAGACAAACCAGGTCAGCAGAACTGCTTTAGAGATAGAGAACCAGGTCAGCAGAGCCGTTGTAGAGATGGAGAACCAGGTCAGCAGAGCTGCTTTATAGCCAGAGAACCAGGTCAACAGAGCTGCTGTAGAGCCAGAGAACCAGGTCAGCAGAGTCGCTGTAGAGCCAGAGAACCAGGTCAGCAGAGCCGCTGTAGAGCCAGTGAACCAGGTCAGCAGAGCTGATTTGGAGCCAGAGAAACAGGTCAGCAGAGCAGCTCCTGAGCCAGGGAACCAGGTCAGCAGAGCTGCTTTAGAGCCAGAGAACCAGGTCAGTAGAGCCGTTGTAGAGCCAGAGAACCAGGTCAGCAGAGCTGCTTTAGAGCCAGAGAACCTGGTCAACAGAGCCGCTGTAGAGCCAGAGAACCAGGTCAACAGAGCTGCTGTAGAGCCAGAGAACCAGGTCAGCAGAGCTGCTTTAGAGCCAGAGAACCATGTCAGCAGAGCCATTATAGAGCCAGAGACCCAGGTCAGCAGAGCTGCTGTAGAGCCAGAGAACCAGGTCAGCAAACCCATTGTAGAACCAGAGAACCAGGTCAGCAGAGCTGCTCTAGAGCCAAAGAACTAGGTCAGCAGAGCCGCTGTAGAGCCAGAGAATCAGGTCAGCAGAGCTGCTCTAGAGCCAGGGAACCAGGTCAGCAGAGCTGCTTTAGAGCCAGAGAACCAGGTCAGCAGAGCTGCTGTAGAGCCAGATTATCAGGTCAGCAGAGCCGCTCTAAAGCCAGAGAACCAGGTCAGCAGAGCTGCTTTAGAGCCAGAGAACCAGGTCAGCAAAGCCGCTGTAGAGCCAGAGAACCAGGTCAGCAGAGCTGCTCCAGAGACTGAGAACCAGGTCAACAGAGCCGTTGTAGAGCCAGAAAACCAGGTCAGCAGAGCCGTTGTTGAGCCAGAGAACCAGGTCAGCAGAGTTGCTCCAGAGACTGAGAACCAGGTCAACAGAGCCTTTGTAGAGCCAGAGAACGAGGTCAACAGAGCTGATGTAGAGCCACAGAACCAGGTCAGCAGAGCTGCTGTAGAGCCACAGAAACAGGTCAGCAGAGCTGCTTCAGAGCCAGAGAACCAGTTCAGCAGAGCCGCTCTAGAGCCAGAGAACCAGGTTAGCAGAGCTGCTACAGAGCCAGAGAACCAGGTCAGCAGAGCCGCTGTACAGCCAGAGAACCAGGTCAGCCGAGCTGCTGTACAGCCAGAGAACAAGGTCAGCAGAGCTGCTCTACAGCCAAAGAACCAGGTCAGCAGAGCCGTGGTGAAGCCTGAGAACCAGGTCAGCAAAGCTGCTCTAGAGCCAGAGAACCAGGTCAGCAGAGCTGCTTTAGAGCCAGAGAACCAGGTCAGCAGAGCTGCTTTAGAGCCAGAGAACCAAGTCAGCAGAGCTGCTCCTGAGCCAGAGAACCAGGTCAGTGGAGCTGCTCCAGAGCCAGAGAACCAGGGCAGCAGAGCTGCTTTAGAGCCAGAGAACCAGGTCAACAGAGCCGCTGTAGAGCCAGAGAACCAAGTCAGCAGAGCTGCTGTAGAGCCACAGAACAAGGTCAGCAGAGCTGCTCTACAGCCAAAGAACCAGGTCAGCAGAGCCGTTGTAGAGCCAGAGAACCAGGTCAGCAGAGCTGCTTTAGAGCCGGTGAACCAGGTCAGTAGAACCGTTGTAGAGCCAGAGAACCAGGACTGTAGAGCTGCTTTAGAGCTAGAGAACGAGGTCAAAAGAGCCGCTGTAGAGCCAGAGAACCAGGTCAGCAGAGCTACTGTGGAGCCAGAGAAACCAGGTCAGCAGAGCTGCTTTAGAGGGAGAGAACCAGTTCAGCAGAGCCGTTGTAGAGCCAGAGAACCAGGTCAGCAGAGCTGCTGTAGAGCGAAAGAACTAGGTCAGCAGAGCTGCTGTAGAGCCAGAGATCCAGTTCAGCAGAGCCGCTCTAGAGCCAGAGAACCAGGTCAGCAGAGCTGCTTTAGAGCCAGAGAACCAGGTCAGCAGAAGTGCTGTAGAGCCAGAGAACCAGGTTAGAAGAGCTACTTTAGAGCCAGAGAACCAGGTCAGCAGAGCTGATTTAGAGCCAGAGAAACAGGTCAGCAGAGCAGCTCCTGAGCCAGGGAACCAGGTCAGCAGAGCTGCTTTAGAGCCAGAGAACCAGGTCAGCAGAGCCGTTGTAGAGCCAGAGAACCAGGTCAGCAGAGCTGCTTTAGAGCCAGAGAACCTGGTCAACAGAGCCGCTGTAGAGCCAGAGAACCAGGTCAGCAGAGCTGCTGTAGAGCCAGAGAACCAGGTCAGCAGAGCTGCTTTAGAGCCAGAGAACCATGTCAGCAGAGCCATTGTAGAGCCAGAGACCCAGGTCAGCAGAGCTGCTGTAGAGCCAGAGAACCAGGTCAGCAAACCCATTGTAGAGCCAGAGAACCAGGTCAGCAGAGCTGCTTTAGAGCCAGAGAACCTGGTCAACAGAGCTGCTGTAGAGCCAAAGAACTCGGTCAGCAGAGCCGCTGTAGAGCCAGAGAATCAGGTCAGCAGAGCCGCTCTAGAGTCAGAGAACCAGGTCAGCAGAGATGCTTTAGAGCCAGAGAACCAGGTCAGCAAAGCCGCTGTAGAGCCAGAGAACCAGGTCAGCAGAGCTGCTCCAGAGACTGAGAACCAGGTCAACAGAGCCATTGTAGAGCCAGAAAACCAGGTCAGCAGAGCCGTTGTAGAGCCAGAGAACCAGGTCAGCAGAGCTGCTCCAGAGACTGAGAACCAGGTCAACAGAGCCATTGTAGAGCCAGAAAACCAGGTCAGCAGAGCTGCTGTAGAGCCAGAGAACCAGGTCAGCAGAGCTGCTGTAGAGCCAGAGAACCAGGTCAGCGGAGCTGCTTTAGAGCCAGAGAACCAGGTCAACAGATTCGCTGTAGAGCCAGAGAACCAGGTCAGCAGAGCTACTGTACAGCCAGGGAACCAGGTCAGCAGAGCTGCTGTACAGCCAGAGAACAAGGTCAGCAGAGCTGCTCTACAGCCAAAGAACCAGGTCAGCAGAGCCGTTGTAGAGCCTGAGAGCCAGATCAGCAAAGCTGCTCTAGAGCCAGAGAACCAGGTCAGCAGAGCTCCTTTAGAGCCGGTGAACCAGGTCAGCAGACCTGTTGTAGAGCCAGAGAACCAGGTCAGTAGAGCTGCTTTAGAGCCAGAGAACCAGGTCAAAAGAGCCGCTGTAGAGCCAGAGAACCAGGTCAGCAGAGCTACTGTAGAGCCAGAGAAACCAGGTCAGCAGAGCTGCTTTAGAGGGAGAGAACCAGTTCAGCAGAGCCGTTGTAGAGCCAGAGAACCAGGTCAGCAGAGCTGCTCTAGAGGCAGAGAACCAGGACAGAAGAGCTGCTTTAGGGCCGGAGAAGCAGGTGAGCAGAACCGTTGTAGAGCCAAAGAACTAGGTCAGCAGAGCTGCTGTAGAGCCACAGAACTAGGTCAGCAGAGCTGTTTTAGAGCCACAGAAACAGGTCAGAAGAGCTGCTGTAGAGCCAGAGAACCAGGTGAGCAGAGCTGCTTTAGAGCCAGAGAACCAGGTAAGCAGAGTCGCTGTAGAGCCAGAGAACCAGTTCAGCAGAGCCGCTCTAGAGCCAGAGAACCAGGACAGCAGAGCTGCTTTAGAGCCAGAGAACCAGGTCAGCAGAAGTGCTGTAGAGCCAGAGAACCAGGTCAGCAGAGCTACTTTAGAGCCAGAGAACCAGGTCAGCAGAGCTGCTCCAGAGACTGAGAACCAGGTCAATAGAGCCGTTGTAGAGCCAGAGAGCCAGGTTAGCAGAGCTGTTTTACAGCCAGAGAACCTGGTCAGCAGAGCTGCTGTAGAGCCACAGAACTAGGTCAGCAGAGCTGTTTTAGAGCCACAGAAACAGGTCAGAAGAGCTGCTGTAGAGCCAGAGAACCAGGTGAGCAGAGCTGCTTTAGAGCCAGAGAACCAGGTCAGCAGAGTCGCTGTAGAGCCAGAGAACCAGGTCAGCAGAGTCGCTGTAGAGCCAGAGAACCAGGTCAGCAGAGCCGCTGTAGAGCCAGTGAACCAGGTCAGCAGAGCTGATTTAGAGCCAGAGAAACAGGTCAGCAGAGCAGCTCCTGAGCCAGGGAACCAGGTCAGCAGAGCTGCTTTAGAGCCAGAGAACCAGGTCAGCAGAGCCGCTGTAGAGCCAGAGAACCAGGTCAGCAGAGCTGCTGTAGAGCCAGAGAACCAGGTCAGCAGAACTGCTTTAGAGCCAGAGAACCATGTCAGCAGAGCCATTGTAGAGCCAGAGGACCGGGTCAGCAGAGCTGCTTTAGAGCCAGAGAACCTGGTCAACAGAGCTGCTGTAGAGCCAAAGAACTAGGTCAGCAGAGCCGCTGTAGAGCCAGAGAATCAGGTCAGCAGAGCCGCTCTAGAGCCAGAGAACCAGGTCAGCAGAGCTGCTTTAGAGCCAGAGAACCAGGTCAGCAGAGCCACTGTAGAGCCAGAGAACCAGGTCAGCCGAGCTGCTCCAGAGAATGAGAACCAGGTCAACAGATCCATTGTTGAGCCAGAAAACCAGGTCAGCAGAGCCGTTGTACAGCCAGAGAACCAGGTCAGCAGAGCTGCTCCAGAGACTGAGAACCAGGTCAACAGAGCCGTTGTAGAGCCAGAGAACGAGGTCAACAGAGCTGATGTAGAGCCACAGAACCAGGTCAGCAGAGCTGCTGTAGAGCCAGAGAAATAGGTCAGCAGAGCTGCTTCAGAGCCAGAGAACCAGGTCAGCAGAGCTGCTGTAGAGCCAGAGAACCAGGTCAGCAGAGCTGCTGTAGAGCCAGAGAAATAGGTCAGCAGAGCTGCTTCAGAGCCAGAGAACCAGGTCAGCAGAGCTGCTGTAGAGCCAGAGAACCAGGTCAGCAGAGCTGCTGTACAGCCAGAGAACCAGGTCAGCAGAGCTGCTGTACAGCCAGAGAACAAGGTCAGCAGAGCTGCTCTACAGCCAAAGAACCAGGTCAGCAGAGCCGTTGTACAGCCAGAGCGCCAGATCAGCAAAGCTGCTCTAGAGCCAGAGAACCAGGTCAGCAGAGTTCCTTTAGAGCCGGTGAACCAGGTCAGCAGAACCGTTGTAGAGCCAGAGAACCAGGTCAGTAGAGCTGCTTTAGAGCCAGAGAACCAGGTCAAAAGAGCCGCTGTAGAGCCAGAGAACCAGGTCAGCAGAGCTACTGTAGAGCCAGAGAAACCAGGTCAGCAGAGCTGCTTTAGAGGGAGCGAACCAGTTCAGCAGAGCCGTTGTAGAGCCACAGAACCAGGTCAGCAGAGCTGCTCTAGAGGCAGAGAACCAGGACAGAAGAGCTGCTTTAGGGCCGGAGAACCAGGTGAGCAGAACCTTTGTAGAGCCAAAGAACTAGGTCAGCAGAGCTGCTGTAGAGCCACAGAACTAGGTCAGCAGAGCTGTTTTAGAGCCACAGAAACAGGTCAGAAGTGCTGCTGTAGAGCCAGAGAACCAGGTGAGCAGAGCTGCTTTAGAGCCAGAGAACCAGGTAAGCAGAGTCGCAGTAGAGCCAGAGAACCAGGTCAGCAGAGTCGCTGTAGAGCCAGAGAACCAGGTCAGCAGAGCCGCTGTAGAGCCAGTGAACCAGGTCAGCAGAGCAGCTCCTGAGCCAGGGAACCAGGTCAGAAGAGCTGCTTTAGAGCCAGAGAACCAGGTCAGCAGAGCCGCTGTAGAGCCAGAGAACCAGGTCAGCAGAGCTGCTTTAGAGCCAGAGAACCTGGTCAACAGAGCCGCTGTAGAGCCAGAGAACCAGGTCAGCAGAGCTGCTGTAGAGCCAGAGAACCAGGTCAGCAGAGCTGCTTTAGAGCCAGAGAACCAGGTCAGCAGAGCTTCTGTAGAGCCAGAGAACCAGGTCAGCAGAGCTGCTTTAGAGCCAGAGAACCAGGTCAGCAAACCCATTGTAGAGCCAGAGAACCAGGTCAGCAGAGCTGCTCTAGAGCCAAAGAACTAGGTCAGCAGATCCGCTGTAGAGCCAGAGACCCAGGTCAGCAGAGCTGCTGTAGAGCCAGAGAACCAGGTCAGCAAACCCATTGTAGAGCCAGAGAAACAGGTCAGCAGAGCTGCTCTAGAGCCAAAGAACTAGGCCAGCAGAGCCGCTGTAGAGCCAGAGAATCAAGTCAGCAGAGCCGCTCTAGAGCCAGAGAAACAGGTCAGCAGAGCTGCTTTAGAGCCAGAGAACCAGGTCAGCAGAGCCGCTGTAGAGCCAGAGAACCAGGTCAGCAGAGCCGCTCTAGAGCCTTAGAACCAGGTCAGCAGAGCTGCTTTAGAGCCAGAGAACCAGGTCAGCAGAGCCGCTGTAGAGCCAGAGAACCAGGTCAGCAGAGCTGCTCCAGAGACTGAGAACCAGGTCAGCAGAGCTGCTCCAGAGACTGAGAACCAGGTCAACAGAGCCATTGTAGAGCCAGAGAACCAGGTCAGCAGAGCCGTTGTAGAGCCAGAGAACCAGGTCAGCAGAGCTGCTCCAGAGACTGAGAACCAGGTCAACAGAGCCATTGTAGAGCCAGAGAACGAGGTCAACAGAGCTGATGTAGAGCCACAGAACCAGGTCAGCAGAGCTGCTGTAGAGCCAGAGAACCAGGTCAGCAGAGCTGCTTCAGAGCCAGAGAATCAGGTCAGCAGAGCCGCTCTAGAGCCAGAGAACCAGGTCAGCAGAGCTGCTTTAGAGCCAGAGAACCAGGTCAGCAGAGCCGCTGTAGAGCCATAGAATCAGGTCAGCAGAGCCGCTCTAGAGCCAGAAAACCAGGTCAACAGAGTCGCTGTAGAGCCAGAGAACCAGGTCAACCGAGCTGCTGTACAGCCAGAGAACAAAGTCAGCAGAGCTGCTCTACAGCCAAAGAACCTGGTCAGCAGAGCCGTGGTGAAGCCTGAGAACCAGGTCAGCAAAGCTGCTCTAGAGCCAGAGAACCAGATCAGCAGAGCTGCTTTAGAGCCAGAGAACCAGGTCAGCAGAGCTGCTTTAGAGCCAGAGAACCAAGTCAGCAGAGATGCTCCTGAGCCAGAGAACCAGGTCGGTAGAGCTGCTGTAGAGCCAGAGAACCAGGGCAGCAGAGCTGCTTTAGAGCCAGAGAACCAGGTCAACAGAGCTGCTGTAGAGCCAGAGAACCAGGTCAGCCGAGCTGCTGTACAGCCAGAGAACAAGGTCAGCAGAGCTGCTCTACAGCCAAAGAACCAGGTCAGCAGAGCCGTGGTGAAGCCTGAGAACCAGGTCAGCAAAGCTGCTCTAGAGCCAGAGAACCAGGTCAGCAGAGCTGCTTTAGAGCCAGAGAACCAGGTCAGCAGAGCTGCTTTAGAGCCAGAGAACCAAGTCAGCAGAGCTGCTCCTGAGCCAGAGAACCAGGTCAGTGGAGCTGCTCCAGAGCCAGAGAACCAGGGCAGCAGAGCTGCTTTAGAGCCAGAGAACCAGGTCAACAGAGCCGCTGTAGAGCCAGAAAACCAGGTCAGCAGAGCTGCTGTAGAGCCACAGAACAAGGTCAGCAGAGCTGCTCTACAGCCAAAGAACCAGGTCAGCGGAGCCGTTGTAGAGCCAGAGAACCAGGTCAGCAGAGCTGCTTTAGAGCCGGTGAACCAGGTCAGTAGAACCGTTGTAGAGCCAGAGAACCAGGACTGTAGAGCTGCTTTAGAGCTAGAGAACGAGGTCAAAAGAGCCGCTGTAGAGCCAGAGAACCAGGTCAGCAGAGCTACTGTGGAGCCAGAGAAACCAGGTCAGCAGAGCTGCTTTAGAGGGAGAGAACCAGTTCAGCAGAGCCGTTGTAGAGCCAGAGAACCAGGTCAGCAGAGCTGCTGTAGAGCGAAAGAACTAGGTCAGCAGAGCTGCTGTAGAGCCAGAGAACCAGGTCAGCAAAGCCGTTGTAGAGTCAGAGACTGAGAACCAGGTCAGCAGAGCCATTGTAGAGCCAGAAAATCACGCCAGCAGAGCCGTTGTAGAGCCAGAGAACCAGGTCAGCAGAGCTGCTGTACAGCCAGAGAACCAGGTCAGCAGAGCTGCTGTAGAGCCAGAGAACCAGGTCAGCAGATCTGCTTTAGAGCCACAGAACCAGGTCAGAAGATCTGCTTTAGAGCCACAGAACCAGGTCAGCAGATCTGCTGTAGACCCAGAGAACCAGGTCTACAGAGCCGCTGTAGAGCCAGAGAACCAGGTCAGCAGAGCTGCTTTACAGCCAGAGAACAAGGTCAGCAGAGCTGCTCTACAGCCAAAGAACCAGGTCAGCAGAGCCGTTGTAGAGCCAGAGAACCAGGTCAGCAGAGCAGTTGTAGAGCCACAGAACCAGGTCAGCAGAGCTGCTTTACAGCCATAGAACCAGATCAGCAGAGCTGCTTTACAGCCAGAGAACCAGGTCAGCAAAGCCGTTGTAGAGCCAGAGACTGAGAACCAGGTCAGCAGAGCCATTGTAGAGCCAGAAAATCACGCCAGCAGAGCCATTGTAGAGCCAGAGAACCAGGTCAGCAGAGCTGCAGTAGAGCCAGAGAATCAGGTCAGCAGAGCTGCTTTAGAGCCACAGAACCAGGTCAGAAGAGCTGCTTTAGAGCCACAGAACCAGGTCAGCAGATCTGCTGTAGACCCAGAGAACCAGGTCAACAGAGCCACTGTAGAGCCAGAGAACCATGTCAGCAGAGCCGCTATAGAGCCAGAGAACCAGGTCAGCCGAGCTGCTCTACAGCCAAAGAACCAGGTCAGCAGAGCCGTTGTACAGCCTGAGAACTAGGTTAGCAAAGCTGCTCTAGAGCCAGAGAGCCAGGTCAGCAGAGCTTCTTTAGAGCCAAAGAAACAGGTCAGCAGAGCTGCTTCTGAGCCAGGGAACCACGTCAGCAGAGCTGCTTTAGAGCCAGAGAACCAGGTCAACAGAGCCGCTGTAGAGCAAGAGCACCAGGTCAGCAGAGCTACTGTACAGCCAGAGAAACCAGGTCAGCAAAGCTGCTCGAGAGCCAAAGAACCAGGTCAGCAGAGCCATTGTACAGCCTGAGAACCAGGTCTGCAAAGCTGCTCTGGAGCCAAAGAACCAGGTCAACAGAGCCGCTGTAGAGCAAGAGCACCAGGTCAGCAGAGCTACTGTAGAGCCAGAGAACCAGGTCAGCAGAGCTGCTGTAGAGCCAGAGAACCAGGTCAGCAGAGTCGCGGTAGAGCCAGAGAACCAGGTCAGCAGAGTCACTGTAGAGCCAGAGAACCAGGTTAGCAGAGTCGCTGTAGAGCCAGAGAACCAGGTCAGCAGAGCCACTGTAGAGCCAGAGAACCAGGTCAGCAGAGCTGCTATAGAGCCAGAGAACCAGGTCAGCCGAGCTGCTCTACAGCTAAAGAACCAGGTCAGCAGAGCCGTTGTACAGCCTGAGAACTAGGTTAGCAAAGCTGCTCTAGAGCCAGAGAGCCAGGTCAGCAAAGCTGCTTTAAAGCCAAAGAAACAGGTCAGCAGAGCTGCTCCTGAGCCAGGGAACCAAGTCAGCAGAGCTGCTTTAGAGCCAGAGAACCAGGTCAACAGAGCCGCTGTAGAGCAAGAGCACCAGGTCAGCAGAGCTACTGTAGAGCCAGAGAAACCAGGTCAGCAAAGCTGCTCTAGAGCCAAAGAACCGGGTCAGCAGAGCCATTGTACAGCCTGAGAACCAGGTCAGCAAAGCTGCTCTAGAGCCAAAGAACCAGGTCAACAGAGCCGCTGTAGAGCAAGAGCACCAGGTCAGCAGAGCTACTGTAGAGCCAGAGAACCAGGTCAGCAGAGCTGCTGTAGAGCCAGAGAACCAGGTCAGCAGAGCTGCTGTAGAGCCAGAGAACCAGGTCAGCAGAGTCGCTGTAGAGCCAGACAACCAGGTCAGCAGAGTCGCTGTAGAGCCAGAGAACCAGGTCAGCAGAGTCGCTGTAGAGCCAGAGAACCAGGTCAGCAGAGCCGCTGTAGAGCCAGAGAACCAGATCAGCAGAGCCACAATGGAGCCAGAGAACCAGGTCAGCAGAGCTGCTTTACAGCCAGAGAACAAGGTCAGCAGAGCTGCTCTACAGCCAAAGAACCAGGTCAGCAGAGCCGTTGTAGAGCCAGAGAACCAGGTCAGCAGAGTAGTTGTAGAGCCAGACAACCAGGTCAGCAGAGCTGCTTTACAGCCATAGAACCAGGTCAGCAGAGCTGTTGTAGAGCCAGAGAACCAGGTCAGCAGAGCTGCTTTACAGCCAGAGAAACAGGTCAGCAGAGCTGTTGTAGATCCACAGAACCAGGTCAGCCGAGCTGCTGTAGAGCCAGAGAACCAGGTCAGCAAAGCCGTTGTAGAGCCAGAGACTGAGAACCAGGTCAGCAGAGCCATTGTAGAGCCAAAAAATCACGCCAGCAGAGCCGTTGTAGAGCCAGAGAACCAGGTCAGCAGAGCTGCAGTAGAGCCAGAGAACCAGGTCAGCAGAGCTGCTTTAGAGCCACAGAACCAGGTCAGAAGAGCTGCTTTAGAGCCACAGAACCAGGTGAGCAGATCTGGTGTAGACCCAGAGAACCAGGTGAACAGAGCCGCTGTAGAGACAGAGAACCAGGTCAGCAGAGCCGCTATAGAGCCAGAGAACCAGGTCAGCCGAGGAGCTGTAGAGCCAGAGAACTTGGTGAACAGAGCCGCTGTTGAGCCAAAGAACCAGGTCAGCAGATCTGCTGTAGAGCCAGAGAATCAGGTCAGCAGAGTCGCTCTAGAGCCAGAGAACCAGTTCAGCAGAGCTGCTTTAGAGCAGGGAACCAGGTCAACGGAGCTGGTGTAGAGCCAGAGAACCAGGTCAGCAGAACTGCTTTAGAGCTACAGAACCATTCCAGCAGAGCCGTTGTAGAGCCAGAGAACCAGGTCAGCAAAGCTGCTGTACAGCCAGAGAAACAGGTTAGCAGAGCCGTTGGAGAGCCAGAGAACCAGGTCAGCAGAGCTGCTGTAGAACCAGAGAACCAGGTCAGCAAAACCGTTGTATCGCCAGACCCAGAGACTGAGAACCAGGTCAGCAGAGCCGTTGCAGTGCCAGAAAACCAGGTCAGCAGAGCCGTTGTAGAGACAGAGAACCAGGTCAGCAGAGCTGCTGTAGAGCTTAAGTACCAGGTCAGCAGAGCTGCTTTAGAGCCACAGAACCAGGTCGGCCAAGCTGCTTTAGAGCCACAGAACCAGGTCAGCAGAGTTGCTTTAGAACCAGAGAACCAGGTCAGCAGAGCCGTTGTAGAGCCAGAGAAACAGGTCAGCAAAGCCGTTGTAGAGCCAGAGCCCGAGAACCACGTCAGCAGAGCTGCTGTAGAGCCACAGAACCAGGTCAGGAGAGCTGCTTTAGAGCCACAGAACCAGGTCAGCAGAGGTGCTTTAGAGGCAAAGAACCAGTTCAGCATAGCTGCTTTAGAGCCACAGAACCAGGTCAGCAGAGCTGCTGTAGAGCCAGAGAACTAGGTCAGCAGAGCTGCTGTAGACCCAGAGAACCAGTTCAGCAGAGCCGCTGTAGAGCCCGAGAACCAGGTCAGCAGAGCTGCTGTACAGCCAGAGAACAAGGTCAGCAGAGCTGCTCTACAGCCAAAGAACCAGGTCAGCAGAGCCGTTGTA
The DNA here is from genome assembly GCF_964204655.1 of Triturus cristatus. Classification (NCBI taxonomy): domain Eukaryota; kingdom Metazoa; phylum Chordata; class Amphibia; order Caudata; family Salamandridae; genus Triturus; species Triturus cristatus. Next base: position 1,126,038,336 of record NC_140579.1, on the reverse strand, counting down.
CAGCCTGAGAACCAGGTCAGCAAAGCTGCTCTAGAGCCAGAGAACCAGGTCAGCAGAGCTGCTTCAGAGCCAGAGAAACAGGTCAGCAGAGCTGCTCCTGAGCCAGTGAGCCAGGTCAGCAGAGCTGCTTTAGAGCCAGAGATCCAGGTCAGCAGAGCTGCTGTACAGCCAGAGAACCAGGTCAGCAGAGCCATTGTAGAGTCAGAGAACCAGGTCAGCAGAGCTGCTGTAGAGTCAGAGATCTAGGTCAGCAGAGCTGCTTTAGAGCCAGAGAACCAGGTCAGCAGTCGCTGTAGAGCCAGAGAACCAGGTCAGCAAAGTCGCTGTAGAGCCAGAGAACCAGGTCAGCAGAGTCGCTGTAGAGCCAGAGAACCAGGTCAGCAGAGTCTCTGTAGAGCCAGAGAACCAGGTCAGCAGAGCCGCTGTAGAGCCAGAGAACCAGATCAGCAGAGCCACTATGGAGCCAGAGAACCAGGTCAGCAGAGCTGCTTTACAGCCAGAGAACAAGGTCAGCAGAGCTGCTCTACAGCCAAAGAACCAGGTCAGCAGAGCCGTTGTAGAGCCAGAGAACCAGGTCAGCAGAGCAGTTGTAGAGCCAGAGAACCAGGTCAGCAGAGCTGCTTTACAGCCATAGAACCAGGTCAGCAGAGCTGTTGTAGAGCCAGAGAGCCAGGTCAGCAGAGCTGCTTTACAGCCAGAGAAACAGGTCAGCAGAGCTGTTGTAGAGCCACAGAACCAGGTCAGCTGAGCTGCTGTAGAGCCAGAGAACCAGGTCAGCAAAGCCGTTGTAGAGCCAGAGACTGAGAACCAGGTCAGCAGAGCCATTGTAGAGCCAGAAAATCACGCCAGCAGCGCCGTTGTAGAGCCAGAGAACCAGGTCAGCAGAGCTGCAGTAGAGCCAGAGAGCAGGTCAGCAGAGCTGCTTTAGAGCCACAGAACCAGGTCAGAAGAGCTGCTTTAGAGCCACGGAACCAGGTCAGCAGATCTGCTGTAGACCGAGAGGACCAGGTCAACAGAGCTGCTTCTGAGCCAGGGAACCACGTCAGCAGAGCTGCTTTAGAGCCAGAGAACCAGGTCAACAGAGCCGCTGTAGAGCAAGAGCACCAGGTCAGCAGAGCTACTGTACAGCCAGAGAAACCAGGTCAGCAAAGCTGCTCGAGAGCCAAAGAACCAGGTCAGCAGAGCCATTGTACAGCCTGAGAACCAGGTCTGCAAAGCTGCTCTGGAGCCAAAGAACCAGGTCAACAGAGCCGCTGTAGAGCAAGAGCACCAGGTCAGCAGAGCTACTGTAGAGCCAGAGAACCAGGTCAGCAGAGCTGCTGTAGAGCCAGAGAACCAGGTCAGCAGAGTCGCTGTAGAGCCAGAGAACCAGGTGAGCAGAGCTGCTTTAGAGCCAGAGAACCAGGTAAGCAGAGTCGCTGTAGAGCCAGAGAACCAGTTCAGCAGAGCCGCTCTAGAGCCAGAGAACCAGGACAGCAGAGCTGCTTTAGAGCCAGAGAACCAGGTCAGCAGAAGTGCTGTAGAGCCAGAGAACCAGGTCAGCAGAGCTACTTTAGAGCCAGAGAACCAGGTCAGCAGAGCTGCTCCAGAGACTGAGAACCAGGTCAATAGAGCCGTTGTAGAGCCAGAGAGCCAGGTTAGCAGAGCTGTTTTACAGCCAGAGAACCTGGTCAGCAGAGCTGCTGTAGAGCCACAGAACTAGGTCAGCAGAGCTGTTTTAGAGCCACAGAAACAGGTCAGAAGAGCTGCTGTAGAGCCAGAGAACCAGGTGAGCAGAGCTGCTTTAGAGCCAGAGAACCAGGTCAGCAGAGTCGCTGTAGAGCCAGAGAACCAGGTCAGCAGAGTCGCTGTAGAGCCAGAGAACCAGGTCAGCAGAGCCGCTGTAGAGCCAGTGAACCAGGTCAGCAGAGCTGATTTAGAGCCAGAGAAACAGGTCAGCAGAGCAGCTCCTGAGCCAGGGAACCAGGTCAGCAGAGCTGCTTTAGAGCCAGAGAACCAGGTCAGCAGAGCCGCTGTAGAGCCAGAGAACCAGGTCAGCAGAGCTGCTGTAGAGCCAGAGAACCAGGTCAGCAGAACTGCTTTAGAGCCAGAGAACCATGTCAGCAGAGCCATTGTAGAGCCAGAGGACCGGGTCAGCAGAGCTGCTTTAGAGCCAGAGAACCTGGTCAACAGAGCTGCTGTAGAGCCAAAGAACTAGGTCAGCAGAGCCGCTGTAGAGCCAGAGAATCAGGTCAGCAGAGCCGCTCTAGAGCCAGAGAACCAGGTCAGCAGAGCTGCTTTAGAGCCAGAGAACCAGGTCAGCAGAGCCACTGTAGAGCCAGAGAACCAGGTCAGCCGAGCTGCTCCAGAGAATGAGAACCAGGTCAACAGAGCCATTGTTGAGCCAGAAAACCAGGTCAGCAGAGCCGTTGTACAGCCAGAGAACCAGGTCAGCAGAGCTGCTCCAGAGACTGAGAACCAGGTCAACAGAGCCGTTGTAGAGCCAGAGAACGAGGTCAACAGAGCTGATGTAGAGCCACAGAACCAGGTCAGCAGAGCTGCTGTAGAGCCAGAGAAATAGGTCAGCAGAGCTGCTTCAGAGCCAGAGAACCAGGTCAGCAGAGCTGCTGTAGAGCCAGAGAACCAGGTCAGCAGAGCTGCTGTAGAGCCAGAGAAATAGGTCAGCAGAGCTGCTTCAGAGCCAGAGAACCAGGTCAGCAGAGCTGCTGTAGAGCCAGAGAACCAGGTCAGCAGAGCTGCTGTACAGCCAGAGAACCAGGTCAGCAGAGCTGCTGTACAGCCAGAGAACAAGGTCAGCAGAGCTGCTCTACAGCCAAAGAACCAGGTCAGCAGAGCCGTTGTACAGCCAGAGCGCCAGATCAGCAAAGCTGCTCTAGAGCCAGAGAACCAGGTCAGCAGAGTTCCTTTAGAGCCGGTGAACCAGGTCAGCAGAACCGTTGTAGAGCCAGAGAACCAGGTCAGTAGAGCTGCTTTAGAGCCAGAGAACCAGGTCAAAAGAGCCGCTGTAGAGCCAGAGAACCAGGTCAGCAGAGCTACTGTAGAGCCAGAGAAACCAGGTCAGCAGAGCTGCTTTAGAGGGAGCGAACCAGTTCAGCAGAGCCGTTGTAGAGCCACAGAACCAGGTCAGCAGAGCTGCTCTAGAGGCAGAGAACCAGGACAGAAGAGCTGCTTTAGGGCCGGAGAACCAGGTGAGCAGAACCTTTGTAGAGCCAAAGAACTAGGTCAGCAGAGCTGCTGTAGAGCCACAGAACTAGGTCAGCAGAGCTGTTTTAGAGCCACAGAAACAGGTCAGAAGTGCTGCTGTAGAGCCAGAGAACCAGGTGAGCAGAGCTGCTTTAGAGCCAGAGAACCAGGTAAGCAGAGTCGCAGTAGAGCCAGAGAACCAGGTCAGCAGAGTCGCTGTAGAGCCAGAGAACCAGGTCAGCAGAGCCGCTGTAGAGCCAGTGAACCAGGTCAGCAGAGCAGCTCCTGAGCCAGGGAACCAGGTCAGAAGAGCTGCTTTAGAGCCAGAGAACCAGGTCAGCAGAGCCGCTGTAGAGCCAGAGAACCAGGTCAGCAGAGCTGCTTTAGAGCCAGAGAACCTGGTCAACAGAGCCGCTGTAGAGCCAGAGAACCAGGTCAGCAGAGCTGCTGTAGAGCCAGAGAACCAGGTCAGCAGAGCTGCTTTAGAGCCAGAGAACCAGGTCAGCAGAGCTTCTGTAGAGCCAGAGAACCAGGTCAGCAGAGCTGCTTTAGAGCCAGAGAACCAGGTCAGCAAACCCATTGTAGAGCCAGAGAACCAGGTCAGCAGAGCTGCTCTAGAGCCAAAGAACTAGGTCAGCAGATCCGCTGTAGAGCCAGAGACCCAGGTCAGCAGAGCTGCTGTAGAGCCAGAGAACCAGGTCAGCAAACCCATTGTAGAGCCAGAGAAACAGGTCAGCAGAGCTGCTCTAGAGCCAAAGAACTAGGCCAGCAGAGCCGCTGTAGAGCCAGAGAATCAAGTCAGCAGAGCCGCTCTAGAGCCAGAGAAACAGGTCAGCAGAGCTGCTTTAGAGCCAGAGAACCAGGTCAGCAGAGCCGCTGTAGAGCCAGAGAACCAGGTCAGCAGAGCCGCTCTAGAGCCTTAGAACCAGGTCAGCAGAGCTGCTTTAGAGCCAGAGAACCAGGTCAGCAGAGCCGCTGTAGAGCCAGAGAACCAGGTCAGCAGAGCTGCTCCAGAGACTGAGAACCAGGTCAACAGAGCCATTGTAGAGCCAGAGAACCAGGTCAGCAGAGCCGTTGTAGAGCCAGAGAACCAGGTCAGCAGAGCTGCTCCAGAGACTGAGAACCAGGTCAACAGAGCCATTGTAGAGCCAGAGAACGAGGTCAACAGAGCTGATGTAGAGCCACAGAACCAGGTCAGCAGAGCTGCTGTAGAGCCAGAGAACCAGGTCAGCAGAGCTGCTTCAGAGCCAGAGAATCAGGTCAGCAGAGCCGCTCTAGAGCCAGAGAACCAGGTCAGCAGAGCTGCTTTAGAGCCAGAGAACCAGGTCAGCAGAGCCGCTGTAGAGCCATAGAATCAGGTCAGCAGAGCCGCTCTAGAGCCAGAAAACCAGGTCAACAGAGTCGCTGTAGAGCCAGAGAACCAGGTCAACCGAGCTGCTGTACAGCCAGAGAACAAAGTCAGCAGAGCTGCTCTACAGCCAAAGAACCTGGTCAGCAGAGCCGTGGTGAAGCCTGAGAACCAGGTCAGCAAAGCTGCTCTAGAGCCAGAGAACCAGATCAGCAGAGCTGCTTTAGAGCCAGAGAACCAGGTCAGCAGAGCTGCTTTAGAGCCAGAGAACCAAGTCAGCAGAGATGCTCCTGAGCCAGAGAACCAGGTCGGTAGAGCTGCTGTAGAGCCAGAGAACCAGGGCAGCAGAGCTGCTTTAGAGCCAGAGAACCAGGTCAACAGAGCTGCTGTAGAGCCAGAGAACCAGGTCAGCCGAGCTGCTGTACAGCCAGAGAACAAGGTCAGCAGAGCTGCTCTACAGCCAAAGAACCAGGTCAGCAGAGCCGTGGTGAAGCCTGAGAACCAGGTCAGCAAAGCTGCTCTAGAGCCAGAGAACCAGGTCAGCAGAGCTGCTTTAGAGCCAGAGAACCAGGTCAGCAGAGCTGCTTTAGAGCCAGAGAACCAAGTCAGCAGAGCTGCTCCTGAGCCAGAGAACCAGGTCAGTGGAGCTGCTCCAGAGCCAGAGAACCAGGGCAGCAGAGCTGCTTTAGAGCCAGAGAACCAGGTCAACAGAGCCGCTGTAGAGCCAGAAAACCAGGTCAGCAGAGCTGCTGTAGAGCCACAGAACAAGGTCAGCAGAGCTGCTCTACAGCCAAAGAACCAGGTCAGCAGAGCCGTTGTAGAGCCAGAGAACCAGGTCAGCAGAGCTGCTTTAGAGCCGGTGAACCAGGTCAGTAGAACCGTTGTAGAGCCAGAGAACCAGGACTGTAGAGCTGCTTTAGAGCTAGAGAACGAGGTCAAAAGAGCCGCTGTAGAGCCAGAGAACCAGGTCAGCAGAGCTACTGTGGAGCCAGAGAAACCAGGTCAGCAGAGCTGCTTTAGAGGGAGAGAACCAGTTCAGCAGAGCCGTTGTAGAGCCAGAGAACCAGGTCAGCAGAGCTGCTGTAGAGCGAAAGAACTAGGTCAGCAGAGCTGCTGCAGAGCCAGAGAACCAGGTCAGCAAAGCCGTTGTAGAGTCAGAGACTGAGAACCAGGTCAGCAGAGCCATTGTAGAGCCAGAAAATCACGCCAGCAGAGCCGTTGTAGAGCCAGAGAACCAGGTCAGCAGAGCTGCTGTACAGCCAGAGAACCAGGTCAGCAGAGCTGCTGTAGAGCCAGAGAACCAGGTCAGCAGATCTGCTTTAGAGCCACAGAACCAGGTCAGAAGATCTGCTTTAGAGCCACAGAACCAGGTCAGCAGATCTGCTGTAGACCCAGAGAACCAGGTCTACAGAGCCGCTGTAGAGCCAGAGAACCAGGTCAGCAGAGCTGCTTTACAGCCAGAGAACAAGGTCAGCAGAGCTGCTCTACAGCCAAAGAACCAGGTCAGCAGAGCCGTTGTAGAGCCAGAGAACCAGGTCAGCAGAGCAGTTGTAGAGCCACAGAACCAGGTCAGCAGAGCTGCTTTACAGCCATAGAACCAGATCAGCAGAGCTGCTTTACAGCCAGAGAACCAGGTCAGCAAAGCCGTTGTAGAGCCAGAGACTGAGAACCAGGTCAGCAGAGCCATTGTAGAGCCAGAAAATCACGCCAGCAGAGCCATTGTAGAGCCAGAGAACCAGGTCAGCAGAGCTGCAGTAGAGCCAGAGAATCAGGTCAGCAGAGCTGCTTTAGAGCCACAGAACCAGGTCAGAAGAGCTGCTTTAGAGCCACAGAACCAGGTCAGCAGATCTGCTGTAGACCCAGAGAACCAGGTCAACAGAGCCACTGTAGAGCCAGAGAACCATGTCAGCAGAGCCGCTATAGAGCCAGAGAACCAGGTCAGCCGAGCTGCTCTACAGCCAAAGAACCAGGTCAGCAGAGCCGTTGTACAGCCTGAGAACTAGGTTAGCAAAGCTGCTCTAGAGCCAGAGAGCCAGGTCAGCAGAGCTTCTTTAGAGCCAAAGAAACAGGTCAGCAGAGCTGCTTCTGAGCCAGGGAACCACGTCAGCAGAGCTGCTTTAGAGCCAGAGAACCAGGTCAACAGAGCCGCTGTAGAGCAAGAGCACCAGGTCAGCAGAGCTACTGTACAGCCAGAGAAACCAGGTCAGCAAAGCTGCTCGAGAGCCAAAGAACCAGGTCAGCAGAGCCATTGTACAGCCTGAGAACCAGGTCTGCAAAGCTGCTCTGGAGCCAAAGAACCAGGTCAACAGAGCCGCTGTAGAGCAAGAGCACCAGGTCAGCAGAGCTACTGTAGAGCCAGAGAACCAGGTCAGCAGAGCTGCTGTAGAGCCAGAGAACCAGGTCAGCAGAGTCGCGGTAGAGCCAGAGAACCAGGTCAGCAGAGTCACTGTAGAGCCAGAGAACCAGGTTAGCAGAGTCGCTGTAGAGCCAGAGAACCAGGTCAGCAGAGCCACTGTAGAGCCAGAGAACCAGGTCAGCAGAGCTGCTATAGAGCCAGAGAACCAGGTCAGCCGAGCTGCTCTACAGCTAAAGAACCAGGTCAGCAGAGCCGTTGTACAGCCTGAGAACTAGGTTAGCAAAGCTGCTCTAGAGCCAGAGAGCCAGGTCAGCAAAGCTGCTTTAGAGCCAAAGAAACAGGTCAGCAGAGCTGCTCCTGAGCCAGGGAACCAAGTCAGCAGAGCTGCTTTAGAGCCAGAGAACCAGGTCAACAGAGCCGCTGTAGAGCAAGAGCACCAGGTCAGCAGAGCTACTGTAGAGCCAGAGAAACCAGGTCAGCAAAGCTGCTCTAGAGCCAAAGAACCGGGTCAGCAGAGCCATTGTACAGCCTGAGAACCAGGTCAGCAAAGCTGCTCTAGAGCCAAAGAACCAGGTCAACAGAGCCGCTGTAGAGCAAGAGCACCAGGTCAGCAGAGCTACTGTAGAGCCAGAGAACCAGGTCAGCAGAGCTGCTGTAGAGCCAGAGAACCAGGTCAGCAGAGCTGCTGTAGAGCCAGAGAACCAGGTCAGCAGAGTCGCTGTAGAGCCAGACAACCAGGTCAGCAGAGTCGCTGTAGAGCCAGAGAACCAGGTCAGCAGAGCCGCTGTAGAGCCAGAGAACCAGATCAGCAGAGCCACAATGGAGCCAGAGAACCAGGTCAGCAGAGCTGCTTTACAGCCAGAGAACAAGGTCAGCAGAGCTGCTCTACAGCCAAAGAACCAGGTCAGCAGAGCCGTTGTAGAGCCAGAGAACCAGGTCAGCAGAGTAGTTGTAGAGCCAGACAACCAGGTCAGCAGAGCTGCTTTACAGCCATAGAACCAGGTCAGCAGAGCTGTTGTAGAGCCAGAGAACCAGGTCAGCAGAGCTGCTTTACAGCCAGAGAAACAGGTCAGCAGAGCTGTTGTAGATCCACAGAACCAGGTCAGCCGAGCTGCTGTAGAGCCAGAGAACCAGGTCAGCAAAGCCGTTGTAGAGCCAGAGACTGAGAACCAGGTCAGCAGAGCCATTGTAGAGCCAAAAAATCACGCCAGCAGAGCCGTTGTAGAGCCAGAGAACCAGGTCAGCAGAGCTGCAGTAGAGCCAGAGAACCAGGTCAGCAGAGCTGCTTTAGAGCCACAGAACCAGGTCAGAAGAGCTGCTTTAGAGCCACAGAACCAGGTGAGCAGATCTGGTGTAGACCCAGAGAACCAGGTGAACAGAGCCGCTGTAGAGACAGAGAACCAGGTCAGCAGAGCCGCTATAGAGCCAGAGAACCAGGTCAGCCGAGGAGCTGTAGAGCCAGAGAACTTGGTGAACAGAGCCGCTGTTGAGCCAAAGAACCAGGTCAGCAGATCTGCTGTAGAGCCAGAGAATCAGGTCAGCAGAGTCGCTCTAGAGCCAGAGGACCAGTTCAGCAGAGCTGCTTTAGAGCAGGGAACCAGGTCAACGGAGCTGGTGTAGAGCCAGAGAACCAGGTCAGCAGAACTGCTTTAGAGCTACAGAACCATTCCAGCAGAGCCGTTGTAGAGCCAGAGAACCAGGTCAGCAAAGCTGCTGTACAGCCAGAGAAACAGGTTAGCAGAGCCGTTGGAGAGCCAGAGAACCAGGTCAGCAGAGCTGCTGTAGAACCAGAGAACCAGGTCAGCAAAACCGTTGTATCGCCAGACCCAGAGACTGAGAACCAGGTCAGCAGAGCCGTTGCAGTGCCAGAAAACCAGGTCAGCAGAGCCGTTGTAGAGACAGAGAACCAGGTCAGCAGAGCTGCTGTAGAGCTTAAGTACCAGGTCAGCAGAGCTGCTTTAGAGCCACTGAACCAGGTCGGCCAAGCTGCTTTAGAGCCACAGAACCAGGTCAGCAGAGTTGCTTTAGAACCAGAGAACCAGGTCAGCAGAGCCGTTGTAGAGCCAGAGAAACAGGTCAGCAAAGCCGTTGTAGAGCCAGAGCCCGAGAACCACGTCAGCAGAGCTGCTGTAGAGCCACAGAACCAGGTCAGGAGAGCTGCTTTAGAGCCACAGAACCAGGTCAGCAGAGGTGCTTTAGAGGCAAAGAACCAGTTCAGCATAGCTGCTTTAGAGCCACAGAACCAGGTCAGCAGAGCTGCTGTAGAGCCAGAGAACTAGGTCCGCAGAGCTGCTGTAGACCCAGAGAACCAGTTCAGCAGAGCCGCTGTAGAGCCCGAGAACCAGGTCAGCAGAGCTGCTGTACAGCCAGAGAAAAAGGTCAGCAGAGCTGCTCTACAGCCAAAGAACCAGGTCAGCAGAGCCGTTGTACAGCCTGAGAACCAGGTCAGCAAAGCTGCTCTAGAGCCAGAGAACCAGGTCAGCAGAGCTGCTTCAGAGCCAGAGAAACAGGTCAGCAGAGCTGCTCCTGAGCCAGTGAGCCAGGTCAGCAGAGCTGCTTTAGAGCCAGAGATCCAGGTCAGCAGAGCTGCTGTACAGCCAGAGAACCAGGTCAGCAGAGCCATTGTAGAGTCAGAGAACCAGGTCAGCAGAGCTGCTGTAGAGTCAGAGATCTAGGTCAGCAGAGCTGCTTTAGAGCCAGAGAACCAGGTCAGCAGTCGCTGTAGAGCCAGAGAACCAGGTCAGCAAAGTCGCTGTAGAGCCAGAGAACCAGGTCAGCAGAGTCGCTGTAGAGCCAGAGAACCAGGTCAGCAGAGTCTCTGTAGAGCCAGAGAACCAGGTCAGCAGAGCCGCTGTAGAGCCAGAGAACCAGATCAGCAGAGCCACTATGGAGCCAGAGATCCAGGTCAGCAGAGCTGCTTTACAGCCAGAGAACAAGGTCAGCAGAGCTGCTCTACAGCCAAAGAACCAGGTCAGCAGAGCCGTTGTAGAGCCAGAGAACCAGGTCAGCAGAGCAGTTGTAGAGCCAGAGAACCAGGTCAGCAGAGCTGCTTTACAGCCATAGAACCAGGTCAGCAGAGCTGTTGTAGAGCCAGAGAGCCAGGTCAGCAGAGCTGCTTTACAGCCAGAGAAACAGGTCAGCAGAGCTGTTGTAGAGCCACAGAACCAGGTCAGCTGAGCTGCTGTAGAGCCAGAGAACCAGGTCAGCAAAGCCGTTGTAGAGCCAGAGACTGAGAACCAGGTCAGCAGAGCCATTGTAGAGCCAGAAAATCACGCCAGCAGCGCCGTTGTAGAGCCAGAGAACCAGGTCAGCAGAGCTGCAGTAGAGCCAGAGAGCAGGTCAGCAGAGCTGCTTTAGAGCCACAGAACCAGGTCAGAAGAGCTGCTTTAGAGCCACGGAACCAGGTCAGCAGATCTGCTGTAGACCGAGAGGACCAGGTCAACAGAGCTGCTTCTGAGCCAGGGAACCACGTCAGCAGAGCTGCTTTAGAGCCAGAGAACCAGGTCAACAGAGCCGCTGTAGAGCAAGAGCACCAGGTCAGCAGAGCTACTGTACAGCCAGAGAAACCAGGTCAGCAAAGCTGCTCGAGAGCCAAAGAACCAGGTCAGCAGAGCCATTGTACAGCCTGAGAACCAGGTCTGCAAAGCTGCTCTGGAGCCAAAGAACCAGGTCAACAGAGCCGCTGTAGAGCAAGAGCACCAGGTCAGCAGAGCTACTGTAGAGCCAGAGAACCAGGTCAGCAGAGCTGCTGTAGAGCCAGAGAACCAGGTCAGCAGAGTCGCTGTAGAGCCAGAGAACCAGGTCAGCAGAGTCACTGTAGAGCCAGAGAACCAGGTTAGCAGAGTCCTGTAGAGCCAGAGAACCAGGTCAGCAGAGCCACTGAAGAGCCAGAGAACCAGGTCAGCAGAGCTGCTATAGAGCCAGAGAACCAGGTCAGCCGAGCTGCTCTACAGCTAAAGAACCAGGTCAGCAGAGCCGTTGTACAGCCTGAGAACTAGGTAAGCAAAGCTGCTCTAGAGCCAGAGAGCCAGGTCAGCCAAGCTGCTTTAGAGACAAAGAAACAGGTGAGCAGAGCTGCTCCTGAGCCAGGGAACCAAGTCAGCAGAGCTGCTTTAGAGCCAGAGAACCAGGTCAACAGAGCCGCTGTAGAGCAAGAGCACCAGGTCAGCAGAGCTACTGTAGAGCCAGAGAAACCAGGTCAGCAAAGCTGCTCTAGAGCCAAAGAACCAGGTCAGCAGAGCCATTGTACAGCCTGAGAACCAGGTCAGCAAAGCTGCTCTAGAACCAAAGAACCAGGTCAACAGAGCTGCTGTAGAGCAAGAGAACCAGGTCAGCAGAGCTACTGTAGAGCCAGAGAACCAGGTCAGCAGAGCTGCTGTAGAGCCAGAGAACCAGGTCAGCAGAGTCGCTGTAGAGCCAGACAACCAGGTCAGCAGAGTCGCTGTAGAGCCAGAGAACCAGGTCAGCAGAGTCGCTGTAGAGCCAGAGAACCAGGTCAGCAGAGCCACAATGGAGCCAGAGAACCAGGTCAGCAGAGCTGCTTTACAGCCAGAGAACAAGGTCAGCAGAGCTGCTCTACAGCCAAAGAACCAGGTCAGCAGAGCCGTTGTAGAGCCAGAGAACCAGGTCAGCAGAGTAGTTGTAGAGACAGACAACCAGGTCAGCAGAGCTGCTTTACAGCCATAGAACCAGGTCAGCAGAGCTGTTGTAGAGCAAGAGAACCAGGTCAGCAGAGCTGCTTTACAGCCACAGAACCAGGTCAGCAGAGCTGCTGTAGAGCCAGAGAACCAGGTCAGCAAAGCCGTTGTAGAGCCAGAGACTGAGAACCAGGTCAGCAGAGCCATTGTAGAGCCAAAAAATCACGCCAGCAGAGCCGTTGTAGAGCCAGAGAACCAGGTCAGCAGAGCTGCAGTAGAGCCAGAGAACCAGGTCAGCAGAGCTGCTTTAGAGCCACAGAACCAGGTCAGAAGAGCTGCTTTAGAGCCACAGAACCAGGTGAGCAGATCTGGTGTAGACCCAGAGAACCAGGTCAACAGAGCCGCTGTAGAGCCAGAGAACCAGGTCAGCAGAGCCGCTATAGAGCCAGAGAACCCGGTCAGCCGAGCTGCTGTAGAGCCAGAGAACTTGGTGAACAGAGCCGCTGTTGAGCCAAAGAACCAGGTCAGCAGATCTGCTGTAGAGCCAGAGAATCAGGTCAGCAGAGTCGCTCTAGAGCCAGAGGACCAGTTCAGCAGAGCTGCTTTAGAGCAGGGAACCAGGTCAACGGAGCTGGTGTAGAGCCAGAGAACCAGGTCAGCAGAACTGCTTTAGAGCTACAGAACCATTCCAGCAGAGCCGTTGTAGAGCCAGAGAACCAGGTCAGCAAAGCTGCTGTACAGCCAGAGAAACAGGTTAGCAGAGCCGTTGGAGAGCCAGAGAACCAGGTCAGCAGAGCTGCTGTAGAACCAGAGAACCAGGTCAGCAAAACCGTTGTAGAGCCAGACCCAGAGACTGAGAACCAGGTCAGCAGAGCCGTTGCAGAGCCAGAAAACCAGGTCAGCAGAGCCGTTGTAGAGACAGAGACCCAGGTCAGCAGAGCTGCTGTAGAGCTTAAGTACCAGGTCAGCAGAGCTGCTTTAGAGCCACAGAACCAGGTCGGCCAAGCTGCTTTAGAGCCACAGAACCAGGTCAGCAGAGTTGCTTTAGAACCAGAGAACCAGGTCAGCAGAGCCGTTGTAGAGCCAGAGAAACAGGTCAGCAAAGCCGTTGTAGAGCCAGAGCCCGAGAACCACGTCAGCAGAGCTGCTGTAGAGCCACAGAACCAGGTCAGGAGAGCTGCTTTAGAGCCACAGAACCAGGTCAGCAGAGGTGCTTTAGAGGCAAAGAACCAGTTCAGCATAGCTGCTTTAGAGCCACAGAACCAGGTCAGCAGAGCTGCTGTAGAGCCAGAGAACTAGGTCAGCAGAGCTGCTGTAGACCCAGAGAACCAGTTCAGCAGAGCCGCTGTAGAGCCCGAGAACCAGGTCAGCAGAGCTGCTGTACAGCCAGAGAACAAGGTCAGCAGAGCTGCTCTACAGCCAAAGAACCAGGTCAGCAGAGCCGTTGTACAGCCTGAGAACCAGGTCAGCAAAGCTGCTCTAGAGCCAGAGAACCAGGTCAGCAGACCTGCTTCAGAGCCAGAGAAACAGGTCAGCAGAGCTGCTCCTGAGCCAGTGAGCCAGGTCAGCAGAGCTGCTTTAGAGCCAGAGATCCAGGTCAGCAGAGCTGCTGTACAGCCAGAGAACCTGGTCAGCAGAGCCATTGTAGAGCCAGAGAACCAGGTCAGCAGAGCTGCTGTAGAGTCAGAGATCTAGGTCAGCAGAGCTGCTTTAGAGCCAGAGAACCAGGTCAGCAGTCGCTGTAGAGCCAGAGAACCAGGTCAGCAAAGTCGCTGTAGAGCCAGAGAACCAGGTCAGCAGAGTCGCTGTAGAGCCAGAGAACCAGGTCAGCAGAGTCGCTGTAGAGCCAGAGAACCAGGTCAGCAGAGCCGCTGTAGAGCCAGAGAACCAGATCAGCAGAGCCACTATGGAGCCAGAGAACCAGGTCAGCAGAGCTGCTTTACAGCCAGAGAACAAGGTCAGCAGAGCCATTGTACAGCCTGAGAACCAGGTCAGCAAAGCTGCTCTAGAGCCAAAGAACCAGGTCAACAGAGCCGCTGTAGAGCAAGAGCACCAGGTCAGCAGAGCTACTGTAGAGCCAGAGAACCAGGTCAGCAGAGCTGCTGTAGAGCCAGAGAACCAGGTCAGCAGAGTCGCTGTAGAGCCAGACAACCAGGTCAGCAGAGTCGCTGTAGAGCCAGAGAACCAGGTCAGCAGAGCCGCTGTAGAGCCAGAGAACCAGATCAGCAGAGCCACAATGGAGCCAGAGAACCAGGTCAGCAGAGCTGCTTTACAGCCAGAGAACAAGGTCAGCAGAGCTGCTCTACAGCCAAAGAACCAGGTCAGCAGAGCCGTTGTAGAGCCAGAGAACCAGGTCAGCAGAGCAGTTGTAGAGCCAGAGAACCAGGTCAGCAGAGCTGCTTTACAGCCATAGAACCAGGTCAGCAGAGCTGTTGTAGAGCCAGAGAGCCAGGTCAGCAGAGCTGCTTTACAGCCAGAGAAACAGGTCAGCAGAGCTGTTGTAGAGCCACAGAACCAGGTCAGCTGAGCTGCTGTAGAGCCAGAGAACCAGGTCAGCAAAGCCGTTGTAGAGCCAGAGACTGAGAACCAGGTCAGCAGAGCCATTGTAGAGCCAGAAAATCACGCCAGCAGCGCTGTTGTAGAGACAGAGAACCAGGTCAGCAGAGCTGCAGTAGAGCCAGAGAGCAGGTCAGCAGAGCTGCTTTAGAGCCACAGAACCAGGTCAGAAGAGCTGCTTTAGAGCCACGGAACCAGGCCAGCAGATCTGCTGTAGACCGAGAGAACCAGGTCAACAGAGCTGCTTCTGAGCCAGGGAACCACGTCAGCAGAGCTGCTTTAGAGCCAGAGAACCAGGTCAACAGAGCCGCTGTAGAGCAAGAGCACCAGGTCAGCAGAGCTACTGTACAGCCAGAGAAACCAGGTCAGCAAAGCTGCTCGAGAGCCAAAGAACCAGGTCAGCAGAGCCATTGTACAGCCTGAGAACCAGGTCTGCAAAGCTGCTCTGGAGCCAAAGAACCAGGTCAACAGAGCCGCTGTAGAGCAAGAGCACCAGGTCAGCAGAGCTACTGTAGAGCCAGAGAACCAGGTCAGCAGAGCTGCTGTAGAGCCAGAGAACCAGGTCAGCAGAGCCGCTGTAGAGCCAGAGAACCAGGTCAGCAGAGTCACTGTAGAGCCAGAGAACCAGGCTAGCAGAGTCGCTGTAGAGCCAGAGAACCAGGTCAGCAGAGCCACTGTAGAGCCAGAGAACCAGGTCAGCAGAGCTGCTATAGAGCCAGAGAACCAGGTCAGCCGAGCTGCTCTACAGCTAAAGAACCAGGTCAGCAGAGCCGTTGTACAGCCTGAGAACTAGGTTAGCAAAGCTGCTCTAGAGCCAGAGAGCCAGGTCAGCAAAGCTGCTTTAGAGCCAAAGAAACAGGTCAGCAGAGCTGCTCCTGAGCCAGGGAACCAAGTCAGCAGAGCTGCTTTAGAGCCAGAGAACCAGGTCAACAGAGCCGCTGTAGAGCAAGAGCACCAGGTCAGCAGAGCTACTGTAGAGCCAGAGAAACCAGGTCAGCAAAGCTGCTCTAGAGCCAAAGAACCAGGTCAGCAGAGCCATTGTACAGCCTGAGAACCAGGTCAGCAAAGCTGCTCTAGAGCCAAAGAACCAGGTCAACAGAGCCGCTGTAGAGCAAGAGCACCAGGTCAGCAGAGCTACTGTAGAGCCAGAGAACCAGGTCAGCAGAGCTGCTGTAGAGCCAGAGAACCAGGTCAGCAGAGTCGCTGTAGAGCCAGAGAACCAGGTCAGCAGAGTCGCTGTAGAGCCAGAGAACCAGGTCAGCAGAGCCGCTGTAGAGCCAGAGAACCAGATCAGCAGAGCCACAATGGAGCCAGAGAACCAGGTCAGCAGAGCTGCTTTACAGCCAGAGAACAAGGTCAGCAGAGCTGCTCTACAGCCAAAGAACCAGGTCAGCAGAGCCGTTGTAGAGCCAGAGAACCAGGTCAGCAGAGTAGTTGTAGAGCCAGACAACCAGGTCAGCAGAGCTGCTTTACAGCCATAGAACCAGGTCAGCAGAGCTGTTGTAGAGCCAGAGAACCAGGTCAGCAGAGCTGCTTTACAGCCAGAGAAACAGGTCAGCAGAGCTGTTGTAGATCCACAGAACCAGGTCAGCCGAGCTGCTGTAGAGCCAGAGAACCAGGTCAGCAAAGCCGTTGTAGAGCCAGAGACTGAGAACCAGGTCAGCAGAGCCATTGTAGAGCCAAAAAATCACGCCAGCAGAGCCGTTGTAGAGCCAGAGAACCAGGTCAGCAGAGCTGCAGTAGAGCCAGAGAACCAGGTCAGCAGAGCTGCTTTAGAGCCACAGAACCAGGTCAGAAGAGCTGCTTTAGAGCCACAGAACCAGGTGAGCAGATCTGGTGTAGACCCAGAGAATCAGGTCAACAGAGCCGCTGTAGAGCCAGAGAACCAGGTCAGCAGAGCCGCTATAGAGCCAGAGAACCAGGTCAGCAGATCTGCTGTAGAGCCAGAGAATCAGGTCAGCAGAGTCGCTCTAGAGCCAGAGGACCAGTTCAGCAGAGCTGCCTTAGAGCAGGGAACCAGGTCAACGGAGCTGGTGCAGAGCCAGGGAACCAGGTCAGCAGAACTGCTTTAGAGCTACAGAACCATTCCAGCAGAGCCGTTGTAGAGCCAGAGAACCAGGTCAGCAAAGCTGCTGTACAGCCAGAGAAACAGGTCAGCAGAGCCGTTGGAGAGCCAGAGAACCAGGTCAGCAGAGCTGCTGTAGAACCAGAGAACCAGGTCAGCAAAACCGTTGTAAAGCCAGACCCAGAGACTGAGAACCAGGTCAGCAGAGCCGTTGCAGAGCCAGAAAACCAGGTCAGCAGAGCCGTTGTAGAGACAGAGAACCAGGTCAGCAGAGCTGCTGTAGAGCTAAAGTACCAGGTCAGCAGAGCTGCTTTAGAGCCACAGAACCAGGTCGGCCAAGCTGCTTTAGAGCCACAGAACCAGGTCAGCAGAGTTGCTTTAGAACCAGAGAACCAGGTCAGCAGAGCCGTTGTAGAGCCAGAGAAACAGGTCAGCAAAGCCGTTGTAGAGCCAGAGCCCGAGAACCACGTCAGCAGAGCTGCTGTAGAGCCCGAGAACCAGGTCAGCAGAGCTGCTGTACAGCCAGAGAACAAGGTCAGCAGAGCTGCTCTACAGCCAAAGAACCAGGTCAGCAGAGCCGTTGTACAGCCTGAGAACCAGGTCAGCAAAGCTGCTCTAGAGCTAGAGAACCAGGTCAGCAGAGCTGCTTTAGAGCCAGAGAAACAGGTCAGCAGAGCTGCTCCTGAGCCAGTGAGCCAGGTCAGCAGAGCTGCTTTAGAGCCAGAGATCCAGGTCAGCAGAGCTGCTGTACAGCCAGAGAACCAGGTCAGCAGAGCCATTGTAGAGCCAGAGAACCAGGTCAGCAGAGCTGCTGTAGAGTCAGAGATCTAGGTCAGCAGAGCTGCTTTAGAGCCAGAGAACCAGGTCAGCAGTCACTGTAGAGCCAGAGAACCAGGTCAGCAAAGTCGCTGTAGAGCCAGAGAACCAGGTCAGCAGAGTCGCTGTAGAGCCAGAGAACCAGGTCAGCAGAGTCGCTGTAGAGCCAGAGAACCAGGTCAGCAGAGCCGCTGTAGAGCCAGAGAACCAGATCAGCAGAGCCACTATGGAGCCAGAGAACCAGGTCAGCAGAGCTGCTTTACAGCCAGAGAACAAGGTCAGCAGAGCTGCTCTATAGCCAAAGAACCAGGTCAGCAGAGCCATTGTAGAGCCAGAGAACCAGGTCAGCAGAGCAGTTCTAGAGCCAGAGAACCAGGTCAGCAGAGCTGCTTTACAGCCATAGAACCAGGTCAGCAGAGCTGTTGTAGAGCCAGAGAGCCAGGTCAGCAGAGCTGCTTTACAGCCAGAGAAACAGGTCAGCAGAGCTGTTGTAGAGCCACAGAACCAGGTCAGCTGAGCTGCTGTAGAGCCAGAGAACCAGGTCAGCAAAGCCGTTGTAGAGCCAGAGACTGAGAACCAGGTCAGCAGAGCCATTGTAGAGCCAGAAAATCACGCCAGCAGCGCCGTTGTAGAGCCAGAGAACCAGGTCAGCAGAGCTGCAGTAGAGCCAGAGAGCAGGTCAGCAGATCTGCTTTAGAGCCACAGAACCAGGTCAGAAGAGCTGCTTTAGAGCCACGGAACCAGGTCAGCAGATCTGCTGTAGACCGAGAGAACCAGGTCAACAGAGCCGCTGTAGAGCCAGAGAACCAGGTCAGCAGAGCCGCTATAGAGCCAGAGAACCAGGTCAGGCGAGCTGCTCTACATCCAAAGAACCAGGTCAGCAGAGCCGTTGTACAGCCTGAGAACTAGGTTAGCAAAGCTGCTCTAGAGCCAGAGAGCCAGGTCAGCAGAGCTGCTTTAGAGCCAAAGAAACAGGTCAGCAGAGCTGCTCCTGAGCCAGGGAACCACATCAGCAGAGCTGCTTTAGAGCCAGAGAACCAGGTCAACAGAGCCGCTGTAGAGCAAGAGCACCAGGTCAGCAGAGCTACTGTAGAGCCAGAGAAACCAGGTCAGCAAAGCTGCTCGAGAGCCAAAGAACCAGGTCAGCAGAGCCATTGTACAGCCTGAGAACCAGGTCAGCAAAGCTGCTCTAGAGCCAAAGAACCAGGTCAACAGAGACGCTGTAGAGCAAGAGCACCATTTCAGCAGAGCTACTGTAGAGCCAGAGAACCAGGTCAGCAGAGTCGCTGTAGAGCCAGAGAACCAGGTCAGCAGAGCCGCTGTAGAGCCAGAGAACCACATCAGCAGAGCCACTATGGAGCCAGAGAACCAGGTCAGCAGAGCTGCTTTACAGCCAGAGAACAAGGTTAGCAGAGCTGCTCTACAGCCAAAGAACCAGGTCAGCAGAGCTGTTGTAGAGCCAGAGAACCAGGTCAGCAGAGCTGCTTTACAGCCAGAGAAACAGGTCAGCAGAGCTGTTGTAGAGCCACAGAACCAGGTCAGCCGAGCTGCTGTAGAGCCAGAGAACCAGGTCAGCAAAGCCGTTGTAGAGCCAGAGACTGAGAACCAGGTCAGCAGAGCCATTGTAGAGCCAGAAAATCACGCCAGCAGAGCCGTTGTAGAGCGAGAGAACCAGGTCAGCAGAGCTGCTGTAGAGCCAGAGAACCAGGTCAGCAGAGCTGTTGTAGAGCCAGAGAACCAGGTCAGCAGATATGCTTTAGAGCCACAGAACCAGGTCAGAAGAGCTGCTTTAGAGCCACAGAACCAGGTCAGCAGATCTGCTGTAGACCCAGAGAACCAGGTCAACAGAGCCGCTGTAGAGCCAGAGAACCAGGTCAGCAGAGCTGCTTTTCAGCCAGAGAACAAGGTCAGCAGAGCTGCTCTACAGCCAAAGAACCAGGTCAGCAGAGCCGTTGTAGAGCCAGAGAACCAGGTCAGCAGAGCAGTTGTAGAGCCAGAGAACCAGGTCAGCAGAGCTGCTTTACAGCCATAGAACCAGGTCAGCAGAGCTGCTTTACAGCCAGAGAAACAGGTCAGCAGAGCTGTTGTAGAGCCACAGAACCAGGTCAGTCGAGCTGCTGTAGAGCCAGAGAACCAGGTCAGCAAAGCTGTTGTAGAGCCAGAGACTGAGAACCAGGTCAGCAGAGCCATTGTAGAGCCAGAAAATCACGCCAGCAGAGCTGTTGTAGAGCCAGAGAACCAGGTCAGCAGAGCTGCAGTAGAGCCAGAGATCCAGGTCAGCAGAGCTGCTTTAGAGCCACAGAACCAGGTCAGAAGAGCTGCTTTAGAGCCACAGAAGCAGGGCAGCAGATCTGCTGTAGACCCAGAGAACCAGGTCAACAGAGCCGCTGTAGAGCCAGAGAACCAGGTCAGCAAAGCCGCTACAGAGCCAGAGAACCAGGTCAGCCGAGATGCTCTACAGCCAAAGAACCAGGTCAGCAGAGCCGTTGTAGAGCCAGAGACCCAGGTCAGCAGAGCAGTTATAGAGCCAGAGAACCAGGTCAGCAGAGCTGCTTTACAGCCATAGAACCAGGTCAGCAGAGATGTTGTAGAGCCAGAGAACCAGGTCAGCAGAGCTGCTTTACAGCCAGAGAAACAGGTCAGCAGAGCTGTTGTAGAGCCACAGAACCAGGTCAGCCGAGCTGCTGTAGAGCCAGAGAACCAGGTCAGCAAAGCCGTTGTAAAGCCAGAGACTGAGAACCAGGTCAGCAGAGCCATTGTAGAGCCAGAAAATCACGCCAGCAGAGCCGTTGTAGAGCCAGAGAACCAGGTCAGCAGAGCTGCTGTAGAGCCAGAGAACCAGGTCAGCAGAGCTGCTGTAGAGCCAGAGAACCAGGTCAGCAGATGTGCTTTAGAGCCACAGAACCAGGTCAGAAGAGCTGCTTTAGAGCCACAGAACCAGGTCAGCAGATCTGCTGTAGACCCAGAGAACCAGGTCAACAGAGCCGCTGTAGAGCCAGAGAACCAGGTCAGCAGAGCTGCTTTACAGCCAGAGAACAAGGTCAGCAGAGCTGCTCTACAGCCAAAGAACCAGGTCAGCAGAGCCGTTGTAGAGCCAGAGAACCAGGTCAGCAGAGCAGTTGTAGAGCCAGAGAACCAGGTCAGCAGAGCTGCTTTACAGCCATAGAACCAGGTCAGCAGAGCTGCTTTACAGCCAGAGAAACAGGTCAGCAGAGCTGTTGTAGAGCCACAGAACCAGGTCAGCCGAGCTGCTGTAGAGCCAGAGAACCAGGTCAGCAAAGCCGTTGTAGAGCCAGAAAATCACGCCAGCAGAGCCGTTGTAGAGCCAGAGAACCAGGTCAGCAGAGCTGCAGTAGAGCCAGAGAACCAGGTCAGCAAACCCATTGTAGAGCGAGAGAACCAGGTCAGCTGAGCTGCTCTACAGCCAAAGAACCAGGTCAGCAGAGCCGTTGTACAGCCTGAGAACTAGGTTAGCAAAGCTGCTCTAGAGCCAGAGAGCCAGGTCAGCAGAGCTGCTTTAGAGCCAAAGAAACACGTCAGCAGAGCTGCTCCTGAGCCAGGGAACCACGTCAGCAGAGCTGCTTTAGAGCCAGAGAACCAGGTCAACAGAGCCGCTGTAGAGCAAGAGCACCAGGTCAGCAGAGCTACTGTAGAGCCATAGAAACCAGGTCAGCAGAGCTGCTGTAGAGCCAGAGAACCAGGTCAGCAGAGTCGCTGCAGAGCCAGAGAACCAGGTCAGCAGAGTCACTGTAGAGCCAGAGAACCAGGTTAGCAGAGTCGCTGTAGAGCCAGAGAACCAGGTCAGCAGAGCCGCTGTAGAGCCAGAGAACCAGGTCAGCAGAGCTGCTATAGAGCCAGAGAACCAGGTCAGCCGAGCTGCTCTACAGCTAAAGAACCAGGTCAGCAGAGCCGTTGTACAGCCTGAGAACTAGGTTAGCAAAGCTGCTCTAGAGCCAGAGAGCCAGGTCAGCAGAGCTGCTTTAGAGCCAAAGAAACAGGTCAGCAGAGCTGCTCCTGAGCCAGGGAACCACATCAGCAGAGCTGCTTTAGAGCCAGAGAACCAGGTCAACAGAGCCGCTGTAGAGCAAGAGCACCAGGTCAGCAGAGCTACTGTAGAGCCAGAGAAACCAGGTCAGCAAAGCTGCTCGAGAGCCAAAGAACCAGGTCAGCAGAGCCATTGTACAGCCTGAGAACCAGGTCAGCAAAGCTGCTCTAGAGCCAAAGAACCAGGTCAACAGAGACGCTGTAGAGCAAGAGCACCATTTCAGCAGAGCTACTGTAGAGCCAGAGAACCAGGTCAGCAGAGTCGCTGTAGAGCCAGAGAACCAGGTCAGCAGAGCCGCTGTAGAGCCAGAGAACCACATCAGCAGAGCCACTATGGAGCCAGAGAACCAGGTCAGCAGAGCTGCTTTACAGCCAGAGAACAAGGTTAGCAGAGCTGCTCTACAGCCAAAGAACCAGGTCAGCAGAGCTGTTGTAGAGCCAGAGAACCAGGTCAGCAGAGCTGCTTTACAGCCAGAGAAACAGGTCAGCAGAGCTGTTGTAGAGCCACAGAACCAGGTCAGCCGAGCTGCTGTAGAGCCAGAGAACCAGGTCAGCAAAGCCGTTGTAGAGCCAGAGACTGAGAACCAGGTCAGCAGAGCCATTGTAGAGCCAGAAAATCACGCCAGCAGAGCCGTTGTAGAGCGAGAGAACCAGGTCAGCAGAGCTGCTGTAGAGCCAGAGAACCAGGTCAGCAGAGCTGTTGTAGAGCCAGAGAACCAGGTCAGCAGATGTGCTTTAGAGCCACAGAACCAGGTCAGAAGAGCTGCTTTAGAGCCACAGAACCAGGTCAGCAGATCTGCTGTAGACCCAGAGAACCAGGTCAACAGAGCCGCTGTAGAGCCAGAGAACCAGGTCAGCAGAGCTGCTTTTCAGCCAGAGAACAAGGTCAGCAGAGCTGCTCTACAGCCAAAGAACCAGGTCAGCAGAGCCGTTGTAGAGCCAGAGAACCAGGTCAGCAGAGCAGTTGTAGAGCCAGAGAACCAGGTCAGCAGAGCTGCTTTACAGCCATAGAACCAGGTCAGCAGAGCTGCTTTACAGCCAGAGAAACAGGTCAGCAGAGCTGTTGTAGAGCCACAGAACCAGGTCAGTCGAGCTGCTGTAGAGCCAGAGAACCAGGTCAGCAAAGCTGTTGTAGAGCCAGAGACTGAGAACCAGGTCAGCAGAGCCATTGTAGAGCCAGAAAATCACGCCAGCAGAGCTGTTGTAGAGCCAGAGAACCAGGTCAGCAGAGCTGCAGTAGAGCCAGAGATCCAGGTCAGCAGAGCTGCTTTAGAGCCACAGAACCAGGTCAGAAGAGCTGCTTTAGAGCCACAGAAGCAGGGCAGCAGATCTGCTGTAGACCCAGAGAACCAGGTCAACAGAGCCGCTGTAGAGCCAGAGAACCAGGTCAGCAAAGCCGCTACAGAGCCAGAGAACCAGGTCAGCCGAGATGCTCTACAGCCAAAGAACCAGGTCAGCAGAGCCGTTGTAGAGCCAGAGACCCAGGTCAGCAGAGCAGTTATAGAGCCAGAGAACCAGGTCAGCAGAGCTGCTTTACAGCCATAGAACCAGGTCAGCAGAGATGTTGTAGAGCCAGAGAACCAGGTCAGCAGAGCTGCTTTACAGCCAGAGAAACAGGTCAGCAGAACTGTTGTAGAGCCACAGAACCAGGTCAGCCGAGCTGCTGTAGAGCCAGAGAACCAGGTCAGCAAAGCCGTTGTAAAGCCAGAGACTGAGAACCAGGTCAGCAGAGACATTGTAGAGCCAGAAAATCACGCCAGCAGAGCCGTTGTAGAGCCAGAGAACCAGGTCAGCAGAGCTGCTGTAGAGCCAGAGAACCAGGTCAGCAGAGCTGCTGTAGAGCCAGAGAACCAGGTCAGCAGATGTGCTTTAGAGCCACAGAACCAGGTCAGAAGAGCTGCTTTAGAGCCACAGAACCAGGTCAGCAGATCTGCTGTAGACCCAGAGAACCAGGTCAACAGAGCCGCTGTAGAGCCAGAGAACCAGGTCAGCAGAGCTGCTTTACAGCCAGAGAACAAGGTCAGCAGAGCTGCTCTACAGCCAAAGAACCAGGTCAGCAGAGCCGTTGTAGAGCCAGAGAACCAGGTCATCAGAGCAGTTGTAGAGCCAGAGAACCAGGTCAGCAGAGCTGCTTTACAGCCATAGAACCAGGTCAGCAGAGCTGCTTTACAGCCAGAGAAACAGGTCAGCAGAGCTGTTGTAGAGCCACAGAACCAGGTCAGCCGAGCTGCTGTAGAGCCAGAGAACCAGGTCAGCAAAGCCGTTGTAGAGCCAGAAAATCACGCCAGCAGAGCCGTTGTAGAGCCAGAGAACCAGGTCAGCAGAGCTGCAGTAGAGCCAGAGAACCAGGTCAGCAAACCCATTGTAGAGCGAGAGAACCAGGTCAGCTGAGCTGCTCTACAGCCAAAGAACCAGGTCAGCAGAGCCGTTGTACAGCCTGAGAACTAGGTTAGCAAAGCTGCTCTAGAGTCAGAGAGCCAGGTCAGCAGAGCTGCTTTAGAGCCAAAGAAACACGTCAGCAGAGCTGCTCCTGAGCCAGGGAACCACGTCAGCAGAGCTGCTTTAGAGCCAGAGAACCAGGTCAACAGAGCCGCTGTAGAGCAAGAGCACCAGGTCAGCAGAGCTACTGTAGAGCCATAGAAACCAGGTCAGCAGAGCTGCTGTAGAGCCAGAGAACCAGGTCAGCAGAGTCGCTGCAGAGCCAGAGAACCAGGTCAGCAGAGTCACTGTAGAGCCAGAGAACCAGGTTAGCAGAGTCGCTGTAGAGCCAGAGAACCAGGTCAGCAGAGCCGCTGTAGAGCCAGAGAACCAGGTCAGCAGAGCTGCTATAGAGCCAGAGAACCAGGTCAGCCGAGCTGCTCTACAGCTAAAGAACCAGGTCAGCAGAGCCGTTGTACAGCCTGAGAACTAGGTTAGCAAAGCTGCTCTAGAGCCAGAGAGCCAGGTCAGCAAAGCTGCTTTAGAGCCAAAGAAACAGGTCAGCAGAGAGCTCCTGAGCCAGGGAACCAAGTCAGCAGAGCTGCTTTAGAGCCAGAGAACCAGGTCAACAGAGCCGCTGTAGAGCAAGAGCACCAGGTCATCAGAGCTACTGTAGAGCCAGAGAAACCAGGTCAGCAAAGCTGTTCTAGAGCCAAAGAACCAGGTCAGCAGAGCCATTGTACAGCCTGAGAACCAGGTCAGCAAAGCTGCTCTAGAGCCAAAGAACCAGGTCAACAGAGTCACTGCAGAGACAGAGAACCAGGTCAGCAGAGTCACTGTAGAGCCAGAGAACCAGGTTAGCAGAGTCGCTGTAGAGCCAGAGAACCAGGTCAGCAGAGCTACTGTAGAGCCAGAGAACCAGGTCAGCAGAGCTGCTGTAGAGCCAGAGAACCAGGTCAGCAGAGTCGCTGTAGAGCCAGACAACCAGGTCAGCAGAGTCGCTGTAGAGCCAGAGAACCAGGTCAGCAGAGTCGCTGTAGAGCCAGAGAACCAGGTCAGCAGAGCCGCTGTAGAGCCAGAGAACCAGATCAGCGGAGCCACAATGGAGCCAGAGAACCAGGTCAGCAGAGCTGCTTTACAGCCAGAGAACAATGTCAGCAGAGCTGCTCTACAGCCAAAGAACCAGGTCAGCAGAGCTGTTGTAGAGCCAGAGAACCAGGTCAGCAGAGTAGTTGTAGAGCCAGAGAACCAGGTCAGCAGAGCTGCTTTACAGCCATAGAACCAGGTCAGCAGAGCTGTTGTAGAGCCAGAGAACCAGGTCAGCAGAGCTGCTTTACAGCCAGAGAAACAGGTCAGCAGAGCTGTTGTAGATCCACAGAACCAGGTCAGCCGAGCTGCTGTAGAGCCAGAGAACCAGGTCAGCAAAGCCGTTGTAGAGCCAGAGACTGAGAACCAGGACAGCAGAGCCATTGTAGAGCCAAAAAATCATGCCAGCAGAGCCGTTGTAGAGCCAGAGAACCAGGTCAGCAGAGCTGCAGTAGAGCCAGAGAACCAGGTCAGCAGAGCTGCTTTAGAGCCACAGAACCAGGTCAGAAGAGCTGCTTTAGAGCCACAGAACCAGGTGAGCAGATCTGGTGTAGACCGAGAAAACCAGGTCAACAGAGCCGCTGTAGAGCCAGAGAACCAGGTCAGCAGAGCCGCTATAGAGCCAGAGAACCAGGTCAGCCGAGCTGCTGTAGAGCCAGAGAACGTGGTGAACAGAGCCGCTGTTGAGCCAAAGAACCAGGTCAGCAGATCTGCTGTAGAGCCAGAGAATCAGGTCAGCAGAGTCGCTCTAGAGCCAGAGAACCAGTTCAGCAGAGCTGCTTTAGAGCAGGGAACCAGGTCAACGGAGCTGGTGTAGAGCCAGAGAACCAGGTCAGCAGAACTGCTTTAGAGCCACAGAACCATTCCAGCAGAGCAGTTGTAGAGCCAGAGAACCAGGTCAGCAAAGCTGCTGTACAGCCAGAGAAACAGGTTAGCAGAGCCATTGGAGAGCCAGAGAACCAGGTCAGCAGAGCTGCTGTAGAACCAGAGAACCAGGTCAGCAAAGCCGTTGTAGAGCCAGACCCAGAGACTGAGAACCAGGTCAGCAGAGCCGTTGCAGAGCCAGAAAACCAGGTCAGCAGAGCCGTTGTAGAGACAGAGAACAAGTCAGCAGAGAGCTCCTGAGCCAGGGAACCAAGTAAGCAGAGCTGCTTTAGAGCCAGAGAACCAGGTCAACAGAGCCGCTGTAGAGCAAGAGCACCAGGTCATCAGAGCTACTGTAGAGCCAGAGAAACCAGGTCAGCAAAGCTGCTCTAGAGCCAAAGAACCAGGTCAGCAGAGCCATTGTACAGCCTGAGAACCAGGTCAGCAAAGCTGCTCTAGAGCCAAAGTACCAGGTCAACAGAGTCACTGCAGATCCAGAGAACCAGGTCAGCAGAGTCACTGTAGAGCCAGAGAACCAGGTTAGCAGAGTCGCTGTAGAGCCAGAGAACCAGGTCAGCAGAGCTACTGTAGAGCCAGAGAACCAGGTCAGCAGAGCTGCTGTAGAGCCAGAGAACCAGGTCAGCAGAGTCGCTGTAGAGCCAGACAACCAGGTCAGCAGAGTCGCTGTAGAGCCAGAGAACCAGGTCAGCAGAGCTGCTTTACAGCCATAGAACCAGGTCAGCAGAGCTGCTTTACAGCCAGAGAAACAGGTCATCAGAGCTGTTGTAGAGCCACAGAACCAGGTCAGCCGAGCTGCTGTAGAGCCAGAGAACCAGGTCAGCAAAGCCGTTGTAGAGCCAGAAAACCACGCCAGCAGAGCCGTTGTAGAGCCAGAGAACCAGGTCAGCAGAGCTGCAGTAGAGCCAGAGAACCAGGTCAGCAAACCCATTGTAGAGCCAGAGAACCAGGTCAGCCGAGCTGCTCTACAGCTAAAGAACCAGGTCAGCAGAGCCGTTGTACAGCCTGAGAACTAGGTTAGCAAAGCTGCTCTAGAGCCAGAGAGCCAGGTCAGCAAAGCTGCTTTAGAGCCAAAGAAACAGGTCAGCAGAGAGCTCCTGAGCCAGGGAACCAAGTCAGCAGAGCTGCTTTAGAGCCAGAGAACCAGGTCAACAGAGCCGCTGTAGAGCAAGAGCACCAGGTCATCAGAGCTACTGTAGAGCCAGAGAAACCAGGTCAGCAAAGCTGCTCTAGAGCCAAAGAACCAGGTCAGCAGAGCCATTGTACTGCCTGAGAACCAGGTCAGCAAAGCTGCTCTAGAGCCAAAGAACCAGGTCAACAGAGTCACTGCAGAGCCAGAGAACCAGGTCAGCAGAGTCACTGTAGTGCCAGAGAACCAGGTTAGCAGAGTCGCTGTAGAGCCAGAGAACCAGGTCAGCAGAGCTACTGTAGAGCCAGAGAACCAGGTCAGCAGAGCTGCTGTAGAGCCAGAGAACCAGGTCAGCAGAGTCGCTGTAGAGCCAGACAACCAGGTCAGCAGAGTCGCTGTAGAGCCAGAGAACCAGGTCAGCAGAGTCGCTGTAGAGCCAGAGAACCAGGTCAGCAGAGCCGCTGTAGAGCCAGAGAACCAGATCAGCAGAGCCACAATGGAGCCAGAGAACCAGGTCAGCAGAGCTGCTTTACAGCCAGAGAACAATGTCAGCAGAGCTGCTCTACAGCCAAAGAACCAGGTCAGCAGAGCTGTTGTAGAGCCAGAGAGCCAGGTCAGCAAAGCTGCTTTAGAGCCAAAGAAACAGGTCAGCAGAGAGCTCCTGAGCCAGGGAACCAAGTCAGCAGAGCTGCTTTAGAGCCAGAGAACCAGGTCAACAGAGCCGCTGTAGAGCAAGAGCACCAGGTCATCAGAGCTACTGTAGAGCCAGAGAAACCAGGTCAGCAAAGCTGCTCTAGAGCCAAAGAACCAGGTCAGCAGAGCCATTGTACAGCCTGAGAACCAGGTCAGCAAAGCTGCTCTAGAGCCAAAGTACCAGGTCAACAGAGTCACTGCAGAGCCAGAGAACCAGGTCAGCAGAGTCACTGTAGAGCCAGAGAACCAGGTTAGCAGAGTCGCTGTAGAGCCAGAGAACCAGGTCAGCAGAGCTACTGTAGAGCCAGAGAACCAGGTCAGCAGAGCTGCTGTAGAGCCAGAGAACCAGGTCAGCAGAGTCGCTGTAGAGCCAGACAACCAGGTCAGCAGAGTCGCTGTAGAGCCAGAGAACCAGGTCAGCAGAGCTGCTTTACAGCCATAGAACCAGGTCAGCAGAGCTGCTTTACAGCCAGAGAAACAGGTCATCAGAGCTGTTGTAGAGCCACAGAACCAGGTCAGCCGAGCTGCTGTAGAGCCAGAGAACCAGGTCAGCAAAGCCGTTGTAGAGCCAGAAAATCACACCAGCAGAGCCGTTGTAGAGCCAGAGAACCAGGTCAGCAGAGCTGCAGTAGAGCCAGAGAACTAGGTCAGCAAACCCATTGTAGAGCCAGAGAACCAGGTCAGCCGAGCTGCTCTACAGCTAAAGAACCAGGTCAGCAGAGCCGTTGTACAGCCTGAGAACTAGGTTAGCAAAGCTGCTCTAGAGCCAGAGAGCCAGGTCAGCAAAGCTGCTTTAGAGCCAAAGAAACAGGTCAGCAGAGAGCTCCTGAGCCAGGGAACCAAGTCAGCAGAGCTGCTTTAGAGCCAGAGAACCAGGTCAACAGAGCCGCTGTAGAGCAAGAGCACCAGGTCATCAGAGCTACTGTAGAGCCAGAGAAACCAGGTCAGCAAAGCTGCTCTAGAGCCAAAGAACCAGGTCAGCAGAGCCATTGTACTGCCTGAGAACCAGGTCAGCAAAGCTGCTCTAGAGCCAAAGAACCAGGTCAACAGAGTCACTGCAGAGCCAGAGAACCAGGTCAGCAGAGTCACTGTAGTGCCAGAGAACCAGGTTAGCAGAGTCGCTGTAGAGCCAGAGAACCAGGTCAGCAGAGCTACTGTAGAGCCAGAGAACCAGGTCAGCAGAGCTGCTGTAGAGCCAGAGAACCAGGTCAGCAGAGTCGCTGTAGAGCCAGACAACCAGGTCAGCAGAGTCGCTGTAGAGCAAGAGCACCAGGTCATCAGAGCTACTGTAGAGCCAGAGAAACCAGGTCAGCAAAGCTGCTCTAGAGCCAAAGAACCAGGTCAGCAGAGCCATTGTACAGCCTGAGAACCAGGCCAGCAAAGCTGCTCTAGAGCCAAAGTACCAGGTCAACAGAGTCACTGCAGAGCCAGAGAACCAGGTCAGCAGAGTCACTGTAGAGCCAGAGAACCAGGTTAGCAGAGTCGCTGTAGAGCCAGAGAACCAGGTCAGCAGAGCTACTGTAGAGCCAGAGAACCAGAGCTGCTGTAGAGCCAGAGAACCAGGTCAGCAGAGTCGCTGTAGAGCCAGACAACCAGGTCAGCAGAGTCGCTGTAGAGCCAGAGAACCAGGTCAGCAGAGCTGCTTTACAGCCATACAACCAGGTCAGCAGAGCTGCTTTACAGCCAGAGAAACAGGTCATCAGAGCTGTTGTAGAGCCACAGAACCAGGTCAGCCGAGCTGCTGTAGAGCCAGAGAACCAGGTCAGCAAAGCCGTTGTAGAGCCAGAAAATCACGCCAGCAGAGCCGTTGTAGAGCCAGAGAACCAGGTCAGCAGAGCTGCAGTAGAGCCAGAGAACCAGGTCAGCAAACCCATTGTAGAGCCAGAGAACCAGGTCAGCCGAGCTGCTCTACAGCTAAAGAACCAGGTCAGCAGAGCCGTTGTACAGCCTGAGAACTAGGTTAGCAAAGCTGCTCTAGAGCCAGAGAGCCAGGTCAGCAAAGCTGCTTTAGAGCCAAAGAAACAGGTCAGCAGAGAGCTCCTGAGCCAGGGAACCAAGTCAGCAGAGCTGCTTTAGAGCCAGAGAACCAGGTCAACAGAGCCGCTGTAGAGCAAGAGCACCAGGTCATCAGAGCTACTGTAGAGCCAGAGAAACCAGGTCAGCAAAGCTGCTCTAGAGCCAAAGAACCAGGTCAGCAGAGCCATTGTACTGCCTGAGAACCAGGTCAGCAAAGCTGCTCTAGAGCCAAAGAACCAGGTCAACAGAGTCACTGCAGAGCCAGAGAACCAGGTCAGCAGAGTCACTGTAGTGCCAGAGAACCAGGTTAGCAGAGTCGCTGTAGAGCCAGAGAACCAGGTCAGCAGAGCTACTGTAGAGCCAGAGAACTAGGTCAGCAGAGCTGCTGTAGAGCCAGAGAACCAGGTCAGCAGAGTCGCTGTAGAGCCAGACAACCAGGTCAGCAGAGTCGCTGTAGAGCCAGAGAACCAGGTCAGCAGAGTCGCTGTAGAGCCAGAGAACCAGGTCAGCAGAGCCGCTGTAGAGCCAGAGAACCAGATCAGCAGAGCCACAATGGAGCCAGAGAACCAGGTCAGCAGAGTAGTTGTAGAGCCAGAGAACCAGGTCAGCAGAGCTGCTTTACAGCCATAGAACCAGGTCAGCAGAGCTGTTGTAGAGCCAGAGAACCAGGTCAGCAGAGCTGCTTTACAGCCAGAGAAACAGGTCAGCAGAGCTGTTGTAGATCCACAGAACCAGGTCAGCCGAGCTGCTGTAGAGCCAGAGAACCAGGTCAGCAACGCCGTTGTAGAGCCAGAGACTGAGAACCAGGTCAGCAGAGCCATTGTAGAGCCAAAAAATCATGCCAGCACAGCCGTTGTAGAGCCAGAGAACCAGGTCAGCAGAGCTGCAGTAGAGCCAGAGAACCAGGTCAGCAGAGCTGCTTTAGAGCCACAGAACCAGGTCAGAAGAGCTGCTTTAGAGCCACAGAACCAGGTGAGCAGATCTGGTGTAGACCGAGAGAACCAGGTCAACAGAGCCGCTGTAGAGCCAGAGAACCAGGTCAGCAGAGCCGCTATAGAGCCAGAGAACCAGGTCAGCCGAGCTGCTGTAGAGCCAGAGAACTTGGTGAACAGAGCCGCTGTTGAGCCAAAGAACCAGGTCAGCAGATCTGCTGTAGAGCCAGAGAATCAGGTCAGCAGAGTCGCTCTAGAGCCAGAGAACCAGTTCAGCAGAGCTGCTTTAGAGCAGGGAACCAGGTCAACGGAGCTGGTGTAGAGCCAGAGAACCAGGTCAGCAGAACTGCTTTAGAGCCACAGAACCATTCCAGCAGAGCAGTTGTAGAGCCAGAGAACCAGGTCAGCAAAGCTGCTGTACAGCCAGAGAAACAGGTTAGCAGAGCCATTGGAGAGCCAGAGAACCAGGTCAGCAGAGCTGCTGTAGAACCAGAGAACCAGGTCAGCAAAGCCGTTGTAGAGCCAGACCCAGAGACTGAGAACCAGGTCAGCAGAGCCGTTGCAGAGCCAGAAAACCAGGTCAGCAGAGCCGTTGTAGAGACAGAGAACCAGGTCAGCAGAGCTGCTGTAGAGCTAAAGAACCAGGTCAGCAGAGCTGCTTTAGAGCCACAGAACCAGGTCGGCCAAGCTGCGTTAGAGCCACAGAACCAGGTCAGCAGAGTTGCTTTAGAACCAGAGAACCAGGTCAGCAGAGCCGTTGTAGAGCCAGAGAAACAGGTCAGCAAAGCCGTTGTAGAGCCAGAGCCCGAGAACCACGCCAGCAGAGCTGCTGTAGAGCCACAGAACCAGGTCAGGAGAGCTGCTTTAGAGCCACAGAACCAGGTCAGCAGAGGTGCTTTAGAGCCAAAGAACCAGGTCAGCATAGGTGCTTTAGAGCCACAGAACCAGGTCAGCAGAGCTGCTGTAGAGCCAGAGAACCAAGTCAGCAGAGCTGCTGTAGACCCAGAGAACCAGTTCAGCAGAGTCGCTGTAGAGCCCGAGAACCAGGTCAGCAGAGCCTCTATAGAGCCAGAGAACCAGGTCAGCCGAGCTGCTGTACAGCCAGAGAACAAGGTCAGCAGAGCTGCTCTACAGCCAAAGAACCAGGTCAGCAGAGCCGTTGTACAGCCTGAGAACCAGGTCAGCAAAGCTGCTCTAGAGCCAGAGAACCAGGTCAGCAGAGCTGCTTCAGAGCCAGAGAAACACGTCAGCAGAGCTGCTCCTGAGCCAGAGAGCCAGGTCAGCAGAGCTGCTTTAGAGCCAGAGATCCTGGTCAGCAGAGCTGCTGTACAGCCAGAGAACCAGGTCAGCAGAGCCATTGTAGAGCCAGAGAACCAGGTCAGCAGTCGCTGTAGAGCCAGGGAACCAGGTCAGCAAAGTTGCTGTAGAGCCAGAGAACCAGGTCAGCAGAGTCGCTGTAGAGCCAGAGAACCAGGTCAGCAGAGTCGCTGTAGAGCCAGAGAACCAGGTCAGCAGAGCCGCTGTAGAGCCAGAGAACCAGATCAGCAGAGCCACTATGGAGCCAGAGAACCACGTCAGCAGAGCTGCTTTACAGCCAGAGAACAAGGTCAGCAGAGCTGCTCTACAGCCAAAGAACCAGGTCAGCAGAGCCATTGTAGAGCCAGAGAACCAGGTCAGCAGAGCAGTTGTAGAGCCAGAGAACCAGGTCAGCAGAGCTGCTTTACAGCCAAAGAACCAGGTCAGCAGAGCTGTTGTAGAGCCAGAGAACCAGGTCAGCAGAGCTGCTTTACAGCCAGAGAAACAGTTCAGCAGAGCTGTTGTAGAGCCACAGAACCAGGTCAGCCGAGCTGCTGTAGAGCCAGAGAACCAGGTCAGCAAAGCCGTTGTAGAGCCAGAGACTGAGAACCAGGTCAGCAGAGCCATTGTAGAGCCAGAAAATCACGCCAGCAGAGCCGTTGTAGAGCCAGAGAACCAGGTCAGCAGAGCTGCAGTAGAGCCAGAGAGCAGGTCAGCAGAGCTGTTTTAGAGCACAGAACCAGGTCAGAAGAGCTGCTTTAGAGCCACGGAACCAGGTCAGCAGATCTGCTGTAGACCGAGAGAACCAGGTCAACAGAGCCGCTGTAGAGCCAGAGAACCAGGTCAGCAGAGCCGCTATAGAGCCAGAGAACCAGGTCAGCCGAGCTGCTCTACATCCAAAGAACCATGTCAGCAGAGCCGTTGTACAGCCTGAGAACTAGGTTAGCAAAGCTGCTCTAGAGCCAGAGAGCCAGGTCAGCAGAGCTGCCTTAGAGCCAAAGAAACAGGTCAGCAGAGCTGCTCCTGAGCCAGGGAACCACATCAGCAGAGCTGCTTTAGAGCCAGAGAACCAGGTCAACAGAGCCGCTGTAGAGCAAGAGCACTAGGTCAGCAGAGCTACTGTAGAGCCAGAGAAACCAGGTCAGCAAAGCTGCTCGAGAGCCAAAGAACCAGGTCAGCAGAGCCATTGTACAGCCTGAGAACCAGGTCAGCAAAGCTGCTCTAGAGCCAAAGAACCAGGTCAACAGAGACGCTGTAGAGCAAGAGCACCAGGTCAGCATAGCTACTGTAGAGCCAGAGAACCAGGTCAGCAGAGTCGCTGTAGAGCCAGAGAACCAGGTCAGCAGAGGCACTGTAGAGCCAGAGAACCAGATCAGCAGAGCCACTATGGAGCCAGAGAACCAGATCAGCAGAGCTGCTTTACAGCCAGAGAACAAGGTTAGCAGAGCTGCTCTACAGCCAAAGAACCAGGTCAGCAGAGCCGTTGTACAGCCTGAGAACCAGGTCAGCAAAGCTGCTCTAGAGCCAGAGAACCAGGTCAGCAGACCTGCTTCAGAGCCAGAGAAACAGGTCAGCAGAGCTGCTCCTGAGCCAGTGAGCCAGGTCAGCAGAGCTGCTTTAGAGCCAGAGATCCAGGTCAGCAGAGCTGCTGTACAGCCAGAGAACCTGGTCAGCAGAGCCATTGTAGAGCCAGAGAACCAGGTCAGCAGAGCTGCTGTAGAGTCAGAGATCTAGGTCAGCAGAGCTGCTTTAGAGCCAGAGAACCAGGTCAGCAGTCGCTGTAGAGCCAGAGAACCAGGTCAGCAAAGTCGCTGTAGAGCCAGAGAACCAGGTCAGCAGAGTCGCTGTAGAGCCAGAGAACCAGGTCAGCAGAGTCGCTGTAGAGCCAGAGAACCAGGTCAGCAGAGCCGCTGTAGAGCCAGAGAACCAGATCAGCAGAGCCACTATGGAGCCAGAGAACCAGGTCAGCAGAGCTGCTTTACAGCCAGAGAACAAGGTCAGCAGAGCCATTGTACAGCCTGAGAACCAGGTCAGCAAAGCTGCTCTAGAGCCAAAGAACCAGGTCAACAGAGCCGCTGTAGAGCAAGAGCACCAGGTCAGCAGAGCTACTGTAGAGCCAGAGAACCAGGTCAGCAGAGCTGCTGTAGAGCCAGAGAACCAGGTCAGCAGAGTCGCTGTAGAGCCAGACAACCAGGTCAGCAGAGTCGCTGTAGAGCCAGAGAACCAGGTCAGCAGAGTCGCTGTAGAGCCAGAGAACCAGGTCAGCAGAGCCGCTGTAGAGCCAGAGAACCAGATCAGCAGAGCCACAATGGAGCCAGAGAACCAGGTCAGCAGAGCTGCTTTACAGCCAGAGAACAAGGTCAGCAGAGCTGCTCTACAGCCAAAGAACCAGGTCAGCAGAGCCGTTGTAGAGCCAGAGAACCAGGTCAGCAGAGCAGTTGTAGAGCCAGAGAACCAGGTCAGCAGAGCTGCTTTACAGCCATAGAACCAGGTCAGCAGAGCTGTTGTAGAGCCAGAGAGCCAGGTCAGCAGAGCTGCTTTACAGCCAGAGAAACAGGTCAGCAGAGCTGTTGTAGAGCCACAGAACCAGGTCAGCTGAGCTGCTGTAGAGCCAGAGAACCAGGTCAGCAAAGCCGTTGTAGAGCCAGAGACTGAGAACCAGGTCAGACAATTCACAGGGTGTGAAAGGCAAATGGCGCTATCAACAAAAATTGCACAGAATCCAATATATGAAAATCAAATTCCCAGCGGTGCAAACAACAGTGGGAACAACACCCAAAACCCACAAGGCTCAATACAAGATTGATAAAGATACAAAAAAAAAAGAGTTGATGCACACGCTATTGAAATAAATGCATAATTCAAAACAATCAAATACAGCACAATGCTTCCGTTCTTCTCAATTTATTAGCGAAATTCTTCCACTCCCCAACGCGTTTCGTCGTTTTGAGGGAATTATCCCATACGACTTCCTCAGGGCTGGAAGTGATACAAATAACATATGTATAGAGAAATGGCAGCAGAAAAAAAGACACAAAACATTTTTTACAACACACAATAACTGAAACAAATAGTAAAGAGACAAACGGTTCAAAAGACAGGCAAAGTTATATGACAGAAATAGTACATATTCTAAAGTGACGATATATAGCACTTGTCTAAACAATACATCCATAAAGAACACGAAATAAAAGTAAGCGTCAGTGAAAAAATCCTAAAAGAAACTACTCACCAACCCATGTGAGTCTAATGTTGTTAATCAAAAGAAAAGAAAATTCTGTACCTCAATTATTTGATGAACTGCCAGTCTAAAACAATATAAAATGACTCATTTTTAGTCATTACGTCACATATGAGGCACGATCAATCACAAACAATCATAAGACCAAAATTCAAAATATATATACCTGGTATAACCGGAAAATGATCCTATTTTCTAATATCAATTGTACAAAAGCTGCCCGATCATAAGGTGGCCGTCCAAATAAACAGATTTTAGTTGAGTATACCTAAAACGATGACGAATTAATGTCAGTATAACTAAAAAACGTAAATATATCTCCAGCATAAACTGCAAGTAACACTAAAATACGTGGATGTATCACAAAATTAGGCTGCAACACTAATTATTATTTCACTTACCCAGAATAGTATGTTAATATAGATATAATTGTTATCCAATAGTCCAAAACGTATAATCCAATATCGTCTGCTTAACGTAATTAGTCACCTAAAATTAAAGTACGGAGAGTTAAAACCTCTCCTAGTGTTCAAATGATAAATGCAAACGGGAAGATTCTCGCGCTGTTGTCAAACTTACCAAAAGCATTCGGCTTCCAAAATCCCGAGTACAGGAGAGAGGCAACGCCGCCGGACACTTCCGCGATTCAAGTAACCGACGTTAGTCATAGAAAAGGGGACTTAAACCCCTACTGCAAAACAGGCGCCATATTGGAGCTGCAAAATCCCAATAACGATGTATATAGAACGTTACGTATACAACGAGATCATTATTATGAAAGAGTATCACGCCTCACTGATCTTTTTATTTGCACAGTCCAAGGCATGATTTAATGTAAAGCGATCTATAGTATGGCCTAACTAAAAATGAAAGGAGCGCCCTAATTAAACGTGTTACCTGCAAATACACCATCTATTAGTAACATATTGAATAATAAGTTTAATTATTTGATTCTATTTTTTGGAACCATGATCAATCAGTTGCAAATATCATGCCCTTTATTAAGGCACTTTAACCTTATTATTATTTACTTGTACAATCCAAGGCATGATATTAATATAAAGCAACCAGACTAAGTCTAGAGTGTGTGCCTGCTTGTATGTAGGTCCAACCACTGATTGCTGTAGGTTAAGTGAGGAAAGGTTATTACCAAACTCGGCCACTGTGAGGTCCCTAGGTATCTTAAAGACCCGACTGACCAGGTGGCAGGCTAATAGTATTCTGCTCCTGCCACATCAGATATGGCTAGCCCCTATGTGACTGCATATATAATGTAAAGTACAGAAGTTTCCACGCCGAATTACCCACTCAATAACGTGCCACGCAATTGAAGTAAAATTGCGAATTACAATAGTCTTGAACTGCTACGCATACCCAGTTTAGAACCATGTTATGGAGAATTGATACCGATAGAGATGCATACAGAAAACACTAGTATCAAGTTAATAAAATACTAATGGGTATCAATCGCCCAAAAAATACTGGAGTTCCTGGTCATAATTAAGACCGAACTCCACAGCCTTCATGCGCATGATCCATCGTGCCTCACGTCTGCGCAATTTCAACTCTCTATTGCCGCCCCGTGGATCCAATTTCACATGCTCGATACCATAAAATCTAAAGGATTTAATGAGATCTTGTGCCTTGCAGTCATATACATGTTGAGCTATGGGATATCTCATATCGCAATTTTTTATAGCTCGCATATGTTCACTCACACGTTCCTTTAAGGTTCTGATGGTGCTACCTATATAAATACTATGGCATTTACAAACAATAACATAGACCACATATTTGGTACTGCAAGTTATGTTAGACGTAATTTTGTAAACATGACCATCATTGTCCTGAAATTGTAAGGTTTTATCTAGAGCATGTCTACACATGCCACAATGTCCACATTTGAAAAAACCTTTATGCAATGTGTCCAGCCATGTCTGTTGTTTTTTCTCTAAGGGGTAACTTGGGCTCAAAATCGAACCAAGAGTTCTACCTCTACGAAAAGTAATTGATGGCCTGTCAGATATGTACTTTTGTAAGTTCCTATCAGCTTTCAAAATATGCCAATGTTTGTTTAGGCTTTTACGTAAACCTATACTCAGTGATGTGAAATCTGTCACCATACGTATTGGCATGGTTTGCGAACCAATCGTTATGTTAGATTTGAGTGTTGAATGTCGTTTAGTACTCAATATTCTACGTTTAGCAATACCAATATCATTGGCCGAATAACCACGTAAGGAGAACCTTTTGCCCATGTCATCTATACATTTAGAAAACTCCACATCTTCACTGCAGTTGCGACGAGCTCTCATCATTTCCCCAAATGGTATTGCCTTAATTTGATGTCTAGGGTGTGCACTATTGGCATGCAGAATGGAATTACATGATGTCGGTTTACGATACATTTTGCTGTGAATCTGACTCCCTTTGATATATAATTCCACATCAAGAAATACCATATTTGACGAACTTGAACAAGAAGTGAACTGAATGTTCAAATCATTACAGTTTAAATAATCAATAAATTCCTGTAACATTAGTGCTGTACCCGTCCAAATCATAAGGCAGTCGTCAATGTATCGACCCCAAAATAAAATGTACTCTTGCCATTTACTGCCTGAAACACCCCAAATAACTTTTTCTTCAAACCAACCCATATATAGGTTTGCAAAAGCTGGCGAAAATTTTGAACCCATGGCCACTCCTTGGGTTTGTCTGAACCATTCCTGTTTAAAAAGAAAAAAGTTATTCTCAAGGATTGTCTTGGTCATAGTAAGAAGCATCTGGGTATGCTCCCAAAGGTTCGCAGGTCTGTTAGACAGGAAATGTTGAACAGCTTGTAAGCCCAAATGATTGGGAATACAAGTATAAAGGGAGACTACATCTAATGTCACCAGGTCAGCAGAGCCATTGTAGAGCCAGAAAATCACGCCAGCAGCGCTGTTGTAGAGACAGAGAACCAGGTCAGCAGAGCTGCAGTAGAGCCAGAGAGCAGGTCAGCAGAGCTGCTTTAGAGCCACAGAACCAGGTCAGAAGAGCTGCTTTAGAGCCACGGAACCAGGCCAGCAGATCTGCTGTAGACCGAGAGAACCAGGTCAACAGAGCTGCTTCTGAGCCAGGGAACCACGTCAGCAGAGCTGCTTTAGAGCCAGAGAACCAGGTCAACAGAGCCGCTGTAGAGCAAGAGCACCAGGTCAGCAGAGCTACTGTACAGCCAGAGAAACCAGGCCAGCAAAGCTGCTCGAGAGCCAAAGAACCAGGTCAGCAGAGCCATTGTACAGCCTGAGAACCAGGTCTGCAAAGCTGCTCTGGAGCCAAAGAACCAGGTCAACAGAGCCGCTGTAGAGCAAGAGCACCAGGTCAGCAGAGCTACTGTAGAGCCAGAGAACCAGGTCAGCAGAGCTGCTGTAGAGCCAGAGAACCAGGTCAGCAGAGCCGCTGTAGAGCCAGAGAACCAGGTCAGCAGAGTCACTGTAGAGCCAGAGAACCAGGCTAGCAGAGTCGCTGTAGAGCCAGAGAACCAGGTCAGCAGAGCCACTGTAGAGCCAGAGAACCAGGTTAGCAGAGCTGCTATAGAGCCAGAGAACCAGGTCAGCCGAGCTGCTCTACAGCTAAAGAACCAGGTCAGCAGAGCCGTTGTACAGCCTGAGAACTAGGTTAGCAAAGCTGCTCTAGAGCCAGAGAGCCAGGTCAGCAAAGCTGCTTTAGAGCCAAAGAAACAGGTCAGCAGAGCTGCTCCTGAGCCAGGGAACCAAGTCAGCAGAGCTGCTTTAGAGCCAGAGAACCAGGTCAACAGAGCCGCTGTAGAGCAAGAGCACCAGGTCAGCAGAGCTACTGTAGAGCCAGAGAAACCAGGTCAGCAAAGCTGCTCTAGAGCCAAAGAACCAGGTCAGCAGAGCCATTGTACAGCCTGAGAACCAGGTCAGCAAAGCTGCTCTAGAGCCAAAGAACCAGGTCAACAGAGCCGCTGTAGAGCAAGAGCACCAGGTCAGCAGAGCTACTGTAGAGCCAGAGAACCAGGTCAGCAGAGCTGCTGTAGAGCCAGAGAACCAGGTCAGCAGAGTCGCTGTAGAGCCAGAGAACCAGGTCAGCAGAGTCGCTGTAGAGCCAGAGAACCAGGTCAGCAGAGCCGCTGTAGAGCCAGAGAACCAGATCAGCAGAGCCACAATGGAGCCAGAGAACCAGGTCAGCAGAGCTGCTTTACAGCCAGAGAACAAGGTCAGCAGAGCTGCTCTACAGCCAAAGAACCAGGTCAGCAGAGCCGTTGTAGAGCCAGAGAACCAGGTCAGCAGAGTAGTTGTAGAGCCAGACAACCAGGTCAGCAGAGCTGCTTTACAGCCATAGAACCAGGTCAGCAGAGCTGTTGTAGAGCCAGAGAACCAGGTCAGCAGAGCTGCTTTACAGCCAGAGAAACAGGTCAGCAGAGCTGTTGTAGATCCACAGAACCAGGTCAGCCGAGCTGCTGTAGAGCCAGAGAACCAGGTCAGCAAAGCCGTTGTAGAGCCAGAGACTGAGAACCAGGTCAGCAGAGCCATTGTAGAGCCAAAAAATCACGCCAGCAGAGCCGTTGTAGAGCCAGAGAACCAGGTCAGCAGAGCTGCAGTAGAGCCAGAGAACCAGGTCAGCAGAGCTGCTTTAGAGCCACAGAACCAGGTCAGAAGAGCTGCTTTAGAGCCACAGAACCAGGTGAGCAGATCTGGTGTAGACCCAGAGAACCAGGTCAACAGAGCCGCTGTAGAGCCAGAGAACCAGGTCAGCAGAGCCGCTATAGAGCCAGAGAACCAGGTCAGCCGAGCTGCTGTAGAGCCAGAGAACTTGGTGAACAGAGCCGCTGTTGAGCCAAAGAACCAGGTCAGCAGATCTGCTGTAGAGCCAGAGAATCAGGTCAGCAGAGTCGCTCTAGAGCCAGAGGACCAGTTCAGCAGAGCTGCTTTAGAGCAGGGAACCAGGTCAACGGAGCTGGTGTAGAGCCAGGGAACCAGGTCAGCAGAACTGCTTTAGAGCTACAGAACCATTCCAGCAGAGCCGTTGTAGAGCCAGAGAACCAGGTCAGCAAAGCTGCTGTACAGCCAGAGAAACAGGTCAGCAGAGCCGTTGGAGAGCCAGAGAACCAGGTCAGCAGAGCTGCTGTAGAACCAGAGAACCAGGTCAGCAAAACCGTTGTAAAGCCAGACCCAGAGACTGAGAACCAGGTCAGCAGAGCCGTTGCAGAGCCAGAAAACGAGGTCAGCAGAGCCGTTGTAGAGACAGAGAACCAGGTCAGCAGAGCTGCTGTAGAGCTAAAGTACCAGGTCAGCAGAGCTGCTTTAGAGCCACAGAACCAGGTCGGCCAAGCTGCTTTAGAGCCACAGAACCAGGTCAGCAGAGTTGCTTTAGAACCAGAGAACCAGGTCAGCAGAGCCGTTGTAGAGCCAGAGAAACAGGTCAGCAAAGCCGTTGTAGAGCCAGAGCCCGAGAACCACGTCAGCAGAGCTGCTGTAGAGCCACAGAACCAGGTCAGGAGAGCTGCTTTAGAGCCACAGAACCAGGTCAGCAGAGGTGCTTTAGAGCCAAAGAACCAGGTCAGCATAGCTGCTTTAGAGTCACAGAACCAGGTCAGCAGAGCTGCTGTAGAGCCAGAGAACTAGGTCAGCAGAGCTGCTGTAGACCCAGAGAACCAGTTCAGCAGAGCCGCTGTAGAGCCCGAGAACCAGGTCAGCAGAGCTGCTGTACAGCCAGAGAACAAGGTCAGCAGAGCTGCTCTACAGCCAAAGAACCAGGTCAGCAGAGCCGTTGTACAGCCTGAGAACCAGGTCAGCAAAGCTGCTCTAGAGCCAGAGAACCAGGTCAGCAGAGCTGCTTTAGAGCCAGAGAAACAGGTCAGCAGAGCTGCTCCTGAGCCAGTGAGCCAGGTCAGCAGAGCTGCTTTAGAGCCAGAGATCCAGGTCAGCAGAGCTGCTGTACAGCCAGAGAACCAGGTCAGCAGAGCCATTGTAGAGCCAGAGAACCAGGTCAGCAGAGCTGCTGTAGAGTCAGAGATCTAGGTCAGCAGAGCTGCTTTAGAGCCAGAGAACCAGGTCAGCAGTCGCTGTAGAGCCAGAGAACCAGGTCAGCAAAGTCGCTGTAGAGCCAGAGAACCAGGTCAGCAGAGTCGCTGTAGAGCCAGAGAACCAGGTCAGCAGAGTCGCTGTAGAGCCAGAGAACCAGGTCAGCAGAGCCGCTGTAGAGCCAGAGAACCAGATCAGCAGAGCCACTATGGAGCCAGAGAACCAGGTCAGCAGAGCTGCTTTACAGCCAGAGAACAAGGTCAGCAGAGCTGCTCTACAGCCAAAGAAACAGGTCAGCAGAGCTGCTCCTGAGCCAGGGAACCAAGTCAGCAGAGCTGCTTTAGAGCCAGAGAACCAGGTCAACAGAGCCGCTGTAGAGCAAGAGCACCAGGTCAGCAGAGCTACTGTAGAGCCAGAGAAACCAGGTCAGCAAAGCTGCTCTAGAGCCAAAGAACCAGGTCAGCAGAGCCATTGTACAGCCTGAGAACCAGGTCAGCAAAGCTGCTCTAGAGCCAAAGAACCAGGTCAACAGAGCCGCTGTAGAGCAAGAGCACCAGGTCAGCAGAGCTACTGTAGAGCCAGAGAACCAGGTCAGCAGAGCTGCTGTAGAGCCAGAGAACCAGGTCAGCAGAGTCGCTGTAGAGCCAGAGAACCAGGTCAGCAGAGTCGCTGTAGAGCCAGAGAACCAGGTCAGCAGAGCCGCTGTAGAGCCAGAGAACCAGATCAGCAGAGCCACAATGGAGCCAGAGAACCAGGTCAGCAGAGCTGCTTTACAGCCAGAGAACAAGGTCAGCAGAGCTGCTCTACAGCCAAAGAACCAGGTCAGCAGAGCCGTTGTAGAGCCAGAGAACCAGGTCATCAGAGTAGTTGTAGAGCCAGACAACCAGGTCAGCAGAGCTGCTTTACAGCCATAGAACCAGGTCAGCAGAGCTGTTGTAGAGCCAGAGAACCAGGTCAGCAGAGCTGCTTTACAGCCAGAGAAACAGGTCAGCAGAGCTGTTGTAGATCCACAGAACCAGGTCAGCCGAGCTGCTGTAGAGCCAGAGAACCAGGTCAGCAAAGCCGTTGTAGAGCCAGAGACTGAGAACCAGGTCAGCAGAGCCATTGTAGAGCCAAAAAATCACGCCAGCAGAGCCGTTGTAGAGCCAGAGAACCAGGTCAGCAGAGCTGCAGTAGAGCCAGAGAACCAGGTCAGCAGAGCTGCTTTAGAGCCACAGAACCAGGTCAGAAGAGCTGCTTTAGAGCCACAGAACCAGGTGAGCAGATCTGGTGTAGACCCAGAGAACCAGGTCAACAGAGCCGCTGTAGAGCCAGAGAACCAGGTCAGCAGAGCCGCTATAGAGCCAGAGAACCAGGTCAGCCGAGCTGCTGTAGAGCCAGAGAACTTGGTGAACAGAGCCGCTGTTGAGCCAAAGAACCAGGTCAGCAGATCTGCTGTAGAGCCAGAGAATCAGGTCAGCAGAGTCGCTCTAGAGCCAGAGGACCAGTTCAGCAGAGCTGCTTTAGAGCAGGGAACCAGGTCAACGGAGCTGGTGTAGAGCCAGGGAACCAGGTCAGCAGAACTGCTTTAGAGCTACAGAACCATTCCAGCAGAGCCGTTGTAGAGCCAGAGAACCAGGTCAGCAAAGCTGCTGTACAGCCAGAGAAACAGGTCAGCAGAGCCGTTGGAGAGCCAGAGAACCAGGTCAGCAGAGCTGCTGTAGAACCAGAGAACCAGGTCAGCAAAACCGTTGTAAAGCCAGACCCAGAGACTGAGAACCAGGTCAGCAGAGCCGTTGCAGAGCCAGAAAACGAGGTCAGCAGAGCCGTTGTAGAGACAGAGAACCAGGTCAGCAGAGCTGCTGTAGAGCTAAAGTACCAGGTCAGCAGAGCTGCTTTAGAGCCACAGAACCAGGTCGGCCAAGCTGCTTTAGAGCCACAGAACCAGGTCAGCAGAGTTGCTTTAGAACCAGAGAACCAGGTCAGCAGAGCCGTTGTAGAGCCAGAGAAACAGGTCAGCAAAGCCGTTGTAGAGCCAGAGCCCGAGAACCACGTCAGCAGAGCTGCTGTAGAGCCACAGAACCAGGTCAGGAGAGCTGC
Organism: Triturus cristatus; assembly: GCF_964204655.1. Taxonomy (NCBI): domain Eukaryota; kingdom Metazoa; phylum Chordata; class Amphibia; order Caudata; family Salamandridae; genus Triturus; species Triturus cristatus. The sequence continues at coordinate 1,125,995,530 of NC_140579.1, read as the reverse complement.
TTTAGAGCCACAGAACCAGGTCAGCAGAGGTGCTTTAGAGCCAAAGAACCAGGTCAGCATAGCTGCTTTAGAGTCACAGAACCAGGTCAGCAGAGCTGCTGTAGAGCCAGAGAACTAGGTCAGCAGAGCTGCTGTAGACCCAGAGAACCAGTTCAGCAGAGCCGCTGTAGAGCCCGAGAACCAGGTCAGCAGAGCTGCTGTACAGCCAGAGAACAAGGTCAGCAGAGCTGCTCTACAGCCAAAGAACCAGGTCAGCAGAGCCGTTGTACAGCCTGAGAACCAGGTCAGCAAAGCTGCTCTAGAGCCAGAGAACCAGGTCAGCAGAGCTGCTTTAGAGCCAGAGAAACAGGTCAGCAGAGCTGCTCCTGAGCCAGTGAGCCAGGTCAGCAGAGCTGCTTTAGAGCCAGAGATCCAGGTCAGCAGAGCTGCTGTACAGCCAGAGAACCAGGTCAGCAGAGCCATTGTAGAGCCAGAGAACCAGGTCAGCAGAGCTGCTGTAGAGTCAGAGATCTAGGTCAGCAGAGCTGCTTTAGAGCCAGAGAACCAGGTCAGCAGTCGCTGTAGAGCCAGAGAACCAGGTCAGCAAAGTCGCTGTAGAGCCAGAGAACCAGGTCAGCAGAGTCGCTGTAGAGCCAGAGAACCAGGTCAGCAGAGTCGCTGTAGAGCCAGAGAACCAGGTCAGCAGAGCCGCTGTAGAGCCAGAGAACCACATCAGCAGAGCCACTATGGAGCCAGAGAACCAGGTCAGCAGAGCTGCTTTACAGCCAGAGAACAAGGTCAGCAGAGCTGCTCTACAGCCAAAGAACCAGGTCAGCAGAGCCATTGTAGAGCCAGAGAACCAGGTCAGCAGAGCAGTTCTAGAGCCAGAGAACCAGGTCAGCAGAGCTGCTTTACAGCCATAGAACCAGGTCAGCAGAGCTGTTGTAGAGCCAGAGAGCCAGGTCAGCAGAGCTGCTTTACAGCCAGAGAAACAGGTCAGCAGAGCTGTTGTAGAGCCACAGAACCAGGTCAGCTGAGCTGCTGTAGAGCCAGAGAACCAGGTCAGCAAAGCCGTTGTAGAGCCAGAGACTGAGAACCAGGTCAGCAGAGCCATTGTAGAGCCAGAAAATCACGCCAGCAGCGCCGTTGTAGAGCCAGAGAACCAGGTCAGCAGAGCTGCAGTAGAGCCAGAGAGCAGGTCAGCAGATCTGCTTTAGAGCCACGGAACCAGGTCAGCAGATCTGCTGTAGACCGAGAGAACCATGTCAACAGAGCCGCTGTAGAGCCAGAGAACCAGGTCAGCAGAGCCGCTATAGAGCCAGAGAACCAGGTCAGGCGAGCTGCTCTACATCCAAAGAACCAGGTCAGCAGAGCCGTTGTACAGCCTGAGAACTAGGTTAGCAAAGCTGCTCTAGAGCCAGAGAGCCGGGTCAGCAGAGCTGCTTTAGAGCCAAAGAAACAGGTCAGCAGAGCTGCTCCTGAGCCAGGGAACCACAACAGCAGAGCTGCTTTAGAGCCAGAGAACCAGGTCAACAGAGCCGCTGTAGAGCAAGAGCACCAGGTCAGCAGAGCTACTGTAGAGCCAGAGAAACCAGGTCAGCAAAGCTGCTCGAGAGCCAAAGAACCAGGTCAGCAGAGCCATTGTACAGCCTGAGAACCAGGTCAGCAAAGCTGCTCTAGAGCCAAAGAACCAGGTCAACAGAGACGCTGTAGAGCAAGAGCACCATTTCAGCAGAGCTACTGTAGAGCCAGAGAACCAGGTCAGCAGAGTCGCTGTAGAGCCAGAGAACCAGGTCAGCAGAGCCGCTGTAGAGCCAGAGAACCACATCAGCAGAGCCACTATGGAGCCAGAGAACCAGGTCAGCAGAGCTGCTTTACAGCCAGAGAACAAGGTTAGCAGAGCTGCTCTACAGCCAAAGAACCGGGTCAGCAGAGCTGTTGTAGAGCCAGAGAACCAGGTCAGCAGAGCTGCTTTACAGCCAGAGAAACAGGTCAGCAGAGCTGTTGTAGAGCCACAGAACCAGGTCAGTCGAGCTGCTGTAGAGCCAGAGAACCAGGTCAGCAAAGCCGTTGTAGAGCCAGAGACTGAGAACCAGGTCAGCAGAGCCATTGTAGAGCCAGAAAATCACGCCAGCAGAGCCGTTGTAGAGCGAGAGAACCAGGTCAGCAGAGCTGCTGTAGAGCCAGAGAACCAGGTCAGCAGAGCTGTTGTAGAGCCAGAGAACCAGGTCAGCAGATGTGCTTTAGAGCCACAGAACCAGGTCAGAAGAGCTGCTTTAGAGCCACAGAACCATGTCAGCAGATCTGCTGTAGACCCAGAGAACCAGGTCAACAGAGCCGCTGTAGAGCCAGAGAACCAGGTCAGCAGAGCTGCTTTTCAGCCAGAGAACAAGGTCAGCAGAGCTGCTCTACAGCCAAAGAACCAGGTCAGCAGAGCCGTTGTAGAGCCAGAGAACCAGGTCAGCAGAGCAGTTGTAGAGCCAGAGAACCAGGTCAGCAGAGCTGCTTTACAGCCATAGAACCAGGTCAGCAGAGCTGCTTTACAGCCAGAGAAACAGGTCAGCAGAGCTGTTGTAGAGCCACAGAACCAGGTCAGTCGAGCTGCTGTAGAGCCAGAGAACCAGGTCAGCAAAGCTGTTGTAGAGCCAGAGACTGAGAACCAGGTCAGCAGAGCCATTGTAGAGCCAGAAAATCACGCCAGCAGAGCTGTTGTAGAGCCAGAGAACCAGGTCAGCAGAGCTGCAGTAGAGCCAGAGATCCAGGTCAGCAGAGCTGCTTTAGAGCCACAGAACCAGGTCAGAAGAGCTGCTTTAGAGCCACAGAAGCAGGTCAGCAGATCTGCTGTAGACCCAGAGAACCAGGTCAACAGAGCCGCTGTAGAGCCAGAGAACCAGGTCAGCAAAGCCGCTACAGAGCCAGAGAACCAGGTCAGCCGAGATGCTCTACAGCCAAAGAACCAGGTCAGCAAAGCCGTTGTAGAGCCAGAGACCCAGGTCAGCAGAGCAGTTATAGAGCCAGAGAACCAGGTCAGCAGAGCTGCTTTACAGCCATAGAACCAGGTCAGCAGAGATGTTGTAGAGCCAGAGAACCAGGTCAGCAGAGCTGCTTTACAGCCAGAGAAACAGGTCAGCAGAGCTGTTGTAGAGCCACAGAACCAGGTCAGCCGAGCTGCTGTAGAGCCAGAGAACCAGGTCAGCAAAGCCGTTGTAAAGCCAGAGACTGAGAACCAGGTCAGCAGAGCCATTGTAGAGCCAGAAAATCACGCCAGCAGAGCCGTTGTAGAGCCAGAGAACCAGGTCAGCAGAGCTGCTGTAGAGCCAGAGAACCAGGTCAGCAGAGCTGCTGTAGAGCCAGAGAACCAGGTCAGCAGATGTGCTTTAGAGCCACAGAACCAGGTCAGAAGAGCTGCTTTAGAGCCACAGAACCAGGTCAGCAGATCTGCTGTAGACCCAGAGAACCAGGTCAACAGAGCCGCTGTAGAGCCAGAGAACCAGGTCAGCAGAGCTGCTTTACAGCCAGAGAACAAGGTCAGCAGAGCTGCTCTACAGCCAAAGAACCAGGTCAGCAGAGCCGTTGTAGAGCCAGAGAACCAGGTCAGCAGAGCAGTTGTAGAGCCAGAGAACCAGGTCAGCAGAGCTGCTTTACAGCCATAGAACCAGGTCAGCAGAGCTGCTTTACAGCCAGAGAAACAGGTCAGCAGAGCTGTTGTAGAGCCACAGAACCAGGTCAGCCGAGCTGCTGTAGAGCCAGAGAACCAGGTCAGCAAAGCCGTTGTAGAGCCAGAAAATCACGCCAGCAGAGCCGTTGTAGAGCCAGAGAACCAGGTCAGCAGAGCTGCAGTAGAGCCAGAGAACCAGGTCAGCAAACCCATTGTAGAGCCAGAGAACCAGGTCAGCTGAGCTGCTCTACAGCCAAAGAACCAGGTCAGCAGAGCCGTTGAACAGCCTGAGAACTAGGTTAGCAAAGCTGCTCTAGAGCCAGAGAGCCAGGTCAGCAGAGCTGCTTTAGAGCCAAAGAAACACGTCAGCAGAGCTGCTCCTGAGCCAGGGAACCACGTCAGCAGAGCTGCTTTAGAGCCAGAGAACCAGGTCAACAGAGCCGCTGTAGAGCAAGAGCACCAGGTCAGCAGAGCTACTGTAGAGCCATAGAAACCAGGTCAGCAGAGCTGCTGTAGAGCCAGAGAACCAGGTCAGCAGAGTCGCTGCAGAGCCAGAGAACCAGGTCAGCAGAGTCACTGTAGAGCCAGAGAACCAGGTTAGCAGAGTCGCTGTAGAGCCAGAGAACCAGGTCAGCAGAGCCGCTGTAGAGCCAGAGAACCAGGTCATCAGAGCTGCTATAGAGCCAGAGAACCAGGTCAGCCGAGCTGCTCTACAGCTAAAGAACCAGGTCAGCAGAGCCGTTGTACAGCCTGAGAACTAGGTTAGCAAAGCTGCTCTAGAGCCAGAGAGCCAGGTCAGCAAAGCTGCTTTAGAGCCAAAGAAACAGGTCAGCAGAGAGCTCCTGAGCCAGGGAACCAAGTCAGCAGAGCTGCTTTAGAGCCAGAGAACCAGGTCAACAGAGCCGCTGTAGAGCAAGAGCACCAGGTCATCAGAGCTACTGTAGAGCCAGAGAAACCAGGTCAGCAAAGCTGCTCTAGAGCCAAAGAACCAGGTCAGCAGAGCCATTGTACAGCCTGAGAACCAGGTCAGCAAAGCTGCTCTAGAGCCAAAGAACCAGGTCAACAGAGTCACTGCAGAGACAGAGAACCAGGTCAGCAGAGTCACTGTAGAGCCAGAGAACCAGGTTAGCAGAGTCGCTGTAGAGCCAGAGAACCAGGTCAGCAGAGCTACTGTAGAGCCAGAGAACCAGGTCAGCAGAGCTGCTGTAGAGCCAGAGAACCAGGTCAGCAGAGTCGCTGTAGAGCCAGACAACCAGGTCAGCAGAGTCGCTGTAGAGCCAGAGAACCAGGTCAGCAGAGTCGCTGTAGAGCCAGAGAACCAGGTCAGCAGAGCCGCTGTAGAGCCAGAGAACCAGATCAGCAGAGCCACAATGGAGCCAGAGATCCAGGTCAGCAGAGCTGCTTTACAGCCAGAGAACAATGTCAGCAGAGCTGCTCTACAGCCAAAGAACCAGGTCAGCAGAGCTGTTGTAGAGCCAGAGAACCAGGTCAGCAGAGTAGTTGTAGAGCCAGAGAACCAGGTCAGCAGAGCTGCTTTACAGCCATAGAACCAGGTCAGCAGAGCTGTTGTAGAGCCAGAGAACCAGGTCAGCAGAGCTGCTTTACAGCCAGAGAAACAGGTCAGCAGAGCTGTTGTAGATCCACAGAACCAGGTCAGCCGAGCTGCTGTAGAGCCAGAGAACCAGGTCAGCAAAGCCGTTGTAGAGCCAGAGACTGAGAACCAGGTCAGCAGAGCCATTGTAGAGCCAAAAAATCATGCCAGCAGAGCCGTTGTAGAGCCAGAGAACCAGGTCAGCAGAGCTGCAGTAGAGCCAGAGAACCAGGTCAGCAGAGCTGCTTTAGAGCCACAGAACCAGGTCAGAAGAGCTGCTTTAGAGCCACAGAACCAGGTGAGCAGATCTGGTGTAGACCGAGAGAACCAGGTCAACAGAGCCGCTGTAGAGCCAGAGAACCAGGTCAGCAGAGCCGCTATAGAGCCAGAGAACCAGGTCAGCCGAGCTGCTGTAGAGCCAGAGAACGTGGTGAACAGAGCCGCTGTTGAGCCAAAGAACCAGGTCAGCAGATCTGCTGTAGAGCCAGAGAATCAGGTCAGCAGAGTCGCTCTAGAGCCAGAGAACCAGTTCAGCAGAGCTGCTTTAGAGCAGGGAACCAGGTCAACGGAGCTGGTGTAGAGCCAGAGAACCAGGTCAGCAGAACTGCTTTAGAGCCACAGAACCATTCCAGCAGAGCAGTTGTAGAGCCAGAGAACCAGGTCAGCAAAGCTGCTGTACAGCCAGAGAAACAGGTTAGCAGAGCCATTGGAGAGCCAGAGAACCAGGTCAGCAGAGCTGCTGTAGAACCAGAGAACCAGGTCAGCAAAGCCGTTGTAGAGCCAGACCCAGAGACTGAGAACCAGGTCAGCAGAGCCGTTGCAGAGCCAGAAAACCAGGTCAGCAGAGCCGTTGTAGAGACAGAGAACAAGTCAGCAGAGAGCTCCTGAGCCAGGGAACCAAGTAAGCAGAGCTGCTTTAGAGCCAGAGAACCAGGTCAACAGAGCCGCTGTAGAGCAAGAGCACCAGGTCATCAGAGCTACTGTAGAGCCAGAGAAACCAGGTCAGCAAAGCTGCTCTAGAGCCAAAGAACCAGGTCAGCAGAGCCATTGTACAGCCTGAGAACCAGGTCAGCAAAGCTGCTCTAGAGCCAAAGTACCAGGTCAACAGAGTCACTGCAGAGCCAGAGAACCAGGTCAGCAGAGTCACTGTAGAGCCAGAGAACCAGGTTAGCAGAGTCGCTGTAGAGCCAGAGAACCAGGTCAGCAGAGCTACTGTAGAGCCAGAGAACCAGGTCAGCAGAGCTGCTGTAGAGCCAGAGAACCAGGTCAGCAGAGTCGCTGTAGAGCCAGACAACCAGGTCAGCAGAGTCGCTGTAGAGCCAGAGAACCAGGTCAGCAGAGCTGCTTTACAGCCTTAGAACCAGGTCAGCAGAGCTGCTTTACAGCCAGAGAAACAGGTCATCAGAGCTGTTGTAGAGCCACAGAACCAGGTCAGCCGAGCTGCTGTAGAGCCAGAGAACCAGGTCAGCAAAGCCGTTGTAGAGCCAGAAAATCATGCCAGCAGAGCCGTTGTAGAGCCAGAGAACCAGGTCAGCAGAGCTGCAGTAGAGCCAGAGAACCAGGTCAGCAAACCCATTGTAGAGCCAGAGAACCAGGTCAGCCGAGCTGCTCTACAGCTAAAGAACCAGGTCAGCAGAGCCGTTGTACAGCCTGAGAACTAGGTTAGCAAAGCTGCTCTAGAGCCAGAGAGCCAGGTCAGCAAAGCTGCTTTAGAGCCAAAGAAACAGGTCAGCAGAGAGCTCCTGAGCCAGGGAACCAAGTCAGCAGAGCTGCTTTAGAGCCAGAGAACCAGGTCAACAGAGCCGCTGTAGAGCAAGAGCACCAGGTCATCAGAGCTACTGTAGAGCCAGAGAAACCAGGTCAGCAAAGCTGCTCTAGAGCCAAAGAACCAGGTCAGCAGAGCCATTGTACTGCCTGAGAACCAGGTCAGCAAAGCTGCTCTAGAGCCAAAGAACCAGGTCAACAGAGTCACTGCAGAGCCAGAGAACCAGGTCAGCAGAGTCACTGTAGTGCCAGAGAACCAGGTTAGCAGAGTCGCTGTAGAGCCAGAGAACCAGGTCAGCAGAGCTACTGTAGAGCCAGAGAACCAGGTCAGCAGAGCTGCTGTAGAGCCAGAGAACCAGGTCAGCAGAGTCGCTGTAGAGCCAGACAACCAGGTCAGCAGAGTCGCTGTAGAGCCAGAGAACCAGGTCAGCAGAGTCGCTGTAGAGCCAGAGAACCAGGTCAGCAGAGCCGCTGTAGAGCCAGAGAACCAGATCAGCAGAGCCACAATGGAGCTAGAGAACCAGGTCAGCAGAGCTGCTTTACAGCCAGAGAACAATGTCAGCAGAGCTGCTCTACAGCCAAAGAACCAGGTCAGCAGAGCTGTTGTAGAGCCAGAGAGCCAGGTCAGCAAAGCTGCTTTAGAGCCAAAGAAACAGGTCAGCAGAGAGCTCCTGAGCCAGGGAACCAAGTCAGCAGAGCTGCTTTAGAGCCAGAGAACCAGGTCAACAGAGCCGCTGTAGAGCAAGAGCACCAGGTCATCAGAGCTACTGTAGAGCCAGAGAAACCAGGTCAGCAAAGCTGCTCTAGAGCCAAAGAACCAGGTCAGCAGAGCCATTGTACAGCCTGAGAACCAGGTCAGCAAAGCTGCTCTAGAGCCAAAGTACCAGGTCAACAGAGTCACTGCAGAGCCAGAGAACCAGGTCAGCAGAGTCACTGTAGAGCCAGAGAACCAGGTTAGCAGAGTCGCTGTAGAGCCAGAGAACCAGGTCAGCAGAGCTACTGTAGAGCCAGAGAACCAGGTCAGCAGAGCTGCTGTAGAGCCAGAGAACCAGGTCAGCAGAGTCGCTGTAGAGCCAGACAACCAGGTCAGCAGAGTCGCTGTAGAGCCAGAGAACCAGGTCAGCAGAGCTGCTTTACAGCCATAGAACCAGGTCAGCAGAGCTGCTTTACAGCCAGAGAAACAGGTCATCAGAGCTGTTGTAGAGCCACAGAACCAGGTCAGCCGAGCTGCTGTAGAGCCAGAGAACCAGGTCAGCAAAGCCGTTGTAGAGCCAGAAAATCACGCCAGCAGAGCCGTTGTAGAGCCAGAGAACCAGGTCAGCAGAGCTGCAGTAGAGCCAGAGAACCAGGTCAGCAAACCCATTGTAGAGCCAGAGAACCAGGTCAGCCGAGCTGCTCTACAGCTAAAGAACCAGGTCAGCAGAGCCGTTGTACAGCCTGAGAACTAGGTTAGCAAAGCTGCTCTAGAGCCAGAGAGCCAG